>NC_134249.1:14610000-15860000 GCF_965152275.1 Natator depressus | reverse complement strand
ATACAAGCAGACTGCTCTACAGTATCGTCTGCTTTTATCTCCCATTTAGTTTTAGCTGCAGCTAGAGGGATCCCCCAATTCTATTTCTTTATCATCAGCATCTAGCATCCCTGGCAGAATCGGCCCTAATCTCCTTCCACCACATCACACCCTTTTGCAGCCACGTATTCTGCGGGAGAGGGTAACATTTCTTTCTCTCCCACACTGGTGAGTTTGTTTCTCCTCTCTTTTTCCTCTGACTGCAGCTGCAATTCAAAGCTTACCCTTTGAGGATCCTGCCGACGGGATGGGATTAGAGGCAGGTTCTAGCCACGAGGCTACGTGTGCATTTAAATAGACGGGGGGAAAAGTCCCCTTTCTCCTCTGTCACATTCAGACATTTCCAGCCAAGAGAGGCAGCAGCATGTGCCTTGAAGCAAGGGAATCCATGACTCCATCTGCGTTACCTGGAAGAAGGGTGGTCTGCAGTCTGCACAAATACAAGCTGCAACAATAATAAGGTGCTTGGGGCATCCCGGAGATGTACACAAATAAAGAACATGACGAGCAGTCGGAAGGGAAACAGTCAATGGCTTAAAAGCCGAAAGGCGAGGGAGGTGTGGAGGGGGCATTACAGGTGAATAGGAAGGGAGAGAACAGAAAGACACAGAGAGAACAAGAACGTGGGAAACCCACCTTGACCTGTTCCTGGGTGCTCAGCTCTAGAATTTCTGAGGAACCTTGGCTCCCCATGTGGGTGCCATCATGTCTCACTTGGTACCTCATCCTTTCCTGGGTGACCCTGCCGGATGTGCCCTCCAGCAGCAGGCTACAGCAAAACAGGTACACCTGCCTCGTTTTCCCCCTTTCTTGTGGGGTCCCCAGTAATGCCAGACAAGCTCTCCAATTATCAACAGCCCTTTGAGGGATTAATTTATTACAAAAGTCCCACAACCACAGTCCAGAATTCCCCAGCAGGATCCAAACACTACAATCTTTCGAATCCCAACAGTCCTTCAACACCATATACAGCTCTGGTGTCTCTCACCAGGTGCCAGACCTCAGGTAAATCCCCAGCATCTCTCACCACGCCTCACCCCAGCCCCTCTAGCTGGGGTCTTTCTCTGCCCTGTTTCCTTCTCAGATACGGCTCCAGCTCTTGTCCCCAGACATCAGCGTCAGCCTTCAGCCTCCTCGGTCTGTGGCAGTTTGTAGATGACCTGCCTGCCCCGGCACTGCCTTGTGATCTGGCTCCACTGCTTGCTCGAGAACCCTCCTCACTCCCATCTTCAGGGCGTCCCCTCCCTGAAGCTCTCAGGCCAGCTTTGCTCTCCAGGCTCTGGACTCTGCACACACACTCTGGATTCTCAACTTCCTTTTGCCTTTGGACTGTCTCTCATTTGTAATGCCCAGGGGCAGCCCCACCCTCCTTATTACACCAAACTAGGGCACCCTTGGACCAGAACTGAAGAGCTGGGCCCAATTCCATTTAAGGGGCCCCTACGCAGTTACCCCCCCCCCCCACACACACACACAGAGCTTCCTCACTTCCCCTTGACCTGAGCAAGGTTTGGTTCAGGGAAGCTTCCCAAAAGGCTGCTGAGAACTATCTGGAACTCCTGAGCATCTAAGACCCAGGCTCCAGGGTGAGATTTCCAAGTTGTACAACTTCCAGCCATGGGCAGAAATACCTCCCACGGAGCATCTCTCTCCCACAAAGCTTTAGCTTCCCAGCTGGGACCGAAAGTAAAAACTCCCTGATGTGAGCACTCAGCCCCTTAGCATTCAGTTTAATTCTAGACCTTAATTCAAATGCTGGGGTGGGGGAAGGTTTTCTACATTCTTCTGCATCAATTCTCCCTTCCCTACTCTATCTCCCAAGTCCTGCTCTTGTAGATCTGTGTCTTTCCTGCAATAGTGGACACCATCCACATAGGTGCCTAAACCAGCATAGGAAGCAGCTTTCACCACAGATCCAGCCCTGGCCCCAGGTGAGCAATGCAACCCCACATGGCATCTCTGTGTATGCAAAATGGGTCATGCAGGGGACTGGGAATAGGACAGAACTTTCACTTCTAGGTTGCCAGTTCAAGTCCAGCCCATGTCAATAGTATTGGAAAGTTAGCATCATGGGCCACTCAGCGGCCTGTGTGAAAGGAGTTACATGATCTCAGTCCAGTTCCACCATTTATAATTGTCACTTCAGAATGCCCCCCTTGCTGGCCATTTCAGCAGACCAGGATCAAATGGGCGAAGGAAGCTAAATTCCCCTCTCACTCATGTAGCTGGTCTCTCCAAGGACTGCCAACTAAAAGCATGACCAGCTTGAGCTAAAGAGCCAAGGCTTCCTAGCTGGGCCTGTAATGGACTCACATCCCAGGGAGACACACTTGCCAGCACGGCTGTTGCTCCTGCTGAACCTGCTCTGTGATCTCCAGCCATGTCATTCTAGCGCCTTTCACCAGGACTCAATGCACATATGAAGAAATGAAAATGGAAATCCTTTAGGTCTTAATACAATACACAGGCCCTTTAAGATCTGGGACAAATGGCCAACCAAACAGAAAATGGCAAGTGAAGTGTAAATAATGGCTGAAGTTTCTCTCTCTTCATCTGGATTTATTTTCTAAACCTGAACTTTATAAATGTCAGAGAATAGCTAAATGTGAGGCCCTGGAATAACTAAATCACTATTAGAATTCCCTGCGTTAACAACAATCATATTCTAGCTCAGTAATAGCATATTAGTGCTAATCCCTACTAAGGCAGAGGGAATTGCACACAGCTCTGAATGAAGGGGGTATTTGATTAACATTGTCATAAATAAAACTCTAATGATGCCAAGCTAAACCACGCCAAGGTGGGACAGGGAGGGTGGCACGAAGGGGAGAAAGTCAGGAGTAACAGAAGGAAATTAAGTCAAGAGAGACGTAGGCTTGAATATCAGGAGAAATTTATGGTGGGATCAGAGAAAAGAATCTATTTATTTTAGGTATTTACATACCCCCTGTTACCATAGCACCTGAACTACTCATCATCTTACATGTATGTATCCTCACCACACCAACATGCTGTTATCCACACTTTACAGATGGGAAACTGAGGCAAAGAGCAACTAAGTGACTTGCCCAAGCTCACACAGGAAGACTATGGCAGAGCTGGAAATGGAACCCGGGTCCTTATACTAGGAATAGCAATGGGGAAGTGGCTATGTTGCTCCAGCCCTCGGTGACCTGTCCCTAAAGAATTAGAGGACAGAATTACCTGTGTGATGAGGATTCCACCTTGGTAAAACCCTGTTACCTAGGGCGCTTTTACACATGGAAAAAAATTGGATATGTAATTCATATCTGGTGCAGCTCCAAAAGTGGTAGCAGTGGTGGAAGCTGTAGGGTAATCAGCGTGCGCTCCCTTCTCAATTACTCAGGTTTCATAATGTCCTAATCCTGTGCAGAGAATCTTCCAAGGAAGCTGGGACCAGAGTTCTAATGCAACCTAAACAAAGAGAAAAATAAAACCAAGAAACTCATTTCTGGGGTAAAAAGAAAAAAGAAAAGGAGTACTTGTGGCACCTTAGAGACTAACCAGTTTATTTGAGCATGAGCTTTCGTGAGCTACAGCTCACTTCATCGGATGCATAGCATATCGTGGAAACTGCAGAAGACATTATATACACACAGAGACCATGAAACAAAACTTCCTCCCACCCCACTGTCCTGCTGCTAACAGCTTATCTAAAGTGATCATCAAGTGATCATCAAGGAAGGCCATTTCCAGCACAAATCAAGGTTTTCTCACTCTTCCCCCCCCACACACACACAGACACACCTACAAACTCACTCTCCTGCTGGTAATAGCCCATCCCTCTTTGAAACCTCTCTTTATAATGCGCATGATAATCAAGGTGGGTCATTTCCAGCACTAATCCAGGTTTTCTCACCCCCCCCCCACACACACCCCCTCCAAAAACCACACACACAAACTCACTCTCCTGCTGGCAATAGCTCATCTTACAATGTGCACAGCAATAATCCAAGTTTAACCAGAACGTCTTGGGGGGGGGGGGGTTTGTGGGAAAAAAACAAGGGGAGATAGGCTACCTTGCATAATGACTTAGCCACTCCCAGTCTCTATTCAAGCCCAAATTAATAGTATCCAATTTGCAAATGAATTCCAATTCAGCAGTTTCTCGCTGGAGTCTGGATTTGAAGTTTTTTTGCTTTAAGATAGCGACCCTCATGTCTGTGATTGCGTGACCAGAGAGATTGAAGTGTTCTCCGACTGGTTTATGAATGTTATAATTCTTAACATCTGATTTGTGTCCATTTATTCTTTTACGTAGAGACTGTCCAGTTTGACCAATGTACATGGCAGAGGGGCATTGCTGGCACATGATGGCATATATCACATTGGTGGATGTGCAGGTGAACGAGCCTCTGATAGTGTGGCTGATGTTGTTAGGCCCTGTGATGGTGTTCCCTGAATAGATATGTGGGCACAGTTGGCAACGGGCTTTGTTGCAAGGATAGGTTCCTGGGTTAGTGGTTCTGTTGTGTGGTATGTGGTTGTTGGTGAGTATTCGCTTCAGGTTGGGGGGCTGTCTGTAGGCAAGGACTGGCCTTTCTCCCAAGATTTGTGAGAGTGTTGGGTCATCCTTCAGGATAGGTTGTAGATCCTTAATAATGCGTTGGAGGGGTTTTAGTTGGGGGCTGAAGGTGACGGCTAGTGGCGTTCTGTTATTTTCTTTGTTAGGCCTGCCTATAGTAAGTGACTTCTGGGAACTCTTCTGGCTCTATCAATCTGTTTCTTCACTTCCGCAGGTGGGTATTGTAGTTGTAAGAATGCTTGATAGAGATCTTGTAGGTGTTTGTCTCTGTCTGAGGGGTTGGAGCAAATGCGGTTGTATCGCAGAGCTTGGCTGTAGACGATGGATCGTGTGGTGTGGTCAGGGTGAAAGCTGGAGGCATGTAGGTAGGAATAGCGGTCAGTAGGTTTCCGGTATAGGGTGGTGTTGATGTGACCATCGTTTATTAGCACTGTAGTGTCCAGGAAGTGGATCTCATGTGTGGACTGGACCAGGCTGAGGTTGATGGTGGGATGGAAATTGTTGAAATCATGGTGGAATTCCTCAAGGGCTTCTTTTCCATGGGTCCAGATGATGAAGATGTCATCAATATAGCGCAAGTAAAGTAGGGGCGTTAGGGGACGAGAGCTGAGGAAGCGTTGTTCTAAATCAGCCATAAAAATGTTGGCATACTGTGGGGCCATGCGGGTACCCATAGCAGTGCCGCTGATCTGAAGGTATACATTGTCCCCAAATGTAAAATAGTTATGGGTAAGGACAAAGTCACAAAGTTCAGCCACCAGGTTAGCCGTGACATTATCGGGGATAGTGTTCTTGATGGCTTGTAGTCCATCTTTGTGTGGAATGTTGGTGTAGAGGGCTTCTACATCCATAGTGGCCAGGATGGTGTTATCAGGAAGATCACCAATGGATTGTAGTTTCCTCAGGAAGTCAGTGGTGTCTCGAAGGTAGCTGGGAGTGCTGGTAGCGTAGGGCCTGAGGAGTGAGTCTACATAGCCGGACAATCCTGCTGTCAGGGTGCCAATGCCTGAGATGATGGGGCGTCCAGGATTTCCAGGTTTATGGATCTTGGGTAGTAGATAGAATATCCCAGGTCGGGGTTCCAGGGGTGTGTCTGTGCGGATTTGATCTTGCGCTTTTTCAGGAAGTTTCTTGAGCAAATGCTGTAGATGCTTTTGGTAACTCTCAGTGGGATCAGAGGGTAATGGCTTGTAGAAAGTGGTGTTGGAGAGCTGCCGAGCAGCCTCTTGTTCATATTCCGACCTATTCATGATGACAACAGCACCTCCTTTGTCGGCCTTTTTGATTATGATGTCAGAGTTGTTTCTGAGGCTGTGGATGGCATTGTGTTCTGCACGGCTGAGGTTATGGGGCAAGTGATGCTGCTTTTCCACAATTTCAGCCCGTGCACGTCGGCGGAAGCACTCTATGTAGAAGTCCAGTCTGCTGTTTCGACCTTCAGGAGGAGTCCACCTAGAATCCTTCTTTTTGTAATGTTGGTAGGCAGGCCTCTGTGGATCATTATGTTGTTCAGAGGTATCTTGGAAATATTCCTTGAGTCGGAGACGTCGAAAATAGGATTCTAGGTCACCACAGAACTGTATCATGTTCGAGGGGGTGGAGGGGCAGAAGGAGAGACCCCGAGATAGGACAGCTGCTTCTGCTGGGCTGAGAGTATAGTTGGATAGGTTAACAATATTGCTGGGTGGGTTGAGGGGACCATTGCTGTGGCCCCTTGTAGCCTGTAGTAGTTTAGAAAGTTTAGTGTCCTTTTTCTTTTGTAGAGAAGTAAAGTGTGCGTTGTAAATGGCTTGTCTAGTTTTAGTAAAATCCAGCCACGAGGAAGTTTGTGTGGAAGGTTGGTTTTTTATGAGAGTATCCATTTTTGAGAGCTCATTCTCAATCTTTCCCTGTTTGCTGTAGAGGATGTTGATCAGGTGATTCCGCAGTTTCTTTGAGAGCGTGTGGCACAAGCTGTCAGCATAGTCTGTGTGGTATGTAGATTGTAATGGATTTTTTACCTTCAGTCCTTTTGGTACGATGTCCATCTGTTTGCATTTGGAAAGGAAGATGATGTCTGTCTGTATCTGTACAAGTTTTTTCATGCAGTTGATAGATTTCCACTCCATGCGGCTAAATGCAGTGCCTTGCATAATGACAGGTTTCAGAGTAACAGCCGTGTTAGTCTGTATTCGTAAAAAGAAAAAAGAAAAGGAGTACTTGTGGCACCTTAGAGACTAACCAGTTTATTTGAGCATGAGCTTTCGTGAGCTACAGCTCACTTCATCGGATGCATAGCATATCGTGGAAACTGCAGAAGACATTATATACACGCAGAGACCATGAAACAAAACTTCCTCCCACCCCACTGTCCTGCTGCTAACAGCTTATCTAAAGTGATCATCAAGTGATCATCAAGGAAGGCCATTTCCAGCATAAATCAAGGTTTTCTCATTCTTCCCCCCCCCACACACACACAGACACACCTACAAACTCACTCTCCTGCTGGTAATAGCCCATCCCTCTTTGAAACCTCTCTTTATAATGCGCATGATAATCAAGGTGGGTCATTTCCAGCACTAATCCAGGTTTTCTCACCACCACCCCCCCACACACACACCCTCTCCAAAAACCACACACACAAACTCACTCTCCTGCTGGCAATAGCTCATCTTACAATGTGCACAGCAATAATCCAAGTTTAACCAGAACGTCTTGGGGGGGGGGGGGGGTTTGTAGGAAAAAAACAAGGGGAGATAGGCTACCTTGCATAATGACTTAGCCACTCCCAGTCTCTATTCAAGCCCAAATTAATAGTATCCAATTTGCAAATGAATTCCAATTCAGCAGTTTCTCGCTGGAGTCTGGATTTGAAGTTTTTTTGCTTTAAGATAGCGACCCTCATGTCTGTGATTGCGTGACCAGAGAGATTGAAGTGTTCTCCGACTGGTTTATGAATGTTATAATTCTTAACATCTGATTTGTGTCCATTTATTCTTTTACGTAGAGACTGTCCAGTTTGACCAATGTACATGGCAGAGGGGCATTGCTGGCACATGATGGCATATATCACATTGGTGGATGTGCAGGACATGCTGTTAGCAGCAGGACAGTGGGGTGGGAGGAAGTTTTGTTTCATGGTCTCTGTGTGTATATAATGTCTTCTGCAGTTTCCACGATATGCTATGCATCCGATGAAGTGAGCTGTAGCTCACGAAAGCTCATGCTCAAATAAACTGGTTAGTCTCTAAGGTGCCACAAGTACTCCTTTTCTTTTTTCTTTTTACGAATACAGACTAACACGGCTGTTACTCTGAAACCTGTCATTTCTGGGGTAGGGGAAGCAACCTTTTTAAAATATCTTGTATAGAACTGAAAATTTAAAGGGCACAAATGCCACATCCTCCCTATTTACAGTTTTCATTTAATCTATTAACAGTGGAGGAGAGGACACAACACATGGAAATACCATATTGAGGAACGGATGGACTTGGGACCCAAGATGGCTTAGGACCATCAGGAAAATCCTAGTGACCATTGGGATAGGTAAATCACAGAGATCTTCTTGTGGTATAGTATAAATCCATCGGTCATTTTCAAGTGCCTGGTTTCTTTCAGCAGATGGATATACCCTATAGTTCCACATTCACGGTTACTCTCTCTGTTCCTCAGGGCAACAGTATTCATTGGGAAGAAATCTTGTCTTGCGAAAGTTTTTACCCACGAGGTTTGCTAGACCCACACAAGAATGAAGCTTCCACCATTGGTGAGAGGCTAAGCCAAAGCCCATGGAAGTCTCTGCAACTCTTTCCATTGACTTCAGTGAGCTTTGGCTCAGACTCAGAAGAGGAGGAAAGGGGTCTTTACGCTTCTAAGATCATGTGCAGGTGGCTGAGGAAAACAGGGGACTTGACAATGATGGGCATTGGCTGGGGTCAGCTGAGCAGAACAGACCTTTCTTGTGGATTTGGATAAAGCCAGACATGCCCTTTCGTTGGGTTTGGGCTTATCAGTAACCTAATGATTCAAGCTAAAAAATCTCAGAGTCCACAATCACCAGCCTTATAGTATTAGCTCACAAGCAAGGCCCAAACAGCATAACACCACTAGAAAATCTTTCTAATTAATTAGCCAGCAGCTTAGCCTTGCGCCCCCATAACAGCCTCCTGGACAAAGCTGCTACTCTTCCTCATTCACCCCTTGTTGTCCAGCCATACTCCCTTTATAAGCCCCCTTAATGGGCTTGTTAGCATAACCTGAGGCTACCTCATTTGCTAACAAGGCTCATCTGGCTCTTCTTCGATCCAGACAGTCTGGAGAGGGATTGGCCAAAGCTGTCCTCAGAATTGCTGTGATAGGAACCTGCTTTGCCCAAGCCTGGCACCTGGGCTGCTACAGCAGGGTGAGCTGTGCACAAAGTACCTTGTGCCATGGGAGCTTAACCCTGCATCCTGTAGAGTGAGGGTGGTGTCCCTCCCAAGAAACATCCCTCTCATCACTCATAGGATCTGGCCACCTGTTTGGAGTGGATGTCTTTTCTCCTTACTCCAGTTCACCTTAGCTGCTTAGTTCAAACTTAGATCCCATCCCCTTCACCTGCTCCACATCTGTCCATGTAACCCACATGCAGGAGCCCATGCAGTATAAACTGGAATAAGGTTAGGTTCTATTATGTACCAGAAGTGAGTGATGTGCCCATTGCAGGGTCCTAGGCTCAGCTAGGAAATGAGATGTCCTGACTCTTTATATTGGTGTTTTTTATTTATTTAACATAGGGTGTATGAGGGCTGAAGCCATGAGACACTAAAGGGACCTGAACTGCATATCAGATGCGGCTTGCAAAGAGAGAGCACTGTGTTCCAGTCCTGTGGTGGTTTTATTCCATTAATACTACCCCTTCAGGACTCTCTTTGCAATACCCCACAAGCGCTTACATTAGACTCCCCTGACACTCCCATTTTTTAACTCCCACACCCAAGAACCCAGGACAGGTGGCCCCTGAGACCGAAGATCTCGGTTTAGCCAAAGCATAGGACCAGCATGGGTGCAGCAGATCCTACCAACATCCCTCAGCCGCAGAGAGCATTTCAAGGGGTGATTCCAGACTCCAGGTCCCATTCAAACCCTTGGTCTCCCTTCCCAACAAAAAGGGACCAGCCATAACTCCTTGCACATGGAATACGCAGTGATGTGGGCGCAAAGCGGTGGGCTAAGACCCATTCATTTCATATATCGGCTGCTAAGCAGCCATCAGATGGTAACAGATGGTCACCGCCAACCTGAAAAGGAGCTAAACCAATAACCTAGAGGTGAAAAGCTCTGTATCCCATTACAAGTCATTTGTTAAATTACCTTCTCAGTCTCTATTCAATTAGCCTCTGCTCCCCCCTATTAAATAACTCCCTGCACACCTGTTAAGTTACCCGTGCGGTTGGAGTGATTGTTATGAAGAGTCTAGGGGCAAATGAGTAAAACAACTGAACTTATTAAGAATCAGAGATGAATTCAACTGGGCTTAAGCCAAACTGGACAAGCTCTTCTTGTCTAGCTGTAGCTCACGAAAGCTTATGCTCAAATAAATTGGTTAGTCTCTAAGGTGCCACTAGTACTCCTTTTCTTTTTGTCTACCCCAGTCTACTCCTTATACAGTGCCCACCACCATGGCATCTGAGCCGGTAAGAGACAATACCTGGTCCATCAAGTTCAAAAAAAACTCCATGGAGTGCACTGTCCCGGCAGGATTTTAAGTTAGAGTCACCCATCCGATCATCTGACCACACTCTCATTGGCTGATTACAATCTGAGGCTGATAAGCGGTCACCAGCAGGGTTTTGTAATTTTGTACAAACTAACCCTTTCATGAGGCATCACCTGCAATGCAAGTCATGTTCCTAGGAACTTAAAATTCCGCCCGCCTGCAATGGTGAATTCCTGCTCTGTGGGGTGAACTCCATTGAACAACACTGAGCTCCGGAAAATGAGCTTCTCACTTTAAGAAAAGCAGGAATTTAAGGCGCCACCACTGTACCCTTCTCCTCCCAGAAGCCCCGGCTACTAGCTTGAAAACAGCCAAGGAAACACAGGACAGTTAGGCCCCAGTGCTGCTGTTTCACCATGCCAGCCAGACTGGGCCCAGAATTATCTGTTTATCATCATCATGTAGTCTCTAGGTCTTTTTCCTGCTGAGATTCTTTAAGGGGCAGTTTTTCAGAAGTGCCAAGCCCCTGGAGTCCCATTGGCTGTGATGAGTTGCAAGTGCTCAACACCTCAGGCAACTCACATTCTGCCTGACCACAGTATCAGTCTCCATCACCTCCTTTCTCTGTTTTCCAATAAAAACAGACCCAATTTACTTTGTACCAAATAAGAAGCTGTTGTGATAGCTTCAGGTTTGAAGCAAAAGAAATAACCCTGGTAATGTGATCTTCTGTGCCCTTATATTCCAAAGTGTGTCGCACCAGACTTGGGCTGTGAGCCTGATTTAATATTCTCATGGAAAAGAGTGCCCCTGATCCAATTACCACTGGGATTTTGGTACAGTCAGCAGTCGCGATGCAGGATGGAAGAGGCTCTGGCCGGAGAAGTAAAGCGCAGAGACTGAATTACCTCTGCTCCCTGAGGAGGAACTAATCCCAGACAGGTCAGGCCAGGGTCACTGAAAGTGGCAGCCCAGGGAGTCTCTGACTACATTGTCCCCTGCTGCCATCCTCAGACAAGGGATATAGAGGTGACCTGAGTCCCCAGCTCCCCCTCGCTGCTGCTCAGCAGCAGCTAGCCCCTGCATGGCTAGGAGGAAAGAGCCACACATCCAAACAATGGCCTGGAAACAATATGCAAGTGGGGAGAGTCCAGTGACTCCTGCGCGGCCCCGCAGGGAAATGGGGTTAGATTCTCACTGCCTTCTCCCTCACAGGCAGCTGGGGACGAGAGGGCAGCAAAGGCAGTGCCCACAGCTGAGGAGGGACTAGAAGGGCTGTCGCTCAGTGGGCGCCTCCCATGCTGAGGGAGGGAGGGTGGGTGCAGGAGGGCTTCTCAGCCCTCTCAAAGGGAGCTAGCCTCCCGCCCAGCCTGCAGAGGGAAATCACTGCTGCATGGATCCCTAAAGCGCTCAGCAAAGCCGACAAACATGGGGCCATGCGGTCCCCACCTGCACCCATTCCCTGAGCCACCTGGCACCCCCGTGCTCCTGCCTGCACCACAGGATCAGGGCAGAGATGGGGCCAGGAACTGGGAATCCTTGTGGACTCTGGGCCAAGATGGACATGCATCTACTGAGAGAGACAAGGTGGATGAGGTAAGAGCTTGTATTGATCCAGCTTCTGCTGGTGAGAGAGACCTGCTCGGGACCCGAAGAAAAGCTTGGTGTGGCTCAAAAGCTCATGGTTCTCACCACCAGAAGTTGGTCCAATAAGAGATATTACCTCCCCCACTGCCCCGTGTCTCTCTGATGTCCCGGGACTAACGTGGCTGCAGTGATACTGCCTGCTCCTACTGACACCAACAATGGCAAGCCAGCGGCCAGCACCAGTGTCTTGGACCCCTGCAGTGGGCACCGTACAGCATGGAGGGATAGGAACTACTGACCTTTTCTTCCCTCTGCAACATGGGGAGCAGAGGGGCCTATGTGCCAGGGATCAGGGAATAATGAGATACAGAACCTGACACACATACTCTCTCTCTCTCGCTCCTTCATCTGCTACTAACACTCAGATGACTCCAGGGCTGAAGAGAGCAACACCATCTGAATCACTATTGGGCCCCAACTCAGATCAGTGCCCCATTGTGCTGGGCACTGTACAAACACGTAGTAAGAGACTGTCCTTGCTGCAGGTAGCCGCAGAGCCAGGACTACAATCCAGGTCCCACAGACCCCCGATCCAGTGCCCTGAGCACTAGGCCACGCTGCTTTTCAGCCGGGGAGAGGACGAGAGGACCAACATCATCTCCAGTGGAAACTACAAGGAGAGTTTTTAATTTTTAAAATTTTGAGCAGGTGGAATGTAACTTCCCAGCTGGGACTTAGCCAGAGCCCTGGCCCCACACCAGCCCATTTCCAGTGCCAAGAGCCAGGATGTCAGTTACTGACCCCCTCACTCAGGGCCTCACTTTTACGTGATCTCATCCAGCTACATGAATAGCAGGACCGTGTTGCCAACTTAGAGACTTTGTCACTAGATTTAGTGACTTTTTGGTTTCCCTAGCGAGAAAATAAGTGTCAAAGTGACCAGTGACAAACCTAGCGACTTTCACTGCCAATGATAGTGACGTTCAGAGAAAGAAGTCACCAATATCTATAGTCACAAAATCATTCACAAGCAGCTCAATAGTGTCATAAAATCCATTCCACGCTCTTCGTACTACATTCTGTTGCACACCACGTCAATGTCACTACGTCTCAACTGAGCACGTCCTCAGAAGGAATCACATGCCAGAGCTTCTTGGGCTGAGATCACTATACTCTGCAGGCGAGGGAAAGAAGTTCGCGGAGGCTAATTAAATACTTTGCTAAAGCCAGGCGCGCTTTGGAGAGAGCAGCACATTAGCCAGGGCTTGTTTTTACACAAATGTTCTTCCTCACCGCTCCATAGTAGGTAGCATGGCCTGTGATGCAGGGGAAGATGGCTAATGAAGTGGGCAGGGTAGGGGAGGCAGGTCAGCCAGAGAGCCGCACGGATGGAAGGTGGGGTGGGATGAGATAGGGCCATGTGCCCCAATGGGGTAGGGGGGCATTGTGCCTCCAGGAAGGAAGCCCTCACTACAGGATCAAAGGTGGAGCTAGCTTGATTTCAGTTCCCCTTTACTCCTTCCCCTGGCTTGGCCTGGGGTTACGGGCCCAGCTGTTTTCAGAAATGAAACCCTGGCAGCAGGGGGAAGAGGGTCCAGCTAGCAGATTTTTGTTTTTAAATCTACTTTCTTTGCTCCCTGCAGAGCTGAGCTCAGGTCAGGCGAATGCCCTCTTGCCCCTGGCGCTGGGCTCTCCCTTTTGCTCACCTGTCTGCTCCAATCCAGGTGACAAGAAAGGGAGGCTCAGCTGAAATCAACCAACTTCAGCCATACTGGGCTGCCGTGTACAGAGAGCCGTGGCGGGGGGGAGGCCCTCAGGATTTGAGGCCAGCAATAAGGACACAAAGGGGCAGAGCAGCCGTGCCCCTTTTGTCCCTCCCAGGGTGTCTGGGGCTGGGAGGGGGCCAGCAGACACTGAGATTTGGTAACACCACCCAGGACCCAGATAACTGAGGCACGATTGTGGAGAGGGGAGGGTAACGGGGGGCTGGGTGAGACGGTCTGTGAGAGGAGTAGGGCCGGTGCATTAGATTCAGACCGAGCCAGGAGTAAAGCATCAGGTTGAAAACCCAGCCTGACTGCACAGAGACAGGTCCCTGCCTCCGACCACCGACACAGATGCAGAGAATGGCAAATGAGGGCTCAGGCAAAATCTCCAGACGTTTCAGGGCAGCCCATGGGAGGAAGGGGTGGGGGCTCTCTCTGTCATCTTCCTCCCCCAAAAAATGACTGAGGAAGGGGGGGATTACACGTATTCAGTGGGTGGAGATGGCTTGAGTCATCTCCCTGAGTTGGCGTGTAGGGAAAAGGGGTGACAACCCTCCCTAACATCCCATGCTGCTGCGGTGGGAGCCAACACAATCCACTTAGTTGCTCTGCAATTCAGGCCTATTTTAACCTCTATGCACCTTGTTTTATCCATCTGGCTAATCAGTATTATAATGCGAATGCTTATCTACTTCCTGGAGGTGCAGTTAGTCTTTGTTAAATAATGTTTGCAAGGGGCTTTGAGATCCTTGGATGAAAGATGCCATGGAAATGCTAAGTATTATTGCTTAAATAGTCTCCCTTTTCAAATCTCTCCCATTGGGGAGCTCTTACATTATAAAGACTGAACTTCATCATGAAGGCACTGGTGATGCATCCGCAGTCAAGGCTGCACTGAGATTTCCACTTAAAACAGGACTAAAAATCACTCTGTTTTGCTCTCTAATGATTGCTGCTCTGAATCCACCTTCAAGTCAATGTATCTGGATGGTTATTAGATATCCTGTGTCATTTATTTTCATTGACTGACACAAAAAGTGCAGTCAGAAGACTAATATTATCTCTGTCAGTTGGCACTTAAAATGTTGTTTTAATTGTATAGTGGTATTTTATTTGGCAATAATAAAACATAAGACGCAGCAAACCCTGATGATATTTTCCCCCCATTTAAAATTTCCATTCAGTCATTTTATGGTACATTTTATCTAGAGCACAACGCATTAAACTTTTTTTAAAAGTAAATTGTTTAGTCGCCTCTGGTCTTTGGATACGTTTTCAGCCTGTAAATATCAAACCAGAAAACCCACTGATTATTCAAACATCAAATGTTATTTTTAACCAAGAAAATCTTTTTTTTTCAGCTTCTCTGAGAGAGAAACCTGTTTCTAGTTCCCCCAGACTCCAAACGAAACAGGAAACCATAGCTGATCCAAGATGTAATAATAAGAGTAATAAAAACACATAGGAGCTTTACATCTTCAAAGCGCTGTACAAACAGTAAGGTTGGGAATGGCACACTTTATCCGCCCATGATTTTACTCTTGCAAGGACATTTTTATTTGTATAGGCGGTTAGGAGTGGAGCTAGGTTAGCACTGTTAATGCACCTCCCAAGGAAGGCTGTAATTTATTTATTATTAAAGCTCAAGAGAGAGCTGTGGGACAAACCCAGTACTTGATGTGTCTGGATGTTATCGCTCTTCTCTTTAGATAGTAAGATCATTGGGGCAGAGAGTAGGTGGACAATCCAGTTCCTCCTTAAGCCAATAGGAGTCACACCACTGATGTCAGTGGGAGCTGGATCAGGCCCTGTGTCTCACATGTGCTCTGCGGAACATTGACAATATTTATTTAGTGGTTGGTCATAAGAACAGCCATACTGGGTCAAACCAAAGGTCCGTCTAGCCCAGTATCCAGTCTCCCGACAGTAGCCAATGCCAGGTGCTTCAGAAGGAATGAACAGAACAGATAATCATCGAGTGATCCATCCGCAGTCACCCATTCCCAGCTTCTGGCAAACAGAGGCTAGGGACCCCATCCCTGCCCATCCTGGCTAATGGTCAGAGCAGGGCAAATCTCCTAGTGCCTTCAGCAGGGCCAGGCCCTACAGTGGCCAGTGGAGAAGTATGAAGACCACATTTAAGATGGGTGTGAAGATCCTGGTGGGAGATGAATGATTGAAGGTGACACAACAGGGCAGAAGCAGATGTAATGGGGTGAAATTAAAAAAAAGAGAAAGTGAATCTGATTCACGTGAAAACTCCTGACAGTGAGATCTCTTAGTCTGCAAAATAGTCTCCCGAGGGAAGTGCTATAATTTGAGACATTTATTACAATGACTTGATAAAGCACTCGGATAATACCCTGTAGGGAACAACCAGCCCTGCACTCGCATTAGGTGGCCTAAGTGGGTCTTTTCTATCTTGATTTCTATAGCATAGGCATAGAATTAGCAGATCTTCATTGGTGCATTGGGGCTCACAGAACCAATCAGAGGGAAAGTCAGTAGTTAAATAGCTAAAGATAGATAGAAATCTCAACTCAGAATAGAATGCGGGGGAGGGGATTTTGGCTCTTCTAAATGGTTCTCCGCAAATAAAGTTCTAGGCTGAAATCTAACGAATTGTAAGGAAATCAAAACAGATCTGACCAGGCCAGTGTAGACCCCAAGTCGTTCAGCCTTTGTCGGAACTCGGTGCAGGCTGACGGGACTTTCAGAGAGATGGATCATTTTAAGGAGAGGACAGTGGCATGTTGGTCCAGTGACAGCTAAGAAGAAAGAAGTGGAAATGCGATGACAAATGCACGACATGTGGCTTTACACCGGTCGATTCGGAACCACGGCGTGTTCTGCCTTCTGAAGTGCTGGCTGCCTAGAGAATGAAGCCTTCAAAATGACTGTGCCATTTAGAAACCAAACATCTGTCACTGAAACATAAACCTGAGGATTTTTTTTCCCCCCAGAGAAAACATGAAGCCTTGAATAATCAACAAGACTTGATTACCCAGACGGACTGTGTCAGCATGAACACCCCTTCAGGTATTTTTTTTTAGTATCTACAAATCACATAGCAGCCTCAGTCAGAATCTCTTCCCCTTCCCCGCTTCACAAGTTATAGGTTGGAAGCAGCTACCAGCAAAGTAGAGACTCTTTGTCAAATAACCCTGTTTTGTGTTGTGTGAGTGACAGGACACAAGACACCCATGAGCAAATGCTTTCAAAGTTCAGGGAAAGTGACCAGTTAGCAATTCAGCATGATTAGTCAGATGATGGCTCTGCTTCACCATTCCAAACACCGCCAGCAGGTTCCAGCAGCAAAAACATGCCTGCAAGCCTGCACCAGGTCCTTGGAGGTGGTGAACTTTATAACCGTTCGGCCAATGAATTCTCTCGACTTCTTGCAGTGTGGCGTAAATGGCTAATGCTATGGAAGTGCTGCCCTCACTAACACCTTCCATAATTCATTCACCCAGTGGGTCTTCTTGACATCTTCTGATGCCTAAATGAGCTGACCCCTTCTCTCCAGGGATGGAGCATGAAGGTTTTGGCCAGGCACAATAAAGTAGGCACACCCATCCGAATACCTGTCAGTTGGTCTTCCCGAGCACAAAGAGTTAGCTCGGAGTCATTTCTTCAATGTTCAGATTTCGTGGAGGCCAGCTGATCACCAGCTCATCGGTGTCTAACTGGACAAGTTGCCATGGGAGTTCAAGCCAAGTGATGGGAGCCATTGAGGTGGTGGATGGTTGTATCGTGAGAGGAATGCACCCTCTGGGCTCATCATTTCAAGGGCCAAAGTGGGGCAGTCTCAGCACAAGTCCAAATTCTTGTGTCACCTGCCAACGACTCCTACGGCATAGGCAAGGGTTTTCACCAGCCCACACTGTCAAAGGAAAGACTTGAGATAGGCAACCTACCCAGTCTAATATGTCACAGGGCATGTTACCTGCAATCTGCTGCTTTACCACTGCAGTCACAGAACACGTGTTTAGAGAAGCCCATCATTTTGTGTCTGCCAACACCCCAACTTCTTCCTGCTTCAGACAGTAACACTCCTGCCATGACTCACAGGCAGGGAGGCTACAGGGCATGGTCCTTGCTGTCCATGTTCCTGTCATCCACTTCAGTCCCAAAGGCTCATACCAAAGGCTTCTACCCAGATGAGGGAGGTTTTCCTTAATGGTCGGTTTCTTCAGGTGGGGTATGAGATACCCAGGCAAGGGTTAATTGGTGAAAGTCAGCATCTCTCAGAAGTTGCTAGGTAACAGCGCCCTGCCCCTTAGGATGGGATCAGCCAATGGGAGCGTGTGCTGGCAACATCATGGTTCCAGTTTGTGTTTCATCATTGACTTAGTGGATTGACTTGCTATCCTGCATGGTGAGGGGGTTGCTGTGGACCTTCGGGAGCAGATCTGGGCTGCCTGTCTCCAACCTGGAGACGGCTCTTTCCTGCTCTGCTCCTGCAGTTTCAGATAAACTTTCAGTAAACTCTGCTGTTATTCAAACTGGCAGTGGGATTCCTAATGACTTTTAGTAAAAACGTGGCGATTAAATGGAGGCATCTTGCAAACTTGCTGGGGAAGCTGGAAGCTCTGGCAGGTTTTGCCGGTGATCAGGGGACACTGCTGCCCCTGGAGTTTAGTTCTCCACCAGTGGACACCCCCACCATCCCATCCCCAGGTTCCAGCTGTCAGTGGTGGAGCCTGGGAGAGGCACCCACACCTGCCTCTTACCTGCATATGCTCCTCCAAATGGCCTACGGATGCTGTTTTCCACGCAGAAGATGGCCTACATTAAAATCTTTCCTGTGTTTTTTTAACGATAGCCCATTTGCCATCATTAACTATAGATGGAGTAATACTGCAGTGAGGGAGATCATGGCTGGAAATGAAAATCCTCGTTAACTGTGAGCATCTCCAGCAGGGGTTCCTACTTTATATCCTCTCTCTTAGTTCCTGTTGGGCCCTCCTCTGCTCTTTCGTGCCATTGTCCTGAAGAGACTTCTGGGTAGCCAGATAATGAGCTTCTTTCAGCCCATGGTCAGCTGCTCCCTTCCTTGCTCCCACCTCAGCAAGTGCTCTTTTCTGTACTGGCCCCCTGCAAAGCCCTTTAAATAGCCATATAATCAGCTTCCAGCCAGCCTTGTCGCTAGCTCTCTGCTCTGCACAAGAAAGGCTAAAGCACGCTCGTTTGGATCAATCCCCTGCAAAGCACTCTGAGTAGCCAAATAATCAACTCAGAACTAGAGACGGGCTGGAATTAAAGCCCTGGATCCAAGCATCCCAGGATATTAAAGAGGGAGGAAGGTAAGAGGTTAAAATTAGAACCTGGATCCACAGTTTTCAAACCAAAATAACCCATGAAACATAGGAAGTTTCAAAATCCAGACCCCAGTACAAAGCAAATAAGCCCCCTCTGTATAATGGACTGAATCAAAATCCTCTAGCTGAGCCCCTCAAACTCTGGGGTGTCTAATATCAAGGTAGCCAAAATAGATGGCTTGAGCCATGATCCTGCAATTAGCTCTCCTCTGAACCAGCATTTCTGCCCTCCTTTGAGCTCCCCCTCTCTCCGCCACATGCTTGATCCTGCTCGCACTGATGATGACGAAAGCTTTGCCATGGGCTTTGATGGGAACAGGATTGGGCCCTGTACACCAAAGGGCTTGGGGGTGAGAGTTATAACAACATTATCTCAGTGCTGAGCAGCCTGACAGTGACCCCCCCTCACCTTCCCACCACACTGCCCCCCGCCCCGCCAGCGCGTGAATACAGCAGCGTGAGCAAGCCGCAAAAGCATGCAGATATGCCTGCTCCCACCTGGGACTATTCAAAGCCAAATTTTCATAGAAAGAATGGATTACAACAAGACAGTTCAATCAACATGCTGCTGTGGTAGAGAGAGGCAGAGGGAAAAAGGAGAAGGAGAAAGGGAAAAAAGCAAGAGGAAGAGAGAGCAGAAAATATTTGTCATGACTGTTGAGGTTGGTTTTTTCTTGTGTTTGTGTGCAAAAAAAAAAAAAGCAATGTACACAAAGGCCCCTGTGGTTTCTGGGCAGCAGGCTCTCAATCTTCCACAGATGACTTAGCTTCTCCCACTAGCGAAAGCAGGAGCACATTTCTACCTTTGCTAATTGGAATTCATTGGAACATATGCAATACTGGGCCGAGCTCCTGGGTGCCGAGCGTGGGCCTACGCTCAATGTATTCTGGTCTCAGGTATTTATTTAACCTCCCCCTCCCCACCCTGGGCTTCACCACCAAGATTTCTCCAAGCTGATTAGTGCTTCAGTAGCAGGGAATCCCCAGCAGCTGCGCCAGGGTGTTAGGGTGGGAGAGAGCCCCCCTGCGTGGAACACCAAGAAGCTGGAGGAGTTTAAGCTTTCGGGGCAAGGGGGGCGTTCAGCGAGGGGAAAAGAGGTTGAAGGATTTCTGGACACGGGACTAAGGGCCCATACCTGCAATGTGAGGCTCTGAGCACCCTCAGTTGCCACTAAACGCAAGTGGAGCTGGGGATCCCTTGGGATCAGGCTCCCTAGGGGGTGTGGGGCATTAAGAATGTTCCTTCAAAGGACTCATAAGTTTTGCAAAGGGGCAAGCAGGCCAGGGGATTTTACCAAGAGCGAAGGGGCCCGAAGCCAAAGGGGCTCTGGCAGGTTTCAATCGGGGATCCAAGTCAAAGAAATAAAACTGCTGTGGAACATATGGGTACCTGTGCAATAGATTCCCATCCCTGTTTTCCTCCCCCATGGCACCTAGTTTATTGATAGCATCTAAATACGCCTGCTGGACATTCACTGGGACTGACTTCATCGAAACAGCTTGGGGGGACCGATCTGCGCAGCACCACCCCACGGCAATGGAAATATTGACATACCAAAAAATGGCACTGCCATTCAGAGAACCCTCATAGCCGAGGAGCCATATATTCCATGCCAAGTACCTGACCATGCCATGCTGCCACACCACAGAAGAGCAGATCAGTCACAACGCGAGAGAAATGCAGTGGGCCACATTGCACAGTGATGCTGCCTTACAACCACATGACCAGACCCAGTTCACCGGTGCAGCTGTGGACTCCACTGAAGGTCAGAATGTCTCTGCTGGACAACGGCTCTACCCAAGTTCTCTGCAGCCTCTTGAAGCTTCAGCTGGTAGCAGAACAAGGAGGTGCTGAGGACCGCGGCTGTGCTTGCACAGATGCTCTTTGCTCTCAGATTGCTGCCCATAGGAAGGATGTGGGACAGTTATCATCCTACCCCGGGCAGCTCCCTCCTGACTCTATTCCTGTGCTAAATGCTTCTTGTGCACTGTGCTAAATTCCTATCAGCAATGGAAGAGACCAGAGCTGAGGGCCCCTTCAGAGAGCGAGGAGCTGCTAACTACATCCAGAGAATGATCTGGGCCCCTTCCTCATAGAGGGGACATGCAGGGACTCAGCTGCCCAATGTGCTCCCCTTCATCATGGAACCCAACTCAGCTGCCATTCCTCCCCACACCACACCCTGCTCCCTCCCTCACTAGCAAGATGGCCATAGCACCTTGTCTTCAGGGGAGACACGGTCATCCCTCTCCCTGGTGGGAGAGGGCTCCTGACACTGACTAATGGATCAGGCGGGAAAGGGAGTGCTGTGAAGCATGAAGGCAATGCCTTTCCCTGGGAGACCCATGGTACACTTGTGCCACACACCTGATCTCCACTAGCCTGGAGACCGAGCAGCTGTCAAAGATGCCTCTGAACCTGGCTCTCTGACCCAAAAGCACAGGGGCTTGTGCTGACGACCGGCCCCCGGCTGCCAACCACGGTTCCACTTCCTTTAGCAGGGCAGCATTTGTATTGCATTCATTTTTCGGTTTCCAGATCCAGCCCTCTGGCCCTGATGCCAAAGCATTTATAAGTACAAAATTAAAGTCATGGGGCTGGATCCCCAGCTGGCATAAATCAGCCTAGCTCCACTGAAGTCCATCGATCAACCTTGCTGTAAACCAGCTGAGGATCTGGCCCATTTTACTTAAAGTTGAAATCAATCGACTGGTGCCACTGTTCCTACCCGTCTGTGCCCAGTTCTCCCTTAGGCACAGTGGGACAGTGGAACTCACTGCGACAGGAGCTTGGTGCATCAGATAAATACTATGGGCCCCATTCTCCTCTCACCTGAGATTTCAGTGAGGTTACTCTTGATTTACACTGGCATAAGTGACTGGAGAATAAGGCCCCTCTGATTGCTTTGAAAAAGGGGCTGGCTCATTTTACGACCAGTGATAATGTTTATGCTGTAGCGGAGCACGGTCAGGTCAAACCAATCTCACCTCATGCTTCAGGGTTTAAGCTGATCACCTGGGCAGTCAAGAAGGGCAGTCCCTGCCCCGGTGCCTAGTACTGCCCAGGTGTCACAGGGTTATTTCCTTCTTCCACAGCAACAGCTGCTAGCCCTTGCTGGTGGCAGAAACCTAAGCCAGCCAGAATTCCCCGGGCCAGCTTAGCCCCTATGTTCCTGCCTCCCACCAGCCCTAATGGGAGTCAAGGAGAGAACAGGCCTTTTCAGAAAGATTGTTTCCTTCCATTAGCTGCAAAAACCTTAATGGATCCCACATTGTTTGTCTCTGAAGCCTGCGTCCCCTTCTGCAGGCCAGTCCCCAGAGCAGTGTCACGCAGGCTGAGAATGTCCACGGGCCAATCTGGTTTGTAGAAGGTAAAGGTTGCGGGCAGAGCCTGGGGTGCTGCTCACTGGCTGGGACAGATGTGGGGAACTCTGATCACTATCCCGGTGACCCTGTGGGAAGCTCGGCAGCTGGGGCATGCTCTCCGTGCCACTGGGGTCAACTATTGTGCATTTCTCTAGAGCCCTCCCTCTCAGATCACAATAGGCACATGCATGGATGGATGCCCTTCTGTGGGGGCGCCATCATCCCCATTTCAGGGTGGCAAAGGGACTAGACCAGGTCACTTGGTGTCCCAGCCAGGACTCAAAACCTGCCCTCCATGGGCTCCCAAGGCTGCTCTTCTCCTCTGGGACGTATGGAGCAGGATGGTCACACTCTGACATCCTGGCTGCCTGTGGGACTCTCTCCAACCCAGGAGTCTCAGCCAAATGATCTGCTCCCCCAAACTGTTGCCTCTGTCTTGTTCTGTCCCTGTAACGCTGGCACGCTCTCCCCAGGCTTATTCCTCTCTTCCCTTCCCCTGACCAATGGAGTCTCCAAGGCCAAAACACTGCCTCTGATCTCAGCAGCTCCTGCCAGCATATCTTTTTTCCGTGCCCTTGCTGTATTCTGCAGCCTTGCCCATACCAGAGGTTTGATTTCCATTTGATAACTGGGTAAGTGCCTTTGTTTTCCCTCTCCAGAGAATCTCCTACTGTCACTCCCAAGCCAGCGGGACGAGGGGACTGAGGGATGAAGGGTTAGGGGAAGCTGGGAGCTGATTGCCACAGAGGGATAGAATGAGAACACATCAACTCTGGCACATGTGTTCATTATTACGTTGTCTGCTGTCACCTGTGCTGTAGGGGCTGGATCCAGAGCCCCCTGACCTCCCTGGGCTTTGGATCCAGCCTCAGAAATCTATTTGTTTTGTGGCCTTGGCTATTGATTCCTCCTGTGCAGAGCAAAGACCCTGACCTAGATAATATACACAATGACTGATTGAGTTCTCTGCCTTCAGAAGAACCTGCCCTCCCGCTACAGGGGAGCTGCGTGAAGCCGTCGGTAGGAAAAGCCTCGCTGGGATTTAAAGCCGAAGCAATCTGCACTGGGGAGACCTGACGCTGATTGCAGGCCTTGCTTCTGGAAGTGCCTTGGCATGAAGTTAGGCCCAGGGGCCAGGAGGAAGCTCCAGCAAGTGTGGCCAATCCTGGTCACTGCAAAGAATGGTTCTTTTTCAAAACCTGGGCTCGTGCCCTTTGTGGCTCCTTTAGGGTGCACAAAGACGGTGGGAAAGGCTCTTGCCTGCTACACTCTAGACTTGCCATGCAGAAGCAGGGAGATGGTAAGGAAATACTGGCCAGGTGGAACTGTGGGAAGGCATTGGCGGACTGGTGGCACCTCAGAGGCTTCGCCTGAGAGCACACTGCCAAGTGGTCCTCTTAGCAGCTCAAGTGTTGGCCACTCTCCGGCTTTAGCCCATCCCTCCCCCCGCCCCATGCCTCTGAGGGGCCAGCTGCCTGGGGGCGTCAAGCATCACCACGCTCAGGCTTGAGGGTTTTCTGTGCGGCCAGGAGTCAGGCTCAGGCCACCATGCGAGGAAGAGCCTGAGTTCATTTTGCAGTGAAGCCCTAAGAGCGGCTGCTCTCCCAGCTGAGTCAGGGGGGCATCGCGGAGGCTTGGGGGGGATCTCCTCTGCAGAACAACTCCCACTGCGCCTGGCGGAGAGGGCCCCACAACAGGCACACATCCCGATGTCCTCTCTCCTCCCTCACCCGCCACAGTTACGAGGCTGTGGCGCCGGCCCAGCCTTCACACAGTACGTGGCGGCAGCCCCCTCCGGCAGGCCAGGCGCACACGGGGATGACTTCACCGTGAAGGGAGCCAGAGGAGCCTGTTCCCGTCCCTTCTCTTCCCCGGGAGCGGGGCGACAGCCGGCTCCAGTTGCTCTGCGCTGACAGGCCACGGTCAAGGCACAGATTTGGGATTCTATTCGAGCCGCTTTCCTTTCGGCCTTCTCCTCCCCTCGCCACAGAGCGAGGCGCCTTGCCTTCCTGAGAGCCAGGTACGTTTCTTTTCTCTCTCTGCAGCCAGGACAGCGTGAGAGGCCCTCACAGCCGGGGAAGAGAAAGAGATGCAGGGTTGAAACAAAAAACAAACAATCCCTGGCTCTATGTAATTTCTCTGCCGCCGATTGAAGGGTGTTTATTTGGTACTTTCCCCGGTGTCTGTTTGGAATGAGGCGCGCATCTCCTTTGCATCCTGCACTCCTGGCTGCTGAGGAGCAGAAGGGGCTCAGATCTCCGAAGGAGCTGCCCTTTCATTATGAATATGATTATGATGGCTGATGAGGTGTGTGTGTAGCAACTACTTGCCAGCGCTAATGGCGGTGTCCCAAGAACCGTGCGCTCTGCTATTCAGGGGGTTAGTGCAGACAACTCTCTTGTCCCCCCCCTTCCCCCAACCCACCCTCACTTAGCATCTTGATCAGCCACTCGCTGCGGTGCGAAAACGCCTGCCAGCAAGAAACTCTCGTGGAGCGCAGGGAAGGGGCCAGGAATCACTCAGCTGAAAAATGACTGGGCCAAATATGGCCCTGAGCTTACTGCACTAAAGTTGCATCTGAAGAAGTGGGTTTTTCACCCACGAAAGCTTACACCCAAATAAATCTGTTAGTTTTTAAGGTGCCATCAGGCTCCTCGCTGTTTTTCACTGCACTAAAGTCATTGGAATCAGAGCCAAATCCATGATAACCCCCCTCCCCCCCCCCCACGTCAAGGGGTGATACCTGATCTGTGCCTGCGAGTGTATTGAACAGGTGGGACACACAGGCCAGATGTAAGCGCTTAGGAAGCTGAACAGAACTTTACTGCAATAAAGACTGAAACAGCCACACCTCCTCCTGCCTCCTTGACTCCCCTGGGCAGGGCTCCCCCATCTGTTCAAAGCCCTGCCAGCAGGTAGAGAAACAAACTCACCTGACTCCCAGCCGCAAGGGGTCCATTTTAATCAAGACGATCCAAGTCACTGATTTGAATCATGACCTCAGATCAATAACTAAAAAGAAAGGTCTTGATTTAATGCACTGATTTGCTGGTTATTCCCCTTGGCCTGTGTTAGAGCAGACTCCTGGGCAGGTAACTAGGCACTTTGGCTCAGATCTTCAAAGACACGTAGACTCCTAATTGTCGGACCCAAGACGTAGACAGCTGGGTCTAGTGGTTGGAGCAGGAGTTGCAGCTGGGAGTCAGGCAACAATGCAGGAAACCTGGGTCCAATGTAGCAGCCAGGTAGGGCCCACTTACACAGCCAACTGTGTGCCCCCTCTTTGGGTTTAAATAGGAAGCCCTGGCCAATCAGAGTTCACAGTGTTTCTCCAATCAGGCCCAGGAAACCAGTCCTGATGTAAATTCAGGTCTCATGGTCTCTCCTGCTCAGGGGTTAGCAACCAGCTGCTGGGTGGGAGCAGGGCTGGGGGTGGTGCCAGTTGACCTGCAGACCCAGGTTCAAGAGATGTGGTGTCATGACATGCTCTATGCCAGACCACCGCTTAAAGGAGCGCCTGATGCCAGGGTGCTCCCCAGCAGTGCCAGCACTGGGTGTTACCGGCACTCCCGTGCCACAAGCTGGTTCATGCTGGCTCTGGGCTCATAATAAACCTGAGCCCCCAGTGGGGAACTAGGATGCCTCTTCACATACC
Organism: Natator depressus; assembly: GCF_965152275.1. Lineage (NCBI taxonomy): Eukaryota > Metazoa > Chordata > Testudines > Cheloniidae > Natator > Natator depressus. The sequence continues at coordinate 15,834,043 of NC_134249.1, read as the reverse complement.
CCACCCTCCTGTCCCCCTACTCCATCCCTAAGTCCCCCCACAAGTACACACCCCTGGGGTGCGGAATCCGCCTTCCCACAGCCGGCATGGTGGAGGAGCAGGGCAGGTTGGGGGAGAAGGAGCCATCATGCGAGTGGGGGGCACCTGACTTGGTAGTGGGGTCGGGATGTGCCTCTCACGCTGCGCCTGAGTCAGATTCCCCCTTCCTGCCTGGGCACCATTGAAGCCTCCCTGCTCACTGGGCTTCGCTGGCTGTTTGCCTAACCTTTCCTGTGGCTTTACTGGGATTTTCCTCGAGAGAGGAGACGAGCGGGGAAGAGCTGACCAGACTGAGCAGGAGATAAAAAAAATAAAAATCAAACCCTCTGCTGGGCTTTTACCTCAAAGGCTCCAGGCTCAAATCCCTGGCAGACAATTACAGAACGCAGAGACAATAGAGAGAGGCCCCGGCTTTGTGGTGCTGAGCTTTGAGCTAACACTAGGAGCTCAGTAGTAATTAATCAAGCAGCCTCCACCCTCTCCCCAGAGAGTGGAGGAGATGCTAATGGGGAGGCGAGAGGAATCCCTGGGTGCCTGGCCAATGCTGGGCTAGGCCTCGGGCCGCTGGGGTGCAAGCAATCCCTGCCAATGGAACCATCCCCCCAGCATACAGCCTGCCAGGGCCCTGCTACCGAACCTCTTGCCACGACGCTCCCTTAGTGGTGCAGTGTAATCTGTGACTCAGGGCTGGCTTCTGCACAGCTGAGAGGCAAACAGCTAAGGCTGAATTCTCTCTCTTTGGCAATACTTTCCCAGGGTCTAATAATACTGACAGGGCCAACTGCCTTCTTTGCTTCTGGGTGCTTTCTAAGAGGAGATGAGACTCTATACACAGAGCTGCAGTAAGAATGGAGAGATGAGAAACGGGCGAGAGCAGTAGGTGCCTATTATGACAGCGAACTGGTGGGGCACATTCGCTGATCTCTTCTGAGCCGCTCCCCACCACCCCTGGGCATACGTCCGAGCAGGGGCTGGACTCTGCCCTGAGAGACAGCGATGGAACAGGGCCAGTCCTGGGGCCTTTGGAATCCCAGTCTAACCCCTCCTTTGCAGCAGGAGGGAAGGGGTGCAACCCCCTATGAGACCTTGGCGCACTCTGCTGGGCCACAATAGCCCCTGTTGACTGTTTGCCCCCCTTGCACCAGTGATTGGCAGGTGGGGGAATCCCACGCACAAGCTGACCCCATAGGAGGATGGACTGGCAAGCTTCCCCCGCTTCAGTCTTTGTCCAGATCATTTGTTTATTGTCTTCCCTTTCCCCCAAGTCCCCCAACTAGCCCCCTTGGAATCATTCACTAGGGGACCCCCTGCTCCAGAGATCTCAGCCTGGCCCATCAAATACAAGGAGACAGTGGGGAAGGTCCTGTGTGCCCATTCGTGCTCGGGATCCGGCCTACACGTGAAGAGCTGCCCCAAAGAAATAACCCAATGGCCAGGAGCGCTGGTTGGGTGAAGTGCCCCGTCCCCCAAGTCACCTACTTCCAGTTTCATGGCAGCCGGGATGTTACGTGCTGCTCTCTGGCAGCTGCTCGTGCAGCAAGAAGGATTCCAACACAGCTGGCTGGGCTGGAGCTCCCAGCTGCAAGCATCTGGCCCCACAGGACAGCTGTTCAATGCACATTTCCACACACACATCTGGACAGAGTCTGAGCAAGTCAAACCCGTCCCACTTCTGGGGCTAACTCCTGAACTCAGCACCTGCTGCTCCTGCTGACTTCAGCGGGGGTTTGCGGTCGCTCAACACCTCTGAAAACCAGACTACGGCGCCTTTCTCTGGCCAAACTCTTGGCCAAGTCTCTGGGGCTAGAGAAGGAGCTCAGGCTCTGGCCACTCTGAGGACCCTTCCTCCTTCCACCCAGGGCCACCTTCCCCCCAGGGCCACCTTCCACCCTGCCTCTCCTCACAAAGGCCCGTGCCCTTTGTCAAAGCTAACAGAGAGCCATGCACAAGCTGCCCGCGTTTCCCACCCGCACTCCCATGGCTCTGCGCAGGCTGGGGCTGGGAGGTCTAACATGACCTGACGTGCGACAAGCTCCCTTCTCAGCCAGCCAGGATGAGTCAGTCATTAGAGCAACACCAGCCTCGCTGTGAGTTGCTAATGAAGCTGAATAGACAAGAACAGAGTCAGCAGCCAGGGCAGGGTATGGCTAGGAGCCATGTACCCACAGCTGCCCCCAGAGTGGCAGGGGCCCTGATTGCTGGGCTCTCTGCATTACCCCAGGGCACCCCTGTTGCTAACAGTTGGGGAGCCAGATTCTGCCAATGTTGGGTCACCAAGCCAGGACCTTGCTGTGGGAAGTGCACATCTGTGGGGCTCTGGTCACAGAGCACTAGCCTTTGATTGTTATTATGTCCAATGTGTTTACGGTCAGGCCCGCTCTGTGCCAAGCACTTTCCAGACATTCGGGGTGGCCCGGAGGAGCTCCCAATCAAGGGACAAATGGCTGAGGAGCTAGACCATTCCTATATGCCATCCTGATCCAATGCGCGCAGTGTGCTAGCGTGGGACTGAAAGTGGCCAGGGCAGGAGATACAAGGAGGGGCTCAGGGAGGCTGGGCCCAGCATGGCGGGAGGCACAGAGGGCACTGGGGAAGCTGAGAAGCAGGCTGGCAAGGCTGGGATCATTGGCAGAGCTACATGACATTTGACAAGGAAAGAGAAGTCGGGAGGGGCAGACAGCTGGGTGGGGAGCCTGGGGGAAGGATTCCAACTCCCTCCTCCACCGGTGGGTTCCTTTAACACAGCCTTGCCCTGCCTCTACAGCTGGAATAAAACTCTGTGCACGCATTGAAACATGATCCATTAGGCATTGTCGCCAAGCTGGGCGAGCCCGTCTCATGTCTGTAGCACGTTGGCGAGCTTTCTCGCTAGCTACTCTGGGGAATGGGAATTGAAACAGTTATGTTGAAAGAACATAACACAGCCTGGTCCCAGCAGGTAGGTCTCCTACAGCAAGCGCCCCACCATAGCTGTGTGTTTATTAGCAGGGTCAAGCAACCCAGCCACTGACAATGGGGTTTCCGGCAATTAACCTCACCGTTCTGCCTCCCCGTGAATCTGTTTAAAAGCTGGCTTAGTGCGGCAAGTTTCAGAGGCTGCTGTGAAGACAGGGGGGTGGGGTGATCCGCCCCCCGTCCGGTACCCAGGCAGCAGCCAAGACTAACAGGCATTTCAACCAGTGCTGTGTAAAAGGGGCTGGTTGTTTAAATGGATGGAAGAAGATTGCTAGCAGCCCAACCCTCCTGAGGCTTAGCGCTGTGGTGTGGGCTGTGAGGAGCCTTTCCTTGCACGTGGGCTGGCGGATTGGTCTGTGGGAGGAGGTGGCTGAGACACCAGGTGCTGCACAAGCAAGTAATGACAAGATGGTCCCTGCCCGGAAGACCTTGCAATCTAAGGATGAGACAAGAAGCTGGGGTGTCCGGAGCACTGTGCTGGATTTGCAAGCTATCGTTTAAAGAGTGTGTGTACATGAGATTTCTGGTGTGCTGGACTTAGCCTGCCTTGGGGTATTTCAGCAATACACCAAGGGCAACTTACAAAGGAAGTGATGGGGGGAGGCGTAAGAGCATCTCGACCTCTTTGAAGCCCAAGGAAAGATCCGGTCTGAGTTTGGGATGAGCTTTTGGGCCCCATAACCGCCCTCTCCTCATTGCCGTACACAGCAATGTCTGCACTCACTCCAACAGAGCTAGAGCCAAATCACCCATGACCCCTGTGCAAAAAGACACGATGGGAGGAGCCAGGCATGCATACAATCATCACAACGGCATATGCACAGCAGCAGGCACATGCCACACAGGACACACAAGACCCTTGCACCAGTGAACGTTGCTTACGAACAAATCGGCTTGACATAAGGACACTTTCATAAACACACACACTACCATGAAACAAGCCACACAGCACAACAAAAAACACACAGCTCAGAAAAATATAAATATAGGCCAAAAGAGAGAGAGAGTGTGTGTGTGTGTATACACCCATATTTGGTCCATACGTATAAAACGTATATTATATATAGCAAAATATTCTCAACACAAACCACAAACTCAAGGCACAGACAACCTGCATTTACACTGATAAATGCCATTTGCAGACAAAACAGCTTGACTCAGGGAGTCTTTTCTGCAAACACACACAACCGCACACCTGCCCCTCCCCACTTCCCCCAGCTACAGCCACCCCTCCACGATCACAACTGCAGAATCCCCAAACAAACCACACACTGCAAGCTAGCACACAGAGCACAGACATGGCTCTCAAGCTGCACAGGGCACAAATGCACACCCCAAGCAGCCCCGCACACCCACTGGCAAAGCTAAGTGTGCGCGTGCACCCCCCCCACACACACACATTGTCCCTTGCCCATCCCCCTTACATTGAAGCCTTCAGCCTGTCACACATGGTAACTGCTGACAAAGAACAACTGAAAAAAATCCATTCTGTCAATTGGCCCTGCCCCCCGCCAATGGCCCCCCCACCCCTGCTATTGTATTATGGGTTTATGTCAAGGTATGTTGGATTCTAAATTAAATGTCAGAGCCACTGTACATTCCTGGCTCCAGCTGCAGCAAATGAGTTGCTGGACTTGGAGAATATCCAGTTGTTCAGCTCAGCGTGCCTAACGCTGAGGCATGACAAGCCCATTGAATCATTCCTCGGTAGATTTCCAGGCCATGTGAAGCCAAGATAAATTTATTTTTAATGATAAATTTTATTGTCAGAGTTAAGTTGAAACAGCCTTTACGTGCACAGGCTGGCTGCTTCCAGAGGCTGATAAGCTGCAGGTCAGAGCTGCCGGCCTCAGGGGTTGAGAGATGGGCCACTGGTGAAATGATTCGGATGGCCTCAACTCTGAATTTAGGGCCACCGCACATAGCATGTGAAGTGTAAACATAAGCTGGGCTACCAGCAGGACTGGAATGTGGGACATTAAAAAGCAGGAACTTTTACCACTAGCGCTGAAGGCCTGAAGGCCACAATTTTCAAGAGCTCTCAGCTGCCATTTAGGCATTGAAACAAGTCACCAGCTTTTCAGCACATTGCTGGGCTCCAGCTGGAAGTGTCAGCGTGAGAGCTGGTGGGTGCTGAGCACGACTGAAATCCTGACCTCAGCTGTCAGTGAGGCTTTTAAGATTCTGGTCCCATACCCCCATGCTGGTAGCAGACTCTTAAACCTCTTGTGTGACGTAGCCACTAGAGGGAGACAAAGCCCAGCATTTCCCTAGCATGGAAACAGGAGAAGAGCCCAAGTGGTACCCAGACCACTGACCATGGTACAATTTGCCATTCACCAGTGCTGGGCTACAGGGGGTGGACGAAGATGGAGGGGAACAAGAAGCGTTATCAGTGACTTTCCCTCCCTCTGCTTTGTCACCTGGCCGAACACCTGCCTCTGCTTGTCTGGGGATTACGCCCACGTTACTGACAGCCAAACAAATAGCCACATGGCTATATCTGCAGTGCCACCCAGTGGCTGGACAGGGTAGTGCTAGAAGAGACTTTCTAAAGGAAGGAGCGATCACCGACTGCTGTCATTTGAGGTCCGACTCCTGCAAGGCATTGAGTGCCCTACACCTCTATTTGATGTCAGTTAGAATTGAGGACACTCAGCACCTTGCAGGATCGGGGCCTTAAATTAAACTGACAGCAAGAGAGGATGGAATTTATCAAGACACAGACGCCATCTTGGAACTCACTGTAGTAAATGGCCAAACTCTCATTGAATTCAATAAGAGCAAGAGCCCTTTGTGGGGAAAGCCAAGTGTAGGGGGAAACGTTCCCATCCTGGGGAATTAGATCCGACATGGCGCTCACAAAAAGCCCATGTGTTGCAAATTATAGGTGTGTATGTGTGTGGGGTGGGGGGACAAACCAAGGCCCTGGAGCTTTTTCAACTAAGACGGGGACTGTCCAGTTTGATTCAGGGTGAAATTAACCAGCGCTCATCACCACTTCTGGAAGGGCAGCAGTTTCACTGCAGGAAGCTGCCCAGGGGAAAGTTTGCAGGGACAGGCCTGAAATTGCAGGGGGTTTAGTTAATCGGCCCTGCCTTTTGTTCTGTGACCCTCTGGAATTAATTGTCATTTTCTCCCTGCCCTGCCTGACTCCTATTTGCTGAGCTCAGTGACCACAGGAATATAGGACTGGAAGGGACCTCAAGAGGTGGCCCAGCCTCCTGCCCTGAGGCAGGACCAAGTATTAGACCATCCCTGACAGGTGTTTGCCAAACTTGATCTTAAAAACCTCTGTGGTGCCCAAGTGGATTGGATAATTAGGATCCTAGCGTACAATGGGAACACCAGATCTTGAAGCATTCTGGCCCCATCGAGGCTGAGCACAGCGAAAAAATAGTCCATCAAGAACAGATGCTAAGGCAGAGCCATTCTAGCTCCCCAAGCAGCTGAAAGCACAGCTGTACTACCAGCGTGTGTGTGCGTGCACTACTGCCCTCTACTGGAGTAGAGGTGGACTTGCTAGTGTATTAACCGCCTTTCGACAAGCTGAGCTAGCGATGGTTTCTGTGTGTTCGACCCTGGGGGGCGGGAGGGAATACTTTTTGTATCTAGGGCTGAGGTTTCCCAATTGGGATCCCCCCCACCTCTCATCTCCAGGAGGAGGAAGCTGGATGGGATGGTGCTCTGTGACTGTGGATCCATTTCCTTTCCCTTGTCCAGCCATGTCCCCGGAGCAGAATTCCTCTGGGCAGCGTCCACTGGCTCCCTCGACACCTTGGAGGAGCAGTGGGTGCAGTCGGGGGGCTCTGCTCGGTGTCCCCCTCAATCCCTGATTTTTTATCTTTAACGTCACTCCCACTCCTGGTTTTTTGTTTTTTGTCCCCAGAAATCAATGGTGGCCTGGGCTTAGTGGTTCCTCCTCCCTTCCACCTGCCCCAGGACTGCAAATAGCCCAAACACATCTCATGCTAAGGTGTGGGCGCTTGGATGGTACAGCCTTGCCGACTGATAATTACCTGTCCATTCCCACTGGGGCACATGGCATTGGCCACTGTTGGAAGACAGGACACTGGGCGAGATGGACCTTTGGTCTGACCCAGTATGGCCCGTCTTATGTTCTTATGATGATCCAGGGAGGCTCTCTGGGCAGCCTTGCCTCGGTTCCTAGTGCCCCCTCATGCATAGAGTGGAGCCATGCTGGGGAACAGTCTCCTAGACAAGGCTTCTCAAAGTGGAGGGAGAGAGACCAACTCTCTTCGTCATACACCTTGTACTGTAGCTGGTGGTCTCAGCACGTATTTGTTAGAAATGCTATTCTACACAGTGTGTTGCTTCAGTAACAAAAGCATTAATAACATAACTGATAACTGATATTCTGTACTAATGAGGGCCATATAAGCCCATGGCTAGATGCTTTGTCATTGATGTGTTTATTGTGAGTTAATTAGACCTCCATGTGCCAGCCTTTTTTCTATTGGCTAGAAGAGTCTAGGACCAGGCAAAATATGACATTGTTGCAACTAATGTTCTAGTCTGCACATGTGCGTAACTGATTAGCATGGAGTGTGTAGAAAAGCAGATTGAGAACTGCTGAGGAGAGAGGAGAGCAACTGGTCAGCTTACTTTCCTCTCGCTGTAAACCCACCTGGAATCTGCTTTCTGTGCTTACATTCAAGTTAAACACTTGGTGAATAAAACCGAAGTGATTTGTTACTTTTCAACACCCCACACTTCCCTTTACCCTCCCCGAATCCCCGCTCTTACGTTCTTTTTGAAAATCATGGGCCTTCTTCTGAGCTCACGTATGCTAGTGTAAATAAGGCATAGCGTCACTGAGGCCACTGGCATTACCCTGGTGTGGAACTGGAGTGAGATCAGAATCAGTGCTCGTGGGTTTATACTCTGCAGTGCATGGAGCGCTGGATTTTCCTATCAGATTTCCCACTCACTTTCAGAACCTTGGAAATGTGGTTTAGCCCTTAAAACAAAGGCCTGGGTTCCAGAACACAAGGGTTCGTGTCTCGCCCTGGCCACCAAACTTGTTCTGTGACTCTGGCAACTCTCTGCCCCGCCGCTTCCTCATCTGTAAGGATAATATTTATCTACTTCGCAGGAGATCACAAGGCTTAAATAACATGTATGAAGCCCACTGAGATGCGGGGGGAGGAGGACTCTCGAAGGGCAAAACGCTATTGTTATTCTGTGCAGTGATGCATTGTAGGAAGCATGCAAAGGGAAAATGGCAATTAAAATCAGACCCAGTAGATTACCTGGCTCTGTCCTGCTGGCTCAGTGAGAAGTGGAAGGTGCTGCTGCCTGGATGCTCACCCTAGGCCTCTCCATCCTGCACAGCGTGCAAGCTTCAAGCTGCCCTGCGGTCGTATGGGCAAGTGTGGAGTCGCTTCCCAACACTTCTGAACCTTAGTTGACTTGCTCCTGGCAGAAATTTTACAGCATGGACCCATCTCTGCTTGTGGCCCCTGCTTAGGCAGAGCCTTGCATACACCACAACCCCTTGGCCACAGGCACACGCATCTCAGGCTCATCAGCTATTGTGCGTGGTTCACAGAGAGGCTGGGACACAGCCTGTCCCAGGCCCTGGGCACTGGAAGGAGAGCAGAATCCCCACCAGCGGAGGTGACAGCAGGGCTTGTCAACGCCCTACACTGCAGCCATTAGAGGGCGCCGGAGTCGCACCTTTCAACAAGCCTGACACTGAGGCCCCTGCATGGACACCAGCCAAGGAGCCAGTGGCAGCCAGCCTGGAGCTGGGGGAATGGAAATCCCCGGAAAGCACCCCTTGGCGGGGGCGGGGGGGGGGCCTCTGCACCATTCAAACAGAACAGCTCAAAGGAAAAGGCAGGTGAACTGCACAGAGGCAGTGACCCCAGGAAGCCTGAAAGCTTCAGCTACACAGCACATGGCGGGGGGAGGGGTGCACCTGCAGAGTCACTCTGTGCCCCCCCCCGCGCCGCCCCAGCACTGTGCAGGGATACTAGGTGGGGTCAGTGCCCCCTACTGACTCCTCCGCCCCCTAGCCCCACTGCCTCACCCCCTCTGGGCAGCTCTGCCCCTGGCCTGCAGCTCTGGCGCCTCCTGGCTGGGTGGCAGCCCCTCGGGACCCGAATCCTGGCACCCGCTGCCTGGCCTGACATGCGGCCACCCCCGGGGAGCCGGGCGCAGCAGCAGGCTGGGCGGGGCTGGCTGACCCCCCCGGGAAGGGACTGCCCGCTGCCGCCCCCTGCGGTGAGCTGCGGGGCAGGCTGTGCCCGGCATGGGGCTGCGGGTGAGGGGGCGCCCCGGCTCCCCGCTGGGGCTGTTCATTGCAATGGCAGCGGCTTCCCCGCACACCGCGTGGCTCCGGCAGCGGCTCGCGGGAGGCGAGCGGCGGGCGCCGGCAGCGCTGCCCCCTGGCCGGGGGGCACCAGGTGCTGCCGGGCTGGGGGCAGGTGACAGGGTGGGGCGCGGGGTCTGGCGGGAGGGCCCCGGGGAGGGAGGTTTGAGTGACAGCTCCCTGCTCCGCGGGGCTGGCCGGCTGCTAATCCGCCTGAGCTCCACGGCTGCCGCGCCGTCCCCAGGCGTCGCCCAGCCGGCGGCACCTGAGCTGGGCCGGCCAAGGGCTGGGAGCGGGTCCGCTCCGCGCTCCCTGCTGCAGCCGCGGCTCCTGCCCAGGCGGGCAACGGGTTACTTCGTGCTGCCTGCCCTGGTAGAAGCCTGGGGGGGGGGGCAAAGGGATAGAAGCCGGGGGGGGGCAGAGCAGAGGGATAGAAGCGGGGGCGGGGGGAGAGGGGGCAGGGCAGAGGGATAGAAGCGGGAGGGGGGGGCGGTAGGCAGAGAGGGGAAGAGGAGGGAGGGGTAGAAGCCGAGAGGAGAGGGAGCAGGGCAGAGGGATAGAAGCGGGGGGGCAGACAGAGGGGAGGAGGGAAGAGGGGTAGAAGCCGAGAGGAGAGGGGGCAGGGCAGAGGGATAGAAGCGGGGGGGCAGACAGAGGAAAGGAGGGAAGAGGAGTAGAAGCCGAGAGGAGAGGGGGCAGGGCAGAGGGATAGAAGCGGGGGGGCAGACAGAGGGGAGGAGGGAAGAGGGGTAGAAGCCGAGAGGAGAGGGGGCAGGGCAGAGGGATAGAAGCGGGGGGGCAGACAGAGGGGAGGAGGGAAGAGGGGTAGAAGCCGGGAGGAGAGGGGGGCAGGACAGAGAGATAGCAGCGGCGGGGGGCAGGCAGAGGGGGCAGAAGCCGGGGGAAAGGGGAAAGAAGGGCAGAGAGAGGAGGGAGGGCGCAGAGCCCGGGGAAGGGGCACAGCGCGGCTCGTCCGGCAGATTTAGGGCAGGGAGGAGGAGGAGGAGGGCGGGGGGTCGATCCAGGCCCCCTCCCCCAGGCTGCTCGGGTCTCTAGTCTGGGCGGCGGGGCTGTGCCGGGCAGATCAGTGGTTGGGAGGCGAAGTTCCGGGCCAGCCCCCCAGGCTCCGGCAGGGGAGCCGCAGGAGGGCGGGGCGCCGCCAGCCCGGGGCCGAGGGGAGCAGCTGGCTGGGCCGGCGGGGAGAGGGGCGCTGCGCTGCGGCGGTGCGGATCCAGCCCCGAACGCGCCGCAAACTTTGCCCGACACTGCGCGGAGCGAGCTCAGGGGCTCCGCGGGGCGGCCTGGCCGGCTCCCCGGGTCTCTCGGTTCCCGGGCCGGGGCGCGGATTCTCCTCCCCCCCCTTTGAACCGGACTCGCTCCCGTCCCTGGCCCAGAAGATGGTCAACGATCGATGGAAAGACATGGGCAGAGCGTCTCCACTCGAGGACGGGCAGCAGGAGAAATCCCAGGTAAGGAGCGGGAGAGGACGGGTGAGACAGGAGCGAGAACCGAGGGGAGGCTGGGTTCCCACCCCGATCTCTCTCCGGGGCAGGGGACAGACAGCGCCCCCAGAACTTCATAACTCCTATGGGGGCCCCCTCTTTACCTGCATAGCGAAACACCCCGCGGTTACCCAGCCCCGAAGGGCTGTGTGTGCGCGCCGGGGGCTGGGGGCTGCCTGCTGGAGAAAGCAGCCCCTGGCAGGGCTGGCCAGGCGGAGTGTTGGATGGCAGGCTGCATGTTCGCTCCTTGGAGCCCTTGAGGAACGGGCAGGAACCGGGGTCCCTGGCTGGTGGCAAATTCGCCCTGAATTATTTAGGCTATTTATTTACAGTGAATGTCACATCATGCTCTAGGAAAGCAATTGAGAGTTACACGGGCAGCAGGTAACGGCGCCCGGGCTGCCCCAGCCTCCTCCCCTTAACTAACTGCTGCGCATTTCGAACACTTCGCTCACTTTTTAGAGAGGATTTTTGCATGTCGAGCCTGTGCTGGGGTCAGATCTGACCCTGTTAATGTACAGACTCTCCCACCACCGTCCCCAACTGTAGTAGTCACTGGAGCCTGCCTGGCTGGTTAGAAGAGCTGAGGGCTAGGAGGGCTTGTGGGAGAGGCGACTGGGGTGAAGGGGGCTCACACAGCACTTATTGCACCGCACAGACGGGAGATCGGGTGCCGGAGCCTGCTTGCACCTCCCCGGAGCAATGGGCATGTCCACGCCCCTGTGTGTGTACATGTGAAGAATCCATGTGCAAGTCAGGAACACGGCCTGAATGTGTGCGTCTCCCTGCACGGGCTGTCAGTCTCCCTACATGTTCTGCCACGTATCCAAGGGTGGATGGGCACGAACATGTGTGCAAGACAGTGTGTGTGACGGTGTGCAGCTGCCTGTACTTGTACCCCTGAGGGGAGTCGGCCTCACGCACTGCGTGGACCTGCAAAGGGCTAGAACACAGCAAGAAACAAACCTCCAACCGATGCTTCGTAGGGAAGTGAAAGAAGCACAGAGGAGGAGCTGGGGAGGCTGAGATGGGGGGGTAAGAGGAGACATGTCCCTACAGCATTTCCAGCTCCCAGCACACTGCGTGGCGAGGAATCACACTAAGGAACCATGGAACTCAGGACCATGTGGGAAGCTCTGGCACTTGGGACCTGACCTTCCCAAATGTACCAAGGGATCCGCGTCCTCCGCCATCCCTGGCACGATTGCTTCCCCTTGGTCCTGTCTGCCGTTGGCCACCCAGCCATGTGTAATCAGGCTGGAGTGGTAGAAATGGATGTGACTGTGGGCTGTTTGAGGATGGGGGGCACGGGTTTCCTAGGGACAGCTGCTTTGTTCTTCTTCACCTTCTACATTTAAATGTCCAGGCAGCATTTACACCCCCCCGTTACCCCAGATGCCACCCCCACTTCAGCAGCTGTGCCGGACCTGAGGGCTCCTCATCCCCCCTCAGGAGTTCACTGTGCCAACTTTCCTTTCACCCCCTGGCGAGGGCGAGTGCCACAGGGAGCAGCCTGCCAGCCCTGGGGCCAGGAGGGAGAGAAATTCTGTCCACAGCTCTCCTCCAAATGTGCCCCACGTCCCAGCACACTCCTTGCAAGGTAGGCAGGAGCATTATGGTCGGGGCTAGGGCTTCCCCTGATGGCAATGAATGAAGTTTCCCCTAGGTCAGGTTGAATGCTCAGCCCATCTGGGTAACAGAGAGCTGGCCCAGTTCCCCACCCAGGCTGTGACCCCAACACACTGGGCGTTCACTGTGTATCAGAACAATCAGTGGAGTATGAATTAAAGCTGGGCTTTTCAAAGAAGTCTGGGGGAGCTGTGTGTCCAGCTCACACTGAGATTCAAGGGGAGTTGGGTTTTCGCTGCCATAGATTCCTTTGGAAGCCACAGCCTGGATCTTATTCATTTAAACCCAGGCAGATTGTTTTATAGAGCAGGTCTCCTACCATCTGCAGCATCTCCCCAACTCCCGAAAGAGCTTTACGGTGTATAAGCACTACCAGGCAGGCTCGGGCTTATACTGTATTACGGAGGAGAGCAGGGTAGAGAGATCGAGTGGCTAAATTAATCACTGCTAGGCCAGTCCCCAAAGGGTGTTGAAATGAAGATCTAGTTCAAGATGAAATTTGAGACGAGATGGCGAGGGGGTGGGAGGTGTTAGCAGCATGGGAGCGGGGGAGAGAAGGGGGATAACAGATGTAGCTGCACCACTGCAAACCTCTATTGTCGATCCAGCGTCAAACAAGACATGCATTTGAAACCTGTGTAGGCAACCAGGTCATACAGAGAGGTGGTTTGCAGAAGGAAAGGGCTGCTGAGGAGAAGGGCGGAAGAAGCCAGCCAGAGCTGGGGAGCGGAGTAGAAAAGATTTTTGAGGTCAGCTGGGGGCAAATCCACACATGGTCTCAAAAACCAAAACCGAACTAGCCCCTGAAGTGAGCAGGGGGCAGCGGAGTTGTTTGGAGGGGGGCTGATGGGGTTACACTTATTGGCCCAGACCATCTGAGCCCTGGGATGTGACTCTGGGCTGAGCACAGGCGGTATACCTTGCCCAGATCCCAGGCCACTGTGTTTGGCTGAACACAATACCATTGGCTTATAGCACCAGAAGGGTGAACACCGAATACACCCAAAGGGCCCTATTCATCGTCACCTGCTAGACTGACCCCTAAAAGAGATGCAGGAGAGGGAGAAGGACCGATAGTTGCAGGGGACCCTGCTGCCATGGTGCAAAAAGTCAGCTCTGTGGCAGCCCTGGGTTCAGGGGTGGGCCTGGGCAGGACAAACCCGTAGCCTAGCTATTCAGGGGTGCCAGTTACCTATGCTGGGGGCAGAACTAATTCCTGCAACCGCAGAATGCAGGGGGTATAAGCTGCAGAATTAATCTGCCTCAAAGAGAACAAAGCCACGGTCTCTGCGCTGATTTGCTTGTGGTCTAGGTGATCTGGTTAAGACATGGGAAGAGAGGACATCCAGATGCCCAGAATGAGGTGGTTGGGGGGAGAGGGGCTCGTTATAGCCAGGCCCTGTAGGTGGAGACTGGACGATCGCTCTGACCCTGAGCACTGCTCTGTCATTGCACGAAGGGGGCACCTGAAGCAGGAGTATGAGGCTACGGCGTGTAAAGGAGCAGGGAGGGCAACCCAGGAGTAGGGGCCTGCCTGGGACAAGGCACAGGAGTGCTGATGAGAGAAGGGAGGCTGTGATGGGAAGGGAAATCAGTAAGTGCAGGGGAGGTAAGGAGGGGCTGCCCAGGGCAGAGCTCAGTGCGTTTGGCTGTGTATGGGGTAGGGTTTTCGTGCTGCTGTGATTGGTGTGTGCGTGTGGCGAGGACTGCCTTAGTTGGGTAGTGTCCCATCACCCTGGTGACTGATAAATTAAACAGTCAAGAAGGATGATCCCCCCAGAGCCAGCTGGCCCCCGCATTGGACGATCTGACTTATAAGGATCTGAGCATCTTCCTCACTCTCTGCCTGATTCCAGCTCTTCTACCAGCCGCTCTGCATTGTCGCTCCCAGAGGTGGCAGATACACCTGCTGGTGAGGTCAGAGAAGACCAGCTGCAGCCACCAAGTACAGCCAGTGAGTGCCTCTGCTCTGGGTGCCCCTCGAGACAGGCTTCTTCCTTCTCCTGACAGGCAGCTCTGGAACAGCTGCTTGCATGTGAGAGAGAGTATGCATTCCGGGTAGCGCTGCTACCCTCTTCTGGCACATGCCGGCCAGCTCCCACGGCTCACCGGCGGAGGGGTGCAGGGGGCGGTGCTGTTTCGCAGGGGTGGAGGACTCTGTGCGCTCCAGAGACAAAAGGTCCCAAGTGCATCTTCCATCCTGCTGCTGGGCATGTCTCTCAGCAAGCTGGGATCGGACTGATGTCCTGCGTGTCTGTGAGCCCCTAATTCTCTCTCACTCAGCACGAGCAGAACTGTTGCAGGGCTCATGGGCAATGGGACCGGGGCGGAAATAGGCAGTACATACAGGCACTGCACTCGCCTTTCCTGGATTGCTGGAGTGCAGCCCTTTGCAGAGAGGACCTGTGGAGGGGTCCTGGGATCAGTCCCTGGGAGCCATGCTCTTTGGCTAATCTAGGCCCTTTGGCACCATCTGGCCCTTTCAGATAGTTTCCTCTTCAGAATCATCTTTGACGCAAGGATAAGAGTCAGACACAGCAGGATCGGGGGAGGGGGGGAAGATACCCCGAAAGCAGAGAAACCCCCTCTGCCCTCACATGCTGGCTTTCACACATCAGACCCGGGGTCTCCTGGCTGCCTCTGCCAGATGAGCTCCTGGGCTGTCTCCTTTACTTCCCAGGGGGATGCCTGCTCTGCGGAAGGGGACAGTCCCGCTCTCGTGTCTCTATCATTGTGTATTCACCAGCAGTGGCTCACGAGGCAGAGCTTGAGAGAATGCAGAGGATCACACACACGACTGCTTTGGTGACCCAGCTCCGACCATAAGACAGCCAATCTGCGGCTCCAGCCGCTGTGCAGTGAAAAGGGTTGGGTGCTAGGCCAGCCCCTTGCTGCAGCCTTGGAGCCCTGGTCATTAACTCAGAAGCCAGCCTCTCCACTTGCTGTCGCTGCATTTCACCAGTTGTTCAATTGCTCCACTGGGCAAATGGCGATGGTTGGAGTTTGAAATTTATTTGACTTTCTTACTCGTTTCTGTGCTTGTGCAGTGCATGGGAGTGGCAGCTGTAGGAACCCCCAGGTATATGGTCCAGTCTCTCCCCCATTGCCAACTTGGCTGATAGTTTGGTATGAGTGAATTAGGGCTAGGGAGGATGATGTGAAAGCAATTAGGATTTGCTGGGGGATAGAAGGAGGTATGGAATTGTGTTCTCTTCCTCGTCTTCCATTCCCCAAGATGCCAGTAAGACCCCTTTATAGTCCCAATGTTCTAAATATGTCCCAGGCAGGTCACCTCTCAGGCAGCTCTATGGACGACATGCATGCTGTCTGCTAGCCCTTCAGATCAAAACCTACCAGAGGTTTGCCTTGAGTGAACACTTGTTTCGTCCTTTTGCTTTTGTGTTCCCGGGAAGGATGAGACAAGGCACTTGTATCAAAACCTCGTTTCTTTTCCCCTTTGATAAAACAGCTTCTTCTTTCTGCAGCGCTCAGTCCCAGAGTGGCAAGAGAGGCTTTCTTCTCACGGCCTCTTTCCTTCCCAGAATGTGATCTGTCAGTCAAAGCGACACTCCAGTCCTTCTAGGAGAGAGAGCTAGAAAAGAGGCGAGCGCGAAGAAGCAGCGCGTCTCCTGTTTCACACCAGCACAGCTCATGCAGCTCTCTGCTGCTTTAAAACAGGCCTTGTGACAGGCACTAGTTCATAAGGCATCTGCCTTGCCCATCTGCAAGAGGCGGTTGTTAGTCCAGACTGAATGGGGATAACTGAGTCCATTCCAGTGTGCTTGTCTTACGGCCGGGGGCACTGAGAGGTTAAACAACCTTCTACCAAGGGGAAGAAGCTGACATACTGCTTTGAGTTTAATTGGATAGCTAAAGGTGAACCGCACAGCAAAGTCAGTCACCGTCTTTTATGATGCGCAAAGATGGCCTCCAATTTTTCCTCTTTGGTTTTTACATTGGAAATATCAGGCCTTCACTTCCTCCCTTTCTGTTGGTGGATCTTGTTGAGATCTTTGGAGGACTTGGGTAGTGATTTCAGGATGGGTTAACTAAACCCCCAGATTCAAACACCATTTGAGGGTTTGTAATCTGGGACTCCATATTTTCCATCTTGGACCTCCATTTCTCTGTGGTACCCCATTTCCAAAGAGCTAACTCCTAGACATAATGGGTCAGATCCTCAAGGGTCTGAGCCAATGCTCCTCTAACGCTAAGTAATGGAAAATGACCCCAAATCCATCTCCCAATGTACCCAAATCTCACATAACCCAAGCTATGCCTTGATTTACCGAGCTAACCTGAAACCGTCCTCCTTGAAGCAACAGACCGCTGCCTGATGTGCAGGTCTGGATTAATGTGTTACAAACACAGAGCAAACGTGGGAACCTGTCTTCTCACTGAAAGCCTGCCTTATTGTCTTTGACATATTTCTTTTTAATACACAGAAAGCTGGAGTCTGTGACGAGCGCGTGGCTGCCTCTTTAAGGTGGTCCCTGCAGCCTGGCTTCCCACGCAGCCAAGTGCTGGTGCATTTCATGTCTGCTGCTTTGCTCTCCTTTGGGTGGATAAATCCATCTTGAATTCTGTTGCATGTCTCTGATAGGGAAGGAGTTATTTTTGGCTGGAGGTACAGGGAGGGCCTCCGCTTTGTCTTCCATGTATTCATCCAATCCGCAGCTTGAGTCACCTTAATGCAAATGGCTGTAGGACCATGAATAAAGGGGGGTTGAAAGCAGGTGTCACTCCAGATAGACATGCAGGAGGGGACAGTGCTGGGAAATCTTTGCAGATGCAGCAATTTTGGTCTCGTTCCTGGAGAAAGTCATCTTTGTCTCTTTGAATATGCAACACTTTCCCAGCCCTCAATTCCTTGTGACAGCTGCCACTGGGGTCAGAGGAAAATCATAGCCTCAGTCCTGCAGGTGTAATGAAATGGGGAGGCAGCCAGTGGGAAAATGGGGAGGTAATGCAGTCGCGATGTGTCAGCCAGCTGACGGCAGGGCAGAAGGGAGCTGGCGCTAATGGGGATCAGATCTTTGTGCCTGGTGATAGATAAAACCTCCCTGCGTCCCTCCAGGAGCAGTTTGCACGGACCAAGAGTCCTGTGGGTGAATCCAACAGGTATCGCGGGGAGAACTGACACAGGGGAAGAGACAGCTCAAGAGGAGAGAGATGCTGGTTGGGAGGAGCAGTCCTTCATCTGTGGGCTGCACAAGCTGCCAGGGGGCAGAAGGCACATGGGCAAATTTCTGAGCTCTCCGGCCATCTTAGCTCCTCGGTGCAAGGTCCAGTAGTTCAGGATTTGCTTCTGGTAGGGGAAAGAGGGGCAGGAGCATTTGGCCCAGAAGGAAGGGTGAACTATCCCATTCATCTCCCCAGGAGATTGCAGGGAAGGGTTTGGTCTGGGATCTCATTAGACCAAGAGGGTGAGGAAGATATCTGAATGGGGACACAGTGGGATGAGGTAATGGAAGGGAGGGGTGTCTGTGATCGTGGGTGATTATCTGATGTACATGAAGTTTAAACCCTTCTAAATCTGCCACCTGGGCCAGAGAGTTCCACGAATGCTCTCTGTGTCCCCAGAGAATGAGCTGTGGCTACATCCTGTGCACGGTCCTCCTGTCTGTGGCCGTCCTCCTGGCCGTTACCGTCACTGGCGCCATCCTCTTCATGAACCACTATCACAGCCCCGTCACAGAGTCCCCGCCCATCATCAGCACCAACCCCGAGGAGGCCAATGCCCTGGTCACCATCGAGAAGGTGGACAGCTCCCGCATCAACATCTTCATTGACCCCAACTGTCCAGACCAAGCCAGCAGCTTCACCCGCCTGGAGAGCTTCCAGTCCTCCGTGCTGCGTGCTGTGACGGACCACGACACTGAGATGAAGTCATCCAAGGGACAGGAGCGGGCCCTGCTGGTCACTGTGGCAGAGGAGGTGGCCAAGCTCCTGACCCACGCCACTCAGCTGAGAGCCGACTGTGACAGCTTGAAGAAGGGGCACCACGCGATGGGGCAGGAACTCAAAGCCCTGCAGAACGAGCAGGGGCGGCTGATACAGGTAAGTTGCACCTGCCGTGCCGGCAGGCTGGCTGACCGCAGCACGGAGCCAGAGACCGGCACTGGAGAGGGAGCGTGAGGGCTATTTTCAGGATGGTCCAATCTAAATAACGTTAGCTGGAGACTCTGGGCTGGAGAAGGTGTGGTGAAGTCAGAACTCCTCCCTGGGCTGCACACAGGGCTCCAATCCCCCACAACCTCAGGGTTGGCCATCCTCCTGCCAAGGATCATGCATTGCAGGTGGGAAATGCGAGGCTGGCCCCTGCTACTGCATTCACCCACTAGAGACCAGCGCAGAGGAGGCAGCCATCCCCCCCATTGTTGTAAGGCTAATGCAGCATGCTGCTGGCAGGGCAGGGAGGCATTGCGGGGCCAGGGAGGGAGAGAGAAAGCAGCATAACTGGATGATTCAAAGACTCATTGTATTGGGGGGGCCAGTCCCAAGGGACCAATTCCACTATCCCTACAGCCTTCCTGCTAGCGGACTGTGGCTCCACATCTTCCTGTGGCAGCTTGCTACACGACGAGCTGGCCATAACATTTCTCCAATTGCAGCTCTTCACTTCCTCTTCCGACTCCCCAAACCACCCTGCCCCTCTCCTCTCAGTCACTTCCCCCCTTTGCAGAGTTACACAGCCAGTTGCTGCTTTTCATCCCGGTGGCGTGGGACTCCAGAGAGCTGGGTTCTAATCTCACCTCTTCCACTGACCTGCTGGGTGACTGTGACACTGCCTGCCCAGTAACCTGGGGGGCCTCCGTGCTGTGCAGCTTTGACTCAGAGCCCTGACACCAGCAGCCTGCTCACAACACAGTGGCCTCACCCTGGCTTCCACCAGCCTGGTTACTCCTTGCAGGGCAACATCAACAGCCCCTCCAGGCCCGAGGCTCTCACAAACTATCTTCCCTGCAGTGTCCACTCCCTCTCGCTGGACACTCACAGAAGTTATGAAGTTCGCTGCCTCCAAAGTGACAGAGCCCACTCCAGCCTGGTAGTTACCTGAGGATTTCACCTTTCAATTTAACACAGTGGTTTTCGACCTGTGGTCTGGAGATCCCTGGGGGTTTTAAGATTTCCTAAGAGGTCCCCACCTCCATTTAAAATGTTTTAGGGGTCGGCAAATGAAAAAAGGTTGAAAACCACTGGTTTAACACACAACACTGAGATGGTTCTCTAATAAAACAAGAATAAGTCTGTTAAAGAACAGAGATATAAGTGATAACAGGTAAGGAAAAAAGACACAGGTGTGGTTACAAGTAAAACAAAATATCACTTGTTAGTCTAGTGACTAAAATATCACTTCAGTGAGTTACAATCTTTGTCTAAGCAGGGGTCTCACCCAGAGTCAGTTCCAGCTACTCTTGGTTTTCAGGCCAAGAGGATCCACCTCTCTTGAGCTCAAAGGGCTCTGCTCCCCGTGTCCCCTGGGTGATGGATGCCAAAATGGCCATCTGCCTTTGCTTATATTTCACAAAGTCTATTGTCTCAGTTTCAAGAGCCAGGAAGGCTTCCTGAGAGTGTAGGCCCCATCCCCTGGCATGATCGTTAAGCTGCCTTTCCCCTAGCTCATGTAGCTTGATGGCTTTGTTTACCTTATATGTAGATACACTACTCACTGTCTTCTGAGGTGTTACCTGGCTCAGTTTACATTGGAGGCAAAACAATATTCCGTTGTCTAGGACAGGCTGGGCTTATGCACTGCTTGCAAAACTCCTTTTCAGAACATTTCCATCATGCATCTGTAATTCTTTATACACCACTCACACATACATCACACAATATTCCTAATGACCAGTGTGCTACCAATTTGGACACGATACCTCACATGAGGCTTTTTAGACACAGAGTATGACAAGTGTGTTGTGGCAATGAGTGTGTCAGGCCTGATGTGAGTTATGGTACAGGATGCCCTCTGACAGTTGGTACTGGGGGGACTCCCTGGGTCACAGTGAACTTGGGCAAATTCACCATTCTGTACCTCAGTTTCCCCATCCGAAAAAGAACCCTACACCTTGTGAAGGGCTACAAGATCGATAGCTGCAAGTTGCTCGGGGGTATAACTGCTCCTTGCAGAGACGTCTGCTCTTCGTTTCCCCAAATCTCTTCTTTGCAGATCCCATTTGCTGAGCCTTTTAAGCTTCTCGTCGCTCTGCAGTCAGGGCGTGCCTGTTTTACACTGTTGATGCCCATCCCTGAATGGAGGCCATGCCTATGACGAGCAGAGCAGCACGATCCTCTCTCTTGTTTTATGTAATACTCCAAGTGACAGCGCCCGCTCCGAGGCTGGCCTCTTTGTTCTGGAAAAGGTCCACATCGTTGCCTTCCAATGGTTTGGTTCTCCATTCTGACATGGATTGCAGGGATGAGGGGAGCCTTTTGCTGTGGCTACCCCCTCATGCACCTCTTCTGTGGATAGAATCATAGACTTTAAGGTCAGAAGGGACCATTATGATTGTCTAGTCTGACCTCCTGTACAACGCAGGCCACGGGATCTCACCCACCAACACCTGTAACAAAGCCCTAAATTATGTCTGAGCTATTGAAGTCCTCAAATCGTGGTTTAAAGACTTCAAGGTGCAGAGAATCCTCCAGGACCCATGTCCCACGCCGCAGAGGAAGGCGAAAAACCCCCAGGGCGTCTTCCAATCTGCCCTGGAGGAATATTCCTTCCTGATCCCAAATATGGTGATCAGCCAAACCCTGAGCATGTGGGCAAGATTCACCAGCCAGACACCCACGAAAGAATTCTCTGGAGTAACTCAGATCCCACCCCATCTAACATCCCATCACAGGCCATTGGGCATATCTACCACTAGTAGTCGAGGATCAATTAATTGCCAAAATTAGGCTATCCCATCATACCATCTCCTCCATAAACTCATCAAGCTTTGTCTTGAAGCCAGATAGGTCTTTTGCCCCAACTGTTTCCCTTGGAAGGCTGTTCCAGAACTTCACTCCTCTGAGGGTTAGAAACCTTCGTCTTATTTCAAGTCTAAACTTCCTGATGGCCAGTTTATATCCATTTGTTCGTGTGTCCACATTGGTACTGAGCTTAAATAATTCTTCTCCCTCCATGGTATTTATCCCTCTGATATTTATAGATAGCAATCACATCTCCTCTCAGCCTTCTTTTAGTTATGCTAAACAAGCCAAGCTCCTTGAGTCTCCTGTCCTAAGACAGGTTTTCCATTCCTCGGATCATCCTAGTAGCCCTTCTCTGTACCTGTTCCAGTTTGAATTCATCCTTCTTAAACATGGGAGACCAGAACTGCACACAGTATTTCAAGTGAGGTCTCACCAGTGCCTTGTATAACGGTACTAACACCTCCTTATCTCTACTGGAAATACCTCTCCTGATGCATCCCAAGACCGCATTAGCTTTTTTCACAATCACATTGGCGGCTCATAGTCATCCTGTGGTCAACCAATACTCCAAGGTCCTTCTCCTCCTCCATTACTTCTAATTGATGCGTCCCCAGCTTATAACTAAAACTACTTGTTATTAATCCCTAAATGCATGACCTTGCACTTTTCACTATTAAATTTCATCCTATTACCATTACTCCAGTTTACAAGGTCATCCAGATCCTCCTGTATGATATCCCGGTCCCTCTCTGTATTGACAATACCTCCCAGCTTTGTGTCATCCGCAAACTTTATTAGCACATTTCCACTTTTTGTGCCAAGGTCAGTAATAAAAAGATGAAATAAGATTGGTCCCAAAACCGATCTCTGAGGAACTCCACTGGTAACCTCCCTCCAGTCTGACAGTTCACCTTTTAGTGTCACCTGCTGTAGTTTCCCCTTTAACCAGTTCCTTATCCACCTTTCAATTTTCATTTTGACCCCCATCTTTTCCAATTTAGCTAATAATTCTCCAGGTGGCACCGTATCAAATGCCTTACTGAAATCGGGGTAAATTAGATCCACTGCATTCCCTTTGTCTAAAAAATCTGTTACCTTCTCAAAGAAGGAGATCAGGTTGGTTTGACACGATCTACCTTTTATCAAGCCATGTTGTATTTTGTCCCAATTACTATTGACCTCAATGTCCTTAACTACTTTCTCCTTCAAAATTTTTTCCAAGACCTTGCATACTACAGATGTCAAACTAACAGGCTGTAGTTACCTGGATTGCTTTTTTTACCTTTCTTAAAAATAGGAACTATGTTAGCAATTCTCCAGTCATACGGTACAACCCCTGAGTTTACAGATTGATTAAAAATTCTTGCTAATGGGCTTGCAATTTCATGTGCCAGTTCCTTTAATATTCTTGGATGAAGATTATCTGGGACCCCAGATTTAGTCCCATTAAACTGTTCGAGTTTGGCTTCTACCTCGGATGTGGTAATATCTACCTCCATATCCTCATTCCCATTTGTCATCCTACCGTTATCCCTAAGCTCCCCATTAGCCTCGTTAAAGACTGAGGCAAAGTATTTGTTTAGATATTGGGCCATGCCTAGATTATCCTTAACCTCCACTCCATCCTCAGTGTTAAGCGGTCCCACTTCTTCTTTCTTTGTTTTCTTCTTATTTATATGGCTATAGAACCATTTACTATTGCTTTTAATTCCCTTTGCAAGGTCCACCTCTACATGGCTTTTGGCCTCTCTCACTTTATCCCTACATGTTCTGAACTCAGTAAGGTAGCTTTCCTTGCTAATCCCGCCCATCTTCCACTCCTTGTAGGCTTTCTGCTTTTTCTTAATCACCTCTCTGAGATGCTTGCTCATCCAGCTTGGTTTACAACCCCTGCCTATGAATTTTTTCCCCTTTCTTGGGATGCAGGCTTCCGATAGCTTCTGCAGCTTTGACTTGGAGTAATTCCAGGCATCCTCTGCCTTTAGATCCACAAGTTTTTCAATCCAATCCACTTCCCTAACTAATTTCCTTAATTTTTTAAAGTTAGCCTTTTTGAAATCAAAAACCCTAGTCATGGATCTATTTTTGTTTATCCTTCCATTTAGTTTGAACTGAATTAGCTCATGATCACTCGAAGCAAGGTTGTCCCCTACAATCATTTCTTCTATGAGGTCCTCACTGCTCAGCAAAACCAGATCTAAAATGGCGTCCTCTCTTATCGGTTCCTTCAGACTTGGTGAAGGAATCCATCAGCTATCGTACCCAGGAAAATCTGAGCCCTATTATTACTAGCACTTGTCCTCCAGTCTATATCTGGGAAGTTAAAGTCTCCCATGTTCACAGAATTCCCATTAGTATTTACTTCTTTTAAATCATCAAAGAGGTCTCTATCCATATCCAGATCGGACCCCGGTGTCCATAGCAGACCCCAAGCACTATCCCAGGGGAGGCTCTAGTAGCTTTCTTCCCCAATGTGATTTTTGCCCAGACAGTCTCTGTCTTATCCATTCCATCACTTCTTATTTCTTTACAGTCTACCTCATCATTGATATACAATGCTACTCCACCACCTTTGCCTTTATTTCTGTCTTTCCTAAACAGCACAAACTCTTCAATACCTGTACTCCAGTCATGACTACTATTCCACCATGTTTCTGTTATCCCTATAATATCTGGTTTCACTTCCTGCACCAGTAGCTCTAGTTCCTCCATTTTGTTACCTAGGCTCCTCGCATTAGTGTACAAACATCTTAATTTTTGCCGTTTGGCTTCGCCCACATTCTTTACCCGATTGGGCACAGACATTCTACCGCCAGTATCACCTATTAGACTGGTATGTACACTGCCCTTCCTCCTTATGTCCGTCTCCTACCCACAGCTGTATGCTTTCTTACTTCGTTTTCTTCCCTCTCAAAGAGAATAACTGGCGTGGAGATTACCTGGACATCTCCCAACCATCTCCCCCGAATTCCTAGTTTAAAGCTCTCTTGATCAGTTCTGCCATCCTCCATCCTAGGAGTCTATTTCCCTCCTTACTCAGGTGAAGGCCATCCCGAGAGAACCTTCCTCTGTCCATGAATGCTTCCCAGTGGCCATACATCCCAAAGCCTTCCTTATAGTACCACTGCCTGAGCCATCTGTTGAGCATCATAATCTTGTCACACCTTTGTTGCCCTTCTCTAGGAACAGGAAGAATCCCACTGAAGATCACCTGAGCCTCGATTTCCTTTAGCATCTTCCCCAGCCTGGCATGGTCTCCCTTGATACGTTCCAGCGAGAATCTAGCCGTATCATTTGTTCCCACATGAAGGATAATCAATGGATTCTTTCCCGCTCCCGTTAGGATCCTCTTCAGCCTCAGGTCCGCATCCTGTATCTTAGCACCCGGCAGACAGCACACCCTTCTGTTCACTGGATCAGGTCTGGTTACAAGCCTGTCTATTCTTCTCAGTAATGAGTCCCCAATCACTTAGACCTGCCTTTTCCTGGTGATGGTGTGATTCTCCAGTCAATGCCCTGTTCCATCTGGCCTCATGTCCTCTCGATTCCTATTGTCCCTTGCAATCCTCTGCAACCCAACCCATATCCTCCTGGGGCTCATATTTGGTGGTGTTATCTCCATTGACTCTTGCCCTCTTCCAATAAGACTATCTGCTCTTCTCTTTTTCCTTGCCCTCTCACCTTCAGTGACCACCTGCTGTGCCCCTTCTTCATTTTCCAGCTCCGCAAACCTGTTCCTGAGCTCTATTTCTCCTTCACTGCCCCATCTTTTCCTCTGCCTGGTTCTCTTAGTCACATACTTCCACTGTCCACTTTCCTCACCCAGCAGTATCCCCTCAGGGTTCTTCGATCCTGCTTCCATCTGCAAGTCTAAGCTTTTCCCTTCAGCCTCCTCACGGCTTCGCTCCATCATCCGCTCAAACCCCCTTCTAAACTCAACCAGAGTCTCCACCTGCATCTCCAATCCTCGGATCTTCTCTTCCGTCAGCTCTATCAGGCGGCACTTCATGCAGACGAAATTCTTTCCAGGTCCCCCCTCCAGGATCATGTACATGCCACAGCTTCTACATCCAGTCTGACCGGGAATCCTCTCTTTTTTTTTTTTTTCTAAAGATGCCTTTTATCCCCCAAATGGCAGACACGGGGTCAGGAGCTACAGCAGGTCAGCGTTAATCTTTCAGATGTGCTGTGGGCTTGTCTGGGATTTGCCCTCGTCATTCGGCAGAGGCCAGGCCCCACTGAGTGAAGACAGAATAACTCCATTTGATAGCCTCAGTATTATTTTTAAGTGACATTAATGCCCTGATCCTGGTCTCAACAGAAGTTTTGCCAGGAGCTTCAATGGGAGCTTTCCCAAAGTTTGTTGGGGTTTGGATCGCGGCCCTCAGCCTGGGCCCGATTCTGTGCTCGATGCATTTTAAGGCAAAGTCTGGATTCTGCGTCAGCTGAATTCACCAAACAGATTTTGCACTGAAATGTAATATGAGCGCATCACTGACCTTTCTGCAGCCCTTTTCGTCCAGGAGTCACAGCACAGACAAGTCCTTTACGTGTTCAAAGCACTGTCCAAACACTGATCAATGAAGCTTCCCAACCCCTTGTGTGAGGCAGGGGAGTGTTCATTATCCCTATTTTACAGATGGGGAAACTGAGGCACAGAGAGCTACGTGACGTATCCCTAGCTCACACAGAGAGTCTGAGCTGAATGTAGAACGAAGAAGTCCTGACTAACCACCAGACCACTGCCACTATGTACAGGAAATATAATCTGGGCTGAGACGCCAAGGTCCAGAGGATGGAAATGGAAAGTTTGGTAGATGTCATTCTACTGGCACTCAGTGTTTGCAGCCCCACTCCTCTTAGCCTGGCATTTGGGGTGAGGGCTCTCCCTGTTGGCAGTAGGAAGAATGGCTCCCAGATGTGGTCTGTGTCCCTGTTCCTAGGAGGGATGCCCCTATTGGCGGCAGAATCTCAGGGGTACAGTAGGTGAAGTGATTGCTCGGGGGCGGGGGGGGAGGGAAGCACATTGACACAGAGGGTGCTGTATGTAGAAGCGTAAGTGCACTATGTGAGGGGATTCACCCACTGGACCTGGCCAGGCTCAGCACCTGCCTTTGAGGGATGCATTCAACGCTGCTGCCCGCAGTGTCGGAAAGGGGTAAAGCCAGGAACTGGTGACTCAACAGATCGTTTGTCTTCTCCCCTCCCAGCTGCTCTCGGAGAGCCAGACCAACATGGCCCGGCTGGTGAGCTCTGTCAGCGACATTCTGGACACGTTGCAGAAGGATCGAGGCATGGCCAGGCCTCGGCTCAAAGCCGACTTGCAGAGATCTCCAGCCCGGGGAGCCCGGCCCCGGGGTTGTTCCAATGGTGAGACAGCCTCCTCCTCTCCTTTCCTGCACTTCAGGCCAATAACCTAGGCAGAGGGGAACAGAAGTGACATTACTATCGGCTTCCTCACAGCAAGGCCCAGACCATCCCAGCTGGGAACCGACAGTGTGGTCAGGGCAGTGCAGAGAGACTCACCCCACTTTGTAGTGGTCCAGCAAAGCCCAGCATTTCCCAGAGAGCTACTCTGGGTCCGTGACCCTGTTCTGCTGGGCAGTGGAGGCATTCGGGGACACGGTGCACGGAGCGAGCCCATGAGCAATGTTCCAACCACAGAGCCATGGCCCAGGTGGCCTGTCATTGCTGGACACTGCAGCACTGGTGCCTACAACCACAGGCTCGTGAGCTGGATGGGCCTGGATCTCTCCTGTCCTCAGTCACCCAAGCAGAGAATATCCCACCTACAGCTTCCACATGGGGCGCTCAACCCAGCAGAGCACAGGGGAGTTTCTTTGCTGTGTCTGCATTAGCTGGCCAGATCCTACAGAGAATGGGGGGGTATGTCCACACACAATCTGATTCTACCATTACGCACACATGCATGCCCAGTTCCACTCCCCAGCCCAAGACAGGGTGACCACACACCCCGTTTTGGCCGGGACAGCCCCTTTTTTAAGCCCTGTTCCAGCCATCCCGACTTTTTTGACAAAAGTGGGCATTTGTTCCGTTTGCCCTTGCCAATTTCATCAGTTGGCAAGAGCAAATGGGACAAATGACCAGGGGAGGCAGGGCTCGGGGGGAGCGCAGGCAGGGCTCAAGAGAGCAGCGATGCCAGCCACAGCCTCGTACGGGGGGCAGGCAGGGCACAGGCAAGCAGTAACACCAGCCCCGCCCGGGGAGGAGGGGCCAGGGCGTGGGTGAGCGGCTTGGGCCAGCCCTGTTGGGGAGGGGGGCAGAGTGCCTCAGGCTAGGCCCACGCGGTGTCCTGTTTTCCCTTTGGAGAAATATGGTCACCCTGGCCCCAAGATCATCCGGAGATCCTCTGAAGCGCTCCTCCTCAGAGATGATAAAACCAAAGACCTAACTTCAAATCCCCCAAGGCCTCTGGGCCGGCTCCACAAACACAGTCACATAGTTGTCCAGAAATTACGCAAGCCCCTGGGGCAATGGAAAGCAGCTCCCCCCAACTCACACCCTCTTGCTGCTGGGCGCAGGTCCCTTTGCTGATAGGGAAGTGTAATCACCTTTAGCAAATCAAGCACCAGAAGGACCCAGGTGTCTCCTCTCTACTGCCTGCAGTGGAAAAATATTTCTGGGTCCTAGCTACCCCTGGAGCCCTTCTGTAAAGGTCCAGGCCACTTTACATGATGTGACACTTTACATAATGTGACACATATCATGGTTGTGAGAAGCCCCAGTGGGGCTGCACATCGCATCACACATGCACCTGTATTGTAGGCATGGCCTATTATTAAGGTTGTTTGACACTTCCCCGATAAGGTCTGATTTTCAGTTGCTTAGAACTTTGGCAAACTTTAACCCTTTGGGCCAAAATTTTCCACGCCAGGTGTCGGCCTCAGGCTGAACTGTTTTGGAAAATTTCAACCTAAACAGTGCCGATGTTTTTGAGAATGAGTCTAAGGAAAATGTACACTGTGTTGCCCGTGTTAAAAAGAAATCCTGTTGACTTTTTCTTTGAAAAGCTCTGGCATCCTCCTGCTTTGCAGCAGATACATAAAATTTGGCAGGGGTTGGACCTTTGTGTCAGGCATGTGCCTTTTGCTGGCCCCATGAAAAGCTGCCAAAATTTGGCCAGGTTATAACCTTTTGAAAAATAAGTTTGCACATGCTCTGTCGAGACTTCTTAGATTTTAGCAGCTAAATTCTCCAAAGAGTCTGTCCACAATGAGCATGCTCCATAATGCAATTTCCCTGCAATTGCTGCTCTAGTGCTGGTCCACACAAAGGTGACAGCCTACTACTCCTGTCGATTACTCAGTTAGCTCAAGTGGCAGGTCTAGGCAGCAAATCTAACGGTTCTAACCCTGCCGATGAACCCTGTGAGTGTCAATATGATGCCACACAATGGAATTTGTCTTTTTGGTTTGCTTTAAAAAACAAAAAACTAGGAAATTTCACCCAACACAACTAAACTAAAAGACCATTATTAAGGTTGCAAAATCAAGCATTCAGACTTTAGGAAATCCCACAGTTAAGGTTGCCTGTGCAATGTCTGACTTTGGGCACCCAAAATCAGTGCATACTCTGTGCCTCAGCTCCCCATCTATAAAATGGGGATAATACTACCCGCTTGCCTCACAGGGATGGTGTGAAAGTCAGCGAATGTTTGTGAAGCACATGGATTCTATGGTGATGAGCACTCCAGAAAATCTCAAGAGGAAGTTTATTCTGTTTTCACAGCAGGGTGAATAGTGTGCAATAAACAAGGCCTGGACCACATGCTGAACAACAAAAAGAAAGATTGAATAGCTTCTCATTAAGTGTGTGCCATCCGTCCTGTGCACGTAATGAGGCAGAGGGGTCCTATGGAAAAAATACATGCTTATGTAATTAAAGACCCTATCATACCGTGTATACACAAGGGGGTCAAATTAAGGACACCCAGGCAGCTTTAATTCTGGTGTTTCCTAACGCTGGAGCACTTGACTTTGCAACCTTACGAGTGTTCTTTTCGCCGAGTGGTTGGCCTATAGTATACAGGGACATGCAAAGGATGGCCGTTCTGTTTCGGGAAGGATTTCGAGCATTTGAACTTTGCTTTGTTCCGAATCAGACTGAAAACTTCGAAATCCTCGAAGGAAAATTCCCCCTCCTCCCCAAAAAATTCAATTTGGGTTTCTCAAAATGTTTCAATTTAAATTTCAACTTTAATTTTATATTAAAATTGCATCCGTGCCAACACACACACTGATACTGTGTGTGCTATACATATACACTGTGTGTATACCCCCTGCCCCCCCATCTAGCTACACTGCACTTCCTGCAGGCGCCCCCTCTCCAGTGCAATACATACACCCACACTAGCTATGGGAGCAAGCAGCCCCTTCCACTGCACTCATCTGCCTGGCAGGGAGGCCTCGGTGACATGGTGCTGGGAGAGGGGAGAGTGCATATGGTGGGTTAGCCATAGCTTTCCAGCAGGGAGGCCAGCAGGCTCCCTCTCGGTGCCTTATTACTGCCACAGATGGTCCCTAGAGCCACCGAGACCTCAGCTAGGACGCTGCTTGCCCCGAGCCTAGGAGGAAAGAGAATGAGATGAGAGGGGGCTGAGTGGGCCGTGAGCAGCCAATTAGATCAGGCAGTGGGGGTGAGAGCCAGAAACCAACCGCGAGGCTCTAATTTAAACAATTAATTAGCCTTGCGTTGCTCTCCCTTCCCTCCCATGCCACGCTCCAGGCTCGCGGCCCCGGGACTGCTTTGACATCTACTTGAGCGGACAACAAGAGGACGGCATTTACTCCATCTTCCCCACTCATTATCCCTCAGGCTTCCAGGTCTACTGTGACATGACGACGGAGGGAGGCGGGTGGACGGTAAGTTGGTTGCCTGCATTGCTGAGTCGCTCTGACATAGGAAACGGCACTCGTTAAGGCACAACTCTGCCAGCCTCTGAGATACAAGCAATGGCCCATGGGGTGGGAGCAACAGCACAGAACAGATCCCAAGGGCTGTGCCCAGTGGAGAATAGAGAAGGCAGTTCCCTGAGCTTCAGCTGGACATCCGCTGCTGGTGCATGGGGGCACAGCGCCAAAGGTAGACCGATGGTGCTGATCAGTGGCGGGGCTCTGTGAGGTTCAGGAGTTGGGTTCAGCTGTACACCAAAGGCCCTGTTGTCTTGCCTGGGTTTAGAAGTCACTCGGAGTTACTCAGTTCCCAAGGTGGGAGCGTAGGGCTCTGTGCAGTTGGGCAGCCCATCCATATCCAGCTCTATTGCATGGACCCAGTGGGGCTGGACATCTCAGTAGAACAACCCAGGCACCCCTCCTGGTATCTCCTGCCCTCGGTCGGCCCAAAGACAGTCCTACACCAAACTCTCCCCTGCTGTTCCAACTCATGAGATCTGGGTTCAAATCCCAGCTCTGCACCAGACTGCTTCTGGGACTTGGGAAAGTCGCTGCATCTCTCTGTTCCTTAGCTTCTCTGTCAGTGAAAGGAGGGCCATATTTTCTTCCTGCCAGCCTGCATCTGTCTCATCTTTGTAGGAGGCAAGCTCTTCGGGGAAGGGGCTGGCTGTTAGGGTATGTCTACACTGCAGTTAGACACCCATGGCTGGCCTGTGTCAGCTGACTCAGGCTCATGGTGTAGTGTAGACGTTCTGACTCTGGCTGCAGCCCGAGCTCTGGGACCCTCCCACCTCAAAGGGTCCTAGAGTGGATGTACACTGCAATTAAACAGCCTCTTAGCCTGAGCCCCGTGAGTCTGAGCCAGCTGGCATGGGCTAGCTACGGGTTCTTAATTGCAGTGTAGACATATTCTAGCAAAGTGAAGTCCTGATCTCCGATGGGGCTGGTGTAATCCAGAGTGAGTGATCAGCTGCAATGCAGCGCTTGGAGGAGGGCGGGAAAGAGGGGGAGCAGCTGGACACTGTTGCCATTGCACAGATTGGGGGTTATATTCTGCCCTGTAGCCGCATAAACACAAAGAGCAGCAGGAGGACACCAGGCGTTAAGTGGCCAGCCCAGGCGACGGAGTCATGACTCCTGGGTTCCATTCCCAGCTCTGCCGGGCTGGCTGAGCGTGGGCGAGTACCTTCCCATCTCTGTGCCTCGTTTACCCAGCTGTAACGTGGCCATGACGGTTCGCGTGCCTCGCGGGGCTGGCCTGTCTGAAAAGTGCTTTGCCACTCTCTGATGGGGGCCACAAAGTAGGATCAGCTGAGACACACTGAAGAGTCTCGAACGGTCCCTTCTCCACAGCCCCCGGCATGGCAGGGCCAGGACTGTGCCAACTGACAGAGAAGGGTTGGGTGGTGCAGGGCGCACACTCCCGTGGCGGGACCCCGGAGGCAGGAGAGGCTGGCAAAGCAAGTGTAGGGTGAGGTGAAATGATTGATCAGGAGGGATGGAAGAGGGAAAGCCGAGGTGAGGAGAGACAGAAGGGATGTTCTCGCTTAACAAGCACCTCTCAGCGCTCTTGCTGTTTGCGTAGCCAGCTTGCGGGGGGGAGGGGTCGCAGGAATCCAGAACCCCCTCCCTTTTAGGGCTCCAGAGGTTTCTGAGAGCGCACAAGCAGGAGAAGAGGGGGTGGGCAGCGATTGGGTGTGGAACAGAGAGTGGCCAGGGGAGAAGGGATGCAGACAGGCTTGGGGGAGAAAAAGGGAGGTGCAGCCAAGAGCTGGCAGCCTCAGGCAAAAGGGTCAGTAGGGAATCCTGATTCGACGTAGCTCTTTCCTTTGGATCGATGGAGTCGAGGCCTCGATTCCATAAAGCATCAGGAGAAATTTGCAACAGTGCCTGTTGCAAGAGCCCGTGACGGCTGAACGTTAACAGCCGCTCTCCCTCCCTCAGATCCAATCTGCCTCAGCGCCATCCCGACACCACTTGAGATCAGAGACCAGCCAATGGGAACTGGTGGGAGACTCACTCCTGGGCTTTTTTTCCCTTCTCTGGAAAAGGAGCACGGAGAAAGCCTGGCCCCAGGACCCATCCGTTCTCCTCACTCCTAGCTCCACTCGCCTGGCCTTCAAAACTCGCCCTTCATAGGGTCACCACTGCCCAGAGCTGGTCCAGCTTTCTCTGGCATGCTGAGGGGCCCAGAGATGGCGCCACTTTCCCCACGATGAGGGGCTTTGTCCCACAGCCCCCCATACTTAGCCCTGCCTTCCCTGACACCCCAAGGGACCTGTGACACTGCCCAAAGCAGGCCCCATATTCCCCATCACCTTGAGGGGGCCAACCCCACTGCCCAGAGCAGACGCTACCCTCCCATGACCTGAACACACTAAGGGCTTGTCTACACAGTGACATTTAGTGGCATCACTCCACTGGTCAGATTATGTACATGAACCAGTAAAATGCCAATAAATTTCCCCTGGAGACACGCTGAGAGACAGGGCCAAGGATTCCTGGTTCACCCGTCTCCCACACACTGTTTGGCAATAGGGGGGCACTGGGTGACGGGTGGCCTGCCTGGCTCAGACAGGGCAAGATTTCATTCGGAGCCAGTGTGGGGAAGCAAGCCCCCTGGAGGCAGCGCTACCGGCTGACGCAGGCTCCTGGCCACCCCACGGCTCAGCTGGCCCTGCACTAACTGCCGAAGACTCTCCTCACCCCGTCCGCTGACTTATTGTCTTTATGGAGTGTGACACGAAGGCCACCTAATCCCAACAGCGTGCAGCTGCCAATGACATGGAGCCGGCCAGCTACAGGAGTCAGTAGGGAGGGACCTTGGAAAGGGCACATGAGGGGAGGGCAGTGAGACTCAGCCGGGGGTCAGGCGAGGCAAGGCTGTCCTCACCCCCGGCTGTGAGGTGAGGAAGGAGGCCAGTAGGGGAGACACCACAGCACAGTCCCCAGGCTGAGACTGCCCTGGAGGGGCCTGAAAATCCTAGCCTGGCCTTCCCCGAGTGCCTCCTCACCCAGCCTGCAAGGACAGCCAGGGCTTCCCCAGGTGTGAAGTGGCACCTGCCCAAGATGACGCATTACTCGGGGAAAGCTTAAGGCAACCCAGAAGAGGCATGCCGAGGCCAGGAGATCTGTCTCCGAGACAGGCTGCGGGGGACACTGCAGCTGGGAGCGCCTCGGGTTGGACTGGTGGGGGCTGTGCCCTGGCTGGTGGGAGAACCGGCCGAGTCTGGGCCGTGCCCGTTAGGTCACGCTCGGCTGGTGAGCCAGCCCCTTGGAACCGGGCTGTGAAATGCCCCCCCAGCTGGGTGCTGGAGGAAATAAACCCCCAGGATCTGATGCCTGTAAGGAGCTTTCAGCAGTGGGGGAGGGGAAGGAGCTTAGCTGCTCTGCTGTGAAGAGACCAAAGCCGTTTGCAGTGTGCGTGGCAAGTGCCTGGCTCCTCTGGGGAGCCCAGGCCATACAGTGGCCATCAGCCTTGGCTCTGAGTGCAGATCACAGAGGAGGGCCACTACCATCGTGCCATTGGTACAGAGGGTGAAACTGAGGCACGGAGCAGGCAGGCCTGACTTTCAGAGATGCTGAGAACACACTACCCCACTTAAAGTCAGGGGGAGCTGCAAGTTCTCCGCACCCATGGGGATCAGGCCAAGGGGCTTACCCAACCTCACACAGCCAGGAGGAGAACCCAGGAGTCCTGACCACTGCACTCATCATCTATTAACTGAACCACACTGCCCGGTAATATAACCCCCAACCACATGGTCGGGGTGGATCCCGGGGGCTCCTGAAAGGGAAGCAGGGGAGCCAGATTTTCAAGAAGAGTTCGGCACCCAACCTGCACCCTGTGTGCTGAACTCTGCTGAGGATCCCTGCCCAAGTGCCACGTTCCTGTCAGCTGGGAGTCAGAGACAGGCAGTGCCAGGGTTTGGCAGAGTCCGTGGCAGAGGCCGGACTGTTCCATTAAACACAAGATGTTGGTGCATCTGCCTGGTGGGGCGCTTGGTGGCAAAAGGGAAACTCCTCGGCCTCCCCGCCGTGGAGGGAGAAGGCTTGGGAAGGGGGTGAAGAGATTGAGGGGGATTCCCTAAGGAGAACTGTGCGTGAGGCCCCCAGACTCCGGCTGTCAGCCCTGGCTCCTGGGGGAGCCGCCGCCTACCGGGTGGGATGAGAGGATTCGCCAAAGGCCGTCTCCAAGGCCGTCCCAGTCAGCGGGACCGGGGCTGAGCTGGACACTCAGCGCTGAGGGAGCTGAAGAAAATGATTTAGCGTCAGGCTGCATCACAGCTTCTGTGCCTGCGCCAAGTACCTCAGAGGGCCAGGCCAGCAGCGAGACAGCATGGCCCTGCCCTGGGGCCAGCAGCGACCGGAGGCACGGCCCCGGGCAGCAATCCCTGAACAGCCCTGCTCTCGGGGAAACGGCTGAGATGGAGCAAGCTCTGCTCACGGGAGCAGGAAGGCCCCAATCCTGCAATTAGAACCTCATGGCTGGCAGGATCGGGACCTGCCCTGGCACTGACCACCACCATGGTCTGTGCCAGTGGGGAGAGGAGAGACCAGCATTCACTACCCCTTGGGAGGAAGTTTTGTCTTGTGGTTAGAGCAAGGGACTGGGAACCAAGACTCCGGGGTTCGCTCTGCCATTGACACGCTGGGTGGCCTTGGGCAAGGCATGGCCCCTCTCTGTGCCTCAGTTTCCCCAGCTGGGGCTATCCCTACTTGGCTATTGAAGGTTCCTGAACTTTGCACACTGCTAGTATCAGTGACTCAGGGATGAAAGAGGTGTCAGTCTCAGCTGGAAGCAGGGGGGCAATGTGTGGGGGTGTTGGGTCCTTGGGGTGTTGAGTCACGGAGGCTGCAGTAAAGTCATAGGCATCACTTGGAGTCATGCAGCCTGGGATTGATTTTTTTAAGCTATTCCTTTTGACATGTGGGGATATTTGCATATGGGTGGGTGGACGTGCTGACAGTGGCTGAACCAGTTTCACTGGAGAGCTGTTGAGCTAAGCCCGGGGTCGCATGCAAGGCTCAGAGACAAAGACCAGGCCAGCAAAGAAATTGGATTCCTCCAAGGTCCTAGCCCAGGCATACTAGTCAGCACATCTCAAGGACATCAGGGCAGGGGGCAGGCAAGACTAGAGGGGGAAATCAATCCCAGCCCATGAGTCCAGGCCAGGGGCTTTCACACTGTTATCACTGCCTTCCAATGGCCCCTGGGCTCCTTACCTGCTACAGCCCAGTCGGTGCCGGTGCTGACCTGGTGTCTGACTGGAGAAAGAGGCTCCCCTGCTGCCTTCTGCCATGTGTCTGGTCAGATGTATAGGGCATGGAAGCCAAATAACTCGCAACCTGCAGCACAGTGGGTCAGATTTACAGCGTGAAAAGGGAGTGAATGCTGGTAGGGTGGCCTAGTGGGTACAGCACCGAACTGGGATTCAGGAGACCTGGGTTCTTATCCCTGGCTCTGCCACAGACCTGCTGGGTGACCTTCAGCAAGTCACGTCCCTGCCCTGTGTCTCAGTTTCTCCTTCATCTTCCCTGTTTAAGTTATGCTCTCTGCAGGCCAGGTGTGTCCATCCCCTAGGACAGTGAGGTCCCAACCTCTGCTGGGGCATCTGGGTGCTACTGTAATAACAGTTAGTAACGAGGATTAAAACATATTCTAAAAGGGCACCTGCTGGAGGGGAGAGGCCCAAACTTCTCCTGGCTGCAGTAGGAGCAAGGTATTTATGAATCCCAGATTCAGGTGGACTCCATATTGTTCTCTCTTTAATGGCCCATCAGCCATTACCTTCTCTCACACAACCTCTTTGGGTGTCCCGGGCCCAGAGCTCTCTTCTCTGACGGGTGCAGATTGGAACTGGAATGTGAGATTTCTTATCTGAGTGTGGGGCTTAATCGTTTTCACACTCTCTGCAAGGTAGCATTGCACTTACCTGCATTTAATGACTGCACCAGGCTCCTGGCAGGAAGTACATTACTGGCTGACCCAAATCCTACTGCCTGGGCGGGTGACATCCCTCCACACCTTTGATTAACACCTCCTGTCATTTAGTGGAGTAACAATCGTAAGGAGGGTATCCAAGCAGGCCTTCAGAAAACCGGGCTGCTACTTACTTCCTGCCTTGGAAGCCTTTGCAAATTCTCTGTGAGCACCAGGGCTCCTTTAGGGCAAGGGCTTCAGAAGAGAGCCTGCAGCTCAGGACTGCTCTGTATCCCAAAGCAAACAAAAGCAGGCTGGTGTCAGAGACTTGGCCACACGGTGATTGGGGGAAGGGCCCAGAATGGCAGTGTGTGGTCTGGGACTCCGTCAAATCCATTTCTAGCACACCGTCACTCCACCTGCCTGACCCGGAGAGCGCTGGGCACGGACCAAAACTAATCAACCCCACCCCAGATTCAAGCGATGAGGAAGGGGGGACCCGGTTTGGATGGAGAGGGAGTCCCCACACCCAGGGATGCTGGGCATTGCTGTGCTGCCAATGGTTTGGGGCATGGTGATTTATTTATCTCGCTGTCCTTTGCCCGGGCCCCGCTACAGCCCCCAGGGATGGTGCTTTGCGCACCAGTAACTCTACAGCGACAATCGAAAGGCGAGTGACTCCAGGCAGAGAGGGTGACGGTAAGCAGGAAAGATAAATATTTCAGCTCTGACTTTAATGGGAAGGGGAACAAATCCTTTTTGCTTAAGAGGGGGAGATCCATATTTTATGAGCTGGAGAAGAGCAGCGATGGAGCTGCTGAAGCTACAGCAAATACTATGCTCCCCACCCCCCTTGGCTTGTTTGCTGCCTGCCTGCCTCAGGCTGGAGAGACCTAGAGCAACAGCATTCCCCCACACCTGCCCCATCTCTCCCACATGCCTCAGCCTGCTATCTCCCCTCTCCCCTGGCTAGATTTCCACCACTCTCCTCAGCCCCCTGCTCTGGCTTCAGCTGCAGGGCAGCCGAACCCTCTCCTCACTAGGCTAGGAGCAGACATCTCAGCCCCTGAATTCAGACACAGGAATCCTCAGTTCTGGGTACATCAGCCAGCCAGATGCTGTTCCTCTCCTCGCTCTGTGCCCCAACCCATGGCCCGCACACCCCCACAGGCAACACCTCACCCGAGAAGGCTCGCTGTGATCTATGCTCTCACGGCAGAGACCAGCATGGACCCAACCACAAGCAGGGCAATGGACTAATACTCTGCACTCAAGTAGCCTGTGTCATGTAAGGATCTCAAAGTGGGGGGGAAAACGAGGCACTGAGTGGGGACACGGCCAATGGCCGAAGCAGGATTCCCTTTCCCCTACTCCAACCATTAGAAACTCTCCCCAGTCCCCTGCCCCAACCAGCAGCGACTCCTGCTCTGATCCACAATAGAACCTAGGAGTTCCTGCTTCTAGCCCCTTGCTCTGGCCACTAGGCTTCAGCACCAGCTGTCCCCACCGCGGCGATGAACCCTGCTCAGGACTCCGGAGGATCAGGAAGGTGTGTTGATACCCACCGTGGTGTTTCTTGAGAGAACTCTGCATGTCGCTAAGCTGCCAGAGCATCTCTCTAATCGCCAAGCCCTCCTGGGGCCCTGAGCTGGTGAAGATGGGCCCCTCGCTGCCCTGAGCAGCGCACAGACAACTGGCCTAGTTACAAGTTAAGGTCAAAGCAGCTTAAAGGGGAGCCTCATGGCTGCCTCTGCCCCTGCCCTGCTCCCTCCCTCCGCGCACAGGATCATGGCAGCCAATTGGAGCCAACATCCCTCCTGGAAATCAGCTTTGGGCCCTTTCCAGCCAAGCGGCCTCCTCCCGTCAGCTGAGTCCAACGAAAGCCCTTTTAAAAGGGCTTAACTGCAGCTTCTCAAGTGCTCAGTGCAAGGATAAAAATTAAGGCTCTAATTCTAGAAGGTAAGTACAGCATGGATCAGAGGGAGCGCTGGCCACCTCTTCCATGCAGCACCCCCACCCCCATGCCTGCCATAAGCTACCCTTAAGTCGGGACAGCAGACCTCTGCCAAATGCTTGCTTGCAGGGTCTTGCTGGAGAAGCCTGTGCAGGGGGTGATGCACACCAGTGGTGCTGTATCAATGCTGCCAGAAACATGGCCAGATCTGCTGGCTGAAGTTACCCATCTGCTCAGGGTGAGCCCTGAGGGAGTGCACAGGAGCTGGGTGTGCAGCTAATGGCAGAAATGCCCAGCATTAACCCAATCAGCAGGCACTGCTGGGGCACCCTTCATCCGAGGGCCAGACTCCCTGCCAAGTGACCCCGATGGCCATCCGGAGGGACTCTGGATTTACACCAGGGCATGCAAGGGTACAATCTGATCTCGCATCTCAACCCACCCCATAGAGAAGGGCAGCTACATCCCCATTCAACAGATGTGGAAGCTCTAAACTCATAGACTTTAGGGCCAGAGGGACCATCGTGATTAGCTAGTCTGACCCCCATGCACATCGCAGGCCACAGAACTTTACCCACCCACTCCTGTAACAGACCCCTAACCTCTGGCTGAGTTACTGAAGTCCTCAAATCATGGTTTAAACTTCAAGTTACAGAGAATCCACCATTTACACTAGTTTAAACCTACAAGTGACCCATGTCCCTTGCTGCAGAGGAAGGCGAAAACCCCCCAGCGTCTCTTCCAATCTGACCCAAGGGAAAATTCCTTCCCGACCCCAAATATAGTGATCAGTTAGACCCTAAGCATGTGTGCAAGACTCACCAGCCAGACACCAGGAAAAAATTCTCTGTAGTAACTCAGAGCCCTCCCCAGCTAGTGTCCCATCACCAGCCGTCGGAGATATTTGCTGCTAGCAGTCGCAGATTGGCTACATGCCATTGTAAGCAGTCTAATTATACCACCCCCTCCATAAACTTATCACTCTCAGTCTTGAAGCCAGTTAGTTTTTTTGCCCCAGGGCTGTTCCAGAACTTCACTCCTCTGATGGTTCGAAACCTTTGCCTAATTTCAAGCCTAAACTTGTTGATGACCAGTTTATATCCATTTGTTCGTGTCCACCTTGGCACTTAACTTAAATAACTCCTCCCCTCCCTGGCATTATCCCTATGATGTATTTAGAGAGTAGGGGCCAACTCACCATTGTGCCAAGGCCTCTTTATGCCATGCTGATGGGAACACCCCCCTGCACAAAGGGGTTTAGCTCACTGGTGTCTGACTACTGGACAGTACTGGCCTTGGGGAGGGAGGGGGAGGCCCTGCCAGAGTGCACTGCTACAGGGAGTCACATGAAGCAAAGCCTAAGTTAGAGCAACCCCGGGGCTGCTCTAACTAATATCATGGGACCATGCCATCCCCAGGCTGTGGGAGTGGATAGGTGACTTGAAACCCCCTTTGTCCCTCCCTGCTCCATTCCTGCACTTCACACCTTGACACACCAATAGAGAAGTGGAATACACAGAGTTTCACTGACTTGCCTGAGATCACCCAGGAAGTGAACACAGGGATCCAGACCTGTGCTTTAACCTCCAGACCTCACTGCATCTAGGCCAGATTTCCAGAAGTGCTGAGAGCCCACACCTCCCAGTGACCTCAGCTGATGTTGTGGGCACTCAGCACTTTTGGAAGTCAGGCCTCCTTTGGTTCTCCTCCAGACAGACTTTGAGAAAGTAACAGATTTTTTAGACAAAGGAAACGCAGTGGATCTAATTTACCTAGATTTCAGTAAGGCATTTGATTCGGTGCCACACGGGGAATTATTGGTTAAATTGGAAAAGATGGTGATCAATATAAAAACTGAAAGGTGGATAAGGAATTGGTTAAAGGGCAGACTACAGTGGGTCATACTGAAAGGTGAACTGTCAGGCTGGAGGGAGGTTACCATTGGAGTTCCTCAGGGATCGCTTTGGGGACCAATCTTATTTAATCTTTTTATTACTGATCTCGGCACAAAAAGTGGGAGTGTGCTAATAAAGTTTGCGGATCATACAAAGCTGGGAGGTATTGCCAATTTAGAGAAGGACTGGGATATCATACATGCGGATATGGATGACCTTGTAAACTGGAGTAATAGTAATAGGATGAAATTTAATAGTGAGAAGTGTAAGGTCATGCATTTAGGGATTAATAACAAGAATTTTAGTTATAAGCTGGGGACGCATCAATTAGAAGTAATGGAGGAGGAGAAGGACCTTGGAGTATTGGTTGACCACAGGATGACTATGAGCCGCCAATGTGATATGGCTGTGAAAAAAGCTAATGCGGTCTTGGGATGCATCAGGAGAGGTATTTCCAGTAGAGATAAGGAGGTGTTAGTACCGTTATACAAGGCACTGGTGAGACCTCACTTGAAATACTGTGTGCAGTTCTGGTCTCCCATGTTTAAGAAGGATGAATTCAAACTGGAACAGGTACAGAGAAGGGCTACTAGGATGATCCAAGGAATGGAAAACTTGTCTTACGACAGGAGACTCAAGGAGGTTGGCTTGTTTAGCCTAACCAAAAGAAGGCTGAGAGGAGATGTGATTGCTATCTATAAATATATCAGAGGGATAAATACCAGAGAGGGAGAGGAATTATTTAAGCTCAGTACCAATGTGGACACAAGAACAAATGGATATAAACTGGCCATCAGGAAGTTTAGACTTGAAATTAGACAAAGGTTTCTAACCATCAGAGGAGTAAAGTTCTGGAACAGCCTTCCAAGGGAAACAGTGGGGGGCAAAAGACCTATCTGGCTTCAAGACAAAGCTTGATGAGTTTATGGAGGGGATGGTATGATGGGATAACATGATTTTGGCAATTAATTGATCATTAACTATTCATGGTAAATAAGCCCAATGGCCTGTGATGGGATGTTAGATGGGGTGGGATCTGAGTTACTCCAGAGAATTCTTTCCTGGGTGTGTGGCTGGTGAATCTTGCCCACATGCTCAGGGTTCAGCTGATCGCCATATTTGGGGTCAGGAAGGAATTTTTCTCCAGGGCAGATTGGAAGACGCCCTGGGGGTTTTTCGCCTTCCTCTGTAGCATGGGGCACGGGTCACTTGCTGGAGGATTCTCTGCACCTTGAAGTCTTTAAACCATGATTTGAGGACTTCAATAGCTCAGACATAGGTGAGAGGTTTATTGCAGGAGTGGGTGGGTGAGATTCTGTGGCCTGCGTTGTGCAGGAGTCAGACTAGATGATCATAATGGTCCCTTCTGACCTTAATAACTATGAGTCTATGAGACTGAACTGGCCAAGCTGAACAGAGTTAATCAGGGGCCAGAGGCTTAATTAAATGCAGTGGTGAGACAAGAGGCGGCATTTTCTGGATCCCTGTCAATAGCTGACACTTTAGTCCAACGATAAAATAGAAAGGGGAAAAAAACACAAGGGGACAATATATTAACATGTGAGAGACCAAAAGTTCATCAGCCAAAGATCACGGGCACCCAAGCCAGCTGCTGGGGGAAGCAGCTTTTATATAAGGGCATCTTGGCTCCATCTGACCCCAGTTCTGAGGGGGCCATATCAGGAGAGTCCACCCCAGCTCACAGCCCCAGCTCTGAGAGGGTGAGCGGAGGGGGAGCTGCTGGTGGTTTTGGTTGCTTCTTTTGCTAATTCTCAGCACCAAAGCGTTGCTGGGGAGCATAACTTTGGCCATACCATGGTCAGCGTGCCCCTTCTCACTGACAAATGTTCATGGAGATGGGCCTTTGCCTGCCAGAAGGCTGAGGGAACGCCTGCTCCTCAGCCAGATCCCCACATTCACATGCAAAGAAGGGGAGTCACTGCATGGCTGCAGCTCATTCAGAAAGAGGAAGGATGGATCAGTGGTTAGGGCTTTAGCCTGGCCCTTAGGAGACCCAGGTTCCATTCCCTGCTCTGCCACAGACTTCCTGTCAATAGTTGCTCTGTGCCTCAGTTTCCCCACCCATAAAACAGGGATAATAGCACTTTTGCATCTCATAGAGGGGTTGTGGGGATAAATATATTAGAGCTTGTGAGAGGCTCAGAGACTGGTAACAGGAACCCTATAAGGATCTTAGATAGACTGAACGTGTCTGAAAACTGATAAGCCCATGCATTCAGATATTACAGGGAGGAGACATAAGTAGCTAGCTAGAGATGAAAAACCCACACACTTGGGAATCGTTCATCTGCATTGTCCGGTGGATAGTTACAAATAAATCCAGCTTGGTACACACACAGCATGGCACAATTCCTGGGTGAGTGTCCTTGGAAATCAATACTTTACCCCGGCTCCCGGAGTTAGATCCTGATCACTAGGCAGCTACCAAACACAGAGCAGAGATCCTGTTGGTGATGAATGCTTAACAGTTGGATTTCCCCGGTCACTTAACTCTGGATCCATTTATGGGAGTAAAATAAAGCAGCTCTGCAGGATTTACCTGACCAGCAAGTAGTTCAGGGCTAGGGCTCTTGATGCTCAGGAAACATGGTTTCAATTCCCCGCTGTGCCACAGACTTGCTACGTGACCTTGGGCAACTCGCTTGATCTCTCGGTGCCCCAGTTCCCCACCTGTAACATGAGAATAACGACATTTGCCCTTCCCTCCGCCTTTGGCTCTCACATCTACTTAGCATGTAAGTTTTTTGGGGCAGGGTCAGTCTCTTACTCTGTGTGGGTACAGCACTGAGCACAGGGGACCCGGATCTTGGCTGGGTCTCCTGTGATCATAGAATATCAGGGTTGGAAGGGACCTCTGGAGGTCATCTAGTCCAACCCCCTGCTCAAAGCAGGACCATACCAAGTACCGTCCCTTATTTTTGCCCCAGATCCCTAAATGGCCCCCTCAAGGATTGAACTCACAACCCTGGGTTTAGCAGGCCAATGCTCAAAAACCACTGAGCTATCCCTCCCCCCAGCCCAGCCACTGATCATGCATTCACTCAGCCATGGGCACTGGCTGTTGTTTTGCAAACTGATGCTTCTGTGTCCTCCCCTGGGTGGCATCACTGTACAGGCAGAAGGACCCGTTTTTATTGACGTTAACCCAGGGGGTTTCAGACACCAGTGAAAGTTGGCGTTCTGGGCAAGACAACAAGTGAGTTCTTTGCTCTGAGCTGATTCTCCCATCCCTAGCAGATGGGCGACAATGACATGGCACGTCCCCTTACACGCCATAGTTCCAATGGAATTAGTGAGTGTACAGGGTTTGATTTGCGCCCAAGTCTGATAAAGCGCTCCTGGAGCGAGACAGCTCTGCAGAGAGCCACGCCATGGAAAAGGCAGCGGGATGCCTGGCTCCTCATGGGAATTGCTGGCAGTGGGGACGAGCTCCGAACTCTCACTTCCCAGCTGCTGTGCCCAGAGCTGGCCCTAGACCAAATGGCGCCCCAAGTGGAGAGTGTCTGGCACCCTCCTCTCCATTTGTTACACTTTTGAATACCCAACAGCACCCCGAGCCTGGTGCCCCCCGCCCCTAAATCCGGCGCCGGCTGTGCCTTTTGTTTCCCCAGGTTTTCCAGCGGCGGGAGGACGGCTCGGTGAACTTCTTCCGCGGATGGGAGGCGTACCGGGATGGATTCGGGAAGCTGACTGGAGAGCACTGGCTAGGTACGCCACTCCAGCCCACTGCACAGGCTAGCAAAACCATCGGCCCAGGGTCCTTTTAAATTCTCCTTGGCATGTTGGGGGGAAGGCGGGGGCTTGCTTTTCTCGTCCATGGTATTTTATCTAGGGAGAAGAACAGAAAAGTCCTTTGATGTATCAAACCAGCAACTGGGGAGGGGAATGGAGGTTGCACATGTGGGTTAGACCCACTGGGATCCACAGTGCTAGAGAGCACTGGGGGAAGGGGAAAATGCACCGTTCCTCCTGGCAACAGCGGGGACCTGGGGCAGGGCTGGGGCCCAATCTGGAGACAGCAGGAGTGGGTGTATTGTGGCTAATAGCAGCCCACTCCCCTTTCTGCACATATGAAGGCAGGGTGGGTAGGGGGAGCTG
The DNA here is from genome assembly GCF_965152275.1 of Natator depressus. Lineage (NCBI taxonomy): Eukaryota > Metazoa > Chordata > Testudines > Cheloniidae > Natator > Natator depressus. Next base: position 15,789,856 of record NC_134249.1, on the reverse strand, counting down.
GAGACAATAGGATGCTGTGTGAGGTGGCTAAATATCTTGTGCCCAAGCCGTGTGGCTGTGACTAATCCACTCAGCAGAGCCTCCTACTCCTGAAGCCTCTTGAGCCACAGGAGAATCCCCATTAGCAGAACAGGGCCTGGTACGCAGTCGAGCGGGTCCAACTCCAGCACAGAAAGCCGGCCTAAAAAACTCAGGGCCAAATCCATCCCTGGGGTAACTATCAAAGTCACAGCATTACCTTGGGGTGGGGCAGAGTTTGGCCCCTTGGGGGTATTGCCCAGAGACTCTAGGTTATGGCCCAGCGGAGACCAGAAAAGCCAACCCCTGCAGGCCGTACCACCCCCTACATCCTACAAGAGCCCCTGTCAAACGACCTGGCCCTCTGCTCTGTGCCGAGGTGCTGGTATTCCCAAGGGAGCTCGCGGCCGGCAGGCAGGGGGCCCAGAGCTCAGGTGGCATTGCAGGGATCTCACTCCCTGTGCCCGCTGCACTCCCAGACAGCGATGCCGCAACCACAGGGGCGCAGGAGGAAGCAGACGAGCCGAGCAGAGGCCTCTGGGGCTCTTTGGCCCTTCCTGAGGCTGAGGAAATGGACGCCAAAAACTTCACAAAGGGTGAGGCGAGCTGCTCAGCAACCAGCACACTCAGCCCAGCCCAGCCCCTTACTAGCCATCCCTGCCGCACGGACACCCAGGCATGGTTGGTATCCTGATGCAAACGCAGAACAGGGTGGCTGCTGCGCAGTGGGGCCCAGGGCCCTCCGGGGGTGGGTGGGTGGGTGTGTGTGTGCGCGTGCTTCTGAATCTGGTTAGGGCCAGGGGCGCTGTCTGAGGGCTCCCCCATGCAGGAGCCCTGTGCCAGCCATGCCAGCAGGAGAGGAGCTACTAATTAAAGTGTGTGTGGGCCTGTTAAAGGGGCTTGCTCTGTGTGTGTGTGTCTGGCTGTCTTGGGGGCTAATAGCAGCTGACCAGTGAAGGGCTGGGGCTGGACTGCTGGTTCAGGAGAGGAGGTTCAGGGGGGAGGGAATCAGTAGCAAACAAGCCAAGGGCCACACTTGAGCTGTGGAAAGGAGGCGCCTGGCCTCCTTTTCTGAACAGCAGAGCGAGGCTGTGGGTGGGGAGGAGGTGGGGAGGCAGAGTCGCCACTGGCTGACAGGAAGATGTTAAGTCTCTCAATACAATTGCAACTGTGTGATATTTTAAAACCAGCTCCTGCTAACAGGCAGCTCCGGGTTGTCTTTAAAGACCCTGCCCCTCCTCCCCCGACTCCTAGGAGTGAAATCTCCAAAGAATCATTGCTCAGTGAGATGTCAGGGCAACCCCTTAGGAGTGCCTGCCTCCCCCAGTCCTGTGGGCACAGCCCCCTGCTGCAATCCATGCTGAGCGCTCCCACCGGGACAAACCCTAGCTCAGCAGCTGAAGCCAGGAGCTGCAGTGTGGAGGGCCCCTCTCCCCACCCCAGGGCGTAGGTGGAACTCACCAGGTGCTTCTAGACCCACCACAGCGCGCACTCTGCTCCACAAGGTGAGCATGGCCTCGAATCCTGGAAAACAGGCAGAGGAGGGGAAGGGAGAGAATTGAAAGAGACCCAGACTCACCTTGGGAAGTGTCACTTATTGCCACTGACGGCTCCTGAGGCATTTAATTAAATACCCTCTTCATTAGTAGATGAGCAAACGGATAGCAGAGCTCCCCGCGTGTGCTGGCATGTCCGGGAAAGAGGATCTGCTCCCCAAGCCAGGACTGACGTGCAGAAAAAGCCCCGTCCTTCACCACCCCTGTAGGGACTGGGGGGGTTGCTTTAGCTGCGATGGATCGTTAACCTGACAGGTTGAACTCAGCTGGACGAATGACGCCCCCCCCCCCCCCCCCCGTCTCTGGAGATGAGGAGCGGCCTGTTTGGGGGAGCCTCATGTTTGCTCCCTCTGCCCCTCAGTTCTCCTCCCCATCTCCCCTTTCAGGAGGGTCACCCCGGGCGGGGTGACGGCCGAAGCATTCTGCTGTCTGCCCAGCATTCATTACTCACAGCTCCGTGGCGAGCCTGCTGCCGGTGCCCATGACTGACTCCTGCTTTACCACCACAGGGCTGGCGCGGCTCCACGCCCTGACCACGCAGGCCAGCTACGAGCTGCGCATCGACCTGGAGGACTTCGACAACGGCACGGCCTTCGCCCAGTATGGCACCTTCGGCGTGGGCCTGTTCTCCGTGGACCCGGAGGAGGATGGCTACCCGGTCACCATCGCAGACTACTCCGGAACAGCAGGTCGGTCTGTGCTGCTCACGGGTCGCTCCCCGGTCCCCACCCCGCCCAGAGCACATCGCCCGGGGAGAACGGGGTGGGAAGGGGAGATGAGGCCTCGTTTCTGTGGGGCTGTGTCAGAGCCGTCTGCAGCCAGACCCGTCCCTGCTGTCGCTGCGTTGAGCCCCACAGCCTTTTGCCTTTGATGAGCCCCAACCTTTGCCATTCATTCCATATTGCTACAGGGAGGAAAACAAGCTCACACCAGCCCTAGGGAGGCCTGGGATGGCGGGAAGTGGGGTCAGGAGTGAGGTACATCAGCAAAGCCTTTGGGAGCCTAAAAGTGGACTAGCAGGGGGAGCAACTGGTCGGACCGGAATTGCCTTTGCAGGACTGTAGCAATAAGGGGAGTTTGCACAGCTTGTTGCTCCTGGCTCTGCTCAGCCTCTCTCACTCTCTCGAGTCCCTGACCTCCAAGGCCTCTGTCACCAGGGCAGACCCAGAGGGCAGAGAGGCAAAGCCGCTCCAAGCCGCTGTTTGCACCAGAGCCGCTCACTGCGCTGGTGCAAACTGCGGCTTTGCCTGGGGCTCTGGACAGGCAGCTGGAATCCAAGCTGAGGCCTGACCTGCGCCCGCTCACGCACGTATCCGTTCAACAAGGGAAGCTGGCTTGAGGCTGAGTCTAGGGAATGCAGAAGGCTGAAAAGCAGGGCCGGGGCGGGAGCGGGGCCCAGCAGCGACTGGCAGGGGCTTTGCTGATGGGCGCTCTCCCCTCGCCCGGCAGGGGACTCCTTCCTGAAGCACAACGGCATGAAGTTCACCACCAAAGACCTGGACAACGACCATTCGGAGAACAACTGCGCCGCCTTCTACCACGGGGCCTGGTGGTACCGCAACTGCCACACCTCCAACCTCAACGGGCAGTACCTCAAGGGCCACCACAGCTCCTACGCCGACGGCGTCGAGTGGTCCTCCTGGACCGGCTGGCAGTACTCCCTCAAATTCACCGAGATGAAGACCCGGCCTGTCAGAGAGGAGAACTAGCCTAACGGCACGACCCCTCCCCTGCCCCCTTTTCCTCCCCCTCCCCCACAGCTCGGTGTTGTCTTGTCCGTGAGTCAGGGGGCAGCCAGGGTGAAGAGCCCCTCTGATAATGCACCGCTCTGGGCCGCGCTTTCAGCAGCAGGACAGGGGGCCCGGTGGGAGCCCCCTACCAGGGGAGGGATGGCTCTTCCTCTGAGGGTGCGTCCAAGGGGAGAGGCGGTCGCTGTTGCCTCCTTGCTCCGAGCGCCTCCAAGGACGTGCACCCCCCGGCGGTGGAGTCGGCCCCCCTGTGTTTTGCCTCCCCCCTTCCAACAAGCCAGCGGCACCCTGGGCTCAGGTGTGTGTCACGGTGGGGAGCCGCCTGGACCTGCTGGGCCTTGGCTTGTCATTACAGGGCAGCTCCAGCGAGGCGGCAGATGAAGATCCCTTGGTAAAGCCCCGGCAGGGCGTGGAGAGACTCGACCCGCCACGAGGCGACTGAGCTGTTAGTGACAGTCCCTGGAGGCAGCGGCTGGCCTGTAGTTCTTGGTGGGTTTTGCCAAGGGGGTACAGCAGGCACCGAGAAGGGCAAGCCATGGGGACAGGCGTTGGAGAGCTGGTGCGGGGACAGAACCCAGGAGGCCCCACTCCCAGCCCCTGCACGCAATACCAGCCGGGCCATTAGAAGACCCCCCCACCCCCCCTGCCGTGTTGATTCCCTGCACTGAGCTGGGCTCCCAGCACAGAACAAGAGTGCTGGGTTGGCAGGGGCCCCAGCTGACGCCGTAAGGGTGGCATGTATAAACTGCAGCCCCAGGGGCTCAGCAGATGGCACACAAAGGCCGCAGAAAGGGGGCAGCGCAGATTCTTTGTACCCACCCTGGGTTCACTGGAGCTGCCTCCTCCCCACCAGCCACTCGCTTTCTGGCTCCAAGGCTCCACTGGTGATGGGGCGTCAAGTCTCCAGCAGGGAGGAGGGTTGTATCTATCCGGGGCGGGGGGGATACGGCACCTGGCCTAGCTTTCTGCTGGGGTTTAGCCCGGGTGTGCCTCTGGATTGATGAGCAATTCCTCCTCCCATTCAAAACGGCCCCACATCCAGTTTCTGCTGACGCTCAGCAGCTGCAGCCTCTGTCCCAGTGACATTCCCAGGCCCAGCAAGGACTAACCCTCCCACAGTCTGCCATCCAGGCCAGGGGCGGGGGGGGACAGTAATTCAATCTTGGAACTGAGATGGAGGTGACCCCAAACAGTCCACCAGCTCGCCCAGTCCTATCAGGCTCACTGTATCGCTACATCCCACGTGGGTGCGCTTGCCACTGCGCACCGCCCAGCCCTTGGGCTTAGACACCCAGAGAGTATTGGCTGGACCCCTCAGAAGGGATGGTTGGCCAAGGCGGTGGGGCGAAGCTCACGACTGGACTGCAGCGTTGGACGTGGGAGGGCTGCAAGCGGGGAGCCAGCTGTTGCTCCCAGGCAATGCTTAGAGGTTACGTTTCATGGAGTCTTTTTGCTGACCAAACCCACTCGGAAGGGGGCAAACTCAGACCCCCTTTGTGGAAATGTGACCTTAGCTGTACGGTAGCCGTGATCTTCCCCCAGCTCCGTCAGAGGCTGGCTGCAGGGAAGAACCGCTGGTTCTCCATGGGGGGATCCCTGCCCCTGTCCTCTAGGTGCAGAGGATGGGGAGCTGGCCTTCATTTCCAGCCCACACAAACCTTGCTCTGGCTTATACACCTGCAGATATTCAAGCCTTTCATTTCTTCAAATCCCATGAAGGTTTTAAAACCTCCCCCCGCCCAAACCCTGAGCCAGGTGTAATATCTGTGAGGCGTGGCTAACCGCGTCGTGGCTCCATCCCAGCGGCCGGTGCTTCACGCTGACCAGACCAGACAGCTGGTGACAGAGGGGCTCCAAGAATTCTTGTCCTCTGGGACATCACGGAGAACAGGGATGAGCCAAGAGGATTGAGAGGAGCCACTGTGTGGAATGCATCAAGTCACAGCCAGTCCTCCTGCTCCCTTGTCAAGGAGGCACTTCACAGCCCAAGCTGTTCCGAGTCAAGCCAGATGGTCAGCAGCAGAATCCTTGCCCAGGTTTCTCAGGGCCCAATCCCCAGCGCAGGGCTTTGCTTTGTCGGCAGCACTCTGCAGAAGCCACGGTGCAGGTAGACGTCCAGCTGCTTACAATGAAAGAGAGGGGAGGGGAAAATGGGAACGCTCCTGCTCCTGCCTGAGATGCTGAGGATGGAGCAGAGCCCTGACAGCACAGGAGAGCTCCATCCCCATCTGCTCTGCAGGACACGGGAGACAACTGGGCCATATTCTGTCTGTACTGGAATCTCTAATGGTAGGGCGTGCCGCTGAACGCTGTGGTGTGAAAGGGTTAAATGGTGCATGAGAAGGAAGCCCCTCCCCCATCCCCTTAGTGCCAGACCTGAGCATGCTAGAGACAGGTGTCTCAATCAGGAACTCGTTTGGATTTTGTTTAATGCCAAACCACACAAAAATGCTCAAAGCCTTCCAGTTTGTGGGGCATCACTCTGGAGACATCATCCCTGCAACTCAGTGGTGCCAACGCCCCCTGCTGGTGGCACGTGGCAGCACCATTTACAAGAGAGCAGTACGAAGAAGTTTTGTGCTTTGCTTGTTCTGACTTCTCATGCCTTTGCGTTTCCCTCCCACCACTTTACGGGCCAGGCTGATTCTCTGGCACTGACATTTCATGGCTGTGTTCTTTTGACTGTTTTCTGCCAGGGGCGAGCAGCTACCTGAGCAGCGATCTGACGGATTTAAACAGAACCGGGTGTGGGCTCTGGCGCCGCCTAAGAAAGCTATCCCAAGGGAAGCTGACTCTTCTTTGTAGGACACTCCCGTAGGCAAGAAAACAGCTGGATTTAAAGGGGGATGAGGGCTGTAAAGCAGGCATCCAAATCAGAGTTCTTCTTAGGGTTACTAAAGCATGGGGCATTTCGTTACCTCTGCTGGGGCTGCGTTCTCCCCCATCCTCAGGGCAGAGGGAGATTTCAGAAGGGCAGAGGGTTGCTTTTGGCCTTTGAAAGACGCCAGGTGCCAGCCACAGGTGCTGTATTTTTTTTTTTAATAGTCCTGGAGACAAAATGCCCACAGACCTTCCTCACCCAACCCCTCTGCAAATTACTCTGATTGGTTGCTGGACAAAAGGATTCAAAGAATACACCGCCCAGGATCAGAGCACTCTGCTGGGAGTGGGGGGAGCAGGAGGAAAGGAACATAATTGAAAGGATAATGAAATTCACTAAGTTACTGTTCACTTTGTCTATTGCAGTAGATTGAGGCCCCACTGTACCAGGCGCTGCGCAGACACAGAGCGTCTCTGCCCTGACGAGCTCACAGTCTAGACCAGACAGACAGCGGGTGAGAGGAAGGAAAGCTCAGTGTATGCCCATTGTACAGATGAGGAACTGAGGCAGAGTGATTAAGTGTGTTTCAGGCAGTGGTGGTGGATTAGAGATTTATACTTCTCTACGCATTAAAAAAAAATTCTCTGTAAATCTGTATGTGAACTAACAGGGAGCATTTGGGGAAAGTTTTTTCACAGTGAGGGGCTTTTCTTGAGTGGTGTGTGTTGGCGGGGCAGGGTGCATTATACATTTGGGATTATTGTGGTTTTCCCTCTGGTGGGGTCCAAGTTTCCATCCTGAACATCTGAGGCCTGCCTCAGTTCAGTAGCACCTCTGTTATTGTGAAACCCACTAGCTTTAAAATATGTCTTTTCCTTCCACCCAGCCTGCACTGGACATAGGCCTGGCAGAACTCAATTTTCATTTCTTTAGAACATTGACAGCTAATATCAAGGTTTATTTTTAAGCTCTGTTTTAGATTATCCATCTAAATGTCCACAGCTATGGGAAATTTTGTGGAGGGAAGGGTTAAACAATTATTGAATGACAGATGTTGAGATTCAAAAAGTTAAAACTTAACCACCATTAAAACATAAGCTGTCAACATCACATATCAAAATACACAAAGATCCTTCAGCTCTAATAAGTTCTACTTTGTGTATCTGTAAATTTCAGTGATCACCAATGGAAATAGTTTCTCCTCCCTTTGTGTGGGTACAGTGAAATTGACATTTACTGCAACATTTACAGATACACAAACTAATCCTTCCAAGCCTAGTGATACACTTGCTGTACAGAGCTGCACACTGATTGGGTTAGATTAATTAAGCAACATGACATCAGTTCAGACCTGATGTTGGCTTTTACTGCACAAGGAAAGACCTACACTACCTACCTAAGGGTTATCTACATTTCCACCTTGACCTAAGCTACCTGCTGGAGAGGGGAGGCCAAGCATTGCCAGGGAGCAGAGCTAGAGAAGCGGCTGTCCTAGTGGAGGGGAATCCTGTGACTGTTTCTCAGTTGGTTTGTTTTTTATTTCACTGGAACAAACTGTAAATAGTTTTTATAGCATTTGCCTTCAGGACGGATGGGAACGCCTGACTACAGACCCAGACTGCCCAGCCCGCCGCCAGCCTGGGAACATGGTAGCACTCAAGGAACTTTGCTCAGTGGGGAAAAGACGTGCGTTGGCTTCCTGTGTTTCCTCCCGGGGCCATTGTTCCTGGGGGTCGGGGAGGGTGAAAGTTGTGTGCTCAGTCAGGCACTGGGCACTTTGTGTAACTGGCGCTGTGTCACCCAGGACTCCTTAATGAGTTTGTTTTGAATTGCATGAGAGGTATTTAATACAATCAGAGGCCCCAGGATTTCCAGGGATTAGCTCTAAGAGTGCACAGATCAATCTGCAGCCTGGCATTAGACTAAAACCTGTCTACGATGACACCTCCCCTGGAGAGAAGCAAGAAGGGGGTGAGATCTGGGAAGGGCAGGACAAATGCAGCCAGACACCAGGTGCTGGGAGAAGGCGGCACTGCAGTGCATACAATATCCCTCCCAGGAGCTTTCTGAGGGTCTGGCCCCCAACCCTGCAGCGTAGGAAGGCCCATGCCGCCAGCTGGTCTGGAGCAGCGTATGGCACACTGACCAAAGGGCTGGTAAAAGACCAGCTGGGACAGGGGCTCAGGTTAGATGGGAGCCCCTTTAACCAACCTTTGGCTCCTGGCCCATACAGAATCAAGCAGGGCTGGTGCAGCTGGCAGCCCCTCTCTCCAGCCCATGGCCTTTGGACGGGTTTTCCAGGCTGCAGGGTGCTGGCTTAATTTCACCAGCCTGGGTAGCCAGAGAACAAGAATGGGTGTCTAGGCAGGTTCCACACCCGTGCCTGCCCTTCGAGGTTCTGGAAGTCAGGGGGACAAAGCAGTTTCCTGAGCTGGACTTCACACGGCCAGCCCGTTGCACCCGGGAGCCGTGGCGGAGCTGGGGCCACAAGGCTGTATGTTCAGGTCTGAGCTAGTGGACGGGTCGTGTTGTTTAGCAGTACAATGAAGTCTAGCGCGTGTGTGATTGGTGTCAAATGCTGTACATGTGGACTTCCAAAAACTCCTTAATAAAAGGAACTCATCACTCTGTACGTCCTGCGTCTGGGTCTCCATCCACCTCCAATCGCACCCCCCTGCCCAGCTGAGGTTATTTCCCTGGGGCTCTCAGCGCTGGGAGCATCTCGCGTGCCCAGAGCAGCTCCTGGCAGGGAGCACTGCTCGTGTGAAAGAGAAATGGCTCTGCGGAGCAGAGCTGACTGCAGCAGCTGCTGCCTGCCTGCCTGCCTCCCTCCCTTTCATGCCAACCCCAGAGAGGGCTGGGTCCAGGTGTCTTTCTGCTGCCAACAACTTAGAATTACCTAAAGGCCACGCTCCCAGCTAATGCCCCTGGAAGTGTTTTCCCCACCCGGCCCTTTCATGCTCCTTTCCCGTATGCTGGCTCTTGCCACCCGGCTCTCCGCACCGGCGCCAGCCTCCGTCACAATTTACCACGCTGGCAGGAGGAAGTGGGTTCACTTGAAGAAAACTAGGACTAATTACTGCCGGCCTGGCCGAGCTTTGATCGGCAGCAGCCTTTCCCGCCATCAAACCTGCCGGGAACCCGTCTGCTGCACCTTGGCAGCCGCTCTGAGAGAGGAGCAGCTTCAGTTCAGAGGTTAAACGAGCATATTTGCTTTTCTAAATATAAAAGCCCAGATCATTTCTATGGGTAGAGTCTTAAAGGGACAGCTCCTCACCCAGCGTACGACCGTGTAGTGCTCATGAAGCTTTGCTGATTTACTGCAGCTGAGGGTCTGGCCCCAAATTCAATCCACCTCATTGGGGTGGATTTCCAAGCCCTTCACAAAAATGAGTTGGGTCTCTCAACCCCTCTATGACACAGGTCAGTGTTAACATCCCTGTTCTACAGATGGGGAAACTGAGGCACAGAGAGTAAGTGACCTGCCAAGGCTGTTCAGAGAGTCAGTGGCAAAAGTAGGAACAAAGCTCAGGGGTTCCTGGCTCCCGGGCCCACGTTTGTTCCACTAGGCCATGCTGTCAGAAGACAAGGAGCCAGAAGAGCGGTTGGTAAACCCCAACCTGCACCATGGGTTGGGGGAAGGAAAATCAACGCCAGAAATACAAACCCAGCCCAGGCTTTCTTGGCTGAGACAGGTGAGACACGCAGGAAATACCCCATGCTGCCAAAGAATGCAGCCACCTCCCTGTTCCTGCTAACCCCCCCTTGACAAGCTGTGGGCCAAGGGCACAAGGTTCGGGGGGGGGGGGGGAGTCTCACACTGAGGGGCAATGCCCATTCAACAGCAGCCTTATCAGGCTAGCAGAGAGGCGCACATCATGCCCACCAGCCATGGGCCAGGCCTTCCGCCCCAGTGCAGCTTTGGAGCCAATGCAGAATGGCATTTCCCCCTGCAGCCCTTCCCAGCTGGGCTGGGCGCTGCGGCTGAGCATCCTGCATCTGACACTGGCTGGGGCGGGGGGATGGGAGATGGGTGAAGGGAGAGACTTGGACAATTCGTTGGGCTCCTCGCAGGGACGGTTCCCAGAAAAGCTGTCTAGGGAGGAACGTCAATGAGAAAAGTTTGCCCTCATGGAGCAGAGCTGGAAGCTGGAGGGGTGGACTGCGGGGGCTGGGCAGAGGGTCTCAACAACCAATGCCACCCAGCACCTTCAGTCCCAGTGCTGTAGGTGTGTGCAATTCAGGGGGTCCTTCTTAGACCCCCTGCTGCTTTGGGGTGTCCAGAGACCAGCCGTGACCGTGAGCCCTTTTGTTCATCTCCACTTGGCCAGGCCCCTCCTCCCGCTGTGCGGACAGTCCGGCCCCTGCGCACTGATGCTCTCCCTGGGGCCACCACTGAAGGCCACTTGGAAACGTCAACTGGCTCAGAACACAGCTACTTGCTAGCCTAGTGGCGGCTCGTGGCTGGACACAGTGCATCACCCCCATGCTCCAGAAGGCTCTCCAGGTGCAATCCCTTATGGTGATTTGAACCCACACATCCCTCCATGGTGTTGGTGCTGCATGCCTTGGAGAGACCCTTCACTCCTCATGCTCTAGCCCAGCCATGACGTAGGAACGGACAGTCCCTTGATCTGGAATCCTCTCTTCCTTGGCCCAGTGGAGTTGCTTTACCATCTGGGCATGTAAGGTCCCACTAGCCACGGAGGCTTTTCCAGATGGGTGGTCAGTTGGTGTCCCAGCCGGACGGCAGTTGAAGGGATCTCTCTCTTGCCGTTAGTTGATGTAGTTTCAGGTCCCATGGGTGCATGGCACTGTTCACGTACACCTAGAGCCTGCAGCAGCCCCCTCGGCGAGATGGCGACAAGAAACCATCAAGCAGGCAGTTACAATCCAGGAGTAACTCTTGGATTCATAGATATTTAGGTCAGAAGGGACCATTATGATCATCTAGTCTGACCTCCTGCACAACGCAGGCCACAGAATCTCATCCACCCACTCCTGCAATAAACCTCACACCTATGTCTGAGCTAGTGAAGTCCTCAAATCGTGGTTTAAAGACTTCAAAGAGCAGAGAATCCTCCAGCAAGTGACCTGTGCCCCATGCTACAGAGGAAGGCAAAAAACCTCCAGGGCCTCTTCCAATCTGCCCTGGAGGAAAATTCCTTCCGGACCCCAAATATGGCGATCAGCTAAACCCTGAGCATATGAGCAAGATCCCCGAGCGCAGGGCGGGAACTCCTCTGGCCGGAGCTGCCCATTGCCTTTGCTGCCAGCCGAGGGTGACTCACAGCTAGTTAACAAAGTGGGTCCGGGGCTGCTTTCTCCAAATGAGGCGGCAAATCAAAGGAGTGCGTTAAGGACCCTAATCAGAGCCAGCTCACTGCTCCCATTGTGGCTGCTCAGACAGGCCCAATCAGTCAGCTGTCTGCTCTCCATCTCCACCCAGCTTCCCAATGGGATCCCAGCCTCTGGAATGTGCAGCAATAAACCCACTGAGCCCGCGTGGCTGGGGGGGGGGACGGGGGACGACGGGGACTTGGTCATTAACGCTGCAGCTTATTTAAAGGAGTCAAAGCCCAGCAGCCTGGCTCATCCCCGTCTCCGGTGCAGCTCTGCGTAGACTGGCTGCCCAAGCAGAAGGAGCAAGGTAAGCAGGGCTCTGCCACGGGGAGAACTGACTTGCTCCATGAGATGCTCTTCCCCTGTCCTAGGCCCCGGGGCCCGGAGCAGCCTCCGCTCTCACGGGAGTCAGTGAGGGAGCTGCAGGCTCTCAGGAACAGGCCGGATGGGCCACATCTGTGGCCCTGTGCTGGGTAAGGAGCAGAGCGCTCCAGGTACCCGCTAACCACAGCTCCTCGCGGCCCTCGGCCGAGGGGCTATCAGGCCGGCTGTGGAGTCCCTAAAAGGGGGGAAGGTGGTTCCCAAGCCAGTCCAGCCTTTACATCAACACCTGGCAGCCTGGCGAGCTCCTTTGCAAGTGGCTGACAAGGGCCAGAGCCCAGGACGCGAATGAGGAGCAGAGTCCTCCGTGGGAAAGCGAGGCCCCCCAGAGCCCTCCTCCGCCTGTCTCCCCCCAGCAGCTCCCAGGCACAGTTGTCTCCCGGTCCTCGTGCTTTGATTTTAAGCATTCTGAAGTTGCCACATCCAGCGAGGAGCGGGCGTGGCCTCTTGCTGCCGAACGGGTTTGCCACAGCCCCGGTGCAGCTTGGACAGCCATGGCTGTCCCTCACCCCCCGACAGTCCTGGGGGTAGCAGCACAGAGACAGACGTGGGAGTTCAGCCTCCAGGCTCCTGTGGCACAGACACCCACCCGTAAAGGAGATGGGCCACCCGCCCATGCGACACAGGGCCCTAGACAGCCGCAGCTTCCTCGCCTGGCTCTGGGTGCAGGGACTTTAACGGAAAGGATTTCCTGGGAAAACATCTTCTCCCTTAGGCCAACCCTCCCCACCGTCCTTTACAGAGAGGGAAACTGAGGCATAGAGCCATCGTGCGACTTGCCCAAAGTCACAGTGTGGTAGTTCTAAGAATGCAACCTCAGTCTCCTGCTCTCTCTGGTACGGCACAGTTCCCTGCTTTGATCACTAGACCACGCTGCCGCCATATCAGCAGGGGGCTTCGGAGCCTCATCAAAAGAGACATCAAGCATCTTTACTGAATGCCATTAGCAGGTGGCCATTAGCCGTTGGTGCCATTAGCCAATTGGTGCCATTAGCTTTGCTGCGTAGTAGAAAGCGGAGGATTGTTCAGGTGAGTGCACTGAAGGTTTCCTTGCAGTGCCCCTGGGAGAAGCCTACAACTTGAGAACCCATCATTATAATGAAAGGGTCCTGGCCTACGGTCCGTCAACCCTCGCCCAGGCAGAGCTGTGCTCTTCCCATGTTGCAAACCAGGCGAGTGCAGCAGGATTTGAACGTATAGCGCACAGGGTACGTCTACCCTGCAGCCGGGTGCGAGTCTCATGGGAACACAGACCCACCCCAGCAGGGCTTGAGCGAGGGGGCTCAGTGTGGGTACTGCAGCTCGGGCTCTGCTCCATCCCCCTGGGTTGGGAGGCTCGCTCTCAGTGGCAGCATAGTCAATACCCAGAGACCCCCAAGCACCTAGAGAGAATGCGAGTGTAGCAGAGACGGGCACCAGGCCAGTGGGGCAATCAGCTCACACATCCGACCCCAGATCCCATTGAGCGGGGCTTGGCGAGGAACTTCCAGCACGAGCCATTCGATGCTGGGGAAGATTTCAAATCGGCCCCTTGGGACTGCCAGGCCAGATCCTGCTCTGCTGGGTGCCACAATAGACAGGCAGGCGGCTCGGCTCAGCTGCTTTGCAGAACCTTCCCGCTGGACTCTTGGGTGCGGCTTCTCTCTCACCCTGAGCAGGGAGTGGTTGGCTGGGGGGTTCTTCTGCACTGGGAGCCTCATTAAGCGGTGGCTGCTTTTAGAGGAGGTGCTGACATTTGGGAAGAGGTCCACTTACAGATACATGCCTCCATTGTTCTTTTCCATTCCCACCACCCAGATGAAGGCTCCCTACTCCTTCTTCTGTCTCCTCCTCTTGAGCTTGGGAGCCTGTGTCCCTCCTGACGACAGAAAGGAGACGGGAGAGCCAGGGGACGGGATCCGGTTTGAGACAAGCTGGCAGGGACCGGCAGACGACGCCTCTCAGAACGGCCTGTGGAGGGAAGTGCTGCGGTGGAGGAGATTCGAAGACCTCCGTTCCCTGTTCAGTGCGGCCAAGGAGCTCCAGGGCTTTGGCAAGGAGAGGGCCGGCTTCAGGTTCAGGTTCGGGAGGCAGGAAAGCCGGGAAGAGGAAGGCGAAGGGGTCGGTTTCCTGCGGGGGGACGGTGAGAAGCGCAGCAGCACCCTGGGGAACCTGGCGGAGGAGCTCAATGGCTACAACAGGAAGAAAGGGGGATTCAGCTTCCGCTTTGGCAGAAGATGAAGGACTGGACTTGACTGAGTCACCCCGGGGCGTCATACCCTTTACTCTGCCCTTCCCAACTCCTGCTATCTCCAGCCAAAGAAGTGCTCCGGGTCCCATCCTCTTCTACCCTGCCTGCTAGTTTCCCTTGGAGAAGAGGGCTCAGGGAGGTTGCTATTTTTGGGTACCACACACTCTCCATCACTTTCAACTCTGTCCCACATATCACATCCCCACCTCACTGTCCATGTCCCTGCTAGGCCAGGCCCCCGATCGGGGACTCGGGGGGTGGGTGTTAAAACCCCGGCACCTTGTGCTGCCTTTGCTGGAGCTCACTATAAGTGACCGGAGGCCGAGCAGCGTTCATGCTGCCCCGATTGTTCTGAGCAGTCGCCCGCTCCACTCTCAGGGCATTGAGCGGGGTGCGCTGCTATGAATAAGAATCGGCAGACCCAGCACTGCCGTGCTGGTAAGTTAAAGTAGAGAGACTGAATGATTATAGGGGGATAATCAAAGTGTTGACAGGCTCCATAGGGACTGCCTGGAGCTGACATCTGGAATACGGCTGTGAATGAGGAATAGGTCCCACTGGGCACGGTGTACAGTTCTAAAAGCTCCTGCTCTCTCTCATTAACACAAACTCCCTCCGGCAGCAAATGCTGTTCAGTGTCACGATGCCATTTACAACAGGATTGCTCCTGCGTGCAAACCAGGACCAGGCAAAATGGCCCAATAAACTGTCATCCTTCAAAATCCCAAAGAGCGAGTATGCCAGTCCAGCCATCGGATAGGGGCCAGGCTAGATCCTGAAGCATCGCTGTCTCCCAGATCCGACTCGGACAGCTTTTGTTAACCGCTGTCATACTGACGCGGGACCGGCCGACCGACAATAGCGTTGCAGAGCAAGCCCAGATCTTTGCCTTGCTGCTGAATTGTGCCCGCTTTAGCCACGTGGGCCTTGCCTCCACGCCCATGTTGGTTAAACAGTCCCAGTGCTAGCGAAGTGTGGGGAGTGCCAAGTGCAGCTTGGTTGCTGACATTTTAAGCACAGCGTCATCTACCCCCGGGACACTGTGGTGGAGACGCCAGTGGCTGGTGCCCACTAACACTGCTGCCAACTCTCCCACTAGTGAAGCTTCACCACTGGGAGGGCTTAGCAGAAAAAGTACAGAGCCGGCAAGGCCCTGCAGACTGAGCCTGATTCTCAGCGCTGGCCTCTCTTTTTTGCAGATGCTGTTTTGTAACTAACTGCATCCTACTGGGCATGCTTTTCCGTGCCCTCCATCAATGGCAGGCACAAATATGAATAATTAGAGGTCCGATTACCTGGAGGTGATAAGGGGCTAATGGCTACTAATATTTCACCGCGGGCACACAGAGTAGTGGCAATTATTTGCAGGTGCTGAGCTGCACTCTCGAAAGCAGAGAGCACGTCAAGACTTGGCTGAAAAGCCAGGCTCCAAAAGGGGCACTGTAATGCACATTGTGCAGGCAGCCCTCTCAAAACCAGCGCCTCCCTCAGAGGCCAGCACAAATTACCCTCTTAGTGACTCGAACTATACTCGAAATGGCGTGCGAATGCTTCCAGTGGGTTACCCGAGACCTGGGTATGGTGCAGATTTCTCTGGATAGACAAGTGGACCCGATTCCGGTTTCAATTACACTGATGTAAAACTGTATTTGCAAGGGAGCTATTCTGTATTTACAGTGATGTGAGAGCAGAATCCCCCCCCCGCCCGGTACAACATGCACATTACCCACAC
This sequence comes from Natator depressus, assembly GCF_965152275.1. Taxonomy (NCBI): domain Eukaryota; kingdom Metazoa; phylum Chordata; order Testudines; family Cheloniidae; genus Natator; species Natator depressus. Next base: position 15,774,027 of record NC_134249.1, on the reverse strand, counting down.
CCAGGTCACCCGAAGGATTAACTTGACTGGCTGTCTGGAAGGCGGCTGCTATTTGAAGGGGAGAGGCGAGGCAGGGCATTTTTCCTTCCCTCACCTTCCAGCGCTGTAGCTGAGCGCTCACTGCAAGCAGCATTCAAAATATAAAGGGGCCCAAGCAGCACTCAGCATGTCCAAGCCAAAACGGACTCAACCGGGGGAAAGGAGTCAGATACATTTCAAAATGCACTTTTGGTCCTTCTCTAATCCCATCCCACGAAAGGCCCCGAGTTCAGAGAACACACGTGCACCAGTCTGATTGAACAGCAGAGCTGGGGAGTGGTTATTGATGTTACTATGGCAACCCCTCTCTCTTTTTCCCTTTGTGAATGTTCAAATCCTCAGTAAATATCCACTCGTCAATTTTACGCAGAGCTGCCAGGAGGACAGCTGCGTTTTTACACACAGCTCAGCGAGAGTCGGGAGCATTAAATATTTCACCCTGAGAACCTTGCGTTTTGTTAGGGAAAACCCATTGCTCTGCAGCGGTGACACTTGGCAGGGAAGAGCAGTTTTGCCCACTTTGGGAGAGGAAGTGAAGTCTAGTGATTAGAGCAGGGGGCTGGGAAGCCAGGACTCCGGGGGTTCTATTCCCAGCTCTGGGAGGGAAGCAGGGTCTAGTGGCTTGAACGGGGGACTGTATGCAAATGTTTGTACAAGATTATTATAAAGGGACAAAACTATCTGCCATTAGGGCAACTTCTTACAAGCTAGAGACTTTAATTTTGCTTACCTGGCGACTGGAGCAGACCTAGGTGTGTCCGAGCTTGGTTTCAGACAGCTTTATCCTGCGGGGGAAACAGCTGCATTGTCATCTTCAGCAGGAAGGAAAGAGCCACCTGCAGGGCTGTGATGTGCCACAGGCTGGCCAGAATCTGCTGGGTAAGCAGTGCTTCCTTGGAGGGGAGATAGGCAAGTCTTTCGCTGGCTTGGGTTCCAAGGGATGCTCTGAGCAGGTCATTCTTGCTTCAGGTTAGTTTTCACTAGATACTGATAGAGGGGCCAGCTGGGGGGGGGGGGGGGGAGTGTGTGGTGGGGGCGGGAGGCAGTGGAATGGAAAATAACTCCTTGAAGCACGGTTTTGTATTTGCTCGGAACATGTTATTCCTCTCCCCACGACCAATCCCCAGGACGGTGGAAGGGCCCAGCTCCACTGCCCCTTATCCTGAAAGGCCACTCCACTTTGGGCTTCAGGTTCTCTTCCCAGTCCTGCTCACTCTGGGGACACCGGCTCCCCCACTTCCTTATGGCGGCTCCTTACCTCTGATGGGAGCGGAGGGCTTTGCTCCCAGTATAGGCCACCAGATGGCGCTAGAGCTCAGGGGCACGCAGCCGGCGTTCTGCCCTCGCAGCTCAGAGTCCGGCCAGCTCTCAGGGCGTTGGGCGATGTGTTGTGCCTCTGACGATTAGGCCAAGGCCCGTGTGCCTTTGGTGGTAGCGAGAGCACCAATGCCAAGCCCCAGCACCAGGGAAGGGACCGTTTCTTTAAAGAATTCCCTTGCCATTTAAAAACTATCGACAATGCAAGAGGGAGGCTAGTTTTCAGCTTTACTGGAGACTTTTCAAGTGTCAGAAGCTTGCTCTGAGTGGGGACTGGCCAACCTCATGCCGTGGGAAGACTTTTCAAGGGGAAGAGTGCAGCCCAGCAGAGCTCTGCTGTGAATCCCAGCTTTCCATCAGGGCCAGGGCATCCTGGCTGTCCAGTCTCCAGACTAACCTTGCCCAGGGCCTTTCAAATTCATCTCAGACCGTGCTCCCCTTCTTGATCGTTCGCTTTCCTGGTGGCCAGCCTCTCTTCTGCAAATAGCCAGACATCAGACCTTGTCAACACTGGTTTACACACACTGCTTACTCACAGACTTCCTGCACCAAGTCCCTTTTACACCGCTGAGAGACCCAGCGACAGTCCTTCTCCCCCACCTCCCCCGCAGGGTTTGTTCTTGCCGGGTAAGCTGGCCAACTTGTTTTAACTTTATCTTGAGCGGAGCTGCAGCCTTGCGAAGTCCAAGGTGGTGGCAGAGTTTGGGATCCCAGATGGGTCCATCCGCACAGGAAGCCCCAACAGCGTTTCAGTCATGTGGTGGGGGGAAGGGCAAAGCTACCATGTTATAACATTCTCTCAGCGTTGTCTCTTTGCACTGAGAACTGTGTTATTAAAAGCTGTCCTGAGTGGTGCACTAGCTGGGGTGGCCAGCCTCTCAGAAAAGCTTCCCCCGGGACTAGAACCCCTGCTGGAAAGGTAATAATAGACAGAGGCTCAGGAACATTTATTGATCAGCGGAGAATTCACGCCAAACAATGGGGGATACTGCCAGAGAAGCATTGGCAGCACAAGTCCATAGCAAGATTTCCCTGAAGCTGGCAACATTTTCCCCCATTGGGAGAGGTGCTTGTCTAGCAGCATCTCTGCAGGATAGGAGGCTTCGTGTGGGTAGAGGGGACTCTCATTTATTTTTTGTCAATGAACATTGACCATATTTTGAATCTTGTGACAAGTGATTTCCTCAGCAAAGCTGCCGTTAAAAGGGCACGATGCATTTGAGGAAAACCTGACAGGGAGCATTACCATTTCAAATGAAACAAAAGTATTTTCTCCCCTGAGCATTCACTCACTTTCAGGTTCAGTAACCCAGAAAATTGGAGCAATCAACCTGTTAAATGCATCAATCTGTTAAATCAATTCCCACCGTATCTGGCTACATTTAGGGCTTGTCTACACTTAAAATGCTATGGCAGCACAGCTGTAGCGCTTCAGTGTAGACACTCCCTACGCCGACAGGAGGGATTTTCCCATCAGGGTAGGTAAACCACCTCCCCAAGAGGCAGTAACTTGGCCAACAGGAGCATTCTTCCCTCGACCTAGACAGTGCTCAGGGGTGTGGATTTTTCACACCCGAGTGATGCAGTTATACTGACCCAATTTTCTAGTGCAGACCAGGCCTGAGTGTTTTACCTCCTTTTCCCCCTTCTAATCCTGTATTTCCTGATGCTTTTCCCACCCAGTCAACTGACCTCCCCTCTCCCAAAGATTATGGTCCACATTAGGGGAGAGAAGGATTTTCAGGAATGATTTCATTTGGCTTGTAGCCCCACCACCTCTTTCTTGCTCTACAATCCTTCCTTCCCCAATCCAAAGCCAGCGCAGCATCTACCCGCAGCGGGCAGCTATTAACTGTATCCATGTCGTTCTGTTGAGATGTAAATCTAAAACATTCTAGGTGTGGATCTCTCCAAGGGCCATTGTCATAAAATAATTGTGAACTTCCTGTACTTTCGTGTGCATTTTTTGTTGGATGAAACCAGTCTAGTAAAAATTAATCCAGGACTTGCTAAGAGTGGCACCAATTTTGCCACTAATAAAATTTATACTTACCTATTGCACATCCCTGCTTTTATTTTTTTTAAACAACCTTCTGTTAATTAAGTAATGGTTCAATCTCACCTGCATATCAGCGACTGCAACTGGACAAATGTTCTGATGAACCCCTATGCCCCATATAAAGGTTTCCGCTCCCTTTATCATGCATGCTAAATCTTTCGGGAGGTCAGGATTCTGGTCCTTTGCTGAGCTCTGTTACTGACCTGTTACGTGAGTTTGGGCAAGTCACTTCACCTCTCTTTGCCTTCTCACCCTTGACCTGGTCTGCCTCGAGTATAAGCTAGCTGGGGCAGGGACTATCTCTGTGTCTGCATGTCGCCTAGTACAATGGGTATAAGGATATGACAAATCTGAGATTTGCTGACTGGTCAAGAAAGAATCCTCTGGACTGTTCCATCAGCAGTGGTTAAGCTCAGGGGGCAGCACACAATGGTCAACAGAGGTCTTAGCTCATCCATCACTCCACAACCAAAGCCTTTTAGGAGCTTGGGAATTTCTGCCAATTTCACGCTAAGAATCCGAGAGCCAGGAGGGAGAATCCTGGCAGCAGCTCTCTCTGGAGCAGTACCCTTCCCAATTTTCAGAGAGAAACTGTGGCACAGACAAGGTGTCAGTGAGTCCGTGTTAAAACTGGGATTAGGAGGCAGAAGATCCTGGTTTCCAATTTTGGGGTCAGGCCACAAAGCCCTGCCTGCCTCACAGCAAGCACATACCTTGGAACCAACTATGGATTAGCCAGACATTGTTTTAGAAGAATGGAGAGAGACGCCCCTCCACATCAAAGGGGAAGAGAGAACAGAGACTAGATCTTGAATGCAAAACACATGGCAGAAGAAGAAAAGTCTAGGCTCAAGTCCTGCTCTCACTGAAGTCAGTGACAAAACCCTGACTTCAAAAAGGGACCACATTCAGATCTTTATTCTGTACATTTTTTTTCCCCCTGTATGATTTTCAGAGCTAGTTCTAAAGACTCTGGTAACTCGCTGCCCTCTGGTTCTGATCAGCATGGTGAGCAGAAAGGCCTTTGTGAAATATTTCGTCCAGAAAGGGGGCCTCATTTCAGCAGCAGAGTCGTGGACGCTTGCACCAGACAGAGGTCATCTAAGCTGAAGCAGCCTTGTCAGTAGACCAATGCACTCCTGGTTTTCTTTGACACAGTTTATTTTTAAATATACTATGCAAGAGAGCGCAGAATAAAAAATACCCCCCCCCCCAAATAAAAAACGGAGAGAGAGCCATGTACAGAAACAATCTGTATTGGACCAAAATAAAGGGGAAACAGCCCCTTTGGTATTACAGAAATGAAGGACAGAGCTATTTACACATTGTAAAAAAGACATGTCTACAGAAGTGTGTAATACTGAGATACAAATGTATAATATAGTGGCACAATAGGTTATCGACAAAGTTAAAACAGTACCTCAGAAAAGAGATAGTCCAAGGGGTGGTTTTTTTGTGGGGTGTTTTTGTTTGTTTTGCTTGTGGGTTTTTTGTTGCATGTATGTTTGTATTTTGTAAAGGCAGCCTGCGGTGTTTTGTTTTTTATTTGACTGTCACATGTTACACCAAGGTGATCTGTGAGGGCGAGAATGGTGTGAGCATAGAAAAGATCAGAAACCACCTACAAAACAAACAGTTCGTAAGAGGAAAAATAAAATATCATCGAAAGCAATTAGTCTTTAAGATACACATGGTGGGGTTTCACAGGAGATACTGGGGGAATGAGGTGGGGAGATTGCTTTCTTCTCTTGTCCCGAGTGAAAGGAGTTAAATTGCACTGTTAATTATTTTAAAGTCTTGTCCTTTCAAGAACACAGGGAGTCACAGTTAGTCCCCAAACCCGCTGGATTAACTGGGAGGGTCAAAGTGAACTGGGAAAGGCTGCCAAGGAATCACAGGTTCCGAAGTTTGTGGCATCCTTCGACAGTCTCCTTGAGAGGTGCACCCCAGGCAAAAGGGGTCCGCAGGCTTCTCTGATCCCTGCTTAATCCTGGACAGAACCACCCGATCATTAGGGTGATCAAGGTTTCCACTGGAATTAAATAAACTACTTCAAAACCCTATGTATAGATTTTAAACTCTTCAGTGGGATTTTGTACAGACGCTGAAAGGAAGGGCTCGCCACCGAGCTGCTTTCCTCTTCCAACCAGGGCTGTATGAGAGAGCAGCGTCCAGGTCTGATGTAGCCCTTATCTGAGCTCATTACTCCCATGTAGCTCACCTAATTTGACGTGGCTGGAAATTTAACTAGACAAAGAACAGCTCTGCTGATGCATCAGCTCATGCCCATTTGGGATGCACAAACTCAACTAAAACCACGGCTGGAGGCACAGTGGTATCTTTAAATTCATCCTAATCCACCTCCCCCTGTTGCCACCCTTCTCTCCCTCACTCAGCGACGCAGTCAGCTCATTGCTCTCACAAAGGATTTGCCACTCCCCCAAGCTTGAGCCTGGCTTGTGTTTTGCATCTGCAAAGCATGGATGTGCTCTTCCTCAAAAACATCACTCCTTTATCGTTACCAAAAGAGATCCACAAACGGACTCCTGTACCACTGCAGTCAGAGGGACCATCCGTGCCATTCCAAACCCACAGTGATTCGTCGGGGGCTCTCGGACATGAGGAAACATGGATTCCTTGACCAGCAGCTAAGGGTCACCGACAGAACCACAGGGAGGATTTTCGTAAACGTATTTCGTAGCGTTCTGTTTCACGACAAAGTTTCATTAATAACTCCCCCGCCACCTCCAAATCTGTGGTGTTAGTGTCATGAATGTGTCTGCGGGGGAGGGGACACTGTGACCCCAGGAAAGCAAGGTGTATATTGCTATTCAAACACTCATCCTCATGTACAACAGGGGCCGGGGGAAGGAATCAAATTGCAGTAGGAATTCCTCCAGGAGGAAGGCAGAATGTCAGTGTCCGTCAGTCCGGGTTCCATCTTAAAGCTCTGTCCAAAACAATAAAATATCATAAAAAGGCCTGGTGTGACCTCAGCATTTAGACTTGTAATCCACAAGGCAAGAACTCCACAGACCAGAGGATTTTGAGTATGAGAGAGACAGGGCACCTCGGTGAAAGGGAGGAAAGTGCATCTTGATGAACACCCTACTTTAGGCAGCAGGGTTGTGTTCCACAGTCTGGGCCTTTTGCACATCCCTGTACTGAAGGCCCCTGGGTCCTTTGTCAGTCTACCATTGCGCTTATGCTGTAGTTCTCTCTGCAGTTGGCTTTGGCCTGTTATTTAAAAAAAAAAAAAAAAAAAAAAAAAAGAAGAAGTGTTACCTGGCGTCTGCTACCTCTGAACAATATCGCTGATTTCTTTCACCGAGCTGAGAAGTTTGCTAAAGTCCTGCGTGGCTGCAGGGCCGCTGCTAGCGGTGGCCGGACAGATCTGGAGCTCCCGAAGGTTATTCTCCAGCTTGTTGATGGCCTCACGGAAGGCAAATTTGTTCCTCATCTGCTGGATGGAGTCCACGTAGCTCACACAGAACGTGTAGAGGTTTTTGCCAGCCTCCAAGACGGCGCTGTGGCTCGCCATTTGTTCGGAGTTCTTGTTGATGGCCACGCGCAGGGCCTCAGTGCTTTCCAGTAACACTCCCTTGGTGACGGTGCCACTGGCTATCCTCTCTGGAGGCTGGCGGGTTTTGCGCAAGGAGACTCTGGTGGATATGAGAGGGATGAAGGCTGTTGATGACGGCTGGTCCCCGCTTGGGGCGGGTGGGGCGGATGAGGAAGAGGGGGCTGGGGCCGCTGTGGTCAGCAGCGGCTTTGTGGAGGACTGTGGCTTTGGTACAGAGGGGAGTCCAGGCTTTTTTACACCCTCCCCTACCTGGTTTGGCTTGGTGGCGTCACTGTTTGCAGTGTCTGCAACCTGAGCCACCTGTTTAGATTTAGTACCAGACCCTGCATCTGTTGCTTCATGGCTGGGGCTGTGGGATGATTTTCCAGGCTTCCCAATGGAAGCTGAGGAGAGTGGAGGCGGAGGGGCCGGTTTAAGCTTTGATAACTTCACCTTGTCCTTTCCTGATGACTCGGAAGTCTGTTTGAGCCTCCTCATCCTTGGCTCCTCTGTAGACGCCTTGCTAGCCACCACAACCCCAGCAGAGTTGGGTTTGACAGTAGGACCTTGGTCTGTCATCCCAGTGGTCCCTAAGGCACTGGATTTGATGCCATCATCCTTGTGGGACAGGCTGGAGGAAGGAGCGATTATAGGTTGCCTGCGTACAAGTTTTGGTGTCAGAGAGGGTGGGCTGGAGCCAGGGCTGGACTCTGTGTCTTTGAACACATCGTCAGTTGTCTCTTCACTTTTCTTCAGCAGCCGGGGAGGGGGCGTCACCATCCCTCTGACAGCAAGATCCGTCTTGTTCTCATTCGCCCGCTTCCGAGGCAGGGCTGGCTTTTCGCTCTTGTGCCCTCCAAAGGTGGAGGAATCAAACTGCCGCACTGTGGACTGCAAATCCCTGGGCAGCGTCACGGATCTCCACTCCGTGTCCCTGGCTCCATGGGGCACGCACGATGCTGAGCAGGACCTCAGGAAGCGCTTGCTGGCATTAGAACTACACTCTTCTTCACCGGTTGCCAGCCGGCTGCTCGTCACGGAGCTGGTTTTTTTCCATAGGTGTGGGGATAAAAAGCCAGAGTTCCCAGTGACAGCTCCGTTAGTGACTCCAGCCCCATTGCTCGGGCCCTGGCACTTTGAGGCATCGATGGCATCTGCAGGGGGCACGATGAAGGCTCCATTGCTGGCATCTCTGCTTTCATCCTCACCTCCACCCTTGCGGTCCGAGTGGCCGTCCATCTCCCGGAAGGAGCTGCTGCGTTTCGGAGGGGCAGGGGCAGTCTTCTTCTTCTTCTTGATAAGGGCACTGAAGAGGTTGGTCTTTTTGTCTTTTGGAAGCAACCGCTCATCTTCATTTAAACTGCTCTCCAGGGCAACTCTTTCCTTCCGCGGGAGCAAGGGAGAAACAGCAGGTTCGTGCTCCAGAGGGTCTGCAAGGAACAAAAGATTCTACTGAGCTTTCCTTTGGGATCACATTGCAGCACCTCCTAACACGTGCAGGCTCTGTAAACAGAGGGCCGAGTTCAGACCTGGTGCAAGCAGGCACTGCTCCACTGAAGCCAAGGTCGGATTTGGTCCAGAATCTTTGGACACATGAATTCTTGGGGGTGGGGAGTGTTTATAGGATGCCCTGCCAGAATACCTCACCCTTTGTTTTCTCAAGCAGGCCTCTGACTAAGTCAGTCAGACAGGAATTTACATTTAAAATTCAGACAAACACAAATTAACCCTCCTTATCCCAGAGTTCCTGACATCATATCTGGAGTTTTCTCTAGCCTTGTTGAGGGTAAGCGAACAATAAGGTCAACTTTTTTTTGGTCCCTTTGTTGTTTTCTCCCATGTGACTGAAGGTTCATTTTTTAAAGGCTTGTCTGTATCCACACACTCATCTCTCTGTTTGGTTACTCTAAGGTGTCCATAATCCCCAGCTGATATCATCCTCTGGTGAAGTGTATGGTACAAGCAGAAATCAAGGTTATTCTAGCAGCTGAATATACCTAACCATGTCATTGCGAAGACAGGCAGCCTTGCACAATGGAGGAATCCAGAGATAACAGCCTGCTCCAGTGGAACTGCTCTGGAAGGAGAGTGGGGTGACCCTTTTTCCACTTACATGAGAAATACTTCAAAAATGAATAGTGGCTTATAATACTTTTGTCAGGAGTCCTGAAGGTCCCAATATTTGAACAACAGGGTCTCTCGTTCACAGGTCAGGCATTAGAATAGTGCTCAGACAGCCTAATTCAGAAGAGATGCCTTCAGGGTATTGTATACATTTACAGCTTGAGTAGGCAGCAAGAGGGGAAGATGGAGCAGGGTTAAATAGGGAAAAGAGGATGCTACATAGTCATATACTGGAAAATATTCTGGGGTTTGGATCCTGGTTGAGAGGAACTCTTGAAAAAAAGGGAAATTTCAGGATTGCAAAGTCACACTTTTTTGGACATGTGTATTTAAACCAGTCACATGCACCTGAACACATCTGGAGGGGCATAAGCAAAAAGAGCTTTTAAAAAAATTTGGAAGGGGACACCCATTTCTGAGAGCAGATATGGGTATGTGAACTCCTCTACTCATTTAGGAACCAACATGAAAAATGTTTCTTCTCAACACTGATTTTTCAAGAAAACAATGACTCAGGTCCCTAACATCCCTTCCCAGGGACCAACAACTCAGTGATCAAGACTTAAACTCAAATTTCTCACTGAGTGCTTGCTACTGATGGGAAGTGATGCTCACAGGGCTTGGATATTTGTAAGCAACTGGAAATGGGAAGGGACAAAGGACATTCTATAGGTACCTACTGTGAAGTTGACACAGTAAACACAGCTTCCAGGCTCAGATATGGCACCAAGACACACCTTCTCCAGAAGAACCATCAAGTGTCTGTATTATATAAAAAGCCACCCCAAAGAGGAGTTTCGGTGGTGACCTTCTCTCTCTCCTATGCATGTATGCATATGCACACACACGCCACTTCTCTCAGAGGTGTACTAAAGATCTCCAAGATCCCAAGTCCGCAGAACATACTGCTTACTCCCGATGGGACAGCTGAGCAGGCACATTTAACAGGAGTTGGCAAGAACCAAGAGATCAAATTTTTATTGGGTTTTTTATTTTTTAAACTTTGCATTTTAAAATGCTCTGGATACAGATTAACTGCCTATGCTCAATGTTTTGTCATTGTTTCAACTGCCTCAAAATGGAATCTACACGCTTTGAAAAACTGATTGAAAGGTTGTTTAATTTCATGGTAGATTTTGTAAATACCTCAGTGTTCCTTGCTGAAACTATATTTGATATCTGCCACAAGTAATACGCTTCAGTGTCTCAAAACAGACAAGTCTGGACCGTATATACCAGAGCCCTGATCCTGAGCAGTGATCCAGCCTCTTTAGACCACTCTGGTGATGTAAAGGGGCTGGCAGCCAGGGAGATTCCTCTCTGCTGGGAATTCCCCCAGCACTGGAGCAGCTTCAGGACAGTGCAGCGAGTCCTACCCTATCCCTTTGATAATTCCTGACATAGGGGTGAGGGAGACGGTGTGCTCAGAATATTCTGTGCTATGGCACTGCTCCACTGGGTGCCATGGGCAGCAGCTGTAAGCTGAAACAGCCCTCAGGGCTGCTCTAACTTACAGCAGGGGCTGCACCAGTCCCTGAACCAACTAGGAAATCAGGAGGTAGAGAGACAACACAAAAAGGAGATATCCCCCCTTCCTGAGCTGCATGGCTGCTGCAGCTCAGAATCTGCAAGTAATACTGATTGCTAGCAATCTACAAGAAGTGCTAGGAGCTCCAGGAACAGAGTCCCAAACCCATCGCGAACCTAGAAAGAGAAGTGTCTAATGACAGGACACATCCAGAGAGCAGGTACCTATCCTTAGGCACTTTTCCCATGTTCTCTCTGGGTCTGGGCCTCCATTTTATTTCAGTCTGTCTCACAGGAGGGGAATAATGGCTGTAGCTAGAACATACCACATTCCCCTTGTCCTTTAGGATGCGCCATCTCCATGTTCTCACTGGCATCTTTGCTTTCAGCAGCTCTCCTGGATGATCTCGTTTTGGTCGGTAGTTCTGGAGCCTGCAGGAAGTTACTCACTACGCTTCTCATCCCTTTTTTCCCCAACTCTTTCTCCACCTCTGGAAGGCAAAGAAAAGAATGATCACAAGGAAAGCACGCAGGGGTGGGGGGGTAGAGATAAAAGGCAAAAATACTAAGCTATCTCTGGACAACAGGGGGGAAAAGACAAGCTGACAGCACCCAAGGGAAGGGGGTTCAGCCAGACAGAAGGCCTGCTGGTAACAAAAATCTGCCTGCTCCATCTTTTTTACACTGGGAAGTACAACTTACAAACAAAGCTTCACTGCAAAGCAACTTGGTGGGGATGTTCAGAGAGAGCAAAAAATTACGTTAGAGTGCACTTATGCCATCGCCCCCATTCCCAGAAACAGTGTGATGAATGGTGCAAGTGGACTTACCGTCTGATATGCTGGATTCTTGAAACATGGTTTCAAACGCTTGGTGGACTTCAGCAAACGAGGGCCTATCAGACGGGCTCCACTGCCAGCCTGAAAGAATACTTCTAGTCAGGACTTCTAACAAGCCTTACAAATATTCATTAAGCCTCACACTACCCCTGTGAAACTAGTTCAATATCATCAGCCCCCTTTTACAGGCAGGGAAGCTGAGATTTAGATGTTAGCCACCTGATTTTAAGGACACTGGGCACCCTCAGCTCCCACTGACACCAGTGGGAGCTACGCCTACTCAACACCTCCAAAAAAAATCAACCATAAACTACTAATGGCCAAGGGGACTAAGAAAAGTCGTTCCCAAGACAATTAACAAGGCTCCCTTCCCCATCCTAGACAAACGTGGACATACAATTCTTTATTTAGATTCCCAGGAAAGAGGAGACGAAGAAACTTGAGTTAAACAACACCTTCCCCAAGACCTGGACAATTCCCACTCCTAGTAGAGAAGAAATGCCCCCAAGCCAAGTCTGCGTGTCTTCGGAACATTTACATCTTCCTGGGACAGCAGAGTTTAAGACTGTAACCACGTGCTGCATCTTCAATGGGAAACTAACAAAGGCTCCTTGTGCCACAGTGTTTAACCATACCCTTGTACAGTGCTACTACCTCTTTGCAGAGCTCCATCAGCTTTCACATTTGTCTCTATATGCTTTTAGAAGACTCACATGCTCTCATGAGCTCATAGACTTTCTCAGGACAACCTTCAGGGCGCTCCATGCGGTAGTCTTTCTCCAACAGCTCATACACCTGAGACAGGTCAATTCCAGGGTAAGGGGACATGCCGTACGTTGCGATTTCCCATAGCAGGACGCCAAAGGCTGCAATAGAGAAATCAAAAGGCCTTAGAGTTGTTTTTTAAAAGAAGAAAAGAAAAAAACCCCAATAATCTTGCAAGTTTGTTGTAAGTGGATGCACAAAACAAAAATTCCCGGGCACTTAAACAAGCTCCCTGTTCTAGGTGGCTCAAATTCCACGCTCAGCAGCAGGTCAGAAACTAAAGTAATGTAACGAGCTTTTTCATCAACACAGACAAGTCTCCTGCAATACGACAAGATAGAATTAGACTAATTTTTAATGTATCAGCTGTCTCAAACCTGAATGTCTTGATATCCTTCAAGTCCTATTAAAGGCACAATTAAGAGATGCCATTGTGGATTAATTGAAACTGCTTCTCTGCTACACTGCAGTCTTGCTGTAAATCTGACCGCTCTTCTCATCTCTATTTTCCCTTTTTCTCTTTAGGATTCCCATGTCCAATTGATTCACTGTTTACGGGCTGCCCCCGTTCTAGGAGTATCAAGATATACAGAAGGGAAAGCTGCGGTCCCAACATTGTGATGGAATTCACAGCGATAGCTGCCAACTAGGCAAGAACTATGAGAGACAGTTTGGTTACAAGGAAAGTTTAACAGAAGGCACCACAGCCAAATAAAAATAACTTCTATGATCGGGATGCCCTTTCTGTATTGAACTGTGGTGAGGATGTGAGAGAGCCCCATGGTTAGACAACTAAACTGGGATTCAGAGTACAAAGGACAGACCCCGCACCAGTTCAACAACCTGCACGTAATTAGTTCGGTCATTGTATTCTGTTTTTAGCCTGAAGAGAAGGCAATTATAATCCTGCGTAAGTACAGAAATCACATCATATTACATGATAAACAACCAAGGGCAATTTAAACCAGCCACTTCCATGAGCATTTCTGTTTGAATTCTGTCCTCAGGCAGTGGAATGAAAGTTTGCAAAATCCTGCACCCACAGCAGTTGTAGTGAGTGACTGGGAGAGGGCTCACTTTATTTTGAGTCAGATCCCAAGGACCATGGCCCTAACTCCTACTGATCAGGATTTGGCCCAATATTAATTAAAAATAACCTTGCATGTTTAGAATACCTTTTCTCCCAAAGTGCTTTATCATTTCAATGTACACAGGAGTCACCCCAACCACTGAAGTACAGCAGTATCCTCGATGGATCATGGCAGCTGTTCACAGCAACACCACACACAGGTTTAGGATAGCACAAAGAAAAATCAACACCTTATCCAATAATACAGTACCCAGAGCTTTGCCGCCATCACCAGAACATTCACAGCATCAACAATCCCTTTTCAACATCCTAAGAATAAAACCCCACTCCAAGCAGAACTTTCCATAAGATGAAAAGGGAGAACAGCCAGAAGTCCACTAGACACTTCACTACTGCCAAATTGATTTTTATGTGGAAGGAACTTGGGGTCAAATCTTCAGAAAGTCTTACATGCCACTGAATCCTAAATGTCTATGGTCACTTATACAAATGGGTCTTGGATTCCTAGGTCACTTAGACACTTTTGAAAATTTGCCCCTCAGATACTGTGGTGATCAGCAGCAGTATAAAACCTCGAGATAGACAGACAAAGTGCACTGGGAATTTAGGGAGTTAGAATGGATGGACTTAGGCTATATCATACAGGCTATCTATCCTGTTCTTATTAAAAGTATTCCAGGCTCTTCAAGAGTATCAACATGTCTTCAAGTTCTCTCTCTGCTTCTCATCTCATTCAAAGGATTCTTTTAAAAATGAGCTCAGAGCTAACACTAGGCACATAGAGATCATGTTTAAACATCTCAGACTCTCACCCTCATCCTAAAAGTAGTTTACAGAGCCAGTAACCTTCAACAACATAATGCCCCAAAGTACCATGCTATGGCATTGATTCAGAGCTGGCTAGGGCACCTATCCTGCAAACATGCATCTGCTTAATTTTTACATGTGAGGACTACTCTCTCATGTGTGAAGTTACGTGTCTATTTAACTATCTGCAGGATTGCAACCTCAGAAGAAGTCCTGACCGACTGAAAGTGTGCAGCTCCTGGGTTTTCCTTTTAGGTCTCCCATTCAAACACTGAACCAGCCCACACATGATTAGCTGTGACAAGGTCACAGACCAAAGTGGTTCAGCCACCAATCATTCTCTCTCTCTTGAAGAAACAGTTTTTAATGTCTTGATTTTATAGCCAGGAAAGAAAAAGGCTGTCGTCTCATGTGCATGTAAGTATATTCTTACCCCAGACATCAGACTTAATGGAGAATTTGTTGTAAGCCAGACTTTCTGGAGCAGTCCACTTGATTGGGAATTTGGCTCCAGCATGGGCAGTGTATGTATCACCTGTCATCAGCCTGCTTAGACCAAAATCTGCCACCTTCACCAAGTGGTTCTCCCCTACAAGGCAGTTTCTGGCAGCAAGATCCCTAAGAAAGCAGACAAGAAAAAATAGGCCATGAAAAGTCTTCACAATATCACACTTTTAGCAGCAGAGAGGACTTGGCTTATTATTGAAGAAATCCAGGACTTTGTATGCATTTTTCTGTATTAAGGATGTAGAAAGGGGGAGATTATTTGTTCTCTCCACTTGATAAGGTTGTCATCAAAACTTTTTTTTTAAAATTAGATTACAACCTTTTAGAAAAATTAAAAGCTGACACTGTCAGGATAAAAATAATTTAAAAATAAAGACCAGTGTGTCAGTGCTCATTTTATAATTTATCTTAGATTACTGAAACAAAGGATGTTTAAGATCCTCACCAGTTTTCCTGTTTATTATTTACATATCACTCAACTTAAACAATGAAAATATATTGGTCAGTTTCAGGGATCTCGCAAATCAATTTCACTACAGTTCCCATGCTTACCACGTTTAAATCTCAACCACACAAACTATTTTTTCCAAACACATCAACTCACATAATATATAACCCAATGTAGTGCTTTTTCATACTGTACTAAAGTAGTTTTATTTTACCATAAGTATACAATACCATTTGTAAAAAGCAGAAAAATATCTGTACAAAATGCAAGCAACAGAAAATACAGTATATCTCTTTCTGATGTGGATGGGCACGCATAGGAACTGCCACAGCAGATCAGACCAGTAGGTCCATCCAGTCCAGTACTGGTCTCCAACAGTGGCCAGCACTAGCTGCTTTAGACAAAGGTGCAAGAATCTCTGCATAAATAGTTAAGGAATAACTGGCCCACAGGGAAAATTTCCTCTTAAAAGTTAGCAACTCGTTCAAGCCTTCAACCTTTCAAATCTCTTTAAAAAACTTTACTATCATAAACCTGTATGCTCTTATTACCCCTGTAAATGTCCAATTCTTCTTTTAATTCTGTTAAGTTCTCGGCCTCAATATCTTGTGGCAATGAGTTCCACTGGTTAGTTGTGTGTCATGGTGTAACAGTATTTCCTGGAATGAAGTTGTTCTGAAACAGCTAGTGCATTCCTCAGGACACAACACTCCTTTATTCTGAAAATATGCTCACTAGGTATATCAATTCTACCACCACCTAGATGGCAGGCAAGGGCTTTGACACCGACTACAAAAACTGTATCCTGACGACCTGGATGGTCAAAAGGTGGTCAACATGGACAATCATAATCTGGGAAAATCTGATTATGGAACAATTCCCCATGCCTCATACACAGGATTCTGATTTGCAGAACAGTGGGCAACAATTGACTGAAATCATCCTTCTATTTATATACCAGCTAGTGAGGGATGCACCGACTGCAAACTCACTAGGTCATGTATAATGTTAATATGGTCAAAGTGCATTGCGTGTTTAAAATCGTGAACGTACATGAAAGCATTTATGCTAGTAATAGATTTTGTAAAAATTTACCAGATTTTGTCAGGTTATGTTAGAAACCGATTTCACTACAAAGCTAAACGAAGAGTCTACTTCAAATCTAAGCAAGATCTGCCTCTCTCTGATACTTACTCTTTAAAAAGTCGCTTGCAGAACTCAGAACTTTAGAAAAAAAAAAGTACATTTTACCAAAGGCCCATTAAGCTGTGAGGCAGTGGTCTGACTATCCCCATATCAGTGCTGATTTCTACCATGTTTGTCTAAATAAAAACTCCTCTTTACAACCCCATTCCTACTCCTGCCTGATTCACTCAATGAGGTCACAGCCCATCATCTGAATCCACTGATGTGGACTATGACAACACCCCTGAAATAACTGGGCAAGAGGATGCAGGGGTGGCAGATTATAAGGAAGAAAACTTCTGGTTTCTGAAGATATTTGCGTCATCAGCAATAATGGGAAATGAAGTGCAAGAGCATGCAAACAAACGGGATTCTGCAAAACATTTTGTAAAGTTCACTTGCTACATGTTGAAGGGACGACAATCTTACAACAGCGCAAATCGAAAGCTCAAAACTCTGATGCTGCAAGTAGATGTTAACTTTGATTGACAGGAGCATGTGAACCCAGTTCTCATGCAGCACTGGAAATATGTCTTACAAGGAACCTTTAGCATTTCACACATGATCCTCATGTGAAGTCTCTATGAAGTCATATGTACAGATTTCATATTCCAGCTAATTGGGTGGGAAAGGTCACAACTGTGCCATGGAGAAGAGCTTGTATTAAATAAAACAGCAAAGACTCTCAAGCCTCCATCCAGGCTGTCTCATTACATTGCTAGGAGGTGATTTCTTCAGACAAAGAATGCAAAGCACTAACCATAATTGCAGCACACTTAAAGGTCAACATCTCCAGACTTTAAGACTGCAAAGATGCTTAATACAGAGACACACGCAATTCATGCAATAATGGAAAAGAATCGCCAAAGCAGATGAAAACAAGGAGGGGGACAAATCAAAGCACTATGAAAAGGCAGCAAGATGACTTTGCTGGGAACCCCAGTATGAGTATAGCAATGCCAACAGTTCTGGGGAAGAGGTCATTCTGCTGACCATTAGCTTAATAGGAATGAGAGATGATCTATTTCACAAAGAGCCATGATTTTTAGGAATCTCTGTACCTTTAAATGACAGAGGGGCCAATTTAACTACCTCACCTTACATGGCGATACCTTCACAGTATGTGTGGGTAAGAACGACCACCATGGCAGAATGGCTGTCTTGAGATGCCTCTTATAGAGCGTCTTCTACAGTGCAGTGTCCCAGATCAGAATGCAACACATCAAGGAGTTAGTGTAAGTGATGCACCTAGATCCCATATTGCTACACTCTGAAATTCAAGAGCTTTCTGGAGCTTGAGAACTGGGCGAGCACTCAGTGTCATTCTTACCTGTGAATGAAGTTTTTCTTCTCCAGATACTCCATGGCTGAGGAGATCTGAGTCGCCATGTACAGTAGCACCACAGCATTCACCTCCTGTCGGTTACACTCACGCAGATAATCCAACAGATTCCCATAAGTCATGAACTCTGTGATGATGTAGAACGGAGGTTCCCGTGTACATACCCCTGTGGAACACAACATTTTAGAACACATTGAGACATTGTTTATGTCTGCAGATTCTGCCCTTTAGGACATATATAAGTGTGTGTGTGGGGGTGAGGTGGGGGGTGGGGGGGGAGTTTCCCAAAAACTGGATAGCAGCTTGTTTTATATTTCCTGCTTTAGGCTCTTGCATCTTAAATGCAAGGAAGAAAAGATAATTAAAATCAAGTACTACTTTTACAAATTGTGAATTTTGCAAGAGAATAAGTGTCTGTATCTGAAGCCTTGGTACAGTAAGCAGCTTATCTGCTCCTTAACATCCATATCGCGGCACAAGGGTTTAATTCAAATCCCTTTGCTTGGCATTTCTATCACTCACCTAATAATTGCACCAAGTTAGGATGCTTGATCTCTTTCATGACTGCGGCTTCTTTTAAGAACTCTTCTACCTCCATGGTGTCCTCCTGAACAGAAAAAGAAAAGCTTCAGCAAGGATAATATGCACAAGGTGGAAACAGATTTTAGCAGGTGGACTGAAGAATCACTGCAAACTGAAGGTGTAAGCTGAGACTGTCCCAAAACTACTGTTCCTTACTGCAGTTGCATCACGCTGCTGGGTGGGGCTCGATCCTCTGTTTAACTGGTCTACTGTCATTCTTATACCATCAGCCTCTTTTGGCACAAAATAATTATTTCCCCTTTTGTGGTAGGCCCCTCTCCTGCAGGGAGATTATCTGCTTAGAGAAGCCCATTTAGAGTTCCCATCTTTAGAAAAAGACTGACGGCACTTGCTCATGCCACAAGAAATAGTACTAGGGTGACAAAAGGTGAATGAGGCAAGAAGACAGATGAGAACAAAAGGCACAATGCTACACATGCAGATGCCTGAGGCTACCTGCATCTATTACGAACCACCATTTCAAGGACTCAGAGTCATCTCTGTTGATTGGGTCAGTGACAACTGACGGTGGCTGCTTCACAACTGAAAAGTGCAGGTTTTATGGCTTATGAATTTGTTCCTGGCTTTTAGAGACTAATCTGTGATGTAAATGTTCTGGCTAGATGTTGCTGCATATTATTTGTTGAGTGTCATTAAGTTGCTCGCAATTACACAAAACAAGGAAGCTACTGTCTTTATTTGAAGGAATATATATTCCAAAACAAATGTGCACTGGAAGGCCAAAAGGTCATTTCGAAGTGGTTCAAAAATATACTTGTAAATACAACTATTCTTTCTATATCAATGTTTCTTTCACTGGTGGATTAATGCTGATAGGCTTCATAGAAGAAGTGTTTTAAAGAGGGATTGCAAGGGATTTGCTGCTGCTGGTAAGGCTGATAACATGGGTATGGCTGATGCTGTAGACCTAGCTGGTACTCTATTTCGTTGTTAGCACTGATAGTTCTATTAAAACGGTTTCACTCCATCATTTACTGTTCCTTTACGAATTGGTACTGTTTAATTGGCAGCTGTAGTTTCCTGACACTGTCAATACTACACAGCTGTGACGTTCTTGGGAACAGAAATTTAAACCATTTCCTTTGGCAAACGAAATTGGGTTAATCAGAGTTTCAGAATGATCCTAAATACTTGTTTATCTAATGCTGGATATGTAAACTCCACCAAGATCATTCTGTACAGAAGATTGCAATTTTTCCTTTGTGTTAAATCTCTTATCCCTCAAAGAAAGAGGTAACAGAAAAGAAACAAACAGAGAATTACTGTAACAATTATTTGTTTGAGAATCTAATGTTCATGAAAGGTACCAGATTTATCCAATTTCAATTTCCAATTATATCACACCGCAGATCAGGTACAGCAGTGTGAGCAGCACGACACAGTAATATATCTCAACCCTGACCTTAAGAGATCACCTCCAGAGGTACCAGGGTAGCTAAGGCTGCATGACCAGTTCAAATCACTGGCCTCTCTGCTAAGGAAATGAACAAGGATTTCATTATGTCAGTCGTGATAGATGTAAACTAGATCTCTCTGCACTATGAAAAGGACTGAGATGATCAGCTCACTTTACAATGGGCCATGAAAGTGGCCTCACATGACAATTTTTAGTCACGATCAGCAGCAGGTTGGATTCAAACTAATGGCCTAGAAGTTAGAAAGCTTTGTCTCCAATTGCCAATCCATTCCCTGAGCTATCCTTCACCAATAACACTGTGTTTCTGTTATCTCAGATCTGTGTGTGACATTCCTATACCCAAGTACATGAAATAAGGAAAGTGCCTCAGCCTTCACACTGAAATTTCTTGTTTTTTGTTAGCATATGGCATCAAAACTATAACCTTATATTACAAACAGAACACTTTTTGATCAATAGCAATGCTCACCATCAGTCCAGTTACTGAGAGGCTGCTCTGCAAGAATTAAACCTAGGAAGTGAGTTAGTGCTCTGTGAAAGGATATGACATTCCTCTCATTGCTTTAAAACTGATTCCAAACTGGAATAGCCAGCTCACTAGTGAGTATTCTTTCAACCCCAAACAACACTGGCTTCTGTTATTTTGGGGTCTTAAAATACTCAATACACAGGACATTCTGGCTAGGATACCTTGATTTTCCAGTGGAATATGCTAGTGAGAAATGCACAAGCACTAACAGATTATCTAGCACCATGCAATTATATGTGATAGAAGCACAGACCACGTCACTTTGGGCCCTTGTTTTCTCTCTGTATAAACTACCGTATATACTCGTTCATAAGCCAATTTTTTTTTTTTTTTAAGTAAAAAAAGGGAAGTACCAGCCAAGGGGGTCAGCTTATCAACAGGTATAGAGCAGGAGAGGTGGGACACAGCCCCTCCCCGCAACAGAGGGGGCAAGGAGAGGCAGCACAGCCAACAGAGCCAGAGTCTCTCCGCTTCAGGCCATGCTGTGCTCCCCACAGCCTCCGAAGCAGCTGCAGCTCTGGGGCTGGCAGGCCGCAGCCATGCTGCTCAGCCCCACCCCCCAGAGCAGGCTGGGGCCGTGCTGCCCAGCCTGTCGGAGCAGCTCCAGCCAGGCCAGAGACATCCTCCCCTGGCCCTCCCCAGATAAGGTGGGAAGGGATGGGATGGGGAGAGTGTGGGGGTCCCGGGCTAGGGGTGGGGTCATGTGGGGCGTGGTCACAGGGGTTACTCCCCTGACCCCCAGCTTCTCCCCCTCCCCAAAAATTTCCCCACCGGTTGCTGTCCTGGCCCGTCTGGGTAAGCAGCTGGCACACCGGGACAGTTTGTTTACTTAGGTTTACCTCCATGCCTGTGGACACTCGAGGCAAACAAACCATCTTGGCCCGCCAGCAGCTTATCCTGATGGCCCGGGAGCCAAAGTTTGCTGACCCCTGAATTATAGGGTCGACTTACGAATGGGTCATAGAAATTTTCCATTTTTACTTATCCATCTTGGGGGGTGTGTGTGTGGGGGGTCGGTTTATAAACAAACCGTCTTATGATCGAGTATATGTGGTATTTGGTTCAGCAGGCTCTGAGCTACTCCTAACCAGTTTAAAGGAGGCTGGGTCACAAACGAGTGAGATGCAAGGAAAATAATTCATCAAGCACGAAGGATATCAGAAGAACCAAGGACATTTTCCCCCTAGTTTTTCTTTTCATTATTATTTCTAATATGCAGATCTGGGGCATCGAGGGAGACAAGGAAAAGCAAGAGAGCTTTGGAAAATAGTCTCTTAAAGGACAATAAAAAGAGTGCTTTGGGCTTCCCTAAAGAAGCCATTGAACACTTGGCTCCTCCTGCTGGTGTTGGAATATAAATGTGAGGTATTACAATATTCCCTGAAACTTTGAAGATTGACCAATGGGATTATGACTGACAGTAGACTGATGGATTTAAAAGAAGGTGGATTATGAATTTGCTTTTAAGTATGATTTAGTGTGCATAATTTCAGATTACAGTGCTTCTTCAGTCTCTTTTAGGGTATTCGAATATTTCCCAGGGGAGAGTGTTGCTCTGGATTACATTATGAACCATTTTCAGTCATAAAATATTTACTTGGAGTATCTGAAACAGTCACGGTCCTTATCAAGGTAGCTTTTTCTGACGCACAAACACGGAGATTTTATGGAATAATACACTGTGCCTTTGCTGCTAGAGGTTTTCATCAAAGCAAACAAGAAAGGAATGCAAAATTATTTGAGGTAAGGGGGGAAAAACATCTTTGAAATGCCCCTTAACCCTCAAATACCACATCAGCAGCAAGATTGCAGATGGCTACAATAAACTCAGTGTTTCAGGAAAACAACTGGTCTCTCATTATTCCTTTAAATAGACATTTCATTCTGCTTGTCAAATCCCTATTCTAGCAACACTATGGGGTTCAAGGAAGAGTTCTTCCCAGCATTCTCCTCTGCAAACGAGATATAATCACACTTTAACACTAGGTGTCACTCTCTCCATAGAATAAAGAGGAAAGGGGACTTGAAGTGTTATTTTTCTTTGGATGAAACCAAGTGGGGAACAGTAACACTTAATAACAAACAGAGTGTTATAAAAACAGTTAAGTGCCCAAATGATCATCTTCTGAAACCATAACAACTCAGGAATACTCTGGTAGTCAGAATTCAAGGGGTTAAAAAAAAAAAAAAAAGAGAGAGAGATCACTTTCCCCAGGTCCAGGACGCATTTTTATTCACAGACATAAAGCATATATACATTCCTCTCCATTTCATGATTTCCAACATGAAAGCTTTCATTTGTTATTGTTTCCGTACCAGCACACCACACTGCAACTCCAGCAACGATGGCATGGTCTGAAGCTTGCGTTTGAATTCCTAATAGTAAGAGTTTAAGCTATGTGGATGGAAGGCACTATGGGATCTCAATGAGCTTTTTTTTTTGGTTTATAAAATCAAACCTCAATGCCTCTGTGAGCTAGGTAAGTATTATCCCCATTTCACAGATGGGAAACCAAGGCATAGAGAGATTAAGTAGCAGAGGCAGGAACAGAACCTGATTCTCTGACTTCCAGTCCAAGCCACTAAGAGTCTAATCTATTTTGGTTGTAGATACTTAATCCAGAAAGTTCCTTCCCCTCATCCTAAATCTTTTAACAGTGAACAGCTACTGAAATGCCTATTTTCTAGGTGCACAAGGAGCTCGTCTTTTGGGAAAGGCACATGATGTGACTAGAACAATTAAGGTATCTGAAGTACCAGTGAAGCATGATCTCTAAATTACATTGTCTGTTTCACATCCCACAGTAACCTTTACCAATTTGTGTCAGTTATGTGACACCTCACCTTTGCAGCTCTCCTTCCCAAAAATGTGAGAAACACACATATCCCAGGCTTTAGCCTGGTTACTGGACACAATAAAGTCCTGCCTATATTACAAGTCAGAACAACATTGTAAGCAGCTTCCCTGACTTGGTTGTAATTGTTGTGTAGATGGAGCCTTGGAAAACAATACATAGAGCCCTGTGCAGATACAAAATCTAGTCTGTGGATATCCACAGATCTGTAGGGCTCTAACAGTACAAACGGTCCAACTCTCATATAAACATAAAATAATTAGAAGAGGCTGACAAATGCACTTAACTAACAGCCACAGATGTTCTAGACCAGATGTAAGCAAAGGAAGGATTTCCAACAATTTGCATCATCTGACCCTGACGGAGGAAGACGGACAGAGACCACTATCCAATAGCCAGGCTTAAGAAGGGGTAGCATAAAACTTGCGTTCCAACTGGAAGGCTATGAATAGAAGCTTTAGTTCCTACCTTTAAGGTCTTCACAGCCACTGTAAGGTTATATTTCTTCCAGACTCCTTCATATACCTCTCCATACTGGCCCCCTCCAAGTTTGTGCTTCATGGTGATGTCAGTTCTCTCAATCTCCCACTTGTCATAGTTTGGAGACACTCCGTAGATAGTGGGCTTGTTGCGCTTGGGTGCTGGGTAGTGTAAAGTGGTGATGAGCCCATCTGCTACAGTCGAGTGGTGATGGACCAACTCTGCCAAAGTGTTGAAGCGGCTCTCTGAGGAGACATACAGCTGAAAAGCAACCACGAGAGAGAGAGGGGGGGTTCATTCACACAACACAAACAGGGTATTGATAAAACGGCTTTAACATGCAGACACATTATATTTTGCTTTCCTGATATTATAGTTTGTTTTTGTTTTACTGTTGCTTACAGTAGGCCGGCAGACACACCACCTCCAGCCACACCACCTCCAGCTGCCATCTGGTGAGATCTCCCAAGCTAAGCAGAGTTGAGAATGACCAACACTCAGATGGGAAAACCTCTGGTGCAGATGACTGAGCAGGCAACAGTCTTTCCTCTGAGTCAGTATGGATCCAGTGGCCTTGAATCGTGTTGCGGATCACCCTGCTGCTGTTGGAAGTGTTCTCTTTCAAAGGAGGCCCTGGCCACTTGTGGTCATTTAAGATCCCATTCACTTTTCAGAGAAGTGGAATTGTTAGCCCCAATGTCCTGACCAAATTTCTACTTGGGTAACGACATTCTACCTGCCTAAATTCCCTTTGAAGTTTCAGTAGGACACCATATGCCTCTTCACTCTTGTGCTATGAGATTGTGTAGTGCTGCTGTGTGGCATTAAACAGCTGGGCTGTTCCAATCCAGTGATCACTGCAGAGCAACAACACACTTTCAGATTTGTCTGGATGAGAGATGCTACACGGATGTAAGATCATTGCCACTGAATGTGAGCCTTCTGTGGAACACTAACAGAATGCTGCACATGCCTTTCTCTAGGTCTCTTACACATTTAGCAAGCTTGATGCATTTTGAAACGAAAAATCCCTTAATAATGCTGGGCAAGAGACTCAAGAGTAACACACTGCATTCCCAGTGTTCAAATTCCAACCCAACTCTATACTCCTTGGGCTCATAGAAGCTGGTAACTTGGGAAAAGGATGCTGATAATCCCCAAAGTAGAGAGGGGGAACATTTCACTGCACCAGCATATTGGTCTGCGCTGGAAGCAACAGGCTGAAGGTGGCAGAGTTCCTCTTTTCGATTGAAGGATGTAGCCTTGTCATGGAGCCAATTCAAAGCAGGGGGAGGAGCAGTAGTGTGCCTATCAAACAAGGGAGATGCATCTGCAGCAGGGAAGCTGAAGAGAATCAGATGGGGAAAGTGAGGCGTAGCGTAGTCTCTAGTTTAAACCCTGCCAATCGCACTGTGCGGGCTCTGGCTTTCTGGATCTGTGTTTGGTTCAGTGCACCCAAGCAGGGGGAGGGCTGGGGACTAGAGATGACAGAATGTCTGTCTGAATGAGTTAGAAAAAGGTGTGAGAGGGAAGAGATCGGGAATAAGGAGAAGGGAAACCAGACACCAGTTGCATAAAATGAGGAAGCCTTGTGGTGCAAGAGAAGCATTCCTCCAACCCCCCGCCCCAAAATCTCATGAAACACACAAATGGGTCAGACAAATGGTTAAATACATATAGTAACCCTTAAGGTTAGTCACAATGGGCAGAAGCTTCCAGTGCTCCAGGGACTTATCTGAAACAATGCAAAAAAGGTAAAAGCTCAACAGACACAGCATAACCCAGAGGGCAAAACTGAAATGTGTAATCTGCAGCGATGGCCCCATGTTCTGTCTGTCTGTCTCTGTACCACAGGATGAGTCACAAATACGTTATGCTGTTGCAGCCCTTTGTATCTATTATCTTTCAGGCTAAACAAGAATTACAGGAGTCTTGTCCTCTGTAAAGTTTCTGGGAAATGTAACATCTATGCAAAATTTGGAGCCTAGAAGATAACTGTGCTGTAGGGACACCCTCCTCCACTGATATGGGGCCATAATCCTTGCCTAAAATGGCATTTCCTCTGAGGAAAAATCCTTTGAGCTATTGGAAGAGAGGCATACATGCATGCCCAACTGCTAGTCTTTCTATAAAACCACTTGAACTGAAGCCACAAAATTAACCGTTCAGCGGATAACACAATGACTAATGGATGCATATAGACATTCTGAGCTGGGGAGTTTTGCACAATGAACTGTGGAGATCTACATTCCCTTATTCTTCCTTTTCTTTAGCTGCCTTTGCCATTGGTAAGGCTCACGCAGGAAGTTTGTATCTACAGAAGGCAGAGTTGGCTCAAAAGGGGACATTTTCTAACCCCTACAAAAGTCAAGACAACATTCTTCAGTGAAGTGTGAAAAAACCATCATAATAGAAGAGGTGAAAGCACTTTTGGCCCACACATAGAAAAATGAACCGACATAAATGATGCAATGCAGCATAGCAAGAAACAGCTAGCTCTTAGTAGAGCAGCCTAGTTGGACTAGGACTCCTTTATCAACTATTCCAAGCTACTACAACCACTGTTTTAAGCAGATAGTATCTGTATGAAAGCAACTTCTCTGATACTAACCGTTCAGATACCACACTGATGGGTGCAACAAAGAATGTAATTAGACGATAGTTCAAGATCCCTCTGGCATACAGTGTGCTGATATCCCTTTGCATTAAAAAACGGTGATCTTGGTCTTATATGTTGGTTTCCATTTTACAGTCTCAAAGCACTTTATATATAGGATTTGAACTGCACAATGTTCCTGTGTGGCAGATAATATGCCCATTTTACCTTTCTGTTGGAACTGGGTTTTGGAAAATATTGTTTTTAATTAATCTAAATTTTAGGCCAAATTGGATCGTACAGTGTTTCTTTACATCCAGATGAGGAAAGTGACACACAGAAGTTAAAATGACTTCCCAAAGGTCACACAGAGAGTCCACAGCCAAGCAGGAAATAGATCTTCAGATTCCTCTGTCCTCACCTCAGATCCCAAGACCACACTTCCTCACATTATTGCATGCACAAAATTTACTATTCATGAATGGATCCCAAACAAAAACTTCACTGTACAACTTTTCTGTAGACAGGGCTTTTCTATCCTCTTGATGCTCAAATCCTAAATTCAATCCTGAACGCCTTACTTCCCATCAGCACTAATGGAAACCAGAATTATGCTGATGTGTTCAAATCTACATCTGGAATTTGTGGCATGCATCAGAAGAAAATGAAACAAACAGCAGCTACGAATGGCTATGCTATGCAATAAGCCACATAAACATTCTGACCAAATATTCACAGCTACCTCTCTTCCTCAGACCTCTTTCCCCAAATATTCACCCAACCTGTTTGTCAAAGAAATTGCACCAGGGACCCTCTGTTGCTGCTGACAGCAGTCCTTGTATAGACATAATGGATTTTAGGCTTCTGCAATGTGTAGGGTCACATGGAACGTTCATATAAATTGTTTACTGGCTGCACTGCTGATACGTTGCCCGGATAATTCTTGTAGATCCTCAGAAACCCTGTGATGCTGGCCCTGCTTCAAGGGTCTCCTGTCTGTTCTGTCTGCACAGAATAGTTGCCCTTCTGCAGCTTCTGTCACCAAACTGCATTCCCTTCTCTGCTATGGCTTTTTATCTTGACTCCCAGGAAAGTCTCAATGGATTCCAGGGCTGACCCCCCCTGCTTTCTGATGCATACTTAACCTCAACAGATTTCATCATCCACAACTGCAAAACCAAAATTAAAATATATAAACATCACCACAAAAGGAAAAGTGCACAGGTAGTCATGATAAAAGCATCAGGGTTTCAGTGATGGGTTTCCATCAAGGTCACTCATGGGAAGTCCAAGAGGAAACAGAGAGAACCATATAAGATGCACAGTCCTGTGACCCTATATGCTGAGAATGACAAGATTTTAAAGCCAGCTCCACAATGCTGTTTGTTTGATTTGGTTATTGAATAGGAAGACTTGGCCTCAAGTGCAACCAAACTAGGAAAATCAAACTCTCTGGAGTACGGAAGGGGCTTACCCTGAACCTGGCTGCCCTGAGCCAACCAGCCAAGAAGGGACACTTTTAATACCTTCCTTAAAGTAAAGTAGAAGATGTGGTCTGGGTGAAGATGAGCCAGTGAAGTGGAAAGTAGAGAGAAAACTTCTTGAAGATCTTATTTTCTAAGCTGTTGAACACCAGTGGGTTTGATCTAAATGGTGCTAAAATTAAAAAGTAGTCATCTCTATCTGACCCCTTCCTATACCCTTCTATTTTCCCTTGGAAAAAAGATGAATAAAAGCTGTGCTATGCAAGGCACATTTGTATGCCAAGCAGCAGTTGTTCCGCACATTTTTGTAATACCTCCTTCCCCTGACACCGTGTTCACTCAGTCACAGGATATGAGCCCACCACCGCCATTCATCCTAACTGTGGTGCTTGCAGTATTAAATTCCTCAGATGGGCTGACTAATGATACAGCAAGCTGAGAAGGCCCCAGATGCCCAGAGAGTTGAGGGGAAGGGCTTTGCCATTTGCTTTTTCTTTAGGAGAGAGATGATTTACTGCAGAGTAGTTAATACAGTTTGATACCCAGCAGTTCAGAATGCAAGCGTCTGGCCTGGCCTGGCCAGTCCAGTATTTCACTTGGTAAGGACTTGGACATTAGCTCTGTCCCTGGTAGAGACCACATTACCTTCTCCCCTCCCCCGCCATAGCTTTTGGATTTCATGTGACTGTCAGCTACAGGTTTGTTTTAATGAATTCTGCTTGTCTGTGCCTATTCTCAACAATGTTGATTAGAACAACTCTGGGGAAAAGAAATCATTGACCTGCGTAGTATAGATTTGAGCTGATCACCTGAGCTCTGCTTGATTGTTTCCTGGGATAAACAGCACTGCCAAGATGCAAGCTTCCAAGTACCAAATCCTTAAAATGCTACAATGGGGATCACGTGGCACGACATCTTGCAGTTAATTGGTCATGGAGCTATGCTCATTTACAACATATGAGGATCTGGCTCAACATCTTCATAAGCAAGCAACACACATCCCCAGTACCAATTTGGAAAGAAGCAACATTAAACTTCTAGACACAGAGAAAGTATAATATTCCTGATCATCCTTTAACTTTCTTAAGCGGGCTTGTCTATATGAACACTTAGGGTACGTCTATACTGCATACTAACTGCAGGCTCAGACTCAGGTTGGAGCCCAAGCCCCGCTTCTGTCCAAATACGAGCACGAAGGACCCAGATTCTAGGACACTATGGAAAGTGGGAGGATCAGAGACCAAGTCCCTCTGTGATTCTGGTCCAAGCCCGGTCATTTTGCAGTGTGGACACAATTCAAGCCGCAGACCTGAGTCAGAAGGTCTGAGAAGTGCAGTATGGACACATTAGCAGGGCTGAGACACCCAGGTCCAGCAACTATAACCCAGGTTTAAAATGCAGTGTGGACGCTCAAGTGCGGGCTTGGAAACACTGAGTTTATAAGCCTGTTTCCACAGACCCAGGCTTACAATGCAGTGTAGACATATCCTCAGTTCGTGGCAAGCTGGGACATAAATCTACCTCGCACGAGCCTGCCATGCAATAAAAAAGTTCCTAGTATGCTTTAATCCACTCCCATTTCAAAGCGTGGTAGAACAAAGAGCGCTACAGTGGCAGCATGGATCCACATGGGAACATAGCGGGCGGCAGGCTAATCCGAAATGGATTGAAACCCCAGCTTGCCACAAATAGTGTTATATAGATAAACTCTAAGTACATAACACAGACCATTTCACTTTGCTAATTTCAACCATGTGCAGCCTGGCTGCATCCTGAATGAGAAAAGAGCAGGGGGAAAAGGAAAAGACCACAGTACCTATACATTGCCTTGACAAACCTTACAACATTACCCTAATTACAAAGCTTTTAATTAGAGCAGCTAAGAAGCATTTTCATTAAAGAACATTTGCTTTTCTATAAGCTTCTTTCATACTTGAAGTGTCTTAAATGGTTTTACACAGTGATGAGTTAGACAAATAGAGAAGTCATTAAGTACTCAACATTGCAGAAACTAGAGTTTGTTTTACTGACCTGATCCTGCACCAGTGAAATCAGAGAGTTTTGCCATTGATGTCAATGGGAACAGGCCCTTACTGGGCAAAGGAACGCTGGCCTGGACCAGGACCATGGAACCCCTTGTGGCTGATTTTTTAAAATGTATCTATTTTTAAATGGCAAGGGATCTTTAAACTACTAGATGTTGGCAGAAAGGGCCTCATGGAGAACAGCAATAGCCATGCCCCCCCCAGCCGTACTGCAACATCCAATTTAGACTGGATTTAAAGAAACACTGCACGATCCAATAGGGCTTAAAATTTAGATTAATTAAAAACAACATTTTCCAAACCCCAATGTTTTGATGAAATTCAAACAAAAACCTAAGGAAAATAACACTTTAAAACAAACGTTTCCCTGCAGCATTCACAAGCTGATTACAGTAGCACTTGCTAATGCACAAAAACCTGAAAGTGAATGAGACAAGAAACTGGCCAATACAAAAGTGAAACTACAATGCTAAACCTTCCTTTCATTATCCAAGATGAAATGAAGAACAGAAGGCAAAAAGCAACAAACAATGATAGCACATCTAGTGGTGTTGTAGCTGTACTGGACCCGGAATATCAGAAAGACACGGTGGGTTATCAGAACAACTTTTGCTGGTGAGAGAGACAAGCTTTCGAACTTACAAAGAGCTCTTCTTCAGGTCTGGGATTCCCAGTTTGTTTAAAAGCGTCATTTAACTGGGATTTCCAGACCCAAAGAAGAGCTCTGTGTAAGCTTGAAAGCTTGTCTCTCTTGACAACAGACGTTGGTCCAATAAAAGATACTGCCTGGCCCACCTTGTTTCTGTAATGATAGAACATGATAGCTTTACAATTATTTTGGTTCCAATAACCTGAAGTGTTGTTAGTAACACAGATAAAGAGACTATTTTTAAAACACATGACTTTTAACTTGATAGTGTCATTTTAAGCCCAAATTATGCTATTTGAACCTCTGGGGCAAAATTCATTCCTGGTATAACTCCACTAAAGACATTAATGGAGTTACATCAGGATTAATCTGGCCCAAGGTTTTCACGACTGAGACATACCAACACCTGTTAGGGGCTTGTTAAAAGGAGACACGTTTTCCCAAAGCTCTGCTGACAAATGGTTATATCATCATCTGAAGTGCTCTTTGTTTAGATGTTGTAGGTCTGTATCTAGGACCTGATTCTACTCCTGCTGAAGTCAATGGCAAACCCTCAGTTGACTTCAGTGGGAACTATACTGGGCCCTTTCTACATCAAGCAGTTGAAGTGGACAGAATGGTTTTTCCTTTGCAATTTGCGAGGTTTAACTCCTACCTTTCCATCAGATGCAGTGTTTATCCTGTAGTGGTACACCCTTCCCTCGTATCTCAGTGATATAGACCTCTGTCCTGGGCTGCTCTCACTCTCTCGCACCAGAAAGCTGCCATTGATTCCACTGCTCAGCAGGTACTCAGCGGCATTGCGTGATACTGGTCCATGGTACCAGGAATGTTTCTCCAAACTATTCACTGGGGTGATGTAGTTACTTGGTACCCAGCCCTGCCCATTCTTTGTTTGGGCCTCACACCATTCCCCGTTATGATTGTAGCCCAAGACACGGAGCTTTTCACCTTCACATAAAAACAAAATATAATTAGACATGGCAAACCTGGGATCTGAGAGTAAAGCTACGTGCCTTCTGGCTCACACATCGCCATCCAAAGTTCTGCAATCAGAACATATGCACTAATTCAGCAGAGAACTTAGGCATGTGCATGCCTTTAAACACAAGTATATTCATCAAAGCCAATGGGACTACCCACATGTTTAAAGTTACATATGTGCTTAAATGCCTTGGTATATTTAAAGGCCTAAAGTTAACAACTTTCTTGCTAATGCATGAACCAGAATAGAATCCAGCAAACTCTACCTGAGCTACATTGGCTCTGCAGGGCTAACAGGTGGGAGAAAAAGGAGTAAAAACTTATTGATTAGCAAGGCAAGCAGATGTGGTTTCAAGTATGCACATGGTATAGAACCTCTGAGTGAGAAGGGGATATTTTTATATAGTCACTTTTCAGAGAAGAGCTGCATTTTAATGAAACAGTTATAAAGCTACAGACCATACTCTAAAAAGTACTTTAAAAGTACAGTTAAGGTTTAATTCAGCTTTAAATCCTGGCTTCCATTGAAGGGCTTAATTTTAGTATATAATTTTCTTCCCCCAATCCACACTTTAAGCAGACTATCCCATTTAAAAGGCTCTTTCCTTGTGTCTTCGTTTTAGGACAATTTCCACTACAATGGTTACGCTGATGTGTTTCATAGGAATTATGAACTCAAATATTCCTGACTGACTTCATTTTCTTGTTCCTTGTCAAGATGCTCTAAAGCACCCCCTGGAGATCTCTTACCTTTAGTTATGCTGAGAGTGTTGTCCCCACTCGCCACAAAATCATATAGTGCAACAAAAAGATTGGGGTCATTTTCACTAGGACCAGACAGGAGGTTTTCCTTGGAGTTCCAACGGGCTGCTTCACTCAGACCCTGGGGCTCAAAATCGGATACTACTGGCCTCTGAAGGGCTTCTGGAGGAGAAGAGAAAAAAAGATAAAAGGAAAAAATAGGTTCAATCTTGCAGATAAAAGCCATCTGTTTTTTGCACCCATTATGAGTTTCTCATTTATTTCATTTCTTGACATCTGTGGTCCTCATGTACATGGGCAGAGGGCAAAAATGGTCATTCCTTAATTCAAATCTTATGGAGCATACGGAGCACTCTCATTGCAAACCTTTGTGCAATAGGGTCCCCACATTCTTTTCTGTGACATGCATTTTCCCTGCCTTCCAAAGGCATGGTGAAGAGAGAAGACATCTTTTCTACCTCTCAATAAACTTCTGTTCACGTAGCCTGCCTGCTGCTTTGCAAGTCATAGAATCATAGGACTGGAAGGGACCTCGAGAGGTCATCTAGTCCAGTCCCGTGCACACATAGCAGGATAAAGTATTATCTAGACCAGTGCTACTCAAAGTGGTGGTCCGGTCCGCAAGCCATTGGCTGCTGGTCTGCGCGCACGTTGGAAAAAAAAATTGCCGGTCCCCCCCATCAGATAGCTTGAGAAGCACTGATCTAGACCATCCCTGACAGGTGTTTGTCTTGGCTCAAATACCTACTGGATGTCAGATTTATTTATTAATTTAATATTTTTAAGAACAAAGGTAAATCTGCTAATTTTTTCTAATAAATAAAAAACATTAACGATCCCAAATCATAAGAAGACACACAGGACAATGATTATGGGGCACAGTATACCAAGGTTACAATTACAAATACTTCTACTTTAAAAAAATTATAAACTACCCTCCCTCTTCATTATTTTACCTAACAAGTTCAGAGTACAAGGCTGTTTCTCCCCCGACAGCAGCTGGTGACATGCACAAAGCAGAGATGGGACCATTTTTCTTTCACTCTTTGCACATTTGTAGGTGTTTGTGATGCCTTCAGCTGCCTCAAGGGAAAGATTCCCAACAGCTGGTCTTCACAATGAAAACTGAGTTTCAAGGCCCCCTGTACAAAGTGGCACATTATACTGCTAGTATTCAATAGAAAGAGCAACCCAAAATTTCAAGCTAGTCCAAGCACAGCAGAGAACCTTCAAGCTGCTGCAAACTTCTACCTCATATTGTAGAATGGATTAGTTCAGCATACACGCAACCCCACCCCTGCTGCCACAAATTAGTTCCAAGCCTTTCTCTCTGGGGTTCACATGGCAGCAGCTTGGAGGGGGGCGTCGCAGGCCAGGAGTATACCACAAACTTTTGCCAGTACAATAATGTCAGTTAGGGGTATGATTCTTCATGACATTTTTATACCAGCAAAAAGCCCTAGTATAGATGCAATTATACAGCAAAAAAGTCCCTCTGACAGTATTGTTTATTTTGGTTGAGGAACTAGTATAAACTATACTGGCAAACCCTTTCTAGCGTAGAGCAGGCCTTGGAGTCTAGCTCCAGCTGGGTGATGCCCAAGCAAGGATGGGGAGATCTTGATCTGGAGAAAACGGCCCTTGATCTGGAGAAAACTGTTCTACATTTCCAAGAAAATACCAGTTCTCACATCCTCCCTGGCTCCCTTTTGTGATGCAGGAAGCTCCAAGAAATCTTTTGTTCAGGTCCCCTTCCCTGATCAGTAATGATTATGGATTGACCATTACTACTACAGCCAGCTGGAGTTTCTCAGATGCAAGTGGGGAATAGTAATTTGGGAATCGCTCCAAACTTTTAGAAACATGATTTTGAAACAAGCTGGGAGCTATTTACAAAATGAACTAACACTAGTGGAAAGGAAGGTTTCAAACTCCATGTAGAGGGGATACTACATACGAGTGGGGCGTGAATGTACTGTGACTGTTATTACATCGGAGAATGGCTAAAATCCAGACTTCATTAAGTTAGGTCTGGTTGCTTTAGGGTATGTGGAGGTAAAAACATTATTCAACAACTGACAAAAATTCAGTAACCTCAGCATGTTGGTGCAAGTCAGCAAGATAGATACATACATGCTCAGAGTCTGTAGTATTAACACAGTTTATTATAATCATTTGGACTGGGTAAATTCAAAGATATCTATACACCTAATTAAGCCTACTTTCTTAGCCAAATACTTGCTATTGGGAAGTATATTCATATAGCAGATCAAGAAGTCAAATCATATTGCTTCACAAAAGAAAAAATATAAAATGCTAAAAGGTCAAAAAACAACAGAAATTTAGAAAAAGCCTATCTGAAGCCCTGTTTTTCCTTCCTTTTTGTGTAATGCTGATACATATTTTAATGCTCCAGGCCTGCTTTAATAGGGACAATAAAGGAAGAAACAGAAAATTAAGCTATAATCATTTTACCATGAAAATACTTTGATCTTGTCAAGCCCATTAAGCTCCCCTTATCAAACTCAGGGTGCTGCACTGATTGGAGTTACTCCAAAGTGAGTTACATCATCAGACTGGTAAACACCTGGAATAAACAGACAGCAAACAGCTGGAGGTGACTGATACACATCATCAGTAAGAAGTGGTTCTATGATGAAAGAGCTGCTCCCCCCAAATATGGTGCAAGCAGTGCAATTTATGCTGTGGGATGTACCATAACCTCAGATAGGAAGGAAAATGCCTCCCACTAGGGACTGTTCAACAGGAAGGCAGGAAATCCAAGGTAGTTTCACCTCCAATTACAATGTGACTGAGGCCTAGCAGGGGATTTGCTCGGGCCTGTCCATGAATCAGGATACTGGAGTGAGGCTACAGTGCCCCACAAAAGTCCTGCTCTCAGCCCCAGTCCACAGTGATGTCAAAACTGATTATGTATAGATACCAAGTTACTTGTTTATTTTCACACCATCAGATGACACTGTCAAAACATTAAAAGCAACTGCAACGTACAGTACTGAAGTCTAGAAGACTAGTTTTTTTGAGAATACGTTTTTGCAAGCACCATCTGTGAGAAGTTATTCTGGGGGGTATGCCTCAAACCTTCACTGATAACTTTCCACAAGCCTGGGGATTGGGGAGAATGGGACTACTGAACAATCTAAACTGTTGGCTGGCCTTTTTTTCTTCTTTTCTTTTAAACTGGGAGATTATTATAATAGGAAACATCAAAGAGTCTCCCTGACCGTACAAGTATGGCTTAAACCAGCACAGATCACACAGTACATGCTATACACATAAGATGAACACCCCCCTCCACCCCCCCGCTCCCTGGGTATCTTTTGACTCATTAGCTATCAGAACTTTACAATGGGAGACACACAGAGCACACAAACAAATGAAATGCCTATTCAAGAACATTGGGGCTAACTTACTAAGAATAGCTGAAAGAAATATAAGACAAAGCTAACAGGCTTCAACTATCCATACCTGACACAGAGATAGGCATATCCTGTCTGGACTTCTGAACGTCTAAAAACTCTCTCTGCAAGACAATGTTATGTTCTGATACTCAGGTGTAGCACAACCTATTCACATTCTCTCCTATTGGGGCTTAAAATCGATACAAAATAGTTCTCTGTCACAGTCACTCAGGCTTCTGCTTCTACTGGGGTGTGCAGCAGAAGTAAAAGTCCTATCAGCACCACTCTGCCACTCCCCCTTTTCCTTAATGATTTCCTTTACACTCTCTCTGCTCCCCTGTCGATAGTGGCCTTTATCCTGTCTTGCTTGCTGCTCCCTACACTTGGAACAATCACCTTCTTTTTACCTTGGTTTCCATCTCTTGGAAATGCCAGCTCCAACTGTACAGCAAAATCCCTTAAATATCCACACTGTACCTCTCCAAGTGAGATAACATCTTGGGGCACTGACTATATCTCACTGTATTTGTAAAGCACTGAACCCTCTTTTCAGTCACAAACATTCTGGGCTAGAACCAATGATGGGAGGTGAAAAACTTTAAAACGCATTACCAAGCCATTCAGCCAGTCAGATCCCTCCATAACTTACCTCTGCCGTGATGCAGACTGAATGTTGTCAGCTGCCAACGACAAGGCAGGTGGTGAGTTGAGACTACTGCTTCTTCTGCAAGAACTCACTTTACTACTACCTTCTTGTCCCTGGTGCTCCAAGCGCTCCCATTTTTCTTTTCACTCATCAGTGGTGTCCTGTCATAGACCTACGTGATAAATTCTCTGGAGTAGGAGCTCTCTTTTGTTTTTCCCTATCCGTACAGTGTCCCGCACGGTGATGCCTGATTCTTGCCTGGGGCCCCAAGGCTCTACTGTAGTACAAATCTCCACTGTGATCAACAACACGGCTACTTGCTTCTTTATAGCACCCTTGTACTGGGGAAGATGCCCACAAACAGACTAAATAAACAAGTTGCTGCAGTTCTTTTGAGTCAGATATTTGGTGAAATACTTTCCTCATCTCTTCTAAAAGAAGTCCCTCTCTCACATAGCATTCATTCATGTTAATGCACTAAAAGATCTAGTAGGCCTAGCAGTCTAGTTAATTACTGCTTACTTCAGGTAGAGAATCACTTTTAGAGACCATATATAAGAAAAGTTCTTGGATGCAAAGAATTCCGGTCTAGACCAAAGTGAGCAGATTTCCTTAATAATTAAAGCACAGGGCTGGAAAACAAAAGGCGAAGCACAGCATTATAACAAGCGTCCAAGGCTGACAGCTGGGCAGTCCCTTGGGGAGGAAAAGACCTCACATCTTCCAACAAAACAAACATCCCATGGACTTCCAG
Organism: Natator depressus; assembly: GCF_965152275.1. Classification (NCBI taxonomy): domain Eukaryota; kingdom Metazoa; phylum Chordata; order Testudines; family Cheloniidae; genus Natator; species Natator depressus. The sequence goes on along the minus strand of NC_134249.1, from coordinate 15,737,190 downwards.
ACTTGGCTGGCACTTTTTCACATGGTCATGTGAGTGAAGGAGTAGCTGGAGGACACAGAATAGATTATTAATCTCCTTGTGTCACACTGTCAATCAATCTGAAGTACTCCCCCTCTCCCTGACTCCCCAAAAACTTCTACTATGAGCCAGGATACACAGACTGAATAAGATTAAATATGCCTGAGTTTTGTGCATACTGTTGATTAAATATGCCTGAGTTTTGTGATGACTGTTGGAATAGCTGCCTCTTTATCCCCTCTATTTCCTTAGTGGCCACTCACAGATTTTCTGCGCTTCATGGAATCTGTATTTTAAAAAATCTGTAAAACAGACCTTCCAAAGAGAAGGGAGATTCCAGGTTTTAATTCATAACCCATCCCACTCAGCGAGTTCATGCTCAGCCTGTTCCGTCAACCAGTTTATAGCACAGTCTCATATAACCTTCTGCAACAAAGGCTTTTACCATAACTTGCGCTGCTAGTTAACATTTTGTTAGTCTAGTCTAATACAGTCAGTGCAACAACAAATGTTCAATTGAAGTGTCACCTATTTCTAAATGAATAGCAGCATAGATCCAAACTCTCACAACCTAAACTATTTTATTCACATTTGGTCACACTCTTCCACATTTGCTCCATCATAACTCCGCTGGCTGAGCTATACATTTTGAAAAAGTCATTCCCCTTTTTCACAAGGGGAAGATCAGACGCAGCCTGCATTGATCGGCACAGTCAGAAAAAAGGCTTGGACACGCTAGAGATTAAAAACGAGCTTCCACAGAATACACACAATTTATAAATTTCAATAAGTATTTTACATAACACAGCAAGCCTTACTAACCAAGCGGGTGACAGCTGGAATGAGTTCCAGAAAGAAAAAAAAAGCCACAGCCCCAAATCTATAGATGAATTTAACTACGGTCATTTTCTGAGAAATGTGAAAGCAGTCACACTCTGACAAAAAAGTCCTGTTAGGCTTTCTATTCCATCCCCTCCCTCTCTCAACAATGCAGGCATGAGCCACACAGTGTACTTTCTAGTATTCTTTCCAGTCAAGCTTAACATTCTTCCCAGTGCGATGGCTTCCACCACTTCCTCTGAGAGACAATTCCATAGTTTTTAATAGGCTTCATCATCAGGATGGGTGTTTTTCTGGCATTTTCCCGTTTTTAATTTCATCACATTAATTCTGCTTATAGCCCCTTGATACCATGGCAAAGAACTCTTGACTCTTGGCATTAACTATCAGCGGGAAAAGAGAAGCCAGGGGATAGGAGACAAACTGAATGCACGTGCTTTATTGGTCTGCAACCAAAATTATTTGATTGGATAAAACAAAATGAAAGAGCTTCCCTGAGCAGCAGTGGCCACTTAACGCACTTTATTTGTTCCAAATTCATTCACCACAAAGCCAGATTTTGATCTCAGTTACATCAGTGTAAGCCTAAAGTAAATCCATTGATTTCAGTCAGTGTTACTGAGATCAGAATCTGGCCTGGTACCTCTGAAGTGCATGAAGAGAAGCTCTCTCCAAGAATAGGACAATGACTATTGGCTGCTCCAAACCCTAGGCTGGTCTAGTGTAACTGTAAAATGACAATTTACCAGAAAAGAATATCCACATAATCCGATGGCTAGGAGTTTAGATATCACATCTTCAGTTACTTTAGAAAACAAAGGATTTTACCAGCATGCACAAAATAGTTTTCCACCTTTCAAGAATGTTTACAGGTTTAAGTAAGCCTTCTGCTTTATAGCATTATAACCAGCAGCCTTCCAAAAAAGGAAGCAAGAATATTTCAGCCCCAATTTGGGACATGGACTCGCTCCATTTTTCAGATTAGACTGGCACACGTACTCACTATGCCTCTGCAAACTGGCAAAGATAAGGGCGGGTGAGGGGGAGAGGTGGAGCTGATGACAAATGTTTCTTTTTCTCCCATTTTAAAATATTTCCTAGTGGGAATAATGTCTTCTTCTAGCCTTAGTCCCATCCATTTGGGGTCAGCTCCTTGAGTCCTTCTCCATTACAGTCTGTCTTGAAACAGTTCTTCAGAATCTCCATACCTGGGTTTCCGAACCTTCTCTTATCCTCCACTTCTTAAATTTAACATCCTGCTTCCTATACATTCTTCAGATCTTTTTTAGACATGCCCAAACTAACTAACCCTGGATTCCTCATCTTTTCTATAATTAGTACCACTTTTACACTTCCCCTAATTCATTTGTTCTGAACATGATCCAGGCATGTTAACATTTTCATTTCCAAGGTGTTCAAGATCTGTTCCTGTCTCTTCCTCAGTGCCAGTATTCTGAGCCATACAAAAGTGCAGGCCTAATTATGGTCTTGTAGATCTGACCTTTTCAGTTTGATAGACATCCTTCTATCACAGATCGCTCCACTCATTTCTCTCCATTTAGTCCATGCCTTTCCAGTTCTACATAGAAGTTCATTGCTGAGTTCACCATTATCCTATAGTATTGAATCTAGATACTTGACATTCTGGACCTTTGGTACTGGCTGGCCCCCCAGGGTACAGCTATGCAGCAAGCAGGATCCTGCAGCAGTGAGTCTCAGAAGCTGGGTATATAGGTTCATGCTACGGAGTTACAAATAGCTGTGTAGATCTTCAGGCTTCAGAGCCGGAGTTCCAGCCTGAGCATCTCCACACCAATTTTTAACGAAGTAGCATGAGCCCCGCGAACTTAAGTCTGTAGACCCAGGTTCTGAGAGTAGTGGCCACAGGATCCTGCTTGCTATGAAGACACACTCCCGGACTGAGTGTCATTGTCTTCCCAGTGGGAAATGTGTGAGAGAGAAAAAAGCCCAGCTTAAATCACAAATGAAATATCAGCATTAAAACTAGTTTAAGAACTACTTAGTTAATCAAACAAGGAAAAATCTGAGAGGTCCCAATTCATCAATACACTGAAGAACATGCTTACTTATAGCACATGCTTAAGCCCATCCCTACTGAGCAAAGCACTTTGAAGCAATACTCAACCCCTACCACATACTCACAAATATGCAAAAAGGACTTTCAATGATCTTCATTCCTAGAAACTAAAAGATCAGTATAACAGAAAAGTCTCCTACAACTTCAAGTCTTGTAATACAAGACCAGTGTGACATGACATTTCTGATTGTTTAGTAACAACACATGAGCGGATGCACACACAGAGCACAACAGAAATAACAGTGAGTGGTTTCAACTTAGTGTAGTAAACTTCCTGACAGTAGTATGTCCAAGATTTAGGTCTTGTCTTTACAAACAAAAATTATGACTATTAGGTTTTTATAAAATATGTTCATGAATTTATTAATAATTTGAATGAATACAGGTTTATTCTGTTACATTCCCCTATAGTGCTTGCAAGCCACACACTGCAGCATTGTGCTAATGCATGAGGACTATAAAGTTAAATGAAACTAACTGCAAATTAAACTTAACTGATTGGTCTATTTTCATTACCCAAGCTAAGAGAAATGCAGACAGTAAACAGCATCAGTGCTGAAAAGTCAATTCAGTTCGTCAGATTTTTCCAGGTATTCTTAGCAACACAGGTAAGTAATTAACCGCTTCCTTCATTTTAGATATGATTTTCAACCAGAATCCCTTTAAAAAACAAAAACAAACAGCTTTGTTCGACTATGATTCAAACAATGTAGATTTAGGGAAAATCTGACATTTAAGCTAATGTTCAGTAGTTTTAAAACAGCAGTTTCAGAGTCACACCACCTATAACACAAGCACAAAACAATTACACTGATTCTCTTCCTTGCTGAGCATCTGGTAATGTTAGAGAGCACAACCAAATGGGGTTGCCAGTGTGGGCACTATCACAGTTTTTCCAGCAAGGTTCAACAGCCCTCAGCAAGGATCCCTTCATGATCCAATCAAAACCACCCTTCTGTACTAGCACCTCATCCTAGGCAAACAGATTGGAAAGTAAGTGCACTCAGCTCTACAAGATAGTGCAGTAGGAGATGCATCTTCAGCAGTAACTGGCTGCAACTGTTTTCCCACACAACTAATGGTAATTTTATTTCTCAATTACCAATGAGACTTTGTAGTCTATGATAGTCATGAAAGCACAAGGCTGCCACCTGCTTTCTCTTTTTTCTCCCCCGTAACTCCACATGTTGCTAAGACAGGGAGAGCACAGTAAGATCCTGAGGGTGTGGGTGGGTGTCTTGTGACACTGTGTTGCAAGGTAATTGGGGAGGAATAGAAGATGGCACACAGCTTGTAAGGATTCGAGAGAAACAGTCCATAATTTATGGCCCTTGAGGAATATTTATCTCCTGGCGCTCTTTACCAAGTCTTACTAGACCATAGGCTCAGGTGAGGACCTGCTGCTTCCATCAAAATGATCACGTCCTCGTGTGGAACAGATGTCCTCGTTCTTTGTGTAATATAAGCAAATGGTTTGCACCTGTCTCTCTGGAATTTGTGGTTTGGATCAGCCAACCTGGTGCTCAAGTGTGACCATCAGAGAGAAATGGAATAGCATAGGAACATATACTATAGTTTTTTTCTTAAAATTGCAACAGAATTGAAAGGTATCTAAAATACTTGATCAGGCTTTAAGCTTCAGAAAGGGATAGCAGGAATAATTTTTTTCCCCTGTTATGCTGTTATATTTCCACTCTTCAATCCCCTTCCCAAGAGAGATGCAGAACTGATCAGGATTATGATGCTATCTGTATTCCCTGATTCCTTGGTCCCAGCAGGAGAGTAAATATCATTAAAACTGCCAATTGCAAAGCTTGTTCATTTCCATTATCTTCGGATGCTGACTTCAGCTTTGTCCCGGGCTGGGAAATAAATTTGATCTAGATATCAGTTTGCTGGAAGTGTTTTTAAGCATTGTTTCCAAACTCATTTCCCAGTCCACTATAGGAAATGAGTATACAGATGCAGCTTTAGAGAAACTGAAGTAAAGACATAATTTATAGTATCAGGGGACCACCTCATAGCAATTTGGTCTTGCCTGTGAGCACCAAGTCAAACTGTGTTATAACCCCATTTTGGAACTGTAAAGACAAAGGCTGTAGTACATTTCCATATCATCTTTTTAACATGGTTTGATTGTATCCACACACGTAAGACCACATTGTACAACAGCAAAATTAGAGCAATACTATGCTGTATCACCATCCCTCAATGGTAACTTTTGCTGGGAAGATTAGGGCCTTATGTGTTACATACACTATAAAAACTGTATGAAGGACCCAGCTGCAATACAGTGGTGGCCCAACGTGGTTCAAGTCTTCCCATAAAAACAGGGGTATTCGTGGCTGCTACAGACTACCAAATCAAAATAGGGAACTAGATGACCATCTCCTTATGCACCTAACTATAATGTGTAGGGAAAAAACTATGTGATCGTGGTGGACTTCAATTTGAATGACACATACTGGAGGTCTCATGCTGCCAGTACTAAAACATCCTTGGATTTTTTAAACAGTATAGATGACAATTTCCTAACTCAAAAAGTGTGCCAACACAAGCAACTCTTTATTAGACCATGTCCTAACAGAAAGAGAAACTGACCACAGAACTAAAAATTAACAGTGATCATGACTTGATGATATTTATAATGTCCATATTTATGTCATATTTATAATGTCCAAGCAGAATAAAGTACAAACCAATAATATATATATATATATTATTGGTTTGTACTTTATTCTGCTTGGACATTATAAATATGATCAAGTCATGATCACTTAATTTTTAGTTCTGTGGTCAGTTTCTCTTTCTGTTAGGACATGGTCTAATAAATAAATTAATAAATTAGTAAATAAATATACACACACACACACACACACACACAGTGCTTTAACATGGCCAGTTTCACAAAACAATTATGAGGGAACTGAGCTGGGAAGAAGAATTTAGTCATAAAAATGTGTATGATAATTAGAAATAATTTAAGAATACCTTACCAGATGCCCAAAAAGTCATAACTGAGGAAGGCAGCCTGGCTGGTTTAAAAACTGACCTGGTTTAGAGGGGAAGTGAAGGCAGTTATAAAAAATAAATTTTATATATAAATAAAACAAATGGAAGAAAAGGGAAACTCTTCGTAATTAATATAAATCAGAAATTGGGAATTGTAGAAAATGGATAAGGGAAGCAAAGGGACACAAGAAGAAATCTATGGCCAGCATTGTTACGGATCATAAGAGGTTTTATTTTATATATATGAATGAATAAATAAATGCATGGAACAAAAAGAATCCCTCCAGTGGTATTGGTCCACTACTAGATGGATCTCATAGAATTATCAAATAATAATGCAGAAAAGGGAGAAGTGTTCAATAAATATTTCTCTTCTGTATTTGGGGGGAAAAGATTATGTAGTCTCATTATATGATAATGATAACTCTCTTTTCATCCCACTAGTATCTCTGGAGGACATTAAACAGAAACTACTAAGGTTTAAAACTTTTAAATCAGCAGGCCCAAATAACCTCCATTCAAGAGTTTTAAAAGAGCTAGCTGAGGCACTTGCTGGACCATTAATGTTGATTTTCTGTAAGTCTTGGAGCACTGGGGAAGGTCCATAAGACTGAAAGAAAGCTAATAATGTGCCAATTTTAAAAAAGGGTAAAATGTGATGGCCTGGGAAACTATAGGTCTGTCAGCCTGACATCATTATCGGGCAAGATAATGAAGCAGCTGATATGGGACTTAATAAAGATTAAAGGAAGGTAATGTAATTAATGCAAATCAACAAGGGTTTATGGAAAATTAATCTTGTCAAACTCACTTGATTTTTTTTTTTTTGTGAGATTACAAGTTCGGTTGGTAATAGTGTTGATATACCATACTTTGACTTGGTACCACACAACATTCTGATTATAAAACTCGAATATAAAATTACCATGGCATACATTAAATGGATTAAAAACTGGCTAATTGACAGATCTCAAAATGTAACTGTAAACCAGGAATTGTCATCAAGAGGGTATGTTTCCAGTTAGGTACTGCAGGGATTGGTTCTTGGTCCTATGCTATTTAATATTTTTATCCATAACCTGGAAGAAAACAAAATCATCCCTTATAAAGTTTGCATAGGACATAAAAACTGGGAAAGTGGTAAATAACTAAGAGAACGGGTCACTGATTCAGAGGGATCTGGATCTCTGGGTAAACTGGGCACAAGCAAACAATGTGTGTTTTAATACAGCTAAATGTATACATCTAAGAACAAAGAACGCAGGCCATACTTACAGGATAGGAACTCTATCCCAGGAAGCAGTGAGTCTGAAAAAGATTTGGGGTGTTGGTGGATAATCAGCTGAACACGAGCTCTCATTGTGATGCTGTGGCCGAAAGATAATGCAGTCCTGGGGTGCATGAACAGGGTAATCTTGAGTTGGAATAGAGAATTATTTTTCCTTAGTATTTGGCACCAGTGTGACCACTGCAAGAATACTGTGTCCAGTGCTTATATCCGTAATTCAAGAAGGATGTTCATATATTGGAGAGAGTTCAGAGAAGAGCCACGGGAGTGATTACAGGATTAGAAAACATGTTTTATGGTGATAGACTCAAGGAGCTCCATGTATTTAACTTAACAAAGAGAAGGTCCAGGGGTGACCTGATGACAGTCTGTAAGTATCTACATGGGGAACAAATACTTAATAGTGGGCTCTTCAATCTAGCAGTGAAAGGTGTAACATGATCCACTGGCTAGAAGCTGAATTCTGACTGGAAATAAGGCATATATTTTTACAACAGGGGTAATTAACTATTGGAACAATTTACCATGGATTGTGGTAGATTCGCCGTCACTGACCATTTTAAAATCAATACTGGATTTTTTTCTAAAATAACATGTTCTCAGAATTGTTTTGGAGAAGTTCTAAGGACAGTGTTATATAGGAGATCAGACTAGATGATCACAATGGTCCCTTCTGGCCTTGGAATCTATGAATCTATGAATGAAAACAGTATTAAAGAAGAGTGGCACAGACCTGGATTGTATAGAATTAGTAGTTCTGTAGACTGGTTCGGCCCGGTCTACTCAGACAAAATAAAACTGTTTTATATCCAAGCCTGGCCACTACTGGATCTCCCAACATGATCGTTTTTAATTAAACACAGAAAAAAAATCTTACAAGGGATGGAAAAAGAAAGAAGCGGGGGAAAGTAAGAATAGAAGTGGTGGGGGAGAAAAGAGAAGAATGCTTCTACCACTTGTTCTTGTTGATATTAGAGCTGAACGAGTAACAGCAAACATATTTTACAAATCTAGACTCTACTATTTAGATATCTACGAGCAAATCACAATTTCTTCAATTTGATTTATTAGAAATTATTCATGTCTTTTGTGATTTTTTTCATTTATAAATTAATTGGGAACATTTCTCTGGTGAATATTTGACTCTCGAGCAACAGTTACCTGTGATTGGTCAAGTTAAGTCACGTGGTTTGGTTTCCATTCCCTGATTTGATGAGTGAACAACATACTTCTGGAATGATTATTATTTGAACTTCAGTAGCACTTAAGAGGCCCCAAAGAAGATCAGGGAACCACTGCACTAGTTTCTGTACAAATACATATGGAAAGACAATCCCTATCCTGAAGAGTTTATAACAGAAATAAATAAGACAGACAAGGATCAGAGAAAAGCAATGTTATCCCTATTTTACAGATGGAATTAAGTAATTTGCTTAAGGTCACACTGGAAATCTGTGGCAGAGCCAGGAAACCAGATCTCTCAATTCCCAGTCTGGCACCCTAACCACAAGTCCAATCCTTCTCTATCTAATCATGCATACAAATTTAAAATTCAGTTTCCACAAATACTTATACACGTGACTTGGAAATTCGCTTTCCATGAGCATTCATGGAAGTGAAACTCAGTTGCATGAACTCTTGAGGAAAGCAAACACAAAAGGCATACGGATCTGATCAAAATGAATTAAAACAATATAACTGAATATTGGCAGAAAATATTTTGCAGTATTCAACCAGCTCTGTTGATCTAAATTAAATATAAGATGCTTTTCAAGCATCTAGGCTCCTTTAGATTTCATTCCTAACTTCAAGAGTGGCTTCTCTCCCCGCCCCCTTTCCCCCCAAAAAAGGGAGACCCTTCTGCAGGCAAAACTAAATTCAAGGCCTGCAGATATGGCTTTGTTTATTTTATCAGCAGTAAGATCCCTTGAAATTTTACAACCATAAATGGTAGAGCCATGTTCCCTTTGTATACTGTAGTTAATGAAAATCACCTGGTTTTGAAAACACATGGAGCCACATATACCATGAAAATTCTCCTCATCCCCATAAGTGATAACAAACTAATGAGCTTAGGTTAATAACACTTTGAAAATAAGAAGTGTCTCCGTTATAGCCCCAACTCAAAAGTGGAGGAAGGACTTCTCTGCTAAGGTCCACGATCACACAATCTGGCTGCTCCTCTCACAACGCAGAGCCACACAATATACCAGAGGCCTAAGCAAAGGGATTCCAGACTTTAGGAATCCAGCTGTTAGGCCTCAAGAAGCCAAGACTTCCCCCCAGAATCCACTTCAAACAGCCACAGTTTTGAACTTACCTTCCAAATAGCAGCTGGAGGAAGAAGAAAGTCCTTTTTTCGATTTGCAACCCACCAATTTCAAGCAAATCTCCAACATTTTCATTTGTTAGTTTGGCTTCGGCTTGTGTGTTCTCTCCCCTCCCCCTTAGGTTTCACATACACAAAAAAGAGTTGCCCGTTAAGAGATCTAAAAATCCAGCACTCTTAAAACCAAGAAAAGAATAAGCCAGAGAGACAGATAATCCACAGGGCCCATAGTACCAGTCCCAGAAACTTAACTCAAGTTTTGCTCCCCTCTTGTTAACTCTTTTGTCAGGCGAGAAAAAAAATCCTACTAAGTTGGAAGCAGTTACTTCTTGCGGCAGCTCCAAAACTCTGCCATTCCTTCCCTCATACTCTCACTCCGTTAGGCACTTCGTGCAGGCAGAGCTGCTTACGTTAAACTGCCAACAAAGGGCCCCCTTCAGGCTTTGGCTGTCTGACTTCATGACATCAGATAGGCTAGTTACGCCCACAGCATACTTAACCCCTCATTGTTCCAACTTGCCTACTATTCATGTCAACAGCAGGATTCTACTAACAAATTTCTTCAGTCATTTCCAGAGAACAAATCAGCAAGTCTTCCTTGCCCTGGGAGCAATGACAGCGTCATTGGAGGCATTTCCTTAGAGTCAAAGAAACTCAAAACAAAGTAAGGGCTAATTATTATTATTTATATAACACCATAGGTGTATATGGGAATCTACAGTAGTAAGAATGCACAGACTGGCAAAGGATAGACAATGTCCTAGCGCCGAAGAACAATGGCACTTTATACTAATATTTTGAACTTTACTCCTGTGCAGAAAAGCAACACTGGCAGCCATTCCCCACACTAAGCAGAATGCAGGAGAGGAATAGGCATTATTCCCCAGCACATACAATTCTGACACCACTGTGATATTTACTGTTGTATAGACTCACATACCTAGACCTGAAGTAATTATACTTTTTGAATAATTGTTACATAGAGGGGCAATACTTCTGAGAACCCCAATGGCCTCTCCCACCCTTAACACTGTTTTGCTTTGCAGGTTTGTGAAGGGTATGGTCCTGCTTGCTGCTCTCCCCAATTTTGTATTTGTGGTATGTCCAACCAATGTGTGGCTCAGCTCCTCTGTCGTCTACATTGATCTACATCCCTTTGTTTAAATACATACATGCTTTTACATTGTTCTACACCAGTGGTTTTCAACCTTTTTTCATTTGTTGACCACTAAAAAATTTTGAATGGAAGTGCGGACCCCTTTGGTAATCTTAGACATTAGCTGCAGACCCCCAAGGATCTACAGACCACAGGTTGAAAACAACTGTTCTATGGTAGCAACCACCTTTCATGGACCCCTTAGACACAGTCTGTGGAGCTCCATGGGTTTGCGGACCACAGGTTGAAAACCACTGCTCTACACAGTAGACATAAAATAGAATATATGTAATACTGTATTCTTCTAATTCTTTAGAAAAAAATGAACTTCAGCAGATCAGATGGGTAAACACCATCACAATGTGTGGAACACTGCTGCTGCAAACATGACTAGAGCTCTTGGGATCCACAAAGAGGACTGACCCCAGCATGACTTCATGTTTTCCCTCCATGTGTTCCCTGCCCTGAAAGTTTCTCTCCATATTTGTTTTAATAAATAGTCGCGCCAAAAACTAACTATTGCACTTCTCCCTTCCCGCTAACATTTTCAAATATTTAGTATTTCAAGGGAAACTCTGCATGTCTCCAGGATCTGAAAAGCATGTATCTAACACAGCAAACACACAGTCCAGATTCTCCATATACATTATTTTAGAGCATTGTTTTGCTTCAGAGTTCTGGTCTGTGGAGGTGCATTCTCCTAACAGCACAACTTGGAAAGAAATCACCAGTCCGTCAACCCATGCCATTTTTTAAAATGGTAAGAAACACTGTTACTGATCATACCACCAGCTGCATTCTTTCTATAGCATAAATCACTTTGCACCCATGTTTCTGGTTTTATCCACACATCTCAAAACATTGTAAAAAAATAAAATAAATAAAGATGGGTGAGCACTATTATTCCTATCTCTGTGACTCCGTTTAAGTGAATTCCTCAAGTTCACAGTCAGTGGTAGAGACAAGGACAAAACTCTGATCTCTTCACATTAAGTATGGTGCCCAGCTCACAGCACAGTGCTACCTCCCTTAAAAAGGAAAAGAGTATCGCAATTCACTCAGGGCTCTGCTTGAACTGTGCTCTGGAGGTGGATGAATTTAGCCAAGATCCAAGAGCAACTGAGGGCTATCTACTCACTCAGAGACCATTTATTTTCCAAATAGATACTGTATGCACAGAGTTTACACTTTTGAAAGATTTAAGCCATTGAATTGTGAAAAGGAGGATTAAATCACAATATTGTGAGGAGGGTTATGCAAGACACACAAGTGACCCAGTCATCATGTGCTGATGAACTGCGATGAGCAACACAATAGCGGACCTGAATCTCATGTTGTAATGTTTAGTTATACTGACCTATTCTACTTTTCCATGTCATGAATCCTTTTCACTGCAGCTGCAGGAATGCAGAATTCCAATGGAATTACCAAGACTGCCCCCATTAACACTCAACAGCCTCATTATGAATAAGGTAATACAAGCAATGCCAATCGAATTAATAAGGATTACATTTATTATTTGAAGTGGTTTGTGCTCGATGCTTTTAAGCCAGGTTTCAAATTCTCTTTATTCCCTTCCTTAGATACAGGCAATAGCTATATCAACACCTAAATACACTTCTGAAGAGAGCACATTCAATTCCCTATTACTAAAAACTGAACATTTAAAATGGGTGGGTATATGCAAGATTTCTGAGTAGTTTCTTAAGTTTCCCTGTCAAGATTACAGACACTTCCATCTAGTACGATCCTTTTAGTTGTTGAGTGGAGTATGTGCATGGATATTCTGATGTTAACTAATGTAGTTGCTTTTCTTGGCTTTTCATTTTTACTATGCATTTAACATACAAAGATTGAGACCATATTAACACAATGATATTACATCTATCTAGTTTGTTTGCTCTACATGCAGTGATTTAACTATATTAAACGGAAGTGCATCTAAACCTCTTTGTTATGTTGGTTTAAGGTACTTTCCTTGTTAATCATTGCATCCACACATCTCTGCCCTTGTTCTAATTAACTGCTCAGCATTCTGGGCAGATATCCCGTGGTGCAATGCTCCGCAGCTCAGCTTTGTGACTTTTCTCACAGGGCATTGTGGGATGGCTACTGGAAACTAGAGGAATTCTGGGACTGATGGGGGCAGAGTCAAACTAAAATTCCCATGATTCATATCCTGGCTTCCATTAATTTCGCCATTGCCATTTTTGAACTTCTATCAGGTAGCATGGAGGACCCACTGCAGAAAGCTGTGATCATGACAGTAATTAATACAAACAAGTTGATGCAAGTGCATTTGATTAACAAGGAAAGTACACTGGCAAAACAAAGTGACCTAAAGTGCTTCCATACAAATATAGTTAAATTGGCAATGGGACCAGCACCAGGAGTGCCCCTTTGTCTATATTTGCTCTGACAGCATCTTGTAGATATCCGCATTCTAGTGACTCTTCTCCAGACTGGATTAAATATGCTGCTCTCCAAAGAGGGCAATTAAATCCAGGACTTCTGAATAAGTCTATGCAAAAGGCACAGAGAGGCATGGTAGCTGTAATGGCCATGTGAATTCATTACTACCTGGTATCAGAAAGGATTACTCATGGCTGCCTGCCACCATTTCAATGAAGAGATGACATCAGGTCAAGATGATCCCAAAGGAATGGCGGGGCACAGAGGTACACAGACAGATCAATCCAGGCGTGAAGCAATGCAGTGTGGAATAGTAACTGAAGGACTGCCAGAAGTGATATATTTCAGAGTAGCAGCCATATTAGTCTGTATTTGCAAAAGAAAAGGAGAACTTGTGGCACCTTAGAGACTAAAAAATTTATTTGAGCATAAGCTTTCGTGAGCTACAGCTCACTTCATTGGATGCATTCAGTGGAAAATACAGTGGGGAGATTTATATACATAGAGAACATGAAACAACGGGTGTTACCATACACAGAGTAACGAGAGTGAACACTTAAGGTGAGCTATTACCAGCAGGAGAGCGGGGGGCGGGGGGAACCTTTTGTAGTGATAATCAAGGTGGGCCATTTCCAGCAGCACTGAGGAACAGTGGGCGGGGGGGGGGGATTAAACAATGGGAAATAGTTTTACTTTGTGTAATGACCAATCCACTCCCAGTCTCTATTCAAGCCTAAATTAATTGTATCCAGTTTGCAAATTAATTCCAATTCAGCAGTCTCTCATTGGAGTCTGTTTTTGAAGTTTTTTTGTTGAAGAAATGCAACTTTTAGGCCTGTAATCGAGTGACCAAAGGTTGGGGTTCCAGGGGTGTATCTGTGCGGATTTGTTCTTGTGCTTTTTCAGGGAGTTTCTTGAGCAAATGCTGTAGTTCCTTTTGGTAACCCTCAGTGGGATCAGAGGGTAATGGCTTGTAGAAAGTGGTGTTGGAAAGCTGCCTACCAGCCTCCTGTTCATATTCCGACCTATTCATGATGACGACAGCACCTCCTTTGTCGGCCTTTTTGATTATGATGTCAGAATTGTTTCTGAGGCTGTGGATGGCATTGTGTTCTGCACGGCTGAGGTTATGGGGCAAGTGATGCTGCTTTCCCACAATTTCAGCCCGTGCACGTTGGCGGAAGCACTCTATGTAGAAGGCCAGTCTGTTGTTTCGACCTTCAGGAGGAGTCCACCCAGAATCCTTCTTTTTGTAGTCTTGGTAGGAAGGTCTCTGTGGGTTAGTATGCCATTCAGAGGTGTGTTGGAAATATTCCTTGAGTCGGAGACGTCAAAAATAGGATTCTAGGTCACCACAGAACTGTATCATGTCCGTGGGGGTGGAGGGGCAGAAGGAGAATCCCCAAGATAGGACAGATTCTTCTGCTGGGCTAAGAGTATAGTTGGATAGAACCACAATATTGCGGTGGGTTAAGGGAACCACTGTTGTGGCCCCTTGTGGAATGTAGTAATTTAGATAGTTTAGTGTCCTTTTTCTTTTGTAGAGAAGCAAAGTGTGTGTTGTAAATGGCTTGTCTAGTGGCACTGCTATGGGTACCCGCATGGCCACACAGTATGCCAACATTTTTATGGCTGACTTAGAACACTTCCTCAGCTCTCGTCCCCTAATGCCCCCACTCTACTTGTGCTACACTGATGACATCTTCATCATCTGGACCCATGGAAAAGAAGCCCTTGAGGAATTCCACCAAGATTTCAACAATTTCCATCCCACCATCAACCTCAGCCTGGACCAGTTCACACAAGAGATCCACTTCCTGGACACTAGGTGCTAATAAGCGATGGTCACATAAACACCACCCTATACCGGAAACCTACTGACTGCTATTCCTACCGACATGCCTCCAGCTTTCATCCAGACCACACCACACAATCCATTGTCTACAGCCAAGCTCTGCGATACAACCGCATTTGCTCCAACCCCTCAGACAGAGACAAACACCTACAAGATCTCTATCAAGCATTCTTACAACTACAATACCCACCTGCGGAAGTGAAGAAACAGACTGACAGAGCCAGAAGAGTACCCAGAAGTCACCTACTACAGGACAAGCCCAACAAAGAAAATAACAGAATGCTACTAGCCATCACCTTCAGCCCCCAACTAAAACCTCTCCAACGCATCTGTCATTAATATAAAGGGAAGGGTAAACACCTTTAAAATCCCTCCTGGCCAGAGGAAAAACCCTTTCACAGGCTTAAGAAGCTAGGATAACCTCGCTGGCACCTGACCAAAATGACCAATGAGGAGACAAGATACTTTCAAAGCTGGAGGGGGGGAGAAACAAAGGGTGAGTGTGTGAGTGAGAGAGAGAGAGAGAGAGAGAGAGAGAGAGAGAGAGAGGGGTATTTGCCGGGAACAGAAAGGAATGGAGTCTCAGAACTTAGTAAGTAACCTAGCTAGATATGCGTTAGATTCTGTTTGTTTAAATGGCTGAGAAAATAAGCTGTGCTGAATGGAATGGATATTTCTGTTTTTGTGTCTTTTTGTAACTTAAGGTTTTGCCTCGAGGGATTCTCTATGTTTTGAATCTGACTACCCTGTAAGGTATTTTCCATCCTGATTTTACAGAGGTGATTCTTTTTACTTTTTCTTCTATTAAAATTCTTTTAAGAACCTGATTGCTTTTTTCATTGTTCTTGAGATCCAAGGGTTTGGGTCTGTGTTCGCCTATGCAAATTGGTGAGGATTTTTATCAAGCCTTCCCCAGGAAAGGGGGTGTAGGGTTTGGGGAGGATTTTTGGGGGAAAGACGTTTCCAAGCGGGCTCTTTCCCGGTTATATATCTGTTAGACGCTTGGTGGTGGCAGCGATAAAGTACAAGGGCAAAAGGTAAAATAGTTTGTACCTTGGGGAAGTTTTAACCTAAGCTGGTTAAAATAAGCTTAGGGGGTTTTCATGCAGGTCCTCACATCTGTACCCTAGAGTTCAGAGTGGGGAAGGAACCTTGATAGCATCATCAAGGATCTACAACCTATCCTGAAGGACAACCTATCACTCTCACAGATCTTGGGAGACAGGCCAGTCCTTGCTTACAGACAGCCTCCCAACCTGAAGCAAATACTCACCAGCAACCACAAACCACACAACAGAACCACTAACCCAGGAACCTATCCTTGCAACAAAGCCCGTTGCCAACTGTGTCCACATATCTATTCAGGGGACACCATCATAGGGCCTAATCACATCAGCCACACTATCAGAGGCTCATTCACCTGCACATCTACCAATGTGATATATGCCATCATGTGCCAGCAATGCCCCTCTGCCATGTACATTGGTCAAACTGGACAGTCTCTATGTAAAAGAATAAAGGGACACTAATCAGACGTCAAGAATTATAACATTCAAAAAACAGTTGGAGAACACTTCAATCTCTTTGGTCACTCGATTACAGACCTAAAAGTGGCAATTCTTCAACAAAAAAACTTCAGAAACAGACTCCAATGAGAGACTGCTGAATTGGAATTAATTTGCAAACTGGATACAATTAACTTAGGCTTGAATAGAGACTTGGAGTGTATGGGTCATTACACAAAGTAAAACTATTTCCCCTTGTTTATTTCCCACCCTCCACTGTTCCTCACACATTCTTGTCAACTGCTGGAAATGGCCCACCTTGATTATCACTACAAAAGGGTCCCCTCCTCCCCGCTCTCCTGCTGGTAATAGCTCACCTTACCTGATCACTCTCGTTACTGTGTGCATGGTAACACCCATTGTTTCATGTTCTCTGTGTATATAAAATCTCCCGACTGTATTTTCCACTGCATGCATCCGATGAAGTGAGCTGTAGCTCACGAAAGCTTATGCTCAAATAAATTTGTTAGTCTCTAAGGTGCCACAAGTACTCCTTTTCTTTTCAGAAGTGATATAGTTAGGAATGAACACACTCATCATGAAGTGGACTTACCCCGTTCCAAGATAGCCACGACATATTTTGGTTTAAAACCAGGTTGTGTGCAGACGCAAGGCACTTTGAGGTGAGCTGACTACTATTACGCCGATGTAACGCTGCCGTATACACAAGGCCTGAGTATCCAAAAGCTGCACTTTACTGATGACAATACTACGCCGACACGAGAGTTTCTCCCGTCGGTGTAGCTAATACACAGCCTCGAGAGGTGGTAGCTATGTCGACAGGTGAAGCTCTCCCGTCAACATAGCACTGTCTACAGGGGGGGTTATGTCCGTATAACTATGTCTAGGGCCCTACCAAATTCACAGCCATGAAAAACACGTCACGAACCGCAAAATCTGATTCTCTCCCCCCCTACAAAATCTGGTCTTGTGTGTGCTTTTACTCTATACTATACAGATTTCACAGGGGAGACCAGCATTTCTCAAATTGAGTGTCGTGACCCAAAGGAGAGTTGCAGGGGATCAAAAGGTTGAGGGGGGGTGGGGGGGAGTCATGGTACTGCAACCCTTACTATTGCACTGCCTTCAGAGCTGGGCGGCTGGAGAGTGGCAGGTGTTAGCCGGGCACCTAGCTCTGAAGGCAGCATCTGGCCAGCAGCAGCGCAGAAGTAAGGGTGGCAATACTATACCACACCACCCTTACTTCTGCGCTGCCGCCTTCAGGGCTGGGCAGCCGGAGAGCGGTGGCTGATGACAGAGGGCCCAGCTCTGCAGGCAGCAGCGCAGAAGTAAGGGTAGCAACAGCATATCATGCCATCCTTCCTTCTGCACTGCTGCTGGTGGTGGCTCTGCCTTCAGAGCTGGGCTCCGGGCCAGCAGCCACTACTCTCCAGCTGCCCAACTCTGAAGGCAGTGCCGCCGCCAGCAGCAGCACAGACATAAGGCATAGTACCGTGACCCCGCCCCCCACCCCAAACTCCTTGTTGGGTCAAGACCCCTACAATTACAACACTGTGAAATTTCAGATTTAAAAAGCTGAAATCATGAAATTTACAATTGTTAAAATCCTATCACCGTGAAATTGACCAAACTGGACTGTGAATTTAGTAGGGACCTAGCTATGTAGCTCAGGGGTGTGGATTTTTCACCTGAGCAACATAGTTATACTGATATAGGTCTGTAGTGTTGATTTGGCCTAAGGCAACTTTATTTCTGAATGAGAGTGCCCACTCAAGGGTTTAATGTGCTTTAACTCACGCACGTTCAATACACTCCATTAGTTAAGTTGGCTATAATTCTCACATAGACAATCCCTTTGTGATCCCATCACTGTCAACTTCATTAATTCCCTCCTCATTCTCCCCACTGTGTGTTACTCTCACTTGGATCAGGACAAACTAGACTAAGCACTAGGGGGCAAGGACCTTAGGGCTAGTCTACACTGGCAACGCTAAAGTGCTGCCGTGGCCATGGCGCAGTGCCGGGAGAGAGCTCTCCCAGCCTCTAAAAAAAAAACTATCTCAACAAGGGGCACAGCTCCCAGTGCTGGGGCACTGTTTATACTGGCGCTTTACAACGCTGCAACTTGCTGAGCTCAGGGGAGTGTTTTTTCACACCCCTGAGCAAGAAAGTTGCAGTGCTGCTAATTGCCAGTGTAGACAAGCCTGTGTCTCTATTTATAGTGTGCTGTAAAAATAATGGGTGTTGGGTAAACAAAACTCACAATAGTGCCATTACATGCACAATGATAGTCTAATTGTTAAACCAATTAACCCCTTTTAAACCCCCCCCCCACACACAAAACCTGGTCAACAGAAGTGTGCTGATTTCAGGATTATAATGACTGATTCAACCTTAAAGTCAGTTGTTCTATTGCATATGAGCTTTTGTAATATACAATTATTATTTTATTTCTTACTTTTTAAAAGTACCTCCGGAGGTCGAGGCACCAATTCTTCTGGAAGACCACTAATGTGCATGATGGCTGCAATGGGAGGAATCAGACTCCATAAGCAGAAAGTGAATTCTGGGATGATCTCACAGTAAAGAGGAGATGGTGTAAATTTTGCTATGATCACATTAAAAGCAGACAGTGCTTTTCACCAATTTTAAAGTGCTGCTGAACTTTGTTTTAAAATTCTCATCTGAGATTAAAAAAAAGGCAGCAGCTTTTGAGTCCCCAGAGTAGAAGCAGTTGCTTCTTTGTTTTTTGAAGGCATGTGTTAAATGCACAAGGATGGAAAAAGTCAGTTGAAAGACATGCAGCATAAGCTAGAGGATAAAGAAAGGGACTGAGTGAGAAGAAAGACATTCTGTACCCAACTTTGGTGCAAACTTGATTGGGGTCATTTTAAACTCTGTGCCTCAGTTACCCCATCTGTAAATGGGGCTTATCACTTCACAGGAAGTGTTAGGGCGAGTTAATTCATTGATTGGAGAGCACTTTGTGATCCTTAGAAGGATAGGGCAACAGAACTAGAAAGGCTTTTTTAATAATACACATCTTAATATGCCTCTGCTCCTGGTCTGATCCACACAAGCAAGACCAAATTGCATTATAGCACAGTCAAAGAATTACCATATTAGACTGCTCTGCTCTGACATGGAAGGTTTCACAGTGCAGGTGGATCCTATAAAATGCAATTTATAGCGTAACACCATCCCTAGCGCCCCCCCCCCCCAAGTCACTGTCCCACTGATCATGGAAAACATGCTAGATCTTATGAGCAATCACTATGTTTTAAAATAAAATTTTCGCCAGTACAATTTTGATTCCAGTGCAAATGGAGTGCTTTGTCCCCTCCGTGGGCTAGTCCAGCCTTCTTTTAGACACTGATTTAACTGTAAGGCTCAGCCGGGGTCCTCAAACTGCTGTGGTGGTCTCCATTTGTCAAATTTTTTTTGGCAGATACCAAGGTCTCTGATACTGGGGACTAGCAACTGAGGAGCTCTGGTGGGGTTAACTCTGACTTGCAATGTGATCAGTTTCGTGCAGCACAGAATTCTTTGTCTGATGCAGACCAAATTTTAAACCAGCTTGCAATGAATAAAACTTCAGCGCACTACGCATAATTAAGTAACAAGAACTTCACTTTTATATGCCAAGGAAAACATGGAAAAATCTCAGACTGGACTCACCATGATCACTAAAGTTAAAGCTAGCACAGATCATATGGCATGGCCAAACCTACTGACCCTCCAAGCTGCATATGGTAATCTTCAGAAGTTTGAGAGTCGGGCACACCCCATGGGGCTGAAGCGCGGAGCCGCAGCAGGTGCACCCCGCAGGGCTGAAGTACCAACGTCCCTCCCTTAGCCCAGAGGTCCCCAAACTGTGGGGTACACCTGCCTACCAGAGTGCAGAGGAACGTTCAGGGGGGAGGGGTGCCACAATTGGCCCAGGCCAGCCCCCACGGAGGGTGGGGAGGGAGCACCACCCAGCCTCGCCCCCAGTTATGCTCAGCCTTGCCCCCAGCCATGGTCCCGGCTCCTGCCCCTCCGCCTGGCCCCATCCCCAGCCATGACCCCCACTGTGGCCCAGCTGCCACTCCCCTCCTGCCCCTACCCCCAGCCTTGGCCCCTGACTGCGGCTCCGTTCCCAGCCCGGGGCGGGAACTGGGGCGGGGCTGGGAACAGAGCCACACCTGGCCGCAGGCCCATTCTCTGCTGTGCAGCCCGGCATCTTTGTGGGAAGGGATGAACCCCACACTGCTCTCCTATGCTCTGTTAACTGTCATGAAGACATCACGGATGGCAGTGCAGTTAATCATCAAGTTCCTAACTGAAGAAGACTCGCAGGCGCCCAACATTCTTCGTGACATGGATAGAAGCAACTTGAGATTGCTTTTGGCATTCACAGAGCAGCTGCATAGGGCAGACTGTCACTTTTGGGCTCGGGAAACAAGCACTGAATGACGGGATCATATAGTCATGCAGGTGTGGGATGACTAGCAGTGGCTACAGCACTTTTGGATGCAGAAAGCCACCTTCCTGGAACTGTGTGTGGAGCTCGCCCCAGACCTGCGGCACAAGGACACCAGAATGAGAGCTGCCCTCTTGGTAGAGAAGCATGTGGCAATTGCTATGTGGAAGCTGGCGACTCCAGACTGCTACTGGTCGGTCACAAATCAATTTGGAGTGGGGAAGTTGACCACTGGGGATGCGTTAATGCAAGTGTGCAGGGCTATTAATCGCATCCTGCTATGAAGAACCGTGACTCTGAGAAATGTGAATGAAACAGTGGATGGCTTTGCAGAAATGGGGTTTGGTAACAGTGGGGGTGGCAATAGATGGCACACAGATTCCAATTTTGGCACCAGACCACCTTGCAACAGAGTATATCAATAGGAAGGGGTACTTCTCCATGGTGTTGCAGGCACTTGTGGATCACCGACGGCGTTTCACTGACATCAGTGCAGGGTGGTCTGAGAAGTAAATGACGCATGCATCTTCAGGGACACTGGCCTGTTCAGAAAACTACAAGCGGGGACTTTCTTTCCAAACCAGAAGGTTACAGTGGGGGATGCTGAAATGCCCATAGTGATCCTGGCAGACCCGGCGTCAGCTGTAGCTCATGAAACCTTACACGGGACACCTGGACAGCAACTACAGGCTGAATAGGTGCCAGATGACAGTTGAATGTGCCTTTGGCAGACTAAAGGCGAGCTGGCGATGCATTTATCGCAGGCTAAACCTTAATGAGGATAATATTCCCATGGTCACAGCCGTGTGCTGTACGTTGCGTAACATCTGTGAAGATAAGGGCGGCAGGTTTGCTAGGGGTGTCGTGCTAAGGCAGACCGCTTGGCCGCTGATTTTCAGCAGCCAGATACCAGGGCTGTCACAGGAACCCGGGTGGGGGGGGGGAATTTGAATCAGGGAAGCTTTAAGGCAGCACTTTGACAATGAGCACCAGTAATGTGTGTGTCTCTGTCAGAGGCGCTAGCTTTCCTCGGACACGGTGGTGTCATTTGGGGCCTTATAGTCCTGTAAGACAGGGATAACAATGCCTGTGCCGGTGGTGGGGCCTGCAACCTCAATTTGTAAAAAAGAAAAAAAAAAAAAACGGTGATTCATCATGAAAGCATTTTGCTTTTATTCAGCAAGAAACAGCGTGCGCACGCACACACACACACACACACACAGATGCCTGATGGGGAAAGGAGGAACCAGGGACGGACAGACTTTCACAACTGTGTGTAGGTCCAGCTATCATTGTGAAAGTTGTTTGAGGGGGTGGAGTGAAGGGGAAACCGAGACTGCCCGGAAAGTGAAAAGGAATGCGTGGGCGGAGTTTGGGGGGGGGCGGGGGGGTCATGGAAAAGCGTTCTGAACGTGCTGCAGGGGAGGGTGAGCACAGATCTGCTCCGTCTGCAGCCCTATTAAGGACTGCAGCATCTGCATTTGCTCCTCCATCACTGTAATCATCCTCTCAGTTGCATCCTTAACAAATGCTTGATTCTCTATTCTGTCCTGCCCCCAGCACTCCTTACGTTCCCTTTTTTCTTCATTTGAGCACTGCAATACGTCCCAGAACATGTCTTCTTTGCTGCGTGTTGGGCGGTTTCTTATCTGGCGGAGACGCTCGGCAGGGGTGCATGGGGTGTTCCTGAAGGCCACATCTGGTGAAGCACAGGGGACAATGCACAGAAGTGGGATTGTTAAATTCACGCACAGCACTGAAACGTTTCAGTAAAATAAACCTTTTGAAACACTGCCATCACTTTCTCACTGACCCTAGCCAGGCACACATCTCCGTAAACAGCCAAAGCATGGTGAGTGTTGGCGGGGGGGGGGGGGGGGGAGAGCACACTCTCTCTGCAAGGTGCAGAGCATTCTATGGAAAAATATTCTAAAATTCTCCCACGCTTTTCCACAGGCGGGGGTCATTCTAGCAGACATCTCACTGCTAAGGGTAAGCAGGGAAATGAGGGTACATCTACTCCACACTTGTAGCTTCCGCCCTGCTCCCTATGCTGCTCGCCCATGTGCCACTTTGGTCCCTGCACAAGTGATTGCCGAATGGCGTGAGAAAGTTTCCTACAATGGGGGAAGGAACAAAGCTGCTCTGCCACAGAACCTTCAGCGAAGGATTAGCGAGTACCTCCGGGAAACTTTCCTGGAGATCTCTCTGGAGGACTAACCGTGGGATCTCGGCATGCATCAACACCATTCTGCCGTACCCATTAGCTACACAGGGAAATGTCCACCTCACAGAAACACAGACAGCCTCCCACATTTCTATATCCTGAACCCATCTCCACGCTGCACAAGCCACAGCCACTTATCAAGTATCTCATCTCCTGCTTCTTGCTCCCCGGAGAGCAACTGCTGAGACTGGCTAGACACCTCTGGAGCGGAGAACGGTTCCTGGCTGCCTGCCCCACCGGGCGACCCTGCCGGGAGCTGCACATCCTCGTTTAACTCCACCTCTTCATCAATAACTTCGTCTTCCAGGTTAGGTCCTCTTTCTGCCGCCTCCGTTCCCTCCGAAGTATCCACAGGGCTCTTAGCGGTGGAGGTGGGGTTGCCACCGAGGATAGCATCCAGCTCCTTATAGAACCGGCAGGTTTTAGGTGAAACAACGGAGCGACAGTTTGCCTCTCTCGCCTTATGGTTCACCTGCCTCAGCTCCTTTATCTTCGCTCTGCACTATAGCATGTCCAATCATAGCTCTCTTTGCACAAGCCTCGAAAAATGTGCCAGTAGGTATCCCAATTCCTATGGCTCAAGCGCAACTGGGACTGCACAGCCTCCTCTCCCCATATACTGATCAGATCCAACAGCTCCACAGTGGTCCAAGTGAGACAGCATTTGGTGCAATAACCTGCTATGGTCACCTAGGATGATGCGATGGGACCTCTCCATGCTGAGACAGCAGGAAACAGAATTTCAAAAATTCCCAGGGCTTCTAAGGGGGAGGGGAGGATGGTCGTTTACCTGGCTGCAGGACAGCACAGTTCAAACCGCTGACCAGAGTGGTTAGGATGGGCATTGTCGGACACCTCCTGGAGGTCAATTAAAGTGATGAGATCAAGCATGATGTCTACACTGGCACTTTGTCAAGAAAAATGTAGAGGAAAAAGACATAAGTCTCTCATCGTGGTGGATGTATTTATTTGCCAAAACCGGACATTTTACCCGACAAAGTTGCATCGCAATGTGTACACATGCACAATTTGGTCGACAAAAAGCAGTTTTTGGCAACAAAACTTGGTAGTATAGACAAGGCCTTAAAGAATCTCAGATTTAAACAATCTCTCGACTCAATTGCTTTCTAGTCCTGATAATTACTCATTGACACCTTGTAAACACGCAAAACATATCCCATAAGACTACTGTTTTAATGCATACTCAAACATTCCTTGCTTATTGCTTACCTAACAATTGGTGTACTATATTAAAAGGCAATTATGTCTGCAGACAATGTTTTATTTTTAATACCTACCACCTAGCACAGGTAGTTTGTGAGAAAAAAGAAAAGGAGGACTTGTGGCACCTTACAGACTAACAAATTTATTTGAGCGTAAGCTTTCGTGAGCTACAGCTCACTTCATCGGATGCATTCAGTGGAAAATACAGTGGGGAGATTTATATACATAGAGAACACGAAACAACAGGTGTTACTATACACACTGTAACGAGAGCGATCAGGTAAGGTGAGCAATTACCAGCAGGAGAGCGGGGAGGAGGGGAACCTTTTGTAGTGATAATCAAGATGGGCCATTTCCAGCAGTTGACAAGAACGTCTGAGGAACAGCGGGGGGGGGGGGGGGGGGAATAAACATGGGGAAATAGTTTTACTTTGTGTAATGACCCATCCACTCCCAGTCTTTATTCAAGCCTAAGTTAATTATATCCAGTTTGCAAATTAATTCCAATTCAGTAGTCTCTCGTTGGAGTCTGTTTCTGAAATTTTTTTTTTTTTGGAAGAATTGCCACTTTTAGGTCTGTAATCGAGTGACCAAAGAGATTGAAGTGTTCTCCGACTGGTTTTTGAATATTATAATTCTTGACGTCTGATTAGTGTCCCTTTATTCTTTTACGTAGAGACTGTCCAGTTTGACCAATGTACATGGCAGAGGGGCATTGCTGGCACATATCACATTGGCAGATGCGCAGGTGAACGAGCCTCTGATAGTGTGGACTTCCTGGACACTACGGTGCTAATAAGCGATGGTCACATAAACACCACCCTATACCGGAAACCTACTGACCGCTATGTCTACTTACATGCCTCCAGCTTTCATCCAGACCACACCACACGATCCATTGTCTACAACCAAGCAATATGATACAACCGCATTTGCTCCAACCCCTCAGACAAACACCTACAAGATCTCTATCAAGCATTCTTACAACTACAATACCCACCTGCGGAAGTGAAGAAACAGACTGACAGAGCCATAAGAGTATCCAGAAGTCACCTACTACAGGACAGGCCCAACAAAGAAAGTAACAGAACGCCACTAGCCATCACCTTTAGCCCCCAACTAAAACCTCTCCAACGCATCATCAAGGATCTACAACCTATCCTGAAGGACGACCCATCACTCTCACAGATCTTGGGAGACAGGCCAGTCCTTGCTTACAGACAGCCCCCCAACCTGAAGCAAATACTCACCAGCAACCACACACCACACAACAGAACCACAACCACAACCAAGAACCTATCCTTGCAACAAAGTCCGTTGCCAACTGTGTCCACATATCTATTCAGGGGACGCCATCATAGGGCCTAATCACATCTCCCCACTGTATTTTCCACTGAATGCATCTGACAAAGTGAGCTGTAGCTCACGAAAGCTTATGCTCAACTAAATTTGTTAGTCTCTAAGGTGTCACAAGTCCTCCTTTTCTTTTTGCAGATACAGATTAAACACGGCTGCTACTCTGAAACCTGTCATTTTGTGAGAAAAGGCTCTCTCAACATTTTAACATGCTAAGCATATATTAGCCCGCCAAATCTTTTGGGTTTGTTCACAGAGCTAGGGCATGTCTACACTAGAAAATTAAGTCAACCCATCTTAGGTTGGCTTACAACCCATGTCTACACTACCCTCCGTCAGTGGTGTGCGTCCTCACCAGGAATGCTTCCACAGACTTATGAGGGGCAGTGTGGGGGTGATGAAAGCCTGGGCTCTCAGCTCCTCGCTGCAGCCGGGAGCCCAACAGGGAGCACTGCACATGTAGTCTGGGCAGCTCCCAGCAGGAAGCCAGGAGCCTCGGTGCAGCTGCCGGGCTCCCCATGGGGAGCTGGGAGCCTCCGGGCAGGTGCAGCTGGGCTTGGACCTGGGAGCAGGGAGCCCGGGCAGCAGCCAGACTGGAGAAGCTGGGACCCGGGAGTGGAGGGAGCAGCCTGGCTCAGAACGGGGAGCATGTAGCCTGGCTAGGAGTGGGGAGCCAGGGGGCCAGCCAGGCTTCATACTGGAGCTGTGAAATTGACAAGAATGACGCCAACAGCCAATATAAGTAATGCAGTGTCTACATGGACACTGCTTCGCCCTAGCTACACCAACATAAGCCCTATGCCTCTGATGGAAGTGGAGTTATGATGTCGGTGTAGTAGGCCACTTACATCGGTGGGAGAAAGGCTGTCGTGTGTACGCTCACATAATTAGACTGACAAACTGCCTTACACCAACCTAACTCTGTAGTGAAGAGCAAGCCCAAGAACTGGGCCCCAATCCACCAAGGTGCTGAGCACTCTCAGCATCCACCGACTTCAGTTGGAGACGCAAACTCATTGCCTTGCTGGTTCAGGCCCATAATCTAACACAACTGAGCAGAGGAATCATCACATTCTCCATACATTCAACTTCTTTTTCTAGAATTCACATCCCCATGCTCCCACAAATGACCCAAAACAAGAATATTCATATGATAAATGTTTTACCCTAGGGGTCAGCAGCAGGAGATTGCAGAGGGACTATAGGCCTGTTAATCTAACTGAAAAATTCCTTGTGATTAACATGGCAGAATCCTTCTTTTCAATCTCTCCCCATAATGGTAAATATGGGACACTCTCACTGCTATACTTAAGGTCTGTCCACATTGGCCTTGTCTATAATAGAAAAATTAGTACCATTTCTACAACAGTGCAGTGAGCGTGTATGCACTAGCGTAGATAGGGCTCAGGTATTTTTACCAACATGTCCTGAAAACCTGGTCAACTGAAGCTTCTTGCCACCACCTTAAAAGTAATACATAACTCTACCTCTCCCTAGTTCTCCATCCTTGCAGGAGCAGCAGAAGCACCCTGGAAGTGGGGGGGGCCACTAGGATTGCCAACCCTCTGGGATTGCCCTGGAGTCTCCAGGAATCACAGATTAATCTTTAATTAGAAATTATGTCACATGATGAAACCTCCAGAAATACCTCCAACCAAAATTGGCAACCCCAGGAGCCATAGGTGCCTGAACAGTGCCACCCCCCCCCGCGCCACACTGCCCCCCCCCCCGCAAGGTCCCATCACTTCTCCCTGAGCCCCTATACGGCCCCCTCCTCCTGAGCCCCCATGTTCTGTTCGCTCCTCTCTGCCCCCTGCTACTCGCCCTTACAGCCAGTAAAAAGTGGGGGAGGAGGGGCATGGCCCCCTGGCTCCTCCTGCTCCGGCACCCCTGCATCCTTGTCTTGTTTCATATCAGCTTTTGTCATTCTGCCTGATGCCAGTATTGTCTGCCTTTCTTCAGCCTCTCATGCAGACATCTCTGCTTCGTATGCAATTACACGCATGGAACACCTTTCCTAAGCTTATCCACAGGCCATTACACCTTCTCTGCATTCAGACCCTTCACAGACCCACTTTGGCTGCAACCTGAAAAAACAGATGACTAACAGAAGTCTGAGGAGTAATACTGAATACTTCATATAGTCGATTAGTGAGCATAACCGTTTATTTCTCCTCTGACCACTCTACATAGGTGCTGTACCGCTTCCCCCGGTCTGACTTCAGTTTGTGAGCTCCATGGGGCAAGACCTTTACTGTTGGAAACTGTACTGTGGGTACTTCTGGAAGGACATAAAATAAAAGCACACACAAGCGTAATGAAATGTTAGCAATTTTGGAAGCTAGATATCCCAAGAGCCACTGTGATAAAATAGGTGAGGTCCAGAAAAGAATTCTGGGCTAATCATGAAAATAAAGCACACCAAGCAGTTCAACTGAAAAACAAAACGCTTTTGCAATACAACATGTGTATTTGTTGCTTTTACCTCCTTCGTCTAAAAACAGATGTTTGTTATTTGCAGTTCTCACAACTGAAGGAGTCAATTGACAAATGGTGGGATTATAGACATGGGCTGTTAAACTATCTGAAATTCCTTTCAAGTAACATGCCAGAATCCTTGTCTTCAAGGTGGTGGCAAAGGGGCTATGCCTGAAGCGCAAACTCTTGAAGTCATCACTTCATGATATCCTCCTTTCTAATTTCGGAGTGTCAGTAAGAAAGAAAATTGCATTCATTGTCAGCGTTTGAACCCTTTATGGTTTTCATGTTCATGAAAAGCCTATTAGCATCTCCCATTGAAAGATTTTGAAACATTTGCAGACAAAGAAAGGAAAGAGGCTTTTTGGAATTTCTAGCATCAAGATGGAAGTAGTTCTGAAAGGCGTAAATCACAAAACCACACCTTTGTTATATTGACTTTGCTTTCTTTATCTTGTCAGCCTATCAAATACATTGTTAAGAAGGGAGTGGAAACTGGGAGTTTGAGAGTGATATGGAGAGTTGTTGCTAGTTTGGGGATTTTATTTAAGTGTGTACTATAATATTTGCTGCCAGATCAGAGAACATGGAACATATTTTAAGGCAACAAGGACATAATCAAAATAGATACGTACCCGGAAAATTTCAGAAAATGAAAAGTAAGTTTTTCCACCAAGTACTACCTCTTTGGTAATTGTGGAAACATTTTTGTAATTTAAGAAAATGAGAAGGGAAAGGAAGGGTTAAATGAAACACACCAAAGGGGGTTAAACTGAAATAGCATTGTTCAAAACTGATGGGTTCATGTAAGGATCATAGTTTAACCTTGCATGATTTTTAGTACAACAGCACACACAATAAGCAGCAGGACTGTAAAAGTGTGGTTGATTCTTGGTGGTAAGGAAGTAGTTAATTTCTTCCATTCAAGGGCTGAAAAACCTGCCAAAGCAGAAGACCAGGCCTGAAAGATCAAATTACATCTGAGGAGGGGGTGGAAGGGGAGAATAAGAAAAGAAAACAAGTATTCTGAACCTCTGCACAGTATTAGACCCAGTAGGGATTAGAGGAACATGGAAGAGCCAATATTTATCCCAGTTATCTCCAGCGCAGTTGAAATGGACTGTAAACATATATGCTGTTCTTCTTCTTATTAAAATATTTTCAGATGGATAGGAACCACAGGCTGTAGCCGGCATTCACAACTATTATACAAAAATTACTTTTTAAAAATGGTTTGAGTGGCTGAGGATCTCCATACCCCACCCCCACCCATTTAATTGCTATTCATTTTGTCCTCAAGGTTAAAAAAACAAACACTCAAGGAGGAAATGAAACCAGCAGAGTGCTCTGCTATTAGTTTGCTCAATAGCACTATTACCATGAACACACACAAGAAAGTCAAGTTTAGAAAAGCAATAGCATTTGAAGGGCAGCCCGAGTGATCAAGAGAATGTACATATTGATAACGTATCCAGACCTAATCATCAATGGTGCATACCAAGACCTTGGTCAACACTGAAGAAGCGTTAGGAACCTTCTCATTAATTTAAAACTAGCGGTTCTCAAACTTCATTGCATCGTGACCCCCTTCTGACAACAAAAATTACTACATGACTCCAGGAGGGGGGACTGAAGGCCGAGCCCGTCGGGGGGGCCAAAGTTGAAGCCCAAGGGCTTCTGCCCTGGGTGAGGGGCATGTAACCTGAGTCCTGGGCAGTGGGGCTTGGGCTTCAGCCTTGTTGGGACCCAGGGCCAACACCAGTCTTGGCGACCCCATTAAAATGGGGTCCTGACCCACAGTTTGAGAACCCCTGATTTAAACCTTTGGCCATCTCAGGAGGAAATAACCTGGTCAGTGGCCAGTTACTTGCAAAGAAACGCACTGCATGAACAGCTGTGAGGTTTGAGAAGGCTGTGACCGCAGTGATAAGCCATCAGGGGCATAGTTTCAGTCTGAACATTTCTGTTGCACTTTCTTCATCACCAACTGCTCTGAGACCTCATTGCCTAAATTCCTAAAATATATAGAAAAAATTAATAATAGTCTATATATTTCCATTTTCCCCGAGCAAATAACCATTTCTAGTGTTGGTTCAATTCTTTGGCCCTGAAGATTCTCAGGGTAAATTAAGTCATATAGGAATAGATAACTTTATTCCTCCAAGTACAGTATGAACATTTTCATCTATATTTCATGACAGCAAAAGCGTGGGTTACAAGAAGCTAACAGCAACCTCCGAGCACAGGTTCACTGCTTGCCAATATTCCACTCAAACTAGTCCTTACACACTAATGCAATATTTGCTGGCAAATCCAATAAGAGTTAAGAACACACACATTGCTAATTTTAGCAAATTTAAATTTCTCTTCTATCTTTAAAAATCCCACAAACAGACATAATCTGTTCATAATTCATCAGTATCTGGAGATTTTACAGTAAAAAGTAAATCACAAGGACCATTATTCTCTTGGGCCCCAATTCTGCAAAGGATCACACCTGGATATACAGTTACTCCCACACAGAGTACCATTATCCCTGGACAGAAGCCTTTCAGACGAGGGACTATATATTTTCTAACATTTTACAAGGATTGCAAAATGGCTTCCTTTACAAGCCAGTGCTTTCCGACCAGAAACTCAAGGCTGAGATAAGCCTTTAATTGAGGTGTGTGTACGTTCCATGAGAAAACGGAGGTGAGTTTACTACCATCCTCATTTCAAGATTTTTTTTTCTACAGTGACTTTTTTTTAAAACCACAGTATATGTCTTGTCTCAGACTCCCACAGATTTACATATAAAATCCCAGTTCACCTGAAATATTAATTACTAATTATTTCCAGTTTGAGAAAATGAATAAATACCCCTTAGAGGAAAAAGATTTCAGTTAAATAGACTTGCCTGTGGCTATGCTCTCCTTTAAATATTTCAGCATTTTATTTTGTTGGCTGGCGACAATACAAATGTTATAGGATTCATGCCGGGAACGCGCAGTAGGGGCAGGACTAGTATTTCACTTTGATTGGTAATGTTACTGAGACTGTAGCTAAAAGGGGGAAATTTGAGAAAAACAGCAGCTACTTTATTGTAAAAAGGCAAAAAGCAAAAAAAAGGACAACTCTTGTTCACGTGCAAATTGGGGCACTGATGCAGAAGAACAACTGTCCATCATGCTCCCTTATTACTTAGTGAATTGGCACAAGGGATGCAGTTCAAATGTGGAAAAATGAACCAACGAAAATAAAAATCAAGAGAATACATTTAAAATCTCTAAACATAAAGCCTCACTGGAGAAAAATACAGGTTCTAATTTGCACAGTCTTTTGCAAAGGAAACTGATCCTGTCTAGCATTGTTTTCTGTGCGACGCACTGTTAAAAATGAAACAGAGGTCCAATATAGACATAACTGGGAAAAGTTCTTTAATTAATCTCTTTCCAGGATGAGTTTCTTTGGTGGGAGTGAGTATGCTTTTGATTTTAAATGTAGAAAAACTGCATGAGGGCAAGCAGTATGTCCATATAAGATCTAAACTATAGAGAAAATAAGACAGAGAAAGAAAGAAGAAGAAAGGCTGAAAAATAAACAAACAAACATTCCTGATCTTTGGAGAGTCAGAACTCTCTATTCCAGCGCATGAGGAATATGAGATTCTTTCCTTTCACCCTCTTTCTTTTCCCTACCTGTCCACCATTACTTAGACCCATTCACAGGGCAGATCCGTTACATGTGGTCAGAGGTTTACAGTAGTTGGGATGAATAAAGATAGTAGATTCTTCTGGTCCACATCATACACAGAAAATAAAGCAAAGCATAGAAGTATAAATGAATAGCAACATCAGGCACCCCAGAGGTTATCTGACTCTGTTCCCATGCTCGCCTAATAATAGTTGCCAAGTCTGTAAATTTTAAACTCAATGGAGTGACTTGATGGTTTCCAAGAGAAGCAGATTTTTGAAATCTTACAAAAGTAATTAGAAACAAACTAGTCAAGTAAAATGCCTAAATCATTGTTCTGAATACCTGATTCATAGATGCATTGTTCTGGATACTTGATTCACAGATTTATATTAATCAAGTATTCAGAACAATGCATCTAGGCATTTTACCTGACTAGTTTGTTTCTAATTACTTGTGTAAGATTTCAAAAATCTGCTTTTTTAGAAACCATCAAGTGACTCAATTGAGACTGAAATGTACGAGGTACAGCTGTGGTGCACCTATTTTTGGTGGCATTTAATAATTCATTCTTTTAAAAAATAGTCGAGTGAAGCTAACCTTCGAATTCACGAGTGCAATGCAGTCTTCCTGAGTCTGTGGGCAGCCATCTTCAAACCAAAGTTTTTACATAGGTGACCTAAATCCATTCCCCTCAATGGTGAGGTATTGATTTTTAACAACCAATTATATGCAATGGTATTAACTACGTTGCTGCTGATCATTTCAGCAGAAATTCCCAGCTAATGTGCTTATCCAGAATGGCTGGATATCCCAAAAGTTAGAGATGGAAAAGACCCATTAGTTCTACGGTATACAACCCACAAAGGAGAGAGTAGGTACGAAGTATATGAGACTTCCTGATTTTGTTCAGCCTGTCTAGCACGTTTATGGATTCCTGCAGCAGGCAGATAGAGAAGCTGTTCTGAAACTCATTAATGATCACTGCTCTGTAGGACTCCCCCTCTCTGCCAGTCTGAAGCCACTTCCTGACTTTCAAACAGCTGAGAAAATATTATTTTCCAAAATTTAAAAATATTAAATTTCAAAGTAGGGAACCTTTACCTGCTGCAGCTGAAGGAGGCAAGGAAGCATGGACCTTTGAATGCAGCTGCCAGCATTTGAATAGACAGCTTCAGCATCCTGCTTGTAGATTTGCCCACAAATCCTACAGAAACATGAGACTGACAGTCATTGCTATATGAACGGACCAAGAAGGATTAAGACTCATTTGATCAACCTTTCAGAGAATTTCAAGGGGATAAAAAACATTTGTGGTGTTTACAGACTTACTTCCATCTGAATCACAAGAAGCTGCATCCAAAGTTCAGCTAGAATCGAGTGACTTACATTGCTCCAATCCAAGTATGGTGAAGGAAATTGCTTGAATTTCTAGAGAGCTGTGTGACTGAAATCCAGATATGTGAGAGGGCTGCTATTTATTAAAACCTCTTTGGAAGTACTTACATGTGAGAGATGTGTTTTCAAACAAGGCACGCCACCTGCAACTGTCCCTGCAGATATTGTCTAAAAGGTTCATAAAGTGCTATATATATGACAATTCTATAAATAAATGCATGGCTTTTTTCCATCTCTGATCAAAATACAGTGCATATTTATTTAGTTTTTATGCCAGGGACATGAAGCTCTGGTAAACTGCAGAAACTCATTTCTGGAAAGGCTGTAAACCACTAGCGTATGCTTTCATTAATGCTTTCTTGCTGTTCTTAACATGTATCACCTATGCTACATCCTTAAAAGGCTATCACAAGTCCAGGTATATGGACAAATCAGCCTATAGATTTTAACTATTGGTGTGACAGACAAGTGCATCAGGCACATTTGGCTTTTCAAACAGTTAATTTAGTTCTGAACATGATAAAAATTAGCACAACACACAATGGGTCAGGGCCTCAGCAGCACTGGGATAGCTTTGTGAAGCACTGTAGATGCAATACTGCACTAACGGTGCCTTTGTCCCCCTGGACAACTCCCTCTGTGCAGGGGAATCCTTCAATGACAGAGCTGCCATAATGGTTCTTACACCACCCCCAGTCTGTAGTTGGTGAAGCGGAAAGGCTGTTGGAAGGGGGAGAAGCAAGGGTGTCCCCATATTCCAGCAATCTACAGCTACTGAAACAGAGGATCTGGGAACTAACCCAGCACAGCTTACCATAGGAAGGAAAGCACACAAAGGTGGCGAAAGGCCTCCTTTGCACAACTTCCACCCCCGCGCTGCAATAAGCACTCCTTGACTGTAGCTCAAGATCTGGCTGGGTGCATTGGATCCCCCACACCCAAAACACACACTTGTCTTAAGTTCTCTTCCAAAGCCAAACATCTGGAGTGCTCAGAATGATGTTCAGTCAAGTTAACGCCACTGGATAGCAGTAGACGCATGCGTTCAATTTAACCACAACAAGCAGAGAAGAAACACTGACTTCTATCAGGAAAACTGATTCTTTATAATCCTCTCTCACCTTTCATTTCTTCCATTAAGAATGATCTTTAAAATGTTCTCGAAAATACCGTGTCCAATGCATTGTGAAGCTGAGTGTATTCATCTCCCTGCCAACATGCTACAAAAGGATGGATATTTATCATCATGCTTTTCCTGAGTTTCTGAAGAAATGACAGAGAGCAGTGTAACCAGTGGAACGTGGGGCTACAAAGCAGTTTCTAATTACACATCGACTTTTGCTATTTTGGATTTAATGGTGTGGCTTTACTGCAAATACAATTGCTTATTTTGGATCACGTACCTGAGTTTACAGGCCCCTTCTTTCCAGTGCCACGCAATCTGTCTAGCATGGATGGTTTGCATGTCTTATATGGCATTTAAAGCCCAAAGTTACAATACAGATTTAACATCGAGTCATGTATTATAATGATTCACTGTACTTCAGTTCCACTACCTGCAAAGCCCAACTGGGCACACTGTCTTAAGGTATTCCTGGGAAAGGAAAAAAAATGCAACATTATGAAGAAATAAAGGTTCTGAGTTAAACCAACAAAAGTGAGGAAATCCAGAGTTAAGGACAACTGCTCTGTTAAGCCTCAGGTCTGGATTTCCTTGCTTTTGTTGGTTCAGCTCAGATCCTTTATAAGACTGTACACCTGGAAGATGTCCAGAGGATTTTCACAGAGTGACAACCAGTACATCTTAAGGGAGATTTATTAAGGGTGCCAGGTGATCCCATTTCAAAAACATTCCCCCTAAGGAATTGGAGAGTCCAGAGAATAGAAATTTACTAGAAAACTCCTGGGGCTCTGGAGTCAAGGAGGGATGAAGCCAGTACTTTGTCTAGTGTGGGCTGATGAAAACTGTTGGAGATCTGAAGTAAAAAGCATTTAAATCATGCAACATACCATTTATGTTTTTAACCTGATCTAACAAAAAAGCGAAATGTTTACAGATTTAAGTGATATGTCTTTTTTTTTTTTTTTTTTTAAGTCGCACCTGCACTGAATCCTTACATAATCAGCTGGCACCTTCGCAGGCAGGACTGTTGTGAAGATTAGCTAGGTTGTTTGTAACAAGCTGGAGAGTTTGGCTCTTTGTAGCCTAGACTGTCAGTCCCCAAATAGGACATGGTTTTAAGAAAAATGGATTTATGGATTAAGTGTAAAACTAGGAGTCAAGTGACCTGGGTTCTATTCCCAGCTCTGCCACAGACGTCATGTGTGACTTTAAGCAAATCCAGTGCTGCCCAGAGGATTCAGGGGTCCTGGGGCAACGCAATTTCGGGAGCCCCTTCCATAAAAAAAAGGTTAGTTTTGTAGCCCCAAGCGGCGAAGAAAAAAAAAAAAAAAGAAAAACCCAAGTCGTGCCACCAAAGAAAGAAGAGGACAGGAGGACCTGCCACCAAATTTGGTGGACTTCGTATTGTAATGACAACTGCTCTAGCCCACTTCATTCTTGAAGATTTTAGGAAGTCAATTAAATGGCAACCGGCTAATTGGAAAATACAAAGGCTTCCACAAATGCTTGTCAATATTGATTTCACAATGCCCTTTTCAGCGTCTGCTCTCTTCATGTTTGCTTTTTCTTATGATATTATAAGAAGCTAGGACAGCTATGAGGAACAGCCTATTCTGAACCCATTTCCAGGAACAAGGTTTGTTTAAACAAAATGTATTAAGTGAAACCAGCTGTATTAAGGGTCAATGCCATCTGAGGCTGGATGCTGAAAACTAGCCGTATTACAGCATTTGGGTAATTATCCCTTGCTTTTAACATGAATAATAGCTGTATTGTGGTATTACTAAAGGGACTGGCTGGATGATGAATGCTTGTATCTGTGGCAATTCTGTGTGTGCCATCAAAATGTGTATATCCTATTGTTAAAAAATTGTATTAATAATGTCATTGCCCACTTCATCCCTCTAAGCACAAAGCTTTCCCCATCGCCATTCACCAATCATCCTACCTACTACTACTCTACAACAAGTAGTCAGGAGGGGGTTATGCAAAGGTTGCTAGCTCTTCATTACAGTAGAGGGAGGGGCAGTCTCTTGTGATTGGCTCAGTATACACAGTTGGTCAGTTAACCTGCATCACATGGGATGATGCTTTCACAACAGCTGATGCCAAAAAGGGACTTGACTAATTAAAAGAGCAACTCTGTGGAAAACTGACCGGTTTGAAACTTTAAAAAGTTGAGACAAAAAATCAACAATGTATGTACAATAATTTCACCAAAGTCCATTACCACTGGAGGTGAACAGATTCAAAACAAGGTTGGGACATTTATGTGGATAACAATAATATTCATACAGAGTTAGGATACTAAGTATTCTTAAAGTATAGAATAAAGAGCTTTGTAAGGGATATAACCCAGTGCTTTAGGGCATAAGTCAGCTATTGGGGACCAGTAAGAAACTTTCCATGGGTAGCAGGGTATCCCATAACTCCTTACCACAGGATTTCTTGCCACATTCCTCTGCAACAGCTGGTGCTGGTCGCTGTCAGAAACAAGATACACCACTGCTCTGATCCAGTATAACAATTCCTATGTTTATTACTCTATAGAATCTCTTCACAATGGATGTCATCAGACCTCAGATATTAAGGACTGGTCTATGCTGACAACGTACATCAACGTAACTATGCCTCTTAGGGGCGTGAAAAATCCAACCTAACCCCGAGCGTAGAGAGTGCTAGGTTGACAGAAGAATTCTTCCACTGACCTAGTTACTGCCCCTCAGGGAGATGGATTAACTACAGCAATGGGAGAACCCCTCCCGTCGCTGTAGGGAGTGTCTACACAGAAGCGCTACAGCGGCACAGCTGCAGAGCAGGAACTGTGCCACTGTAGCATTTTAAAGATATATGTACATTAAGTTATCCAAATATTTACCTGCACAATACTAATGGTGACCCAAGTACCATTGACCACAGAGTGGCAAAGCTACTGTTCACCGCGAATTCTCCAAGATCTTGCCCGTTATGGCAGGGCTTCCTTTTGGCAACTGCATCTGTACATACTCCGAGTTCTGTGATCTGGAGCAGACAATGTCCAATTAACTTGAAAAGTATTTCTGTATGGCTCACCAATGCAGTTAGACTGTAATCAAGCACTGCAGCTGTGAAAAGAGAACCATTAGTCATTTTACTCGGGGAACCAAGTAAGGATGACGACGGAAATGAAAGCTGGGATTCATTTGTTTTCACCAAAACCGCCCGCAAAGGGGAGGCCAGGAGAATACCCATATTTTTACATTTACATGCCAACATGTTTTAAGGCCAGAAGATTTTTAAGCAGAGATATATTTAAAAGAGCCAACATAAATCCAAGCATCAACTATCAAAATCAAATTGCACAGCTATGATGTAATAAAATAGCTTTGATTAACATGAGGTCAGATTTGAAATTTGGCTTTAGGTGTAAGAAAAACCTTTCGCAGAAGGTGCAAAAGTATATTTCAATTACTTATATAAATCACAATTTATACATTTTTAATTTTTGCTCCAAATACATGAAAAAGTCATATAGAGCTGCATATACCCTCCCATGTTCCAGATCACTCCTCGGTCACAACGAGCAATTAAGGTTGCATGATTATATGAATTCAGCATGACAGCCAAACCCAATCTCTGATGTACACACACTTCAGTATGAAGGTACAATCACAAAACCGATAGTGTAATGTTTTTTGTAATGTTGATAACACAGTATAAGAACAGGCTACACAAACATAAAAGTACAGAGATTGGTATATCCAAAAGGGAGTATCTGTACATTTGATAGGACAGGGATAAACGTTTGAAATGGACAAAGATTCAGAGAATCAATGAGGATAGAAAAAACTATAAAGCCCAGCAAGTAGATATTTAGACTGTTTTATTACAGAGAAAGATAGGGGTCACGTGCCAGGTATTGAAAAGAGGTGGGATTTGAAATGAGTTAAGGGCACAGAGACTGTGGCAAACCATGTGGTTTAGAAAGAAGTCTAGTCTAGTTTTAGATAGGCATGGGGAGTGAGCTGGAAAATATACTGATGAGTTTAAGGGGCAGGGGGGAAATATCTGTCTATGTGAGTCCCTGATGAAATGCACATCACCATCATATCTAAGTATTAAGGGTCTACCACTTACCTGGGATTTTCAAAAGCACCTAACAGAGTTTGGAGCCCAAATACCATGCTTACCTCCCCCAAGCTCCCTGCAGTTATAAGTGTTATTTAACAAGGACCAAAGTATCCACTAAGTTCTCTCTCTGCCTCCTCAGAGAGTTGGGGTTTTTGTGTTTTGGAAGGAAGTCATTCTGTTCTGAAGGAAGGCTTTGTCAACAATGCCTTACATTTTGATCTGAATAGTCAGACTTGGTCTCACTCTGATCTCCAGCAATATTTCAACTGATGAAGTTGTACCAAGAATAGTCTTCCCCAACAGTGAAAGAGCCTTGACGTGATGTGAACCAAGAACCTCTTGATGCCAATTGACAGAAGGCACAGGGATACATATGGGTTACAGAGATTCCCCGGGATCTGGCATCTACCTTCTAGACCACTGAAGAATGGCAAGTAAGGTCTCTAACGAAAGGCTGTGTTACGCTCATCATCATAATCACTGCGAGATGTATGTACTGAAAATATGTGAAGAGATGTATACATACTAAAAATTATGTTCTTTAGGTTGGCAAGTTAAGGCAAGTGACTGAAAGATGATCCACATATCCAGTCAGGCAGCTGGGATGAGATGCTTATCCCACTCTGGCAAGTCATGTGGAAATTAAGTATTGTATTGTTCACATTGGATGCCCATTTACATTCTTAACAAAATGCTTATCAGTAGATTGCTGGGGCTGGAGGAACAAACAAAAACAGTGGGGGTTATCCTGTTTAGGGGGTGTAGATGAACCCCCAGTTATTCCTTCAATCTGTGAGGACAAGCTGCCAGCAGGCTTGATCTTAAACAAGAAGGGATCTCAGCCAAACTGGTTGAAAACACTGGACATTTATGTAAGCATCTGGTAGAAGATAGGAGAATACCTTGCTAGTTAAGTTTAGGGTCTAGAAAGTCTGCTGTGATTCTGTTGTGTGTGTGTCCAATATTCATACTTCCTATCACTTAAACATCTGTGCTTTGATAATAAATTTGTTTTCTCTCTCTCTCTATATATATATATATACACACACACGGTGTTAAGTTGAGTGGGGATCCTAAGTTGAATCTTGAAAGCTGGGGTATACAATCCCTTGGGAGCAGCAAACCAGAGTTCTGTGAGTGTTCAGTGCAACAGTGGCTGAGCACCTCAGAAGGATTCTCACAGGACTACGCAATTGGTGAGTCCCTATCACTAACCTGTACACAGACAATGAGGCCTCTGGAGGGCTGAAAGGTAGTGCTTGTGTTGCCAGAGGCTGGTGGTTTCAAGGAGTTGATCCACAGCAGACACAGACAACACTTCCTCATGCTAAGCACAAGTGGTGGCAAGGTGCCTCGCAACCCTACATGCTCCTAGGAAGCAACACACTTGGGAGTTTTCCCATCATCTCCATGGGGTGGAATGGTGTCAGTGGGCTGTGGATAATGAGGTTGACTCAATACGGACCTTGTAAATTAGGAAAAGGACTCTGAATTTGGATTTTAAATTAATAGGGAGCCACTAGAGCAACATGAGATAGGTCTGCTTTTGTTGTTTAGGTGGAGGGCAACTTGCGCGCTGTACCAGCCACAATCTCCATATGAGGCTTTTAATAACCTGTGACCTAATGTCCAGGGTCAGTGGTGAGGTCAGAAAACTGGCAATTTACGAACTGTTTGCCATTCCTATCATAATAGGACCTCACAGATCCACACTTTGCTAATCAATAGATACCATAATTTGTACCTGGAAAGACTGCAGGCTCTCCCCACTTCTCATCAAAGATTTAGCAGCAACAACAGTGCTCCAATGGAGATTGTGTATTACTAGAACTTCATTACATTTACAAAATATCCTAGAGCACATTTACTAGTATACAAGAATTGAATACTGTGGTTATGTGTTTGCCATGACAACGACTTCCCTAAGCTCTAAAAGTCCCTTTTTATTTATTTATTTTGGGGGGGAGGGAGAGAGATTCATAACAAAATAATCATCTTTGTCTCCTCAACAAGCCAGATACGGAGAACAACTACACCATGAATTATTACAAATTTGTCTCAAGTGTCCACTGGAGTGGGCTTTTTTTAAAAAGCATATAAAATTATTAAATGGCTTTAAAGAACTGTTTGTTTTATTAAAGAATTTGACTATTCTAATGATTTCCCATGACAAACTCTGACTTTTTAAAACTAAAATTATGACTTTTCCTGTTTTTTGCTACAGCAACCAACCCATCCTAATCAGAAATTAAACTAAATTATGTTTGTCAAATTACTTTTATAGCATTTCTTTATTTACTTGCTAACTTGCAATAGGTCTCCCAGTCAGTGTGAATTAGGGAAGGCTTGCTAATATATGCTAGGTGGTGGCATAATTAGAGGCAGGATAATCTTGTGGCTAGGCCACTGGACTGGGACTCTAAAGACCTGAGTTCAATTCCCTGCTCTGCCAGTCTTCCTGCCTACCTTTGACCTCAAGCAACTCACTGAACCTCTCCATGCTTCAGTTTCCCCATCTGCAAAATGAGGATCATACTTGCCTATGTCACAGGTGTTGCAAGGATAAACTCACTTTTGTCTGTGTGGTACTCAGACACTACAGCGATGAGCATCATAAGTAAGCCTGTAAATAAAATGAAATATAATAAACAATGCACTGAGAATGGCGTCAGAGGAATAAAATCATGGGTCCCTCACCCTCTCTAGCTGCAGGGACGGGGAGCACTTAAGTAGCAGTCCGTTCAACCCCTGAAGGTCAAAACCCTTAAATGAGCTCTCATGAGCCAACATTTGCAACTGCATGTGAAGGAAGTGGCATCTAACCCCTTTGGCTAGATGGAGGAAGGATGTCAAGAGGAGCAAAAGCCCATGCAAACAGCAAACGTCCTTGGACAAACAGTGGTGCCTAAAGTAACAGCTTCATCAGCTGTTGTAACCATGGTACGGAATTATGTACATCTTTACAGGGCTGTACTATGGCTCTGTAACACAGTGAAACATAGCTTAGCCCCCTAGTGCCTCAGCATAGTTACATACATTGCAGAAATAGTTCCAAATTTGAAGGTGGATGAAAAAGGTTAAGGAGGGATGGGGGAGAAAATGGTAAGTCCACAGGACTGTCCACTTGTCCGTCTTCCTCCCCCACCCCCCGTCATTCATTTAGATACCAAAACACACCTATTATAAAGTGTAGGGCCAGAAGCGACCATCAGATCATCCAGTCTGACTGTCTGCATATCACAGACCACCAATAGCACCCAGTAACTGCACACTAAACCTAACAACCGAAATGAAACCAAAGTAGTACAGCCCATGGAGGACTAGACTGTTATGTGCCACAGGCAGAGAACAGGAGGGACAGAGGCCCCCGCGATGGCAGAGAAATGATTAAGAAGAATTAGAGATTTCCTGAATACCAAAATACTGAGTATATTAGCAAGTATAACAAGTTTAACTCCCTCTTCCAGCTCCACACCCTGCCCCTGGGAGGATCACTGTGTTTTGAAGCTTCATTTATGTTTACAATGGTAAAGTCCCTATTAAACTTCTTTGTCACCAATACATTTTTGTGAATTCAACATAACACCCCTAAACAAAGCAGTAATCAAAAATACTGTATCTTTAAATCCATCCCTGTTTCCTTTCCAAGTTTCTGTTTGGGGCTGTTACAGCTCCCTTGGGACTGCACTGACTCATTGCATTTTCTGGATGACGCAAGTGTGCTTTTCTGCACAACTTCAAAACAGGCTGCAAACGTTTCCAGTCAAAAGTTGGCTGCTGAAAAGCCAGATAATCCGGGTGATCTTGTTGAGCAGGCATTGTCCCCATCAGGCAGGGAGCAGTCAAGTTTCTTCCTTTACTGGAAACTTATTGATCAGTGGCACTTTTACTCCTGGGAAACACTACTAAGAATAGCAGTACTTGTGGCACCTTAGAGACTAACCAATTTATTTGAGCATAAGCTTTCGTACAGCTACAGCTGTAGCTCATGAAAGCTTATGCTCAAATAAATTGTTTAGTCTCTAAGGTGCCACAAGTACTCCTTTTCTTTTTGCGAATACAGACTAACACGGCTGTTACTCTGAAACTACTAAGAATGTTCAGGTTTTCATTCTGAAATCCTAAATGGCCCTATGGATCCCGAAACACCTAACCGTCTTGGCCATCCACCCAGTGACCTCATATCCATCTTTTCACCCTAGCTTCTCTGAGGGGGGATGAGTATATCACCATTCCAATTGCACTTCTCCCATACCCAAAATACTCTCTCTCCAACTCGTGCCTGCTCTTCAAATCCTTCCGTAAACTTACAGGGCCTGTCCTGAGTTCTCTGCATTGATATGTCAGAGAGTGAGCCCTGGGTTCCCAGTTTCTCACTCCACTCATCAGCGAAGGTGTGGAGAGGACACAGGCAGTCCTGTGCATGGAGGAAGCACTGTGCCTTGTGTCCCTCAGTAGCCACCTTTCTGGTAGACTGGGGAGATGTATTGATGGGTGCGTTCTGTAGCAGTCCTGTCAAGTCCTCAGGAAGTGAATTCAGTAAGAGGGAGGTGGAATCTTCAGTGGAGAGAGATTAAATCCTATGCACTTTCCCTTTATTGAATTTTTCATGCTTCTTTCCTCTACTCACTATATCTCAGGTGTAAGAATTCTTGCCTATGGTGAACAGCAAAGGGAGAAAATTACTGGGCTTGTGCTTTTTGTTTGCTGCTTTACTATATATAAAAGTGGCCTGACAAGTTTTAGATTCTGCTTGTTTCTTACATGAGAACTTTAGGTCTTGTCTACTCTGGAAGACTATGATGACTGGATAACTAGCAAACCACAACATCAAAAGTGTCAAGAAGTTGAACACTGAGCAATGAAGAAAGGAAGGATTTTTAGAATAAATACATTTTAAATGACCGTGGCTTTTAAAAATTCTTCTTAATCTTCCATTAGACCTGCTGCTTTGTTCTGAGTTTGGTGCCCCAGAATGCAGCACTCTAGAATGTCAGATAACGGTGAAAGCTAGCTTTGTAGAAAC
The DNA here is from genome assembly GCF_965152275.1 of Natator depressus. Lineage (NCBI taxonomy): Eukaryota > Metazoa > Chordata > Testudines > Cheloniidae > Natator > Natator depressus. Next base: position 15,693,577 of record NC_134249.1, on the reverse strand, counting down.
TGCTTTGTAAGAAACTGAAAACTGCAAACTATTCACCTATAAGAGCCTCATACCTTCATGCAACCACTCATTTTCCCAGAATTTGCAATAATACATTCTGGGACAACCAACTCAAAACTAAGGAGCAGACTTCTTAGAAGCTAAATGTATATACTTCTAAGTCAACTTGAAAACCTATATGCTCGGCATCCCCCTCCCCACATCCTGATTACCGGGATACTTATGTATGTCTGTAGTTAACGCAATCTGGAGTCTTGTAGCCCACCTTTAAAGCAACAGAGAGGAGAAATGCAGTTAGAAATACACATGCAACTCTCTGACATGAGAGCAACATGGTGGTGTCAGACAAAAAAAATGGAATGGATTTTCTCAATGTTTAAAGGCTTACGTCTTTTCCAGTCAAAACTCAAGGGACATTTTCAGATCTAGTTTTGCAAAGCAAGGCTAACTGAGGACAGTGATGAGAAAAATATTGGAAAGCATGATTCATGGAGGTGGATCACCACCATCAACACCCTTAGGAGGAATTTAGTATGAGTATACACCACAACCATAACCTTATAAAATGATGCAACTCCAATCAATCAGAGCAGGCTTGAGGATCATTTATATGGACACAGTGTGGCCTGGTGTATAGGGCACTGGAATAAAAGTCAAAAGACCTGGGCTCTATTTCCAGCTGTCACCAACCTGCTGTTACCTAATGGCAGTCACTTAATCTCGGTATCTTCATTTCCCTTCCTACTTTTTGTCCATCTTGTCTATTTAGATCATGCGCTCCTCAGGGCAATTACCATCTCTGACTATGAGTTTGTACAGCGCCTAAATACCAAAGAGCTATCGACCTCAGTTGGGCCGCTAGGGTTTATAGTAATACAAATGATTAAACTGGAGTGACTGGAGCACTCAAGTATTCCAAGAGAAGGTCCAAAGGCAAGAGAGAAACATGAAGGCATTGGGTAATATAAGGTTTCTCTGGGAGCCTCACAACCTGACACAGTAGAACAACTTCTTTCTCAGAGTCAAGGGCTAAGGAAGACAAGCATCAGTGCTGTAAGGTAGAAGCTAGAAGAAGGATGACTAGCACCATTTAAAACCAACAAATTGGCATTAGAGAAGTTTCAGGCCTGTCACCTTTGTCATCATCAACACAAGTACTCAAATGTATTAGGTGCAGACTATACACAGTATAAAACCCCAGTTGTGGTTGCAGTTTGGTACTTCAATAGTAAACAAGTCCCATAAACCTTGGTATATACTACTGATTATGTCACTTAGGATCAAGTTTAAGTCAACGCATTTTTTATTCTTTATCTACTGGTTATATCTTAAGCTAAAGGAAATTCCCTTCATAATTTATGAGGACACTAATAGTCGTGTAATGATTTAAAGAAGTATTTTTTTTAAATCCTTCCAGATCCTCTCTGATCAGAACATTCACTTAAATTAACCGTGTTAACAGATATGATTGTGATGGTCCAGGGGCTGCCACCAATGGAAACTGAAGTCCCTTCTAAATTCAAACCGTGTGTACAGTTGTGGTGTGGTTTACCTCATGAAGTTTCACATCAAGACATGACATTTAGATAGCAAACACTCCACACTTAGGAGGTGGGTTCATCTCCATTAACAATATGGTCTCAAGTCTCACCCAAGCAGAGACAACAAACTGCCAAATTACAGGTGATGGTTTTAGAAAAGTGGACTCTGAGAAGAAGAGGAGAATTTTATAAAGAACATTTAGATCCCAGAGGTGGAAACAGAGAGCCAAATTCTGCAAGCCTGACTCAAGAAAAACGTCATCTGAAGTCAAAGGGTGTTTTGCTCAAAGAGGAGCTGAGGAATTTGGCCCAGAGCACTTTACTCAAGAAGCCATCTAATCCCAGGACTTTAAAGCATAAGCAAGCTGGAGGGAGGAGGAGATCTTGCAGGAAGACTGAGCTCTCCTAGTAAACATCTGAACAGTTTGGAATACTGGCTATGCTATTAAAATGAAGCCGTTGCTGCTTTTCCAGTATCTTTTCCTCTGTTTATCTCAGTTGCCATGGCTGCCACTTGAATCATCTTAACAAATTGCACACACATGTCTCCGGCCACGCTATTTCCACTCACTCCACAACTCCAGATTGACTTGTACTCACCTGGCAGCCCTGCAGGCCAAACAAAGTCATCATGCCACAGTGACGGGGAACTGCTTCATTGACATCAGTGATTAGTAATTGCTTTTGATTTCAGATCTGGATGACTCGTTAATACTTCAAGGGATCAGCTCAGTAACAGGGTGCAAAAAAGGAGAGAGAATGGAAAATTCAGGCATCCTATGGACATGTATTACTTGGGTTTTAACGATAGGGCAACGGCATGACTGTCTGTGCTTTCAGCCCATTTATGGAGCAGCACTGGTCTTAAACTGAAGGGCTAATTTTCTGCCTACCTGAGACAAAGGGGATGAGCAGAACTAAAATACAATTCTCTTCCAATTATAAATCACCTCACTCTATTGCAGAGATAGTATATTGTCCTATTCTAGAAACAACATACCGGAATATACTCCAAACATACCTAAAACTACACATTTCAAGTAGTCAGAGAGGGACGAGACACTGCCTGGCAATTGAGAATAAACCTCATGAAATGGGCATTCCAGACTGGTGAACCTGATGCTGCTGGGAAATACAGGGCTCAGAGAAACTTTACCTCATTAGGCACTGCGGGAAAACAGAGACAACCCCCGAGCCTTCTGCAACTGTACAGATAAGATCCATTTTCTAAGTAACATTCTCTAAGGTAGAAACTCTGCAAAGATGAAGTAAGTCCCAACCAGGAGGAGTAAGTCTGGCACACTTCACTCAGATGCCATGGCAGTTACAAGACTTCTCCGTCCACCCATCTTCTTTTGTTCTTTCTATAACATTAAGTCAGGAACAAAGAATTGATGTTGTTGGAAAACAGCAGTTGAAAAAGAGATGCTGCAAACAGTAGTCTCTGCATAGACAGAGAATATACTGATGCTAGAGACAGAGAGGCAGGTTAAAGATAGCTATCCTCTATTATCAGAGGACAGGCTTGGGACATCATCAGGGTAGGCTGGTGTGGATCTTAGGCTGAGTTTTAATGGGGACGAATTTCCATCTGGAGTCAAAAAGGATGGAAATTTAAGAAAACTGCTCTTGCTTTACCACAGGAATCCCAGGTTTTTTCTGACCTCCTGCAATCTGGACCCTACCTAAGTGAGAAAACCCTGCTGAACTGGCCATTGATATGCTTGTATCTGTGCTCCTCAATCTTCCAGCGTAAGAGAATCAGATCTCGGGATTCCGAAAACTGGAATCCCAGAGTTACATTGACGTTCCAGAAATTTAATGGCACCCGTCCTGGGAGTTTGGGAAATTTAAAAAAAAAATTGAGAACTTGTCATATATAAATAAATATCTTCGGGCCAAGATCCTCAGCTAATGTAAATTAGTGTCCTTCCATGGATTTCAATGGAATTACACTGATTTACATCAGCTGAAACTTCAGCCCTTAGTATTTAGACAATTATTCTTGCCGTCTAGAGTCATGTGAGGCATATATAAATTTCAGAGAGCCTTGCAGTTTTCTGATTTTACTGACATGCTGCAGGATATTGCACTGTAACTGACATAACACCAGTCCTCTGGTATGGTAACTATTCTTAAGCACACAAGATTGTAGGATCTCAAGTAATTTGATTCTAAATTCCTGAGATTGCAGATTTGCTCTAGGACTGTATTTGCTAGTAGGGCTCCCTGGCACCAACAGCACAAAATTAACGAGACTAGCATCATCCAAGGTAGTTTCATAAATGCTGGGACAGCCAGCACAGTGCTCCAGTGCAGAAACACAGGCATGAATGAACTGCTAATGCTGGATTTCTTCTACTGTTGGGATGATCTGGGAGAGAGAGACAAACTATATTGGGAGAGGAGGATGAAGTGAAATGAAAAACAAAATGGCGGGGGAGAAGGACTGACCAGAAGATAAACAGAAGGGTGTAGAAGATGAAGTGATATAGTAATAGCAGTGGCAGCTGAAAATAAATTCTCCCTCAAGAAAAATGTAAGAAGTCGCGTAATTACCCTCTGCACAAAAAATGTGAGAAGTAGGGTAATCACCCTCTGCACCCAGAGATGATGGCAACACTGCAGAATGCACCTCTCATTTGCTTGGAGTTGTCCAGTTAAACATATTCTTGCCAGTTCGTCCTAATCAAACTGGAGGATATAGGGGAAAAAAATTACAGAATGGGACAGCGTTCTCCTGCTCAGAGAGAAAATGATTCCTTATGAGAGTAATGCCACATGCTGTCCCATACATGAAAGTCATACTAAACTAGACAGTAACTAACATATTATGACTTTTCCCCAACAAAAATCCATTCCCTTTGATTCTCTATTCTTGGGCTCTGAATGGAGGGAGCCTGAAAGCTAAAAGCTGACAAGAAAGCCTGGATCATGGTGTGAATAGAAATTTTCAAATCCAGGTGAGCAACTTGTTCCAGCACTGACAACGCCCTCCTTTGAAAAATCAGGATACTTATTTAGGTGCCTAAATATAGAATGAGGTGCTTAACTTTAGGTGCCTTCATTCAAAAGTTTCTGTATAGAGATCTTAGCGCAGACTCCTCAGGCAAACCAGTGCCAGAGGAAGATTCCCTCATAGTCACCTGTATATGAAGTTTGAGACACCTCTCCCTAGCTGTGTGTCACTGGTAAACAATTTGTATATTGAACAACTGCTGGGAATATGCCCCTCCTGGAGACCAAACATGTTCCAAGTATGTTAATCAAGGATGGACATACTGTCTTTGCAAGAGGGGCACCGCTTGAGGCTCTGGCCTTAGATTTGGTGTTTGTCATCTTTAGACTGACCTCCACTAGCACGGAAGCAGCTCAGTGGATCCTTAACAGAGATTAAATGACCACCAGAAGTGAAAATCCCACTATCTACAAAAAAGACTGTATTTTCCTTAGGTGAAAAAGGGGACCAATGGGAAAGTGACAGACAAGACAGAGCTCACTACCGACAGTAGTCGGAAGGAACTCAGTGGTAGCCGAGGCTTGATTCATTTATATATGTCTGAGTGGGAATGCAAGGGCCTAGATAGGGTGCTATTCAGAAGTTCTGAGCTCGTACGCCTCACCATCAGTGGGGATTCCTGTAAGCAATAACTCAGCAACAACATACCACTAGACTCATCTGCATTGCAAGGTTCCATTAGCAATTTAATTTAGAAAAGGTAAGTTTAGCTAAAAATTTCCTCTGGCTGTAACTTACTGGTTATGAGCTTTTCAAACAGAGCCAGGAATGGCAACGGAACTGTGCAAGGACTAAGGTGTTGACATATTTTACATGATATAAAAACATGACAACACTTAATTTTCCTCCCTTGCTCCCTTTCTAGGCACAAATATTGTGGATTTGATTTGTTTAGGAAGAAGGTACAAACTCAAGCCTTATGCTCTCACTAGTCAATACTGCATTGTTCAAAATGTCTTTTCAAGTAGTGATTTTTTTTATTTTTGAAGGATGCCACCAAGTGGTAGAAATCATGAACTGCCACTATAAAATGAGCAATACAAAATTTCATCTGAATATGCTACACCTTTGAAACAAAAGAGGCATAAATACTCCACCCCACGTAGCACCAATGGGTGCATAAAGATCAAAATAATCAATGCCTCAACATGTTATATGCACAAACACAAGTCTGAATCTTGGGACATACACCTCTCAACTTGCCAAGGCCCAAATGTGTGTCACAATGTGTGACAAAAAACAAAATGAGCAATGCAAAACAATTATTCATGCTGGAAACATCCTGTAGGATTCATTCTTTTAGAGTAAAAAACTCTCTTGTAACCTCAGTTTCATAATTCTTTACTTCTGATGTAAATGGTTTTCCACAGTTAAAGTGAGAGACACCACTTTTGTATGAAACACAGGCAACTTTGGGACTGAAATGAGGAACATTTTAGAGGGCAAATGGTGCAGTGTCAGTTCTCATTATCAATCTGCAAAGTAAAGGTTTTCCACTCTAACACACATTGCCAGTCAAAATGCAATGTACTGTATATAATATGCTGTAATAAAGAAGTTATTTCCTGCTGTTATGCCTTCCTTCTACCATAGTACTGGGGAGATGAGATTTTAAAGTGCTTACATGTGAGCAAAACCAGCTTCTAACTTGTAGATTTTCTTTTATTAAAGAAACTACTGCTTAGTCTTGGTACCTAAATTGTTAACAAGAGACCACCTGTCACACAGGGCTTCCCATAAGAAGCATCAGACACAAATAAAAGTGAGGAAGATTACCCAATTCCACCATACACACCATGGTTTCCTTTAGGAAGCATCAATCAGTTCTAAGTTTTTATAATACAGTAGCACCCACAGTGTGTTGGGTATGTCCACACACATAGCAAGGCATGATCTATGACCCAAATGTGCTTACAGTCTAAGGGATTTGACCCCATGGGCCCCTATGTAGTGTATTTAAGCCAGCAGGGCCTAATGAAATTGATCCTAGGGTACTTAAGAAATAGCTAAAGCAATCCTGGAACTGTTAGCAACCATCTTCAAGAATTCATGGATGATAGGTGAGGTCCCAGAGGACTGGAGGATGACACACACAGTACTTATCTTTAAAAGGGGGAACAAAGGGGATCTGGGAACTAATAGACCAGTCAGCCTAACTTTGATACATTGAAAGATACTGGAGCAAATTAATCTACTTGTAGGCACCTACAGAATAATAGGGATATAAACAAAAGCCAGTATGGAATTGCAAAGAACAGGTCATCGCAAATTCACCTAATTTCCTTCTTTGATGGGGCTATTGCCTTAGTGGATGGGGGGGAAGCTGTAGATGGGATATATCTTGATATTCATAAGGCTTTTGACACAGTCCCACATGACATTCTCATAAGCAAACTAGGGAAATGTGGTCTAGATGAAACTACTATAAGGTGGGCGTGCAACTTTTGAAAGACCTCACTCAAAAAGCAGTTATCAATGGCTCTGGGTCAGACTGGGAGACCATATCTAGTGGGGTCCAGAAGGGGTCAGTCCTGGGTCCAGTACTATTCAATATTTTCATTAATGACTTGGATAATGGAGAGTATGCTTATACAATTTGCAGATGACACCAAGCTGGGAGGGGTTGCAAGCACTGGAGAATTCAAAATGACCTTTACAAATGAGAGGACTGGTCTGAAATCAACAAGATGAAATTCAATAAAGACAAGCACAAAGTACTACAGTTAGGAAGGGAAAAAAATCAAGTGCACAACTATAAAATGGAGAATAACTGGCTAGGCAATAGTACTGCTGAAAAGGCTCTCGGGGTTGTAACGGATCACAAATTGTATACGAGTCAACAATGTGATGCAGCTGCAAAAAAAACCATCCTAATATTTTGGGGTGGTGTGATGGGGTATATAATCCCCACAGCACAAAACCAAGGGTTAGTGAGCAGCTCCGGGCCCAGAACGCCCTGCCCAGCTGCAACTGCTGAGAATATTCACAATAGAGGCAGAGCTCAAAAAGGCAGTGACCCAGATCGGTCAGAGCAAAGGAGTAGTCCTACGCTGGTAGCTCCTGCAGAGAGGCCACAGGAGCTTCACACCTACTTGACCAGATCCTGCTGCAGACCCGCCGAAGGTCCCCGTGAAGACCAGGAATAGGGGACCACAAGTGAAGGAGAAGAGCCTCCAGATCCCTGTCAGTGAGCAGCCCACGCAAGAGTCTATAAGCCAACCCCTGTTGTGACTTTGGAGGGTGCTGTAAACACAGTAGGAAATAACTCAGGGAGTAGGTTTGATGGCATTCACTACTGCAGGCCACAGGGCCCTGAGTTGGAACGCAGCGAAGCAGGGAGAGCCCAGGTTCTCCTACCACTAGACCCAGACCCTCACGCTGGGAGACATGGCCTCAGACCCGCACCACTGGGCAATACTGCCAGGCTCAGACAACAAACCCCTATTAAGAGGAGTGTTGTATGTAAGACATGGGACGTAACTGTCCCACTCTACTCAGCACTGGGGAGGACCCAGCTGGAGTACTGCGTCCAATTCTAGGTGCCACACTTTAGGAAAGATGTGGACAAATTGGAGACAGTCCAAAGAAGAGCAACAAACATGATACTAGGTTTAGAAAACCTGACCTATGAGGAAAGGTTTAAAAAATTAGGCATCTTTAGTCTTGAGAAAAGAAGACTGAGGGGGGAACCTGAAAACAGTCTTCAAGTATGTTAAGGGCTGTTATAAAGAGGAGAGTGATCAATTGTTTTCCATGTCCACTGAAGGCAGGACAAGTAGTAATGAGCTTAATCTGCAGCAAGGGAGATTTAGGTTAGATAGTAGGGAGGAAAACTTTCTAACTATAACGGAGATTGAGAAATCCCCGTCATTGGAGGTTTTTTAAGAACAGGTTGGACAAACACCTGTTGAGGATGGTCTAGGTTTACTTGGCCCTGCCTCAGTGCAGTGGGCTGGAACTGATGACCTCTTGAGATCCCTTCTAGCCCTACCTTTCTATTGGTCTATAATTAAAGGCGAAACTCCAGTGTGGACATGTCCAGCAATAAGTAAGATCTACAGAGCTATCACACTAGTAGTGTATAAATCAGTGTTGTCTCTGCAAGTCAAATCTGAAAATGATTGTGCATGCCTGCTTATACTTAACTGTCTCTGCAGGATTGGTGTAATGTTCTGAACAGCATTGGCATAACATGGCAAAAGCTAATTTAGATAATTAGTTCTGAGTAGTCAGTAAACTAATCTTGTAGGGATACTCTGTGCTGTGTAGACTTGCTTTTTGGCAAGCATTGTTAGCTCCTTGACTTCTACATTTCAAGACTCACTCCTTTTTTCAGTAATAGGGCAATTTGTGGGTTAACTTCTAAGGAATTATTTTGGTTCTCTTTGGTAGTTCCCCTGGAACTCTAATGAACTCCTTCAGTTGGCAAGATCCGTAGAAGATTTTTTCTAAACATAGTGAATTTCTTTTAAGCCACAGTTTCTCAACCCATAGGGTTGCAGCCTAAAATGCAAATCAGAATGCATTAAAGGGTTGTGGGGCTGGCTGGGCTCAGCTGCCCGCTCCAGGCATAGCGACCTGGTGCATGAGGTCACAGCATTGCTCAGGTTGATCTAGCTGACCTTCTGTCATGACAACAGGGCCAAATTTGAGTGAGTGCCTCTGAGACCCCATGCACCAATCCCACTTTCACAAATTAGGGGGGCTGGTCAAACCTCAGTTGCGCTGCAACCCCAAGAGGTCACAATGTCCAGAGTGGGAAGCCAAGCCCACCCAGCCTCAGAGAACAGGAGCCAGGAGGGAGTGTTTGATGTCATGCTCTGAATTAAGTACTAGCCCCCCAATATGCCCTGCACTCCTCAGACAGATGATGCCTGATCCTCCATATCTCCTGCCCTGCCTGTCATCCAAGGCCACCAATGTATCCCTTGCCCACGGGTGGGAGACTCCCTCTCTGTCATACAATCCATCCTGTCCCCCAGCCCCCTAGATCCTCCCCCAATGTACCCCCAGCCCCTTCCCCTAGCCACCCTCTCTTTGCCCCAAGAACCCCAAATCCCCCCACCTCTTACATTCTCTACCCCCCTGCCGGGGCACTGTGTATTTTTGGGTTCTTGGATCACTGCCCCTCCCCCAGTTGCCAGTGGCGGGCGGGGGAGTTCCCTCGGCTTTTCATATCTGGCTGGAGTATCTGGAATCTTAGCTCCAAGCTGCCCACCCCCAATGGACCCCTGCGGGAGGTGGGGAGAGGAAAATGAGGTCTCCGGGCATCTCTGTGTCACCACAAACCATCAGCATTTACAAATGAGTCTTGGGCCAAAAAGGTTAAGAACCACTGTTCTAAGCCACCTTTCCCAACATAAGGCTCAGATGCTATCTTTTAGCCATGCTATAGGGTCATCTGCTCCTCAATAAGCAAAGTTCCCCAAGAGATGCAATAGAGGTCTTGAGAAGAAGCATGACAGAGTTCAGTCTTCTGTTACTTGTGTGGAGGGCAACTGAAAACATGTCTGCCCAGTTGAGTGACTTCCATAGCTGCCTGGTACAGAGGCGGGACTAGGCCACAAAGTCTGAACTGGAAAAGGCAAGTGACAAAGGGTGCCAAACAAACAGTCTTCAATAACTAAGAGCCTAATTAATAACATCACTTAAGAGAAAGGTGAAAGTATCAGAGAATCAGGTGGGCAAAAAAAGGACTGAAACCTAGTATCCCCCAACTGAATAGCAAAGGGGCCCAACTGGGTTTATGGCCAAAGTTACCCCCGATTCTGAATTGGCACTCATGCTGACAGTGTGAACCTGAACAGAACCAGAAAAGAGGACTGTTATTACAAAGCAGATCAAAAGGCATGAGGGAGTGAGAGTGGATAATGCTAAGCTAGTTACCGAGGTCAGGGTTTAATACTGCCAGGGCTAAAGGATACTAATTAAATAGTTTTTTCCATTTTCCCCAGGTTGAGGCCCCTGACCTAGACAAGGAGTAAACAGCAGACTCCTTAAAGACTTTCTACATGAGATGTGAGGTTCAGGTCTCCTGAAAAATGTGTGGCCAATAGCCCTCAAGACCAATGTTCAATTACCCACAGGATAAAGCACAGGCGGCAGCAGGGAAGCTTCCAGAAGCGGCCATGCTAGTGTGCCTCAAGCCAGACCCAAAAGAACCACTTTTAGCGAAATGAAGGTAAGGACTGAAAGGCATGGAAATTGAACTGAGTTTTTGCCTAAGACTAGGTCAACTGTGTTTGTGATGTGGACTCCTGTACACTGCAGACTCATCTGCGCATTTTAGCCAGTAGTGTATCTGCACTGACACAAACCTGTAATATAGTCACAGTGCACTATGTAAACCATGATTTTCAAATGGGGGTAAGTTGCACTGGAGCAAGGCACAGTTTGTACCGGTGCAGTGAGGTTTGCACCAAGGCAGCTACACAGATGACTGAAAACATCATTGCTGACAAGGCCAAAGTGCACTGAGACCACCAATTCATTCCATATAGACCATGAAACATCTGAGAGCAATGATTTCCACTCATCAGCTGACCTGGTTTGAATCAGAATTAGCAATCTAGAAGCAATAACCAGTCATTTGAACCATCCAACCTTTTAAAAAAAAAAAAGAAGAAAATCCCTTAGCAAAAGCAAACAGATCTGGAGGCCTGAGAGCTCCTCAGGGCACAATGTAATATTGCATCCAGGCCTTTGGAAAAAGCACCCACAGCAAAATAAAATATTTAGAGCCCCAACATTTCTGACAATATGTTCCCCATAAATGATACAAGATTGAAGAGTCTGAAAATGATTGTGTGTGACATGTGGTCCAAATGTGCTTCTAACAGAAATACTGATTAACTAGGGTTCTACAAAAAGAAAAGGAGTACTTGTGGCACCTTAGAGACTAACCAATTTATTTCTAGAAATTGGTTAGTCTCTAAGGTGCCACAAGTACTCCTTTTCTTTTTGCGAATACAGACTAACACAGCTGCTACTCTGAAACCTAGGGTTCTACAGACACTGTAAATAAAAGTTCAGATAAAAGAAAAAAATTGTAAGCACAGATAAAGATTTCTCTTTGCTCTAGAGTAGAAGTGAGCAATCACTCCGGCTTTACTACTTCAAACCAAATCCCGTTAAAGGGGTTCGGGATATTTTCTGAACAAACTCCTTTTTAATTATGTCCAATCCGAGGAGTATGTTCTTTATCTAATCCTAATGCAGAATGATTAGTTCTGCTTTTCTTATTTCTATAGAGTAACTCAGACAGAGGCTTCTGGTTTCCTGCAAGGTTCCTGCTGTCTACTGAGAGTTTGTCTACACAGTGTTAGTCCACACAAGAGCAGTGTAAATGCTAGTGTGCAGTAGTGTGTTGTGCACTGACTGGCCATGTGGACCCTGCTGGCACACACTAAAAGTTCCCTAGTGCACATTAATGTAGTCCCGTTTCAAACTGTACTATGTTAATGTGCACTAAGGAACTTTTAGAGCATGCCAGCAGGATCCACATGGGCCAGCTAGTGCATCACACGCTAGTGTCCACTAGCATGTACACCATTCCGCTGCAGACGAACACACCACATAGACAAGCCCTGAGTTTTCCAGCTACGTTGATGAATAGGCAAAAAGGTCTGGGGACTTGCCTGACATCAGATTGAGAAAAGTTAGCGGCTCAAACGAGCATTACAGCCCTGGATTCTTACAGTTCCCAGGATTTTGCTCTGTGCACTAGGCCAGTGGTTCTCAACCAGGGGGACACGTACTCCTGGGGGTATTTAGAGGTCTTGAAGGTGATACATCAACTCATCTAGATAGTTACCTACTTTTACAATAGGCGACATAAAAAGCACTGGCAAAGTCAGTACAAACTAAAATTTCATAAAGACAATGACTTGGTTCTACTGCTTTACGTACTACACACTGAAATGTAAGTACAATATTTATATTCCAATTCATTTATTTTATAATTATATGGTAAAAATGAGAACATAAGCATTTTTCAGTAACAGTGTGCTGTGACACTTTCATATTTTTATGTCTGATTTTGTAAACTAGTAGTTTTTAAGTGAAACTTTCATACTCTCAAGACAAATCAGACTCCTGAAAGGGGTACAGTAGTCTGGAAAGGTTGAGAGCCTCTGCACTGGGCTACAGAACCTAACCTTCTCTTCAAATGATACGCAATCTGTTCTCATAATTTCAGCTATGATAAGGTTCTTAGAACAAGGGACTTCTCTTCCAAAAAGCACGAAGCAGCTTTGACAAAAGTTCTGATGAAAACTCTGAAGGCAAAAATACAGCTGCTCATAATTAGGAAATTCTACAGAGACTGCTAACATGCAAGATGAACACTACATTTTCAACTTTCAGCAACAGAATTTTCAAACATGTTTCAGCATATGATTTATAGGAAAGGAAACTCCAGGGGATGTTTTATATATATTCTGCCTAAATATTTTATCTGAAGGAACTATTTTTATTTTGACTAGATTCTGTTGGGCTATACATCCTAGGAAATCCAATACGATTGAGACTGAGAGCCAGGGATTCCTCAGGTCCATGGACAGTTCTGACACTGACTTGCTTAGGCAAGTCACTGCCTCTCTGTGCCTCAGTTTCCCCATATGAGACTAAGGGATTGTCTACCCGGGGCATTTCTGCACTGATGTAGCTGCACCAGTTCAAGCCATGAGTGTAGATGCTGGCAAAAAAGCGATGTGCAAACCCTGCTTAACAGTGCTATACATCTGTTTGCAGGGCTGCCCTTGTGTAGCTACTTTGTTGTGGTTACACTAGTCCAAAAATCCCTAACATAGACAAAACCCAAGAGAAATAATGACATCACAAGAGCAAAGAGACTGAGCAGCTTAGAGGTGAAGGGATTTTAGTGAAACTGTTTAAAACTTATTTTTGTTAACTCCCGTTTAATTTAACTATGACATTAACGCAACATAATGAGTGACAGTTGGGGAAAAAAGACTTCTTGTTAAAGATTCAACACTCACTTCCCTTCAATTAGTGCATGAGGGCTAATATACATCCTCTGAGAACTACAGAAAGTCCTTCAACAAAACTACCCTATCACTCCTCCTCCTCATGTCACCCCATCAACTCTTATGCCCCCTTTCCACACACAACACACACAGCTGTCATGTACATGCTCTTACTCCTCCACATCCCAGTTCCTCTCCAACTTCAGGTCATGTCACCACCCTCATCAGAAGGGGATTCCAACCTGCATACGGACATTCCAGTACTTGCACACACCAATACAACCCCTACTCCCTTTCTGACCTCTCCATCTCATGAGTTCCCTCTCTCTGATCACCAGCTCATTTTCATTAGTATCACTCCTGTCTGGTTCCTCACCACCTACAACTCTACTTTCCCCATTACTTAATCCTTCCTCTCCTCACATTCACGGTCATCAATGCCAAGGTTTACACTCTTCTGAACTCTCTCCGGGGGGGGGGAGGGGGGGAATCGGTGCTGCCTGCGGGAATGTGACTCAAGCTGTTGGGGTGGCCGAACCTTTACATTTTGCCTCCCCACTCTCAACAGGCACCAGCTGTCTCTGGCAGAAGCCCCTAGCCCCACCACCCCACCGCAGGGCAGAAGCCCCAAGCTCTCCCCCACCCCGTCTGGTAGGTGGAGACTGGAGGGGCATGGGGTGCTCCGCGAGCCACATTTTAACTAAAAGAGCCACATGCAGCTTGCGAGCTGCAGTTTGGCCACCCTTGCAATAGACTTTCATATATAATGATAGGGCCCACCCTATAGCAGTATTTCTACAGCGCTATTATGAATACTCAGATAAGAAAATGATCTCTAGTCTTCATGCAAACAGTTAACTTGTCTATCTTGCAACAGGCTTTATCATGTAGCAGCCATGCTGGGTTACCATGGTTCTCAAGCATGACCATGAACAAGCTAGGGAAAGGGGGTGGGGAGAAAAAGGCCAAGTTATGCCTGGAATTAGCCTGTGGAATGCAGCAGGGGTCACATTCCAGAACGGGTACAGCGCATGCCACACGTTCCAGCCCCTCAGCATTCTGCAACTCATGGATGGAGGTTTCTCCGAAGTCCTGGGAAACTCACAGTAGGCGATGACCTGCACCCACTTTATCTTCATTATGCTTGGCATATCCCAAATACAATTAGATGAATTAAGTCAATTTTTTGCTGTGCCCGCTTTCCTTCAGAAAACAGCTTGTGACATGGTGTGATTGGCATCAAGCCTACCATGGGATTCCTCAGTGATATTTTTCTCAATAATTCTGCTGATGTTATGTAATTCCGTCCATTGCTCCAGCCTCATGCAAAACATTGATACAAGACAAGTGTAAAGTATAAAGTGGGAAAGAATTACCATATAATGAGAAGGGTTTTTAGCCTTGCACACACAATGTTGGTGTGCTAATACATTGCAGTCATTAAGGTTTCCACCTTTCTGCAGAGTCATTTCAGATTTGCAGTAAGGTCCTCACGTTGGGCATTTCCCTTTTTAAACTACTAAAAAACAGATTAAACAGTTGAAGACCAAGATATTACGCAAGCAATAAACCTGAACACTAATCCCATAACCACAACACAGCCATCTGTTGAGCAATGGTACAATCCAATTGCTTGCGATGGACAGTAAATTGCCTGCAATTGCAGTAAATGCATTTATTAAAGTACTAAAGATGCTTCTCATGAAAATTAGGCAGCGTGCCTAAATACTGTCCTAGTTTGTCAGACCCTTTGCTGCTCTTAGCCAGGGATATAACACTTAAGATACCTGGCACCACTGACCATTACCTAGTTTCTGATGTTGAAGAGGCAAGTTTATTGATATTCATTTATATTAAGGTAACACCCAAGGGACTCATACTGGAGCCGCGTTATGCAAAGCACTGTACTAACACGGATGAAGAGACATTCCCCCTGACATATTCGGAGGTCTTATTGTCTTTGCTTCCAGGATAAGGAATATGCTATAATTTCCCTAAGGGGCTCAAAAGCAGAAATAAATGCATGCATTATTTCCTAATAGTTTAGTAGGAAACAAAGGAGGGAGATGACCTGCTGTGTCCCACCTATTCCAACGCACATGAGGACAAACTGATTGCTGAAATCTAATATAAAATGACATTTCATTCTGGGAGAAGTAAAGTGGCGCATTTGCCTAAAGTAAAATACACTCCTTCAGCTAAACTGTAACCAAAGGAAAAGGCTGTATGATGATAGAGATTCCTGGTGGTTCTGACACAGTGGTTTATTTTCCTTAGGACAATTAATCGGGAAAGTTTGGAAACATCTGAATATGCATTTTGCTGGAGTCCTTTCAAAACAGAACCTAACCATCACCAAATAGCAGGGGTCCAAACAGTGAACATGACCCAAGTAAAGTTACTAAACCAAAAAGTGCTGGGGAGCCACAGAAAACAGAACCACATTCCCAAAAAATTCTGGCACCATAAATGCAGAGAGACTTAAGCTAGTACAGAGCTCTACAGTTAGCCTGTCCTCAGGAATGTAATGGAACTCTTAGAAGTTGAAACAATCAACTTGTCACTATCAAAAAAGTAAAACATGAGAGAACAGAATGGAAAATTCTAGCCTAGTGTTCCAGCAAGTATGTATTAAATTAGGCAATGTGGCTTAATCGACTTATTGCTCATGAATATTAGCTCTCCTGTGGTGAGAGCGCTCAATGGGACACATTCGAACAGTGGCTCTGAATCAACACGCTAACAACTGAAGCTGATGTGCACAAAATCACACTTACTTGCACTTTTTGTAGTTATTGGAGGCGACACCGAAGTGGCAGTAAGATCATGAGAAGAGGGGGAAAAATTGGAATGTCAAGAATGCCAGTCACTATGAATGTCTAACCTAGCCAGAAAGGAGAATAAACTGGCCTTCAGTTTACTAGGGCAGTTAGGAGCGCTCTCATTTGGAGGACTTTCAAAGGGCATGGCTATACTTGCGAGTTACAGCGCAATAAAGGAGCCTCAGGCACACTAGCTCACTACCTGTCCACACTGGCAAGGCAAGTAGAGTGCTCTGACTCCGCTGCACCAGCGCTGCTGGTACTCCACCTCGGCAAGTGGAATAACTTGCTGCACCCTCACTGGAACGCCATGGCACCAGTGTGAATGAGGTGTTGCTTTACTGCACTCTGATCAGCCTCTGGAAAAGTCCCATAATCCCCTTAAGTCAAGTGGCCACTCTTGTCATTGTTTGGAATCAGCTGTAGGAATGCGGAAATGCCCTTTGAAAGCTCTGTTTCTGACAGCCGGCTACTTATCTGCTCCGAGACAAAGCAACCATTAGTGTGGAATGCTGTGTGTGTGACAGACAGAGTGAGAGGCGGGAGGGTGAGGGGGGTCTGCTGCTGTCTGAATTTACATGACAGCATGCTGACATGCTCTCAGCCCCCCAAAAACCCACTCTCTCCCCCCCACATACACACAACACATTCCCTGTCACACTCCACCCCACCCCATTTGAAAAGCACCTTGCAGCCACTTGCATGCTGGGATAGCTGCCCATAATGCACCGCTCCCAATGCCACTGCAAGTGCTGCAAATGTGGCCACGCCAGTGCGCTTGAAGCTGTCAGTGTGGACAGATTGCAGCGCTTTCCCAACTGCACTCTCCGAAGGCTGGTTTAACTCAAAGCGCTCTACATCTGCAAGTGTAGCCATCCGAAAGAAGCATCATTTAAACTACCCAACAGAAGATACCACGCGCTGATTGAACAGTATTCATACCACAAGGATGTGTGTCACCATAAATACTGCTCCTGAAAATACACAGAACATACTATACACTATTTTGCACTTCTATACTGTACATTCACTCTGTCCTGGGGACAGCTGGCTGTAGAGATGGATTTAACCAAGTAACAATTTCTCTTTTCTGTAGACTGACAATATCAAGTCCAATCCTATACCAGTATAAGAAGTTTCCAGGAATGTCACTGCATTTCGCTCCGAAGCCTAGAATGTCTGTAGAGTCAATGAGAAGTGAAGGAACCAGCTGCAAACGTGACTGATAGCTTTCTTTGTTCAGAGTATTACCAAGATGAATCATCACTGGGTTTCATGGTCAGTTACGACCCAACTTTTAAGTTCTCAGCATTCTGACTTTATGAATTACATCAGTGCAGTGTACAGCTACAGTAATGCATGCATCTATGTGATGCCAAGAGTCTAGACCATTGTGATATCAGAAGTAATTCAACCAGTCAGCACCCTTGCACTACAGCTAATTTGCATGCAACAATTTCATTGGTGGTATGAGGGAGGCAACACAGTGATGGATTGTTGGCCCACCTGACACACTTGTGCATAAAACTGCCACCTGCACAAATCCATACAACTTTCCCAGAATAATGCCCAGAAACAAATCAACACAACTACTCACATAACACAACAAGCGTGCACAATAACCTCAAACACACATAGCCCTGCACTGCAGTACACATGCCTTATTTGCCACCTACACAAATCCACACAACTCTCCCAGCACAACACAACCTACACACACATCACCCAACCACCACCACACACAATAACATGAACATGAACTCCCACTTTTGGCTTTTTTACACATATGATTTTACTATTTACACCCATGCAATAGCACAGGCTTTCAGTGACCAGTTTACACTATAAACCAATACTACTCATTTGAAAAAAGCAAGTGTAGATAGTCTTTAATTATTATAAAATGGTGCGTGCATGAACAGAAAATATAATCTGAGTTCAAGGCCACACCAAGCCAACTATTTAGAAAAAGCTGTTAAGGAAACCTGTGGAAAAATGATAAAGCTCACATTTTAGAAAGCAATGCTAACTCAACAGCTATTTCTCAAACAGCATGGGAGTAAAATGCATCGCAGTATGCTATCATTAATAGTTATGTCTGTCTGCTAAACAGCAATCTATCACAAGATATTTTCTACAAGTTCAGTGCTGATGTCTAAATGAAATGGGAATTTTGCAGCAAACAAAAAACACAAGTGCAGCCTTAAGGGAATCCCACTGGTTCACAATGTGGCTTTATTCCAGCAGTCTAAGGATTGCATACCAGTACCATTGACTCATATCAATAAAGATAAGTTTCCAGTACTCTGGAATGCCTGCATGTACAAGAACACTGGAGTGAAAGGAGCCATAAAGCACGGCCTCTTTCACAATCATGTTGGCAAATCAGAAATAAACCAAGGTTTTAAATATTGCTGAGTAGGGAATTCACTCTACCAATTCATACTGGGGGAAGGGAACTGATTGCTTAAGAGGGTTGGACAGGCTGGGCTGGACAATGCTGCTTGGGACAGGAAAGGTTGTGAGGGGTTTTTTGGTTATTTTTCTCCTTTCATTTTAAGATCCATGGGTTATTTTTGTTAGCTTGTTATTTTATTTTAAAAAGTCATGTTTTATGTAGATCTTTAACCACTGAGATCAAAGGGAATTGTTCCATTGTCACCAATGGGCTTTGGATTATGCACCTAAAGTTTACAGCACAGTTTGTAAAAGTGTGAACGAAAATAAATTATTAGTTGTAGCACAATCAGCGGCCCCTTCCATGACAGCTTTGTCTAAGCCAGAACTTAGGGAGACCCTGTGTAGTGACACTGAGCAGCACAGGCTGAGAGCTAGAGGGTACATCCACACTGTGATAAAAGATCCGTGGCGCAGCCTTGGCTGCCCCAGGGTTGCTGACTTGGGCTTTGGGGCTCGAGCTGCAGGGCTATAAAATTGCAGTGTAGATGTTCAAGCTCAGACTAGAGCACAGGTTCTGAGACCCTGTGCAGGAGGAGCGTCTCAAAGCCTGGGCTCCAGTCCAAGCATTTACATTGACTCCGGCTCTGAGACTCCATGCCGCAGGTTATTTTACCCCAGTGTAGGTGTACCCCAGAGAGTCCGGCAGAACTAGGTGAGCACAAGGTATCCAGCAGCCAAAGAATTGCCCAAATTCCACCTATTCGCTACTGTGAAGGACACAACAACAGCCAGTTATCTGAAATTATTGCTTTTGAGTTATTGCTCCTCACGAAGTGAGAGAAGCTAGGAAAGCTTTTTCAAAATCTCTCCTGTTCAAGGGAGAGATTCCCCTGGCAGCTGAGGGAGACTGAATATTAGCCCTTGTGCTAGTCTCAGAACAACAAGATACTTGGACAGTACACAGAACTTGCTCCTTTCCTCTCCTGAGGAAATGTAATGATGATGGCAAAGCGTTTTTATCAACTCCTCAGATTATAGGAGCAGACACTGCACCATTTCTCAATATGAGAATGAACCATGAGAACAATGGAAAATCCATTAGCAAGCTGTGCTTGCTTCTACCCCTGCCACTAGATCAAATGTCAGAGAGCACAGTGGGTTACATTACACAAGTAGGACGAGAGGACCAGGGAACTGTTTTGAACTGATAAGATAGTATTAAACTTTTTAGCTTTTACAAGTGTGAAGACAACCAGTCCCTATTCTCTTCCTCCCTTAAATTTCTCAGATCTAGGGCAAAAGCTTCTGTCAAAATCAGAAGGGGCAGAGTATAGTCAACTTGAAGCATTAACAACAACAACAACAAAAAGACACCTAAAAAATGTAAGAAGAAGCAGGGCTCTTTTTCCTGCTTTCTGGTTTCTGAGACTTTAGGGTTCAGGTTTTCACGCTTTTCTCCAGAACAATGAGGGAGGGGTACAATGTTTTGTTTTTAATGAAAACTGAGATATTCTCTCAAATTCAGGAGCTAGGGCTTGACCACCAGCCAAGACTGCAAAGCTCACAAGAATTAGCAAAGCTGCTGTTTGCAAAACCGAAGTCACCAGATCTGAATTCATCAGTTTGTCACCAACATTTGTGCCTACTCCTCTGCTAAGCAGCATACTGCTTTCTTTAATGTTAGGGTTAGAGGGTTGCTCTGTGCAAGTGATATTAATATGGCAAAACACAAAAAGAATGTTCAAAGCTGAAACCATCCCTCAACCCCCGTCACCCTCTTCTTCAATTAGAAGTGATCAGGTCATTTAAGAGATACAAACAATCAAGCTAATGTGCACGTTTATACATTAAAATTAAGTTTCCATACCATCTCTCCAATTCAATTTACAACAGATCTGAAAATCTGTAGATACGTTTGGCACAGAGATCCAAATAAGCTACCTTTGAAAATATTAACAATGCACTGAAGAGTGAAATTACTTGTACAGGTTAACTACATTAATGTCCTACAAATTATTGAAATGCTATATGAGGCCATTTAAGGCAGGGAAACTATGTTCTAGGAAGTGGGGAAAGGGAATAAAAAATTAAGTATTCTCCACTGCAACTGCTTCAACTACAAGATGATTTTCATTATCTTTCATCTGCCAAAAAAACAAATTAAAATATCAATCAAATGTAGCGATCCAGGTAGAAACCTCAAACTGCATCTCTCCCTCAACAGCAGCAATTATTGTGTCATTGTTCTCAACTTGCTAAGTTCTTCAAATGAGATCAGAAATGACTATAGCGAAAACGCAAAACCTCAACAACAACAAAATCTCATCTTTGGTACTTGAATTACTTCTGAATCAAGATATTTATACCCCTAAAACCAGGAAACAATGAAATGGAATTAAGGCTGTCAGCTTTTCCATTATGAAACAACAGTCATAAAAATCATCATTTGGAAAGTCTTAGCATTTTTCTATTTACTAGACTTTTTATTTTTAAAATAAGGGTTAGTAAAAAAAAGTTATGAATTATTTTACGAAAAAATATGGCAGAGTTAGGTCCTCATGCACCAAACGAGTCCTGAACAAATGTGAAATGTAATCAATATTGCTCTAACAAAAATCCAGTACTTGTACAACACATGGTCCTTTGAACTACCAAACCCAAGTGCCATATTTACAGATTAAACTTCAGTGCCTGCCACAAATGACTGATCCCAGCTGTATTCATGTAAAATAGTCATTGGTAGCATCCACTCTTCTTAAGGTTGAATTTATTTATTTCAGGACAAGCCAAAACAAAATGCATCCCCCAAGCTCTAAACACCCTCACAAATAACTAAAAAGAGCACTTGATACAGAGCTCAGTGAAGTCAAAGGAAAAATTTCCCACTGATTTTAATAAGATCTGGCTAGGCCATTTAAAGAATAGCACCCATAACTCCATGTGAAATCAGTTCAAGATGAATAAGCTTGGCTCCTTTAAAGAAGTTGGGGCCACTATCCTTAACAGCAAAACAAAAACCAAAAACCAAAACCCACACAACACACTGAAGTAGCAGGTCAGCAACTAATCTCCTTCCCTATGCTCGCAAAATACAATGAACAAAAATATTTCCTTCTTTATTCTAACCCCCTTTCCTGGTAGTCCATAACTGACCTAGGAAGATCCTTTTTAATATGAAATTACTCATGCTTTGTCTCAGTTCACAA
The DNA here is from genome assembly GCF_965152275.1 of Natator depressus. Lineage (NCBI taxonomy): Eukaryota > Metazoa > Chordata > Testudines > Cheloniidae > Natator > Natator depressus. Next base: position 15,671,602 of record NC_134249.1, on the reverse strand, counting down.
GTGACTTTTTTTTTTTAAACTAACATTCATTTTGTGGCTAGGAGTGCCAGATACACACTTTTACTCCCAGGTTCCAGGAGAAAAGTTTGCATCCTCATCACACACAAATGGCTGAATCTAGTTTTGTAGCCCCTCACTGAAACAAACAATTGAAGAAGTTTAAAAAAATTAATTTCAGTAGTTAAAGTTGAAGTTGCTGACTTTAAATGCTCACATTTTTCTATTCTTCTTTGCGGCCTCAAGTGAAGAATGTATCTCTTATAGGTGCACTGGAATTTAGCAATGCAGAAACAAAGCTCTCCAATGCCGGCACCGTCTTTTTATCTATGTTTGTACAGGATCCAGAATAACGGAGACTCAGTCCTGATTGGGGCTGGTAGACACTAGTGTAAGATCAGTGTTTAATACCACTAATATACACTAATTGAATTAATGGGTATATATTGTCAAATCTGAAAAAAATAGCACTCAAAAGTCAGGAAATTCCAAAAGTTACAATTTTTGCCACAACGTTAACTTAAGTGGCATTGTACACCCAGTAAGTTGCATTTCTGCACCAGTATGGCAAGTGCCTGAAGGAGAGAGTGGGACTGGAACTGCACACACCTTTCCCACTATAATCCAATCACAGTCCAGCTGATTCAGCAACGCAACACTTTGCTGAATTCTTGTACGTTGAAATCTATATCAGACTCCATCATCATCATGTTGTATTTACTAGTCCTAATTGGTCTGTTCACCACCACCATCAGTAATACACTGTTTAGTCTCTACCCTATGAGCAAATGATTAAATTGACACTGCTGTAAAAATTTAACTTTGGGAATTTCCTGACTTTTGATGGTTTTACTTTTCAGTCTTAATACTGTATTAAAGGCTAATTTTTTTTTGCATTTATTTGATGCACAGTTGGGCCCCAACCCTGTAATGGGACCCCGAGAGGATGGACCTTTGTATCCACACAGAGCCCCAATGACTACAGTCCACCCGCATGGATCAGACTGGAGGACCAGGCCTTAAAATATGAGCAGAGGGTACTACAGAGCCACAACTTCCAGCAAAATATATTTTCAATATTTTGATATGTAAACATCGGTAGTGATAGTAGGCCTGGTTTAGATGCCCTGCCCGTTTAGATATACACTATACAAATTGTTTTCCAATAATATCTTTGGTTTTTTTTAAATGCTCATAACAGAATGCATTAAACCTCTTCTTTTTTAATACAAGTATTTAGATCCCTTGTATGCCAAGCTCACAGCAAGTTTGCTTTAGAACTAAAAAAAAAAGGGGGGGATGGGGGGGAGGGAACGGGTTGATAATAGAATACAGTCTTTCATCTCTACTTCATCAGTTGGAACCTAGCCCAGGCTGGTAGAGATCAAATGTCACTGTCATCTGAAGTCTGGTCTGTAGCAGATGTGAAATAAACTGATGATCATGGTCCAGGTCCTAAAAGACAGCTGTCTTCATCAGAATATACCAGCACAACCATCACCCTTGCTGAGACAGCTGGCAGCGAGGCAAAGGAGTAGGAACAGACCAAAATGCCCTCTAACCCCGAAAGATGGTCGCTTCAGGGCATTTGTGACGTTTATGCACAAGGCATCATGGGTAAATGAGTGCTGCTGCGGCCACCTGGTTGCATGACCATTTAATGGAGAGGACTCTGGTCTGTTAGGACTGTCAATCTAGCTCCTTTCACAAGCGCTAAATTCACATAAGTCATTTTTAAAAGGAGAAAATTAGTTTAGCATAATTCTACAAAGTTATTTCATTTGTTTTTGCTCCTGTTCATTTATTCCAATCTGCTGCACCTTTCCTTGGAGGGGTTATTAGCTCTGCTAATGGCCGCCAGCACTCATTTAATTCTTCTTAATGAATGTATGAGTGAGTAGCGGAAGCTATTATGTAGAGCTTAATAAAGGGCGGGAAGGAATTTCCTAAAATTTATTGCCACAGGCTGCTGCTTGAAGATAAAAAATAAATGGTAATTGCTTGGAACAGGAAGGAGGAGGAAGATAAAAAGTCCCTAGACATGAGGTACAAAAACACCAACTGCTATGAACCAAAATCTCAAAGCCCAGAGGAAGAAGATGGCCTCCTAGTACATTTTTTGATGTTTAAGACATTTCCTTTGAACATGGATTCTGGCTGAGAAGCTTGATCTCATCTGAAAGGATTATTTTATGACACTGGAAGGATGAACATTCACCTAGGAAGGAAGAACGGATAGCATTAACTCAGATGGCATCTTATGAAAATGTGATTTATATACTAGCAACAAGATGGACAGGTTCAAGGACATCCAGAGTGCATTTTTGGATCATATAAGCACAGCCATGATATTCAGGATCACATTCTGAAGTCAACACCTAACATTTTATAGTGCCTTCCCATCACCACCACCCGTTCCATTCTCCACTGTTTTGGTTTGAGCAGGTGAAGAAGGGGGAGTAAGTGAGGGTTGGATGTGTGTGCTACCATTTCTTCAATTTCTGTTATTGTTGGTAAAAATCAATAGACTGAATAGAAAAGTAGTATCTGTCCTGGAACTTTAAGTGTTTGTTCTACATTAAAATGCTGCAATCACACTGTCATCCTTCGAATGAAACTCTAGGTCAAGTCTCAACAACTGGCAAGAACAAAGTGGAAATCAAAGACTCATCCAGTGTAATTGCAACCTGAAAGAAAAATACAGGTTTTCAAAACTATGCTTTTGATTATGAAGCACAACATTTCTCAGTCCATCTAACTCACTCTGAACTTTACCCAGACAGTATAATCCAACCATACACATGAGTCTAGGTAAGAAAACTTTGATCAATACCTCTGAACCAGAAGGCTAGCTTCATATGTATGCTTTAGAATTTACTTCCTGTAAATAAAAAGTGACACCTTGCATATTGTACCAAATACACACTAAGAACTCAGCTAGTGGCCAAAAACAAGGAACCTGTTGGAGTTATGTGTTAATTAAGGAAGCAGCAAGTTGAGAGTACAACCACTTCATGCTGGACAGAGCAACAGCCTGAAAGACGTAGACCAACACGAGAAACATACGTAGACTTGTCTCAAGTCAAACCAGATCTCACATACGACTTTGCAATAAGACGACACAAGTCTTTTTGCAACCCTGCACAGCCTTTTCAAAATGCAGTGGGGAGGAAATGGCTAAATGGAACTAGAGGAGGAAGTCAGCGAAGGGATAGACAAGTCATTAGCTCCCTTGTCACAACAAAGGTAGAACAAATGAAGTGGGGTGGAAGGCTACCCTATATTCACCAATCAGTAAATCCACCCAGGAATTTTAAAGGTGACCTGCAAAGGGAAAAAATTGTACCTCCCCCCCTCCTCTTTTTTGGGGGAATGCGAGGGGGGGGGGGGACTTCTTGATGTCAAGTCTATTTAAAATCAGTTTTTCTTTACAACTGTTTAAGTTCAATTACTAATATTCTGGAGAAACGAGACCTATTAAAGATTCAGTGCCCTCTACCCCTTCAATGATCTAACGATATACATCTTTGGGACATACAGGCCTCCAGAAAAAAACAGGGAAGACCAGAGTTCACATTTCTGATAGTTTTAAAGTAAAATATAAGCAGGGAGGGCAGAGGGAAGGGAACACAACAACACACACCTTTCAGGCCTGCCTTATTGCAACCTAAAACAGCACAAAAAGAGCACACACCCAATTTGTCTTTTAAATGCTTTGCAGGTCACCTGTAAGTGCAGATCAGCATCATCTTTAGCAGACAGTAAAAAATTAAGATTTTTTTTTCTAGACAGGGTTTCAGTTCCTTCATCACTCCTATTTTACTAGCCTGGAGGAACAAAATAAAAAAGTAACTGGTCAACCCAGAAAGAGCAGCCAAATTGGAGGATGGGAAGAAGTAGCTCCAGGAGGCAAAGTAGCAGTTTGGGAAATGGAGATGAGAGAAAGTTTTCGCACAAAGGTAACTTGGGGTAGGGAACTGCAAGACAAGTGTCAAGCATTATGGGATGCATTATGCAAAAAGACAGTTGGAGATTAGGGGGGCAATTACTGAGAGCATTACAGGCTGGCATGGCCGGAGCTTTCTTTGTGAAAATCAAAGCAACAGACCTGCCCATGACTTCCTTCAACGTTACTATTTATTATGTGTTGACATGCTCAGCTTCATAAAAGACATACAACACATCCCACAAAGCTTCCAATCTAAATACACAACACAAAATGTACTGGGAGGAACAGAGAATTCAACATGGAATACTGTACTCCCCCCCCCCCCAACCCCGCCATACTATTTATATCACCTTTTATGTAATGGCTCAGAGGATCAGAATTGCAGGGGTTGTAGAAGGAGTCATTTTGAGGAGAGATTGGAAAGAAAAGGATTTTTTTCTACTTTTAAAAATCAATATTTAGCCCTGTGTCAGGGCCATTTATTAACTTTCTGGGATGCGTATTGCTGTTTCTTACCACCACAAGCAGGGACATGGAATCTTAATCACTTCAGAAACAACTGAGCACTGCTGAGTTCCTTGCACTACAAAAATACTGCAACTTCTCAAAATCAATATGTACATTTTACCTATTCAAGGACAATATCTCTCTCTCTCTCTCTTTTTTTTTTTTTTTTTTGGGGGGGGGGGGGGAATAGAGGCTGAAAAGAGCAGTGACAATTTCCAAAGCAGAACTTGAGGTGAACCAGGGAAGAAAGAAACAGTTGAATGTGGAAGTGATTTTTTTCCCCAAAGCAGGAATTTCAATTTCTAGTGTGTGCAAGAATCAGATGTGGGAGGGAAAGTGTAGGTGGAATAGGAGAAAGGAGGAATCAAGGACCTTGTCATTGTGTTTATCAGTGGAACACAACGTATCAAAACAACAGGGAGTTCCATCATCCAGGATGTCTCATAACCACCCACACAGCAGGAAACAGGAGACCAGCTCTGCAGAAAAGTCCTGAACATTTCCTCTGGTCTCCCTTTCACCCCTCCTTCCAATCTACCTACTTGCGTGTACGTACATGTGTGATAAAACAGCTCTATGCAAAGTACTCTCAGGGGTCAAGCTCCTAAACTAAACTTTTTTAAATAACTCAGACACAACTATGATTTAAAATAATCATTCTCTCAATAGAGAAGCCACCTTAGGAAGCGTTGATGTGAACTGGATCAAATGCATTAGCCTGTCGAATCAGGGGTCGCATTCGGCTTCATTCTAGTGACAGTCTCCATTTGAGAGAAGTCCAATGTCCTAGTTCTGCAATGAAATACACACATGCAGAACCCACACCCAAGCACAGACTCAATGACTTTAATGGGACATGTACTCAGGCAAAAACCTGCACTCATCTGATCTCATTGCAAGATCAAACCCAAGACTAGAACAGCAGGGGAACAACATGTCAGTATTTAGGTGCACTTGGAGAGTTGGGCAGAAAGTGCTTGCTCAGAGCCTTCTCACCGTGCCTAACAGTACTTCACTTATAAAGCATTAAATTCATATGGGTGGGTTGGAAGGGTTTTTAAATAAACATGGAATCCTCTCCTCCAATTTTTTTTGTCCAAAGAGGCACATTTTTATAACTACCCATTCAATGCATCCGATGCAGTGAGCTGTAGCTCACGAAAGCTTATGCTCAAATAAATTGGTTAGTCTCTAAGGTGCCACAAGTACTCCTTTTCTTTTTACCCATCAACATCATTCTGTACAAAGTTAATAAATCCTACTGTTTGTTCTTCTTGATTTAAGCATCAAGAAATACAATTCACCTAAAGCTATTTTTTTGATATACCTCTGATGGCACACTGCTGAGAAGGAAGCCACAACACTTCTGCGGCACCACTTTTTATGTAAGCATCACCTTGGTGTACTGGGATTGTTGCTAGGGTGCAGGATGGAACCATCGTACAAACCAAAGTAAACGAAAGGTGAACTCAAACCACACAATCACACTGTAGGATTGCAGCAAAATGTCTCCAAGGTGGCCACGTGCTTCTTTACTTCGAAAAATTTTAGAGGCAAAATTGACCTGTTCAAAGTAGTGCATTTTTAAAATTCAGCTGCTAGCAATTTCAATTTCAGAGTCATAAAAGTGCACCGTGTTAATAATTGAAACCTAAAATGCCTGTCTGATTTGCTATAATCCTTAGTCCCTCTCCCCAAAGGGCTCCATTTGCCTAGGGGGAGCATTTTACAACCTGCATCAATTTTTAGAAACAACTTCAGTGGATGAGAACACCACAGCCATACAAATGCTGTCATCCTTTTACTGCCCGAGTTTAAAAAAGGTGACATCCCAGGGAACCATCTAAAGCGGTTTAATAGTAGAATGGTTATAATATGTCAATCAATCCCATGCACTCCAAATAATCCAGGATACAGTTATTATAACTGCAGTTCACTCATAGTTTCAACATTTCAGCCACAAAATCTGCCCTTTATCAGACAGACAGACAATATTCCACCATCTCTTCCATGACTCACTAAGACTAGGATGATGAGGCATCCTTACAGGATGATTCAAACCCAACTAGTGGCCATGATATGTGCATCATTCCAGGGCCTTCAGATCATCATGTTCAAGGTCCTGCTAAGGCCCACCATTTCCTAATTTGGAAATGCTGCACATTACAGGGCTGTCTGAGCCAGAGAGCAACAGCAGGCGTTACCTTGACCTGTGCATTCTTAACGCCTTCATTATTAGGTAAGGCTAAATAATGTGAACTTGACCAAAATGTTTTAACACTGATCTACTGGGAAGAAAACAGAACTAAACACTCTGTTAATGGTTCTCACTTTACTTACATTATTTACTACATTAAACTGAATATAGCACCTTTAGCTTCTTTGATTCCTTACCTGACATTAAACAGTGTTGAGTTTACTTTTATTTAATGTTCTTCAAGTCCTGTGTTCTTAGCCAGAGCTAGGCAAAGCCATTATCCTGCTCTTTGAAGTTCCCAAGTACCATCCAGTGATGTCTGCTTATCATCAGCACAGCAGTTATTCAGCTAAAATGCATGATGCCTGTGCTTTGCAGAAGCAATTGCTAATTACAGCAACCAAAATGATTAAAGTGTTTAAAGCTAGCAGTTGCCTCCAAAAATCCAACCATTATTATTCTAATCTGCCCTCTCATGGCTCAGAAGATTACCTACTTAAATAAGAAATGTTATTAACACTGTATATTTTGTTAACCAGTCCAATAGGCTTTAGCACTCTGTGGCCTCCTCCAGACCTATTTCTGTTGCAGGTTCAGACAGAATCCACAGATTAAATTTGTGAATTCTAATGCAGAAAGCCACAGGGAAAACAACCAAGGAACTACTACATCACCCCAATCCTCAAAGAATACCTTGCTGCTTCAGTTCTGATCCAGAGACAAAGCAGGGCAAAATGAGATAGTCTTTTTCTCTAAGTACCTAACTATGCTGGTCAGCAAATTCCATAGCAGTTTTCATTATTATCAGCAGTAGTAGTATTACCGCACCATCTAGGAGTCCTACTCGTGGACCAGATTGTGCTAGGTGCTGTACAAACAAAGACGAGAAAGACTGTCCCTGCCCTAAGGGGCTAACAATCTAACTTTAATTCAAGAGACAACAGATGTAGCTCAACAGTTTGTCTCTTTTACCAACAGATGCTGGTCCAATAAAAGATATTACCTAATCCACCTTGTCTCACAGACAGATGGGGAAGTAAACAATCAGACAATACTGGTCAGCATGATACACATTGGTCTCTGGAATCTGAAGATAAACATTGAGATAGCTTTGCAAATATGTATGGAGCATGCCCAAGCATGTTGGACAGCATGGGAAAAAAGCATGAAGGTATTTGACTGAAGATGTAACAAATGGAGAGTGGAGGTTGGCATCCCTGGATCAGAGGGGAGAATCAACTGTATAGTGAATGAGAGATGATAGGTCGGGTGGGAATTGACTGTGAAAGGCCTTGAAAATTAATACAAACAGCTTATGTTTGATGTGACAGAGAAATAGGAGCCAGTGGAGGGATTTAAAGAGAGGGGTAACAGGATCAAAACGACTGGTTAGGAAAATTATCTTTACAATGGCATTCTGAAATAATGTGAGAGGAGCAAGATTGCATTTGTCAAGGCTAGAGAGAAGGATGGAGCAGTAAACAAGATGCAAGATGAGAGCCATATCTTAGACATGTTACACAGAAAGAATTGGCAAGGTATTGATATAGCCTGGATGTGAGGACCTGGAAAGAGGTCTGAGTCAAAAATGGAGCACTACAGCCCTACCAATACACATTTTTCCTCACAGATGAGGAATATAGAGGGGTAAGCAACATCTAAAGCAGGGGTGGGCAAATTTTTTGGCCTGAGGGCCACATCGGGGTTCCGAAACTGTATGGAGGGCCGGGTAGAGAAGGCTGTGCCTCCCCAAACAGCCTGGTCCCCGCCCCATATCCACCCCCTCCCACTTCCCACCCCCTGACTGCCCCCCCTCAGAACCCCCAACCCATCCAACACCCCCCCCCACCCTCCTTACCATACCACTCAGAGCACCAGGACTGGCAGCCGTGCCACCGGGCCAGAGCCAGACATGCCGCCGTGCAGTCTAGAGCATTGGGGCAGGCTGGTGGCTCTCGCAGCCGTGCTGCCCAGCAGGAGCTCGCAGCCCCACCGCACAGAGCGCTGGCGGCACGGCGAGCTGAGGCTGTGGGGGGAACACAGCAGGGGAGGGGCCAAGGGCTAGCCTCCCCTGCCGGGAGCTCAAGGGCCAGGCAGAGGGTCTCGTGGGCCGGATGTGGCCCGCAGGCCGCAGTTTGCTCATCTCTGATCTAAAGTGACGTATATGATCATACCTTTCATATTGTAGGGGTAATTATTATTTGAATTATGCTAGCACCTAGAGGCTGCATCCCCCTTGTGCTATGTATTGTTCAAACACATAACAGGAGACGACCTTTGCCCAAAGAGCTTTTCTCACTCCCTACAACTAAATCCCAAGAAAGGGCATCTTGGATCTGTTTTGTACCCTGGAGATCCTCAGGAAGCGTTTATTAAATAACCATACAGTAGGTAATACCATAAAAGGTACACAGAAATTGTATTTAGGAGGATCCACCAAGAGTCATCATTACATAAAGGTTAGAATGGAGAGAACCTCTGTCAAATTATCTATACCTTAATAGAAATAATAGTTTCGCATTTAATTTAGTACTTCTCACTGGAGCATTCCAAAGCTGTTTGCAAACATTAAGCATACCCAGATATAATACAAGACCTCTTTCTCCAACAGCCATTGCAATCGTTCTGGCTAGCCTGGAAAATACAGTTTTAAAACAACTTTATACCCGGACAGCTTTACAGAGGATGTGCAGGAGGCTTACAGTTAGTAAAATAACACACAAACACATTCGAGTGTGCATATGTGTAGCCTAAACTACATTGCTAGATGCATTAATCTTTTTCATAACTATTACCTCCCCCCAAAAAACTTCACTAAGACGGAGATATTACCAGGCTACAGAGTTTAATTTTTGTAAGGCCATAAAACACTAATAAGAGTTAAACCCCACAATATCTTCACTGTCCCTTTACCTACCTATGATCAGACTTCTGACTTTAAGACAATATTAATACAGTGGGTTGAACTGTGCTCCCCAGATAACCCCCATGAATCCCACTTACAGACAAAAGTTTAAGTCTTCAGAATTGCTGAACTTTTTAAAGATACATATTATTACACAAATATTTACAAAGCCACTTTCCTCAAAGTTGTTCAGGAAAGCTCCTTTTGTAAAATTGTAAAAACAATCTAAAATACAATACAAACAATATGAAACAATACTGAAACAGATGCTAGGCAGGAGGCAGCAATAATTGAAACTGAAGACAGTGCTGATAAAATATTTTCATAATTGTATTTCTACTGTTTAAAGCAAGGAAACGTAGACTGAAATGAATGTGGTGCTCCCACGCTCTTGCCCCAAAGTCCTTATGATAAGTGACAAGGCACCATACCTTACAACCTAAAATGCAGCAGTTCATTCCCTTAGTCAAAGAGATATGCACCATCAGAAAGAAGGCCTCAAACCAGTCAGGATTATGGGTTTTAAAAGTAATTATTGTATAAGACTTTAAGTTCAATAGTTCTACAATATTCTTTTAGCAACCTTTTAATAATAGTGTTTGATTTAAAAGACCTGATTGTTCACCATCTTCTAATTCAGGGTGGTTACTTCTGACCCCAGATCTTACCATTAGTTTTTGATACCACCTTTGACATATCTCTCTCATTAAAGGGCTACAGACCATTTTATCAGAACAGAAATTATACCAACTACTATACAAGATCCGGAAAAGACATCTAGTGGCTAGGTTTTAAAATTTCTCAAGGTTCATTTAAAAAATATCACAAAAGATTAAATAAAAGAGTAACACCTGTAGTTGAGTTTTCTACAGCATATCCTCACTGACAATTGCTGTAGTTATAAGAGAAACTGATGAGATCAAGAACATAACACACAGCATCTTAGTGGGTCATTAAACATATCTAGCAGTCAGTAGAGATGGCTTTTTGAAAACATGAAGTTTCAACAAACACACAAAGAAATATTTTCAGGAAACCTGAATGACTTCCAAGTTAGTTTTACATCTTCATCCATCTACCACTGACACTCCCAACTGCTTGAAAATTAGCAGTACTTTTTCTTGATATAGACAAGGAATTACCAGTGATTAAAAGTTTTAGCAATTTCTACAACAGCTGTGCCAATTTCTAGCTTTCTTTGCAAATCAGGAGCTGATCAGACTAGTGGTTATACTGTACTGCAACAAGTTGACAGTGCTAAGTTAATAGATGGGTTTTGCCTTCAGCACTTTAGATGGTGGATGGGTACAGTAAATAAAGCTTCTCTTTGTACAGCGTTTATGACAGGAAACACAGGGAGCATGCGCAGCAGTTCCCGTCACACTCCCAATTGTGATGAAAATCTGACACACACAGGAAATATATGGCAGGGGGGAATTCCTGTATTTTCTCAAACTTCAGTATCCCAGTTAGCATGTACTATTAAAGGGCAGTGGTCACATCAAATTCAGCACCGCCTTAATCATATATAATGCTCACGTTCTCAGAGTCCATTATTTTGTCTCAAAGTCCATTATATGTAAATATGCAACACAAACCAGAATACAGTAATGTTCAGTACAGAAACTATTTGATGAGCTTTAAGAGAACAGAGCTAACAGGATTTGCTTTACTGATGACTGAGAAAGCATCTTACAGGAGGCGTTTACTCAGAGGCAGACTGGACATTCTCCATATTTATGTTCAGGGACTTGAGTATGCTTTAATTGACATGGCAGAGATGAGGTAGGAAGAAAAGTTAGACCAGAATATAAATGCACTGCAGTGCATCAGCACAGCAGCACTTATGGATAAACGACTGCTCAAAACAGTCATATGCAGCAACACTTGTTTTTTAATACAAGTAATTAAAAGAAGCCTTTGTAATTAATAATCTACACAGAAAATCCATCACTCAGTAAAAATGACAGAGCAAAGATATGCTACAATACTGATCAGCTATCCTTTAGACTCCTGGGTGAATCCTGATCTCGCCGACATCTGTGCAAGTTAGCAGTAACCCCACTAAAACAGTGAAATTAAATTGCTGTAAAACTGAGAGCAGAATCATGCTTTATACACACAATAAGAGACTATAAACCAGACATCCTGGAAAGGGAACAGCAAAGCAAGGTATGGACAGACCTAACTTTGTAGAGACTTTAGGCAGCACTGAAGGCCTAAATCTCAAGGAAACTTGCATTTAGAATTCCTAGTAAACACACAGCAGGGAATGTCATTCTAGACAGATAAACTAAGCATGTGGATAAGGGAATCTTCCCAGAGTGTAAAAAAAAAAAAAAGAAAAAGAAAAAGAAGAAAAACGAAAAACTTAAGCAATGTTATACGATTTGTACCAAATGTTGCCCTCCAGTGTCTGCAGCTCCTATCAACTTCAACAAAACTCACACTGAGCATTTAAGAACAGAACTGGGGTCAAATACAGTAGCTAAAGAGGAATAATTGAAAGAGAGTAGGAAAGAGCCATCATAATTGTTCGCTAAAATTCTCTGGATACTGATTAATATTTCTGTCCAATATTTAGTGCGTCACCTTCCTTTAAACTAGAACAGCAAGCACTGATAAGCAGACTGACTCCTACAGTTCAAGTTTAATTTGAGTTCCATCAGTACAGAAACAAGATTTGATAGAATATCCAACAAAACCCTTTGTAACTTCTGCTTAAATTGGTTTTATATTTCTACAACAATACTCCTCAGTGATTCACAGCAGATCTTTTAATACATCTGGCATGCACATGAAGACGACTTGTGCAGCAACAGTAAACCCGCATCACAAAAGACTACTGGGTGAAGACAGTGGCTCTCTTTATGATGATATCAATAGATATAGTACATAAAATACAGGCCAGAAAATATGGAAAGCACAAGATATATGAAACAGTAAATAATTCTAAAAAAATTCCTATTTTCAAGAGTATACTTGGCTTTTACTACATTCATACAGACAGAAGCAAAAGTGAACATAAACCAGTCACAACACTGTGTAGAAGAAACATAGTGAACACAGGCTAATGTCATAGGCATCACACTAACGTACGTTTAATCCTACAATGCTACACATTTGGAGTATATCAACATGACTGCAGCAACATTCTACACAGTTGTGAGATTTAAAAATTATGAGTCAACAGTACTGTAATTCAAGGCTTCAGCTTTATCAATTTACCACTTGCTGAATATTCAATTAGCACAGGTCTGCTATTGGAAATTGAAGTGTTATTATTCCAGATAAACATTTAGATTATCTGAAGTCAGCTAACAGTCATACCTTGTCTGACATCCTGTCATGAAACCCGAAAAAGGAGTTATATTTACATTCACAAGCGATAAGTTTAACATGATTATACAGTAGTAGTGGTAGTGATTGCAGCAGCAGCGATCTATTCTTATTTATATTACAATAGTGCCTAGAGGCCCAACTGAGATTGAGGACCCGTTTTCCTAGGCACTGTAAGAACATAATGAATGAAAATATCTTGAGCCCAGGTTTAATTCTTGTCTACCAGGGAGCTCCTCTTTATACACTTAAAATGAAGTGAAGGACAGAAGAGAAAGTCTCATATTCAGGGCTCCTTTGGGAAGTTCCCCACCATCACCTCTTTCCCCTCCCCCCCCCCTTAGTTTCAATTACTTTCCAAATGAGCCTTGCAGCAAAGGAGGCTCATGCAGCACAACCATGCATGGTCACTTCACAGCGGGACTTTCCCAATAGCAGTTGGAAATTAACTACTATCTCACGAGTCTAGTAGGTTTCAAACTGCCCTTAAGTAGACTTTAAGCTACATAAAAGTGTGTGGAAGTCTTCACTTGCATGAACAGGAAAACATGGGAGTCCCATAAGCACCTGGTCAATGTAAGTTTCTGGGCAAGGTGTAAAGATACTAACAAAAATGAAGTCTCTCTTTGTATCCTAGCATTTATCAATAAAGAGTGTGTAGCGTTAGTGTTTGGAAAAAAACCAAGGGAATTAAATCCAAAAATATATACTAATTTAAATTATTAATAATCTTACACTACACTCAAGTCAAACAATGCAAAAGTTAAAGTTTTCTTAATAAGGTTAAGTTCCACCCATCATACATATGGATTTTTTTTTTATTACGAACCCAAATGTATATTTTAACATTCAGTGGGCCAAGTTCTGCGCTCCGATATGCACTCACACTTCAGTTCATTTGAAAAGGAGCTGAGCAGCTGCAGACCAAGGGTAAATGAAGGCTCCAAGAGTACAAAAAGGGCAAGTTAAGGTTATTATGAGAACTTCAATTTTGCGTTTCTTGACGTGAGTGCTTTAGCATTCCATTAACTGTAATTTGTATTTAATATAATATGGTTGTATTATTATGTACAACTGTCTTACAATACTAAATAAGCCACGTGTCATTCCATTTTGTACAAAATGCTGCATGCCTCTTAAGAAAAGCTCATTCCTCTAAGAGAGAGCAGACATGGATTGTATACTCTTCAGGGCAGGGACCCTGGACTCAGTCCTCTGCTGAAAGAAGCATGAGCTCAGCACATGAGGAGGAGAGGTACAGGTGGCCTTTCCACTTCCCCTAATTCTAGGCTGGCCAGGAACTGAAGCAGCCCACGGTGCATGTTAAAGTACTCTAAGGGATGCTGTAACTAGCTTGGAACTGCCCTCCCTTAGAAGCCATTATGCTGGTGAGGATCACAATGAACTCCAGCCCACAGAACAGCTCCGATATCGGGGCAGGAAGGGAAGAAGGAAGGGTCAGAAGCTCTGATGGCTGTACACCAGTTGAGGATTCCCCCATGGTGGGGAAAGCTTCAACTGCCCATTTAGGAGAGATTTAAGGCCCCTTTGTACCACTCCAGTAGAACAGATGGACATTAGTGGGGCCAAGAGTCTGATGACTTGTCTTTTTACATGTTGAGAGCATGTAGGGCATTATTGGCACTATATAATGAACAATAGCTAAAAATGGAGTTACTCTCATGCAGGTTGTTTTGATGTACATTGTTATCCATAATTACTTACGCTTTAACCACATTACTAACCAACTAGCAGTGCAGAACACTCAGGCATTTGAGATTTTTTTTAAACATTGCATATGGGTGTGGTTCTGTCAGTCTTATATTAAATAGAACTTAGCTCTGAAAGTGGCTCCACTGAAATCAATGGGACAGCTTATTAAATAAGGCACTACTTGATGTAAGGGTGACAGATGTCCCATACATAATGTCCACTCAATGGGATTCTGTTCTCTCATGGGGACATTCTGTGTATGGTAGAGTTAAACCTATCAATGTATTTTTGCCATTAATTATTTTTATAAACTTTCCTTCCTTGGAACTTTAACACTAACAATCATTTTTAAAAGACATAGACTGACATGGACTTTGCTAAGAGATTTATAAAAAGAATATTAAAAATTGTTCAATAGGTCACCTTTGTGCCAAGGCCAAATATAGCGTTCTTTTAAACAGACGTTGCTGAGGGTGACAAGCCATTCCAGCTGCTCCTCTCTCAGCTATCTGCGATGACATAGGTCCCTTCGTTGAGACCTTACCTTGGGTAGCCCAGCCTCCAGTTTCTCTTTAAATACGCATTAGGTTTGACTGACAACGAGACACCTGACTTTCCGGGGGACAAGATGGTGCACACAATATGGCAGAGAACATGCACACACTGATTTAGATCTTACAGGCAACCATGTAATGAAAATACTAAAGAGAAATTACATAAAACAATTAGATTTTAAAATCCTGAAAAGAATCCCAGTTTGTTTTTATACCATATGATCCACAGCAGCTTTATGAATACGAAGTGAAATATGAATCACTCTCTGTCCATATACCAAAAAGGCTGTAAAGACAGATTATGGACTATTTTCTTTACATGGCAAGAAAACTACTGATACGCAATTTGAGAGAGACGGGGAGCACCTGAAGCTATGTTTTTCATCTCTACAACCTAAACAACCAGACTATTTTTAAATAATTACATATAATTCATTCCCAAGATAACATTTTGTAGGCAAGGTTTCAGCCAGGAGCTATGCTTTTATGCCAAGCCCAAAACAGGGATGAATGACTAGAAACAGCAGCAGAGTCTTAAATACTAGCTGCGCTACTGAGGTAAGAAGCTTTTCCTCATGTGGATAAGCGAGACTGAACTTTTGCAGTCCCCTTAACAGGTGTACGAGTCTTGAGGTTCCCTTTCAAGTTGTATTCTTTTTTTAATCAAGACACTGAGGTCTCTTGTGGACATATGGAGTATTGCCATAACAGACAATATTTTTTCTCGTAAATGTGCTGGGTTCTTCTGACCTCATGGCATCCTGACAAAAAGTTACCTTCTTTCTATTCCTGTTAAATGATCAAAAAGCAGGATTTCTGCCTTGACTCCCAGATCAAAATACCAAACTCGGTTGGAATATTGTGTTACTTGCAGTTTAGTACTCTGTTTCTCGCTCCATCCCATCTAAGCTTGAAGCTCTGTCTAGAGCAGTGGTTCTTCAAAGCCGGTTTGCCGCTTGTTCAGGGAAAGCCCCTGGCGGGCAGGGCCAGTTTATTTACCTGCCGCGTCCACAGGTTCGGCCGATCACAGCTCCCACTGGCCGCGGTTCACAGCTCCAGGCCAATGGGGGCTGCGGGAAGTGGTGCGGGCTGAGGGATATGCTGTCCGCTCTTCCCGCATCCCCCATGGGCCTGGAGCAGCAAATCACGGCCAGTGGGAGCAGCAATCGGCCGAACCTGCAGATGTGGCAGGTAAACACTGGCCCAGCCCACCAGGGGCTTTCCCTGAACAAGCAGCAGACCGGCTTTGAGAATCACTGGTCTAGAGAAGCAGAGGCAACAGAGATGGGGCAGACGTGTATTTGATTAAAAAATAATAAAATACTTGGTTTGGAGCGTTTCTGCAGTGCGAACATGCCACTGATACCACAGCTGTCATAGGCCTATCATCCAGCTTCCCAAGAATTAGCTTCACTTTTCAAACAATCACTGTACGGACACATTGTGTGGGAAGAGGGGAGAAATACAAATAATTTTTAATCATTGATTATTTTAATATTTTAAACACACTCAAGACTCCTGCAGCATCTGTCTGCAAATAATGCTAAGAATGATACTGAATTTCCTGAACACTGGGAAATTCAGGATGAAGAATAGTTTCACAAATTAAGTCCCCTTACAAAATAAGTGTCGGGAGCATTTATTTTAATAAACTTTTTCACCTGCTGTTTAATTGTGTTCCCAGAGAAAGCAAAGCTTTCAAAGTTATCTGATGGGCAAAGATGACAAATGCTGGTCTGTTTCCTGCATGAATAAAGTTATTCTGAGTGGAATAAAAATGCTAAATGACCATTGTCAGAATCATATTTTCTAGCCTAAGAAAGCAGTTAGTAGCATGTTGTCTCAGAAGAACTTCTGAACTCAAAGTAAGTGCGGGATAGAGATTTAGTAAAAAAACATTTCAGCAACATATTTTTCTGTCTGTCTGTCTTTTAAAGGGGAGCCATAGCTTGAAATCTAATCAGTTAAAAATACATTTAACCTGCCCCTGAATCCCACTGCCCTTTTTTGGGGGGGGAATGGGGGGGAAGCTTTAAAAATCACATTTCTCTGTCCCGTTACTGGGTGCAAGGCCCACACAAACATAAGGTGACACTAAGCTCCCAGTCCTGCAAGGTGCTTCACACAGGCGAACACCTCTGCTTCCATGAGCATCATAATACAGGTCTGAGGCCTCACTGGCTACCTAGGAGCACAGTGAAAATGAGCGTCCACAAAAGATGTCAAATACACAAAGTAAAAAAAACAAAACAAAACAAAGCAGTTCTCTTTGTCTTGGGTGTTACTACTATAGTAAATATAAGTGTTTCAACAGAAGTGATATATTTCAGTTGCCCTTTAAGTAGACGCAAAAAAGGTTAGTCATGACATGAAGCACAGCATCCTCACTTGAGTCAATTGGTCCAAATCTTTTACATACAGAATTCAAAGGATTCAAAAAACAAACAAAAAAATGTTTCTAAAATGTCTGCCCTGGATAACATTATGAAGAAGTTGCTTTCCCTGAAGTTAGCTATATAAGAATGCCCACTGGGGTTTCACAAAACTGGGAAACAGCAATCTAACCATGAAAAAAATATGATCTTACCAGCTGATCATATAGAGGGGTCACCAGAAACCTTAGGGAGCAGAAGAGGGAAGACACAAAGGCTAATACCCTTCTTTTTGAAAACATTTCAAAATGTTCTTTCAAAACATTTCATACAATTTAACAAAACACTAATTTGCAGGCTAACTACAAATCAAACAGGGCAGCAATCAAAACACCTACCATGTTCCACGAAGACATTGCAATGTGGGCCTCCATGCCTAGATGATTCTTTCTTCCCTGCTCCTTTGATAAAGTGCAGGGCAGGCAGACTTGGCCTCCTCTGGTCCCCAAGAACTTTTCCAGGCTGCTGCCCCATAAAGTAAGAATAGGCAATCTTTCCCAGGACAAGAAGGGTGTGGAGACGGAGATCCCTGATCTTCCAGGTTGGCAGAGAATTTGGAAGTAAAATAATATTTTAGATGTGTGCGTTTGTTGCGTTTACTGCATCAGCAAACTGATCACTTTAAGCAGAGAGTTCAGTCAGGTGCACAGATTCTTTCCACACTTTAAAAACTGCAACAAGACTCTTCAGGTGGCTTTATGCAAAGCTGAGAGTTATAAGATGTTCCACTTACTTAGTAGCTACAAGTGTTACCAAAGTTTCAAGTTCTTGTCTGTAATAAGTCTTCCACTGAGTAAGTGCGAACTAGTTCATCTTACCAATAAGAAAACCACATATAGGGTCACCCAGGCAGGAAACAGTTATTCCCATTGCAATCAATGTCAGGGTTTCTTTTTTTCTCCTTTTCTTTTGCATAGCACTTAGTTAATAAAGGCCAAAAAGCCAGTGATTTGGCTTCAAGTATTAGTAAAGTCAGAGAGAGTCAAGTGTGTTAGAGTCATTTTAGATTTCCAAATAAACAAGGTGCAGACAGTTCAAAGTCTTTGGGGATCCATAATGACTTTTGAGTGAGGGGGGTGTTTCAGTGGTGGAACTTGCAGTCATCCAAGCCCAACAGATTTGCCTTCTCTGATAACAGGTTTTCTGCCACTCTTACCACTGCTACCTCTCTGATGCTCTGGGTAAAGTGAAGCAAGTGATTGGGCACTTCAGGATCATTTTGGAGCAGAAGCAATAACAATCATCAAGATATGACGGGTAACGAATTACCCATCTGCGCCAGCTTGCTGCTTATAAGGCAGAGAAGCCAAACCTGACTTGTTCCTTATTGCTCATGAAGGATATAGATGTCACTCTATTCAGGCCATTCGATGCCGGTGGCAGGAAAGAGGCGTTAGTCCAGTGATGCTCTCCAGGTGGAAGGTTTCTGCACAGCAGCCAGAAAAGGTCAAGCTGGGGTGACCGGGCTGGCTTCATCCCAATTGGGGAGCGTAACACTTTGAAAGGCCAGCTTGGTGAGTTATAGCAAGGCTATGGCTTCTGATCATCCCAAAGCTTGACAAGGGAGTTAGAGAGGCCAAGAACCCTAATCCCCACATGCCCTGAATGCTCCCAGGGGCCAGAATAATGGCCAGGGGGGAGGTGGGGGGGAAGACACGACTGCAGTATGACAAGGGGTAGAAACTTCGGGGGGAGGGTGTCAAACCCCAGTCTGGGGTGGGGAGACGAAACAGAGAGGATGAAGCTCAGCGCTGGTGGGGGGGAGAGGGGAGATCAAACGCCCCGGGGGGGGGGGGCAAGGCCTAGCCTGAGGAGGGAGGAAGCCCCTTGGGGCGGAGGGCAGGGAAGGGATTAAGCCCCAGCCTGGGGGGGAGGGGAGCCCAGAGGGACGGGGCAGGGCTGCCGTCTGGGGGGAGCGGGGGCAGTGACGGGCTAAGGGGCCGGGGCTGGGGCCCCGCCGGGGGCGGCTGCGAGTTCCCGGCTCCCCCCCGCCCCGGCCAGTCACATCCCCGCCCTGCCTCCGGCCAGCCGCCGCCTCTGCCTCCGGCCGCCTCGCCGCCGCGGGGCTCGCACCGGCACCGGCACCGGGCGGGGGGGTCCGCTGCCGGCTCGCTCAGGGCGAGAGGAGCCCGCGGCACACGGCGGCCATGACGGGAGCCTGCTGGCGCCCGAGCGAGGCTGCGGGGGGCGGGGCACGCAGCGGGCGGGGGCGGGGCAGGGGGCGGGGCGAAGGACGGGGGAGAAAAGTGGGGAAGGGGAGGAGAAGTGGGGGGAGGGGGGAGGTCAGAGGAGACAGGGAGGAACTGTACCCAATTGTCTGACAGTCCCACCGCAGCTTGGGGGGGGGTCTCTAGTGGGAGTGATCCCCCCCACACACACACCCCTTACCACTCCTACGTGACCTGGAGCAAGTCAAGTCAGTTACGCTATCCCGTGCCTCTGTTTCCCCACCTGTAGAATAGGGATACCACCACTTCCTTCCTTCCCCCGTTCGGCCGGCTGGTGGGATTAGACTGTAAAATGTGTGGGGCAAGGGCGGGCTTTTGCTACGTGCTCACACAGCGCCCAGCACCCTGGTGGGCTCCTGCTTGCCAGACACCTCCTCTCAGACCTGCTCTGAGCCGGCCTCTCTGACACTGTACTTACCAGGGTGGGTGCCCCGGAAGAGAGTCCTTTACCACATTGGGGGATGTGCCCACTGAGATATCTGCAGCATTTCCAAGTTTTGTGGCCTGATCCTGCCAGGTGCACCCAGCAGTGTTGTTGCTGCTCTCAGAGAGTACTTGGCACTGCACAGGATCAGGCCCACTGAGAGGGAACGCCC
The DNA here is from genome assembly GCF_965152275.1 of Natator depressus. NCBI lineage: Eukaryota > Metazoa > Chordata > Testudines > Cheloniidae > Natator > Natator depressus. The sequence goes on along the minus strand of NC_134249.1, from coordinate 15,651,185 downwards.
ACAATAAACCTAATTACATAAGCAGTAATGATCATTTATTTTCATTGGCGCCCACTGTTCTTTATGTCTACTCACTCAATGCTGTTCCTGTCTGCTCCTCCCGGCAACTCCACTCCTCCTGCTAATGCTCGCTCAGACTGCTCCCCAGGCTGGATCTCTCACCTGACCCATTGTACAGGCTGGCTCCCTACTCTCACAAAGGACTTGTCTACATGGGGAAATTGACCAGAATAACTATTGCAGAATAAACTATTCCAGAAGAACTCCCCATGTGAACGCTGTTATGCTGGAAAAAGACTGCCTTCTTCTGATTTAGCATAATCCATTTTCAAAGTGGATTAAGCTAAACCAGGAAAAGGACTCTTGTATTTCAAGGAAAAGAGCATCCATACAGGGAGTTATTCCAGAATAGCTATCATGCTTTAAATTCACCCTCTACTTTATTCAGGGACAACTTCCCTATGTAGACAAGCCATGAACGTCATCCTCTCCCATTAGGTTACAACTGACTCTGTAAAATGCTATGTGGTTGTTTAGGAATTAACCCCATCTATGTTGTCTACCATGTACCAACAACTTCCATTGTATCCCACCACATTCTACCTGTTGTTCCCTGTAATTCTGTCTTGGGCATCTGGCAACATGAGCTTTCCTCTCTTGATTTAGAGATGTCAGTGAAGCCCTGCATGGAATTATTTCTCTTATGTCACTGTTGCTTATTTGCTCTTCCCAGAGGATGGGCTGCAAGCTTGATGTTTCTTTTCCAAAAGCACAAGTTCAGGAACCTGGCAGCATTCTCTGAATGCAGCCATCCAGCTGATCCCCCTGAGCCAATCTGTTTTTCAGCGCTGTTTGCACAGTCTATAAATCCTGTTGTTGGCTATTTCAGTCATTTAGACTGTTAACTCCTTGGGGCAGGGACTGCTCCATCTCTGTTTCAGAGAGGGACAAGCACGGCGACCATGCTTAAAGATTGCCAAGTCCCTGAAACAATCAGCTCCAAGTTTTAAACTCTTTGCCCATCCCCAGGGTAGCTGATAGGGCAGGCTCATGAGAAGACAGTGATGGATCCTCTTCTCACAAAAGCTTGGATTTTCAGTTGTGCCTAAGGAAGTTAGGTACCCAATGTTAATGGGAGTTTGGCACCTAACAGCCTAAGACTCCTTTGAAAATCCCAGCCTAGGCTCATCTCCCTCTCAGTGCAAGTTATGGGGAAGGGCAGGAATCAAAAGCAGCCTACTCAGATAAGGGAACATGTCAGTTCAGGAATTGAATAAAGAGACTATGCGAACCCGAGAAATGCCCTTTGCAACTGGCCTTCAGGGTTTAGTTGTGGGTTTGCTGCACTAGCAGGAATTGCATAGACCACTGGAGACCTCTAGTGGCCATTTAGAAAAATATCAGATTCCATTTCTTAGAACACATGAAAGGAAACACCCCTTACCTGTGCTGATGCTTCTGTTCAGAGGCCCCTGCCCAGCAGGACCAGCGGGTGTTAGTTACTTGGCTTCACAGTAATTGATATGTTCACACACCTTCACCTGTTTGACACGTCCAAGGAATCTAACTAAGAGCTGGAAACTTCCTCTGCTAAAACCAAAAGGAAACAAAAAGCTCAGATCTGAAACAGATGGGCTGGATTTTTAACTAACTTCTCACCCATCTCCGGCTGCAGATCCATGCGTATCGACCCGTGTGACCTACGTAGACATGTGAGAGGGAGATGGGGCTGGTGAAAGACAAACTGGGGCATGGAAGGCGGTCTTATCAGAGAAGCACCCTACAGGCAAAGACACTGCACATTTTCTGTTAGATAGATAGATGCCCTTCCTTGTTCTTCCTCTGAAAGTTGAGCCTGACCATGGGCCATTTTGATTAGAGATCCATTCAAGAAGAGGCACCACAGGCTCCTTTCTTTCTCCATTCCTGAACCTGAACCTGCTGGTGACAAGAGGAGGTCCCGTGGTTACAGTAGAGCGCTGAGAGGAAAGATAGCCCTGGGTCTAAATCCAAGCCAAGCAACTCAGTCTCCACTGGCACTAATCTCATTTGGAAATTGGTTTCTCTCACATCGTTCAACCATATTAGCTAAACTACTTTCAAGAAAGGTTTAAGCCCATCTGCACTCCCCCTTCCTCCAAGAACTATTACAGGGTTGTAGTGTGAGGCTGCCAGATGTCCAGAAATATGGCAATATTTTAAATTCACATAGCAATTTCCAATCAAGCCATTTCTGGATGACAGCTGACAAAACCCTCCTGGGAGGCAGCGAAGAGCAGTAATTTCATCCCTCAGCCCACTTTTAAACCAGGTTAAGGTGCTGAACATGGTTTAAAGGAAGAGAGAGTAGTTAAGGATACAGGGTAGAATGTGGGTAATTCACCTGGCCGCCTTTTGCCTGAGTCAATCCCCTTGGAAAGCAGGAACCTTTGCTGAATACTGTCTTGCTACTTATATTGCTCCACACCCAATAGCATTTAAAAGCTACATACTAAACCTGGGCAAAAATCCCCAAACTCCCCCTCTCCAGCAACAAATAAAATCTTGACTCAGTGACTTGGGTAAAAAAACATAATCCGCTATCATACAAGCAAAATAAATGCTGCTAACCAATTCTAACATGTACAGGGTAATGGTGAAAGGACACCCCTGTGGTTAAGTCTTCTTGGGTTGTTTTCCTCCATGAATATTTGAATGGCAGAGGTACCTGCATCATTCACAGGCTCCAGCTTTTAAGGAGAAAAGGAGTACTTGTGGCACCTTAGAGACAAAGAAATTTATTTGAGCATAAAATAAATTGGTTAGTCTCGAAGGTGCGACAAGTACTCCTTTTCTTTTTGCGAATACAGACTAACACGGCTGCTACTCTGAAATCAGCTCTTAAGGAGGTAATCTATCCAGACTTTTCCTCCCAACTTGATGATGTGTTTGTCACAGTGTTTAGTAGGAAATGTTCTCAAACCTCAGATGCAGATCACAGCTCTGGTCACTCAAGGTTCCTGGGCCTTGCTGCGTGGAGTGCATTACATGGAACATGCAAAATACTCATTTAACAGCTGGAAGATGCAATATATAAAGCTTAGTGCAGCAGGCTGAAATTCTGCAAACTTGAGTGGAAACTGCCACCTAGTGCTTAGTCAAAGGCAACTGCAGGGGGCAACACGAAGGAGATGGAAGGCAAATTGAGGCATATATCTGCTTCCCATGGAAAGTCTTGGAGCAAAGGCTCCTGCAGGAAAGGGCTGAGCTGAGGATTTTCAATATCAGTATTAGATTAAACCACAAACAGGACAAGTTTCTTGGTTCTATCAATGGGCCCATCGCATCCAGAATCTCCCAGCACTTTACAAGCCAATTAATTCAGTCTCTGACCTCCCTTATAGAACAGGCATCATTCCCACTTTACAGACAGAGAAACCTGAGGCACAGAGAAATGACAGACAGTGGTCGAGCAGGAACCAGAACGTGAGTTGTGACTCAACATACCCTGCTCTACCCACTAACCTCACACTCTCCTGAGGATCCCAGGGAGGACCCATATTTTAAGGGGTGAGGAGTCCTCCTTAGGACGGCCCGGATGGTCCTGACCTAATTCCCCAGGGATCTTTCAGGAAAGCAACTATTGTATAGGAGCCACTGGAAGCAAGGCCACGCTGAACTAGGGTGACCGGACAGCAAGTATGAAAAATCAGGACGGGGGTAGGGGATAATAGGCACCTATATATCACAAAGCCCCAAATATCAGGACTGTCCCTATAAAATCGGGACATCTGGTCACCCTACACTGAGCACACGAACACCACACAGGAGCACCATGCAGGGCAAGATGTCCCATGGAGGGAGGCTGGCAACGTCTTGATGGAGAGTGGGTGCGGAGGAGAGGGACAGGCAGCCAGCAATAGCTTAGCAAGGGATGCTTCAGCCACTTCTGCACAGGCAGGATGAAGAGATGGGACCCAGCAGGGTGTAGTGCAGCCACTGACGTCCTTGTACAGGAAGGACTTGACCTAAGAATGGTTCCTTAGTGAGACCCAGTTCATCACGGTGGGACACAAGCTCATCCAAACAAACGACTCACAGATTCGCTCTCAAAAAACATTCTTTATTGAAGATTTTTTTTTAAAAAAAATCTAGTAGGAAACAACAGCTAAATCCTTCACAACCAGAGCTCACTGTATCAGACCTACAAAATAAAACACTTGTGATCATCACTTCCGTGCATGGGATGGGAAGAAGCCTTTTGCTCTGGAGGATCAAGGCACCTTGCCTGACTACTACCTCTGGGCACTCAATACACAGTGAGATGGCCACCTGGCACCAGCAGGTCTTTGTACCATTCTGTACGCTATATTCTAAGCACAGAAAATGCAAGAACTGACCATCCAAATCCAGTGTGTGTTTGGAAGGGGGCAGAGAGAGCCGCACAGCACGCTGACAGAACCATTCACAGGCTCGGCGATGAGTCCCGTCCTTTGGAGATAGGTAGCTGTAATGTGGGTCTTGAGGGAAAAAATGTGTCTCTTGAATAAAGGACACATTGGTAGAACTCCTATCGCTGTCATGATCAACCACTGCTGGGACCGGCTATGTGATCCTTGGGGAATGGCGGGGGGGGGGGGGGGGACACACGCACACCATAAGGCAAAACAAAATACATTGTCCTAACAATGTGGCCCACGTTAGGGGCACTTTAAAAGCACATTGCCCACCATGGCAACCAGTCTAGCAAGCTACATCCCAGTGGCAGCCGCTCTTCACAAAGACCGTATGTCCAGTCTGTAGGGGTTTACATTGCCCTACAAACCAGAAGGAATCCTGTATTTTCTGAGCTCTGGAAAGACATTTAAGGGATTGAGGCAATGCAGGAAGTTGGGGAGTCAATGCTGCTTTGGCAGGATTCCAAGCTGCCATATCTCCTTCCCTCATCCCTCCAGTTCCAACAGCCTCTGCCGGGTCTCCAGCACAATCTCCTGCATCACCTCTGGTTTGAGAATGTCCTTGATCTGCAGTGAAAAGGAGAAGGGCAACGTTTGCAGTTGTGACCCCGGCACATGAAGTGGATGAAGCCATGCCAGGTGCACAGGGCAATGAACTGCAGGCAGGTGTTAATGCAGCATATGGAAACACGGGGGCTGTGGGCCAAGCAGACTCTACTGGCAACAATCACAACAGATGCCCCAAGTCCTGACAGCAAACTAACCCAAGGGCACAAGAGGGGAACTAAGTGAGTCTTGCCTGGTCTGTCAGGGATGGTCTAGATAATATTTAGTCCTGCCACAAGTGCAGGGGACTGGACTAGAAGACCTCTCAAGGTCCCTTCCAGTCCTACGATTCTATACCTACTGAGCTGAGGGTACAGACACCACAGCCCTTCCTAAATCATGTGCTTCGGTACTTAAGAGGGAGCATTATATTGGAGGTGGAGCTTGACTACGTGTTCCACCGTACCTGGGAGGCTGACACCGGACACGAAAGCAGGAGACATTTTAAGTCTGTCTGTTTGGGGAGGATAGGAGAACAACGAAGGCTTGTTGATGGGATCTCTGTGATAGCATATGGCATTAAAATCATTAACAAATCATGGGGCAGAGGGGCGTTGACTGCACCATATCCAGCTACAGAAAGTCGGGCACCAGGAACCTTCCAGCATCGGAAGGGGATGTGCATATGGGAGAGAGAAGACAAAACTCTGACCTTCCAGTCCATTCTAGGTAAGGCACCTCCTCCTCACCTCACCCTACCCTGGTGCAATTCCAAACCCAATAGGTTTGACGGGGATCAGACAGGAAGGGACTGTTCTTTCACGCAGGGAAGAAACCTTGTCGTTGCTAGCGAAGGAGATATTTGTTTCTATAGAGCCCAAGTTGAACATTACCAGATGTAGGGATTTTCAACCCATCCCCATCCCAACCTTTCCACAGCCATCTGCTTCACGCTGTGACAGAGGACATCATATTGCCGCTTACGACGACAGAGGACCTTCTGGGTGGATCCCAGGCAGCGAAGGCATGCCCTATCCTACTGGCTTTGGGGTAAAGTGGTGTGGCCCGTGCAGCAGGGAGGGAAGAAAGCAGCAACTGGACTCAGTACCTGATGGGGGTGGGAGGCCTCGTAGCAGTACACAATGCTGGTGTCGTAGAGCATCAGTTTCTGAGCAACCAGAGCCAGGATGCAGTTCCGGAGTCGTGAGATTACCGCCCGGTCATGTAAGGAGACTGGCTGAGAGGGAAGCAAGGACAAAAGGGGAAAAACACGGAATGTGAGAAAGGGATGAATTTGCGAGGAAGTACTGGAGGTCTAGGACAACACAAGCGTCACTCCAAACCGAAAACCACATCCAGAAACTTGTATCGTCTACGTAATACAGCTTCTGTCCCTGAAAGTGAATTCAAACGTCTAAGGAGGCAGGGGAACTAGTGATTAAAGCAAGGACTGGGAGCCAGGAATCTTGGGCTCTTTCCACACTGCCAGGTAAGGAATGTGGTCTATCAGTTCTGGTCAACAGCTACTCACTGCCCATGATATGGCTCCACTATAAAAGAAGCCTGGATGTTCAGACAGAAAACTCTTTCTCTGAAGGTTCCCCCAATTCCCTATGTGTACCTCCTTCCACTTCCCCATCTAAAATTCCATGTCTCGGGCAATGTTCTGCCATCCAAAAGCTGAACTGCAGCTTTTTGTAGCCCATTGATGCTGTTCCTTAATTTGGCTGAGTGCACCAGGCCTGCAGCACACACCAGAGGGACGAGAGAGATCAGGACCAAGCATTAAACCTGGACGCCCCGCATGGCAGCACAGACTATCACCATGAAGCTACGCAGCTGTCTGTGCAAGGAAAAGTCCCTGGCAATCTCCCCACACAAGCCAACTCACTCCACACAGGCAGTGCTAATGGAGCAGTCCATCGTTTCAGCTAGGATGCATGCGGTTTACTGCCAATATTAAAGGGCTAGGAATTCGGCTAGCAGTTCACTGTGCGTTAGATATGTGAACAAATCATGGGGGTGCTGACTGAGCCAGCTGTGGTGGTTCCCAGAGACCTGCCTGCTCCCATGGCGGTGGCTCCCTTCCTTGTTTCCAACTGCGAATTCACACTAGCAGACTGCTACAGATATAAATATTTCCTTCATGTGTTCCACATAAGCAACTGCTGTCATGTCCTCCAGGACATTCCGAGATTGTGAACAAAAGGGGAGATGCCGCAGTGACACTCTCTTTATTCAGGCGTGGGCCACGCTATGAAATGTGTGTAAGCCCTTAGGTTAGCACTTTCCCTGGACACAGGTTCCCTTTACCATAGATACCAGGGTCCTGTTTCTTGGCGCCAGGCTATTGAAATACAGCTTGATAATGAGGCCTTTTGACGAGCAACTAACCAACCCAACCACTGCTGAAGCACTGTTTCCTCACCTCCAAATTGGTGACAAAGCCCCCTGCCTCTTCATTCTTCTGCTCGGGCGTTGGATAGATCCAGATGAAGCCGTTGTTGCCAAGGATCACAGAGGCGCCGCAGGGCAGATCATGGAAGTGAGTCTTCTGGCGTTTCACGAGGGAGGGAGAGACCTGAACGAGCACACCCTGGCCAAGCTGAAGAGGAGAGCATGACACTTAACAAGAGAGGGGTGTGGCCCGACCACTGACACCAACTCCATTGGTGGTCTGGGAGCCAGTCAACTTCAACTCGGTGCTTTGCTGTCCCCGTCTGGGAAATGGGGATATCAACCCTGCCTGCCTCCAGCGTGCTGGGAGGATTAACTAATGCCCAGACAGCCCTTTGAAGACAAAGAGTCTACGGAAGCTTTCAGTGAGAGATGTACTAATATCGTGATCGTACCAACATCCCATCCAGCCCTCCCGAAAGGCAAAGAGCGAGAGAGGCTCCATTTAGCGGCACATTTGATCCAGTCACCGTCCCTCACCCTTTGTACAGTAATCCCGCTCCGCTTTCAGCTTTGAAGTGCTAATATCCCGGGTCTGATAACTGTGAACTGCAGCCTAATTACAAACAGCCCATTGACTTATTTCAACACACAAGACCAGAGACAAATGCCAAGCACATAAAACCCCCAAATCCTGGGGCAACAGAGAGAAGGAAAAGGCCCAGGCAGTTCCGGGCAGGAAGAGCTATCAGGAAGTTTCAGCCAAGAGCGATTTCTCCCCAGGGTTCTGATACCCAGAAGGGGTTCACTATCTGTAACTGCTGATAGGGAGGGCTAAAGGGCAAATGGACAAGATTCATTTCACACCGGGGGACTCTGCATTTTATTTCACTTTGGGCTCCAGTCCCTTCATCTTCCCAGCCTGCAGATACAGGTTAGTAACAAAATCTTGTTCTTATCTAGAACCCTTCATGCTGAAGGACCCTGCACTCGGGAGCCAACTCTGCTCTCATTTACGCTGGTGCACAGCCAAACAAATTCCAGTGACAAGGAAAAGTAGCAATCTGATCGGTACCTCACCTTCCCGTATTTCAGACTCCGTGTGTGCAGTGATACAGCCCCATCAGAAAATACTGCCTGGACTTCTGCCTGGCAGTGCTGCTTAAGGAAAAGAGAAGTCTGCCTCCAACCAGCCCCACTAGCCTTCATTCCCCCACCTCCCATCACTCCCGCTGGGCAACCCACAAACGAAATATTCAGGTGGAGTTTCCCTTTATCCCATAGTTCTCCACCAATCCCCAGCACTGCTGTCTGATGGTACTTTCCTGGTCATTTCAGGGCAGCCTAGGGGCTCAAAGCTCAGTCTTTATTCTCAGCCTAGTAGCCTCACAAAGGGCCATGCAATACACGCTATGGAGTGAAAGTGGCATATCTTGGCATCCAAGACAACACAGGCCCACAAGCCCAGGTCCATCCCCCAGCTAGCCCATCAACAATTAGTCCTTGGGAAGTGGGGAGGGAGGGCAAACGTACAGAAGAAGCAAACTGGAGGTGAAGGATTTGGGGAACGGCATTCAGACCGGCAGTAAGACCAGCCTAATAAGCCTAGGAGATCACCAGATAAAACAGATTATAGAGCAGGTGTTCTCAGACTGGGGGTTGGGACCCCTCAGGGGGTTGTGAAGTTATTACATGGGGGGTCGCGAACTGTCAACCTCCACCCCAAACACCGCTTGCCTCCAGCATTTATAATGGTGTTAAATATATAAAAAAGTGTGTTTAATTTATTGGGGGGGGTCGCACTCAAAGGCTTGCTATGTGAAAGGGGTCGCCAGTAAAAAAAAGTTTGAGACCCACTGTTATAGAGTCTAAGACTGAGTGTCTCCTACGATGGTCAGCGGATGATCTCTACCTTCAGGGATGGTGTGCACATGTTGTTTCCCTCCAGCAGCCATCCTAGGACAGATGCTTCCTTCAAGCAAGCATCCCAGAACAGGATTAGAGCCTCACGGAGAGGCTGTCCAGTGCTCCTGACCATGATACACCTACTGTTTAGGCAAAAATGGGACCTAAGGCCAGACAGAACTGGGGAGGCTGAAAAATGTCAGGTGGAAACAAAGGGGAGTATAACACCCTTCCTGTCCCGCCTTCCTGTCCCACCTATTTCAGTCAGCGGTGGAAGAGAGAACTCTTGGATTAGGTCACATGTATGAAGAAGGAAGGCTCATGTTCTGATTAACAGAGAGAGTTAATCTGCCAGCATTCGGCTATGCACCAAAGACCCACAGACGCTTCCTGTCTAAATGCAAACGAAGGAAGGATACGCTGATAAGATCCCCTTCCTGTAGATAGTCCCTCATTGCAAGCTCATCCTCCGCTGATCTCCTCCTCTGAAATGTACAAAGGGAAGAAAAGTTATGTGAAAAAGTAACTGATCCCCATCCATTTTAATTCCGTCCACCACACAAAGTTCTGCCACCACAAGCTATGGGGCATGGCCTCCTTAGATCAGCAGGTAGAGCACCTGCCTCTTTCTGTAGATCATAAAGCCTTCCAAGGGATACTCTGCTGCTGGACGCATTTTGATCGGGTAAGGCACTGGAGAATATGCTGTAGGAACAATCCAGCCTGGCCAGGATGAGGGTAGCTGACTGGCTGGGACCAATACGGCTCCTCTATCTCAAAGTACCAGGATTCCCATAACCCAGAAGTGTAAAAGGTGCAACAGCTACAGGAACAGATACACATCTACACTTCAAGCTGGGAATGGGATTCTGAGCTTGAGCAGACATACCTGTGTTAGCTCTGATTGAGCTAGCACGCTAAAAATGCAGCACGAGCAGCTGGCCCGAGTACATACCTAGTGCCTCTGGCAGGCACGCACACAAGGCTGCTGCAGCTACACACGATTTTTAGCATGCTAGCTCGATCAGGGCGAAGGTGGGTATGTCTCCCCCCAGCTGGGCATTACATCTCCAGCTTCAAGTGTAGTCCTATCCACTGAGTGTATCAGTTATGTAGATGGAATGACACTTGATAGGATGAGCTGCCTTCATGCAGAAGGTCCTGGAAAGGGATACAGCAGATTAACCTGCAGACCTGCATGCACAGATGAATTAGCTGGGAACCAATGCTGCACTCGCAACAGCAACTGGGGAAAGAGATACGCAGCCTCGCAGCTCATCTCAGCGCCTAGCTCCTCACATCTGCTGCCCTTGAGCAGCAAGAAAGGAATCCAGCAACATGCTACTTGGCATTCACTCACCAGCTCCCCTCCTGGTAGGTTCATGGACGAGAGAAGCAAGACTGAATCCAGCCTGGCGTTGGTCTCCACCTTCCATCGTTTCTGCTGAACCTGAGGGGGAGGTGAGAGAAGTTCCTCTGTTATTCTGAAATATCAAGCATGTGCTTACCAGTGGAGCAGGACTTTTAATGGCCAGTAGAACCAGAGTCCCCAGCAATCAACACCAACCAAGGAACTTCATACAGACAAAAACGAGGAGTAAGTGACGAGATTTGTCCTGTTCTCTGTGTATGTGAACACACCCCACCCGATACAAACATCCACTAAGAACATTAACAGGGGATCTCAGGCACAGATGTAGCACACAAAACGACTTTTAAATCAATTTTTAAGACTCCAACTAAATGTTACATTAACCATGTCCCTTTAACGAAGGAGGCTGATATCATCTCCATTCTACAGATGGGCAATGACTTCCTTAATGTCACACAGCAGCTCAGCCTGGAATAGAATTCAGGATCTTAAAAAAGGAAAGGTCCAATACAGTAAGATGCTGAATTCCCTCAATGCCCAGTGGCAGGCCCTAGACAGGCTGGATGCTAAGGTGCTGGGCACACTAGATCAGACACAGACGCACCAATTACAGTCCTATGTTGTCACTACTAACCTGTACTAACACTCTTACATTTTAAATGTAGGACAAGTGTAATTCTGGTTTTACTGTGTTATCAGGGAAAATGAGTCATTGGCAGGAAACAGTGGCCAGGATCTCCTTCGCCTTACCTCTGTGACTCTCCCAACCACAATGTCACCAACTTCCCCATTATACCTGGGAGCAAGACAAAAAGGGAAATTGTGTTCAAGCAAACCTCTTCCCAGACTGGCTCAGACACATCGCTCGACTCAGGTACATGTATCAGCAGGAGACTGATTAAAAACACAGCATTAAAAAAAAAAAAAGCAGGGCCAAGCTGGCAAGAGTCATCTTTGGAGTCTGTGCAAACTGTAGCATCAGTGTTTCCAGTACTAACCTTTATTTCCAGGGATTTATAACTGGGCTCAATACAGGAGTAAGTAGATGAAATTCTCTGGCCTGTGTTACACAGGTCAGACTAAATGATCTAATGGTCCCTTCTGGTCTAACAATACATGAATAATATGGCTATGAAATCCACCAATCTGGTGTAGACGGAAGTATTGATCTGATAAAGTCTGACAATTTCTACATTCACTCCAACATCTCCCACTGTTGGACACACACTGAGACCATCTGTTGGCTTATGCCCTCCCTCTCTGAAGTCGTTAAGTGGGAAATGCAGTGCTAGGAATTACACAGAAGGAACATCTAATTTCTAAATAGGTTCAGAAAATGGCTTCTGCCTCAAAGTCTGTTCTCACCTGGTTTTCAGAGCTTTGACACAGATCAGTTTGTTCACTCTCTCCACAGCACCTGCTACAGATGCTACAAGTTTCTCATCTCCCATATACGTGCCATGGCCCCTGCCGAAAAAGAATACATCAAACATCCACACATACATCTGCCATCCCGACCACCCTGGGGTTGGCCAACCCACTTTTTCGCACCCCTGGCTTAGAACTGTCACAGAGTTATTAGGGAAAGAGTTCCCAAGCTCCCTAGAATTAAAACAGGAAAGAGAAAGGGGGCTATTTCCCCACCACTCTAGGGCTGAGATAGGTCTCTCTACCCGGTTCCCAGCGAAGAGTCTGTGAAATAAAGATACCTGCAGGTGGTGACACAGCTCAGCCTACATCCTCATGTGCACTAGTGGTCCAGCTTTAAGTGAGACTGATAAGCCCCCTCCCCAACACTGCGGAGAGGGACTGTGACTTAGGGCCAGCTCTAAGCATGAGCCAAGCAATAGAGTGAGGGCACTGAGAAGTTAACAGCCAGATAAAAAAGACCAGACCACACCAGACCTCACCCCACGCCTCGCCAGCAAGGTGAACTGGAGAGGAAACCAAAGCAGGGCAAGCAAGTGTTCAGGGGTCCCCTGAGTAACCACAATGACTCTCGCTTGCGGCCCCAGCCCTGAGGAGAAGCCGTTTTCTGCAACTCGACTCTGGGGGTAGAAGCAGGGGCAGGGAGGAATAAGCAGCCCCCCAGAAAACATGGGATTGAAGGAGAACTCTGTTAATTCCCAGTAACCCCTGCCACTGAGATGGTGTGGAGGAAGAGACCCCGTCCCACAACCCTCGGAAAGGGGACAGGGAAGCTGCAGCATAGCCCCATTCCGTGCAGTATAAGCGACCCTGCCCCATAGCCTTAGCTGCTGGGATGGGGGGAAAGAGAGGGCTGCCATTGGGATGCAGGAGGACAAAAGTACCCTGCCCCATAACCCATGCCCTGGGGAGGGGGGCTGGGCTGCACCCTAGCCACATGTCTGGGGGGATAAGGAACCATAGTCCATGCCCTAGGGCTGTGTGGCAGCGCCATAGCCTCCTGTTTGGTGGGATAAGGGACCCTGCCCCATAGCCCATGCGCCGGGGGGGGGGGGGGGAGGCTGAGTCACAGCCCCATATCTGGGGGGATAAGGGACCCTGCCCCACAGTCTCTGAGCTGGGGGGAAAGGCCCTACCGGTGGAAGAAGAAATCTGGGGAGGCCCCTCACCTCATGTAGCCCGTGTCTGTGGTGATCGTGTCCCCCGGAGCCACCAGGTGCTTGTCGCTCCCCTGCGCCAGGCTCTGGGCCACCAGCTCGCGGGCCACCGGCAGCCGGACCTCTATTGCCGCCATCTTAACTCCGGCACTTTCCTTCCTAGGCTTCAGTGCCCGTCTGAACCACACGTTCTCTCCGCCATATCAGTTACAGGCAAGCGCGTGCGTGGGAGCTGCCATCTTGGCTTGGGGCGCCGCCATCTTGGATGAGGGCCCGGCGAGCCTCAGCAGTGACAAGACTGGGGGAGGCCATATTGGATCCTGGCAGAGAGCGGGACTGGCCTTCCCTGCGTTGGGTTCAAAGGAAGGGACAGGTGTCGAGCCACGTTTAGTGCTGGCAAGCTGCCTCGGGCTCTGGTGCCCTCCAGTGCTGGTTGTGGGGTTTAAGGCTACAGGAAAATGGCCCCCCAAGACAGTTGGTATGTTGGTAATGCCCAGAGACAGTATTTCATAGTGAACGCTGCACGCCGGCCATAGTAACTGTGGGCGTATTCGGCCCCACATCCCCTTGGGGCCCACGGGCCCTATACGCATGGCCAGCACTGGCACCAGCGGGCAGCCACCCCGCTGCAGAACGGTGGGGAGCAGCAAATCCCCGCTAAACGATGCTGCCACAGCGGCGTTACCAACTCTCATGATTTTGTCATGAGTCTCGTGCTCATGATTGTTTTCCTTAAAGCCCCAGCGCCTTCAAACCAGATCCCAAAGCACTCAACAACTCTGCCACGCACAGGCTTCACTTCAGCTATCCCTGAGACACAGCCTACTCCGGGGCACAGCAACTGTTTAACAGCTCACGGCACTGCTAAATGAGCGTCTGACTCAGTGGAGCCCAACCATGGGTTATGCAGCTCTCCATGGGTTATGTGGGCCGCATCCACTCTCTCTATATACTACCTGTATGGCCCAGAGGAGGTCACATGGGCCGCAGCTGTGTGCTGATTGGGCCACAAGCAGCCCGTGGGTTGAGCACCACTGGTCTGACTGAAACTGCAAGAATGTATTGTCTACGCGTAGACAGGAAAAGGAATGTAATGTTAAGAAACTAATTTTTACAACTAAGAAAAACCAGCTCTTGTCATTTACCTAGTCATCCTGTCACCTAGGGATTTAAGAGAGAGATCATACCGTGGTCATCAGCCAATGCTTCCCATTGCATTAAGCCTAAATGCAGCACAGGCGTCCATCTGATAAGCTAAATTATCTTCTCTGAGTGGATGGTTATATCAGAGAACAGCTGTTATTGTTATTAAATATTTGCACTGTGATAGCCCCCCAAGGGTCCAAGCAGCATAGGGTCGTCATAGAGCCAGGAACTGTATAAACACATAGCAGAAGAAACTGGTTCATGTTCAGAAGAGCCAAATCATCATAATCCTTTCTGCCGTTCAGCTGCTGTGCTGAATCCCACAGCGTGACTCGCCTCTCACCCCACAGTGGTGTTGCTCCTGACAGCTCTGGTGTTAGCGAAAAGAATCCAAAGTGAAGCTGAAGAGAGCTGTAGTGCTGTCTTGTATTAGACCTGATCCTGCAATGAGATCCACCAGTGAAATCCCCATGTATCCTAAGCAATCTTCTTGCTAGTGACGTGACCATGGTGGACAGGAATTGATTAGGATAGTGGCTGCTGGAGTATCAAAAGCAGGTCTGCCCCAGAACATTGGTACTGCCCAGAACATGGTATGGTACAAACAGGCCCTATTTAGGATTGCAGAGCACTAACAAATCTTGATCTATGATATATGGATGCGTGTTTGTCTTTAAAGGCCAGGTGATTCCAGAAGGAGGTGGGGATAGTCCTCTGTACCTCTTTGTTAAGTACTGCAGGAGTTATTTGTAATGAATGAAAATTGGGGTTCAACACCCTGTGCTTACATACATATGAACACCATGTGTCTCTGGCTCTGTGTGTGGCCTGAGCGTAAATTGCTTTTCTCCACATTTTAAAACCATCATCTTTCAAGATGCAAGGATGGTGCTTGAAAATAATCCATGAGGATTGAGCAGTAAATTATGCTCTGTCCAAAATGTGTGAAATAGATTCTAGATGTTAAGGCCAGGAGGGACCATTATGATAATCTAGTCTGACCTCCTGCATAACAGGAGCCAGGCCTCAGAATTTCACCTGGTGATTCCTGCTTCAAGCCCATAACTTTGGTTGAACTGGAGCATAGAAAGGCATCTAATCTTGATTTAAAGACTCCAAGTGATGGACAATGTACCACTTCCCATGGGAAACTGTTCCAATGCTTGATAATACAGTGGTGGGATCTTTTGTTCATTTCATGCAAACACAAGCTAGGATCCTGAAGACACTAAGGAAGTGAAAAGAACCAAATTTCAATGATACCCTCTAGGAGAAGCTCCACTATCCCCCTTTCCAAGACCAACATTATGCTTTCCTAGAACACAAAGAGAAAGAAAACTCCCAGACAACTCACCTTCTAAATGATAAATGTTCCAAGTAATTTTTATTTAGAATACAAGAGAGAGAGGTACAAATGTATTTACACCTGTGTACATATACCATCAAATAATATATAATATCAAAGTTTTGTAAATAATGTTTTACATAAATATTTACAAAGGTAAAGTGACAATTGTTTTCTGGAAGTAAAACACAGTTTGTGAAAACTCTATACATCTTATACTTATAATTAATAATATTATAATAGGTTTTTTATATTTTATTTCACAAAACCCTTCTTATTGGGTTCATAACTGTGGCAGGACTCAAGGGGGCGCTCCGGACTGCATTCTGGGTGTGGTTTGGCCAAAGGAATTATTTCTCTTTGGTCTCCAGAGGGCAGTAGAGGTAAGAGTTTAAATAGGCCCTAGAGATATGGATCTGCTGAAGGACAAGCAGCCCTAGTTTAGAGCTGGAGGAGGAACACCCATGAAGTGTGGGAGGTGGCCTTGGCAAGGTGAGCTGAGAGTGTGGGGGACACTTCTAACCACTCCAGCTCACACACTTCCTGGAAAAATGCTTTTGGTGACACCAGACGACTTGCTTGACTCTCCATTTCTTGAGCACACGATGGGGCAAATTTTTATCAACGTCCTGTTGCTCAATTGCCACTTTGCACGTCCCGTCTGCATGGGCAGAAGCTCAGATCTGTGTGCAGTTTCAGAGGTCTTAACAGGTACACAGCTTAGACATGAAAAAGTAGGGGTGTGGTTTTTGAACTAATACACTTGAGTTCATGGAAACTTACAAAAGATCCTTCCCACTGGTGCTAGCTCTGGCATGGCAGACCAGCCGGACATGGTACGTGGTGGACCAGCTGAACTGGCATGGGGACCAGCTGGAGGTCTAGCATGGACTCCAAGCCTAAAGAACATGGTGACAAAAATGGGGCCTGGCCCCATGATTTTTGTCTGTACTTTGCTCCCACCAGCACTAACATCAGAATAGGGTTTTGTAAATATCCCCAGTGCAAACAGCTTTGGGGCCAAAATTGCCACTGGTGTAAACAGGCACAGCTGCATTGACTTCAACAGAATGGTGAATGGTGGCCTTCCAGCTGCACTAACTTCAATAGAAGGGAAAGCAATTTTTCTTCTCTTCCTCCAACTGGATTAAACACAAAAACCCTTGGAAAATGTTTCAGAAATCAGCATTTTGGCTCTCCCCTCCCCCCACATATACTGGTGTCTTCACATTAGGGTTCATGTTATTTTTCATTCTCAATGTGTTTACCCTCCCAAATGCCTTTATGCCACTCGCTGCCTGATGCCAAACACCTCTTCATCAGCAAACTGTTTAATTAAGAAATCGGCCCTGCCCCATCCTCTCTGCCCCCCACCCCTCCCTGAAGGGTTGATGCCAACAAATTCATCCACATTATCAATGCCAGTCTCCGACAGCTGGAAATGGCTCCCCGGAGCCCGACAGTGGCTCACAGCACCATTGTAGGTATGTGATGCGCCAGGGAGGCAGGGTGGGGCCCGGGCAAGGCTGGGGAGTGAGACTGCAGGGAGGCATTGGGAGGTCGGTGCCTTGCGCTCTTCTGGTGGGCCCGGAGTCCAGCGAGCTGGGAGTAGGCACTTTGGCAGACCTGGCACTTGTAGGGGCGCTCCCCGGTGTGCAGGCGCACGTGGTTGCGGAGTGTGGAGGACTGGCTGAAGCGGCGGTTGCAGAAGCGGCAGACGAAGGGCTTGTCCAGGGTGTGGATGCGCATGTGGGAGCGCAGGTTGCTGCGGGAGTTGAAGCCGCGGTGGCAGATCACGCACCGCATGCGGCCGGCCGTGCTCGCGCCGGTCTCCACCGTGTGGAAGTCCTCTGTGTAATAAAGAACAACACAAGGGGGTCAGCCGCTGCCCTCTGCTCTGCTGCCGAAACAGGATCTCAGGGCCTGAGCAATTCATGCCCTTCCTTGTGCCTGTAAGGTGACTTCATGGCACGAGGGATTCTCAAGGTTACGGCACCTTCAATAAAGACAGAGGCACATTGGTGCGTGGCGACCGGTCGGGCCAAGCGCAGTAGCAATGCCCCTGCAGCACATAATGAATCGATAATAAATAACCATCATTTCTATAAGCACTGCGCAAAGCTCAGCTGCATCTGCCATCTAAGGATCTCCAAGCACTTTGCAGGCATTGACCAATTAACCCTCCCAGCCCCCTGGGAGGTAGGTCTCTCTATTTCAGTTTTATAGACCAGGAAACTGGACACAGAGCTTCCCAGTGACTCACTCAAGGCGAGAGTGAGTTGGAGATAAGAGCCAGGTGCCCTATGCCTTAATCACTAGCCTTTCTTCATAGGGGGGCGGGGGTTGCTGTTTTCTGTCCTTGAGACCTGGGCCTGTGCGCTGCTAAGATGTCTCTCAAGGACTGGGTTAGTCAATATTTGAAGGCAATAGCTCCCCCCTAGAGACTCAGGTTTAAATCCTGGCTGGGAGTCAAAAGAAAATAAGATGGATGGGCTGCATCTAGCCCTTATGGGGATGTTTGTCCATGTCACAAAACCACTGCCCACTTCACGATTGGGCTCTGGAGGAGCCTGAGGCTAGAACACCTGGGGTCTGGATCAGCATTGGCAGAGCTGGGCAGGGACTTGGTGCTAGCAGAGCAAGGGTGCTGCAGGCCAGGCTCGGGGGCAGGGGACAAGTCTGCACAGCCTCTGTCTGCATCATGCCTGGCGCTAGCCAGCGCTTTCAAACCTGCACAGACCTCAGCACCACAGCAACAAAGAGCGATGCTACCACCTTGTCGGGGGCGTGCAGGGCTTTGAAACGATGAGCAGCTGGCCATGGAATTCACAGCACAGCAGCTCCGGAGACACGATGAATCCTTGCTCTTGTTTTTCTGTGCTGGGGGAGGAAGCCTCCCCTGCCCATGGGAGTTGTGCTCTCACTCACAGTGGGTCCATGGCTGCGCATGACCCACTCCTCCTCCCAAGGATTCGGGGTGGGGGGGCAGGATCAGTCACCTCCGTCTCTTCCTAAAGGATCTCCACGGGACCTTAGAAACTATGGCCAGGGCTGTCTAAAGAGCCCTGCACCCAGAGCCGGGGCTAGATTTCCGGAAGCGCTCATGCTGGGTGCATGCTGGGCACCGAGCTCTTTCGAAAATCTGGCTGAGTCACGCTGGGGGCTGAGCGCTACTGGCAATCGGGCCCCGGTTGTGGGGGCCGAGCACTTGGTGATCAGGCCCTGAGCTCTTCTGCAGCCCTGAGGCCAGGCACATACAGAGAAGCAGTCACCTCGGCAGAGGCAAAGAGGCAGGGCGGGTGAGTGTGAGTGAGTCAAGGACAGTGGGGCAAACCCCACATCTGCTCAGGCCCTGGGAACTATAATGCAGTGCAGGCAGGAGCGCCCTTTTTAAGGTCACACTGAGGCAGCCGCACAGAGCAGGCTGCATGGGGCTCACTATCTCTCCTTTCCTTACTACAGTATTATGTTCTACAAACTGGTCCCCCTTTGCATTCTGCAGCCTATTAGACCTGGAGATCTAAAATGCCCTGTTTCTGGCTCATTCGCTCCGGTCCCCTTCTCCGTCTGTCCCAGTGGGAAATGGCAGAACAAGCAGAGAAGGAATCCCAGAGGAGTTAAGAGTCCCCTGTTATGGGATCTTGGGAGAAGAGGGGGTTGTACGGGGTTAAGGAAGGGGCCACCAGACAGCTCAGGGAAATCAGTGACTCGGCACTTAGCCTCTGCTAGTGCAGATCACTGAGTCAGCACTTTCTCTGCCCCACTCACCATCCAGGAAGCCTCCTCCAAGTGGGAGTGATGAATGAAGGGCTCTCTCACTGCTGGATTTGGGCCACAGGCTATTCAGGCTGATTGGCCTTAGGGATCCTGCAGACAAAGCTGTGATAGCCCTGGACAAGTCAGCATGGGGAGGCAATGCTAAGACTCACTGATGTCTCCGGCAGAATTTCGGGGGAGCCCCTTGGCCTTAATCCTTATGAGCTAAGCAGCCTTCGTTCCATAGTGGGGCTCAGAGGGATCCCAAGAGGAAAAGTACAGAGCCTACCCTCTCCACTGGGACAGCTTTTGGGATCCCAGTGGTGTTGGTTCCGCCAAAGCCCCAGGCAGTTTTCTATTGGGGCAGCTAAAAGGAAAGCCTGGAGAGAACAGCAGCGTAAGGGAGACCCAATGCGCTCAGACCCTCCCCCTTACTGGTATTACAAAGGGCTCAGGCAACATCAAGTTATTACTGGTCGTTTTCTGTTGAGCGCTGGAGTAAACCAGTGCAAGTCTCCCAGTGGAGCGAAGCCGATTCACGCCAGCTGAGGAGCTGGTCCAGGCTGTGCAAACAGCTCTGGAGAAACGGGGCCCAGGATTTTACAAGGCCAGACAGGTCAGGCCCTGTGGCAGGTATCTCGAGCTGCAAGGGAGCAGTGGTTGGAACAGTTCAGAGCCGAGTGCTGGGCTCCCTCCAGAAGCACACCTGGTAGAGAAGACCCTCAAGGCTTTATTCCACCCCACTCTGCGCCCCTCTTCATCAAGGTCTGTCAGCACTGGGTCACGGTCCACCATCAGTCCCTGCTGGATGAGCCCTGAAAGAGCCTGTTTGCCTGAGAGGATCCAAGTGCTAGTGAGACCCCTCCCACCCTTCATTGTCTAGGGATAGTCAGGGCACAGCCAGCAGGGCTTGTGTGCGCAGAATGCGGGCAGGGGGATGAAAGCTGATGTGCATTTGCAACAGTTACTGTCCTATCTAGCGCTACGTACCGTGCTTGTTTTTCTTCTGCTCCTCCTCCAAGCCCGGCACGCCCGGGATCCCCAGGAAGGTGTTGTGGGAGTTCCCGTACCAGACCAGCAGCTCTTGGTCTGGTGGAATCATCTACAGGGAAAGAAAAAACAAACAGGGTGGTGGTGTGAATAGATTTTTCTGCTTGTTGCCTCCATGGTAGCTGGAGCCAGAGGCTTCCTTAGACTCCTAAGGCAAAATTCATCTCTGGTGTAACTCGGGGGTTACAGCAGAGATAATCTGGCAGCTGGAATCTGGAGTGATTCCAAGCGGGACCCTGGAACTGAGAGGTAAAAGACAGGAATTATGGCACATGATTAGAACTGCACATGGCATCCAGACACTTGCCATTTCCCTAGTTCCAATAGCCCAAACCATGCTGAGCACACTGAAAGGCCTAGAAAAGGCAGCCACACAGCCCAAAGACTGGACTGTCTGGGAGAGTGCTGCCGAGACTGGAAAATAGTCAGAGACTGATCATGACAAATAGACCTGACAGCTCCCTCTGGCTTCAGCGACAGGCCAATGGTGGCATTATCTTAGAGGCCTCGACCGAGTTCAGAGTCCCATTGCGCTAGGTGCTGTACTTACACAGAATAAGAGACAGTCTCTGCCCCAAACAGTTTACAATCTATATAGACAAGAAAGACAAAGGGTGGGAGGGAAAACTGAGGCAGAGAGAGGCAGTGTTAATCCAATCCAGTATTGCCCCTAAACATTTCGGCCCAAATTCTGTCCTGTGCTGAGATCTGCTCCTGTGCGGTAGGAAGGGGGAGATCTATCTGGGAGCCAGGTATGTGCTGTGCTGAACCTAGGGGCTGCTCCATCTTACCCCAGCTGAGATGTGGCAGAGCACGACTCTTCTCTGCCCCCAGCAAGCCTCCTACTACCACCAAAGGAGCCAATTGGTGTGTGTGTGGGGGGGACCTGCTCATGCTTTTTAAGCTCAGACAGGAAGTGCAGATACAATAGCTAAGGGCTCGGGTTGCCCAGGGTACAGTCAGAGAAGAGCCTGACAGTTAGTTAAAGGAAAGGCTTGCACACCTCCAGGTAAGGAGCAGTGGTTTGGTGGGAAGATGGGTCTAAATCAGTGGTTCTCAACCTGCGGCCCAATCAGCACAGAGCTGCGGCCCTTGTGACATCCTCAGGGCCAAACAGGCAGGATTGGATGCAGCCCACATAACAAAGACGCGGCACACAATGGTAAATGGGTTGAGAATCACTGGTCTAAATTCTACTTAGATTCTCAGTTCTTTAGGGCAGGGATAGGCTTTTTGTGCTGTGTTTGTACAGCACCTAATACGGTGGAGTCCTGGGCCAGGCCACGCCAGTAATAATCATAAATAACCCTACAGCAAGGTCTTTGATTCCCGCCGCATTTCAGTGCAGCAGGTGGAGTATTCTGCAGCAGCCATAAGGACATTTAAGAAGCGAGGTTTGAAAGCATCTCTCCTGCATTATTTATTGTGGTGTTGAAATCCATTTATTTTCCTGTGCCCTTCACTTTTTCAGTGTCTCAGGTTTGTGGGAGGACAGTGCATACCTACATTGTAGAGATCAGGGGATTGCTGGGGCTTTTGGCACCTGGGAAGTAGTTTGAAAACGTAGGGTGAGCAAACCATATTCTGCTGAAATGACCCATCAAGAAATAGTTAACCGGGCTGGCATTTAGAGTGGTGTCATTAGGTTTCAGAACAAGGCAATTCTCACTGGTCTGAGCTACAATTTCAGGCTGTCAGACACTGTTACACTAGATCACACCTACTTCGTGTTTTTATGGTTTTCTATGCAAATCATGTGTGAGAGATTTAATTTAAATAATTGTAATAATAAAAGCCCAGATTCTGGAGCACAACTTTGCAGCCATCGAGTCACCGAATACACAGGGGCCGGATTCAGCAAAGCACTTAAATATGTGCCTAACTTTAAGCATATGAGGAATCACGCTACAAACAATGGGAATTGACCTTAAGTTAGGCACTTGGTTAATGATGAATATTGGCCTATCCAAGGGTTGAATAGTATGAACTTGGAAATAAATTGTAGGTCTCACTTTCTGGCATGCATGCTATCATTTAACCATCTCATTGAAAACTAGTCCCTTTTAATAGAATAGAATAAATAGAAGAGAAGGAATGAACGCACATCCAGTGTGCACGCGCTGGATTGCACGTACGCACCAGTGTGCGTGCGTGTGGATGAGGGCGGAAGTGTGCGTGTGCACAGAAAGATGTGTGCACACAGGCACCAAGGCAATCTGAATCACCCCCCCAAATCTCCCGGCCTTCCGATTGAAGGCTGAAACTCACTGCCTCAACTTCGCACCCCCACAGCTGCAGCTAGACACAGCTGAGGAAGAAGATGAAGAAGGAAGAGAAA
Source organism: Natator depressus (assembly GCF_965152275.1). NCBI lineage: Eukaryota > Metazoa > Chordata > Testudines > Cheloniidae > Natator > Natator depressus. Next base: position 15,628,309 of record NC_134249.1, on the reverse strand, counting down.
GTGGGAAGAAAGAAAAGAGGGAAACAAAAATTCAACAAGCAAATAAAAGCAATTAATTACAAAAATGTCCCCAATCTACCTGCCTGGGGGGGAGGAGGAAGGACTAAGATGCCTTGGGTCATTAGTGGAGTTGGTTTAACTGCGTGGACGATGTTCAGACACTAAAGCAATGAAAACAGACAGATTGCATGAAAACATAGACACTTTATAAGTCTGTGTGCTGGGAAAAAGAGACCAAAAGAAAGTGTGTCAAAGTGTGTGTACACCTGCGGAGAGAGTGCAAGACGGGCGGGAGGTGAGAGAGAAGAGAGAGTGTGTGTGTGAATGCAGATGAGAAAGATGGGGTGTGTGTGTGTGTAACAAACTGGATTTTTCAGTATATCGGTTCTTTTTCTAGTATTGCATCCTACCTCTGCTGGATTCCCAAGAAACTGATGTCTTTTTTAATGACATGTAATCATCTATGAAAGCATTGCTCTCCATGACGCTATTGCAAAGATTAGATCCACATTTACAGATCAGAAACTCGGTCTTTGGGGATTAAGGGCCCAATCCTGCTGCCTTTACGAGATTAGCCCTGGGGTCCATTCAGGAGAGTCAAATCTGTGGGCTTGGGCTCTTACTACCGTCTCCAGAGGGTCACTCTGTTCTGAAATTAACCACCCAGAGCCACAGTCCTGGGATTCATATTTATTTTAAACCCACGTTTAGCTTTTGTGAAGTTTCAAGGTGGTGAAGAGTGGCTGGAATCACTCACTGTTCTGAGACACTTTATTTGTGGTCCTGTAACTCAACAGTAGCTTTGATTTAAAGGGTACATATATTACGTTTGGTGAGTGAGTGGCCCCTTCATCTGGTATTTCAAAGCGGGGAAGCAGCCAAGATATCAAGGGTCATTCAGCGCCTACGCATGGACAGAGATGTTTGCAATAAATAACCTACATTTCCTAAATGAGCTTTGCTCTGAGGGCAGAATGGAGACACTTGCTGTAAAAGATATGGTGGAGCCACCCTCCTCTAGCGGGTTCATCAAAGGGATTCTAAGGATGTACCCAAGCAGATCAGAGTGGATGAGGTCCACTGGGTGAAAATCCACTTCTAATCCCCCCTCCCACAAATAGACACCTCAATAAATATTCACCCCAATGCAGGCTGATCCAGCATTCTTTGTGCCCAACCTCCACTCCTAATGATTTCAAACAGAATAAACAGAGTAATAGGAGCCAACTTCAGAGCGGAGTACCTGTGGCACTGTGCGTGAGCATTGTGTGACTGGGTATGGGACTCTGGGGCGAGGAAGGAATGCAGAATCGGGACCTAGACCGAGCTATTAAAATCTAATCTCAGACACTTTCAGGACACTTTGATTTCCCTCCCTCTCTCTTTCAGAACAAAATTCATAATTAACCCCATCTCCATCTGACACTGTGGAGTGATCCTGCTTTATTTAATTCACTGGGAGCAGGAGCAGACCCATGCACACCAGTAGACGTCTGGATACCAGCATGTACCACAGTGTGTTTAACTGTGACATTTATTTCCTTTGTCAATTGGAGTCACAAACTCTTACGTTATTATAACTTTGGGTTTTCTGCGATCTAGAAGAACTGAAAAATAGTGTTCTGGTGTTTGTAGAGTCATGGATTCAGACATATGAGCAGTGTGAACTGCGTATTACTGTCTGTCTGTATTAGGTATTATATACACACCTATATATGTATCTATCGTCATTCATACACACACGTATGCTAGCCATCACATACATGTCATCGATCTATATTTTTGAGAATTATGTCAGTATAATACTATGATTGTATTTCATCATATGGTATAAAAAACAAAGATAAAAAGCAGTTACACTCCCTTTACAAGGAGCAACCTTTCCTGCAGCTCATCCACAGGAATAAGGAGTTTAGGATCAGCTATAGATAAAAATCTGAGCTGTTATTTTTCCGTTAGGCAAAGAAACCCCACCTGTGAGGAACGTTACATAATAACAACACTTAGCTCTCCTGTGTCCTGGATTTACACAGGTGAGCTGGGGATGGTTTCTAGCTTAGGGCAGTGCCTTACGCTGCAGAAAACTGGTTACAAATGCCCAAGTTGCCTGCCACAGAAAAGGAACAGTTTTTGCTCATTCTGCACCAACCTATTTGACGTGACTGTTTCATTTAGCTCCAGGATAAACTGTGGGCCTGAATGATCTGTCCCTATGCTGGCAGAACTCCTAACTGAAGTCAGTGGGAGTTTGACCTGCCTACGGGGCACAGAATTGGGACCCAATGGTTTTTCTTTCAAATCTCACTTTGGGGGTGATCTGCAAGGTGCTGCGGACCTGGGTCACCATCCAACAAAGCATGTGGCTCACCTTTAAGCCCATGCAGGGCTCTAAAAACTTCAATGGGACTATGCACATGCTAAGCACACGCACTTAAGCGCTCTGCTGGTTGGGGACCAAACTGCTCAGCACCACGCAGGCAGCCCCTTGCACATTCCCTTCCGCTAGTGTGTTCAGGGCGCAATTATTCTATCCTGGATCCCTGGTGCTGGCTCTGTTGGACACACGTGGCAAAGAACAACACGGCGAGCGTGTGCTCATATTCCTCTCCTGGCTAAGAGAGTCTCCAGAGCCAAGTGAATCCAATCTTATTCCTGAGGCATTTGTTATCCTCGACTCACTGCTGGAGTCATGCCAGAGCCAATCCCGCCGTGATGGGAGGTTGGATTCAATGAGGGACATTCCCACCCCTGCCCCCACCCAGGCAGCTGAATAGTAATACTGCTGAGACCCACGTCGGGCTCTGAATCCAACATCCCTTTCATCTGAAATGCGGCCGCCACCTTGAAATCCAGCTGCTTCCTGCTCGGCAGGCAGGGCCCATTGGCTGCCCCAAGGTATCATCCCAACAGGGTTTGAGGTGGGGCCTTACCCTCTGTGTGGCATGCTCCCTATATGCCCCGCTTCCAGAGACTTTCCATGGGAGTCTCAGCACCTCCCGGGCCCTGTTTATTTGTCTCTCTCTGCAGGGAGTTTGCGGCATTGGCTTACAGGGATTTTTTTAATATCGGGTGTGTGGAACGTGTTGCCTTCAGCTCTGATATTGTTAGGTGCTCAGAGGCCTGTGGGTGCCTCTTGGAGATGATTACCTCCCATTAGAACTGGCTGGCTCTATTGCTTGGGCAGTCTGGTTGTGTGCTGCTTGTGAGGAGCGGTCCCATTGCAGTCCTGAACTCTCCTGGGGGGCCATTTTGTGATGAAAGACAAATAGCCCTTGCCTTTCCATGCAGCCGGGAGCCAGCACCCCAGCCGGCGAGATCTGCGGTCTCAGAGCCACAGCCTTGCAGCTGTGCTATTATTAAACCTGTATATTGTGGTAGTTCCGAGAAGCCGGATCGGGGCCCCTTGTACTGGCACTGATGAAAACGTGATCCCTGCCTCAAAGAGCTTGCCACTGAACTCCACTAACCAGAAACATGGGCTTGGCCAGTTCCGTAATTTGCAGCTCTGGAAGCCTGATCCTGCACATCGTTATCCAGCCAACATGCCATGGCCTGATTCTCCTCTCTCTCACACTGGTTTTACACAAAGCTCACTGGCGTCACTCCTGATTTATGTCGTTGTTACCAGGAGCAGCACCCGGTCCATGGAATTCAATGAATCTTTTGGCCGAATCAAGACTTGCAGGATCAGGGATCTGTGTAGTTAACTTGAATCCCCAACACTTTAATTTTAACAATAACGTAACCTATATGTTTTATGTTAAACCTACCTGATTCTGATTTGTCCCAGGCATAGACCTTGTAGCGGGGTCCATTAGAGGCAATGGCAGAATTCTGCTCCCATTAGAGGCAGTGGCAAAAGTCACACTGTCTTCAATGGGAGAAGGAGCAGACCCCTAAGGTTAACATCTCAGTCCTCCACACAGTTCCACAGCAGGAAGAAAGCCCAAGTCTTATTTCTTTTCTCTTTCCCCTGTTTCCTGCACACACACATACACACACCCTGTGGATCAAGACTGAACTGAAATGGGAGGAAAAAGACAAACTCCCATTTTTCCAGGCCCCCCCCGCAAACCCAGGCAATGGCGATTGCACCAAGCCGCCCGCCAAGCTCCGTTCTCATGTGTGCGCCTGTCGTTCTCCAACACCGCCCCATCGACCCCTGCTGCTCTCAAGAGGGTCTCGGTGCCAACATTTCTCCCTCCGCAAGCCACTAGTCTTTTCACTGCTGCCTGAATTAGGCCCCTGAAGGCAAAGTCCTGACGAACAAGGGAGGATGCGCAATACGGGGAATGCCAGTTCCCTGCTCCGCTTCCCCCCAAAACACACACACTTTTTTCCAGCCTCACTTACCTCAATGGCCTTGTAGAATATGCTGTTTCCTATCTGGATCACTTCCAAGTTCTGCTCCTGCTCGTTCCTGGCACACTTGATGTATGTCATCCAGCTACGGTGGTCTTCTTGGCTGGCATCGATGAAGTAGCGGACAGTGCCATCTTCGTTGAAGACCTAGGGTGAGGAGCAAGGGAGTGATATATTAGTAGCCTTGTGGCTGAATGCGCGGCCCAAGTCCTTTCCACCTGACACACCCAGGGATGGCTCAGGGTCTTGTGGGTGCTGTGAGAAGTCAGTGGCCTTTAAACACCCCCTATGCACACACAGAGCCTCAGTAGGTCAGGGATGCTCATCCCTGGGGCTATGTGGCAAGTTTGTAGCAGCTGGGGTGGGTGTTATTTGTCATGATGGGAGGCAGGGGTCAGAAGGGTTTAATCAGTTAAAGGGAGGGGGCAACACATAGGATGGGATGTTCGGTGTGTGTAGCTCATCTTTCCCAGTGGAGATGACATGGGAGGGCCATAGAAAGGGGAAGCCTTGGGCATGTACAGGCTGCAACAAAGGCAGCAAACCTGCATGAGCAGCACCTCAAAGCCAGCAGCTTTCCTGGCAATTAAAACACACAGATTGAAAGGGCTCCATCCTTGGTTACACTGGAGATGGGCAAACTCCCTAGTGAGCCACACTGGTTATCTGGGAACAGGGACAAGATCCTCACCCCCCGCAGCAAGTACTGCTGTCTGGTGGGGCCTTGGCCTTCCCTTTCTCTGCATGGCACAAAAAGAGGCCAGCAAAGGAGGTTTGGTGCTGGGCCAGGAGGAGATTTTGGAGCCTAACCCAGCTCCCAAGGAAGCGGATGGAAAAACTCCATCAGCTTCACTGAGTCGGATCAGGCCCCGGCCCTTCCAGATGAGGGGCTATTGAATGAAAAGGCCTTGCCCTTACCGTAATTCTCCTAGCTACAGCCCAACTCCCTGCTGTTTTCCATCAGCTGACTTGTACCTACAGAAATGTGGCCCAGGCCAGCCCAGCCTTAGCACCGAGGTCCTTGCTGTTCTCACAGGGGTCAGTTCAGCTGTTTCTGTAGCGCTTTGCCCCTGCGTTTTGTTAAATTAGGCTTGATCTAAACCCCAGGGTCACGCAAGGTCTGCCCCGAAAGGCTGAAAACCTCGCGTCCATTCCGGGCAGTCCCCAGTTCCCTCCAGCTGGCCCAGAGCACGCACAGCAACCCGCTTTCCCCGGGCAAGGCAATCATTCCGCTGCGGGTGAAACGCAATCGGGAATCCGGTGCGTTTTACTCCAGGTCTAATGGCACCGTGTGAGGCAGGTTCTGGTCTCTCTACCTGGCTTTGTGAACGAGAAGTTGCATAAGGCAAAGGAAACCTTTCTCCACTCTGGGCCGGGGACTAACTCCAGGGGGTGGGGAATTTATTTATTCTATAATAGATTCTTTTCTCCTATGGAAATCCTGCGAAATTAACACACACACACCCCTTTGGGATAAATCAGGTACGTTCACCGGCATGTCTAGCTCCTTTAACGGGACGATCCCAAAGCCCTTTAATTAGCCCCCCCACCCCCACCATATCATCGTGGTCCCCCATTATACCGTGGGGAAACTGAGGCACGGGGGGGAATGACTTGCAACGAGCAAGCGACGGGACCGAGGAGTCCTCATTCCCAGCCCCGTGTCCTGGACCGCAAAGCCGGTTGTTAATTGCTCTGTGAAGCGAGGCCTGCGTGTTCCCGCAAGTTGGGCGCATAGGCACAAGTTGCGCGGGCAGGACGGGGCTGGTTGGGTAACGGGGCTCTCCCGCGTGTGGAGGGGCTGTGCTCAGTGCGCAGGAAGAGTTAGGTAGCCCATCCCTGAACTCGTGCGCCCCCCTCCCCTCTTTACCTCCCACATGAGATTGTTGTTCTTGCACAGATCCACGTGCTCCGGCGAGATGACTCTGCCGGTGAAAGGCCCCATCTCGGTGCCAGCTTTGATCCAGGTCTTGGAGAAGATGCCCAGCCCTTCCCCGGGGATGGAGCTCTGGGCGATGATCACTTCTGAGGGCAGGACCAGGCTGGATAACTTCTGCACCTCTGCGGGGAGGGAAGAGAGAAGAGGGGGTTGGGGGGGGGGGGGAGAATCAGGGCTCGCCTTTGCCCACCCCCCGTCTAACTAACCCAGATTCTACCTTTTGTCCGTCTCCCCCAGTCTCTAACCCAACCCTCCCCCCACCCCAGGTAAGCGGCGCCCGGACACCAGGGTTCCCTGCCAGGGACCGAATCCTAGCGCCGCGTTCCGCGGGCAGGGGAGTTCCCTTCCCGGGGAGACAAGGCACCAGACTTCAGCGAGGGACTCCGAAGCAGGGATGCGAGGTGGTCTCCCCTCCCCGGTCAATTTCTGGGCGGCGCTGGGAGACTGGAAGGCATGCTGCCCTGGGGGGGGGGGCGGGTTGTGGGGCAGAGGAATCCCCCCCCCCAGCCTCTCCTGCCCCTGGGCACCTACAAAGTACGGCTTGGCAAATTCTAACCGAACTTCGCAGCCTTGCCCGGGCCCCCCAGCAAACCCGCGCCGAGAAATGCCCCGCTCGCATCCTACAAGGTCTTACAAGCTTCCCCTCCAAGGCATTGAGAAGGCACCTGGGGGGAAAAAAACCCGACGTTGAGAGCGCGCAGGGCGGAGAAAGGGGGTTAAATGGTGTCTATTTCAGCCCATCGAGCAATTTGTCACGCCGCTAAAGTGATCCGCATTCATTAAACTCAACTAGAAAGCAATTGCTAATTCTAAATTCATTAGCCCTTTAAGAATGCTGTAGCGATCCATCGCGCCTGAATGGCGCGGGGACTTGCTTAAAGGGGCCCAGGAATTCCTCTGACAAAATGGGGAGATTAGCTGGTTGAAATAATGTGAATGAAAATGGAATTAGGCTCCATGGTAAATTAAGAGAGGAACAGAAATCCTCGAGGGGGGAAAGGGAGCCGGGGCGCCCCATAGATGCCAAAGCGAGAGAAAACAGATTGTCCCCGAGCTGATGAATGAGGAATAAGAACTTGAGACATCTTAAAGAAAAGAAACGTCCCCCCCCTTCCCCGCCCCGGCTCCCTTTTTAAGGTCTTGGTTTAAGTGGGAACTTTCTCAGGTCAAGCCCAAGTTAACTAAATGAATTAAACCCCTCTTCTCTCTCAGTCAACTGCTATTACACGCCTAATAAGGCCTTAAATGCCAGGGGCTTAAGGCTTCAATGGGCTGAGGATAAACGCTGAGCAAAGCGGGGAAACGATGGGAGGCCGGAGTGGGAAAGTCAACGCGGGAAAAGGGAGCTTGGGAAAGAGACTTGAACATGCAAAGACCCTCGGAGGTGGGGACCCCCGGGGCGCCCGGATCCGCAGAGCAATGGCTGCTGGCCTTTTCCTCTGGAAACCAGGAGCGCTGGATTCTCCCTGGCGCCCCATGGGTGGGATGATTTTCAGCCGAAGGGAGAGAGGCCGAAAAGCTGCCGGGAATGGGGCCGGTGGAAAGCCAGCGGGCGGAGCGCCCCGCGGACCTTGGTGCGCTCTGGAGGGTGGCTCTCCCCAGCCTGGTCCCGGCGCCGGCGCCTTCTTCTTGCCCTCCAGAGCCGGCTGGCGGGGGCAGTTTTTAGGGACTGGCCCGATCCTCACCCCCCGCCGCTTCCCTTGCGAAGCGGAGCGGAGACGAGGCTACTCACCCCCCGAGAAGGACTGGGCCAGCACCTCCGCCGTGAAGGCCGTTTTGGGGTTACTGTGGCTGTTCTTCTCCTCGAAGAGCTGCTCCCCCAGCACGTTCCTCCACCGGCCGTAGAGAAAGCTGTGGAGGATGTCCGACGTGATCACCTCCGCCAAGGACAGCCCCTGCGGCTTCAGCCCCGTCTTGAGAACCAGCGCCTCCGCGGGGAGCACGGAGCCCATCATAGAAACCCAGCGGCGGGGGGACAGGGCGGGATCGCCGGGCAGCTGGGCGCAGAGGGCAGGCGGGGAAGTCGGGCGCAGAGCGCTGCTCAGCCCGGGGCGATGGGCTCCTCGCTCTTGACAGATTCCTCTTGGCAAACTCTCTCAGCCGGCTATATATGAGCGGCGGTGACCCTCCTAATTGGTTATTAATGACCCCCCGACGCTGGAAGATAGACTTGTTCTACCAGACTGAGGCAAACCTTCAGAGACCCCCCCCTTCCCCCTGGGTGGGTGGGGGGGGGGAGACAGACACGGAGAGAGGCAGCCTCGCATATCCCAGCAATAGCCCATCAGTGGAGAGAGAGAGAGAGAGAAAGCTTCTCTGATGGACACCTGCTCTAGAAACATCCTTAGACCTTCCCAGCCAGCGGGGGGGAGGGAAGGGGAAAAGGAAACTAAATACTAAATATAATAATAAAATAATAATAATAATAATTAATAACCCCCTTATTGCGGGCTGGCAGGGGGACAGCGGGCGGTGTTTTCACACAATGCGAACGGTGGGCGCTGCAAAAATAGAGACATTCGGGGGGCCGAAGGCTGCATTGGCTTTCAAGTGAAGCCACCTGGATTCGCCTTAGGAAAGACGGGAGATTTTCGCTCTGGCGAGGAAGAGCCAGGGGGGAGGGCGGGCAAAATGAGTTTCACTCCCCAGCTCCTGCTCGGGTTTGCACCGACACCCCATAGCGCACGTTTACACGAGAGCTTTGAACCCTGCCGACAAAGAGAGAGAAACGCCCGGCTGCTGTTTGCCTTGGACAGCACCCGCGGCCCTGCAGGCAGGACAGAGCCGAGCTGCTGAAAGTTATTCAGGGTGAAACCGACCGGAGGGTTTTTAATTGTAAGTTGGAAAAATCAAAGCTCCTCCCGTCTCTCAGGCGCCTCCAGCTGCTGGCCAGGTACAACCAGGGTCCCTTCGATCACTCGGGGCAGAGCGGAGAAGTAAGCGGGCGAAACGGATCTGCTGGACTAGGGGCCGGTTTGGCTCTGCCGAACCCGAGGGGCTGGTCCCCCAAGAACGGCCGGGCTTCGAACGCCGTTAAAACGACCTGAGCTCGCCCACACGGCTGGGCGGATCTGGGTCCCCAGCACCGACCCCCGGCTCCTTCTCCTGGCGCGTCCAAACAGACTTCGCCCTCGATTCGCAACCTCGGGGACAATTTCGCCCCAAGAAAGCCGAAACTGGCATTTTAAAACTACAGGGGGGGCGAACACAGCGTTCCTCAGATCTCGTGGGCTCGAATGTTTAGATCCAGGCTCATGGTTTAAACATTACCTTGCAAAGACGATTTTAAGGTGGTGGGTTAGAACATAACAGGGGATAAGGGAAAAATTCCCCCTTCCGCTTCTCCTCTGTTCGGGGGAAAGGCTGTACGGCCCGTGCAAACCTTTTGTTGGTAAACGCTGCATTTCTGTTTTGCAAGAACTAAATCGAAGGCGCGGACATTTAGTTCGGATTCTGCGGTTTAAAAACACCGACGCATTCGAGAAACGAGCCTCTTCGCCTTGGGAAACAACTAAATCCCCCCCAAAGCTTCTATTACTAGAACTATTAAAAAAAAACAAAAACAACCCACCTCCCGCGATGTGTTTGCAGGCAGCCCCACCAACGCCTTTTGAAGCTACAAGAAAATTCTTTAAATCCTATTAAGAACCGCAGAAGCAGCTTTGCGCTGAGGCTGGGTTTTACAATTTAATTCGGAGCGCAAGAAGGCAAAAATGGTGTAAAACCTAAACGGCCGTTTATACGGATCCTGATTGCAGGGCGATTAAATCTAAATTTTCCCCCAGCTGTTGCCAATACTCTGGGAAAAGGGGGCAGGGGTCCGCTCACCTATGGCTTTCCTCGGGTCAGTCCTTAGATATTAAACTTTCTAGGCTTCGATTTCCACGTTGGAGGGGAAAGCCAAGGAAAACCAAAAGAGGCTTTTCTTTCAGCGGGGATTTCAACAGTTTGGGATAAAGGCAACGAGAAACGGCCGGCAGAGATTCGGAGCGCTCGGGGCTCATCAATCTCCGGTGGCCCTTTCTAAGGAAAGTTTGCAAACAATTGTCAACCAAAGAGAGACACTGGCGGGGAATCAGAGAGCGCGGAGCCAAGGAGAGCCCGCGCAGCTCGGTTGGAAATCGCTCCATTCCTCTGCCCGTTCGTTCTGCGCTACGGTGTTTAATTTAATCTAATCTACTCCTGGCTAATCTCAAAAGTCATTTGGCTGGGGGTGGGGGGTGGACAGCTCGCCCTGGCTTTGGGACTTTACAGAGCCCCCGTTAGGGAACGTGTAGGGAGAAGCTGGGACGGAAACGTGCTGAACCATGTCGTTAATAAAAAGACAACGAGGTAAAACCGAAGCAGCAATTCCCCCCTGGGTTTCTCCTGCTCGAAGTGAGGGTAACAAGCCTGCAGTCACCAGGCACCCTCGCTGGGCTCCGTGGATGACAGATTGCGGAGAGATCAGATCGTTTTTAAAGACAGAACCGCGGGGCCACCGAGGTGATCCTTTGCCAGAATACATCAGATGTGAAACTGACGCGCCCTGGTGCGTGCCTGTCTGGCTCCTGCAGTCCTCACTCAGGCACAAGTCCCATTTGAAGGCAAAGGCAGCTGGGTGGGCATCTCTTCTTCTGCCGTCCGGATTGTACATTCTGTGGGGCAGGGAACTCTCCTCATAGGTGGCCATAAAGCATCTAGCCCAGTTAGCAAGGGTGTGGGGGGGGGGGAGGGGTGTATAAAATAAGAACCAGGCCCATGATGTTGGACCCGATGTTAACTAAGGTGGAAAGGAGAAAGGACCTGAGACTTAGCCACGCCCATTGCAATCTATGGAAAGGCTGCCAGTTTGCAGCAGTGGGCGCTGGATTGGGCCCACAAAGGTTAGTTAAAGGTCTACCAGGTAGGCACAGCCTGGGAGCCCGGAGGTTGCACATGTTGCATCCAATGCAGCAAACCCACACGAGCTTCAGATTCACTTTGAAATAAACCCTGGGAAAATCCCTTGCAATGAAACAGCCCAGGGGGCTGCCAACAATGAAGCTAGGACAAGAGAAAAGGCCTCTGGCTTTTTCCTGACACACCTGACTGTCTCAGTTTGGCCCAGCTTCTCCTGTTGCATTTCTCAGGAAAAGGGGGTGAAATCGGAGTAGACTTCCCATACCCTGAGAACCACCAGCCCCCAAGCACCCTCTCCCCCACCCGTCACATTACAGCCCTGCAGGGGGCACCTGCCTTTTGGCCAGTGCACCAGGATTGGGAAAAGGGGATTAGGAACAGGAATTTCTTTGGACCTGCTGGACCTCAGTCCTCCAGTCTAGGAAACTGAGGTGCTGGCTCTGTATCCAATCGTCGCTCGGGCCAGGAGATGGGGCAGAAGCAGATTGTCTGGATCTGGGTAGGGCGGAAACCCCTGGGACCAGCCCAAACTTCTGGATTCTTGTAGGGCAAGGAGCCCTTCAGCTGTTGGATCCAAATAACAATGATGTGCACCCACGTTGCATTGGTGTCAATGAGGACACAATGGGTGGGCAATGGAGAATCAGGCCCCAAGGAGCTCAGAGCCCAGCTGTGCAGGGAAGCGTTCCCATAGACTGTAGTAAGGACTATTCAGGTTAGTGCTCACAGGTTTGGGCCCTCAGAACAACAGGGCTTGAACAAGAAGAGGAGCCCTGGGAGGACAGGACACCGACAATAGGTTCAGACAGTATCTGAAGAGAGAAAAAAGGCCCATACCACCCAAAGGTCTGGGCTCAGCAGTCAGAATGCTGGGTTTGGGGGCACCACCACAAACCGTGGGCTAGTTCTTCCCCCCAGGTCCTATAGTCTGTATTTGCTATGCTGTGCTTAGTACATTTGCAGAACATCAGTGAGAGGTGGCCACATACAGAGAGAGGAGCGAATCACCAGGGTCAGGATCTGTCATGCAGATCGGAGAAAAGAATTTTGCCCTAATCTTGGTGGCTTAAAGCTGTTGCAACCCAAGAGATACCTTAACTGCCACACACTGGAACCCTCATGAATGCGAAGAAATCTATCCCTCATCACCCCATGGTCAGGCAGCCCCCCCACTTCATTTCAGGACCCTGTTCACAACCGTCCCTATCAAAGGCCCGCTGGAGTTAATGGAAAGATCCCCACTGATTTCAGTGGTTTTTGGATCCGGCCCCCAAACCCGCACATGGACTTTTCAAGATTTCTCTCTGTCCTTCTCCCATCCCCACGCCTGCTACACCAACGTCCTCTCTGCCTTTGTCGGTGCAAGAGCCTTCTCCTCTGCAACGCACTCTGATTGGAACAGCTTCTCTCTCCTGTCTCCATCTCATGGTCTCTGTTTCATTTCCAAACTCAGATGCAAACCATTTCCCCCCTTTCCCAAGCCTTTGAGTCTCTCTGGCTGTTATCTGTGATGTAATCCTGCAATTGTATTATTTACATCAACCCTGTAAGGAATTCTGGTGACAGTGTTTTGTAAGAAGGCTGTGACAACGAAAGGAAATTGCCCAGTCATGCTAATAAATTCAGGAAGATTTCCACAGGGCATACGGAAGCACAGATCTTTAGATACCTTACTTACATGATTTCATTGCAAGTAGATTATACTTTCCTAAAAACAAAGCTGAAACAAAAACTTAGCTGTACAAAAAAATTCTTTCCAGCAGAGCATCAGAATTTCTGGGCTGTGGCTACCGGCACACTTAGCCTATTTGAGCCGAGCTGCATGGAACAGAGATATCAGGTGTAGGGCTTTAAAAAAGGCCTTTATTGCTTTCACACCAGTGCAAAGAGAAGTGGGTCCCTTTTACAGATTCTTTTCTGGAGCTGTACATTGCCCAAATTATTCGATGACAAAATATGCCTCTTAAAAACATAGGATACACAGCCCTTCAGGTTCTTGTTAAAATCCAACCCTGCTCCGTTGACTCAGCCTGCGAGATATCTGGACAGAGCATGCCCCTCTGGGGGGGCGAGGGGGGGGACACAGCACTAATAACTCCAACTCAGAGCAATCTCTCTCTCTCTCTCTCTCTCTCTCTCTCTCTCTCACACACTCTCTCTCACACACACACACACACACACACACACACACACACACACACACACACACACACACACACACACACACACACACACACACACACACACACACACACGTTTGCAGCGTACAAGTGGCCAGGTCCACCTTTAAATACACGCTCCCTCATTGCACAGAAGGGGTGGGGTGGGGGAAATCTACCTTTTGTGAGTGATTAAAATTAGCCCCAGCTGTTTTCCAAACAGCCTTCCCTGGTCGAGGGTTTGTGGTAGGTTTTGTTTTCCCTCCCCTAAATATTGTGCCTCTCCCCTTCCTTTTAACAGTTAAGAGGAAACAAGTTTAATATTCATGGCTGTTAATAGAGGAGGCCCATTATTATTGGCCCATTGTTCTGGGCAATACACAATGCTGCTTGTATTTTCATGTGTATATTCCCAAAGTTCCTTCTGAGCGTTGAGTGAGGACTTTAATATTCATGGGTGTTAATAGAGAGGCCCCCAGTATATTGGGACATTGTTGGGAGGTGTACATATTGGTCTGACTCTGAATAGCCAGAGTTCCCTTTTCTTTTGCTCTGTTTTGCAGGGTTGATGGGCCAGGAGCAAATGGGCACTTTTCCCCCTCTCCCCCTTACAGAGAGAACATCTTTATTCCAGCCCCAGACTTTCTGGTTTCCCATTCAGAACCCTCCGAAATAATGCCAGGCAGAAGAAAAGTGGAGCAAATCAATCTTTCATGGTCTTTTTGAGACCAATTTGACATCCATGGACTCTTCTTTTCTTTCACAGCCTACAAGGGGATGGTCAGGAGCTGGACAAGGTTGGGGTCTGATGAGGGGAGACATGGAATCAAATGCAGCAAAGAAAGAAAAGAAAAGCAGGACAAGAAAAGATTGCCGGGAGAGGGTGATGGGGGGAAAATGAGGGTGAATGACAGTGCAAGAAAGGCGATTAGTACCCAACAGCTGCTTTTTGGGGGCTGGGAGGGAGCTGTCGCCCCCTCTTTCAGCCCTTTGCATGAATAGGGTCCGAACAGAGCGGAGATTGATTTATAGTTATTGCAGTTGAACATTTATTGCTCTTAAAGAGTAGAGGGGAGAAAAGAGAGAAAAGGGGCATGAAAAGCTCCTTTCTGTAGTAAAGAGGTATCAAATGAAGACTGCCGAGATAATATACAGTGGCCAATGGGAATTTGATTTGCTTTAAAATTTAACTCTTTTGGGGCTGCAGCTGATGGACACAGTTTGAAACAGAACACTGGGAAGCCCTTTGATTTTTGTATGGAGACAAAGCCCTGGCTTTGCCCCGTTTGTCCTCAATAGCTCTCGAATATCTCGTTAGTGGGGCATTCCCTACAATTACCAATTTATGAATGAGGGAGAGGGAAGCTGTTTCTCCCCCCCTTCTTTTGTGTGTGTGTGTGTGTGTAGGGGGAAAAAAACCACCACCAATAATCCAAATGATATTGGATTAACTTTTTCATTCACGCCTCCCTTCCCATAAACGGGTTAAAGGGACAATTCGTTTCACAGGGGCACTCTCGAACATTTCCAGGCTCTCTGAAAAAAACATTTTTTTTTTTTGAAACCCGAGTGCCATCTCGGAGTTAATGTCTCACCCCTGATATTTGGAGGAGAAAAGAGAAGGCACTTTTCAATAGTCTTTACCCTTGGAAGGCATTTTAAGAAGGTGCAGATTAAAATTCTACATAAAGCTTTCTGGAGGGACGTGCTAGAATGAGGAAGTAATTCGAGAAGGGGGGGGAACCCCTTTAGGGGTTGAATTTGTTTTATTACCGAGCTGATTTCTAATTTCTTTGACTAACCCCGGCAAATCGATCTCCGCGCCGTCTCTCTGCGCCCTCGGACAGAATGGAGCCCATTGTTAAATAGAGGGAAATACATTTTTACTAGTGATTGAAAGCTCCTTTCTCTTTTGAACGTTAGAAGAAAGTCTCTCGCATGGAAAGAAGATTTTTTTTTTCTCCCTTAAACATCTGTTTGGAGAAATCCAGGCTCTAGGGCAGAGCCGATCCCTAAACCCCTTCCAAAGTCATTAAGAAGATATTAGCTCAACTGTGAAAAGTCCAGCACCGTTATTGATCAGGAGGGGGAAATAATTAAAAAAGATTTGGGATTTGCCAGAACTAATCATGGCTGGCTGGGGGAGGGAGGAGGCTCCCGATAACCAAATGCTCGGTGTGCATTTAGTTCAAATGAAGTCTTTATGCGGCAGATCATTAACGCAGCTTTCCTCGGGAAACCCCCACCCCGCCCTTCTTCCAAATTCAGGTTTCTTTGGGGGCTGGGTGCGCTGAAGCGAGCTCACCGGGTAGGGCGCTGTCTCTCCTGGACCCCCAGCATCTGGCTCCGAGTGGGGTCCCTGTATTTTGGTTTTAGTTCACGCGCAAAAGGCAGGATAGAAGCCGATCTACTTGAAAACCGGTTTGATTCCGAGCAGCTTTCAGCTGCCTTTGATTCCCCCCCTCCTCGTCCTTTAAAATAAAATCTTAAACGGGGGGGGGGGAGAAACGGTCCCTGTTGCAAAAAGTCGAACGGGCCCAAGTGTTACATTCCTTCCCCCCCCCCGCCCTGGAAAGTCCTACATGTGTCATTTATTAAGCATTCATGGGGCTTTTCTTTGGCGTTCGCTTCAAGCTCACAAAGGGGCAAGCTGCTGTTTTGGGGGCTTTTCTGATGGAAAAAGGGCTCGGAGACCCCTAGAACAAAAGGAATCCTGCAAATGTTTTCAATAGCTTTAACTCAATGAGGAGTACATTTTGCAAAGCAAGGAAAGAAAAAAAAAAGGGGGGGGGGAGAAAGGGAGAAACGGTGAATGCCCAGTGTTGTGGCTGAAAGGCAGGGCTGAATTTAATGGGGAGATATGGGTTTATTTGTTGGGATCAAATTTAATTAGCTTAGTACAACCCTTGAAAGACAAAGCGGCCTCAATATGTATCCAGTCTGAAGCTCATTTGGGAAGCGGAGCTCCTGGAAAAGTCAAAAGAGAAAAGGAGAAAGGAAGCAAAGCTCGAAGAAGAGAGCGAGCCTTTGGGGGCGAGGCAGGTGACTGGCACGCGTAAAACAAGGGAGCCTTTTGGGCACAAGGCAGGATTCAAAAGGGGGCGAGGAAAATAGACTCTGCTCAGATTTTACCTACTTCACATCTCGGAGGGGCCGAGGCTGAAAGGGCTGAATGGGGAGGAAGCGGGGGGAGGCTCTAAAGCAACCAGAAGCGATGGAGAGGCAGTTTTGTGGCTTTGGAGACAGCAGGGGGGTTGGTTATGGGAATGCGCCCAAATGTTACCTGCTCTAACAGGCCGACACGACAGCGGCGAGAAAGGGACGGGACAGGGGGACCCCCCCACACACACACCATTGTCTAGCCGGGCTCAGAAGCCCGATGGGTGAGGAAAGCCCGGCGAGGGTGGGTGAAACCCGTGCGTCCCGGGCAGATGAGCCGGCTGCTCAGGGAACGCGCCCAGGTCCGCCGCGCCGGGGAGTCGGGGGCAGGGATGCCCGGGTGCGCAGGGGCCTGCCCAGCCTCCCCCTGCAGCCACGGGAGCAAAGGGGACGCGCTAGCCAGGGGCTGAGAGCCGGGGCGCTGGGCCAGCTGCTCACCCGGCCGAAGGATAATAGGAAAGCCCTCCCTCCCCACCGCTAGCCCTTGGAGGGGCAGGGAAAGGGCTGCAAACTGCCCCAAGAAGCTTGCACAAAGTTTGCTGGGGAGGAGGCAGATGGAGACCCTCAGTTTGGGACCAGGCATAAAATGTTATCTAGGAGTGGTGCTTTCAAAGGGGCCTAGGGGAATTAGGTGCCCAAATCCCATGGAAAGTCAATGGAAGTGTAGCACCTAACTTCCTTAAGCTCCTTTGACAAGCACCTGTCCCTCACTCTTCGACCCCTTCAAAAGCTATAGGTATGATCTCTTACTGAAAGGGCGGAGAAAACCAGTAGGGGCCCATTGCCAGCAGCTGGAACATGGAAGAGAGACTGTATTGGTAACAGAGCATGAAATCACAAAATGTTCCCAGACCGACATTTGCTATCCAAGATCCATGTAAAAGTTAATGGCTCACAGGGAAACGAATAGCTGAGGGTACTTGATAAAAACAAAGGGGTTCCTGAGCCAGGACGCTAGGAAGCTGGCCATATTTGAACCCCATGGAACATGGGTGGGGATCCTCATTCCCTCTGAGTTGACAAATGCACCAGTCGCTTTCCAACACCATATGGACAAAGGGCCCAAGGGCCTCCAGGCTGATCTGCTTCCCAGTTTAAATGACATGCTGGTGTGTGGCAAAAGCTTGACTGGAAGATGGTAGGAAAGTGCTTAAGAGATTGTAAGGCTGTGGGGTAAAATGCAGCCCTGGTAAGCATGAGAATCCACTAGCCAGTAAGATCACTAGTATGTGAAAGGACAACAAGCTGGACCCTTTGAGATATAGCCACTCCCCCGTGTTTGAAGCAAAACAGATCAGACAGGGGCTAGATGTACAAAGTGAATGGACTTTGGGGAGGGGAGGGATAGCTCAGTGGTTTGAACATTGGCCTGCTAAACCCAGGGTTGTGAGTTCAATCCTTGAGGGGGCTATTTAGGGATCTGGGGCAAACATTGGGGACTGGTCCCGCTTTGAGCAGGGGGTTGGACTAGATGACCTCCTGAGGTCCCTTCCAATCTGATATTGTATGGCTTCTGGGGATAGTACCAAGAGTTCATTAGGGACTGTTCTCATGTTGCTTAAACCCCTTCCATGAACTTTTAAGGGATCTTATGGACGAGGCCAAGAGGCAGAAGAGAAAGAAAAAGGAACTAACTCCTACTAAACTTGTCAAAGGCTCCAGCAGGTGCTGGAAAGGCTAATGGATAGTTTTGCCTCTCCTTTGCCCACCCCCAAAGTGCAATATTTTGTCAGTGGCAAGGTGATAAATCACTATGGGTCACAAATTCTTAGCCAGGCAGATGAGAACTACCACCCCAAGGAAGTTAGAATTCCAGCCTGTTTCCAAGCTGGTTATTGCTCAGCACAGGGACTCTCTTCCACCTGTCAGCCCCAAGTGCGTTGGCCGCTGCCTGGCAAAGCTAACCACCATGGGGATCAAAGAGTGACAGGGTGGAGTTTGGCCATCAGCTGCAGGGCCAGGGGAAACCAATGTCATTGCAGGTTTTGTTGGACATCCAGGGCTGTTCAGGGGATATGGCCACAGGCCTGGTGACTGGAATACAAGCCCAGCAGGTGGGAGGGGAGGGAAATGATGTGTGCTGAATCCTGGCTTTAGCCAGAGGGACAGAGCAGGTGTCCCTCACATCACCCCAACTTCCCTTGTTAGCCAAAAGGGGCTGCAAAAGAGCACAGCATGAGGGTCCCACCTGTGAGGGCAGTAACAGCTGAAGAGCAGAAATCAATGGCTTCAGAGGGCACAGAGATGGCAGGAAACTCCTGATAGGAACATAGGGCAATGAAGAACTCCTGTATAGATGGGCAGGATCTGTACTGCCCCCCCCAATAAAAAAAAACTGGGCTCCCCGAACCATATAAATCATTGGTTTAACCAACACACCGTGGGAGTATGGCTCACCTCGGGACTCGGGTCAGGATTTTGTTTGCCGCAAGTGAGTTTTGGGCTGCAAATGAAGAAAGAAATAGATCATAGATTATAGTCAGCAACAGCCATCCAAGAGATAAACAGAAGAGATCAAGGGTGAAAGTCTGGCCTCCTTGAAGTCAATGGGGCCAGGATTTCACCCCGAATATTCAGAGGGGGAAAAAAAGCCCTCTTGCAGCTTTTCTGTCCTGATTATTAATGCCCAGCGCCCTGTCTTCTTCCCCAGCCTCCTGGATTAATGGAAAGCAATAATGCTTATCACTTACATAGGCTCAGCTTTAATATCCCTCCTTCCTGCACCCCTACCCCCTGGTCACCTTTCCCCAGTGTATCCCACCCTCTGTGTGTACCGTGCAGCCAAATCTACTGTATGCTTCTCCGCTGCTAACTCAGCCCGTCGTCTACCACGCCCCCCGTCGATACCCCTGGCTAACACACACCCTTTCGCTACCCCTCCGTTTACTATGCAGCCTCCTTCTCCCTATTAAGCTCATCACAGGACTGCCTAGGCAATGGCTAAAATGGGGGACTCATTGTGATGGGGGCTGCCCCAAAGAGCCGACACCCCCACCCTAGTGCAAGCTCTGTGTGCGCCCAGCTCATTGTTCACCACTCGACTACAGACAGGCCACGAGAGGTCTCTTATATGCATGTACAGCACCTAGCACAATAGGGCCTTGGCCAGGGGCTCTAGATGGGGCTATAATACAACTAATAATAAGCACATTTCCAGGCATCCTCTCCTATGCCAGCTTCTTACCCTCTCTCTCTCTCTCTCTCTGCCATACTGCCTAGCTCTCTGGCCTCCTTCGGGGCACGCCCGGGTCAAGACTACTCCACTGGCATTCATTGCTGCCAGCGTATAGGAATAAACAAGAGGTCTGCTCCTTGTGCCACCTTCCCACTCCCAAACCTGCTGCCTCTCCCCTTCTTGGTCTGCCACGTGGCCCAGCCCGAGAGCGATCCCTTCCACTCCCAAGGACCTTTTGTGACCTCAAAAGAAATAAGTCTGGGGAAAAAAGGGCCAAAGTGTTGCCTTTTGGAACCAATTCAAGTAAAATTTAAAAAAAAAAAAATCCAAACCAACGGTTTGTTTTTGTGTGACCGTTCTTGCCTCGGAAGTTTAGAAAGCCGACACAAAAGGGGCTTTGAGATGGCACCTGCATAGTGCCAGCCTCCCCATCCTCTGATACAGGAGCAGCTTAGATATTTAAAGCAGCTGTTTTGTTTTTGAAGTCTTGACCCTCTTGGCTATAAACACATGTGGGCACCTCCATGCCCAACCAGCCCGACTGCACCATTTCCGAAGGGAGCCGCAGGCATTATCTGCCTCCAGTTCTCTCTGCAGGGGTCCGCGTAGCCAAATTGATGCTGGAGCTCTCTTTTCAAGTTGTGTTTCCAGGGTTCTTTTGGCAAAAGGGTCAGGGAGCACACAAAGGCAAAAGGAGGGTAAAAAAGCCTGTGTCTATTTCCTGGCCTTGCTTTTCAAAGCTCCGTCAGTTTTGAAATGAAACGTGATTGTGTTAGATTGGAAAGGTAACTTCTTTGCTGCCCGGCGGTTGTTTTTCTGGGGCTGAAGCCTGTTCTGGCTTGGATGACTCTCTCTGCACAGCAGCCGCAATGACGAATTGCAAGGAACAGCGAGCCGAGATTGTGCATGCGGCCTGGAATGACTAAGGCAATTGCCTACAACCCGGTGGGCTGTCTTTGTGGCCCACACTCTATGCTGTTTCAAGGCAGGTGGATTTCAGGGAGCAGGTGAGACACATTTAATGCATGGTCCTAAGAATACATTCCTGCAGGGCTTGCTGTGGAGTGACTACCATAAAAAGACCCTTTCAAGCCCCTTACGTTGGCCTGGAAAAGGGCTAAACCAGGGCATATGAAATCAAAAGCAAGGTTGGGAAGAAGCAGAGGGTTCGGAATAGGGAGTGACTCGTAGGGGTTTAGACAACGAAAACATTCAGCGACATGAATACAACAGCTTGACTGGCACTTGAATGACCAGGGAGCTAATGAGAGCCCCAGGCCAGTATGCTGGGGTTCAATCTTAAAACCCACTTACTCGCTCTTGTCATCATGTGCTTTTATCCCAGGGGAGATCCTGGAGGGCCCAGTTGCTCACAGTGATTATAGACCAAACAGGAACAGGACAGATCAAAGGGTGCAGATAGCAGTGGGAAATTTGGACACGTGGTGGCCAATCCATTGCCATCCTCCAGAATCTCCTGCGGAAAACAGGCCCCATGCAGCAGGCTACGTTCAGAGCTGGAGCAATGGGTGCCCGCACCAGGGTCTCTGGGCCAGGGTCATCTGCGAGGTACGTGACACACCAGATGTGAGCAGGTTCGAAAGCCGGTGTAAATGGGAAAGTGGTGTAACTTGCACCAGTTCAGCAGGCAGCAGACATGCAAAAGGCAGCCAAACCATCCGCCCAAAAGGATCCTGCTGTGGGTTTGCAGACGTAGCGGCCAGTTATACCAATTATGCACACGTCCCCCGTCCCCAAGGAGTGTGTGCCTGCATCCACTAGCTCCGCTGCTGTACTGTAGTTTAGGACAGGAAGCGACGAATTCTTCTCCCAGCTAAACCCATAGGGGAGGCCAAACTCAGACCAGTGATGCCAGCACAAATTGACCGAAGACAGTGAGGGTGTACGGAGGCAGATGAGCAGAGTTTGTTCCCTAGAGGAAGTAGGAGAAAGAAAAAAGTGTGCTTTGGGGAATGGGGAGGAGAATCTGCTTTATCTTATACCCTCCTATTACCTGCGTTCTTGCTCCTTCTGCCCCTTCCCCCACCTGCCCTACAATCCCTTTGCACACCCAGCTGGATGCCAAAATGGTGCAAATTACCCTGATTTTGCCTTTTGCAACTGACACGTGACTTTGTCTAGAGCCAAATTCAGCCTCCCAGGGATTACGGCGAGAGATCTGGAAAGGCCTGGAAACCCTGCCACCCCAGCTGAGCAGCTCCCCGAGGACACTCCCTGGGTGCAGGCAGCCACATGGTAATAAAACCGAGTGGGCCGATCCTGCTCTCAGTTATATCGGCGTAAATCCAGAGTGACTCCACGGACTGCAGTCGAATGATTCTGGATTTGCACGGCTGTAACTAAGTGCAGAATCCAGCCCAGAAATAGCTCTACACCAGCTTGACATACTGCGATCCCATCAGCTCAAGCCTGGTTAGTGCTTGCCTGGGGCAAGCGCAGGTGAGGGTCCGTCAGTGGCGCTCTCTGATCTCAATCCGTGCTGGTTCCGGCGTGGTCCTGGGGGGTACCGTGGCTGAGGGGAGCAGCGTGGGTGCCTCTCAAGGGAGCACTCTTCTCTCCGAGTGGGTACGGACCCCAAAGCCCCAGCGGACTGTTAGAACAGATGTGGTCTAGGGAGCAGTGTGGGAGATTCAAAGGGGTGGGGGTGGGGTTCCTTCTCTCTGGGCCAGCGCTGACCTCCCGGCCCATGTGCGATGCTCGGGGCACTGTGCTTCTGGAGCTGCTATCTTTTGGGGCCATACGGAAAGCTGAGCTCCCGGCCACCTGTGGTCATGTATGGGGCAGTTTTCACTTGAGCAGGGGTGGAATATGTGAACGCCTGGGGAAATCCTAGCCTTGGGAATTGCCTTCTGCTGCCCTAACTCCCTCCTAGGAAAGGAATTCTTCACTTCCTGTCCTAAACTGCTATGCGGCTGTGGTGCTCCTTGGGGACAGGTGACCTAATTTGTCGATCAGGTGGGTAGGTTTGCAAGCCTCCTTAGGGCTGCATAAGCATACAAGAATTCTTGGGCCTCAATGGCAAATGGGCCCGCAGCCTGGCCCCGAGGGGAGGAAGCAGAGGGAGGGCTTTCCATGCCTGCACACCCTGTGTAGCGGGGAGCAACTTTTCCCATCAGCTTTGATGCAGCGGCAATCACACAGCCTCGCTTGTTACGAACAACTGAGCGGAACGCTGTCCCTCAATGGCTTTGCAATCAGACCGCTGGGTGTCCTGAAGCCTGGGAGGATAGAGGAGGGGCCCTTTCTCCTGTCCCCCTCCCTCCCCAGGGTCACGGTACACCGAGCAAGAGGAGTCTCCGGGCTTGGGTGCCTCTAAGACACGGGATTGTCCATTCTTGGTAAAAAGTTGGAGCCAATCACTGCAACTCCACAGCACTCCAGAGGGACAAACCAGTGCATGCAGCTGAGTGACTGCACCCAACAGAGCTCTGTAAGGAAGAGACCAATAAGACGGAAAGCGCGTGTATAAGTACCAGACCATCAGTCATTAAATACCACAGCTGTTACCTGAATAGTGCTGCGAAGAGAAGGCCAACATCAAACAGATTTAACGAGAAACACCTAGCCACATTTAATCCAGCTCAGGACGCTGGCCAGCCATCAAAAGTCACTCCGATCCAATGGCTCTTCCGGGGCCTGCGTGAGAGGAATTTGGGGGCCTGCGCCCCACTCTCCAGGGACTACGGTTGTCAATTCTTGTGATAGTTGGAGTTTTTCTTAAAACTCCAGCTCCTGGAGTGGAGAAAAGCGTGAGAGTGGGGCCTGAGCAATTCTTTCAGAAACTAGGAGACAAAACGAGAACCTGACATCTGTCATTTAAAAAAACAACAACCACCAATCTTGTGGTTTTTAAGCCAGTTTCATGGGGCCTCTCATGGTTTTTGGATGCTCAGGGTTGGGGAGACCCAAGTAGAACTAATTGGCCCGCTTGTTGGTAATATCAGAAAAGGCCAGGACTGGATGGGCCATGGAGACTGGACTCCCCTTCAGGGGAAGCGCCTTGTATAAGATGGGAGGAGGGGAAGCCTGGCATGCCCCTGCCCCACCCTGTGCACTCTCCAACTCCATCCATCTGGCCTATTTCACCAGTGCTCAAACACACACTCTTTCAGCCACATGTGTGAAATGCACATGGGTGAAATGGGGCACAAACCAGCCAGCATTAAATCAAAGGATGGATCCTTACCACCGTGCAGACCTTGGGACAGGTAGGGGGTATCCAGTGGGTCAGGGGACTGACGCCTACCATCTTGAAGGCAGGAGGGACCATCCCTGGCTGGGATGATTTAGTTGGGGATTGGTCCTGCTTTGAGCAGGGGGTTGTACTAGATGACCTCTTGAGGTCCCTTCCAACATTGATATTCTATGATCTCTAATATTTTTTGAAATCCTTTTGATGGCAAGGAAAATCTCTCATCTCCAGAGTGGAGGCTGTGGAGACATTCAGGGCCAAATCCTGACGTCCTTACTACAGTCTCCCACATGTTGGCTTCATCTCCATCCATCTCATGTGACACTGTACAAAGGGAAAACATGATCTAATGCAACGAGAGTCTTTACCCACACAGGGCTGGGAACCGAACACCTGGGGGCCATGTTAGAGCAAACCACCTCAGAGGGTGGAAACCACATACAGAGGGTTGTGGTGAGCTCCATCACTGGCAGTTTTTCTAAGGGAGGCGCTCTAGTTCAAGGAGGGGTTAATTCAGGGAAGTCCAATGGCCGGCGATGCGGCTCAGACTAGATGATCACAGTGGTCCCTTCTGGCCATAGGAGCTACGATTCTATAAACAGCCACGGTCTCTGGACAAAAAGGTAGAGAGCCAGTCAGTTCATTTTGCTGCCAGTGGGACCCAGATACATCCCTGGTGTAACACTGAAGCCACTGGAATTCCACCAGAGATGGATTGAACCCATGGAAGTAAATGGCCAATAGGATGAGATGGAACCTCACTTTCCTGGTGGGTCTAGAGGGATTGTCCCCCTCATTCCTTTCTGGGCCTTAAATGGGGAGAGAGTTTGAAGAGCTCGGTTTGCTTGAATGAATAGCTCTCTCCATACCCCGCAGTTAAATGCTCCCAGAGGGGGAAAAACTATGGGACTCCAGCTAGAAACTGGAGGAGAGAAGTTTAAAAACCTCCTCTGAGCAGAGATTCTCCATGTGAAACCTGGTCAGTGAGAAAACTAGGCTGGGAAGTGAGTTGAAGGGGAGATTAGAAATAAAGGACGTGAGCAGGGATGAAGGGAGAGTTAGAACCGTGTGTGTGAGACAGGCTGGCTTTGGAGAAATGGTCACGGCTGCAGAATTCAAGTTTCTAACGTGGCAATGGAGAAAGAACACGCAGTTCGGTGTCCGAGTCCCAGGTCTTCAGTGACGAAGAGCCTGGCCGTCACTTGGGATGTTACCGTCTCCCGGGGGAAAGCCCAACCCTGGAGACAGTGATCTGACCACACTCTAGGAAACAGGAAATGCACTGAATGGAATCACCCTTCCCCAGGCCCAAAGAGACCGACTGCAGAGGACCCCGTCGACGGGCGTTAACGAGATGGTGCTGCCCCTAACTGCACAGAGTTTTCAGCAGTCGTGCACTGAAGTAGCTTCCAGAGGGCACCAAATGGTGAGCCACAGCAAGACTGGCAGCTCGGCCAGCCGCCAGCCCTCAATAACCACCCCCAGGAGACTGTTCTGCTACCCCGGATCAAAGGGGCTCGAGTCCACGAGCGCCCACATCCAGAGTGCCTGCTCAGCTATGCAGACTGGCTGACATTGCCTTGTACGTCCCAACCCCTCCCTGCCAAACTGACTTGAGACAGAGCCCTGGGGAGAGCCCGCAGGGCTGGGGAGAGGCTGGACCTTTCAGCCTTATCTGCTGACAGGTGACCTCCTAATGATGCCGAGTAAAAGAAGCCATTATGAGCCCTCCTGCCGCTCCCTCCCCATTGTTACCCCCCTTTCTCTATAAAACAAATAGAGTGACTGCCTCTGCCAGCCTGTTGTAATGACTCTGCTGCGGAGAAGTTTAATATTCCCCCGTGAATAGCACATACAAGGATTCCTGCAGCTCCGCGTGAATTCTGCGGGGCAAGGCAGACAAGTGAGTGGCAGGTGGGACAATAGGAAGGGACTGACTAATCCCCTGGGGCCTGAGGCACCTGCACTCCAGCCAGGCCAGGATTAAAGAGCGAGCAAGGCAGACAATCAAAAGATCAGAGGCTTCTTTCAAATGGCCTTGAAATAGGATTTTCTTAAAATGATAAGGGCAGGGGTGGAAAGATAATCTAGTGGGGGAACCGTTACTAGCCGGACAAATTCATACAGTACCTGTCGCCTTCTGGCGTACCTTAAATATTCCCGAGAGAGAGAGAGAGAGACCAGAGAATTGCAATTGCTTAATATGAAGCGGCATCCTTCATAGATTTGGCATTTCTTTGCTCTTCGAGCCCATCAGCAGCTGGAGGCCAGGGCTGGGTTACTACAGATGGGAGCTGACGTTTTGCGGCACCTAAGAATTAACAGAGTTATAGATTCATAGGACTTTAGCTCCCAAAGGTGACCATTGGGATCACCTAGTCTGACCTCCTGCACATTGCAGGCCACAAAACCTCACCCTGCACCCCGTAACAGACCCTAACCTCTGGCTGAGTTACTGAAGTCTTCAAATCATGGGTTAAAGACTTCAAAGTTACAGAGAATCCACCATTTACACTAGTTTAAACCTGCAAGTGACCCGTGCCCCATACTGCAGAGGAAGGTGAACCTCCCGCCCCAGGTCTCTGCCAATCTGACCTGGGGGAAAATTCCTTCCCAACCCCAAATATGTTGATCAGTTAGACCCTGAGCATGTGGGCAAGACTCACCAGCCAGACACCCGGGAAAGAATTTGGTGAAGTAACTCAGATCCCTCCCCAGCTAGTGTCCTGGCTGCGGCCGGTGGCATAGGCAATCTCCTCATTATCCCCTCCATAAGCTTATCACGCTCAGTCTTGAAGCCAGTTAGGTTTTTTGCCCCCATTGCTCCCCAGGGAAGCAACTCCCCAGAACTTCACTTCTCGGACGGTTAGAAACCTACGTCTAATTTTAAGCCTAAACTTGATGGCCAGTTTACATCCATTTGTTCTTGTGTCCACACTGATGCCTAACTTATATAACTCCTCCTGTCCCTGGTATTTATCCCTGTGATGTATTTAGAGACAGCAATCCTTGTTCTCCTTGGCCTTCATTTGGTTAGGCTAAATGAGCCAAGCTCTTTTGAGTCTCCTCTCCTAAGGTAGGTTTTGCATTCCGCAGATCATCCTAATCGCCCTTCTCTGCACCTGATCCGGTTTGAATATTTGTAGGCACCTGCTTTCAGCATGGAAAATATAGAGGCTAAAGGAAAAGCATAGGAAGCCTTTTCTTGCACACAAATCTCGAGAACAGCTGGGCTTTACCATATGACATGATCAGGTTGGCTAAGCCTCTGAAAACTAGGCTCATCATTAAAAAAAATTCCATGCAAAACCAAACCTGTGATCAGTCTAGTTAAATCATTCAAATCAGGAAATATGAAAGTTGATGTTTCACTCAATTCCATAATCTCCTCACATGCAGGAACAACCATACAAGCTGGAGTGATCAGACAGTCTGTTTTCTACAGCCCTAGATACACACCTAGCACTGTGTAGTATTTTCATTTCAGTACATATAAACCATTGCTATGGAACGTCTACACAAACATTTTAGCACCACACTAGAGAAGCAGTGCAGTAAGAGAGGGCCAGTGAACTTGTGTTGTCATAAACATGCAGTTATTGAAAGAGTTCATCAACCCACTTATGCTTCACTGATACTGTTATTCTAATGCAATTAAATATTTAGTATTTGGGAGATAAAACATACATGCTTATGGAAAAAGACAATCATCTTTTCATTTTAACTTGCAATGTTAGAAATAGTTTCTTTAATTTTGCATGACTTGAAAATGAAACCTATTTTAAAATATCTGAAAGTACACCCAAATAGATTTGCATGGTAAAATACTCTGTATATAGAACACAGTCCAGAAGACCAATTGGGTAATCATTAACCTAGCAAGACATTTTAGCAAAGTTATACAAGATTATTTCTCTAAGAGTTTGCAGAAAGATTGCAATAAGAAATTTTCTTTTACAAATGTACTGGTACTTGGAGAAAAAGTAAAATAAGATACATACAACTTAATACACATAGTTTGCAAATTAGGACTGGAGAGTAAACTGAACCAATGAAAGGTTTCAGAGTAGCAGCCGTGTTCCCTGTATTCTCAAAAAGAAAAGGAGTACTTGTGGCACGTAAGGGACTAACCAATGAAAAGGTCTGTCACTAAAGCTATATTATTATGGGAGTTGATTTAGTGGAAGAGTGAAAATACACATTAAGAGATGCTCCACATCTGTCTGTATCCAAGGTTGTAGGAAAGTGTGTTTGAGAGGAGGTCTGAGAGCATTTAAAGACTGATTGTAAGGCCATGAGCACAAAAAGGCAGAAGTAAAGTTCAAGTTAAACTTTGCGGCCTGAATTTTCAGGTCCTAATGGTGTCACCTCAGAAAGTTTTAAGAAAGAAATTGAAGTTGTGGCTATTTGAAATCCCAGCTCCCGATGCAGGACCTTCAACATAGTATTTTCTGAAATTAAAAATATTAAGTGTTTTCATAAAGGTTTTTCTGCTCTTTCTGGCAGAGTCTTTTCGGCCATGGAGAAAAATGACTGACCACGGGGGAAGCCGATTCTACCTAGAGTGCTGAAAAATGCACAAACCCACTGAAAAAGCAGCATGACCCTCCCCCCTAATTTTTCCGTTCGAGCTAGCTCAGATGTTGCGTGTAACTGAAGCAGGCAGAGTTTTCAGAGAAGTGATTTTCAAGTGAAAGCTGTCTCTAACTTTGCATTAATGTATCGTTTGCCTGGAACACTTCCCCTCGCCCCCAGCCCCGAACTCCTCAACTGCCTTAGTTTCCTTATCTCTTTACTGTCTTCCATTTCCCCACCTTTAGTCCAACTAGACCCCCAACCTGTTCAGCACCAACAGCCGCCTGCCTCTGCGAAGAAAAAACCCCAAACAATCCCACCCCTCCGGCCACCTGGTAAACCTTTAATATGAAGAAGGTTTACAAACCCAGGGCCTGCTTGCCAGAGATGTGAGCGACTGCAGCTCCCAGAGACTTTGAATGAAGTTGTAGGTGCTCAGCTCTTCTGATCAGTCCCACCCCCCCCCCCGACTTGCGCCAGCCTCCCCCCCTTCTCTTTTGTCACTCTCCACGTTGTAGACTGTCGGGCAAGGACAGTCTCTGGCACCCGGTGGGTGCATACACACACATGTAACGCTCAAGGGCAGCCAATGGCTAGTGAACTACAGTGGCCAATTCCAGTCTGGAAGGCATCTTGCATTTTTCACCCGTCACAGCCCTTTGTTCCTGGGAGTTAAAGAAAGGGGGAATAAAGAGGAAGGATGGAGCCACTTGTGGGTCACAGTTTAACCAGGCATCTCTTACAGAGGACGGGAAAGGGGGGACGTGTGAAAGGAAGCAGTCTCATGGCCAGAGCACCACCTTGGGGATAAAACCCAGGTTCTAGCTCTCGCCCCATCCTTAGCCAAGGTGTTTAACCCACACAGGCCTAGCTGGGTTGTTTAGGGCTCGCCTGCAAAGCAGTTGCAGCTCTCCCGGTTTGGAAGGGCAGATTATGTAGGATCCCCTCAAACCACTATTGGTTCCATCTCCACAGCCTAGAAAAAGATCCTAAAGAACAAGCCAAAGCCCAACACCCATTTCATCAACTCCTCATGCCAAGCGCAATATCCTTCAGCCACCAAGCCCTTCGATCCACAGCAGTCACCTTAAACACCCCTTCTGGCACAGAGCAACCCAGAGGGAGCACCGGTTGGGCCAGACTAAAGTTCCATGGAGTCAGCATCCCACAGGCTTTAAGCTGCCCGTCCCAGCCGGAAAGGTGGTTACACAGGGTGAAACACCCATGAGAGGTCATGGGAGGCCCCACTCGCGAGCCCTTCCTTCTGCAGCCGAGTCACAGGGTGCATGGGCACTCCACCGAGGTGGTAGGCAAAGGTGGCACCAACTGCACGGACATTTGAAGAAGCGTGATCTAATGCAACATGAAAGCACATGGAAGTTACTGCGGGTCCTGTGCCAATCAGCTCTGCATTTGGTTTCACACTGGTCTGTTTCATTCTCATGAGGTTTTGTAGCAAAAAGGCCTGAATGCCTGGAAGACGACAGAAGGATATTTGAGACTTGGCCTTCCACGCCTCGCCCAGCGCCATAGGGGGTCATGGGGGAAATTCATTCTGCTAAACGCAGCAGCAGCAAGACAGTTAACTTGGACCTTTAGATCTTCTTTCGGTTTCCAAGTTAACTTCCACTGAGATGAAGGGGGCAATTCACGCACGTGCTCTAAAGCTCAAAGGCTGGAGAGTCACGAAGAAAGAACTCCCTCAGTTCACACCTGTGGTTTCCAAGTTCTTTGCAAGCATGAGAAGACGTTTAAAGTTAAAGACAGAGGCTCAATTGTGAAGCACCTTACAGCAGATTCCACAACCACAGAACCCTGCGCCATATACAAAGATTGAGCCTTGAGAAAAGAATTGGACGAAGCATTGGAGAAGCCTTTGTGGTAGGGTTTTTGCTGCCCTAGGCAAAGCGTGTGCCTCTTCTAGACTCCTGGGTCTGATTTGCAAGGGTGCTGAGCACCCCCAATTCCCACTGAGAACTAAACTCTAGACTTTTCTGGCTGCTCTACCCAGCTGCCTGCCTGTGGAGGGCTGATACAGAGAAGGAGAACCTCCAATTTATAACCCAACACGTTAAATTGCTCCTGCACTAAGTGTCCCTCTCACTGATGACCATGCAACAATAATGGAAGACAACTGCTGAACTTGGTAACATTTCAAGCACTTTAGCCTTCCAGGACACCAGACTGCTGATGAAAAACCAGCTTTGCAGGCGCCATCTTAATGACAGGCCGAATTTCAAAGGCTTGCAAACTCTCTCTTTTGCTGCCCCACCCCCTCAATAAAAGGTTGCATCAGAAGGATATTTTTCCATAATTTATAGTATGGGCATTTCACTGGGGAGACTTGCTAATCTGTACTTACAGATACATTTAAGAAAATGCATCCTCCCACAATCCTGCGCCATTTATGGCTCTTGGCACAATCCGCAATACTCAGTCTTCAATTAATGGACACCTTAGGGTTCATTATCACACAATTGCTCCCTGTGAACCATGCCAAATGCTGTTTTGGCACAGAGCTTGGAAGATGAATTAGAAGGAAGTCTTCTCGGTAATGCCCTCTCCCCAATTCCCATTCCCATCATCAGTGTTTATGCCCTCCTCCTGCAGTCTCCCCCCCTCCTTTCCAAGTGGCTTTTACTATTCCATCTTTCAATGTCTCTCTTGATTCTCTGGAGGTGTATTTAAAGATGCTATATTCTCTTTTCTTCCGGCTCTCAACACGCCTCTGCGTCACTGCTTTACAGATGGGATCTCTTTCTACTCCCCCAAATCCTTGCCAGCTCTGCTACAGATGCCTGGGTGCTTGAGAGGGCAATTGGGTGG
Organism: Natator depressus; assembly: GCF_965152275.1. NCBI lineage: Eukaryota > Metazoa > Chordata > Testudines > Cheloniidae > Natator > Natator depressus. Next base: position 15,597,020 of record NC_134249.1, on the reverse strand, counting down.
ACAAAGTTTTATTTAAGTTGTGGGGCATGAACCTCATATAAAAAATGGATTTCTCTCAAGTGATTCAGCCCAGTCTGAGTTGGTTGCAGCTAGAGAAAGTTTCCCTTCCCACGAGATTCCTGAGGGGGAAGGAGAGGTCGTTCAATGGTTAATGTACATTGCTATCCCATAATATACATTAATGCCCAGGGACTCAAACTCCTTTCCACCTTTTTGTAAGGGAGGGCTGCCTTGCTCCAACGACCGGGTGCCGAGGAACGACACTTCCAGGATCGCAAGTGTAAGCCAGTGTGCTAGGAAGTGTAAGCTACTTCCTAGCACGAAGGACAAAGTTTTGGGAGAAGAACAGGTTCAGGAGATTATAAAACCATGCTCTGCTAATGCACTAACAAGCAATAAACGTGTTTACGCAGGTGTAGACAAACCTTCTGTATCATTCCTGTTTATAGAAAACTTCCCTTTATTAAATAGATCTCTGTGGCCATAGACATTTACATTTAGAGTACTGTATATTGGAACTCCTTCGTGTCCCATGATTTCAAAAGACACATCCCTGTGACATTAAGAGTTTGACTGGAATTAAAGCTCTCAAGTCAACGTAATGGAGTTATCCAAAACCATTAACATGAAATCATTGGAGCTAAGTTGATGTGATCCGCGCCAGGTATGCGGGCTGAGATGGAGCTCTTGAGGTAAAAGCAGTTAGCCCATGCTCACTAGTTTCAGAGGAGAGTGAGCAAACTGAGTAAAGCAGACTAAAAATACTTCACCCACAAGACATCTTGTGGAAATTTTATTATATAGAGTGTAAAATGCAACTGTCAGTCAAATAAAAGGAACACGTTTTTAACATCATGCTCAACATTATCCAATGGCGTTTCTTTATAGTTAGACATTTCAAGCATTATAAGGAAAAAATAAGGAAAGAACCCAAGAACAGTAACTTCAGTACATTTCAAAACGGAATGTCCCGCAGGTCAATTAAAAATGCAAGAAAAAATAGCTTCAATTCCGTTTTTTCCTTTAAAAATACACTGTTATCTGTACAAGAAACACTACAGTAAACATTGGAAATCATAGTATCCCTTTTATTAAATCAAAACTATTTAGCGCATACCGTGGTTAATACTAGATTCATTTATTTCTCTAGGTAATTTGACAAATATTAGATAAGAAAATATTTAAAAAGAAAACTGAAAAAAGCAAAAAACACCTTGGAATTAAAAAATAGTTACTACTTTTTATATGGTTTAATGTTCCACAGTGTTTGTTAAAGGTACGAATAGCAGATTCATTTTAATATTAAAAATAACAGTATTTATATTTCTGAGAGCATAGAGGAAGGGTTTTTTTTGTTTTTTTTTTTTTAAACAAGCTTGGAGGTCTTAGATACATAAATGCAACCAGCAATGGAGACATGAAAAAATGGATTGCTAAAAAAATTAACACATTTTTATATTACCCTTTAGAACTCTAGAAATTATACAAACCCTACAAAACACCTCCCCCCCACACTTGCCTGACAGCAAAACAGTAAGTGTCTCAATACAGAATTCACATAATTCATTAATTACAATACATACCATAGTTCAGTTTTTTAAAAAATGCAATAAAATCAAAAAGACAGCCAAGATACAAGAAATTAGAAGTAAAACATTTAATGAATTTACATATTTAAGAATATTTAAATACTGTTTAAAATTTTTTTTTTTTTTAGGATTTGTTACATACCACCTAAGACTTCCAAGCCACTCTTTCTGTTGCAACAGAAAAGATTGAAAACTAAAAAGAAAAAAAAAACACACAAAAAACCACATGTTGAAATGTCACAGCTCTGGGGTGCGTTTTGGTGCCTGTAATTCTCTGGCTTCTTTCCAAAAAGAATCCCGGAGTTTTTATAAATTTGGAAACAAAAAATTACCAGCATGTCCATAAGTTTAGTACATTACTAATTGTTCCTGATTCTTAGAAAAGTTCAGTTTAGATTATCCTACAACTAGTGTTTCACAAACAAACAAAAGTCTTCATCAAAATGTTGCAAATCTAGAAACCTCTGTTACAAAAAGGTTTTCTTCCACAATGATTCCAAGAAAAAAAATTGCCACAAGGACATTGTTCTACTGCTCCTGCATAGAAAGAGAAAGAAACAAAGTCAGTTTAGGTCTACACTTAAAACTTATATTGACACAATAAGGCAAGGCTAACCCCCTGCCCCTCTTGACCAACACAGCTAGGTCAGCAAAATCTGAGCATAGATGCAGCTAGGCCTATAGACAAGTGCTTCTGTTGGCATAGCTACTGTTGTTCAGGGAGGTGGTCCTACCACTGACAGAAAAAGTCCTGACAGCATACTCAGTCTACACTGGGGGTTTACGCCAGCCTAGGCTCTGTAGCATAGACCCAGCCTTACTCAGCAGCAAATTCTAAAGTGATCTCCAGAAAACGCCTGCCCACCACATTTCCTGTTCTAACAAATGAGGATATGTACCACACAGGGATATCTGAGAAATAAGTATCTGCAAGAACTCAGCCATAATACCTGTTATCCCTGAGCTTTCTTCCTGGGAGTCCATGCCCCTCAAGGAACTTTCTATTTCTTTCTCCACAGGCCCAGACTTTCCCAGAGAAGCCTGGAAGGGGACTCCCCTTAGTACTACATCTAGATCAGCCAGAAGGTAATTTAATTACACTAAATATTCCCTCCCACGGCATTTCCAGCAAGTCGGGGACCAGAGTGAGTATGCACGTTCCTGCAGAACAGTGCACTGCACCATCAGTAATTTTATGGCCAAACATTTGTCTCTCTAAGAATCTGAGTTTCAGTGCTGATGAAAGGTGCCGGACAGCCATACCCACGAATTATCCACAGACAATGGCAGTGCAAGCTTTTCCATACTGCCTATGAGTGTGCTTCTACCCAGACCTGGGGTGTGGGAGCATAACGTCTGGGCCTTAACATCTTTCTTTCCCTGCAAATAGTGCAAACAGAAGCACCGAGAGAGGTATCTGCCCACTAGCAAATTAACAGACCAGCAAGTCATTTCACACTCATTACCATACACCCATCATATGCTAATAAACGACGGCTGGTAAAAGACTTCCAAGGGAGCAATTCCCACTTTAATTTAATTCAGATTGACAAAAAGTGAGTTGAAGTTTGATGAAAATCTTCATGAAAGTTTTGTTGGATTTTTCAGCTGGCCACAGAGCTGGTAGAAAAATTATGAAATCCCAAGAAAGAAAGGATGAAGTATTAGTTGAAAAACAACAATTTTCACAAACTAGTAATAACTTTTGGGCTCTGCTGGGCTCTATTAAAACCAGTGACTCAGTGGTGAAGAGCTCTGCAACCCATTACCAAGCCAGTAAGTAATCTAGCTCTTAGACTTGGATTTTAATAGGGAGTGCTGTTTTTAAAAGGATCAGCTATCTTCATAACTTGTATGTGTGAGGTTCATATACAGATCTTGCCAAACGCCAGAGACGTTCACCTTAGCCAGGCTAACTTTGCAGGCAACAGCTACTCCTGACCAAAGAAACTTTGATGGGGAGATCCAAAATGAATCCTACTCAAACTTCAACGGGAAAGATGGCAACTGAACTGCAGGGCTTGAGTGACAGATAAGGTCGATATGGAATTAGTGACCATATATGTGCAGTACAATCACTTTTCCAACGATGTGTTTTCCCGTTCGAACACTAGAACTGCAGGCCAGCTTTTCTAAAGCATGTGTGTATTTTTGCAAACACCTAACCCACGCACAAGGATACCCAACATTCATGAAAGTCAAAGTCTGCATGTGGACGTGACCCTGCGAATTAGATGTGCACCCTGGTGCAAGGCTGGTACATCCATTAGCTCTGAAATGCAGAGATCATAGTAGCATGTGGATTGTGATGCAAGTGCCCACGAAAGCCCTCAGTTAGGTACTAAGCTTCCCATAAAGAGGCACAGTGGGTTGCAGTTAGCTGATTGCCCTCTTTGGTTGTGTCTCAGACATCAAGGCAGCTTTATTGCCTATATCCATGATGGGGCCTTCACCACCCTGGGGTAATGCTAAACTACACTAACCCCTCCGAAGAGCAGCAGCAGCAGATGACACAAATACAGACCTGGCTGTGGGCCTGAGCTTGCCCTAGTGTCTGCCCATAGTAGGCAGCCTGCTGTCTGTAATACTCTGCCCACGCCATTGTGTAGTCCGGCTGGGAACTTGCCTGAGAAGCAGCACTGGCAGCGTGACCTGAATGACGAAAAGGAAACACAGGTAGTCGAGCACCAGCAAGAGCAAGCAAACACACACACACTTAGGATATTGTTTTATGATGTTTAAATACAGCAGACATCTGAAAATACAGCAGCAGCAACCACCTGCCATTTGGACAGAACAGGACACGTTTTAAGTAGACTTGCAGGTTATTAGTTGGTGCGGCACTTTGAAAGCATAACAATTATTCCCATTGTTCAGGGATACTTGGCTTTGAAATTGTGCTTTGTTCATCCTTTGAGTCCTCCAGCTGAGGAACATCCAATAGCTCCAGAAGCTAGGGCATGAAAGATGCCAGAGTGGCATTCCTCTGAAATGTCAACGAGAAGACACCCCACCCCCCCAACTCAGTCACCAAAGTGTAGAGCTTTTCTTGTATCTCGGAGAGCAAGCCCCACCCCACTTCAGGCCCTCGGTCAGTTCTTACGTTCAGGCACGGGTACATGTGCAAACATGTTCCTAATACAGTCCAACTTCTTGAGGTGCACCTGAAAGGGAACAAACAGTCCACTGTGGACTGTAGTTCATTGGCCTCACCTTGCCCTGAGATGGTGCAGTAACGAGCGAGACTTAAAGCTTTCTGTGGGAGAACTACATGCACCCTCGCCAACAGGAGGGCACAAAAAGGGATTTGTAAGGGAATGGGACCTTGTAATGCAAGGGGGTGGAGAGAAGTTAATGGATTAGAGCTAACTCTGTTTATAACAAGAGTGGATTCATCTCCAGCAGCCCTGTTTCACTCACTCTGTTTTTTGTAATACTCCTCCCACGCCTTGCTGTAATCAGGCTGGCTGTTCTGCTGCTGGCTCTGTTGGCCTGTGCAAAGAGGACAACAACGGGCATGTCAATAAGGAACAGATGACAAGTCTCTAGCTAGTGAGATCTCCCCAACAGACAGCTCCTGGCTTTAAGTCTACTGCCCATGCCCTCAACACTCCTCTTCACACCTTGCTACAACAGGTGGGATTCTTCGCTTGGGAAGAGCTATTTTAAAGAGTAAGGATGCCTGCGTTGTCTCCATTTAAATCCTTTCCTCAGGGACCAACACACTAGTCTCCTACCTGTGGTGACCAGCTGAAGCCAAAATTGACTTTGCTGAACAAATAGCCAGCATTGCAAGCCATCCTATGACATAACCGGCAACCTCTGGAGAATGTTTACTACCTGGTACTACAGGAGAACTGAAGGGCACTGGCAGAACCATGATGGAGGACGACGACTGAACAGCACTGGCTTGCGCCAGTGAGCAAGACTGCCTGTGTCCTTGGCAGTTAAATTCACATTCAAAAAAGGGGGACCTGGGATGGGAAAAAAATGTTGACAACCCAGTTTCTGCCAAGCCAAGCTCCGATGACAGAGCTTCCAAGGAACCAGCTTGAGATCACTATGCTGTTCTTTGTGTTCGTCTCAGAACAGATTCTGACGGGCTAGATTAGCCCCTGCTCGTTCGGTGAAAGCACACTGCAAAGAGCCATCACTTAGAATACCTAGTTTGCAGGGTCTGTTGACACCCTGCATCCACACACAACAGCTATCCCATGCACCTTACAGGTGCTTGGCACGGCAGCTGGTTGCAGTACTTGGGACGCAGTCTTTAGTTCAGTGTTAACTGAGCCTGTGCAGCCTATCCCGGTTTTGTCGAAGTGTGGCAAGGGAGCCGCAAGCTCTGTAGCATGGCCAATGACATCCCACAATTCTGTGCCTTGCATTTGGAAGCTATCCAAAAGACCTACTTCCAGCAACAGTGATGCACACTGTGGAACAAGTTATTCTAGACGTCCCAGAACACACTGGCGCTACCCCGTTGTAAGGCATATGCTGGCAATGGATGCAGACTGTTTTTGAAAACTGTGAAGACACGAAAGCTTGTGTCTCTGGCCAACAGAAGCCAGGCCAATAGAAGATTTTACCTCACCCCTGCCTGGTCTCTCACAAGAGAGCCAATCATTTCATAAAACATTTCTGCAGCCACTTCTTTAGTGAGAACATATGAACCCTCTGGAAAAAAAAAGTCAAACAATCCAATTAATGGGCTCAGCATGTCTAAGCTTCAACTAGGGGAGAGGCCAGCCACCTGGGCCCAGGGCACCCCCCCCCCCCCCCTTACCCATACCATTATGGTTAATGCACAGGACCTGGAGAATCATGCGGCGGACTAACTAAAGAGCAATACAGACAATGTGCTAGTTAGAGAGCAAGGAAAGCCAGGTGGACTAAAATGCACAAGCGCTACACGAAAGCCACTGCATGCATTAGACTGGTGGGTGAGGATGGGAGGCACAAAGAAAAAAAATGGAAGCATGCTCTTCCTGGCCATCTAACTGCCTTCACTCTCCATACACAATTCTGGGTGCTGCCCTGCACTGCAACACAGGCTGGAGAGCGCTTTGAAGTGGCAGGGGTTGGGGGAAGGGGGAACATAATACACTGAAAGTGTGAATTGGGTGGAGGAAACAGGGCAGCAATGTCCTGTCCAGGGGCATAAAAGCGGGTTAAAAGACTTGACCAAAGCTACAAGTCAAGACCTTTTCTTGCAGAGGTCAGGGCTGCCTTGACTGTCCACCTGCTAATGCCAACAAAGGACCTCCTTCAATGCCTTTTCTTCTAGGAGAATTACAGTCCGCAGTGGGCTGAAAGGACACGCCACTAAATACATTTCACGGCAAAATGTTTTACCCGACCAGTTAATTTATTTAAGATGGGGGAGAAGTAATTAAAATCTAAATACATGTGTAGGGTTGGGGGGTCTGCCCCTCCTCTCACAAGGGGGGCTGTGCTGGTGAAAGGGAAGAGGGGGGACATTCTAGAATTTGCTCATAGGAGGTCTGTTCTGAAGAGTGATTCATCTGGCTCTTTGACAATGCTGAGACCATGGAAACCAGGCTGTGACACTTGCTTTAGAACAGACTGGGAAGGAAATGGTCAGAAGCTGATTTTAGATAAAACTATGTGTAAAAACAAGAAGATGTAGGAGACAGGTATTTACCTAGTTTCTTATAATAATCCTCCCACGCCTTGGTGAACTCCACCTGGCCTGACTGGGTACCATTGTGATCTGCAGCAGGAGAAGAAAGCAGTGAGGTCTGCTTAAAGCACAGCATTATCTTGTCTGTCCTCTCTCTTTACCAAGACTGCCTTCAGAGTGTGCCTGGCTATAAACAGGAACATGGAGGGTTCTAAGTGGATATGGAACGGAACAGCCAACATTCCCACCAGGTTTAAGAACAGTGATGCAAGACATCTGACCCAGAGCATGGCAGGGGTGGTACGGACCCCAGCTGGTAAAGGGTTTGTCCAAGGGTTTACAGTTTGGACACCTCAGAAGGCATTTGGGGGGTGGGGGAGGATGCGTGCTTTTTCCATCTGTGTCTGGCTTGGTGTTTGTGCCATTGTGACTTCGGCATGCAAACAGGCCCCAAATCTGAACATCAGGGGCTGGTGGCAGGGTGGCCAACGAACAGCCTTCACTTATCCCATCGGCTCATAGCCCAAGTCTGCTGACCTTCAAGGCCGGTGCAAAACCCATCTCTCTTCTCAAACCTTTGCTTGAGGAAGGGTGGGAGACGTACTGGAGGGTTATTTTAGGAGAGGATTCTTCCTTTGTAAATAATTGCTCTTGGAGAGCAAAGTTGGTACAGATTTTTTTTTTGGTGGGGAAGGACTCCCCTTGTTCTCATGCAAAATAATAAGTTAATCGGGGGGGAGGGAGGGGTAAACGTACACACCCTCAGGCAAGTACAGCATGTTTCATAAATGTAAAAGGAAGCACACCCAAAGCCTTTTTACATGAAGGCAAAGATAAGAGCCTCCAGCATACAAGAATGGTGAAGAAGCCTGCCCGATGACTCCCCCGTCCTGGTATCTGAGCTAAGATATTAATGGTACCCCTCCCTGCGTCATGCAACTAATGTTAGCAGGTTAGCAGAGTTGTATTAACTGCTTTCCCCATGCAGAAAAGAGTGTATTGTGGACATGGCGTTTGATCTTTCAGTCAAAGTTTGACTGTGATTCTAAAACCCAGGACAGGCTCCTGGACCCAAAGCAAACTGAAAATAATTGCAAGCAACATATTTCTGGTGTTACAAAGTAAAGATAGCAAGAAAACATTAGTTACCATTAGTACTTTACTATAATGCTACCTGGTGAAGGAGTACATTTGGGTGCTTGCATCACTTTACTATTTTAAGCTTTACTATTTTATATCCACTGTAATTATCTACAGTTCAATGCTTCCTAGACTGTATGTTCCTTGGGGCATAGACTGTCTTTGAAAGTGTCTGTACAGAGGTTAGGACAATGGGCCCCTGTTCCCAAGTGGGGCCCCTTTATGCTATTGTAGCATATGTATTAGAAATGTTAAGTTAATGATGCACCATGGCAGGGGATTTCCATGAACAAGATGCAGAATATTCGGAGTTATGGTTTCCATGGCACCAAATTTTAGTCTCTGATCTTCGAAATATGGATACAGCTGTACCTATAATCACTGTGCAGCTCTCCAGGTGGTATGTATAGCTGGAGTGCTACATTTTGAGGTGGTCTGCTAGTGGGAAACTGTATGCTACAGGCAGCAGCCAGTTTTCAGATTCTTATTTCTAAACCAAACCTAACACGTAAAAAGACGCTGGCCATTCCTGAGAAGTCTGAAAGGCTTATTTTTAAAACTTAAGTTATTCAAGTATTTAAAAACGTACAGAAAGTTCTCTTAACACCTGAAATACCCCACATCATTCCAACACAGGTGGAGAACTGTACTGAGTTTCTGAACCGATTCACCTTTTGGCTGAGGGAAGGCATAAGGAGTTTCTGAAAGTAGCCGCCTCTTGGTCTGAAAGTTTAGGCCTCTGTTGAGAGTTAAAGTGAAAACATCTCTACCAGAAGAGGAAAATATTAACGTTGGGTTTGCTGACAAATTGAAGTTGGTATTTGCATGAAACGACTGCTCCATGTATTAGAGTGACACGCAGCACAATGGCACTGCTGGAGCCACCTAAACTAAGGAGAGTCTGTTGTTCTCCCAATCTGAACGGGTTGGGGGTTTAAACAATCAGGAGGTCAAACGCCTGGCTCGGAGCAATAGCCACTCGAAACAGGCACCTCGGCAGCACACTAGGTCCAGGACACAAACAGCTGCAGATCTGCTTTTCTGGCCTGCTGACTGGAGTGAAGGACAGAAGTTTTTGAACTCTGACCAACAATGAATTTGTACAACTTTATGTAGTTTACTTTTAGCCATGTGACCTACTTGTCTTGTTTAATCGGTAAGGCACTGACTAATTCCCAGCGTTTAACAGCTTGGGTGCTGGTCTGTACTTACAACCTTTCAGGGACATTTTATTCCAGTAAGGGGGGGGTGTTCTTTGTCACAGGGAGGTGGAACTAGGACAGGAGCTAATCCTACTGTCTTCCCCCTTCACCATCCAACCCCCTCTCCTCTCCATTCATTCATTCCTACCAAAATCCCAATCTTTCCTTCAGGCTGCGAAACAAGTGGTAAGGGCAGCTCACATCAGGAGAGCAGGTGAGTAGCAAAGAGAATCAGGGCAGTCAGGAGCAGAAAGGAGGTGGGCTGCTAATGACAGGCTGTGGCTAGTGGGAGGGAATGGTGCTGTCCAGTGCTCAACTGGGGAAGGCAGGAAGAGAGAGAGAGTCTAGAGAGGTGGGAAGGGTCTTGTTAGGGGGGAGCAGGGAGGGAGTCCGTCCAAGCTCCTGCAGGAAAGGGGGGTGGATGCTTAAAACAAGCAGCTAACAGCACAGAGTGATTTATAACAGGCTTTCTGCGCGCCTTCGATTTATGTTACACTACTATAATCGGGAGCATTGATCCCTTACTCCAGGGTGCACCTGCATGCACTTCTTTAATTGTGTAACTTCTTCTACCATCTTCCATAAGAGTGGTCTCACGAGACACGCAGCTGTGTACCCGTGTGGAGTGCAGATTAACTTTTGACTTTTCTCAAACCAAAATGCTAACCACTTACTTGGGACTTGCTGTCCAGGCTGTTGCCACGTCTGGTAGGTGCTGCCCCAACCCTGTGTCATGAATGCCTGAGGACCACTGTGGATTATAATACCATACACTGAAGGAGATGGACAGGACATTTTCTTAATAGATCATATGTACAAAAACAGTAACAGCATCAAAATGATTATTAGGAGTCAGCAGCTGCTAAGGCAAGAATTAATGCAAAAATAGGGGGAACTCCTGACCGGTCCAATACTGGAGAAGAGAGCATGAAGGCCTTCCTTAAGTTACTATTAGTAGAGCTGAAAGGAGGGCACATCAAACCTCACTCAAACTTGAGGCCAACAGTATCTGTTGCTAATTTAAATTTCTTTCCACACCCTTGCCGCATTGATAGTTGGCGTTCTTAGATGTGGCAGGAACCGGCACCTCCAATTAGGAGCTTTCTAGAATTGGGCTTCAAAGCTTCATCTCACTCATCCTTGGATTCTGGAGTCTTCAGTCTGACTTTCTACAAGTTTTCACTTATTCTTAAACCTTCACGTCTCAATCTAAAATGTTCACATTCACGCTCTCTACGTTAGAGTCCAAAGGACTTGTGGAAACTTACTTTTGATGAGGTGTAGCAGGTGCTTGGCTGAAAGGATTTTGACCAAAACCGCCAGGTCCACCCATGCTGGTACCCTGTCACAGAATCCACGAACACTTAATGTTATAATCCCTTCCACCATTTTAAAAAACAAAAACAAAAACCCAGCCACTATGTGTCGAACAATAGTAAGAAAAAGGACTAGACAGCACAGACATACCACAGAACTCATGGCACCAATTTGGAAAGTGTAAAATTTCCAAAAGTGCTTAAGTGAATTGGGAGCCCATTTTTGAAAACCACTTAGGCGCCTAAGTGTCTCACTGAAAGCCAATGGGACTTAGGAATGTATGAAAGTGTTTCACTATATGTACTCCAAGATCAAAAACTCTCTCGTCAAGGGATTCAGGATAAAGGCTGCTTTCTCAGTTTTACAAGGTCCCACTTCAGTATTTTCTCACCTCCTTTTACCCAAGTCTCACCTGACTAGGTTCTTTGGCCTGGTTCCATTACACTGCAACACCCATGGCTTTGTTAACAGGCAGGTTAAGAGCATCACAGAACCACCACTGTAACAGCAGTCTGTAATGCCACAGAGATCCTGCCATCCCCTTTGTGCACTTCTGTAATCCCCAAGGAGCAACATAACTCAGCCTTCTCCCCCAAATCTGATTTTAGACACCCTTTTGGTATCCCACAAGATCTCTTCTGGCAAAGCATTAGCTCTTCCATCCATTACAGAGCAGCAGACCAGACTGGATTACTGAAGCAGGCTTCTGGGAGAAACATTCCAGGCTACAGTAAATCCATCCATATTAATCCAGGTCTACCGGAGGGCCAGTTCGGACTTTTCAGGCTGTCTGTTTACAAGCAAGTTGTTCTGAAGCCAGACTATCAACACCACAGACACACAGCACAGAATACAGAAGTTTGTGCCCCTGCCTACCCGAACCTTTATTGGTAAAAGTAGTCAACGCCAATTAAAACCAATTCAGAAGCAATACCACATGACACTTACACCAACTTTCTCATCGATGAGATGTCTAGCGAGCTCAATCTGTTGGGGAACTCCTCTGATGGTGAATATCCGTACGCTAGGGTCCGTGTTGGGAGGTGGATTTCTTTGAAGCTCCACGTGGGCTCCTGACTGCTGGTTTATGCTCTTGATGTTCTCTCCACCTACAGAAAAGAGAAATCAAGGCATGAGAAGAGATAAACATAAAACTCATTATTTCATTTATATAGAGAGAGGATTATCACGATTTCAAAAGCTACGTCCTACAGCTGGAATAGAATTTCCCCATACCCTTGTGCCTGCCTTAAGTAGTGAAGGAAACACTATAGTGAATATAGTCGTAATACTTTGGCTCACATCCCCACAACACCCCTCTCCATTTATTTATGGGTGCACCCAGAGACTGAGTCTTTGCTGCTACTTGTCAGACTTCTGCCTCTTACTGGGTCAGCCAATGGCACTTAACATCTGAAAAAGGGTATGTGCCATAGTGCCTTTGCACACTTTGCTGGGCTGCTAACCAAATTCAGTATTACGGGCACATATCTTGTGAATAATAGAGACCAACGACAAGGACTCTTCCTGCTAATTTACTATCATCTCTTACCCTTAGGGCCAGCTAATCAGTACAAATGCAGAAATTATTTTGCAAAAAAAGTAATGGAGACTGATACACTGTTATTCTTACTGACTTAAGGCTACATGTTCACTGCCGAAACAGGTGATTGGTTTGTTTGACAGCAGGACAGCTAATGCGCATTACCTATCTCCCTGTGAAACATCTTTTTTTTTTTTTTTTTTTTAGCAGTGAGGACAAAGCCTGATCGTTTTCCTATAGTTATGCAACGTTCAAGAGGTGCTTTCCTTAAAATCCTACCAGCTCCTGCAGCCACTTCCCACTTGCAATGCAGCACAAATGGCTACACACACTTCTGGAACAATGCAAGGTTCACAGTTGCCAGCCTGTCACTTCACAGCTAGAGAGTTCAGGCTTGTATACATGAGGAAATTAATCACAATAGCTACTCAAACCAGCTCCCCATGTGGACACTTATCACAGAATAAGAGAGTGTCCACATGGGGAATTATTCAGGCTTTAAATTCACAGCCTACCTTAATCTGAAATAACTTTCAAGTGTAGACATGTCCTTTAGGTGCATCTTTGGTGAACATATATGAACAGTGAACCAGCTCTCTCAGATAAGTGAGTGCACAAGAGTACTCTTAGGCACGGTGGAGCTAATGAAATCTGGTTTGACTTCGTGAAAAAACTTGCAAGGTCTCAGTCTCTTAATGAAATTTGCTTAACAAAAGCTTCAGCCGATGTTACAATGGTTCAATTCTTCTTTTGGAATTTCACAGAACTTACAGATCAGCGCCACTCAACTGGAGAAAAAGGGGTGGGGGGGAAGTTTTACAGCTCTGATTCCTACAGACCTAGATAAGGCCACTAGCTGAAACATACACTACAAGGGGGAGAAAAGGAAACTAATGAGCAATTGAGCAAAAAAGTTGATTAAAGTGTATCCATAAGTAGCTTCCCTGTTTTTGCTGGTGTTCCTGAAACCAGCCCTGAACACAACTTCAAGACAAAGTGCAGACATTGAGTACATTTGTTCATTTCATTGTAAAACTTGTGACCTTTTCAACATTCTATACCTCCTTTTGTGGGAGGAAGGGTCACCCCTAGGCAATTAACTCTTTCTAGATGCATTTTGGGGAATTAGAGACAAGTTTTTATGCCACATCCTTCTGTTTTGCCTGCAGATTACCCTGTGCAGCCAAATAGGAAATCATCCATTTCAGCTGTGATTTGGAAAGTTATGAGAGTTTTGAAACAAGAATTTTGTTTCATTTAACATTAGGATGTGTGCAAAATCAACTGAGAAGCTTGGGCCTGCTTGTGTGCTCACTAAGCTGCCATATGGAATGGAAGAAAGTTTTACATACTTTTAGCCTGCCTACTTTTGAGCGCATAGAAAGGAAGAGAACTTGGTCTCAGTGACAGATGCTAATGTGATCATCAAAGCAAAGCTATGTGTAACCTCTCCTGAGCTCTAAATATCTTCCCTTCTGACTTGGTATCCTTGCCCAGATGTAAATGACCACAGTGTATTTAGTTTCAAATTGTTTCCATAATTAGCATTTCACATTTCATTATGCAAGTTACCAAGAGCAGAAATGTTTAGTAGAAGCTATTAATTGTTGGTCTGGTTCCCATCAGCTTCTTCTTTTACCATTCTGCACCAAGTGAAGGCAGTTATCTCTAGGCTTGTCAACAAAAGGTTTTATGTTTGTTCCTCTAAACACTGCACATTCTTGGGTATCAGAATTCTTCTTCCTGCCCCCCACCCTCTGACACACCAAAAGTTACTCTCCTCCCATTTGAGATCTCTTCTCACTATGCCTTTGGAGCATACAAATAAGATGAAGCAGCCAACATGATGCTGCAGTGTCAGAAGGAGTTCACCTTCCTTCATAATGAAGTCACCCGCTCGGCGCATGGTGGCTGTCTATAGACTTATTTGGCAGCTTGCTCCATTCTTCTACCTGACGGGGGGTAGAAATGATCCAGGAGTGGCCCCCCAGCTGGATGTGAAATTGTAAAGCAATTAATCAAACCTGCTAAAAGGCAGAGCTGACAAGAGCCGGGCCAGCCACGTTATCTGTCAATATTGCTGTATTTATCATGGAAATCCAGCGGGGCCCCTGAGAGGCTGCAGTTTGTTTCCAGGCACCAGCACACAGAAAAAGCACTTGACATTTGTATGGCTCTCCACTCCACCCTTCACCAAGTCTTTCAGACAAGAAAAGCTGCACCTACCCACCCCTAGAGGAAAAAAATCCAAACAACTTTCAGTGAGCCTTCGCTTTTCCTTATTAAGCCATAAAATGCTCACCATGCCCATGTGGAAAAGGCACCAGGGTCAGTTACTGTATGCACTGCAGATACAAAGCTTGTAACAATGCGGCCCGAATTCCTCTTCCACCTCTGACCCCCTCAAGGACAGTTTGTAAGGTAACAAGGAATACTGCAGTTACTAACATCTACTCTTTTGTTGACATGATGCTTATGCATGTGTCAGCTTCGGATCCTGTAGAGGAAGGATGGTCCGAAGGTGAGGGACTAGCCTGGAACCTGAATTCAGGTCCTTGCTCTGCCACAGACCTTCTGCGTGACCTTGGGCAAGCCACTTAGTCTCTCTGTACCTCAGATTCCCAACACGACAATGGAGTTAACAGCATTGCCCTGCCTCACAGGATGTTTGTGAGGACAAACACAGTAAACATAGTGAGGCCAGATAAGTACCTAAAATAGTCTAGGTTACATGAAATTCAGTCTCCACCATGAACGACCCAATTCTAAAACAGCCTATTTTTAGATTCATTAAGTTACTTATACTTTTTTTCCAGTCAAAATAAATAACTTTATTCCAACTTCTTTAATCCTAAACACACTGTGCCCCCCGGATTTTAAGGGTTACTTTACAGCTGTATGAACCACCAACAGAATTTACAGACATTGCTCTAGTGACCCCTGCTGTATTGATACATCGGTTTCCATTACATTTTTTCTTTTTTTTTAAATTGGGGTTAGTAAGAAGCAAGCCAAGTCCCTGCTCAGAGCTGCATTTCCCAGAGTCTTCCTTCACATCAGCCTCATGACTGTAGCGAACGACTGCAGAAAATGGTTAAAATATAATAAGATTAAGTGATTTCTTCTCGGTCAGATACAGTATAGAATCCCATTCACATGGAAATTTTCCATTAAAGAGCCAACTTGGGACTCTGCTCTTAATTTCTCTGTAGACGCAGCCCCTAGGGTTTCACTGGCTGACCCATCTGAAAATTTAGCTTCAATACGCCAAGTGCCACAGGGCTAAACCCCTTATCCCTGGCCAGGCCTAGGTGTTTTAGAATAGAGGATTCCTATTTGGCCATCCATAGGAAAGAGTATTAACCTTAGCAATAAGATCCCCTCTTCTTCCCACTGACATACAGGTGACAAAAGAGCAACAAATGCAGAAATAGTGGGCATGTCGGAAGAGAACTGACTGACACAGAAGGCTCTGAAAATGTGTCATACATTTCTTATCCAAGACTCCCAGGAGATGAAGCTACAGCCATCACTCTCAACAAACAGATAAAAACTAACTAACAATACAAGTGTAAATACCCCAGTAGTACTGATTGTAAGTAAATATTACACAACTTCCAATGTTCAAAGCACTGTACAATCATTAACAATCAATCCTCTGAAAGCCTCTGGTAAGCGGTCCCATTTTACTGATGGGGAAACAAAAGTACAATGGCTTACACCCACAATCACACAGCAAGACTCTGGCAGGGCCAGCATTAGAATTCAGGAGCTTCTTACACCTAACCCCGTGTTCACTCCCCCAGATCACAGTGCTTATGTTAAAGAGACAACATTTCTATACATTGTGGAAACCCAAGTTACTTTTCTGTACTTTCTATTGGTTACTGGTAGCTACTGCAATAGTTAAAATAGCAATGGTAGTTTCCATTATTATATTTTACCACTTTTGCTTTTGAGAATAACTTTCCTTTGCTTGGTCTCTGTCCTGACAGGATTTTTTGTTGCAAGACTGAGCACAGTATCTTCAGCTTTTTCTGAATTATGAGGGAACAAAAGCACTTTTTGAATTGCTAATACATTTTCACTACACTTGTGAATAGGGTTACAGCAAAAACTAAGTCTGAAACTGTTTAGAAAGCCTTAAGGAAACTCTCTCAAGGGTTTTATTGGGGGTGGGGGGGGGGGAGGAAGAGAAGAAGGGGAAGAGATTGGGAATGGGGAGGTTTGAAGGGAATTAATTTCAAAAACTGAACTTTCTTAAAGCAGTCAGCACGTTCACAGCAGCATCTGAAAAGTCTTAATGAAGGCCAGTTCCTTTACGATTTTCACAGCACATGCATCTTGCCCACTGATAATTGGTATGGAGTGCTGGTACACTTCACGAGAGAAGCTAAATATCACTGGCACATGACAAAATCCCCTCAAAACCACACTAACACCAAGTGCAGAAGAAAATAGTAAGAAAGGAGAAAAACAAAACAGTGCCTCTTCTCTTGAATTTAAGAGACCCGCCACACTTCTGGCTGCATTCTGAAAATTCCAAGCTTTTATTTCCAAAGATACATTTGTGGCATAGTGATGCCTGAAACAGGGAAGCAGCAATCCAGCCTGGCAGAAAATTGTCTTTGCCAGCAGCAAAGAGGGAACCCACTCCTACTTGATTTACCTCAACTCCGGGGACGCTAAAAGCCGAATTGTGACTATTTAAATGCTAACATTAAGCACACAGATCATTCTTTTCTAAAGAGTAGGGAGAAATCAAATACGAACTACTTTCATGTGTTGGTGATTTTTTTTTTTTTTTTAAACTACAACACTAAGTCTAGATTCCAACATTATCTCAGGTGCATTGTACCAGTACAGTATTTCTATTCCTGTTTCCAGTTAATATAGTGTAGTTATGGTGCACACTTTATGAACATGAAGACACACACAGCCAAGTTACAATTGCTGTTGGAGCCTTCGCCTTTGCATTTGGTATTGTTTGACTGGGACACAACTGTTCTAAAAAGGGAACACAAATGTTTCCATTACTTTGGTACACTTGAGTTCAATGACTAGGCAGCAGTGCGACGCCAACTACAGAGAACTACAGAGCTTGCCTGGAGTCTGGAGTCCTAGGCACTCATAGGGCACCTGCCCAGTCTATTATGCACCAGGAGATGAAATTCAGCGAGTAGGTTAGATCTTGCTGTTTCCAGACAGACTTAACTTACAGGTGACTACATAAGCTTGGCTACAGGTAGTCACTTGCTGATCTCCATGTACAAGGAGATACAACATTCGCTCCAACAAGAAGTACCGTGTGATGGAGTGCAAACTAAATACAAGACAAAGGGTACCACTATAGAAATGCATCGGTTTTGTCTGTCCCCTGGTAAACTTGCTCTTTAAACCACTCTGCTAGAAAGGGTCCTTAAAAGGACCTAAATCTTTTCATGAGATAGCTGCTTTGCACGATATGTACACCTGGCCTGATAACTCAGAGTATGACTTTTCTGCATGCAAAAATGCCTAGAATGTACACTTGTGAGAGATGAGGCATCAGAAGGAAGCGTACAGAAAGCATTTGCCTTACTGGGTGGTTATGCTTACTCGGTTTCTCCTGTGTTGTATGATCATGGCCACTGAACCACCATTTTCCATACTGAAAATACCACAGCCACTCCAGTAACGTTTAGGAACCCCCATCTGAGATGGAGATTACATCTCCGAGCGTCATGTCAGCATTACCTACCTTTGCCTATAACAAGGCCACACTTATCAGCTGGCACCGTGTAGGTTATTTCCTGCATCCCTCCAGGTGTGCCAACGCTCCAGTCCCCACGACCACGACCTCTTCCCCGGGGTACTGCCAGACTTCCAAAGCCATCTCGTTCCTTGAAGGGAAAAAAAACAGCATTTCCATCAGTATTTTTCCTGACCCCAGTACCTGTACTTCTAATTCACCACATTAAAAAAAGGCAAAGTAGAGTTTAAACTGCATGATATAATCAATACCACTAATATCACTAAACTAGGGAATTCCTGGCCTTTATATCCGTGAGATTCTGAAGCAGTTCAAAGAAGTGCTGTTAACGTAGGTCACAGCTGCCTTCCTGATTCCGTAGGTTTATTTCAGCAAGTAGATATAAATGCATGCCTTCAAACAGAATATCCTTTTATAACTGGCAGCTATGCATAAACTCAAAGTCCTTTTAGTTGCTGGGCTCCAATCTGAGCAGGGCTAGTTGCCTAGCTTTCCTTAGAGCAAACCAGAAACCCTAGCATTAATGTACACTGTTTGGCACCAAAGACTTCACAGAAGCCAAAAGTTAACCCTTTCAGATGCCAATTACCTTGAGAACTACTGGAATCCCTCAGCTGAAATACACATTGCTTCAAATCATCTTGAACCTCCAAACAACGTTGTCCAAATTCAAAGAAGTGTAAAAGAATCCAAATGCATGTATCTGCAAAGTAAAGGCCCTCTGCTGTCACAGGCCAATGTCACAGAGGGTCCAAAGATGAAGTGGCTGAGGAAAGGATTTGCCCTAGTGTGTAAAGAGGTTTTCAAATCATGAGTAACAGCACTGGGAAGAGCCACAAAAGGCTGTTTTGTCCCCCACTGCCTTCCACAAAGAGTAGTGGAGCTTTCCAGCCCTAGAGCCTTTTCAGAACAGCACAAGGATGGGTATCCAGAGTACAGATCCATTAGCTAGAACCTGCAGAAAAGATCCAGGAAGAAAAGAGCTCTTTGTGCACTCAGTTCATGCTCAGCCATTCTGAGCACTTCTCACCCTTATCAAGCATTGTGGTAGAAGCAAGGTTTTCCATGCTAACCCCAACCCTCAATTCCAGGCTTCCCCCCCCACACAATGAGGACAGATAAAAAAAAATTTTTTTTTTTAAGTTAAAATTTGATTTTTCTAAATTTAAAATCAAATCTGAACGTAAACAAAATATTAAGGCCTAAATTTATTATAATTTCTTAAAATATTTAAATATAAAATAAAATGCTGAATCCATGAGCTTGTGTCAAAAACTGAGTTCAAGGCTGCTTTTCTATATAAAAACAATGCGGGGAAAACATCTAATGTTTGAGGTCAAGGTTTATATAAATATAGCACAGCAGGCCATGTGCTATATTAATGCCTGATCATGTAGGGGGCCCAGAGGCTATGCTACTGGGTGCAAGAGACTGGCACAGTCACCACAGGCATTGGGACCCTACCTCTTCCTCCAGAAGACACCATCATGTATATCAGGCTCATCCACTGAGCCCACCTGGGTGGTCTCATACTCCTATTTTATAGCTTCTCCCTACCTGAGCTCTGGTAAGTTCAAATCTCAAATTAAAAATATTTATGACTCCACCCAACATGGAAACTTGCTCACCAGCTCATGGAAAAATACTGATCTGTCCAGTAACTATCAGGCCTTGCTTCTGGATGGTTTTGGGTACTTCAAGTAAATGGCCTTGCTCTGTCTCCTTGCATGTATACACAGAGATACAAAAAACAGAAATCCATTAATTTCTCAGCTGCTTCCCTCTGCTGCTAAACAAATAAAATCTAAAAGGCACGTGGGTTACACAAGCAGAAGGCTCAGACCGTGGTTACTACTTTTGTTTTCTGGAGGTACTGGTGGGAGAAGTTATGTAACAAGGGAGAAGGAGCAGAGTGTCCAACCAGAAAGGAGCAAGACTGATGTCAAAGCAGGACACTGGGGGAATCGGAGTGCAGCCGCTAGTGTTGATTTCACCCCTAGGGAACTGGAGAAAAAGCCTGTCATGGCTGCAGCTTGTACAAAAGACCCTATTTGGGAATATTTTCAAGAAATTCTTGGACCTCTGGGTAAAAAAAGAAACATACCAAATTTAAACAGTGCAACAAAGAGATGCAAGGCCTGGTGGTCAGAATGAAACAATATGAAAAGTGCTCCTCAAAAGGCAAAGTCTTTGAAGATGTGGTGGATGTGTCAGAACCATCGGACTACTTTTTGCACCATTCTAATGGACAGCCTACCCTGTCTTACTATGCTAGTAAACGATAACTTAGATTACTGACATAAATGTGTTTTTTGGGGAGAGATTACTTGTGAATTTCAAAATGTGTATTCAGAAGATAATTGGCATGTTAGTTTGTTGTGGGAGTATTTATCAATTACTTTTTTACTGTTATTGCTGGACTTCTGACTTTATTACTCAATATAATCAAAAAACATCCCAGGTGAAGATTTTCTATTTAAAAGTAAAGATTTCAGGTATTAACTTCAACATTTAAAAAATCCTCCCCCCCCCCCCCGCCCCAGGTTCAGTATGTTGCTAGAGATAAGGGTTTAAAAATAGTTTCGACAATCTTATGATTTATTTTCTCTATAAATTTATTTTAAACCCAGTTTTATATCTTTTAAAGAGGTGGTACAAACAGACGCAGGAGGAAGGAATCTTTCATTTACAGTCTTTTTTCCTCATCCAGTAAAACTACAGCTGAGTTCATAATCAGGCCCTGTAAATTCTAGCAAGACTCCACAGATAAAAAAATGTCTTGATTCATTTATGCAACAAATTCTCCTTTTCCACTTGTTCAGAACAAACATTTCGTTGACTTGGTTCATATCATTACGACCAGGCTACACTCCACCCAGCAGAGCAGACATTGCTGGATAGAGTATATGAGAAGTAAATTGAAGAGTTTGCAAAAAAATATTGATGGAACATTTGTTAATCTGAGTCTTGATGGGTGGAGCAATGTATACAATGATCCAGTAATATGCGCTTGTGAGACAAAAGAAGATGGGGTTGTCTATCCTACAGAAACTATTGATGCACCAGGAAATGCCCATGCAGCTGAATACATAAAAGTAGCAGCAAGCTACAACCCACTAAACAAAAATTCAAGCGTCAAATGCTTAGCACTGTCAGAGACAATGCTGCAAATATAGGCAAAATGAGAAGAAATCTAAAGGATAACGAAGGGAACCTGAAACTTGTAACATATGGGCGCAGTACCTGTTTGGATGCAGCGCTCATTTGAAGACTTAAGTACAACTCCAGGAATAAAGAAAAATCTTGTTGAAATTGCAAAATATTTCTTTAACAACCACCTTGCTTCAGTTTCACGGATGAGAACAGGAGGATCCAAACAAAGTCTCCCCCAGTGATGAAACGATGGAATTCAGCGGTTGATCGTTTTGATCTATTTAGTAAGAACTGGCCTCTTCTAATAACAATTTGTGAAGAAAATAGTGACAAAATAGATGGAACTATCACAGCCAAAGCACTCAGACTAAAGAGAAATGTAGAAGATTCGCTGAATATAGAGAAGCCTATTTCCACAGCCTTGGACAAACCACAGAAAGATTGCTGATCATTTAGGTGTAAATGTGAAACATGTTTTGATAAGAGAAGCATATGTATTCAAAACATTTAAGGTTATTTTCTTTAACAAATATAAATGTTATAATGATGTTGTTTTCTATTTTTATTTAAATTCCAGTTACCATCCTAACGCAGCTTGATGCAAATCATGAGCAAAACGTTAATTAGCTAAGTAAATAAGCAGTATATTATTCACCATTTTCTTCTTATACTAAAAATTTACAGTTCAGCATCTGACAATATTAAGCTATCCGAGAACTAAATGGATGTGCTTGAGAGACCTTTCATAGTTGAACCAGCACATGGTTAAGTGGCATCAAGGATAGCAAAAAACTTTGTGTTTAAGTGACACTACTGTACTCTAAAGGGTAGCAGCACAAATGGCCTGCTGAAAAGAGAACATAGTTGCCTACTCAATACCCTCTATTCCTTCTTAGACGGTGGCCTATAGTCATGCCACCATGTTTACTATGTACGTCCCATAACTACCTTTCCCATTCTCTATTAATATAGGTGTTTGCCTCATGGGAGTCTACAGAACCCACCTGTGCTGTGAGAATAAGCTCATTGATGATATGGGCTGCGTGCTGACACCGATCAGGAAGCCCCATGACCTGCGCGACTCTTTCAGGACTAATCCCATCATCTGTGGAGGGAGAGGTGACAAAGACTTAATTAAAAAGGGAAAAAGGCCCACCCACCAAATGAAGCTTCCCTCCCGTATGGCCATAGCCAGTGGTTTCCCCGCAGGTAGATCTGTTGTGTCAGACCTGCCATCTTTCTCCACACCTTCAGCCCTTCCCCCAACCCACCTACAAACCCATGTTGATCATCTGAGAAGGGTCTAATAGTGGAAAGGTAACACTTTCACATGCAACATGATAAACCTTGAAAGAGATTGCTATATTCTTAATAGGATAAAGGTAGCCAAGTGACCCAGAGGACATTTGAATTCGTCAGGTCCTAACGGCCAGGAATATCCTGGAGTACTTTAAAACCAGGAAACAAGGGTTCTCCATAATCCAATTCTTTGGATCAATTAGCTACAAGACCAAGACATTGCTGCCATAGTGTCTAATGTTTTGAAAATGAGGTGTATACAATTTCTTTCCAGTCTCTCAGGCAACAAGCAGAAAATCCCTGTAGAAACTGCATGAGGAACCAAGGAGGTGGTATGTCATTCTAAAATTGGTGTTAGAAAGGGACACTAAAGCTATATCTACACTGCGTACCTTACAGTGGCACAGTTTTGTGCCGCTGTAAGGTCTCCAGTGTAGTTGCTCTTTTGCGGGCAAGAGAGAGCTCTCCTGCCAGCAAAATAAAACCACACACAAAAAAAGTGCTGTCCATACCGGCGCTTTTTGTTGGTAAAACTTTTGTTGGCTGGGGCGTGTTTTATTCACACCCCCTGACTGACAAAAGTTTTACCGATCAAAGTGCAGTGTAGACACAGCCTAAGTAACTACAAGCAGACAGAAAACTAGCTGCTGTTGATTAGCACTAAGCAATAAAACTGGGCAGTCCCTTCTTCGCACAGTGATCAGAAAGCAACAGACCTTTGTTCTCACACAAACCTGGTTTAAACTGAATCCTAACGCCAGCATCATTCTGAATCTTTTTGATCATTTCTCCATTTCTTCCTATTACAATTCCAACAGCAAACCTGGGCACAGAGACCTGATGGGAAAAGCAAAGCAGTGTGAAAACTCAGAACTGGAATATATCATACTTGTTTTACAAGAGGTGTATTCATCCCGCTTACATACAATGTCAGGCCAAATGAAGCAGCTCCAGGCTGTAAGGTCTTATCCCTCTTAAGCACAAGTGTATGGGCAATTTTCAATCCTTAATATTTCCACTGGCCATAAATCCCTTTCCCTATAAAAATTAGCCCTCTGCATTACAAGAATGGCACTTTCAAAAAAATTTTTTGGAAGAGATGGAAGTGCCATCCGCAAGCCCAAACAAATGCCCTCTCTGGAAAGCTGGTGAGCCTCTTCTGGTGGATGGGTGCGATATATTTAAAGGCAGAGAGTATCGTGAAGGAAATAAATCTCACTGGCAAGGTTTGAAGTTAAATGGTCTCCATCCCTCACCCTAGGGAGGTGACCACAGCACTTGTGAAAACAACATACCTCTATGCTGCCTCCTCCCATTCTAGAGCTGAAATCACTTCGTACGCCTCGGAAATCTGCCTGATCTTTCTCTCGGATGATCTCCAGTACCATTTCCCTTGCTTGCTGCGGGGAAAAAATTATGGTTACCTTTTAACTCATGTCTATCCCACTTCCCATCTTGGTGCTCAGGGCCTCAATGATTAGGCAGCATCAAGCAGAATTGCTTCCTATATTAAGCAGACTGAAATTCCTTCACTTGGGATTTCTTTCACCATTTTAATGGAATTCTGTTTGGTATTGCATCCTCCCTTCCTCATTAACAATTTGATAGCTTTTTAGGAAGAAGATCCCCATGTGCAATTGTTTAAAATGTCTTTAAAAAAACATGGACATTTGTTTCTAAAATACAATCTTAGTTAGGATTTAAGGAAATTCAAGACCCTTGCTGCTGAACAGAACTCAAACCCACACATGCTATGGCAGAAGCCATGATGGCACATTAAACTGCAAGGCCACTAGAAGATGGGGAGGAGGAGACAGGAAAGGAAAGAAGAAATACTAGCTACCAAACACGGTGAAAAGTAATCACCGGAAAACAACCCTGGTAATCTGTGAAGGTTTTCCTACACGAGTGAATAATCTTTGTTTGTTTCTGAAGGCCCTTCACAAGCTACTATATAGCCCAGCTAGTGAAAGTGTACATTGCTAACAAACCTATAGTAGCCACCATTTATAGAAGTTACTTATTAAAGCTACATATCAAACTTTAGGCTCCAGGCATTAGCTAAAGCAGCACTGCCGATATTTGGTGATTGTGGTAATAGGATATAGGGAAGATTGTCCCCTCAACCTTTCTCTGAAGTAGCTATCACAAAAAAGGTTGCCATGGAAAGAAATAAAGTTATTGGCATGATTTAATACAAATCTGCCATTCTCAGAATTATCTGCCAAGTGCAACTATTGTAGCATCCAGAGTTTGTTAGATGCTTAAGGATCTATAGAGTTTGTTAGGTGCTGTGCAAATGTACAATCCCTGCCCTGAAGGGTTTACAGTCTAAGATCCCTTAATTCTGATTTGCTTGGGATTTACTGCTCAGGAAGAACATGGAAAATATGCTGAAGCACATCCAGCAAGGCAGACTGAGGGGCAGTCGACAGAGTATAAGTGACAAGTGAAATACAGTTTGGTTGAAAATGTAAGAGTGCTTTTAAACTTAGCGTTACAAAAGTGTAGATCTGTAAGACAAGTTTAAGTAGTTTGTGAATCATTCGTAAAATTTCAAAGCTGTATTACTAGCTAGATACATCTAGGAGCGGAGGAAAGGATATTAGTGTTCTTCAGGAAAGACCTGGAACACCCTATCATTGTAGGTGTTTCTAAAGGCAACCAGACACTCAGCTCCCAAAGAAAATCAAGAGGGGCTGGGTGCCTAATGCTTCTGAAAGATCTCACCCATTGTTTCTATGCTTGGGCAGGAACTGAAAATCTAACTTTAGCTGTTGGGTGCTATCTGGTGCAACAAACTGCTGTACCAGCCTTTTAATGTCTTGAGAGTGGTCTAAATTTAGATTACCATGCCAGCCTCTAGTAAAATGCGTCAGTTTCACAGAGACACTTGATAAGCACAAACTGCCATAACTAGTAGTTCTAAACATCCACTATGAAGCATCCAGCCACCTCCGGTGGGATCGTGGGATTAAGCTCTGAAGTCATGACTCTACGTTTTAAGTAGAGCACCTAACACAAGAGAGGCCCTGGATGCAACTGCAATATAAATATCGAATACGCTTAACCTTTGGTGCCAGGAGTTGTTCTGCTTTCAGATTACAAGTGCTACCTGGCTGCCTGAAGTATTAAACCTTCTGGTTACACTGGAGTCTTATCTGGAGCACGGGTGCCAGCACCTACCTTCATCAGCAGATATTTAGAATGAAGAACGCATCCACAGCTTTATTTAACCCCACGCCATGCCCACAAGCACCATCAACAATTCCACTGTCTAAAGGGTCTCTTAGTGCAATTATGCAGAATCACATGAAGTGTTTTTACTCCATACCTGTACTTTAAAAGCATCTCCAGTAATACGGAGAGGTTTATCTGCTCCCGTTGGCAACGGACCATCTTGGATCATAACCATTTTCACGCCTGTTCGCTCCTGCAAAAGCCACACAACACTTTAATAAGCATGGTCCCTAAACAAGAGTGAACAGTAGGTGTCCACACTTTGGTCACTAAACATTTATATGGGTCAGATGAGCAGCCTTCCAGCACGCTGTTTTTAAAGCAAAGACCACAACTGTTCTACAGCCTAAGCCCAGGACTGCAAGGAGGTGCGTTTCTCACACCACATTTTAGTGCAGAGACAACTGCAAACAGAGAATCCAACTTCTGTCTTTCTAGCCAGGTGTAACAGTGAAATAAGAACCTCTCTAAACACACAGTTATACAGCGCGTCAGATACCTTTGGATGTTACAGCCAAAATTAAAGCTCTCAACAAAAATCACAATTATTATCTTGGCATAAATGTATTACTGAAGCCCTTTATAGCCTTTAAAGATTTGTAAAGTATACCAAGATAAAGAGAGAAAAAAAAATACACCCAGGAACACTGATTTACACCCAGATGTTTTCATGGGGGGTGGAGGGAGAGCAGAGGAGATTAAATACCAACTTCAACAGGAGTGATGAATTTGATGAAAGGTATCCTGGGGAACAGCACAGCAGGCATTAAGCAGCTTCACTAGGGCACCTGAATCCTGACCTGGGACACCCTTTGCTCTGCCAGATGAGGGCCCCTCCTAAACAGGGCATACATCTTGCCACAGCTGGGTGCTTCTCTTATAATGCAGACAAATATCCACTAGGAGCTCAACTGAGGACAAGCTCATTCCTTTTGTAACTCAGGGCTGGATTTGAACCCAAGTCGCCAAAGGTGAAATACAAACATGTTAACCTCCTGCAGCAGGCGCGAGAGGCTCTTTATTTTAAAGCACTCTTCCTTGATCTCTACTGGGTCACACACCACCTTCTTAAGTTGTTGTGAAGTGAATGGACGGAACACCAAGCTCACATACTACCAGCGGTACACGTCCTAGAGTTTGGGAACCCCTCATCGAGAGGAACTTTGCTGGGGGGGAAGTTCCTTGAAGTAAAAACATCTCGCACACCTGCAACTGTTTTATTGTTTCGCCTCCTTTGCCAATGACTAGACCCACTTTGGATGCCGGGATCAGAATCTCCTGGATCGTACTGTTGCCATCAACATCGTTGTGAAAGCCAGGTCCATTCCGACAGCGATCCACTATCTGCCCCAGTAGCCTCTTCGCTTGTCTTTGAAAAGAAGCAAGGAAAACAACCATTTGACAACGTTTCATCTGCCCAAGAAACTAAGAACCACTGGAATGAGAGACATTTGGGGAGAGGAGAAGTGAACAGATGAGAAGAAAACCATGGTTAGCACAATGGCTTTTAAGCTTTGGAACACCAATTCCCCTTCACAACACTTCTCAGCACTTCGATTTCTAAAAAGTGGAAAAGGGAGGAAGCAGTGCATCTTGACACCTTTGATGCTTACACATTTTTAAATCATTGGCTTCACCACAGCTTGGGTGTACCACATTTTAAGTGGAGTCAAGAAGAATCTCTAATGCCTAAACTCCCAATCAATCTTTGTAAATCGTAACCACAACCTCACTTCCTGACTGAGGCAGGCAAGGAGCGCTGCTCTGACACAGTAACACAGCAGGTTAGACCACCACCTCTGATCTGACATTGAGTCACAGGTGAATCCCTTCTTCTCGGCCTGCTCTCCCGCAGCAACACTGGCCGGGTTTGCTTGCAGCCTCCCATCCTAGCTGGGGCTGCTAAGGCTGTACAGAAAATGGGGCAGGAGCCGCGTAGCAGCTAGGGCAGGGGTTCTCAAACTTTTGTACTGGTGACCCCGTCACATAGCAAGCCTCTGAGAGCGACCCCCCTTATAAATTAAAAACACTTAATATATTTAACATCATTATAAATGCTGGATGCAAAGCGGGGTTTGGGATGGAGGCTGACAGTTTGCAACCCCCCATGTAATAACCTTGCGACCCCACAAGGGGTCCCGACCCCCAGTTTGAGAACCCCTGAGCTAGGGCAAGAGACTAAGTGCTGCTTGTGAAAGCAGGCAGATGACAAGGCCAGGAGACTGCTCCCTGGCAGCTTTATAATGGCTGAGCTGACTGGCAGTGGCTTTCCATCTTCATGTTAATTGCTGCCACCTACCTGCCCCTTTCTCCTCACTGAAGAGGATGGAGCCAGGCCAGCAGCCACGCATTTGCACTTGGGTGGTGTTCTTCCTCTCTCCTCCACTTAGCAGCCAACCATCTCACGCTGCAGAGGGAATTGTCCCCTTAGGACACATTCCCCTGGGAGTGTCAACTCAGGGGGTGAGGGTCTGATGGCCTGCGTCCAACAGCAGAGCATCACCCCAACCTTGGACCTCAATCAGGAAGCGAGGCAGGAGCTGGAATTTCCAGGAATAGATTTCAGATTTGAAACTAACAGTTGGACTCTTGGTTGTTTAAAAAAAAAAAAAAAATCACAAAACCAATCTTAAGTATTCATAAAGCCCTTAAGTTAATTTTTTTGATGGAAAAAGTAAGAAAGATTAAAACAGAGGGCACATTGAAAAACAGAGCATCAACTGCCTTCTGTTTTAATTGTCTTCCTTCCTCTTTCCATTAAAAAAAATTTATTCAAAATTTAAGGGCTTTATGAATACTTAAGATAATCATTCATTCTTTTTAAAACAACCACCCACCCGACTGTTAGGAATGTTCCCGTTATTGAGCCTTCTTCCTCATTCAGCTTCACAAGTCTAAAGAAGTGGGATCACCTGCGACAGCCCTGGATATGAGTGTGTCTAGCTGTGTATTTCAGAACTTTTAGGTGTTAAGAAGATCTGCTCTTACCCATTTTCCCCAAGTGTCTCATCAGGCATTACAGCTTTTTAGTATTTTGCTCTTGTTCTGAAATATCCTTTGCTAGAGGAAAAAAATCATATTGTTTGCCCTATAATGCGTGCTTGCCAATTACAGTTATTCTGGTTCAATGCTTGCAGAGTTATGGTACAGTGAGGGGCCTCAAGCATCTTAGATCTCATAGGAACAGAATAGTCAAAGTCTTCTCTTGAGAGAGAGAGTCTTTGTGCCGATGTATTTTTACTAATCAAAATGCAACTCAAAGATTTCCAGATGGATTTTAAAAAACCCACCTACCCAAAGGTTGGGGAGAGAAAGAGCAGCTCCATATGTTAAGTGTGTTCCTGTAAGCCTGAGGATCCTGGATCCAGTCCCAGCAGGAGGTCCTCAACTGGTTTGTGAGAGTCTCAAACTCAGCTCCTAGGAAGGGGGAGGGAGGAAACACTGTCCCTAAATTTTCTATAGGCCTAAAGAATAGAAACCCCTGCTGGATTGCCAAATGTGTGTCTACCATGCAGGGACCAGAGTTCAAATATTCAGTTCAGTCCTTCGCTTCTGGCTGGCAGCAATATGGAGGAGGCACCCTGATGGACCTCATGCTGCTCTGGAGCAATACCTCCCGTTTATTCAGGAATGCAACTGACAGGCTCTGGGGGCCTTGTGCAGCCCCTCTTCAGCTGGAAGGATGGCCATCTCAGTAGCAGCGGGAAGGTGGAGGGGAGAAGAGTGATCTTTAATGGCTTAATTTAGTATCCTAGAAACTTGCAGTTAGTCAACTGCATCCTAAGTGCCCTAAGAGCAACTCTGTGAAGTGAAATTCCACGGGACTTCTGCAGTGGGTTCAGACGACTAACTGGAAACCTTTGATGAGTAAACATCTCAGTGTTAGACCAAGTGGCTCTAGAGTCTGGTGACCCTAAAGCTTCTATAGGCCAACATTTGCTGATTGTGGCTAACCAAATAGCAGCACTGATAGAACACAGTGGTAAGGAAGAGGAAAAGGAAAGAGAGATAGAGAAAGAACAAAACAAGACTCACTCAATGCTCTCTGGTGTTCCGGTGAGCACACAGGGCCTCTCGGGCATCCCGCCGCTGTCTGTGAAGGGAACAAGAACATGATAACAGGGATTGGATATTTCACAACTCTTGAATGGCCAACAGTAGGCAGCCAAGCAGGCAGATACAAGCAGTCTAGACACAGCCTACACAACTAGCTCTTTCATGTTTAAAAGAGGCAGTAAAATCTACATGATCCATTATGGATTGCACGTTATAAGAGGATGGTTAAGAGACAGCCAGTCTCAAGAACAAAGTGCAGCCTCAAAGTACACACAGTACTTGCATGAAGCAATCAGATTCTATACCTGATCTGAACTCTTGGCTGCAATTCATTATAATTATGTATCTGGAAATAAAGCAAATAGTTGCTAAGTATCTTATTTATCCTTCAATCACCCTGCACACTCACTCCTGCTTGAGTATTCAGTCTTGCGCCTGTGGCATCTTAGACTGATATGATCATGGTGTTTTCCTACACTTAGTACAACTATATATTCCATGTTAGCTTTCTTTTAAGTGTCACACTCCTAGTAAACAAGTTGTTACATGCAATTCAATTGGATTAAAAAAACTGGACAGCTGCTTCAGTGACCAAAGGGCAGCACTAAAATGTTCCCTTTGCACATAAAACATGTTAATGAGAATTCAGAGATATCCAGGATCAACATATTTCAAAGACAAAATGGATGTCTCCTTTATTTTTAAATCTCCCCCTGCCAATTAAGATTAAGAACCCAGAAGATAATATTTTGCAGTAACTATATTCCTCCCCATGTAGTAACATACTTCCGTTTTCCCTTCGGAAAAATAGTATAAAGCAAGAATACGCAGCATACCACAACAGATTGGTACGGTCTCCTTTTTAGTTTGAGATGGATCCGATCAGGAGCAACTCCCGACCTCTTGAAATTTCAGTTTCCAAAAACTGACAAGACTATACAATTAAATACAATCCACATCTGATCTCTCCAAAGAAGTGCCACTGGAAGACAGCCAGCATTTCCCATCTCTGTAGGGAACAACATGGACCATCCTTTAACACTTAAGTTGCATCTGCTTCTTGATTAGAGGTGGTCCCCTCACTTTGCTCCCAGAAGTAGCTAACAGGTCTGTTTTCTGTGTTAGTATGGAGGTCAGTCCCAGAACAGAATTCCCTTGTGCATCATTAGGTAACCAGCGATAACACACCACATGAATGTGATGCACAGCCAGGTCTCCACATCTATTGGACATGCCATATTTCAGTGCCATGCCCTGCTACTTGTCCACTACACACAGAAGCTCTTACCTGGAGCAATCTGAATTTTGCAGCCAGACTCTGCCTGGATCCGTGAGATCTGTTCACCGCCCCTGCCGATTACTGAAACAAGTTCAACAAGTGTCAATTTACTGTTGTCCTAGCCAAGAGCAGAGTATCTGCTCCCTTTACTCCACTGCAACTGGCAGTAAAGGGGAGATTGTATTCCAAAACTGTAAAACAGGCCTCCCCATACTCTGGTACACAGAAAGCCACTGTTAGGGTAGAATCCTTACATTTTTTGCTGAATTCTAGTAATTGTATTTCCTTGTACATACAAGTCTTACACTGAAGTGGGAATACACAGTAGGTAAAAATAAGTCACTAAACTGAGCCAAGTCAGGAAAGGTGTTTTAAGGTTATTGTCCTATGACAACCTGAATCTCAGGTCGGATAAAAAAAACTGGCTGCAAAATTATCAGGACAGCCATAAGCAAAGGTATTTGGGTTGTTGCTTTTTTTTTTATTAAAAGAATTCACTACCTCTCCTTCAAGAGCATGTCGCTGGTTTGAGCTACACTTGAATACACCTGGGTTTTATACTGAAGTGCCATATCAGACCTCAAGCTGAAAGTGAAAACTGGCCTCCCTTAGATCCCCCGCATCACTGAATGACGACTGTGTTTCACACTGTATAGCAGGGAGAGAACATGCACGGCCAGTCATACGTACTCTTCCCAAAGAGTAACACGGAGCACAGCTGCAAGTCAGCCAAGTCTAACAGGCATGATTGGGTCAACATTCTCTCAGCAGAGGGCCCTCAACTGTGGAACTTGCTTCTGCTAGTTCCTGTCTGAGCTTGAATCTTTATCACCCTCTTTGCTTCATGCCACATACTAACTTTTTTGCTCAGACCTTCTCCTCATGGAACTACAGAACTACCTTCGGAATGGCCAGCACCTGGCCCCCTAAAAGAGATTGGGGTGGGAGGGCATGGGGGGGGGGGGAGAGAAAGAGTGCCGCTCCTTTATAAGAAACCAACAAATGAATAAAGAATTGAGCCAGGAAGAGTGTTTTCAATTTCAGCTTCAGGTTGGACATCCTGGTCCATCGATCTATGTGTAACGGCAGTAAACATGGATGGTTATTTCCCTTTTCACACACTAAGCAGAGCATTTGGGGTGATGCTCCTTTACCAGAAGAGATGACATGCTGGAATCCCAAGTTTATGGAACATGCCGTGGCATGACTCTAGTCATGACAGCAGTAGGATTCCCTTGAAAGGAGAAACAGTGAACAGCTGGAGGAACACAGGGATCAGGGTGAAGTGTGTGAGAACATCGTCAAGGGTGCAAGAGTGAGGTGAAGGAGAAGAAGAAGAAACAACAATCAGGAAGAAAAAGGAGAGAGAAACCCATCCGTGCAGGAAAGTGCACCCCAGTTATTTCTCTCTGCACTGAGTGTACTAGGGATCTGTAAAAATTCAACTTTCATTTTAAGTGTTTAAACTCTATTTCTCTCCTCCCTCTTCCCCCATCCCCACTGACAATAGCGTACTTAAATGCCGTAACTGGTTCTGGTGACTGGCAAATGGACTCATTCTTGGTAAACCATTATGTAATTTGGTCTGGGGAGTCTGTGGTTACAGCCAGAGTTGCCAGAACAGTACATCTTCAGAAATCTGTCTCCCCACACCCCAAAAAACCCTATTCCATATTCATCACTATAAAACCCTTACCAGCAAACAGGTAGTTTATATCTGGGTTTTTAAGTGCAGGGCATTGTGGCAGACCCTGTTTAATTTGCCCTTACTGGGGGGATGTTATTAATAGGCACGATTTTTCACAGCGGCATTGATTGAAGCTGTGAGTCTTATTCCTCACCCACCACAATAAGCACTGTTCCTGAACAGAACATACATTTAGAAACTGAATTTAGAACAAAAACATCCAGGATACTTACTAAATCCAACCATTTTATCAGGCACTTTGAATTCTTCTGTTATTACTGTCCTAAAAAATAGAGATTCAAATAGTCACTGCAAAGAACAGTTTAGTAGACCACCTTTGTCCTCCCACAAAAGTCAGCCACAGAGTACAAAGTTTTGTACAGAAAAGTAAACACTTCAGCCATAATCGAAACCATTTGGGTTGGAAGTGACCCCTTGAGGGTCATCTATTTTACACCCGTCTTTGTGGAAGAATTGGTTTAGTTATTCCTAAACTCTGATAGATTTTAAGTTTACCCTTGATCAGCTCCACTTAAGTGGATTCCATACCTCCTTTGTCTGTTCTTGTAAATCTTTTTCTAAAATGGAACCTCAATTTTCCATGATGCAGCTTAAGACCATTACTTCTTGGTCTGTCCTTATTGCATGAGACTAACTGGCCCCCGACCTCTAATATCCCTTCATGTATTTGTAGACAATTATACCTCCCCTTGGCTAGATTGTCTCTGGAATTAACAGAAGCAGTTCTCAACTGTTCCTCATAGGTCTTAAATTTTCACAAAATGTTTTATCATTTTTATTGCTCTCTGGACACTCCAATTTCCCTATCTTAAAATGTGATGCCAAAAACTAAAGTTTTCCATCTGAGGCCTAATCAGCGTTGAGTAAAGCAGAATAATTACCTCGCTTGTTTTCCACACGATACTCCTCTTAAACACAGCCCAATGAATATGGCATTTGCCATTTTTATTAGCACTTGATTCAAGTGAATCTTGATAGACACTTCCCAACTCTTCATACATTGGAAAATGCACAATATCCAATTTGTTTGACACCCCTGAAAGCAATTAAATATCTTTGGAGGAAGCTCAGCATAGGTTTCTAATGAGGCCTCTTGTGAGATCTTATGACACAGTTTGTATTATAACAGCCATGGGAAGAATAAAAATATGAATTTCTAAACTTTTCCCCAGCTGCGCCATAGATAAGTACTTATGACTGAGGACCTAATCCATAATATGATTACCTACTGCAGCATTATATTGTCCCCCCCTTACCAGAGTTAGAATATGGGTCGCCCTTACTGTCAGACAGCAGCATGATGCTATGGTTCGATCCTGTATTAGAAAAGGGTCCCCGAGTAAATTAGTGGTGGTGAAAGAGTGCTAGCTGACAGCTTAAAGAATGAGTTCCTCTGTTTGGAAAGGGAACAGGCACAGCAAGGGTCTACCAACTGTTCTATCACACTTCAACCTGGGTGTAATAGTACCACTTCTAAACACTGGGAGCTTGAAAGTATCCATAGCCATTCCTTGCCCTTTCTGCTGAGCCCTTAACAGGGGGATTGGTTATGATAGTAGCGTGCTGCCACCAACATATCTGGAATTTAAGGGCTTTGAGCAAGAGGCAACTTCTGAAGTGAAATCACCACCACTCGCTACAGAAATACAAGATCCTAAAAACCAAGCACAACTTAAGACACGAAAGCTTATGCTCAAATAAATTGGTTAGTCTCTAAGATGCCACAAGTACTTCTTTTGTTTTTGCGGATACAGACTAACACGGCTGCTACTCTAAGACTTAAGACAGCATCCTTTAGAGCCACACTATGCCATGCCGGGTAAGAAGTCATCCGAGGGGTCATATTTTGCCAGCAAAATGAGAAAAACCTCAATTGCCAGCTTAATACTTCTGATTCCTCTTCCACTGCCAAAAAAGCACGTCATTTTCTTATGCTCAGTGCTACAAAGGTAGATGAAGCCAAATCCAAGCCTTCCTTACAAAAATGTGAGCTCTTTTTTTCAAGTGTGCAGTGTCTCAAAGGGTAGGCAAAAACTGCAGTCTGGAGAAAAACAGAGCCAATAGTTTTCCACGTTCTCAACCTCTGACTTCCTAGCACTCTAGTACAGATGGTGGATCAATAAACAATTAGAACTGATCAATAAATAATAAAACATAACCCACTGCTTACCTTTGATGTACCAGGGCCCCTAACTGGTTACCTACTGTGGCAGAGAGGAAAAAGGGAAAAAAAAAAATCAAAGCATTAGTACGGATAAACTAACTTCATCCCTATAAAAAGAGTTCTTACCATTTCATCAAAAAAAAAGAAAAGCAAAACGGTAATTTAGGTTCAATGGCTGAAATGAGTGTGTTATGTGGTAAGAAACAGGAGGGGATTTCTTGATCAACGCAGTCTACAATCCAGTGTCCAGCTGAACACAGGATACGAAATTGATCTGGATCTCCCCATGCTGAGAGTCATGGGAGAAAATCCTGCCAGCCCAAATCCCTGTAACTTACCTCCCCCGCTTCCCAAATTAAACCCAAATGTAAAGATCAAGCAGATTTTGGTACATATTAAATTTAAAAAAAAAAATCAAAAAGCCAAAGCAGATTTTGAGATTTAGTTTAATCAGAAGCATTAGAGATCACTTGCACATACTTCTCTCTGTATCTCTTATCTGTGCTCCATGGAGCCCACTTAAACGGAGACCTGTTAAAGGAATAGGTCTGTTAAGTAACCTTGTGGCACCCACATTGTATCCTTTTATCACATTTCTACTGAATACACACATTTCAGCCACACTTACATTGTCAGCTGGTGGCTCATCTAGGATTACCCCTCACCTCCTCAACTAACCTCCCCCAACCAGACAATGTTTTTGCTATTCGTTTCAAGCCCCCCCCCCCCCGCCCCAGATTAATTTTTCCTCCAGAAGTTATCGTAAAAATATGGTGCAATTACAAACAGGGGCCCACTGCAAAGTAGGAAAACACCCTGCAAAGCTTCCTACAGGACTTCACCTGTAGGAAACATACTAAGAAATGGGCCATTTGCTCCTAACAACTAGAAGACCATTTTGATTATCTGAACTGTGATAATAAATATTTTGTTCCAAACTTTTTAGTGATAACTTTCACATTCTTTGATCTGAAATAAGTTGTGACTCAGCTGATGAGAAGAAGAAAACTGATGCACCTCACGTTCTTCAAATATAATAAGAGTATTGTTTTGCAGTGCTGCAGCCATATTGGTCCCAGGATATTAGAGAGACAACGAGGGTGAGGTAATCTTATTGGACCAGCTTCTGTTGGTGAAAAGAGACTAGCTTTGAGCTTACACAGGGCTCTTCAGGGCCGGGAAAGGTGCTCAAGGCAGGTCTACACTACAAATTTACATCGGTGCAGCTGTGCCGCTATAGTACGTCTGTAGAAGGCACTCTAAGCCAATGGAAGAGAGCTCTCCCACAGGCTTCATAACTCCACCTCCGCGAGAGGGTGTAGCTATGTTGGTGGGAGGTTCTGACAGGGTCTAGGGATGTAAATATTGTTTTAAAAGTTATCCATTTAAATGTTTAAAATTATATTGTTTAAATGGTTACCCGATTAAAGGGAGAGGGGCTTGGGAGCTGCTCCAGCCAGCCAGCCAACATCTGGCCAGCCAGCACGGGGTTCCTGGGGTTGGCGGGCTGGCCAGCCCAGGGTTAACCATTTAGACTAATGCTAACCAATTAAATATTTTACATCCCTAACAGGGTCCCACTGCAAAGTAGGAAAAACATCCTGCAAAGTGCACTACAAAACTTCACGTGTGTCAAACACACTAAGAAATGGGCCATTTGCTCCTAACAACTAGAAGGACCATTTTGATTACATTGGTTGTGAGGGGTATTCGTCATCACAGGAGCAGAGAGAAGTGCAGATTTTGCATCTGTTATGGCAGAGTCTGATGCTGCTTTGAGTTGGTATGACTTGGACTGTGAAGACCTTGCTTCTGATGAGCACTGTGAGGTTGGAGGGTTGTTTGAAGCAACACCCTGTCATAACAGATGCAAAAGTTGCAGACATATTTCCACCCTTATGACGACCAATACTCCCACAACATACATTTCAAGATCCATAGGTCCTTCACA
Source organism: Natator depressus (assembly GCF_965152275.1). Lineage (NCBI taxonomy): Eukaryota > Metazoa > Chordata > Testudines > Cheloniidae > Natator > Natator depressus. The sequence continues at coordinate 15,559,986 of NC_134249.1, read as the reverse complement.
TGCCTATCATAACGTGATATACCTCTGCCAGTGCACTAAATGCCCCAACAGCAAATACCTGGGTGAAAACAAACAATCACTACGCTCTCCAATGAACTCTCAGGAAAAAAATACAACAAGACAAGACCACCATATAATCAGCAGGCAAACACTTTTCACAGAATGATCACTCCGTATCTGATCTCTCAGGCCTCATTCTCAAAGGAAACCTGCACAACACCTTCAGAAGACTAGCCTGGGAGCTTAAATTCATAACTTTGCTAGACACTACAAGTCATGGACTCAAAGATCCTGGATTTATAGCTCATTACAACAATCTGTGACCTGCTAACCCTCCTTTGTCCTGACTGCAGGGGTGTTAACTGCCCACCTCCCCTTAAAATGATCTTTTGTAACATGTTCCTCCTTGGATTTAGCCGAGACACTGAGTACCTTTCCCAGACCGGAAGACTAGCTCTGTGTAAGCTTAAAAGCTTGTCTTTCACCCATAGAAGCTGGTCCAATAAGAGATTACCTCACCCACCTTGTCTCTCTAATAGAAAAATGCATAAAATCTGTGACCAAACACACTTTTTAGATAAATAAAATAGGCAGAGTCAATACCTTATTTCTGTTGTGTGTCAATATCTTGATAATGGTCCTGGACAAGATATTGACAGAATATATATATTTTTATTATGCTGTTCAGCTCAGAGGTAAGACAACTGCTGTGTTATTGACCCCTTTAGATTTGCCTTTGCATACGCTCACACTGAATATAGAATGTCCTAATTTAATAGTTATCAATACTGCAGTAGAAAAGTTGGGTGATGTAATGGGGAATATTTGCTCTTATTGATAAAGATACTACTACCCAGAAGGGCTGAGCAAATAAGATACAAGCTTATTCAGTAAATTCGGAAACATATCATCCTGTTCCCAAGCTGGTTTAAAAATACTCTTACAACAATAATAGGGCAAGAGACATTATTTGTTTTACCACAGCACTAGGGGCCCTAGCCATGGATCATAATTTCACATTATTCCAACAAGGTCACAGAAAGAGCAGTCCCATTATTGCCAGGGCTGTTTCACATTTCCTTTTAGCATTTTCCCTAACACAATCCGTTTCAGCATCTCTCTTAGCAAACTGGATAGGACTATTAAAAATCACCAACAGATTAAGACACAGAGCTGTACCCCAATAAACCCTTCCACCTGTCCTAAATTTTACACTGATAATTAGGCATAGCTTCCATTTTGTAACAAGTACTGGTTGGGGAGATACTGTTTTGTTGACAAGCAGAAGAGCTCATTTAAGTCATGAAAATAATGTACTGCACATCTGGAGAGCCTCCCATCCAAAGATTTTGAGCGCATTACAAACAAATTAACCCTTTCAACATGCAGGTAAAGTAGATAGCCTCATTTTACTTAAGGGGAAATGGGGGGCACAAAGGTTAAGGCACCTACATAAAGTCTGTAACAGAGGAGTAGAACCCAGATTTCTTGCCTCCTAGTCCTATATGACTTAAGCACAAGACTTGCCTGCATCTTCCACGTACATGCACTCTCCCTGTCCCCTACCCAAGAACATAAAATGCTGAGAAACTCCATGGCTCCCCCCCCAAAAATTACCCCCCCATGAGAAAATGATTAGCCCATGGTTCCAACAATCTGAAGTTTCATTCTCTCTCAAAGACGCCCATTTTGCTCTGAAAGACAGACTAATAGAGAGGCAAGTCTGGGACAGAATGCATGTACTGAAATACCAAAAACTGATGATATATTCTACGCAGAGGGCACCATCTTCCGCTTAATGGCAAGGAAGGGGTTGAACACTGATAGGCCATGTATGTGTTCCCCCTCCCCCTCGTCACATCTATTGAGTACAATTTAACTGTAAGTGCAGTCATTTTACTGCAAATAAGGAAAAAGACTGAATAAAATCAGCCCAATTTCCTGTTAATGGCACCTGCTGGTTGATAACTGAATTCTGCCTAACAGATACTCAACACAAATGCAGATTTTTATTTTTTATTTTCCACCCTATAAAACAGTGCAGTGCCTCCCACCAAATTAATGTGCATGGTGGGAATATACAATCTTATGGAAGAAAATATCCCTCACAAGAATAAAACCACAGCAATGCATCACATGCAGAAGCTGAGGCATAGAAGGTTGCAAACTATACTTTAGGATTTTGAGAAGTACACACTTATTGAAGAGGGTCAGGAGTGTTTGGGGGATGGGGTGGTTAAAGTGTATTTTTCCCTCAAATACTTCTCCCTCCTCAAGTTTGTCACTAGTTTTCTCCCTAATGAAGCCTTAAAGAACTTCAACCGGAGGGGAGGTCTACCGTTCTTCCACTCCTTAAGCTTTGTTACAATTCCTTTGAAGTGCTCATTACTACAAATGAAACATTTGCATCTTTAAGGGATCATTGAAATGAGGGGAGAGAAGATTGGGTTTGGGTTCCGATTCTGCCACAGAACCTTCTGACTCTTGGTCTCAGTTCCCCATCTGCAATACAGGGATAATACGTCCTCTCTTTCACCCATTGTTCTAGTCTATTTTGATTGGAAGTTCTGAGACAAGGATCTTCTCCTATTATGTGTATGTACAGCACTTAAATGGGGCCATGATCTTGGTTGAGACCTATAGGCACTACTCTAACACAAATAATGTGAAACATTAGATTTGCTTTGCCACTTGAAATCACTATAAACATTTTGGGGGTGGGGAGATGTCTCTAGGATTCTTCCTTATCTCCTGCCAACGCTCTTTGCCCCAGAACAACAGCAGTCCTCTATCTGAAGGCTGAGCACAGATTCTAAATCCTATGTCACTAAAGAATACAAGACAATTCCTCAAAGGCCTGACTGGACTTAAAATGGACATGACAAAGTTCAGGGTCTGATCTTCACTTTCTGAGACTCAATATGCTGCAGCTACTAGACAAGCTCCCCTCTTCCTTTGAAAAAGCAACTTTTTTTTTTTTAAATTGTTTGGTGCTGTAAAATGGTTAAATTGCGCCATTAGTTAAAAATATTCTGGCAGTACAACAGTAGCAGCCAATAGAATATGGGGTCTGAGTCATGAGAGCTGGATTCTATTTTCAACTGCATGCAAACAAGAGCAAGACATTATATCTAAGCAACTCAGGCCCTGTCTACACAGTGTGGCAACACACAAAAGAGGAGTGTAAACTGTAGAGCACTTGAAGTGTTGCACTCTAACTACCCTGTATAGGCCCCACTGATATGCTCTAAAAGGCACCTAATGCACCTTGATGTAGTCCTGTTTGACACAGCACTATATGTTAACATGCATGAAGAATCTTTTAGCGCATGTCAGCAGGGTCTACATTTTAGAGCACTCTACGATTTATACCCCCTCCTGTGCACTTTCCTCATCACTAAAAAGGGGATAACCCACCTTTGCAAAGCGCTTCAAGATCTATGAACACGGGTGCTATATAAGTGCCACATAAAATTAAACAGAAGTTAGAGTGAGTGTTTGTGCCAATAAAGCCAGTTTTGCCAAACTGTGCTACCAGTTCTCAGTTAGACCCCCACTCTGTCCAAGCCCTGTGTGTGAAGAAAAGCATGCACATTTTAGAGTACTTCCCAGAGAAAGGAAATAATGAAACTGAAAATCCTCTGTTTCAGGCTCCATTTCAGACCCACAGCCTAGGTCAGTGCAGCCAATTTTAGTAGCTCTAAATTGTAGATTAAGGTTATTTTAAAAAAAAGGGGGGGGGGGGATTTATGCACTGTTTTCCAATACTATGACAAATCTCTTCTCCCAGGAAAGGCTATAAAAGCAACAGAACTTATGACCAATGCACTGCCACCATTTGTCTCAGAGACAATTTCATAATCTTACATCACTCAGCAGTGCTGGCAGCCATTTACAGAACTGTACAGGTATGAGTTAAGATTTCCTAGACCCTGGCAGTTCATTCCCACATTCCGCTATTGGAAAATTGGATTCACAGAATATGCAAGAGTATTAAGAAAGAAGAAAAGAGAACAATGTCTGAGCCAGGCTATTTTTTACTACTGGATTTGTTTTGACACTTACCAGCGGGGTTTAACCAACCTTCCCAAAATCCAACACGTTTATGGAAGTGATCTGAAAAGCCCCTTTGTGGTGATGTTTCCAAACTGTGGTCCATGGACCACTGGTGCTGTACTGGCTGGTCACATAGTACAAGCTGTCCCTGTTTCCAGCTACTGATTATTAAAAATATAACATACTTTCCCAATATTACTTTTCCATAGACATGATCACTGAAGAGATCTCAGGGATATTATGCAGTTGTAGATGGGAAGGGATGAGGTGTCATAGTAGGGAGCGAGCTGGGCCATTTATAAACATCTGTAAATCATGGGCTACCAAAAAACTGAGAACCTCTGCCTTAGATGTCTCTATTTAAAATTCAGGGGGAGTTCTGTGAAGAGGCTTACTAGACTGGGACCCTAGTTTGCTGCAGTAATACAGTCTTTTCATCCTACACTTAAAGAGGGTATTCACTGGGATAATCATATTTCTGTTTAAGATTTACTTACTAGTACAAGTAAAATCTAAGATTACTAACGCTGAAAGAATAAATATATTTCCTCTCCCCCTTCCATCCCTACAAGTTTGATGACTTAGTGAATTTCACAGCTTTTGCATGTGGTCACTTATTTTTTATCCCTGTACTGTTAGTCAATTTTCCTTTTGTTTGCATGGTCTTACACAGCAGAATTTTTTTTAAAAAGGACATTTTGACTGTAAAAATCACAAAGATATACAAGGGGTCAAGGACAAGTAAAGTACATGCAACTTTATGAAAGCTAGAGACCAGATTTCGAGTACAGCATCCCAATAAACTACAGAGTAATATCAGTATTTCTATCCACTGTATGTAGACAAAGTCTATGTGTACAAAATCCACCAGAGAGAGTACAGCGCCTCTAAAAGGTTCTGCTTGGAAACCAAACAATGCCTGCTATAGGGAAGCATCTATTTGAATGAGGAACTTACAATGAAATTGAAAGGAACTGTAAGGAATTAGCAAGCTCATTACAGAAGCTGAATTTATGCTGCCGAGGTTATTTAACAGCACTTAACCAAATTTTGGAGACGTTCATGATTTGCCAGTAAAACTTCACTGTGGGCTTAAATTTACAAGTACAAGGTCTGACTACATAAAATTATATTTGTATATATGTACTAAAGGGCTGTCATGCGATTAAAAAAATTAATCGCGATTAATCGCACTGTTAACCAATAACAGAATACCATTATTTAAATATTTTGGGGTGTTTTCTACATTTTCAAATATATCCATTTCAGTTATGACAGAATACAAAGTGTACAGTGCTCACTAAATTTTTGATTACAAATATTAACACTGTAAAAAACAAAAGAAATATTTTTCAATTCACATAGTACAAGTACTGTAGTACAATTTCTTTATCATGAAAGTTAAACTTACAAATGTAGAATTATGTACAAAAAGTAACTGCATTCAAAAATAAAACAAAGTCCACTCAGTCCTACTTCTTGTTCAGCCAACTGCTCAGACAAACAAGTTTGTTTACATTTATGGGAGATAATGCTGCCAGCTTCTTATTTAGTGAGAACAGGTGTTCGCAAGGCACTTGTGTAACAGGTATGGCAAGGTATTTATGTGCCAGATATGCTAAACATCCGTATGTCCCTTCATGCTTCAGCCACCATTCCGGAGGACACGTGTCCATGCTGATGGGTTCTGCTTGATAACTATCCAAAGCAGTGCGGACAGACCCATGTTCATTTCCATCATCTGAATGGGTGCCACCAGCAGAAGATTGATTTTCTTTTTTGGTGGTTTGGGTTCTATAGTTTCTGTATCCGAGCACTGATCTTTTAAGACTTCGGAAAGCATGCTCCACACCTTGTCCCTCTCAGATTTTGTAAGGCACTTCAGATTCCTGAACTTTGGGTCAAGTACTGTAGCTATCTTTAGAAGTTTTGCATTGGTACCTTCTTTGCATTTTTGTCAAATCTGCAGTGAAAGATTTCTTATAAGGAACAACATGTGCTGGGTCATCATCAGAGACTGTTATAACATGAAATATGGCAGAATGTGGGTAAAACTGAGCAGGATTCAACTCTCCCCAAGCAATTCAGTCACAAATTTAATTAACTGATTTTTTTTAATGAGAGTCATCAGCATGGAAGCATGTCCTCCGGAATGGTGGCTGAAGCATGAAGGGACATACGGATGTTTAGCACATCTGGCACATAAATACCTTGCAATGCCGGCTACACAAGTGCCTTGCGAACACCTGTTCTCACTTTCAGGTGACCTTGTAAATAAGAAGAGGGCAACATTATCTCCCATAAATGTAAATAAACTTGTTTGTCCGAGCAATTAGCTGAACAAGAAGTAGGACTGAGTAGACTTGTAGGCTCTAAAGTTTGACGTTTTATTTTTGAATGCAGTTATTTTTTGTACACAATTCTACATTTGTAAGTTTAACTTTCATGCTAAAGAGATCGCACTACAGTACTTATACTATGTGAATTGAAAAATACTATTTCTTGTTTTACAATGTAAATATGTAATCAAAAATAAAGTGAGCACTGTACACTTTGTATTTTGTGTTGTAAGTGAAATCAATATATTTGAAAATGTAGAAGAACATCCAAAAATATTTAATAAATGTCAATTGGTATTTATGGTTTAAAAATGAAATTCACTTTTTTACTTCATCGCATGCGTTAACTGCGATTAATCCACAGCCCTAATATAGATGACATTCTAAAAGTGCTTTGGTCATTTGTGTATTAAGAATTCATATAGAACCAAATACATCTGTATCAGATGCTGTTTTGCACTTTTCAATTCAGATTTAGATTTTAATAAATGCAAAAACTGCCATACGGGACCAAATCAGTGAGCCATCTAGTCAAGTATCCAGTCTGACAGTAGCCACTTCAAGATGCTGAAAGGAGGTACAAGAACCCCAACAAAATCTTGGCAATGGTTAGGTTGCTGGTGTGATGAGACCACTGCCCACCATACCTGTATTGGCTCATTGTACTCTCCTGTCTGTATCCATCTGTTGTCTCTTGTTCTACAGTTAGACTATAAACTCTTTGGGGTAGGGACTGTCTTTGTTCTGTATCCGTACAGCACCAAACACAATGGGGTCTTGGTCCATGACTGGGGCTCCTAGGTGCTATGTATTATACAAATACATAATAACGTAATAGGCAGTTTTCAACAATCTGTCCCATGAAAAGTTTCTTTCTAACCCTCAGTAGTCAGAGGTCAGCTTAGGTCCTGAAGTGAGAAGGTATACCTAAAGTTTTCCCTTTAAATCTTTACTAAAGCTAGATGTTCTTGCTATCCATACTGAAGTTTTTGGCAGTGAATTCTATGGGCTCATATATGAACACAGTATTCCAGGGTGGCCACATTATTGGTTTATAGAATATGATAATGTTTAGTATTATTCTCCATCCCACTCCTTAGACATCCTAACACTGTTTTCTTTTTTGACCATTGCTGCACACTAAGCAGAGGTCTTCACTGAGCTGTCCATAAGGATGCCCAGCTTTTCCTCAGTTGTTACAGTTGATTTAGAACCGAATCAGACGTACGAGTAATTAAAATTATTCCTTCCAATGTGCAATACTTTGCACACTTAAACAAGTATGGAAATTTTTCAAGATGCTCTTTCATTAGTTTATAGTTCTGGGATAACAAGTTCCAATGAAAAACTCCCTCACTCCTACCCAACTGCTATCTGGTTTGCTTTCTTTCTAAAATGGAGCACTTTCATAGATCTCACCTCCATCATGATCAGGACTACTGGGATGTTAAGAAGTGAGGGAGGAATATCTGAGGCTTTACCTCCTACACTCACAAGAGACCATCTTTTCCACTTCTGAAGCACCCACCACTAATGAAAGATTGCTTCAGCCGAGACCATCACCAGATGCTGGAAATGGAACAGCCAGCGCCCCAATCTACCATTTTGAAGCATTCGATTACTGCTATGCTTAAAAGATGTTAAGTGGCAAGTATTATTTTGCTTGAATTATGGACAGGCTCCAGGCTTTTCTACTAGACTGAAATTTGTTTTCAGAAGCCTATCAGAAACATCCTTACTCAAGTAGACACTGCCATGTTGTTGGGGAACTGTTCCTGCTTCATAATTATTGAAGTGACTATCAGTTTTGATCTAGTTACATGAAAAGTATGAATTAAAAATATTTCATCTGAACCTGACATAATTGAGCTCAGTTTTGCATAATATCTTGTTATTTAACAATGCATGCAACAACAAGTTAAAATCAAAGGTAGGATACTTTAATAAAAGGCATGGCAAAAAAGTGCCAGAGGGAAATTTCTTACTTGCCAAATACAGACTAGGTGATTGTGCAACATGCAGGAATTTCCAGTCCAGAGACTGATAAAGTGTGTGCCCCATGGTAGAGAGGGATTCATTCTTCTCTTTTCCCCTCCCCAATGCAACTGGTCTGTTAATTTCTTCATTCTAAGGGCATAAATACATGCCACAATCTTATTTTGGCAGATTAGTGAAGCAAGTAAACATGCAGAATTTATTACTACTATACAATTGATATTTACTTAAGGGTAAGAAGATTAAAGTCAGGTTTGTTTTCACATAAGCTTTTTTATACAATCATCCCTCACACTTAAATGTAGCAAGCTTGACAATTCATTGCCATTTCCAATTCAGAGAAGCTAAATGCAAGGAGGACAATGCTGTTGTAGAGAAGCTAAATGAATTTTGTGCATTGGTCTTCACTGTAGAGGATGTGAGGGAGACTCCCACACTTAAGCCATTCTTTGTAGGTGACAAATCTAAGGAACTGTCCAAGATTGAGGTGGTTTTGGAACACATTGATAAACTAAACAATAAGTCACCAGGACCAGATGGTATTCACCCAAGAGTTCTGAAGGAACTCAAACGTGAAACTGCAGAACTGGGGCATGTAACCTATTGCTTAAAATCAGCCTTTGTATCCGACGACTAGCGGATACCTAATATAATGCCTATTTTTTTTTTTTTTTTTAAAAGGCTCCATAGGCGATCCGAGCAACTACGAGCAGGTAAGTAACTTCAGAACTAGACAAATTGGTTGACACAATAACACAATATGTTGGCAAAGAGTCAACAGCTTTTGTAAAGGGAAATCATACCTGATCAATCTATTAGAATTATTTGAGGTGGTCAACAAGTATATGGACAAGGGTGATTCAGTTTATATAGTGTACTTGAACTTTCAGAAAGCCTTTGACAAGCTCCCACACCAAAGGCTCTTAAGCAAAGTAAGTAGTCATGGGATAAGAGGGAAAGTCCTCTCATGGATCAGTAACTGGATAAGAGATAGGAAACAAAGGGTAGGAATCAATGGTCAGTTTTCACAATGGAGAGACGAAAATAGTGGGGTCCCCCAAGGATCTGTACTGAGACCTGTTCTGTTCAACATATTCATAAGTGAGCTGGAAATGAGGGTGAACAGTGAGGTGGCAAAATTTGCACAATTCAGAATTACTCAAGATAGTTAAATCCAAGCTGAGAGCGAAAAGTTAAAGGGTTCTCACAAAACTGCATGACTGGACAACAAAATGGCAGATGAAATTCAAGGCTGATAAGTGCAAAGCAATGCATAAAAAATAAACCCAAACATACATACAAAATGATGGGTTCTAAATTAGTTGTTACGACTCCAGAAAGTTCTTGGATATTTCTCTGAAAACATCTACTTAATGTGGAGTGGCAGTCAAAAAAGCTACCAATGTTAGAATCCATTAGGAAAGTGATAAATAAGACAGAAAATATCACAATGCCACTATATAAATCCATGGTATGACACATCTTGAATTCTGCATGCAGTTCTGGTTGCCCATCTCTAAAAAGTTTAGAATTGGAAAAGGTGCAGAGAAGGGCAACAAAAATGATTAGGAGGATAGAACAGCTTCCATCCGAGGAGAGATTAAAAAGACCGGGATTGCTCATTTTAGAAAAGACTAAGGGGTAATACGATACAGGCCTATAAAATTGTGAATGCTGTGGAGAAAGTGAATAGAGAAGTGTTATTTACCCTTTCACATAACACCAGAACCAAACATAAGAAAGTACTACTTCACACAACACAGTCAATCAGGTGATGTTTTGAAGGCCAAAAGTATAACTGGGTTCAAAAAAGAAATATATAAGTTCATGGTGAACAGGTCCATTAATGGCTATTAGCCAAGATGGTCAGGGATGCAATTTCATAACCGTATATTCCTAAGCCTCTGACTGCCAGAAGCTGGGACTGGACAACATGGGATGGATCACTGCATCTATTCATTCCCTCTCAAGCATCTGGAAGTGGCCACTGTCGGAAGACAAGATATTGGGCTAGATGGACCATTGGTCTGACCCAGTATGGCTGTTCTTACGTTCACTGCAGTCAGTAAAATATTTTTCAACTCTCACTGGAAGAAGTGTTAGGCCCTATCACTGAGCACTGTAGTGAGCATAATTCTGGAATGGAGGAAAACTCCAGGAACACCCTCATTAGAGATGTATGCCCATAATCAGACATTTGTTTTTGTTGAATTTCAGAGGAAATAAGCATGGAACCATTGGAAAGGAAAGAGGGGCTATTACAACTCTAACTGGATCAAAATGAATGTGCTAAGCACTTATGATCTAGTCAAACACAAAAGTTTTGGTTAGTCTAGTAAGGCAACTAGTAACACTCTGAAGAGGCCCATTTTGGTTACGAAAGAGCATCAGGTTTGAACAGTTCACTGGTTAAGTTGGTAACACAGTTTTGCCATTCAGAAGACGGAGAATTAGAACAGGCTTCTCGCTCTCAGAGCAGGGCATTGGAAGCACTGAAAAAATGATGCTTTAGCCCAGATGGCAGGTGGCTGGTCTCACAGGAACACGCTCCTTCCTCCAACAACTCTGTGTGTGGGGGGGGGGGGGAGGGGATATACAGGTGCACAAGAGGAAATATCCCACTGAACTGAATAGGAAGCAAATGGTAGGTCTCCTTTTGGACACTGAGGGCTGATATTGGAGGAAGGAGTATCTTCTGACAGCTGAGACGACAGCAGGCCGGGAACTTCTCTCCCATGCCCCAGAATGATTCCTCAGAAGGAAGAGACAGTCCACCCATCTTATCAGCACCTTGTCACCTCCATTTCCCAAAGCAATTGAGAATTAGCAGAGAGGAGGGGTATTTTTCCTTCAACAGGTGAAACCTTAAGATGAGACTGTTTGCCTGCCTCCCCTGTGCTGCTCTGGTGCTGCCCTACATTAGAGCATTACCCCAATCACAAAAAAATCCAGTGACTGAAAGTTCATCTACATTTAAAGAGAGAAAGTTAAGGTTATATGCAAAATTTCAAAGTCTGAACAGTACATTTGTGGAAAAGAATCACCCGGCAAGGGTACCTTTGTCAGGCAAAAAACCGGAACTATAAGTAGTAGTTTTCTAATCTGGTGAGGAAAAGGAGACCAAAGCCCCTTTGATACAACCGCTGCACCAAGGAAGTGAGAGCTTTTTGGTGCTGTAAAGCAGCAGGTAATAAAACACACTGTTCCAAGAGCAGTGCACAACTGATGACACAGATTCGTATGGACACACACATCCATTCTGACTTCTGTAGCACCAGAAACGCAGCAAAAATTTACAAAAGTCAAACTACCAGCCAGGAAAACATTTTTAGCCATTCACAAGGATATTTTAAATAATGGAATATTAATATAAAATAGGGATCAGACAAGGTGGTCTATCTAGTCTAGTATTTTGACTCAAACCATGGCCACCACCAGATGCATTGGAGAAAGGGTTAAGAAATACTGTGATGGATAAATATGGAATAACCTTCCCACTAGGAAATAAGAAATAGCCCCATCAGTTTCCTCTCAAGTCTCTCTATAAAACTTGTGCTGAGATGCCTACATAACCAGCTGTCGTGCTGTGACTGCTGCTTGTTACACTTGTTATAATCATCTCACAGCTACCGTGTGCTATCACCTACCTGCCGTTTACAGTTTTATATGTAGACTGTAAGCAATTTCAGGCAGGAACTGTCTTTTTGTTATGTGTACATAGTCCCTAACATAATGATACCTCATTTACAATTCAAATGTGAAATAATTATATTACTTAGCTAAATCTCTCTAAAAACTAGTAAGTTGATAATATTCCTTGTAGAATGTATAGTTTTGTCAATACAGTTGAAAACATGAGTGTTGTACTATCTGAGCAAGACTAAACAGCACAGGAATTCTTGTGTACAATCTTGACACACAAAATTATCCACTAAGTCATCTCGGCTATTCCTACTACAAATGCGAAACTGATCCTCTATTTCCATGTCCACAAATAAACATTCCTGAATGCTATATCTGAAATACCTATTGTCAAAAAATAGCCAGCTTACCTCCATCATCCAGGGGCCTTTTTTGTACTCCATAACCATAGACAGAGGGGTCCACCAGCGGCGCAGTATTATTCAAGTGAGGAATATCTCCAATTTTAGCAGCAATCTGTTGAAGCAGATTTTGTTTAAAAATTAGCGTATGTGAAATGTCAGCCATAGCAACTAAATTCTTTGGTCCTTGCTGTCTACTAGAGCACTTTCTCCTGTTACTGTTTTGTCCTTTTTAGCTACTAAAATCAGGGCTTTCATGGCGCAAAGATGAAAAAACTGTAATTTACTTCACAAGTTAACTGTTTCTGCTTACTTCTGATATTCCTATTTCAATACATTCTCCTTTGCCCAGCTTTGTTTCCTGTACCATGTCATAGGCATTTATTTAAATATCAGATGTTATTAGTAGAGGAAGGACAGTCCAATAATTAGGGTGCTAGCCTGGGATTCAGCAGCCCAATTCCCTGCTCTGCAACAGACTCCCTGTGTGATGTCAAGTAAGTCACTTGTCTCTCTTCCTCATTTCCTCGTCTGTAAAATGGGGATAGTAGCACTTCTTAATTCACAGGGGTGTTGCAAGGATAACTACACTAAAGACTGTGAGGTGTGCAGCTACCATAGCAATGGAGGCCAGATAAGTAACTAAAATAAACGTAGGGACACCAAGAGACTACCCTCATTTTTTTAAAGGGGATTTTTTGTTAATAAGAGCAGCATAAAGTACATGAAATAATGCTTCATGCAAAACCTGATGAATGTTCAGAAAAGTGTCTTATTCTATATTGTTCCCCTCGTTCTTTTCCAAGGAAAAATATTTCGACAGGCTCTGTATTAGGAGTTTGATGGAGGATTTAGTTCAGAAGAATAAAAGTAGCAGAAAATCATTTCCACACAATCAGTTCTGATATCAGATTACTACTAATTGGGATTTCAGTAGAGAATAAGCAATAGGAACAAAATAATATCTTTTTACACAGATGTTCTTCATAATGAAGGGAAAAGAGATGGAAATATATAACCAAAGGTGTTTCTAAAATGTAGCTTTCCTTGCAACAACTGACACATATCTACAAGGGTTCAAGTTGCTGACGCTACCAACTGCCGCAGAGGAAAAGCCGGCTGTCCAAAATTCAGGACCTGCAGTAAGTAAAGTAGAAAGCTCTTTGTAACATGGATTTCTATTACACTAGGACACTGCTTTTCACTTCACTCTTTTTATTTATTTATTTTTTTTTAAAAGAGTAAAAAACACTGTTTGTGCTACTTATAGTGAATAAAAATGGCCTTCGGTTGTCTTCAGTCTGCCCCCTTCCTTTAAAAAAATTATATAGATATATGAAGACATATAAATATAAAAACAGTATCAGTATGCAGGTTCCAAAAGAAGTTCTTGATTTCCCTCTTTTCCCTATCATATTTTTGTAATCTCGACAGGGTGCACTTGCATGTACAACTGGAAATTAACAGGGGCAGCTGAAACCCAAGTTGCATCTTTTCTAGAACCCACTGAAGAGGAAGGGGTGGTCAGTCTGAGGCGATCTATTTTCTTTTTAATATATGGAATAATGCAGCTCCACAAAATGCTGCAATTACAGAACAACTCAGGTGTGGTTCATTTGTGTCACCCAAAACCACTGCTTCATGTAAATACAATTTTAGGGCTCACATTAATATGTACTGTCCACCTCCCCAAACACATGCAGTGTCTCAGGTGCCTGCTTATGTAAATTGTCATATTCCATACCATGACATGTTTCTGGCCCTCCTCCCATCTGCTATCCCTCGCTTGGTTGCTTTATTAAAGCTATTTACATTTCAAATACCACTTCAATACTGAAAAATAAAGATTAACAGCCGTTTTTGGAATCTACTAACAGCTCCTATGTAATAATTTATAATCCACAGATCTGCAATAGACTGGGTCTGCCAGCCCTAACATATTGTGACAGGTTACTGATCATATGCTTTAACAGGTTCATTGAGAATAGTCTCCCATTTTAACAGTTATTTTGTTAAAAAAGTCCTCCCCCCCAATTTCCACAACTGAATTTATACTTTAAATAGTTCATTTGGTCCAAATCCTGCCCTTGACTACACCTGTGCTGTTTCCCAACTACCCTGCTAAGAGTCAAAAATAAACAATTAGGACAGAATTTGGCCCACAGAAACTAGACTAAAATTCAAAGTCAGCATTTTCACAATGCACAATTATTTCAAGCTGGTCAAGGCTTATGAATATTTTAAAGATATATTTTTAAAGACCGCTGTTGGATTATACAGGGACCACTGACCAATTCCTTACCACAGGAGGAAAAAAAAAATAATCAAAAACTACAATGTAAAGTTAGCAAACATTTAGAATAGATGCAGCAGTTACATTATGTTTTAATGTCTCTTGTTTAAGTTACAATAGGAGCCTCATTTATTACTACAGGTTCTGCAGGAAGATAAATGAGGCATTCTGAAGCTAGGAAATTAACAAAAGCATGCAGCCCTAGCCCTTATCTGACTGGATGACCTTGAGTAATGTACTGCTAGCTACTGCTTTCACCCCTCTAGACGTCATTCTCCATTCCCCCTATATAAAAGCCTTTATTCAGTTTAATTCTAAAGTGTGTTGTAGAAACATCACTAAAGCAGAAATTATTTCTGTGATTGTCCCACTTCTGGGATTTGGCTGGCCATTCAAAACCTGAGCTACACATTTGCAGAGGTACAGTCATGGAAAAAAGTGATAATTGTATGTGCTTTACTATTTACAATGAAGATAAAAAATAAAACTAATTTCTTTAAATTGAAGTATTCCTAGTAGTTCGGGAGGCATGTGACCTGGTACCTTTTAGACTTCTGTCCATTTATACCTCTGGTGCATCCTTCTTTTACAATATTGTTTAAGGATTTAAAATCCATTCACGTGCGGAAGATGAAAGTTTCGAAGGCAAGTGTGATAGGACCTAAACCATCAACTTCTACAGAATTTAGTCTAAGTTTCTAGACTATGGCTACAAAAAGAATCTTTCAGATCTTAATACAATATAACTCAATGAAGTATTATCGCCCTGAGTCTTCAAACAGCTCCAGTGCCTCCGCTGCTGCTCATGTCTGTCAAGTAGAATACTGAGGGTAACGTGACTTGCGTCATTTTCTCAACTGCTATCTAGAACCCTGTGAGGAGTGGCGAAACTGTCCAGAACCATGTAAATTTTGTTTTGCCTTAACTGGGAAAACCAGCTGCAGCAGCAAAGACCAGCCATTAATTTATTTGAAGAAAATCTAAGAGATGAGGGGGACGGGGGGAAAAAGGCCAGGGAGATGTACAGTAGCTGATACCTTCCTCCCCCTTCCCCACCCCTAGGAATCCAGAAAAGGCACAAAGAGGCAGAGAAGTATCTCCCTTCCAAAGGAGTGGTTGGAGTGTTCTTCCTGTCCCCCCCCCCCCCTTTTTTTTTTAATTAAAAAAGGAGACCAACAAGGTAGAGCCTGATATGAAAGATGGAGTTTACACATAGGGCCCTGATGGGACCATGATAAAAATCCCAGCACCTAAGGTTGGCAGAACAAGGGCTTACCAGGCCATTACCCATCACATCACATCAACGACGGGGCCGCTAATTTTGTCTTTTGTATCTTCCTCTAGATAATCAATTTAAACCTCCGGCTAGTAAGTAATCCGGCTAATTTCTCAAATTTAGATTTTTATGATGAAATCTTATGATGCAAATAACTTCACTGCAAGAGTGCCGTGTGCATGTGGAGAGGGGACTAGCACCATACAAAGAAAAATGATTTATTACATGGTGAGACTGTTAAGGAGGGGAGGGGAATGAATCACCAGGAAAATTTGTTAATACAAGTTACATTCCTTAAAGGAGTAATACAAATGTTCTAACTCTCAAAAGCAATTGAATTCCAAATTATAGTATCAGCAGCCTCACTATGTAGGCTGGCTACTGCATATGTCAGCTAATCCACGAATCTGAGATTCCCTATGGAAGGCGGGGAGAACATGTGTCTCAAAGCGTCAGCATACATTTAGAGATTTTTTTGTTTTGTAGGTTTGTATCAGAAATTTGACACTATTACTATAAAAAAAGGGTTCACCTAGGACAATCAAATAAAACAAGACATAACTCATTTCTTTGAAAGGTCCTACAGACTTCTGTGGTTGCCAGCTCATTTCACAATGTCTAAGCATGCAGTTACTGTGTCTGATCATCCTGTAGGTCTACTGACCTGAATATTTAGTTGCCCACAATACTGATGGTTCAACCCAGATTTACAATACTATAACCCATATGAGAAGTGAAAGTGGACCTCCAGCACATTTAGATTAACAGTCCTATACGCAGCTTTAGCTCAAAATTGATTCAAAACAACAAGAGGGGGTATTTACATCAATAACCCAGGGGCCAAAGCAGAGCTGTAGCAGTTCTAGGGTTTGCATGATTTTTTTTTTTTAAAGTGAACAGAGTTCATAAAAAGGTACCATATTGCTGAAATCCCCCCTCCCCCCAATGACATCTACCTACAGAAGAGGTATGCCATGGACAAGTACAGTGCAAACTTTCCTAATTTTAGCCAAAATCTTGGTCACCATCTCTAGGGACAAGACAGCAGAATCAGTCTCTACACCCCATTCAACAAGAATGCCAGAGGTGTGAAGAGGTGATAGTTGGATCTGTAAGGCACACAATGCCCACTAGGAAGTGAACCAAGACCACCTCATTTCATATTGGTCACTGTGACAAGGATTTAGTTACATCACAGCAAGGCATGAGCCAAACTACTTGTACTCAGTTAATGAACTCCCTTCACAGCTATTAAGATAGTGAGCTTGATCTTAAGTTCTATTTTTTGCCCAGAATCAACAACTCTCCCTCCCCCAAAGAATACTGAACAAAGCTGTCAAGCCAGGCAGCGTACAACCATCTTACAGAATAGCAGATCAGTGACTCAACTACCAAATCTTGGGGGAGCCCACATTTATCAGACACATTTATTTTCATTGATAAAGGCCTGTAAAGCGTCCTGTTCCTAGACCACTTCATTGGAAGCAGATGGCTTTGAAGACTTTCAAAGCTTTCACTAGAGTAACTCAGTACATTCTGGGCCTAGGGATATCAATTTATTCATTCCCCTATTAAACGTAAAGAAAAGCCAATTTACAATTAAAGAGGGCCCCGATTATGGTACAGTTTAATGCTCCATTTTCTCTGTGTATGAGCGTGTGGAACAATCCTACCATAACCCACAAATCTGACAGAGCAGCCATATTAGGATAGATAAGCGATCAACTTTCACTAATATACACAGGTCAATACAGTCACAGAAATTCCTCCTTCACGTTTAACTCATTACTGATCCAGTGAATGGTGCATTTAAGTATGAGTTCAGTATGTTTCCAATGCAGTACTCCGTTTCCTTTCAAAAAGCCACAAATGATCAGCAAATAATGGAAACTTTTCTTCTACCTGAGCAGGCTGTCCAAGATAAAGTCCATCCATAACTTAAGAAAAGGCAGAAAACATTCTCAAATACTCAAAATGAATTTCTGCAGCTGGAGGCCTTCAGTAAGGGGTCCAGATTATGACACGTGTCTACGATATTTCCCAGTACAACAGCCTCTAAAGGTTAACGATCTGATGCTAACAGGAAGACTCAGACATCAACATGCAGTCAAGTCAACACAGCTGTAGTAGCCACTGAAAAAATCTGATTTGCCTTGTCTGGGTCACTGCAGAAGAGAGTTACCTATTGCATATTGTAAAACATTACTAAGATGTGATGCTTTGGATCAATAGCTGAAAAGCAGTAAGTCGCAGATAATGTGTGTCTTTCCGAAAAAAGTAGATGATGTGCTACCTAGAACAGCCAGTGTCTTTGCACAAGTCTCTGAAGACTAGGTAAAAATCAGTATTCGCTATCATATTGGTTTATGACGGAGCTGTACAAAGTGGTGAGCCCTTTCGCTTCGTTAGAACAATAGCTCAAAAGGTTTCATGATCCAACTTATTTCTCCAGGAGCTTCTCAGTTAAAGAACAGAATACAAGTATCTGGGCAACAGAGATCTTTTCCCCCACCACCCCAGCAATACTGGAAAGGGACAGTAAGACCATACAGAATCTTCAAGACTTGCTTCTAGTAGTTAGCCACGTTATGTCCTGTTGGAATGTAAATAACCACAATGAACAAGTTCCATTTAACACCTGCGATAAATATGGAACAAGAAAAATGATGAATACACAGGAATGAATTTTGCACAACTAGCAAAACCAACAAGGCAGTGGCCTCTTGTCTCTGAGATCACTTTTCATAAACTTGCACATTGCTAAGGAGCACCATAATTTCTCAGGTTTTAGAGTAGCAGCCGTGTTAGTCTGTATTCGCAAAAAGAAAAGGAGTACTTGTGGCACCTTAGAGACTAACAAATTTATTTGAGCAAAAGCTTTCGTGAGCTCCATTTCTCAGACATCCTAGATTTTATGCAGAAAAGTTGTTTGGATTTCCCTAACCCTCTCCACCCATCTTTGAATATTTTTGTTTTAGAATCACAGAAGTTACACTTTTCCACCTCTTCTGGGATGGATGCTAACCCCTAATGATAAATACAGTATTTTCCCTATATTATAGTTTAAATTGACTTATCTAGACTAGTCTTAAGTATCCTTTTTTAAAAAACAAAAAACGGGTGAAAGCTTATTTCTATTAACTTTGCCAAGGAAAATGTTGCAGGTTAGTATTTCTTTACGAAACAGCCACTTTTTCTGTGTCAGAAGCCCAACCACTGAACTGCAAAGTAACCATATCTCCCAAAAGCCCACAGAACCTGCACCTCCAGCTGTCTGACCTCCTTCAACCTTGCATCCCTATAAACGCCTTAGGGGTCTATTCCCCCCCCCCCCCCCCGCACCCAACACTTCCTAAATCTTACAGCGGGGAGGTGTTTTCAGAAGCACTCTGGCCTCCTGGGTGATGAAAGGCGCTGCACAGACACAAGGTCCGGGCGTTATTTTTCAGACAGAAAGTTGGGCAGGTGGTGAACAAGGCCTGGGAGAGCCACGGGACTGGTCTCCCCAGGTCCCCACAACCTCTGCCCCAGCGCTCCCCGCCCATCCAGGGTGCGCCTAGGGCGCCGGCCCATGCCATCCCCCTTCCCACCCCGCCCCTCGCAGGCCTCGCTCCAGCCCCCCGGGGCCCTTCCCCAGAAGGAGGCGCAGGCCCCTGCGCCCCACGCGCAGGCCGCTCCACCCTCTGCCCCACTCGCCACCTGGCCGGGCCGCCCCGCTCCCTCTCGCGCCCCGAGGCCTAGCAGCGGCTCCGAGGCCTGCTCCTGTGCCCGGGCTCCGTTACCTGGCGGACCCGGTGCAAAGCGTCGGCGAAGCCCTCGGATTTAATCCCCACTGGAGCCGCGCTCTGCCCCTGCGCCAGCTCCGCCATTACACGCGCCAGCCACCCCCACCACTACCGCCACCGCCGCCGCTCCGTCCTGCCTGCCTCTTTCCGCCGCCTGGGCACCCGTACCCGGAAAAGGAAAGGCCCCAGACTTCCGCCGGAAGCAGAGGGGGAAGGGGACCTCAAGCCCAGCAGATAGGGGGCTTTCACAATGACGTCAGCAACCCGCCAGAAAGAGGCTGCTTCCGGCGCGTGCAGGCCTTGCTCAGGGGCGGTGCTTCTCGTGTGCTGGTGGCTGGCTGGCTCCACATGGCTCCCTAGGGGGAGAGGGGTGGGGAGGCGTGGACCGAGCCCCGCACTAACCCCATCCTCTGGAGAGCCACTCCGCTCATTGCCCTTCCCTATTTATAGCATCGCTCATTAGCATCTTAATTAATGATCGTAAAAAGAAAAAAAGAATAGAGACTGGGAGTGGCTAAGTCATTATGCAAGGTAGCCTATCTCCCCTAGTTTTTTTCCTACAAACCCCCCCCCCCCGCAAGACGTTCTGGTTAAACTTGGATTATTGCTGTGCACATTGTAAGATGAGCTATTGCCAGCAGGAGAGTGAGTTTGTGTGTGTGGTTTTTGGAGGGGGGGTGTGTGGTGAGAAAACCTGGATTAGTGCTGGAAATGACCCACCTTGATTATCATGCGCATTATAAAGAGAGGTTTCAAAGAGGGATGGGCTATTACCAGCAGGAGAGTGAGTTTGTATGTGTGTCTGTGTGTGTTGGGGGGGGGGGGGGAAGAGTGAGAAAACCTTGATTTGTGCTGGAAATGGCCTTCCTTGATGATCACTTGATGATCACTTTAGATAAGCTGTTAGCAGCAGGACAGTGGGGTGGGAGGAAGTTTTGTTTCATGGTCTCTGTGTGTATATAATGTCTTCTGCAGTTTCCACGATATGCTATGCATCCGATGAAGTGAGCTGTAGCTCACGAAAGCTCATGCTCAAATAAACTGGTTAGTCTCTAAGGTGCCACAAGTACTCCTTTTCTTTTTTCTTTTTAATTAATGATGCTAGTCCTAGATAATCTAGCCCTGCCATGAGTGCCCACAATACCGATGGTACAACTGGACTAGATGACCTCTGGAGGTCCATTCCAGTACTATGAGTAATCAATATCACACGCACTTATACCAAACCAGCAGGGAGGGTTGCCCAGGAAGTTTCCCAGCTTGCTACAGTTTTGTCTGTGCGACCCCTAGCTCCCCCACACAAGGCCCCTAAATTATGGCTGGGTCCCCAAGGCATCATAATGTGACACAATGACGCAACACGATTATTACTGCTGTTCCCTTATTTAAAAAAAAACAAACAACCCTAGACCAGTGTTTCTCAGTCAGGTACACAAAGGTCTTCCAAGGGGTACATCAACTCATCTAGATATTTGCCTCATTTTACAACAGGCTACATAAAAAGCACCAGCGAAGTCAGTACAAACTAAAGTTTCATACAGACAATGACTTGTTTATACTGCTCTATATACTATACACTGAAATGTAAATACAATATTTATATTCCAATTGATTTTTTATAATTATATGGTAAAAATGAGTTCAGTAATAGTGTGGTGGGACACTTCTGTATTTTTAGGGCTGATTTTGTAAACCAGTAGTTTTTAAGTGAGGTGAAACTTGGGGGTACGTAAGACAAATCAGACTCCTGAAAGGGGTACAATAGTCTGGAAAGGTTGAGAGCCCTAGCATTAGTGCACTGCAGTGCAAGTCACCATCTCTGGATGGCAGGGCCTATGAGCACAGAACTATTTCCCAGAAAAAGAGCATTTTTCCTCTGTGGATGCTGTCAGAGGCTGCTAGGGATGGGCCTAAATTACGATTTCTGCTCATGCAAGATGCCTAAGAATGTCAGGTCACTTTGCTCTGCCCCCAGCTGTTTCTCCAGCATTCCCACTCACTCCTGACATGGCACTGGCTAGTAATACCCACCTAAACATCCCCATTCCAAGCTATCCCAGTGGAGCAATTACCAATGTGTGTCTCTGGGCTTTCCGATGAAAATAAATATGTTTTCCTCCTTTTTCCAGTGCTCCAGTTTCCTTGTCTCCTCTCAGGCATGTATCCTGAGAATCTAGCTTCCAAGGCACTAAAAGTTGGTTGAATTCTAAAATAGGTTGCAGTTATGGATTCAGAGACACTAAAATAGGTTGAACTAAAATAGGTTGAACTATTCCAAGCCTCTTAAAAGTTGGTTGAATTCTAAAATAGGTTGCAGTTGTGGATTCAGAGACACTAAAATAATCCGGTCAGAATCTGTGTTGTGAAAAGAGATGTCAACGCTAGAATTTGTAGTCGTCTTTTTACAGGTGTTAATTAACATGATTGTACATTCCAGTCTAGACAGGTGTCATGGGGTCCACTCACCACTGGTGGCACCTCCTCCTGGCCATCCTGGGAATTAGCTCTGCCAGGCATTGCACCCCTCCTCTCGCAGTGTCTCTCCCACCGTCCTCTCACCCTGCAGCCCCTCTCGCTCCTGGAACTGTAGCCTCCTTTTTGTGACTCAGCCAGGTCATCACAACATGGTTCCACATTCCAGGGGGAGTGTAACAAAGTCTTTCCCGGACCAAATCATCCCAGGCGGTCCACTTTCTTCTGCCTGGTATGTGCCATGTCCCCTGTAACTGGTAGGGGAACCCAGGCCTGCACTGTCTTCCATAACTGCTTTTCCCTGAGCCTTTTCCTACCTTCCTCCCTCTCTGGGTCCATCAGCCTCCCAACTCCCTCTCCTCAGGGAGTAACTGTAGACTACCCTCTAGCCCAGGGGTGGGCAAACGTTTTGGCCCAAGGGCCACATCAGAGTGCAAAACTGTATGGAGGGCCGGGTAGGGAAGGCTGTGCCTCCCCAAACAGCCTGGCCCCTGCCCCCTATCCGCCCCCTCCCACTTCCCATCCCCTGACTGCCCCCCCCAGGACCACCCCCCAGGATCCTCCCAATCTAACTCCCCCATCCCCACCCAGAACTTCTGCCCCATCCAACCGCTCCCTGTCCCCTGACTGCCCCCAGGACCCGCTGCCCCTTACCCAACCCCCTTACCATGCTGCTCAGAGCAGCATGTCCTGCAGCTGCGCCGCCCGGCCAGAGCTAGACACACTGCCGCTCTGCACTGCAGGAGCACGCAGCCCCATCACCCAGAGCACTGCCCACACGGCAGAGTGGCTGCAGGGGATGGGGGACAGCAGGGGAGGGGCCGGGGGCAAGCCTACCCAGCCAGGAGCTCAGGGGCCAGGCAGGACGGTCTCATGGGCCAGATGTGGCCTGCGGGCCATAGTTTGCCCACCTCTGCTCTAGTCCAGTGGTTCTTAACCTATTTACCATTGTGGGCCACATATGCAGCTCTCTGTGTGTGTTACGTGGACCAGATCCTCACAATATATATACTACCTGTATCCCCTTGAGGATGGCACAGGGGCCACAGCTGTGTACTGATTGGGCTGCAAGTGGTCCATGAGTTAAGACCCACTGCTCTAGTCCCTAATGCACCACCCACCTCCCAGAGAGCAACTGCAGCCTACTTCCCTGCAACCCCCTTCTGCTTGCAGCTCCTGGGCTTTATATAGGCCCCTCCTGTTCCTCCTCAGCTGGGCACTATCAGCAGTTAGGTCCCAGTCCTCCCTGGCTTCTCCTCCAGGTGCCACCTGTGGAGTTAATAGGCCTACCTGGCCACCTGAACCCCTTCCAGTTCTGTGTGGGGCAGACAACCCATCACAACAGGGAACAAACATTTGTTGCAAGTCGGTTTCATGCTAGCAAGGAATGCTTGCATCATATCTGCACTCGACTTTCCCAGTCGCATTTGTTAATGTGCGTTAAAACCAGACTAAAGATTAAAGCGTGAAATGTGTGAACATGCAGCACCATGGCATGTTGAGAGACACATCAGTCATACTGACATCATATCAGAGATTTTTGTCCTCTACACTTGGGTACAACAGTGGCTGACAGACCTCAGAGGTGGCTCTGCTCTAGGTGTTCAGGGATTTGTATTATACTGGCATGATTATGGTTTACACATCAACTGTTGTCTCAGTCAAGGGATGCGCTCTGAAAGCCTGAGTATCCTGTCTATCAAGAACCCTGGATTATATGAGGACTCCAAGAGTAGCTCAGTCAGGTCCCACCCGCGGCTGGGATATGGTCTGGTCCCACCCATGGCTCCAGGCCAAATCCAGAAGTTCTTACTCAATCCTTAGTCAGACAACAGGCCCATTGGCATAAATGAGAAATTTGCTGGAGTAAGGAGTGAATAAGGACATCAGGTTTTGACCACATGCCAGCAAAAGTGCAAGGATCACACACAGATGATGCAAGGCCGAGTCAGTCAAGGATAAAAGCAAAGAACATGCAAGGATCGTTCCTAGACCAGGACATTCGAGCATATTCCACACACAACCATTACATCATGCATGAATGATCCTTGCATTTTGACCGGCGCTGACTCTTCTTCTTGATCTAACCTTGCAAGGGGTTTTATGCAGAGGTGTTTGTTCGTTGGAGGAGGGACCATGTGTTCTTCTGTCTCTCACACACAGTCACTTCACAAATAATGAGGTTTCTAAATGCCTAGATGCTATGAAGCTCCCTGTAAGTGCTCAATAGATTTTAATTTTCTTTTTCCAGGTTTCCATGGGTACGGTTCCTTCATGCTCACTATGGAGCTTTAAGAATTACTATTGTTAATTATTAATTATTATTATTATTATAAAGATTTCTAAGATTCCACGGATACCCCCAAGTTATTGGGGAACTCGTTACAGCTTTGATTCCTTGACTCCTCACAATAGTAAAGTTAAGCAAATGCGTAAGTGTTTGCAGGATCAAGGTCTACATCAAGGCACTGACCCTCAGAACAGAGGTGCATAAACTATGAACTTTATTGATTTCCTCTGCATTGCATGGATACCCTGTACCATACTCACAGGGCCTGCCCTGATCCAATGACTATGAAATTAGTGGGAACCTTTCCTTATATTCCCTCTGCTTTTTTTTTTTTTGGCTCACTCCAGCTGGCTATTTATTTATTTGTGCTCAGCCATGGGAACGGGGGTGCCAAAAATGTTTTCCACCCGAACCAGCTAAACAGCTGGGGCCACTCCAGCATAGGCTAGCTGGAGAGGCGGCCAAATAATCAAAGCTAATAGTTCTGCCATTGTCCCTGAACATTCAGTGTTTGCTGAGAGGCGACTGTCTTTAGCCACTCTTGCCCTTCCTGCTGTTGTTCCAGACAGACTCCTGTACAGTTACCCTACTACCGTCATGCAGAAAACACCCTGAGAACGAGGCCAGCATACAGCACTCAGCAATTAAAGACCAAGATTCTGTGCCGTTCTTTTTGCCCCATTACAATTATACATATCTTTTAGGTTGTAAGCTCTTAGGGGCAGGGATTGTCATTTATCACGCTTTTACAGGGCCTAGTACAACGGGAACAGACCGGATTGTGGTCTTTAGGTGCTACTGCAATATAAATATTAGCTATCGGAAACTAATGAATACTTACAGTAATTAATATGTAATACATATTAAATCATCATCATAATAATAGTAACAAAAATCTGGAGCCAAATGCCGCCAGCGTTAGTAGCTGTTTGGATCTTTGGTTTTGGTCTGAGCCCATCCCTAGTTACCACGTGTGAATTCTGACCCGGGGAGGGAGGCTACAGTCGGATTTGACTATGTAGCATGGCAGTTCTTCTTTGGTCTCTGCTAGTCTCCGGTGAAGCAGGATGTTTACCTGAGCCCACCTTTAATTAACATAGCCGGCTGGAACAAAAGTCCTCTGTGAAGCAGGAAGTAAGGGGCAAGCAGGAAACAGGTATCAGCCATGGAGTTAATGTCCCAGGCCTGGAGTTGGAAGGCAGTCTCCCATGGAGAATAACCCCCTGGGCTTGACCTATGACAAGCACTCTTCAGCTACAGGGAGTGACCCAACACCTGAGCCAAGTTAGAGGCACTCTGCTCCCAGGGTGGCCTTTGGCAGCTGTTCTCATGGCATCACCCCTCCCCTTATGTCCCTCCTTCCCATTATATCTTGCCTTCCCGAGGCGGGCACTGGCTTGACACTGTCCTGGGTTCTTTAGCCCCATCACTAGACTCCAGCCCTGGGGACAATGATCCAGACAGCGACCCTCCTCAGTGCAGTGAGATTGAATCGCTCTGCAAGCCTCTGCAGCCGCTCTTCCACACAGAACTGCCTCCCACCGCCTACGCCATCTCCCACAACCTGTCGTCACTTGCCTCCTGCACAGCCACACACGAACTACTGTACCGCCACCTGCCTCCAATACTGCCGCAGGCCAGTGCCAGTCACATGCCTCTGCTACAGCCCGACACCAACTACAGCCACATGCCGCCCACGCAGCCTCCTCTGCCCTCTTGTCACTTGCCTCCCCTACAGCTGCACGCTACCATCGCATGCCTCCCGGACAGCTGCTCATCTCCCGCACGGTCTCGCTCATCGTGTGCCAGCCGGGCCGCTGCACAGCTCCCCAGACTTGCCTTAGAGCCTATTCTGTTTGAGTGAGAGCGAGCGAGATGTTGAGCAAGCTAGTGGCCAATTCTCTGCTCTTTTCAGAAAGTGCTGTAGGATCCTGACCTTTCCTCTGGCATAAAGGTAGAATGGGGCTGCAACGGTGTGTCCCCTTAAGCCCACCATGCCGCTGTAACATAAGGAGCCTAACCTTGTCTGCTAATAAAATCAGTGTCGTCAGTGCTCATGATTTCACTGCAAGGCTTGTGATGGGGGGGGTGGTGGTCTCTAAAATCCCCCAACTGCTGGAATCATGTTATTACCTGAGAATCTCAGCTTTCATTTTTTTAATAGAGGAAGTTTCTAGCCCTTATGACGTTAGAGAAAAGCTTGAAAATATGAAGCCAAGTCTTCAGCACCAGAAGACACATAAAAAGAACCCTCATGTTGATTATTGTTCAATTTCCCATGACTTCTTAAGCCAAAGAGAATTTTGGGAGCCTGACTCATGCTTTTTGAATGCTCAGATTTGGCGATACTGTAGAGCGGTGCATGTGCCATGTGCTAGCCCTGGAGTTACTTCTCCCCAGAGGGTACATCCGGCCCTGAGGATACTTGATCTGCGCTATTCTGAGTCCCTTTCTTGCATGTGGGCCCAAGTCCACCTTCTGCTGGACGGTATTAAGGGCTGCATTTAAAGAACATGACCCAGCGGAGAAGGAAAAGAGCATAAACAACCCTCTGAAGAGCTAAGGTACAATGACAAAATGAGGATATGAATGTAAACCAAATGGAAGGAGAATATGTGGGACTCAAAGGCTCCTCTGCTCTCTTCCTTGCCATGATTCATAGTGATCATCTAGTCCAATGGTTTTCAAACTTTTTTTCTGGGGACCCAGTTGAGGAAAATTGTTGATGCCCGCGACCCAACGGAGCTAGGGATGAGGGGTTTGGGATGTGGGAGGGGCTCAGGCAGAAAGTTGGGGGTGTGGGGGTGAGGGCTGCAGGGTGGGGCCAGGAATGAGGGGTTTGAGGTGCAGGAGGGGCTCCAGGTTTAGGGGGGGCTCAGGGCTGGGGCAGGGGGTTAGGGTGCAGGAGGGGGCTCAGGGTTCTGGGGATGAGGGGTTTGGGGTGCAGGAGGGGATCCGGGTTTGGGTGGGGCATGGACTTACCTCTGGCGGTGCAGCGGAGGTGCTAAGGCAGGCTTCCCGCCTGTCCTGGCACCGCGGACCATGCTGCGCCCCAGAAGTGGCCAGCAGCAGGTCCGGCTCCTAGGTAGCCGTGCGGAGCTGCTTGCACACTTCCCTCGCTCGCAGGCACCGCCCCCTCGAGGTCCCATTGGCTGTGTGCGGAGCCAGTGCTCGGGGCGGGGACAGTGTGCGGAACCCCCTGGTCCCCCTGCCTCAAAGCTGGACCCGCTGCTGGCTGCTTCCGGGGTGCAGCGCGGTGTTGGAACAGGTAGGCACTAGCCTGCCTTAGCCAGGCACTAGCCTGCCTTAGCCAGGCAGCACCATCGACTGGCACACTGCTATGGGACTTTTAATGTCCCGGTCAGCAGTGCTGACCAGAGCTGCTGCGACCCAGTGCCTGACATGTCACGACCCGAACTTTGAAAAACGCTGCTCTAGTCTGACCTCCTGTGTTGCACAGGCCGTAGAACGTCATCCAGCCCCATAACTTGTGTTTGACTGAAGTACATCTTCCAAAAAGGCCTCCGGTCTTGACTTGAAGACTTCAGGAGACAGAGACTCCACCACTTCCGATAGTTTGTTCCAAGGGTTAATCACCCTCCCTGCTAAAAATTTGGGCTTTATTGCTCATTTGAATTTCTCTGGCTTTTAACTTCTGGGCTTTGGTTCTTGTTCTGCCTTCCTGCACTAGGATAAAGAGGTCCTGGGCACCTGGGGTTTGGTGCCAAGAGGAGCAAAGATGCAGAAGTCCCGAGGGAGTGGGATGGCTGTTACACACCACGTTCTCCAACTTAATGGAGCCACCACTCTTCTCCCTTCACACAGACTCCAGATCAGTCCCAAGGAAAAGGGAGGTGGCCAGGGAGAGGAGCTTTCTCTAAGCACCATGCCCACTGCCACAGAAGAAATTCCACAAGGGGGGAACAGGGATTGGTGGACACAGTTCAAAGCAGTGTTAAACTACTCCACCCTCCCCGGGCTCTTCCGAGCCCGGTTGGAGAGCCACAGGGGGGAAGCTGGCATTTCTGGTGTACTGCTGAGGCTCTGTTTGTTTTTTGTGGGTAGCTCCATCCACATCCTCCGTCGTCCTGCACTGGCTGTTTGGGGATGAGGAGGACAAGGAGGAGTCTCAGTCACGGACTAGGCCCCCAGCACACTAGGTGCTGTATAAACTGAGAATGGACAAAGGCAGCCAGACAGCCACCCTTCTAAAGCCATGGTGCGGAGGGATTGTTCGGCTCCCACCACGGGGAAGGGATCACATAGGCCAGAAAAAGGGGGGGTGGGACAGAGGGAGAAGGAGGAGCAGGAGAAAACATGGGGCAGACAGACACTGTTGAGACAGTGGGCCAAATTCTTTGCTGGTTTGCACCCCCACTCATACCCATCGGCTTTCACGGAGATGAGAACCAGCCCAGGCCCTGGGCCCATGGGCCAGCCGAGCGCCACAGGCTCCTCGTGTGGTCAGGACAGCTGCAGTGGTGGCAGCCCCAGGGTCTGCCATGTGTGAACAGATCCCATAGGAGGCTGACAGCTCAGCGCTGGAGGGGGAAAGCAAGGTGAGGCAATAAGAAAACATCAGGCAGCAATTGAAAAGGAGGAAATTACAGCCCTTAAACACTTCCAGAAACAAATTTCTGATATAAATCTTCCCTTTGTAATAATCACAACAACAAAAAAAGCCAGACATGAGTGATTCAAAGATGCGTCTCCTTCCTCCTCCGTCCCTCTCCCCCACTCCCACCATCCACCCCAAAACACACCCCTTCCCCAACACACACACACACACACAGAATTAGTTGTGACAGCTGAAATTCTCTGCTCATCGGAGGACATTTGACAGGGTACTTAAAAAAACGAAGAAGAAAAGGAAAAGTGGTTTGGTGTCAGGTGGAGGAGGCGGAGGGGGGTAAGGGCGCGGGGGATTTAAAGTGATACAAGACGCATAATTCAGGCTTCTTGGATTGCAAAAGCTCCTCTTACCTAAAGGGCCTGCTGCCTTTATTTTTATCCAAATGGCTCAATTACTGCAAAGCCCCACAGAGAAAATTATGGATGTTTGCCTCTATTTTTCTCGACAACTGTAGATATTTTGTTTTCCTTCTTTCTTTCTTTCTCCCCGCGGTGGTTATAGGCGGGGGAGGAGGGGAAGGTGGTGAGAGAACAGGGGAAAGCAGGGGCAAGTGGCCCTTTTGAAACGAAAGCCGGGCCTTGTGGGGGGCAGTTCTGCCAGTAGCAGTTTCACACCGGTTCTTGCGCTCTGCTCTTTCTCGCCTTCCATTTTCTCTGTCTTGTGCTATGCCCACGCTCACACGCTCGCTCCCCTTTCCGTTCACACTCTCTTTCTTAACCCTCTTCCACTCACCCACTTTCCTTCATCTCCTTTCCCCATCCCTTCCCACCACTTCTGCCCTCTTCCCCACTCTCTCTCCTCCTGTACACCCCCCCCCCCCGGGCCTCTTCAAGCCACTGTAATAGCAGCTTGTTTGGCACTTCACGTGTTCTCAATGAGAAAATACCCCTCCCTCTCCCTCTTTTTGCCGTGGTTATTTCCAAACCCTGCAATAGCTCCTTTGCTGAGGGCTGCGGGAAGTGCTTATTTTTCAACCTTTTTCTTTGGCTTGTGTTTGTCATCCTCAGAATTACCACTCCAGGGAGTCCAGTCAGACCACCACCGGGCCCCGCTCTTCACACCGCTCCTGCTCCTTGAGATCATGAGGGGAGAAATTAGTTATGTATTGCGAGCACCACGGCCATCCATTTATCCGCAGAAGTGTTTGTTTTGATTACCTGTCCGCCAAGGCGTCTCGGTGGGCAGTGCCGACGGCAGCAATCTCGTGGCTAGTCCAGCCCCCGCTTCCCTCCGTGGGAGGCACAGGGAGGACTGTGGCAAGGATGGTGGCTGTGGGCGACCGTGTGGCTACTCCAGTCCCAGCAGGAGGCAGCATAGGCAAAAGCCTAGGAAAGTGGTGACTACCCCGGCCTAGCTTCCCTTACCAGGCATGCTATAGGAACACGGGCTGCGAAGGCACTCGTACTTAGCCTCGCTTCTTTCCCTGCCGGTGAGGAACAACTCAGGAGCAGTGCTTGCAGGAGAGCTCCCAAGTCCTCTGCGCCCAGGCTCTCCCAGTCTTTGTAGGGATGGCCTGTTGACACCATCTCATTACCGTCTCTTCCACAAAGGGCCACCATCAAGGGGTGTCAGCTGCAGGGAAAGGCAGCTACAGCGCAGTCCATACAGCTGCTCGCCAGGGGTGCTGGAACAATTTGTATACTGAGGGTGCTCAGAGCCGTTGAACCAAACTGTAAACCCTGGATGTGAGGGAAACCACTTCAAGCCAGGGGGTGCGGCAGCCCCCGCAGCACCCCTAGCTCCAGCACCTGTGCTCCTAGCATCAGATATCTAGCTGTAGTACAGACCAGCCAAGGCCAATGGCCCAGCACTATTATCTCAGGGAAAAGAAGTCGCCCAGGCCCCTGGACATAGAGGTAGGGATGTGCAGAAGGAGGGTTCCCAAAGCAGCCAGCCAGGCTGGCTCCGTCAGGGGTGAGGAGATCTGGAAAATGTAGGGATTCCATTGTTGAGTTTGTTAAAAAACAAAATAAAACCCAAATAGCCAGCTCAAGTCCTCAGGCTTAACCTTTTGCTTTCATCTTCCCTGCTGGTTTCCCTCTTAACAGCTCAACTCCTTTGGGAGAAGCTGTGACCCTGAGCAAGTGACTTCCCTGTTCTGGACTGTACCTGCGTTCTAGCAACACCCACTTTGCTGGCTTTAGCAGCAGAGCCCTTTCCACCATGATCCATCCTTGAGCATCCATCTGCCTGTAACATCTGCTGTTGCCCTTCCTTCCCCTGCCTTTAAAACAATGTTTACAAGGAGTCCTTTGCTAGGACCGCGTCTACACAGGAATGTTGTATAACCTAAGGTGCTGAGTAGGGGGAGCTTAATAAATTATTCTCAGCGTCCCCTTCTTCCTGCCTGCCCCTCCCCTCCATACTTGAGACAGGAAGTCAGCAATCCTCATCTACCTCAGCCACTAGCCAACATCGGGCTTGGGTCCAAGACTGATGAAGGGCTATGTTATTGCCAATTATTTTTACTGGAATATTGTGTTCTATTCTGGTACCCACTAT
The DNA here is from genome assembly GCF_965152275.1 of Natator depressus. Taxonomy (NCBI): domain Eukaryota; kingdom Metazoa; phylum Chordata; order Testudines; family Cheloniidae; genus Natator; species Natator depressus. Next base: position 15,528,302 of record NC_134249.1, on the reverse strand, counting down.
TCAAGAAGAGCCACGAGAATGATTAAAGGACTGAAAAACAGGCCTTATATAGTGAAAGGCTCAAGGACCTCAGTCTGCTTAGCTTTACAAAGAGAACCTCAAGGGGATGACTGGATCACAGTGTATAAACTCCGCGTAGCGCGAAAGTTGTCCTTTTCGCCAACAGAAGTTGGTCCAATAAAAGATATTCCCTCGCCCCCCTGGACTCTCTTATGTGGGGAACCGGAGCTTTATAGTAGAGGGCTCTTCAGTCTAGCAGACAAAGGTATGATAAGATCCAGTGTTTGGAAGCTGAAGCTTGACAAATTCAGACTAGAAATAAGGTGCACATTTTTAACAGGGTGGGTGATTAATCATTGGAACAACTCAACAGTGATTGTGGTGGAGTCTCCGTCTCTGGACATTTTAAAATCAAAGTCAGATCTTTTTCTAAGAGACATGCGCTTGTTCAACCACAGCTTTTGCACTTGGAGGAGGAGTTATTACAGGGATGTCCTAGGGCCTGTATTATACAGGAGGTCAGACTAGATGATCACAGTAGACCCTTCTGGCCTTGGAATCGATGAATCTTCACATTCATTGCAGTGAGGGTTCATGTGTGGGGACATGAGATTGCGCAGCTGCAAATGTGTGTGACTGGCCATCTCCAAGGGTACGTGTCTACCACAGTGTGTATGACTGTGTGACTGCAGCCCTGCGTGTGCAGCTGGACGAATAGCTGAGCGAGTGTGAATGTGTGTTTTGCAGCGTGTGCGAGAGATGTGCGTGAGTGCCTCTGCAACTGTGCATCTGTGTGAGGGGGCATGTGAACGTGGGGAGGGCAGGTCTGCCGGTATCGTGTGTATTAATGCGTGGCTCTCGGCGCGAGCATGGGTGCACAGACATACATTCCTCGTGGAGAAGGCTGCCAGCAGGAGCTCTGGCAGAGGACAAGGGTTTGACTGGAGAATGTCACCCAAGGCCAGCAGGAACGGAGCTGGGCTGCCGGCTGGAGGAGGCAGCAAAGCAGGGAAGGAGAGCGCTGTATCTTTAAAGACAGGAGAGCAGCAGCAGGAGGATGCAAAATTGGCCCAGTCAGTAGAACTGCTATTTAAATGCTGTTGAGAAGCGCGTATAAGGAATTAGAAGATAGCTGATAGTGCCCTGACAGCTGCCATTTGCTGCTGCTGTGGCTAGTCTCTCTCCTAATGGAGTTCTAATGTAGTGGGCTCTTCACTGACAGTCGAGGCCAGAGATATGGGGGTGCGTCTTTGTGTGTGTGACAGATGGGACCGTCCCGCAACAAACCTGTAATCCTTTCATTTCTGCTGGTGCTGGCTGTACTTAACCTCTTCCTCTCTGAGCGGGGCGGCGACCAGCTCCCTCAACCTCAGCCAGTTGCGTGGGGGGAGGAGGCCCATGAAGGGGATGAACGTAGCTGCTTTGCCAGACCATCACCAGAGTGGAGATTTTACCCGCCGTAAACGTGGACCTGGCCCGACCGAGCTGGGCTCTGTAGCAGACTCTGCAGATGCTGTGCTGGAGTGCGGCTGGAGTGCAGAGAGGGTGTCGTTGTGGAGTTGTCACCAAGCCGGCTGTGGCTGGCATCAAGGTGTCAGGCAACCTAGAAAGCAAAGCCCCATGCCCCCTTCTCCACTCCCACTCCGTTCTCCCCTCATCCTCCCCACTCCTGTTATGTTTCCTTCCAGTGTCCTCTCCCTCCATTTCACAGCCCAGCTCCCGCCCACCCCCTCTCTGGGTGCTTCCTTCTCATGCCCTCTCCCTCCACTCCCCCCATTGTTTCCTCCCCACTTGTACCTCACTGCCCCACCACTCCATCGCCACAACGTCCCCTCCCTCCATCTCTGCCCCATGTCCCCCCTGTTCCTCCCACCCTCAGCTCCGTTTCTCCATTCCCCACCCACGGGTGGCTCACTGGCCCCACTCCTAATACTATTAGTGCATGGCAGGGGGTTGTTTTCTGACAATCAAAGCTAAGAAAAATTGTCCGAAGCCATTAAAGGGGGTTGACACCCTTTAAGATGAATGCCTTCAGAAATACTGCCCGCGTCTTTTATACTCCGTGTCTGAAATGAAGAAGTCTCTGACACGCTGCCCTGTCCCAAGCGCCCTCCGTGATCTCAAAGCACTTCACCTCTATTATTGAAGAAAGCCTCACAAGACCCCCCACGGACGGAAACCACGGCACTGAGAGACTATGGCCAACATTTTTAAACACACCCCAGGTTTCGGGTGTCCAGGCTGAGGCTGATCTTCACTGGTGCTGATCACGCCCGAGCCCACATGCAGTCAGGAGGAGCCGCAGGTGTTCAGCACCGATGATCATCAAGCTCTAAGGCCAAGTTTTGCAGAAGAGCTCAGCTCCCATTTAGGCATCCAACGAAGCAGCTTGATTTTCAGACGAGCTCAGCACGTTGGGTGAAAATCGGGCCTTAGGTGTCTTCTGTTGGGCACCCAGTGAAGGAGACATCGAACATTGCTAGCGAATTTGTCCCGAAGTGACTTGCCCATGATTCCCTGGTGAGTCACTGTCAGAAGTGGGATTAGGACCTGATTTTCCTCCGCTCACCACACTCATGGGGGGGGGGGAAAGAGGCGTGAGCAGGCTACATGCTGCTGAATGTAAGAGGGCTCCAATTTAGGCTACAGCAGCTGACACGTGGCAGAATTACAAAACCAAACTGCCACCTGATTTTCTTAAGAGAATACCACAAACGGGAAGTGGTGTGGGGGTTTAAACCCTCTCCTCGCCGCATTTATGTGACGTTAAAACACCTTCCCAGGGCATGTGAGCTACAAGCCAGGTGTGTATTCCACCAGCGGAGATGCTCCCTCGTGGGGGATTTCTGGGCTGCATTCCCATCTGCTGAGCGGTAGCCAGCTGGCTGAGGTTTGAGTGCTGCAGTGCCTGGCAGCTTAGCTCAGCGGCTTTCACATTGGCCCCACCAGCTTTAGTTTTTATTTGTCTTTGCAGATCCGTGGTGCATTTCGCTATGACATTAACAAGTCGGGCTGGGCTGTTAGCGTTTCTCCTTTTGAAAGAGTCCACACTGGTTTGTTTCTTCCACAAAGACCTGGACGGCCTTGACCGCATGCAATTCCAGTCTCTCGCCCCCTAGTGGCACCGTTTGTGTTTGGAAGACAGCCAGAGCTCTCAGCTGAGGGTTTTTGGCATGGTCTGGAGAGACTCCCTCAACTACAGTGAATCCCAATGAGGGGACAAAATTCTCTCCTGGGAATAAAGTAATCAGTGCACCCCATAAGCACGTTTTTCGTCTTACAATGAACCCAGCAGTGAGATTTGCTGCCGGATTAACAGCCCTGGAAGCTGAAATCCTCTCCTTAGCCACAGAACAGGTAGAGCGTGAGCAGCAGTAACAGCACGGACCTTCCCCCAGCCAACATGCCTCAACCCTGACTGTGACGTTCGGAAGGGCCACCTCTCCAGGCGAGAGAGGACCCAGCTGCTTCAGCCTTTGGCCTCTCCACTGAGTCTGCCCAAGGGACCCAGCAGGGATGCGGGGGGCGGGTTCTGTAGTTTGGACAGTTGTCCATTAAGAACAGGTCTGACACCGACCAACTCACTTCAAACACAGGCCACCAAACAACCGAACAGCTGCTAACATCTGTCTCTCACCTGCACGGCATCCACACCTGTGACACAAGGCTGGGCCTGACTCTCTTCTCCCACACACCCGTTTTACAGTGGTGACTTCCTCTTGATTTACAGCAACAAGAGAGGAAATATTTCCTTTCCACCTACCACCTGAACCAACCAGCACCCCTACACCATCTCATTATACCTAGGCTATGCAATGTGCCTATCACCATGGTATCGTCGTACACACAGATTAAAAAACAACCACCTGAGAGGACGAGACAAGCCATCCTTTTGCTGAATTTGTGGGGTTCGTCTCTCTGACTCTTTCTTGGGGAAGGTTCTCACGGTTATTAAAGAGAGCCTTGGGTGAATCTATATGATCCATCTATGGATAAAGCACCTTGGTCTCACCCTGACCTCCAGTGGCAAGGAGTTCCACAGTCCAGGGCATGCCACTAGCTCCCAGAACATTACTGTCTCTGTTGATTGTGGATACAGAGGCAGATCTTGGAGAGACAGATGGCCTTTGAGCACCAGGACCTTGACCTATGTGTTATCAGATGGGGAGACCGTGTAGACTGCAGGGTACCAGTGGGACATGCTCCTGTTTGTCCTTATTGCCTCTTGGGTGGGCTTCTGCATAATGGTTCAGCTGGAGCTTCCAGATGGCTTTCACCTCCATCCCCAGGTAGAGCGGGCTATGAAAGTCTAACCTGGGGATTGTGAATGCATTGATCACCTCGCTGATGAGAAAGGAGTCGGCCCCCTAGCAAGCTGAAGATAGACAGCAGCATTTCTAGCTGATGCTGCCGGTGGGGAGCTGTGGAGCAGCGACGAGTCCAGGAGGACCCAGAGGCCATGTGCTACCTTCAGAAGTGAAGGGCAGATGGCTGCAATGGACCAGGAGAGGCCAGCATTCCTTTCGTGACCTTGAGGCGCTTTCCACCCAGGGGCTGGTCTCCCCCTCCCGGCACGATGGCATCAGAGAGGTGTAACAGTCTGGGGTTAAAGTTCACCCGCAGAGATCTGTGCTTCTGACCTGGTCACTCCTGGGCTCAGGACTTGACAGGCAGCCATCTCCCAGGGACATCCCAGGTAGGACCTTGGGTCAGACCCGCCTTCCTTGAGCAAGGCGCTGGTAGGTAACAATGTCTTAGCCAGGCCTCTGTCTCCGAGCCAGAGCTGGAGATGAGCTCACCTTCCTGGTCTGCTCCCAACTGAGCTGTGCTCTCCCCTTGTCACACTTCCCTCCAAGCCTGTCACCTACCACAGGTGTCAGGGGCAGGGACGACTGAGCCCACAGCAGCCCATTAATCCTTCCCTGGCCACTGCGTAGGCCCCATCACAGTGCCCTTTTAAACACAGGAAAGTGTTCTTAGCAATATCAAGTCTTGGATCTTGTTGTTTTGCTGGAGACCTGGGGTGATGTCCTGGATCCAGTGATGTCAATGGCAAAGCTTCCACTGATGTCCATGGAACCCGGATTTCAGTCATCTCTGCAGAGGTACGGGGGCCTTGACACAGAGAGATCTTGTCTCCCAACTGTCCATCAGGTGTTTTAGTAAAAAAGCCACAAACGTTATGGAAGCAATCTGGATAAAAATCCCCACCCCTCAGAATTCATTAGGCTCCACTGGCTGGGCGCTTGTGATGTCACAATCCTCCCAGGTCTCCTGTTGTCCACAGAGTCTTCCTAGAAAAGAGGGTGGGCCGGTCCCGGATAAAAAGCAAGCAGAGAAGATTCTACAAACAAACATACCTTTCCAGGGTACAAAGAAGCAAAAGCTCAGGCCATGACGCTAAATGCCAGGTCACAGGGTGAGTCAGTGGCTTAGCTGGGATTAGAACCTACATCGCCACAGCACATCCTTCCATATCAGCATCTACATGGGCTGAGATGAAGGGTCCCATTCTGCAAGCTGCTGAGCACCCTCAGCTCCCATTTCCTCCTGCTCGGAGCTGAGGGCTCTTAGAACCTGCCAGCTCCACGCAGGATCGGGCCTCCCAAAATCAGCCCAAGAAAGAGAGCGCAAGAGTGGATAGGTACACGGCACAATTAGCCAACAAGTGGCTGTTTTGTGTAGGATTGTTGCTGATGTGTGTTAAGTGGCTTTCTGAGAGGAAAATGCCAGGCACTAGAGAGCTTGACAGACAAAGAGGGGAAATGCATTAGGCTTTATTGGTCTGTTTTGAACACATCTGACATCACGCTATTGAGCAAGTTCTGCTCGGCTTTTGGGAAAATGAAGAAAGAAAAAAAAGCTAGAAGAGGAGGGAGAAAAAGAAAGAGAATATTTCAGACAGGCAAGTGGTAGCATAATGGCAGGAGACATTGGAGCAAACTGTGGCTACCAGATGGGACCTGAGCGCCAATAAAATATAACAGAAGTAGCAAACTCGTGCATTGTTCCCAGCAGAATGTGTGCCACTCTCCCTTTGAGAGCTGCCTATATGTGGTAAAATACAATCTCTTTCAGTCGTTAAGTCGGCCAAGGACAAAAATCACTGGTAAATAGCGAGAAAGACTGAAAAGTGGAAGGCAGAGTTGCTGGTACAGCTTCCAGCTAGTTTCTACCCACGCAGTCAGTCTCAGGTTGGCTCACAGAGTGGGCGAAAACCCCGAAGCCAGGCCTCCTGACCACGCTTAACCCCTTCGCCTGACCCCCAGCACCCTCCCACCTTTGCTGATATTACCTGGGGACACTTGCGCCTGTTGCTTTCTCCACTGGAACCCAGTCGGCTGCTTTGGTCGCATCTTCCAACTGGTTGGAGGCATCCCAAAAGGCAGTGGCCTCCTCTGGGACCAGATGGTGCCAGACTAGCTGGGAAGGATTTAGCAAAGGCTGGGGGCCTCTTGGGGAAAGAAACAGGGCTGGAGGAACGTTACTTACTCAGGGCGCAATGCGGTGCGTGTTGAGGTCAATGGAAAGATTAGCACTGACTTCCCGTTTGCTGAGTCAGGCCCCCACATTTCCAGACCTAACATCACCAGCCAGGGTAGAAATATGGGCGGAGGGTGAGGGCAGGACCTGAATCAAGGTTAATTTCTGCCTTCTTGCCTCACCAGTCCTGAACCCTGGCAAGACACAAGTCAATCAGCCTCTTCCCTAAGCTGTCACCTCACACTTTCCTGTAGCCAAGTGAGAGGAGCACGATCAGCGAGGAGACAGGCGAGAGGCCTCCAGACAGAGCTTTGCTGGGCCAGCTAGTCTGAGGATGCCAGAGAGCTAATATTCCTGCCCTGCCATATTGTCAAAGCCATTGGTCATCTGCCCTCTTCCCTGGTGCCGTTCTGAACTATGGACAGGGTGCAATTTATGGCTGGCGAAGGCTTGGTGCCCCTCAGAAACAAGAATTGGGAGAAGGCACTATGGTGACAGGGGAGAGAAATCCGGCTGCCGTGGCCCAGGATGTGAGAGGAGAATTGGCAACCTGGGGCCCTCATCCCGCTCAGGACTGGTTAGGCTGGTGTCATGGCCCTGGTGGTGTGCCAGCTCCATTCCATAGCAAAGGCAGGACTCTCTGGACATTACCATTGCCCTGCATCGTATTATGGGCAGCTTCCCATCAGCTCCCAGTTTACAGCCCTGACAATCTCCATTACAGAGTGCTCTGTGTCATGGCCTCCATAGTGCTCTGTATTAGCAGGTAGCCCACTGACCCGGCCCTCTTGCAGGAAGGCAGCTGGCCTGGGTTACTGCAGTCAGACAAAGCCTGGCATAACGGGGTGCATCAGATCTGTACATTAGATTGCCTAGCCTGTGTGTGCCTGGTGCCCAGCACAAGGTGGCCCCAATCCCAGCAGAGGCACCAGGCACCACCACGCCACCACTAAATAATCATCACCTGAATGTGTTCATGGAGGACGTCCCCGGCAGTATTAACACTTCACAAAATAAAGCAGGATTCAAAACATGAGGGTTCTTGTGGGTACTCAACTCCTCCCTCCCAGCTGTGTCCAGACGACAGCGAGCTGCACAGCTGGCCCGAGAGAAGGAGAGGGAAGTGAAGTAATTTCATGTCCTCCAGCATCCCCAACCCAATATCAAGGGAGTTCTTCCACCCCCATTTCTTCAGTCCCTTACCCATCCCGCTGTTCGATCCTGGCTAAAACGATGCGCCTGAAGCTGCACTTAGGGCCTTTGGTCTATTGATTTCCCACTCTGCGAGCACTAAAACGGCCGGGACATAGGGTATTACAGCTTCCTCCCTATTCAACACACACAACAGAAGAATTGCCACTTTCATGAAACAATGGTTAACACAGTGGGGAGGGTTCTTCCCCCCCTTCCTTCGGCTCAGGGTCCGACTCACTCAGTCACATTATGGCCAAGCACCACAGGGAAACTAAGGCAGGGACTTCTTCCTGCAGCTCTTTGCACAGTGAACGAAAGCGAGGTGAAAGCCCCGCGGTGGCTCAGCCAGTTGGGAGGGGCATTCGGGACAGGAACACCCCCGGTCCCTGGTCACGCCAGCATACAGAATGTCACTCACGCAAGAATCCTGTTCAAGTCACGTACGCGAGTGAAGGCCTGTGCATGCGTGCTTGCAGGATTGGGCAGGCTCCCCACAGTGGCTGCAGGGGATGTGGGGGAAGGGAAGGATTTACCGGGGGCGTGGGGGAGCAGTGCGGAATAGATTTTAAAAATAGGAACACCAGCACGTTAACTCTTCCAGGACCAGATCATAAGGTTTTAGGGGGGTTTTTTGTTTGGTTGGGGTTTTCTTTGCAGGAGTCCAAAAGCCACTATAGAAAACATACGTCGAGGAAATAAATCAAGGTAGTGGATGGCTGAGCCAAGGAGAGAGCAGAGCAGCAGCTTTTTAACCCTTAAAGGGATACTGCACCCCCATGCTGCACCCAGAAGGCAGCCTAGCCCGGCTACTGTGCCCTAATGACCCAGCCGACGGGTCCTGATGTCTGATGTGCTCCAGCAATAACAGACAGGACCCCGCTACTACTACTGTGCCATGTGGCACCTACACTCCCCAGCTTGGTTAGAACAGATATGGCGGAGAAAGGGTAAGGAGGGGGCCAGCCCCTTAAATAGATGGGACAGGGCTGCAGTGGCTGCTGCAAAGCCCTGAGCTACTTGGCTTCCAGCGTTGACATCCCCAAGCATTTAAAAAATGCATGCATCAGGCCCCCCAAAACATGGCTTAAAAATCATGAAATTAAAAAAAAAAGGCATGGTTCTTTTTCTTTACAGCCTGGTTTCTGGGCCTTTCGGCCGCACGCAGCTCTTGTTTTTCAGCTTCTCTCTGCAACCGGGAGGGCAAGAAGCTTGCTTTTTCAAAAACGAAAACTGAGATTCTTACATAGTCACATGTCTCCAGGAACTGGGGCTTTAAGAGTGTCACCAAATATAGTGACACTTTGGGGGAGGCAGGAAATCTCAGGAGTTGGCAATGCTACATTCTGCTGGGAACTTCATCTGCCCACAGGGGCTAGTCACTGCAGTATGTGAAGGAATCTTCAGTTGGTGTTGGATCCATTCTGGTGCTTAGATGGAAAAAGCTCTCTAGAACTGAACAGGGATTCCTAGATTTTAAGGCTGGAAGGGACCATTATAATTATCGAGGCTGATCTCCTGTATAATCCTGGTCAGAGAATTCCATTCAGTAATTCCTCCATTGAGCCCAACAACCACAGAAGTTAAAAGAATTGGAATGTCAGAAGCAGCTCTTTGGGGCAAGGACACTTTTTGTTATATCTTAGAGCCTAAAGGCCCCAATGTACCCGCACTGTACAATCACATGACAAATAATGGATATAGTTATTTATTGGAGTAGTGTCTAGGAGGCCCACCTCTGGACTAGAGCTCCATTGTGCTAGATGCTGGACAAACACAGACCTAATAATAGTCATCATAATCATCTCTAAAAACCTAAGGAATTTAATAGAGATTTGAGATTCTTCCTGTCCAGGCTTTTGAATCAGCCCACAGCATTCTGGGGAAGGGACAGAAGCAGGGTTTAAACCTAGGCAGAACTGCCCGGAGCGGAGCTAGCCTCCTGTAAATATTTTCAAACTCATGGGGCTGAAGTCCCAGCATCCCTCGAAGGGCTGAAGTCCTGGTGCCTGGCTCCTCCCACGGGGGACTCCGGGAAATACTTTATGAGAATTTAAACCCTGGACAGAAGTCTCTATTAAATTCTGTGGGATGATCCGAAGAACCTACAGAAAGGATTCCGTGTTCTATTAAATTCTAGAAGACGTTTCCATAAGGGACCAGGACTTAAGGGTTTTGTGATGGGGAAGCACCTCACCAGAGGCAGACATCATTCTGTTTACTCCAAAGGCTGATTGGAAAGCCCAGCATAGGTCAGCCCCAGGTGGCGAATAAGCGTCATGAAAGTATTTAGACTTTCAAAGCGAGGGAGCGTAGCCGACACCCAGCACCTTGGCATCTCAGGCTGGTGGTGGGAGCCAAGCTTTGTCTACAGCAGACAGTCGAGCTCTGAAGCCCACAGAGCTCAAGGGCTTTCCCAGTCCAGAACCTGATGGCCTGTGTGCTCCAGACTCCTACAAAAGCTTGCAGACCTTATCAGGGCCTCCCCACCCCCACCATAGCCTCCCATGGCCGAGCCCTGCAAAGAAACACGGTCTAAACCAAGCACCAAAAAAAACCAAAAAAACAATCGAGAAGTTTATGGTTCCGTCTTGCAAACAAGCAGAGGTCAGGGTGGGATTTCTGAGAGCCCCTCAACCTGCCCTCATGCCGCTTTTTTTTTTTTTATGGGAATATTGATTGAGATAAACCAGGGAGCCGCATCACATCTCCTGCCGAGGTCAGGAGTTCAGCAGCACAGCTGGCAGCTCACCCAGCAGCCACGGTTTAGACCTTCTCAACCCTGGCCAGCAGCAGTTATATCTGGTGGCGGTTTCCCCTTCGCCGTCTCCCCGCGGCCCCCGGAGAGCTCAGGATGGGGAATAGAAGGCGGAGAGGGCTTGGGAAGCTGGATACGACTCCTAGGGGCTGGGGCCAAAGTGCTTTCGCCAAAGGGAGCTAAAAAGAAATCGATGCGGGGCTACCGTGACACGCTGACCCTGCTGCTAAAACATGGTTTTAACGTGTGACAGTAAATCTGTGTTGCGGTCCCTCTGCAGGGGAGGGACCAGCCGTGGGGACGGGGCGAGGGGAGTTGGAAGCTGTGCTAGTGCATGGTGGAGAGGCAGATGGTGTCGGGGGCAGGGAGGCCTGGGACATTGACATTTCAGCTTGATTCATAAAAAATAAGAAACACTCTTAACTAAACACAGTCAGCAGCGAGCCCAGCTCAGGGGAGCGAGGCAAGGCTGGAGGGCTCCTGCAGGCGTGGGGGGATGGAAGGCCTCCAGGCTGGTGAGACCACTGGAGTAGACAGTCTTCTTAGAGGAACGTTGCTGGGTGGGGGTGTGGGAGATGACCTGGCCTAGGTAGCTCCCTGCTGGGAGGGAGCTCCTACTGCAGACCTGTTACTTGCACTGGTGTCAAGGCACGGCGTTAGCTAACATTAGCAGGTGCAAGCCATGGTGTGAGGGGCTCTCCAACCCAACTGCCTGGAGAAAGGACCATCCTTCCTTGAGTTCCAACCTCTCTCCACCAGGGTAGCTGCAGGGGAGTCTGAAACCCTGAGCGAGGATGAACAGCTCCTTGGAGACGAGGAGGAGGGCACACAATCGGTCACGGGGATACTGTATTGGGGCATGAATGCGCAGGCCCATGCGGCTACATGAGACCAGCTCGGTGTCAGCAGGGGGTGGCGCTGCATTGCGCCCGTGCAGGAAATGGGCAGTGATTTGTGATATAGGACCTTACAGATGTAGGGCAAGATCCTGGACTGCTACCCCATCCCCTTTGTGCCATAGGAGAGCTTAACAGGCCAGCTGGGAATCTCAAGGCAACATGCAATTAGGCAGCCGCACATACCTGAGTCCTCTAGGGGTCTTCTCTGGGGAGGATGGGATTTCCCCTTCTCAGTCTCTGTGAATGGTGTCCAAGCCCTCTGCAGGACATGGCAGCACTTTAAAGTTGGGAAAACAAGCAATAGTCCCACAATGTCCTTCAAACTTTCCTTTTGTCTTTGCAGTATCAGTCTGCAATCAGACAGCAGCAATTCTAGGCCTCATCTCCTTCTCCGGGGCGGGGAAGGGGGCCTGCAGTCTCAATCCAACACAACGGCCAAAGCCCCTAGAACACTTTCTCTACAGCAACCCCTCTAGGCCTTGCATTACTCCAAACCACTGCTGAGAATGGGTCCCACTCCTCTCCTATTTACATGCTCCTCCTTCTTCCCTGGCGTTCCCATTGGTTGCACCCTTGGAGAGTGAGTCCGGGTGTGTCCCACCCAGGTAGCTCCAAACAGTTAATGAGCATGCCCAGTTTCTGGGATCTGGATGATTCTGGCCTATCTGGCAAAGTCATCCCGGCTGGCTCAGCCGTGGCTGCAGGCACACACAGAATTCCCCCCAAACAAAAGCACGAACGTTGTATCCTGCGGTTACGTCCCTTATTTGCACCACTACATGCTGCCGTGCAAGCACGTGGGCTCCCAGTCCGTCAGCGGATGCCCAGGTAACACAGCCAGCTGCACTGGTAAAGCACGGGGACAGGCCCGCTGAGCCAGGGCGTGAGGCGGATGGTGCAGCAGGGCAGGGCTGCTCCTACTCTAATTCACTGGAAGACAAAGAGGAAATTTCTCAAACGCGCCCAATGACTTAGGAGCCTCGGCCCCACTGATTTTCAGGGAGGAGGGTGCCTAATTGCCTACAGCACTTTTGAAAATATGAATATAATACCTGTTCTATGGTGCTTTTCATCAGTAGATCTCAAAGCACTTCACGGTCATGACTGTATTTACCCTCAGAACATCCCTGGGAGGTAGGGCAGTGCTGTTATCCCCATTGCACAGTTGGGAAACTGAGGCACCGACAGACTCAGTGACGTGCCCAAGCTCACACAGGAAGCCTGTCGCGAATTAAATCCAGGTCTCCCAAGTCCTAGGCTAGCCCCCAACCACTGCCCCCAGCTCATTTGGGTGCGTTTACAAATGTGACAAAGAGTCATCTCTCTAAATGCCCTCGAAGCCACTGGTGCTTGGGTCTCACAGTGCTTCCTTCTGCAGCTCACCAGCCACGCCAGGCTCTCGAGGCCGCCCCCATGAACCATTCAGGACGTGGGACCCCTCTGGAGAGTGTTTAGGAAAGCACCTGGAGATGAACAGCATGAATGTCATGGCCTTGGCCTCGCTGGACACAAAACAAACACCCAGAATAGCCAGAGAAAGGTCCATTTTATTTAAGTGGCAGTGGAGTAAAAAGAAATACCTATCCCCCACCCCTCCTCCAGAGCACTCAAGGGCATTCCAGATGCCAGGGCTTTTCCCCCAGAGGAGGGGTGCTACCCCTTGTATTCAAGCCGCAGCCCCGCTCAGGTAATTACATTCACTTTGCAGATTCAGCTGGGCATGATCTGCTTCTTCATGTCCATGGAGTGGGTGTGTTGCTGCAGAATGTTACACGCCTGCCACCCTAGCTGGGGTTGCATCCTAGAACTGGGGGGAAGCTAGTGGGGTAGTTGAGGGTAAACTCAGATAAGCCCCCTTCTCATTTGGGGACTCGGGAGTTTAGGTTAGGTTAGTTCACCCACTTCTTTTTTTACCACCATGCCTCTGGGTGAAGCTCTGGATAGTTCTCGGTTGCAATCGACGTAATCCAGCTTGCTGGGTGCTTTGGGATCTTTGGGCGGACAGTTCTATAATTAGGGATGTCGGCCATATGGTTGCTCACCCTCCCCAAACACATTGCGAGCTGCCCTGCCCTGGCTTGGTCCCGTTTTCATCACCCCCTCCCCTTCCCGCCCCACTGAAGTGACCCGTAAAGAAACCACACTATAGGTTTTCCCATAATCATGTGGGTTGGAGCCAGAAGGGCGGGGGGAAAGCGGGCCAGGTGAGAGCAACCCCCTTGGAGGCAGCTCATGTGACCACAAAGGTCACGGGCTACAACCTCCTCTTGCACCCATTTGCCCTGAGAATGGGAGCTGCGGAGAGTAAGCGAGCTGAGAGGGTGGAAGCGCTGGTAACAGCAGGGGTCTGACTCTCCGGTTACCAGAGGCCAACAAAACATACCTGTCCCTTCTGCAGCCTCCCGCACATAACCACGTCTCTCATTCCCCCTTCTGGGGGGTGGGGGGAGGGGCAGGCCAGAAGGAAGCCCTCACAAAGCACCAGTAGGTCACTGACCACTGCTATTGAGTGACCAGATGGACTTTCCCGCTCTGCCGTTCCAGCCTCCTGTGTAGGCCTCTTGTTTCTTTCTTTGCTGCGGCTGAGCTTTGACTGTCTGTCCCCTCGGGGCAGCCTTTTGTAATGGGTGTGCAGATCTGCCCTGGTGTCTTTCTGATCCCAGCCAGCCTTCTCCCTCTGCCGCCCATGGCAGCGTGTCCCAGGGAAGAGCATAATGGTCCCTTTCAGGCCTCCCAGCCCCAGCCTTGGGAAACTCCCAGGGAGAAGCAAGAGGGAGCCTTGTTAAATGTTTAGACAAAGGCACCTTGTTAAGGGGTTTACAAAGACGCCCATCGCCTGCGAAGCCGTTGGCTAAATGCACCCAACCCCACTGGGGAATTTTGCTCTCGTGGAAGCACATTTAATCACCACACCGGGCGGCGGGTCCGTGAACTGTGCGCAAGGCTCAGGGGTGTCTCGTGGTCTCCTCTTAACCGTTCAGGTTGCCCAGTGCAGATGCAACCAATGTGCAGTAGACGGAGGGTAACATTTCAAAAGGACGTAGGTGCCTCAGTCCCATTTTCAAAAGGGACTCCTGAGAGTCAATGGGATTTAGGCGCCTATGTTCTAAGTCACTTTTAAAAATGGCTCCTAAGCCCCTTAGGTACTTTTAAAAAGTTTGCCAAAAACTACTGGTTGCTATTATGATCTGTATTACGGTAGCCCCGTCTCAGTGCTGGAGGTCACTGTGCTAGGCACTATGGGAACACCTACAATGACATGGTCCCTGCCCTGAAGAGCTTACTTACAATCGAGTCGAGATTCTACAGATGTTGCCTGACTTCTGTCAGTTCTGCAGTAGGTAGTCACAATTAAATAACAATTCTACCTAACAGCACTCATGCAGGCTTTTTTATCCCATGATCTCAAAGCACTTTAGAAAAGCAGGGGAGAATCACCGTCCCTCTTTTACAGCTGGGGAAACTGAGGCACAGAGCGGGAAAGTGACATGGCCAAGGTTACACAAGGCATCCCAAGCAGAGCCCGACCCTCCTGACTCCTAGGTCTGTGCTCTTACCACTAGACTAGCCAGCTCTAGCTGGGCCAAAACGTTACTCCAACAAAACTCAATCATGTTGAGAAATTTGCTGGAGCTCAAGAACTCTTAGAAGGCTCTTATGGTCCCGGGTTAGTGTCACTTGCTTACACGGTAAAAAAACGAAGCAGGCCGGCCGCGCACAGGAAGGCGAACACCATGCTTCTGGTCACCAGCAGTCGCACAACAGGACCCTCTGCAGATGACAGGCTCCGGGTCAGCCAGCTGCTGAGGGGGAGGATGCTGAGAAGCCGCGTCAGCTCAGGAGCACGGCAGCAACCCCATTCTCCTCCCAATGCCAGGAGCAGGTGTAGCCCTAGGGGCAGCAGTGTACTGGGAGAGGCAGTCCCGGTCTATGCCACTGGACACGGTGCACCTAGACTGGCCAGACAAAAATCATCCTCATTCTTTAGCTCCGAGTCTGCATTAACCGATAACCAGTGGGGAGTGGCACCGTCAGCCGCTCGGCTGCTCCATGGCCAGTGCTGGTCCTTAATCAAGAGTGTTGGTGGGATTCTTCTGAAGGAGACGCTCGGGCCTCTGCGGTGGCTGATGGGCTGTCCAGCAAAGCCCCATTGCTGCTATGGGGGCTGCACTGTAATGCTCTGGGGCATTGGATCAGCTGCGCCTGCCTGGATCCTCCACCTGGGAACTGGGCGTCGTTCAGTTCCTGGCTGTGCAAGGCCCACGGGTTGGTTGCTTTCTCTCTGATAGTAGCTTCTTACTCCTGTTAGTGGGGCAGCACCCCCAAAGCAGAATAGCCCCCCAGCCACAGGCCGTGGCTTGGAGATGGCCCAGCATATCTGACAAGGGGTGCAAGGGGGTTCATTCTGCACCGGCTGGAAGGAGCCGGCAATAAATTGGACGGCTGCAGCTTTAAAGAAGAATGTCTGTTCTTCTGTGAGCGACAAGGCCCCGGGGCAGCCGGGAGGGAGAAAGCTGGAGGACACCTGCAGAGATCCTGTACAGCTGGGGAAGATTAGCCTTTTCCACTAGACGAGACCCATTACCATGTTCCAATATACTATCACTTCCGCTAGGAGAGCCTGCAGATGAGATATCGATTGAGGTGACCCCTTCTCTCTAGCCTGAGATGCGTGCAGATCAGCCTGGCCAGCCTGAGTTTAGAGCCAACAGGGAGGCCGGTCAGCTGCCAATTACCCACAGCTCTTCAGGCTTCCGTGTGCAGGACTATCTGCCAAAGCCCCTCTCACAGGACGGAGGGGGCTGGAGGAGCTGTAAGGCTCAAACCCTGGACTGGTGGGAGAGAGAGAGCTGCTCCCTGGATTCAGAAGCTGGCCTCCACCCACCATTCCAGGTACATGGACGGACGAGAGACGGGTGAGTTAACTGGCTCCCTCCAAGCAGGGCAGGGCGCTGAAAAGAGCAAGGTTATGGTAAAGGGCGTCCAAATGTTCTCCAGCTGAGGACAGCACTAGCCATGCAGCGGGGAGACAAAGGGAGCAGCTTTCCACGGCAGTTGTCTTTAACGCAGAGCGGCTGGCCATGGAGTTTGCAGATCTGCCCGAGCAAGGCTCAACGGGATTGAAGACCGCCCAGCTCAAGCCGGAGTATTGCACACTCAGCTGTGTACTCCTCCCAGCCACACCGCTGCACTGGCCAGCCCTACGAGCCACATTTGGCCCACTGCCTGCACTGTGGCTTTCCCGTAGTTAGGAGCTTGGAGGGGTGCGGCAGAGAGGGAGGGACAAAGCCAGCAGATGTTTGCACAAGGGACCACCTTGAATGTTTGTGCCCTGAACCACACTCAGCAACCCAAACGGCCTCCATTAAAGATCTCTATGGGGTCCAGTTCAGTGAGTGCTCCCAGCCTGGGCTCCTGGGTAGGGCAAAGTTATGTTGTGATAGCATAGTAACAAGGAAAGATACAACGTTACGCACTCACCTAGCATGTTCCATCCAAAAATCCCAACCCAGCCTAAATATCTCAATGCACTTAAACAAAGGCCAGTGCAAATGTTGGGGCTCCCTACGCACAGGTATCCAGTCACTGAGCAAGGAGCTCAAGTCCTCCTCTATATAGGTCTGGTGAGTTATTAGACTCAGTTCTTGGCTGGCTAAAATCAGAGAGATATTGGCAAACTGGAGGGAGTTCAGAGCCAAGCACTATAATGATCCCAGCAGCTGGAAGGATGGGTTTTGGAAGAAAGATGAAAGGAGCTAGATAGTATGTAGAGCCTGGCTAACCTGCTGTGACATGAAGCCTACTTACAGCCACATGATGTGCAGACGCACCAAGGATGTAAAGGAATTAGAGTGGATCAAGGTGTCATGGGTGGATTGTCAGGAGGAACGCCTCCCAACAGGGAGATGATGGAGACGGTGGTGTGATAGTCTCCAATTGGAAACACTGGAAGCTCCTTTGCTTGAGACATGTAAACTTACCTGACCAGAGCACAAGAAGACATGCTGTATACGGCATAATACTGCACTGGTTAGTGGGGAAGAAGGGTAGATCATCTCCTGGGTCTTTTCCATCTCTAGGTTCTACACTTGTAAGATAATTCTTCTTGGAGAAGAATTTTTTTTTCCCTACGGGACTTGCAAAGGGCTCATGGGGCTAATGAGACTGACCTCCACTGTGAAGTGCTTTGAGCTCTAGTGATGAAAAGCACCAGAGAAGAGCTGGGTATTGTTATTGTTATACATTTGGATTCTCAGTCCCCCACAAGCTCCATTTAAACAGCATCGACCTCACACCGCCCCACTGGCTGGGAACTGCAACAGGAAGCTGTCACCGACATAGACCTTCCAAAGGTGACAAAATGAATGCAACAGAGCATACGATCGGCTTCAACAGCAAAGAAAACAGCCAAGACTTTGTCTGAACCAAGCTGGTTCCCCCTCCCACGAGTTCAGATCAAGATCTACAGCTGTTTTATGCAATGTGTCCCATTCTCAACTTAAATTAATCCCACCCTAGTGTCGTGGCATAAACCAGTTAGCACCCAAATTGCATGGAATCAAGGCTGCTGCGGCACTATCTGAAGCCCCCAAAGCCACGGAGAGCACCATTGTGCTGAGGGGTTAGGGGCCTTGGATTTAAGTGTGGCTGTCAGACGATAACATAGGCATCTGAAGGGGACAGGCCAGCATTTGCCATAGCAATGCTAATAAGGCTTTCTAGAGCTCTGCTCTGAATGGAACTCGAATGCAACATGGGTCAGATTTTCCAAAGCACTCAGCACCCAGCAGCTGCCATTGTGCCACTTATGGTCAGATTGCTCTAAAGAGATCAGCTCCCAACGTGCCCCTAAAGTCTGGGGCTGCCTCTCGCTGTGTCCGCTACACCGGGAAATTACATCCTGGAGTAGCACACACGGTGTTAAACACGACGTAGTGGTCTGGGGCGAGAAGGACTGCCATGTTTAACGTCCCGGTAGTTCAGTGTGTTCTAACATGGGGGCATTTCTCCATCGTCGACAAGACCAATCTGTGGAGTTCTTTCATGCATTCTCAGATGGTCCACTGGGCATTGGTGATGTTCCTGAACTGCAAAAGTTGGAGCCATATTTTGCTCCGACAACCAAATCAGATTGTTTTCAGATTGTGTGTGTATGGGGCGTGTGGGGGGAGGAGAGGTGTTTTATTGTAAGGATACAAGCCAGAGTAATAGGGTTGGACTGTCCCATTGTGCTTTGGCTACTCACAGCATCCCAAGTCTGTTTGGTAACAAGCTCTTAAGGGATCAGTGACCATTTCCAGAGAGGACAGTCCAAGATTCATCCACCTGCGCAAATAACGTTATACAACACTGGAAAGCTGGTGGCTCCAGCTTTCCCACAATGCACGATGATTTTTTCTAATGCTGGTGGGTGATGAGGTATCAGACCACATCTGTAGGAAACCACATCCGTAGGAGAACACCCGTGCATACGCTGCAGCATCTCATTCTTGTAGCATGGCCTCCAAGCCTATGCCACGGGGAGCTAAGGGTGCTTAGCACCTGGCAGGATCAAGCCCTTGCATTCTCACTCTGACCGGCCCATACAGCACAACAGGAGGTACTGCAGCTGAAAATGGGTGCCAGTGAGATCAGCGAGAGCTCTGGAGGAGCCCACATGAAAGGAATGGTCTCTAAGGAGGGATCTTGGAAAGAAGAGGGCTTGTTCCTGGAGCCCTGGCCATGGTAGGTTTTTTTTTTTCCTGACAGGGGGCATGGCATGGTAGGGGGATGGCAGAGGCATTCAGGGAGGAGATTTGGAGGAGAGTAGCGCATACAGGCGCAGGGAGAGAGAGCTGTCAGCAAGGCAGAGTGTAGAGTGGCAGAACCCAAGTGAGCCCAGCCCAGCTGGGTGAACATCAGCAGTATGGTGACAAATCTGTAGCTACCTAGCAACTTACTATGATCCAGCCACCCAGAAGGTCATGGTGAGAGCTGGGCTGGAGCCCAACACACAGTCCCTTCCTCCCGCACACCAAGAATTTCACAAGATTCAGCCAAGGATTGGGCATTTCTATGGAGCCCGAGACTAGCCAGAGTGAATGAAAAATTCTGGCAAGGATAGTAAACCTCCTGCAGCAGAGCTTAAGCCAGACTCTAACTATGAGAGCCCAAGATGAGCTGGTGGCAGATTGGCCCACATCTGCTATTGTGGGGTTCAGACATCTTCCTCTGAAGCATCTGGTCCTGGCCACTGTCAGAGACAGGGCAGTGGATGAGCTGGACCTTGGATCTAAGCCCGTCTTTGTTTCTATCTTGCACTTCAGAGCAGGCTCGTTCAGCTTCACCTCCCTCTCCCCAGCCCCTTCCAGAGAGCGGTGTTCATGCTCTGGCACAATGCTGCCATGTCAAGGCTGCACCCGGGAATGATTGTATCTCAACCTCCCCCCCCCCATCACCACCACCCGCCAGCCCCCAGGAAGATAAAACCTCCCTTTTAAATTGGAATTTAAATAAAAATAATCATCATACGGAACAGAACATTCCTTCTGGGCTCAGATTGAGGAAAAGTTTTTTTGTTTTTTTTTTAATTAAACAAACCCTAATTCTGACCCTTTGGCACTCAAGAGGATAAGAGAGAAACAATGACATCCCCTTAATGACTTAAACATCAGAAGCAGTGATGGGAGTTTTGCTTCCCCATCCTTGGTGGCCTTTTAGCATTCAACCAAGGAAGAAGCAGGTAAGTGGATTGTTTGGGTACATTCCCTCTCCCCCTTCCCACTCCAATAAAAAGGTACACACTGGGACAAAACCGCGTGTCCTTCAGAGGCACTTAATCCACTGCAAACCTCACAAAGACTGGCTCAAGGAACAGTTTGGCCATCTAAGTGCACGAAGAACAAACAGCAACAATCAAATAATAAAACCCTACTCGGCGTAAAGAAACAAAAAGCTGGGTTGTTTTAATTTCTTTTCTCGCTCCTCTCCTGGTTGACCCCTTTTTATTTATTACATTTCGCTTGCTGCGGAAGCCTTGTAACAAAGCCATCACCTCCAAGCCGACTCCGGGAGACGAGTTACAATTATAAATTACCAACACAATTAGTGCGAGCGCTTCGAAAAATTAGAAAGGGGAGTGAGAGCCCCGTGCGCTATTGATTGTTATTCATTCTGCTTTGCGGCGACCTTGCTCTGAAGACGATGATATTCCTTTAGCCTGTAAACCAGATTAAAAAAAAAATTAATTGTAAATTAACAGGAATAACACGCATTTCGATTCAATTAATTTAGGCGGAATGAGGGGATGTCGGAGCAAACGTTTGTTAAGGCCTGTACAGTTTGATTTTTTTTTCCTGCCCGCTAGTGTAATTAATTGATCGGGGCGGGGGGGGGGGGGGAATTGTGCATTATTGTGGAGAACAAAGCAGTTAACAGGCAATGGAAAAAGAAAGAGTCCATTATGTAAATACGGTGTGTTTCACAGCATTCAAGGGGATTCACAGGGCCTGGGAGATAAGTAAAATACAGAGACTGGAGGTTCTGTAGGAAGCTGTAATTAGCCAAGGCTCCTGTTCCTGAGATGTTCTGTAATTGCTCATGCAGGCCATGCGGTCCAGATTGGGCTGGAGGCACTTGAGTGACCACTGAGGGGGTAGCGATGAGCGGGTGGTTTTCTTCCTGCCCATCGTCTCATCTACTGCCTTGGGACAGATTGCCAGGGCAGCTCAGCTTCCAAGGAAGTCAGGCCCCAACCCCCTTTTAACTCGGCATTAGATGTGGGGGTTGGTGTCATACACCACCTGGTGTGTCTCAAGCCCTGTCTACACTGCAATTGGACCATTTCACTCACCTCTAGCAGCCTGTGTCTGCACTGCAGTTGGACAGGTGATTGCAACACGGCTTAGCTTACCTGTGCGAGCTTTGCTGTAGCTAGCAGAGCTAAGGCTACCAGTGAACATGAGGTGGCCCAGACTCCAGCCTGGGCTAGCAACCTGAATACACACCCAGGGGGACCAGGCGGGCTTGTACGGCCCCTGCTGCTGCGTCTTCCCCGCTATTTTCATCTGTGCTAGCTAGATTAAAGCGAGCGCAGGTATGCGCACCTGAGCTGCAGTCATGCCGCCAAGGGCAGTGTAGACAACCTCAGTCCCCGCTGGCTAGTGGTGAGCGGAGTGGACTCTAAGGTGTTGGCTGACTTGGCCATCAGCAGTCGTTGGTCTGTCTGTTCCAGTGCTAACCCTTGCAGGTAGACAAGGGCAAACCAGGGTTTGCACCAGTTGAGCTAATGGGGGTTTAACCCCAAATACAAACCAGGGCAGGCCCCGATTAGCTTGCCTGGGCAGAGCCGTGACTTGTGCCAGGGTAAATGGTACCTGCAGGAGGGGTTTGCACTGGTACAGCTAGCCCAAAGGCCGTGAGCGCACCAGGCACAAGGCCTCAGGACGTGCAAGTCCCACACAGGAAATGCCTCCTGCAAACCTAAAATTGGAGACATGGGGGGCAGCTCCTAGGAAGGGTGAACGTGAGGCCGAGTGGGGCCCAGAAAGTGACACAGCCAAGCTGCTGCTCTTTCTCCAGCGCCTGATCAAGGAGGAAACAAGCCAGTTTTCATTCCTGCGCTCCAAGAACTGACTAGTTCCCACATGGCTAAGGCTTTGGAACTGGCTGTTCTCGGGCTCTCAGGGGACAGCTAGTGGGGAGCAGATATGCCAGGAGCTCATGCGGGGAGAGTGATCATAGACCTTGCTGGAACAAGCCACATACCGCCACCCCACTGCCAGGGAAACCCTGGCTGATCTTTGACCTATGCTCCCAATGTCTCTCCTGCCTCCCTGGGAAGGTTCTTGGCTGGGAATGGGCGAGAGAAGCTCTCCATGCACCAGCGTTTGCAGGGATCTCCAGCACACTATCAAGCCTGCTCCAGCAGCTCACCGCACGCTGGGCCCACCTGGAAATGGGATGTTCATGCTGGGGCTATACGAACCTAAGGGAGTTGATGTTGATGAAGCCAGTAGCATCGGAGGGCTCATAGTCACCTTGTACGTTCATACTGCAAAAAGCAGGGGGGAGGGGGAGAGAAAAACAGACCATTAAACATCAGGACACCCCTGGCTCAGCAAATGCAACCGGAGAGAGGAGCTGCAAACCTCACGAGGCTGCCTTTTATCTCCTCCGCCCGGGGAGCGATGTAAACTGCCAAACGCCAGGGTCGACACCTAAATAAGTGACCTGATTTTCAATCTGCTGTTCTTATCTGGTCCCCGTCAGCGCAGCACACGCAACTCACACACTTGTAATGTAGTTCCCCGCTCGGCTGCCCCGGGGCTGCAGGGCAAATCTAGCATCCCCACCGTGCAGGCCCCGAGAGGCTGAGCAACTTCCTCCAGGTCACAGAGACAGACTATGGCAGAGCAGGGAATTGAGCCCAGGTCTTCAGCTAATGACTTAACCCCTGGCCTCTTCCGCCTGTGCCAGGCGCCCCGGCTTGCTGGCAGTGCCAAGGGGAACGGTGAGTATGGAGCACGGCGAAAGCAACCAACTCGCTGATTCAAGGGCCTTCCATTGAGATTCAGGTTTTTTACACACCTTCCACCGGGTGACTACAGAACCCCTTTGGAACAAGGATACTCGGCAACATTCCCCTCCGGAGTGAGCCCTGCGCAGGGCTCAGGTTCAACATCACCTCATCCTGGTGGGATAGGGGAAATGTTATTGGCCCTGCTTGACAGACAGGGAAACTGAGGCAGACGTATCCCAAATGAAGAAATGTGTGTTTCCCTCAATGTACATATAAGTAGTAAACAGGATCATCGAGACAGCAGGGCATCTCTCTCTCTCTCTCTCACACACCTAAGACAAAGGAATCAGCCATTTGACCTGAGAATTTGGTCAGCCATTTGCTGACAGGCTCCTGGGGTCAGAGCTGCTGGACAAGGACTATGGCTGTCCAGACACTTAAGGTGTGACCTGCATGCTGGAAGGCTGTTGTGAGCAGCCCAAATTGCAAGCTAGCACAGCAAAGCACTGCGAGGCACCCATGGTTGCAGGGCAGGCGGTGACACAACTGCTCGCTGGTCTGGATTGCACCCGAGTGTGACAGCTTAGGAGAAGGTCATGTGAGAAAGTCTTAAAAGCCTTACTAAAGTAGAGATATATCACAGCTACTGCTCCCCCCACCATCCGCAAGGCTGGTCACCCTGTTAAAGAAGGCTCTTAGGCTGGTTTGACATGATTTGTTCTTGAAAGAGACATACACAAGCACACCTACAGTAAATGCAAGTTTGCACCTCCCAAGCATGTCTATATGCACGTGCAATGCACGAGAGTGTAACCATGCACGTGCAATGCACAAGTGAGCAGAAAACCTGGGCCCTTAGTCTGGGCCTCACCCAGTAGAATACAGCAGGTCTCGTTATTCTGAAAGCCCTCTGGAGGGGAATCCTTCCCCTTCCTCCCGGACACTGACTTTGTTAGTCTCTAAGGTGCCACAAGTCCTTCTTTTCTTTTTGCGAATACAGGCTAATACGGCTGCTACTCTGAAAACTGACTTTTCCTGCACTGTCTGGAGTTGCTGGACGGTCTTGCTGGAGGTGGAAACTCTGGAGTCTTCTGGAATTAGTAAAATGGAACTGCAAGTAATCCCTGGCTCCTTCCTAGCCTCCCATGGAAAACCAGTCCAGGCCTGAGCCTCCTTCTGAGGCAGCAGCTCCCTGAACCATTTACCAATGCAACCGCCATGTGCTCCACGATCCATCCCCAGGAACAGAGGCTCCAAAGAGAGAACAGCTTCAGCCCCCCGGGAATTCAAATCCAATTGAGTAAAGAGCTCTGCCTTGTGCTGCCCCTCCGGCGGGTGCTCACCGAAAAGCACCTCCCATCATGGTGTCTTAGGATACGGCCCTTTGTTGGGCTGAGTACATTCAAATTAATTATAGAGCAGGGGGAAAGGGGGGGGAACCCCCCACAAAGTTTGCTGCCCCAAGGTCTCCGACTCAACCTTTCCCTTCTCCCTCCCTGATAACTTTCTTCCCCATCTCTTGAAAAACAGGTGTAATTTACTCTGCCACGTGACTGGCAGGAGGCCCCTTACCTAACGCAACCCTTTTAACCAAACAGGGTGGGGGGGCACAGTAGGGGGCCTTTTCCTCCTCTGAAGTCTCCTCTCTACACGCTCCGGCCATGAGCCATGTCCCCCACCACCAGAAACAGCATCCTCATTGTCTACCAACATGGCCCTAAATGCCAACCACTCCTCCCCTCTGCCCAGACTGCATCCCCGCAGCTTGATCTGTAGCCCCCTCTCCCCCGCTTCTCTTCCCACCGTCCCTCCCCTCTCCACTGCCCTGTCTGTCTCCTCCACCACCGCCCCGCCTGTCTGTCTGTCTCTCTCCTCCACCCCGTCTGTCTGTCTCTCTCCCGTCTCTCTCCTCCACCACCGCCCTGCCTGTCTGTCTGTCTCTCTCCTCCGCCCCGTCTGTCTGTCTCTCTCCCGTCTCTTTCCTCCGCCACCGCCCCGCCTGTCTGTCTGTCTCTCTCCTCCGCCCCGCCTGTCTGTCTCTCTCCCGTCTCTCTCCTCCGCCACCGCCCCGCCTGTCTGTCTGTCTCTCTCCTCCACCCCGTCTGTCTGTCTCTCTCCCGTCTCTCTCCTCTGCCACCGCCCCGCCTGTCTGTCTGTCTCTCTCCTCCGCCCCGTCTGTCTGTCTCTCTCCTCTGCCACCACCCCGTCAGTCTTTCTCTCCCCATCAATCTTCTCTCTCACACACTCACACACCCCACCGTGCTCCTGTTTTCCTTTCTAACGCAAGCCAAGCCTGGCAGGTTCCAGTCTCCCCATCCAGTCCTCGGCATTCCCGTCCCACCGCTACTCAGGGAGGTTTCATGCTGAAGGGACTGGCAGCTTCCAAAGAGCGTCCTCACCTCACCCCCACCGGGCAGCACTACAAACTAGAGGTAGGACAGCATGACAGCAGGGTTCAAAGCCTGAGATTTGTCCAGGCTGGGGTCCCCCGTGCCCCAGGCACATCCCCAAGGCCTTGTCCGCAGCAGGGATCCCTGGGAAATCAGCCGCACTTGCACTAGCAAGAGGGGGTTCCACCCTGTACCCCCAGCCCTGCCCCGAGCAGGGTTCGCTAACCGTGGTAAAGATGCCACAGCCCCGCGTGCACCAGTGCGCTCCCTGGCACAGCGGCATCGGTGCTGGTGCAACTGCGTATCCGCCAGAACTCACTAGTGCCAACCTAGCACAGGGACCTGACCCTCGTGCCCTAACTCGGCCATAATGCCTGTTGATTTCAGCACAAGGACTGGCCGAGCTGGGGCTGAAAACTGGGCTCGGGAGACACACAGTCATACCCTCGCCTGGTGCAAAGGGGTGAAGCTCCGAATGAAGGCAATGAATCAATGTCCACGTAAACCAGCTGGGGATCTGGCCCATCGGCTCCCATGGGGCCACCGCTGACTTACCCCAGCTCAGGATCTGGCCCATTTTTTTTTATCCTTGCCCCTTTATGCCACAATATTAAATTTAAAAATCCGCCAAGCACCTCCAATCACAGCAGAAAAGAAGAAAACAAATCCCAACCCCACTAGCTTCCTGTTTCCTGCCACCCCCTCCAAAAAACCCGGCTCATTTTCCAGAAACTGCAAACCTTAAAGAAAAAAAGAGTTTACAATGATTTTACCTCCCCTGACGGGCTACAGAAAAACCTCTGTGCTTTTATTTTTGCTCATTCGAGTGGTTCTGACCTGCTCTATAATTACGTTACTTTCTACCTACTGTGCAGAGGCATTTCCACGCGGTTCTACCTCTCACAGCTTTCTCTCGGGTTCCTGTGACGCCGTCACTCAAAGGCTTTCAAACCAGCCATGTAGAAATCAAAAAGAAAAGGAAAACGCTTGACGACGCAGTGAGAATAAGTGCCCCTGCTTTTCTCTCCCTCTCTCTTTCCCTCAGCCCCACCCCTCTCCAGCCGCTATTTTTCTCTTCCCTCTTTTTTTTTTTTTAAATTTACTTTATTCATTTAATCTCTACAACTGAGAACGCAAGGCATAATGAAGGGTTGGGATGGATTATTAGGAGCTGTTGATTTTGAGGGGGAGGGAAGGAAAAATGCCAGAGAAGAGAAAGAGAGAAGATAATTTGACATTTACTCTGACTGTTCTAAACTGATGCGGGTGTATTTATGGCTTATAAAGTGTTTAGAGAGATTGAAAGGAGCTGGGGGGGGGGGAGAAGGGAGAGAGAGACGGCAACATAAAGCAAAGGAAAAGTGTAAAAAAAAAATCGACTTCAAAACAAAACTCGTGCTTTAATTTTATACTTGGCACAGAGGAAACGATGGCTGGGGAGTTAAAGCCGGGCCTCTCGCAGCTGCATATGTTAGTCCCAACTCGGATGGCATCCTAGGGGGCCCTGGGGCCCCATATATGCCACCCAAATGCCTTGTTTTAAATCCCCAATCCCGTCCCCCCTCCCTCTGCCACACAGCCTGGATCCCCAGCTATCCTCGAGGCAGCCCTGGGTGGCAGGAATTGGGCAAGAGCTTCCCAGCTGAGCTCTCAGGGAGCTGCAGGCCTTGGCGCAGTGCTTTTGTTTGCTCATGGCATGGCCAACAAGGCCGTGCAATGAGTGTCGCCCTCCCGGGAACAGTGGATGGGGCTGGGGAAATGGGGGACACAAAGGAAAGGCCCCTCCAGCTTCGCTCCTGGCCTCTGCACTCCATGGGGCTATGCCAGGCTGGCTGACTAAAGGGATTTGTAATGCAGGCACCTGACTCAGGCAGGTCTGTTACCAAAGCTAAGAGCTCCCCATCTGCCACTGGTTTCTAACATGCCCGTTGCCACAGTATCCAACTGTCAAGAATACCCCATCCTACCCCTGTGTGCCCCCTCAGAGACTGGCATCAATAGCGCCCCTGGGGCCCTGCGTCCCCGGAGAGACTGGCATCAATATCGCCCGTGCCCCGCCCTGTTTCTCCTCAGAGCCTGGCATCAATATTGCCCAGGCCCCACCCTGTTTCTCCTCAGAGCCTGGCATCAATATTGCCCAGGCCCCGCCCTGTGTCTCCTCAGAGCCTGGCATCAATATTGCCCAGGCCCCGCCCTGTGTCTCCTCAGAGCCTGGCATCAATATTGCCCAGGCCCCGCCCTGTGTCTCCTCAGAGACAGGCATTAATATTACCCCCTGCCCACCTGTGACCCACTGAAGCCGAGTGGGTGCATGGTCCATTGGAGAGCTCAGCACAGTGTCTACAGGAACACACTGGCTCGGTCATTAGTGAGGGAGCAGCCACCCGGGGGGCATGGTGCCAGCCTGCAGATCCAGGCGGCATCCTGGAAAGGACACCTCAATGGCCGAGGCATCAGGTGCTGATCGGCTCTGGGTAACGGAGGGAATTGCCTATGGGGGTATGAGCCTGCTTTGGGTAACACGGTGCCCTGGAGGCACCAAGACTGCACTGGGAGGCTCCAGGCACAGATTGTCACCCCGACCCATCCAAACAGCAAGCCTGGACATCAGTTAGAGCAGGGCATGAAGACAGGAGCCCCATCACCAATCCTGTGTGGCTGCAGCTAGTGTGCGTTTCCCCATCCTTCTTTCCCCTGCCCGGCACCCACAGCCCCACTGGCTGCTGTTATCTCAGAGACGGGCCCGTTACAACACCAGGACCCACTATCCCTACACCCTGGGAGCTCAGAATCTGGGTCTCAAGTCTGTAGCTAGGACCCAGCTCCACCATCACTAACATCCAGGCCTGCCAAGAGCCAGCAGGACAGGAAAGGACGGAGGAGAGACCCCCCCACACACCTTGGCAGAGCTGCGTCCCCTGGAGCCCCAGCTCCTTCTGATACATGCACTGCGGGCGAGGTTCACCAGCTGGCCGCTTACCTCACAAGCTCCTCATTGTACAGGGACCGTGGGGACTCTCTGCCCAGGATGTAGACCTGGCCCTTGAAGGCAGACACACACACCTTCCCTTCCACCATCTCCTGGGATTTGCTGATGCAATGGCGGACGTAGTCGCACTCCGGGCTGTACCAGAAACCTGTGGAAAGAGGGAGAATGGAGAACCGGGGCCAGTCAGTGCTGCAGCCAGCACTCACCTTCCTTCCTCGGTGTCTCAGAAGAAAAATGCAGAGAGCTAGTTTGAGTGGCAATGCCAAGACTCTCCGGACACCAGCCTATGGGGCTCCGACACTGTAAATCCGGGTAGGAGAACTCTATGCTAGTCACTCCTTCTGTGGAGGAAACGCAGTCTAGTAGCTAGAACAGGGGATTGGGAGCTGGGACTCCTGGGTTCTACTTTAGGGGGTGCCACTGACTCACTGAGTCCAGGAGCACGTCGCTTCACCGCTCTGTGCCTCAGTTTCCCCCCTCTGCACAATGAGACTCATAAAATCTATGCCATAAAGGGGGCTATGAAGATTCCTTATTAACGCCTCTAAAATGCATCAGGGTCCTTGTCTGGAAGGTGCCTGGCAGGGTAAAGTATCCTTATTAAATGCACCCATAAAGGAGCAACGGGGGAGGGTCACCTGGCGAGAGACAGACAGACAGACAGACAGACAGACACTCTTCTTGCAGCAGATGGTAAATGCTTTCCCGTGACCAACCCAAAGCACCAGAGTTCCCTTGCAGCCGCCAGGCACACCATTCCCCCCAGACAGGGAGGAGCCGCTATTTGTCAGCTAGGTTTACTGGGACCCAGCAGATAGGACAGGTCGGGCAGGGAATCGAAACGGGGAGGGTTGTGGGAAGCCAGGCGAGTTCCTTGGAGTGGGGAGAGAAGGGAGGGGTGGGTGATTTGGGAGGGCTGTGGTGGGTTGGGGGGGCATGGGGGATGGTGGATTGGGGAGCAATGCTTCAAAGGGTTAATCCGAGAAGGGGCACGATACGTCTCTGTGCATAGACAGGAGCCCACAGCCATTTCCAGTGGTAACTCTGCCCTCCCCTCGTCCCCCTCCACGGATGGCTGATCACCCCCACGTAGAACAACCTTTCTGCTCTGGAACAGATACCCCTCGACAATGGACAGGTGGAGAGGTGACTTCAAAGCCTGCCCCACCAAGCCTGGCCAGCTCCCATCCCCTTTATCTCTGAGCCCAGCAGGGATCCTGGCAGACCAGACATCTCCAGTAAGATAACACAGGCAGGGCCTGACCTCAGGGGCTTTATCAGGCAGGAGGATCCGGGCCCATATGTCCTGTGCCCGCTCTCAGGTAGGCTCAGCTCCCCCGGCCCTTTCTAGAGTAACAGCTGCCTGTCACTCGCAGGGCGCAGGCATCTCTCCTTTCCTCTGCTGTCCGTGGAGCGATGCTAAAGGCACATCTGTCTGAGACTTGATTGTCAAAGGCACTCTAGCCCCTCTCCGGGGGACTCGCATCATTCTCTGCAGTCCCTTGAAAGCTGCCAGGGGAGTTTTATTCTTTCCTCTTAGCAGATTTCCCAGGAATGAATTGAAATGGGCTAGGCCGGGGTGTTGTGTTCTCTCTCTCCACACTGTTCACATTGCGTGGCTGAAAACTCAGGCGCCCTCCTGTTCTCTGTCTTATCTGCTGTAGCGTGAACTCCTCCGTCCTGTCTGGTCAGCCTCCCTCAATCCTGAGCCAGAGGGATGCCTCCAGGACTAAGGAGGAGATCCAGTCTCCGGGGCCATTCAGTTATTGGCCTCTCTTGGGGCTGCCCTGTCGGCTTTGGACATGACTCCGCTATAAATTGGGCTCAGACCTACCAAACTCATTTTCCAGGAGCCACCAGCCAGCTGTCAAACGGGAATGCTTTTGGCCGCAACTGACTTGGGCCGGATTTGAACAGGCAACCTGGAGATGAAAGTCTAGGCAGGTCTCTTTACTACCAGTCATGATGGCCACCAGCTCCTAGGGCGGTATCATCAGTCAGCTCTATTTTCATGCAGGAGTCCTGGGTTTGATTGCTGGACCCAGGCTTTTGCTCCCAGAGACTGTGAAAATATGCAGGCTTTTGGGGGCAAAGAAGAGGGTACATAGCACACAGGGCCACGTAGGAGCTCAGAAGGACATCCCATCAAAGCCTACTTGACTGGAGGGAAGGTCGGTCACCACGTCCTTTGGCCTTGACTCCAATTCACAGAGAACTGAAATGAAACATTTCCAGCTCCTCACTAGAAGATTTTCTGTCAAGGATTAGATACAGGGCTGGGATGCCAGGCAACTGGTTACAGGAGCTTCCGGTACTGAACCCTGGTATGCGGGGTGAAGCTTTGGATGAGTCCATCACTTCTCAGCTTGCTAAAGAAAACAGTTTTCCCTCTTTCAGTCTCATCTCCAAGGCTGCAGCTCAGGGCAGCATCCAGCAAACTGCAAGACTTTAAGCCTAGGTCTGAACCAAGCCTTGATTTTTGGGTGGCTCGTGATCACAACCTGGCAAC
Organism: Natator depressus; assembly: GCF_965152275.1. Taxonomy (NCBI): domain Eukaryota; kingdom Metazoa; phylum Chordata; order Testudines; family Cheloniidae; genus Natator; species Natator depressus. The sequence goes on along the minus strand of NC_134249.1, from coordinate 15,497,583 downwards.
CAGTAGAGTGGCCTTTGTGAACATGTGGCCAGTTCAGGAAGAGGAGACAGCAGCAGGAAGAAACCACCACTAGGAGTCTCCTCATGCCCTGCCCCACCGCTTGTCAGGGGCATTCTGAAGGGCACCGTGCAATAAGGTGACCTGGGAATGAGACGCTGTGGCATGCTTTACCGGACATGGCACAGAACGGAAACGCATGGTAAGGACAGGTTGTAGCCGGCCTGGCTTGGGAGCGGCGAGTGGCACAGTATGATATGGGGAGGGTTAGTGCCATGTGGCTTAGCATGGCGGGGTTTGGTACAGCATGGCATTGCGGGGGTTGGCATGGGGCAGCTTGGCATGGCACAGTGTGACCCAGCAGCATTGGGTGCTGCATGGCTTGGCATGGCATGGCGAGGTCTGGATGGAATCCAAATACTGCAGAGAAGAGAGCACTCCGGTCCGGCTGCTACTCCACAGGCCAACTCTCGATGGAGAATGAACACGTGCTCCTGCTCTGTCTCCTCTCCCAGGTGCTGGGCTGCTCTGTGGCTGGCTGGCAAGTGGGCACGGGGGCTCCCCAAATGGAGATGGTGCCCACAACTCAGAGCCTGGCACCTGTGTGCCTCTCTGCTCTCCTCTCTCCTACCGATGGCGAGAGCCTCAGGTCCTGCCTGCCTGCCATTCCTGTGCGCTGTCCTGTCACTAAGTGAGCTAATTAGCCCATTAAGCCCCCTGAGACCTAGAATAAAGACAGGGAGATGGGGAGAGAGATAGTGGGAGAAAGAAAGGTTCTATTTAAGCATCTTCAGTGATCCAGAAGTTTTATCTCTTTAATCTTTCTCTGTGCTACCACACAGGTGCCCTCTCAGCTTTCTTTTCCCAGCTGGTCTTTGGGGACTCAGGGTGGAAGCCATTCAGGAAACAAAAAGTATTTCCCCCCCTCCTTCTTGGCCTCAGAATTAGGTTGGATCAATGCAGCCAGAGCAGTGGCCACTCTGTAAACTCCATGAGTCAGGGTACCGTCCATCCCACCTGCACCGAGACTCCACGGACACCGCTCAGATGTTTGTCTCCTGGCAGTATTTTTCAGATTTCTGAGATATGGATTTAAGAAAGGGCTGGGAGATGGAGATATTCCTCTTGATCTGTTATTGGCCAGTCATCACAAGGGTGGAGTGCGTGTCTCTGGGACAGGCTGATGTTAATACATCTCCATTAGTTATCCTGCAGTGGGGACATGCATGCTCTGATATGGCTATTCCCCCTTCTCCTGCCTGCTGTCTGACATGCTTAGTCTCAAGGAGCAGGAATCCCAAATTTTGCTGGATTTGCAGCGTTGCCGTGGCCCAGTGATATAGCTTGGTCTCACGGCTTGCTAACTGAATGACCGTCCGTACTGCACCAGCACCCCTTGCGGCACCCCAGTGATGAGCATTCCAGGAACAGCTTTGTTCCTCCACCCAGTTTCCTTGTGCGACAGTATTTTGGTCTACAAATACATGGACAGACCTGCAGCCACCCCTCTGGGGTAAGACTCTGACAGATCTCACAAGCTAAGCAGGGCTGAGTACTTGGATGAAATGGAGACATCCCAAGTGCTGTAGGAGTTGGTACTGATAATCTGATAGGTGGCTCTCTTCTCTCTGGGTCAGTCCGGAACCAATACCCACACTACTGGGCTTCTGAAGATACCATCTTTGGATGAGCTGTGAAAGCAAGGTTCTGACCATGTCTTGTTGGTAATGATGCCATACACCCTTCCTAAGAGAGAATACAAATCTTGATGCTTGGGCAAAGTCTTTCCAACTTGGATAGTTACATTCTGCCTTCCTAAGTTCCCCTTGCAGTTTCAATGAAGTGCAGGGTTCTTCGTCATTTCTTGTCTTAGATGGTTCAGCAGTGTTGCTGTGAGCCATTAACCAGCTGAAAGGGGCCACTGCACGGATACCAAGCAGCACAATAAGGCTGGAAGTGAGGCTGCAAGAAAATAAACTTTTTCTTTTGACAAATACAGTTAAAGCTCCTGAAATGTAAGGACAGTTTAGGGTGTTTGTTCTTCCATGGCAATGGAGAAAAACATTAAATCCAAGACACATTAAAATAATAACCAGCTACTTAAATACTGAATCTGACATCTCCAGGTGTAAGGTACTCCCCCACCTCCCTCTCCCCTCCCCCCCACCCCCTACTGCAAACAAATTCCCTAGTGGAAGTGATCCGTCTTAATAGCCTTCTCACTTTGTAACTGCACTCCAGCTCTAATCATTTCAATCTGATGGCGCAAACAAGGTCTGTGGGAGACAATGGCATTTAAACACCTGGCCGTACCTGGCAGGGAGCGGGGAGCTGAAAGCTGGTGAAGTCTGTTGCAAAGTCACCTTCCCACAATGGAATCAATCGGGGCGAGGGGGGGGGAAGAGATAAACACTAATTCTCTTAAATTCAGAGCCTAGTTACAATAATTAGGTGTTAAAGAAAGACGGGAGAGCATGAAAGCCAGGCCTCCAGCGCCCTCCCTCAGCTGGGGGGGACCTCAGATGTGCAATACGGTAATGCTGCTTTCATGCCCTTTATTCCAGGCTGAATTATTTATCCTTTTCATGCTCTGCTAGTCTAGGTTTAGCCTCCCCGACTGTGCCCTGGCTGGTCTGAGTTCACATAGGCCTGATTTAACGCAGACCAAAAATGGGCTCTAAAGCGGGGGTTCTCAACTTTTTTCTTTCGGAGGCCCCCGCAGCATGTTATAAACACTCCACGGCCAACCTGTGCCACAAGAGCTGGTTTTCTGCATAGAAAAGCCAGGGCCGGCGTTAGGGGGTAGCAAGCAGGGCAGTTGCCTGGGGCCCCACACCACAGGGGCCCCCCACAAAGCTACATTGCTCAGCCTTCAGCGTCAGCCCCGGGTGGCAGGGCTCAGGACCCCTGGCTTCAGCCCCATGCGGTGGGGCTTCAACTTTCTGCCCTGGGCTCCAGAGAGTCTAATGCTGGCCCTGCTTGGAGGCCCCCCTGAAACCTGCTCGAGGCCCCCTAGGGAGCCCTGGACTCCTGGTTGAGCACTACTGCTCTAAAAGCCCTGTCCACACTATGGCGAGCAGCATATGCCTTTAAAAGGGTTTCTAGCAAACTCGTCCTGATCTAGTGGACAAGAGGTTCTATCCCTACTCTGCAAGAGATCAGTGCTATAATGCGGTGGTGCACATCCCCCAGGGGAGCCTGTGTATACACATATCACCGTGCTCCACCAGGGATGTTGTGAAGTGCTTGGGGGACCAGAGAAAAGGCTGTAACAAAACCTCGGGGAGAAACCCCCCGCCAAATTTTGAGGAAGATCGAAACTGGATCCAAACTTTGTGGCTCACCTCTGTTTCAGCAGCATGGTCTAGGGGCTAGAATACAGAGGTAGCTGTCAGGAAAACTGGGATTTATTCCTGACCACCATTGGGAGACCTTGGGCAAGACTAAGTTGCACGGGTTAACATTTTCAGCAGTGCCAATCATTCTGAATGCTCCAGTTTTTAAGTGCCCAACTTTAGAGCGGATTTTCAGACATGCTGAGCCCCCACAACTCCCAGTGAAATCCATGGCAGGCCAGGGGGCTCAGCGCCTTAAACCAGGCTGTGGGGTTTAGACTTAGGAACCCAGAGTTAGAAGCCCCTTTTGAAAATCTGACCTTTAACTTCTCTGTGGCTCCGTTTTGCTACTGGTCCAATATGGTTCACACAGGTCTGTACCCCTGTAAAGTGCTTAGAGCACTCCAGAAGCATTCTCATCATTCGTACACAAACCTCTGTGCTGTTTATCAGTTAAGGATGTCCATAAGCAGCCACACAACTATTAAAAATAAAACAAAACCAAAATCTAGGAAGACAGCTAATTCTGAGCACCCAATGCAACAACCATTCCCCAACAACAGACAGACTTTAGCCAAGCCACACGGCCACACCTGGGCAGAGAAAGGCCGTTCCATTTCACAGAGGGATTCCATATTTCAGAATTTGGGTTTGTTACAACTCAGAACAAAACCCCTCAGATTTCAAAGTTGCCCATGAAATGGAATGGAGCCCCAGGTCAGGGCTGTCTACCTGGCAGGCTGCCTCAGAACTGCAGGCCAAGGAAGCCCCGGCTGCCAGGAAACTGGGTGGGCAAGCTGACAGGGAGGCAGGCTCCATTGGAACATCATCGAAACGGATCTGTTTTCAAACGTTTCAATTTCAACCCATTGGCAAATGCCAAACAAAAAAGGTTTTGGGACTTTTTCCAGCCAGCTCTACGTTTTACACATGTGCAACCACCATCAAAATGCAACTTGCAAATAACCTTAACTCTGCCCCGGAGCGCCACCAACCGAAAATCTTCCCTGATTTGTTCCTTCCATGCCATGAAGGATTCGCTATAACTTTATTCACACCATTCAGACTTTCCACAATCATGCTTTCAACATTGTTGCTCTGGCCCCTCTGCTAGCATAAATCTAAAATACCACTATTGGTTTCTAGCACATTTAGCTAGCATGGTTCTTGGAAAAAAGAGTTTGAACAGATCCTCAGCTGGTGTAAACTGGGGTAGGATCAATGGACTCTTACTGATTGACACCAGCGGAGGGTCAGATCCCTCCCCATCTGTGGTAAGGAAAACCATGACTAGACCCTTGCCTGGTTGACGCTAGCACATATGGAAAGGTAACTAATAAACCCACCAGTGTTCATGTCAAAATCTCTCCATGCCGGAGCAGGTTGCTGCCTCCGGATAAAGCAGCTTGGTGAATATCTCAACCGTTATGGAAAGGTTACTAGCTAAAAAGGTAATTATTCGTTTCAATTTTCTTTTCTAACAGCTGGGTTGGAGAAAGCCTGGCTGTCTGATGCACAGTAAGGAAAGTTCATTTCTGCAGAAAAGCCAACAGGTTCTACACTGACAAGAACCATAGCATTTTATTTTCTGGCCTGACAGCATGTCAGATGAACTACACAAAAGCCCCTTCCACTTACGGGGTGGGGGGGAACCACCACCCCAGAATTCTCCAAGCAGCTTTTTAATCCCATGGCTTCCAAATAATTAGGGTTGTTAGAAATAAACAACTCTCTCGCCCTTTTCTTTTTTCAAACATAAGGAAAGTGAAATCAAAATAACCAGGGAGAGATGCTGCAGCAGAAAGAAAATTAAAAGAATGGCAGTGGGGAAGATTTCAAGAGTTTCTTTCCTTCTGAAGGGTACAGGGAGATCCAGTGACACACTGCACCCTCTCATGCCAACGCAGAGTAGTTGTTGCTACTCTCTACTGTCTGCTTAGTTCCCTCCTCCCCATGTAAAACATCTTTGCTGTGGGTGAAATTCACACCGCAGAGGGCCAGCAGCATGAGGCCGATGAACCACTAAAGCCTTCAAAATAGGGGTTAAGCAGCCTGTAGGCCTCTGCCCAGGGGTGAATTTCACCCCGTGATTGTATGCATTTCTGGAGATGAGGAAACAGACTGGATATCTCAAGGAAGAGGAGGGAGGACAGAGGAACGGGACAAGAACACAGGAACACAAGGCAGGCTTGGGCATCTCTCTGTGGATAGTGGACAGAGGGAAACCAGCCTTGCCAAGTCTTGCTTTCTTAAAGCCCCAGCTCCTGGAGACATCTTATTTCATGGGAATCTCACGATTATAGAGAAAAGTTTGGAACGTGACCTATAGGCTCAGAAACTAGACGACAAATAAAAAGCACCCAATGTGTATTATATATATAAAAAAATATCCAATGATTTTTGGGGGCCTGACTCCTGGTTTGAATGTTGGGGTTGGCCACCTGGGAAAGAGAGAGTCAAAGTCCCCCTCTGAGGATGGGCTTAGAAACAAAAAATGGCCCAGGGCTGCTGCAGGGTCTTTCACAGTCCCACTAATGCACTATTCTTGAGCGCTACATAACAAGATGGGCCAAGCTCATAGCTACTGTAAAAGTAGTGGTTTGTGCATGGTGTTTTGACTGTGCCCTCTAGTGGTTATGTTAGGTATAGTACTACTTAGCAAAGGAACTGCCAGGTGGGCTTTGCTACCTGAATCCTTAGCTGGAGGTTGGATGTGCCAGGAAAGTACAAAATGAAGCACAGTGGATCATGAACAGCAAGCCTACAGGCAACTGTCTTTTTTTTTTAATTAATACAATATATCCACAGGTGTGCAACATATAGTCCCCCAGCTGGGGCTTTGCAAAAGGGTACATGTCCCAGCTGCCAGCTTACCGTAGCCAAATGTGGATTTTTCAAGCGTGGGGAAAAAACCCAAATCAACATCATAGAATCATAGAATCATAGAATAACAGAGTTGGAAGGGACCTCTGGAGGCCATCTAGTCCAACCCCCTGCCCAGAGCAGGACCAATCCCAACTAAATCATCCCAGCCAGGGCTTTGTCAAGCCTGACCTTAAAAGCTTCTAAGGAAGGGGATTCCACCACCTCCCTAGGTAACGCATTCCAGTTTCACAAGATTTAAAAATCAAAACTTGGGCTCCTTAATTTAGTCCTAGCAACTGGCTCTGAGTTTATCCACAGAATAAGCAGAGCATCAGTGGCAACGCCCCCTTGGCCACTCCAGTCTCCTCTAAAGCGACCATCTCCACTGTATGAGAGGCATGCTCCAAGGGTATGACTGAATGGGCCATTGGCCTCATCAGCTCCAGCCCAGGTTGGTAATGACTGAAGCTTGCTACCGTCTGATGTCTGTTCCACTTGGGGCCCACTCTGGTGGTGTGTGTGAGTCTGCTAGGAACTGAACTGAGACCCATCAAGCTCATTTCATGTAGGGTGCAGAGCAGACATCAGATGGTATCAAGCTTCGGTCATTACCGACCTGGGCTGGAGCTGAACCAGTGAGCTAGAAGTGAGGGGCTTCATGTCCTATTCCCCCCACTCCTGCTGCCCCTTTCAGTGTTCTGATCAACGGCACCACACACATAAACCGCAGTGAACAGCACGACTGGCTGCATGACCGATCGGCTGAGTTAGCTCAGATTTTGAAATCCCTCTCTCCCCAACAAGCAGCTGTTCAGAGCTGCCTAAAAGCCAGAAACTTTGTCTCCTCTTTTGCTGTGTTGCTTCTACCAAACCAAATCCTAGATCACGTAAAAATGCACAGTGCCCCATTGTGGGCTACACGCTGCATAGCACATTCCTGCAATCAGGAAGAAGCACACGCAAAATGCTGAAGGGTTGGGAGAAGGTTATGACATGCACATTTTCCTTTTTAAAATCTGCTCGTGCAGAAACGCTGCAAAATTCAGTTCTGGAATGCGAACACCCTAGAGTTTGGGGGTTGTTTGGGACTGGAGCTGCTTTCGCGCTGGGCCCAATTCCAGCAGACACCCCTGCAAAACATGAACCACAAACCGCGGGAACACCTTCACACAAGCACATCACACTTAACCATGGAAGGTTTGCTGGATCAGCTCATTGGTCCCACAAGGCCTGGATCCTGCCTCCAGCAGTGGTCAACACCCGATGCTTTAGAGGAAGGCACAAAACTCCCATAATGCACCCGGTCAATTGCACAGTGATGAACATGGTGAGGCAGAGGGCAACTGGTGAAGCTCTTCATGACGCCTGCAGTGAGATCAGTGTACACCCCGGGGTATTAGATCTGATTCCCCTTATTATCCTAGCTAGTATGTGGACAAATGGTCATGAAATTAACCAACTCTTTTAAACACTCAGCCACTTGCTGGCCTCCTGCAGCCGTGATTAATCTAGAGCATCACCCTTGTGGTCACTGAGAAGCCAGAAGAACTAGAGATGACCTGAGCTGCAAGATTCAGTGCTGGGTTCGAGCTTCCCTAAAATTTGGGGGGGTTCAGATCTGCAGTTTTCCTTAATATGCATGCATTACTCCGTGCTATCCTGGTGGTATTCGTGGGTGGCAGATGCTGTGGTCATAAGACTACAAAACCATTCCCACCATATCAACCACCCTAGAGTTCAATGGAGTCACTCCAGATTCACACCAGTGGATCTGAGGATTGAGCCTGGTCTCCTGGCCTTATAACAGGCTGGACCAAAAACTCCCAGTCTGAAAACTGCCACACAGGCAGAGGCATCAAGCCAAGGCACATCCTCAGCTGACTCTGGGTGCAACTGTGGCTGGAGAACATTCCTCTCGGGGTGCCATGTTACCGCAATGATATCGGCCAATTGGAGGAAGTTCAGAGAGGAGCAACTGAAGTGATCAAGTGGCTGGAGGGACCAATTTAAGAGGGACTATTACAAGGGCTACTCTGGATAGCTCGGCTGCACAATGACTAAAGAGGCACCCTGTGTGGGGCGGAGAGGGAGGAGGGGACAGTCTCTAGCTATCTGCCGTGTGTGTTAGCACCAAGGAGGAATTATTTGGGGTGGGTCAAACCGTGGAACTGGAGCGAGGCTGGAAAACAGAGATGTCTTCCTAACTGTGAGCGCTACTGGAAGCCGGCACAGTCTCCCACGGGCAGTTGTGGCCACCCCACAGGTTGGACCCTTTAAAGTTAAACTGGACAGAATGCTGTGCCCTAGGGACCAATCCTAGGCAGGGAGATGGAGTGGGTGACAGAACAGGTCTTTTTCCCCATCTCTACAAGGGGCCTCAAATCCAGACCTAAAATTTCCCAGCTTGGGCCCATCTCTGTTAAAGCCAGAGCCATGTAACAAACACGCAGGGCCGGCTGCCTTTAGTAGTAATGGGGTTTTCACCATTATGGGGGGAGGGGTGCGGGGGGGGAATATGGTATTGTGGGAGGTAGGTCGGGGGAGGGGGGTGGTACATACCATTGTACACCAATTCTGAGAATTTCAAGGCGAGCCCCTGCTTGATTTTCCGCACCTCCCGGTCCATGGTGAAGGCCTCAATATCTAAATGAGCATGGTACAGGATGGTCCCTGCTGGGGTCTCGTAGATACCTAGCCATTTTTCCAGGCAGGGGGAAAAAAAAAAAGAGAGAGAGAGAGAAAAACGAATGAGACCAAAACTGTCAGCAAATGACAAAAAATAATGACTTGGCTGACAGAAGGAGCCGTGCTTGAGCCCATTCAGTCCCAGCTTGCTGTAAAATGCATCTGTCATTATATTCATGCTGGGGCCGAGACAGTCCACTCCGCGCCTTGTGGAGAAAATGTCTAGATTCCCCTCTTTGAAGAGGCACTCTGACGAGGCGAAATGACAGGGTTTAGGAGCCGATCCCCCTGCCGATGCATGCCCACCGGTCTGTGGCTGAAAACCTGTAATTAAATGAGCGACGCGGGGCACAGGCACGGGGAGACGGGGGCCAGAAATACCCTCCGCTCCCCTCCAGTGGCAAAAAAAAAAAACAACACAATGAGAACCACATGTCAGCTGTGAAGAAATGAGGCTACCTGGGGTACCGGAGTGCAACCTCATTTGGGGCTGTCGACCCCCCCGCTCCTCTCCCTCCTCTTCCCCTCCCCACCCCAATTCTGAATCGTGGCAGAGCTTCGGAAAACAGCCACCACAAGAGAAGTTTAATTATTTTGATGACTGAGCGCTGTGGGGCCGAGCCGGTTGGGCTTCTCTGGAGGCAGAGGCAGAAAAGCCAGCTTCCTTTGTTCCAGCCTCTCTCGGCTTGGTTTACATAGATTTATTTTTGGTTAATTTTGAACCATACCACTATCCTCCTTCACCTCCACATCGCGCATACACCATGCCTGCGGATGAAGCATGCATCCATCGCCATGTGCCAGACACAGCAGGTAGGCACCCAGACATATTCCACAGGTACACACGCCTGCATGGTCAAGTGACACACACACACACACACACGCCTCTTAATGTTTCAGGTGGCTCAAGTGGGATGGGCGATGCGACATGGGGCCGCAGCGCCACTCAGATTTGGCCCATCCACCCCTCCATTGACAGAGACGGGGTGTGGGGGAGGATGAGCCAAGTTCTCCGTGGTGCTGTGACCCCATGCACCAGGTCACACCACCATTCCGTTTCAGGGCCTGCTCCAACAGTGGGCCCAGGTCAAAATGCCCCTTTTGCAGGACAGGGGCTCGGAGCGTCAAAGCGGGAGAGTCCCACAAAACCCAGGACTGTTGGGAAGTATATGCATGCACGCACACACAATCAGCAGGTCACACGCAGCACGCATGTTCATGAAGTACACACACACACACACACACACACACACACACACACACACACACACACACACACAAAATGCGTGCCCAATAAATATGCAGAATGCACACAAAGTAGGCTCAGCTACAGAACACATCCATACAGTATGCATACCCTCAAAACACATATACACACACACCCCCATATCCCAGGACTGTACACATACTCACAAAGAATACCACCTGCCGTCTCTCCTCTCCGTCCCCATATTTCTAATACACAAGTGAAAACAGCTGCCTTGCACACACACATTGTTTAACATTTTTGATCCTGGCAACACAGCTAAAATACTGCTGCACAACCAGCAGGAGGAGCTCACACATTGTGTTTTGTTGTATCACACTACAAAAATAGATGCCTTAAAAAAAAAAGACAGCAGTAACAGTGTCAAACCGTTGTGGCTCCAAAATATACTTGAACGTACAATACATCTCAAGGAGTGCCTCGGACTAATGCTGCGAACTAGAGAAGTATTTAAAATCAAGTGGGCATGCTGCAGGCTTTAACAGCTTTGCAGGTCAATCCAATACCACACAGGGCTGCTTTCAGTTTCAGTAAAGAAAAATGTGGCAAAGTATTCATCTAACTGGAAAATTCAGCACAAAATAATGGGAGAATCTAACTCCCTGCAAAAAGGGCACAGAAACATGAAATGAACCAAAGAAGGAAAATGCCTTTGTCCAAGTTCGGGTACCTGAGAATGTTTGCGGCTCAGTAGATCCACGAGGGCTAAGGGGTCAAGGAACAATTTTAGACACAACGGATTTATCATGCCAGACTGGATCATTGGTCCAGAACATCCCATCAGGGACTGTCTTCTTGTTCTGATTTTTGCACAGTGCCCAGCACAATGGGGCCCTGGTCCAGGAGTGCTCCTAGGTGCTCCAGTAACACATAATTAATAATCATAATAATATCGGGGTTCCAGCAGCGGATAATACTCGAGGCTTCAGAGTTAGGAGCAACCACCTCCATCATGTGCCTGACTGATGGGAGAGGGGAGGAGAGGTGATTCCTTTCTGACCCCTGTGGAGATCACGTACACTCTGCCTACTTGGTAGGGCCCAGGTGACCAGGACAACTCGCAATTGAGGAGTCTGCTACAGCCTTGGGTAAGAGAGATGGGTCTTTTAGCTCAGACAGTAGCAGCTCATGCATTAAGAGCCAAAGATCCCTGGCTCAAGCGCCCTGCTGCCAGCCCAGCCAGGGTGTGGGCATTACCATCAGGTAAGGCCTTGACACCTGAGCGGGGATTGCCCTTACCCTTGCTCACAGAGCAACCAGGCATTGAATTATCCAGCCCTGCCTATTAAAGGGAAAAAGAGAGGAAGAAATCCCACTGACCACCGAAAAGCCACAGCTAAAACATACTTCTATCAACGGGACCAGACTGGAGCCGGAGTCACGCTCAATGGCAAGAGGAGGTGTCATTCAGTTACACCTCTCTGCAGGTGACCCAACCAGGGGGAATAGGTAGCTGCCTTCAGGCAAGTCAAGTGGAACTCTCACTGACTCAGTTTCTCCACCTGTACTACTCCTCTCCTCTCATGATTAGTCTGTCTTGCCTATTTAGATGATGACAAGACTGCCTCTGAACTGAATTGCTCACTAGACAAGCGTACAGTACCTAGAACAATAAGAATGGCCATACTGGGTCAGGCCAAAGGTCCATCTAGCCCAGTGTCCTGTCTTCAGACAGTGGCCAATGCCAGGTGCCCCACAGGGAATGAACAGAGCAGGTAATCATCAAGTGATCCATCCCCTGTAGCCCATTCAGCTTCTGGCAGACAGAGGCGAGGGACACCATCCCTGCCCATCCTGGCTAATAGCCATTGATGGACCTATCCTCCGTGAATTTATCCAGTTCGTCTTTGAACCCTGTTATAGACTTGGCCTTCACAACATCCCCTGGCAAGGAGTTGGCGTAAGGCACATAATAAAATAATGCCCTGGGGGCACTTCCTGGTACATTAGACCCTCTGGAGCGGGGGACATATTGGGCTCAGACAGACTGCGGCAGCAAAGCAACTGAAAAGCAGCACGTAACGCCAATAATGCAATCAATATTCCTGCACCTTCCCTTAGAAGGTGTTAAAGTTAATTTGGACTGATCAAAAGCTTGTTTTTTGTGCCTCTTTCCCTCCCCCACCCACATTTCCTCTCCGCTCGCGGCAGGGGACGCAGAGCAGACGAACGCTGTCTGTCTGTTTCTTTATTATTTTTATTTGATTTGTGACAGAAACCTGATGCTAAAAGACTGCGGTTCCGGGCGCCTTTGACAGTCGGCGTATGAACCACTACGCAGGAGGGGAGAGAAGTGACAGCCGAGCTCCCAGCATTGCAATGGAGGAGACAAGAGACACCTTCAAAGTGACACTCTCAGCGTCTCCAAGTGTCTATTTCCATCTCCCCGTGTTTACAGGGAAAAGACAGAGGTATCAGCGCTGCAGCCTGGCGGCGCTTCAATCACACCATAATTACTGCTAAGAAAGGGGATGCGGGGGGAGGGAAAGTGGACGGGAAGAAGGGGAGAGGAATGGAGACAGCTACTGCTTAAAATTTTCTGATTTGTAACCTCTACTGCCAGTTTTCCGTGAACTGAACTGTTTAGCCGTATTGACTGTGATCTGTCAATTTCAACAGGGATCAATATGCGGACATTCTGCGCCGGCTCCTGCCAAACAGGGTCGAAAAGGGAAAATGAGGGGAACACAGGATTGAAAGTGAGAACACCCCCACCCCAGCCCCCTGCGTGATGCACAAGCTCACCCGGACGGCAGACCTGGAGGGCCCCGGAGGTTTGACAGTAAGCGCTTTAGGGCAGGGAATGCCATTTACTAAGAGTCTGTACAGTGCCTGGCACAACAGGGCCCGGCGCCTAGCTCATAGCAAGGAGGATACCACGGTTGGGGTACGACAAGGGAGAGGACTGAACGGCTACACTCCAGGATCCTGCTGGCCAAGCACTTCCCAAGGGGCCAAGCAACTAAGTTCATCCCTGACTGTGCAACCCCTTCAGATTTCTTGGGCATCACGTTCCGGGGTGGGGGACAGTCCACGCCTGGCTCTATTCCCAAAGCACCATCATCAGCCGGGGGCAAAGGACCCTGTCGTGCGGGTAGCAGACTCCGGCAATGCCAGGCTGCCCCGGTAGACGAAGACGCCTTCAGGTACAGCTACGCTGCGGCTGGAGGGACAATTCCCAGCCTAGGTTGATGGACTCACAATAGCTTGGACCGCAGGGGCGGCTCGGGGTGCAAATGGTGGGAAGGGCTAGCTTCCCTGCACACGGACCTAGGTGCTTGGACAGGCCTGTATCCAGGCAAGGAGGAAACAAAGCACCCGGCTCTTTTGGCAGAGCCAGAAGCCCAACTGTCCCCTCCCTTCCCGCTTCCTCCCCACCGATTTCATTTACTTCCCTAATTAGCCCCCCTTCAGAGTTAAAAAGATAATTTGATAATGAGGCCATGAAAAGCCGCATGAGGCAGGAAAACGACTCCCATTTGCAGCCTGCCCTCTCAAGCCGTGGCGGTGCCTAGCTGGCTCAGCCCCATTGTCACCGGCAGGCGGGAGCTGGGCTGCAAGTGTGGCTGCCCGGAGCACTCTGAATTAGCCACTGGCCTCCCACGAAAACACAGACAACCAAACCTGGATAACAGGGCTTACAAGGCTGGTACCAAGCTTCCCTGCTCGCCCTGGTAGTCCTTAACGAATTTCAGTGAGAGGCTTTGTAAAAATCAATACAATTGAATTTTTCCCTTCCCACCTCCCCCCGCTTTGCTCGTCATGGGTGGACATTAGAATTCCCACGGCCATGTCCCCCCATTCCATCTCCCCTTAATGTAAGGGGTGACTATGCAGCGCTGATGGGGGAAGGCAGCAAGTCTTCTGGTTAAGGCACTGGCCTGCAACCGGTCTGTGGGATGAATTCCACAATGCAGCCCTCACTGGCCTCGTCTTTAATACAGCCATGGAGACTATGGCACACAACACAGTTCTCCATCTGAGCTCGACTTGCCCCAGTCCCCGCAGCAAGGCCCTGGATCCACATGCCCATGTGGAGCCCCAGTGAAGTTATGGGGTCCAGCCACATCCCTCTTTGCTGAACCAAGGTCTAAACCAGTAGCGAGCTAGCCCGGCTCCACTTGCATCAGGAAGGAGAAATGACTATTGGGACTTGTAGCTCCCATGGGCCAGTTCATAGAATATCAGGGTTGGAAGGGACCTCAGGAGATCATCTAGCCCAACCCCCTGCTCAAAGCAGGACCAATCCCCAATTTTACCCCAGATCCCTAAATGGCCCCCTCAAGGATTTAACTCACAACCCTGGGTTTAGCAGGCCAATGCTCAAACCACTGAGCTATCCCTCCCCACAATAGATAGCTATCCCTCCCCCCAATAGAATTGCCCCTACATATTAAAAGAGGAGGGCAGTCGCTTCCCGCAGAAAGCAAAGTGCAGCCCTGAGGTGAAAGCCTAGCCCCACTGAAACCAATGGGAGTTTTGCCATGGGCTCCGTGGAGCCAGGATTTCACTCCCGGGGCAGATAGGAAGCTGCCAGCATTGCTCTCGCTAGGGCACAAGTTGCGTTCCCTGGTTTCTGATTAAAATACTTTTTCAGAGTGGCTCAAATGCTTGTTCCCTTCTCTCTGGTTCCTTCCCCCACCATTATCAATCACCAAGACACTGGAGTCTAAAGAGAAACTCTCTTTCAGTCACCCACAGCCTTCTGTCCCCCGGGCCCTCATTAATGGTACAGATCTAGGGGCCCTGGTATCACAATCTGGCACTCTTGGAGGGTCTGTGTCACAAAGCCTGGACCACGACTTCTCTGCACAGAAGCCCAGAAAAGTTTAATCAAGGAGCTGTCAAAGAACCAGCTTGGTAAAGCCTGTTCTGCATTCTCCTGATCATACCAGAGATCTGCGTGGCTTGAAGGGCCCTAAGCTTAATTATAGAATAGGCACCACTCTGGCCTAGGCTCACAGATTCCTGGCACCTACTTCCTCCAAAACTCATCCCACTTCTTCTGTGCTGACTTGTATAAAACGAATCCCATTTGTTGTCCCTTCCCTAACCCCTGTGTCTGTCTGTCCTTAGGCCAGGAGCTCTTTGGAACTGGGACCATTCCTTCTTGAAAGCTTGGAAAGCATCTACCCCATCACAAGCGCTACAATAACCAACCAACAATGAACTGTTTTCTAATTAGTAATAAAAGCAGCGTGGAAAAGAACAGGGGAAAATGGCAATTCAAATTTTTCCCCCCCATCAAAACTTGAAATTGACGTTTCAAAATTCCCAACCAGCTCTGGAGAGTTTGTCACATGAATGGGAGAGGGGGAATTCATCAAACAGCTTTTCCTGTTTTTTTCCCCATCAAAATTTCAACCAGCTTCACTAATTCTCTCCCGGCCATTGTCCTAGAGGAGTATTCCTGAGATGAGGCCCAGAGGCTGCGTCCCAAGATCTCCGATGCCTGGTCTACACACCATTTTTGTAGTCATTCGACTGTTTCAGTTAGTGGTGTGATTGTCTAATAAAAAAGAGATACACAGTGCAATCCATAGAGTTTCTTAATTATATCACTATAAAGGTTTTTTTTTTACTGGTAATGCTTATTCCCCAGCCCTTCTGGGAATAGCTATACCAATAAAACTGCATCCAAAAGGGGTGGGTCGTACCGGGAGCTGAATGAATATTTGGAGAAAAAAAATCAAAATGTTTCATTTAGGGCTGTCGATTAATCACAATTAACTCATGTGATTAACTCAAAAAAAATTAACTGTGATTAAAAAAATCAATTGCGATTAATTGCACTGATTAACAATAGAATACCAATTGAAATTTATTAAATATTTTGGATGTTTTTCTACATTTTCAAATATATTGATTTCAATTACAACACAGAATACAAAGTGTACACTGCTCACTTTATCTTATTTTTATTCCAAATATTTGCACTGTAAAAATGATAAACAAAAGAAATAGCATTTTTCAGTTCACCTCATACAAGTACTGTAGAGCAATCTCTTTATCGTGAAAGTGCAACTTACAAATGCAGATTTTTTTTTTGTTACATAATTGCACTCAGGAACAAAACAATGTACAATTTTAGAGCCTACAAGTCCACTCAGTCCTACTTCTTGTTCGGCCAATCGCTCAGACAAACAAGTTTGTTTACATTTACGGGAGATATTGCTGATTGCTTCTTATTCACAATGTCACCTGAAAGTGAGAACAGGCGTTCACATGGGATTTTTGTAGCCAGTGTTGCAAGGTATTTATGTGCCAGATATGCTAAACATTCATACGCCCCTTCATGCTTAAGCCACCATTTCAGAGGACACCATTCCATGCTGATGATGCACGTTAAAAAAATAATGCGTTAATTAAATTTGCGACTGAACTCCTTGGGGGAGAATTGTACGTCCTCTGTCCTGTTTTACCCGCATTCTGTCCTATACTTCCTGTTCTAGCAGTCTCGGATACGACCCAGCACATGTTTGTTTTAAGAACACTTTCACTGCAGATTTGACAAAACGCAAAGAAGGTACCAATGTGAGATTTCTAAGGATAGATACAGCACTCGACCCAGTGTTTAAGAATCTGAAGTGCCTTCCAAAATCTGAGAGGGACGAGGTGTGAAGAATGCTTTGAGATGTCTTAAAAGTGCAACACTCCGATGTGGAAACTACAGAACCAGAACCACCAGAAAAAGAAAATCAACCTTCTGCTGGTGGCATCTGACTCAGATGATTAAAATGATCATGCGTCGGTCCGCAGTGCTTTGGATCGTTATTGAGCAGAACCGTCATCAGCATGGACACATGTCTTCTGGAATGGTGGTTGAAGCATGAAGGGACATGTGAATCTTTAACCCATCTGGCACGTAAATATCTTGCAATGCCGGCTACAACAGTGCCATGCAAAAACCTGTTCTCACTTTCAAGTGACATTGTAAACAAGACGTGGGCAGCATTATCTCCTGCAAATTGTAACCAAACTTGTTTGTCTGAGCGATTGGCTGAAGTAGGACTGAGTGGACTTGTAGGTTCTAAAGTTTTACATTGTTTTGTTTTTGAATGCAGTTATTTTTTGTACATAATTCTACATTTGTAAATTCAACTTTCATGATAAAGCGATTGCACAACAGTACTTGTATTAGGTTGTAATAAAAATAAATATAAAAATGAGCACTGTACACTTGGCATTCTGTGTTCTAATTGAAATCAATATATTTGAAAATGTAGAAAACATCCAAAAATATTTAAATAAATGGTATTCCATTATTGTTTAATCTCACAATGAATCACATTTCATTTTTTTAATCGCGCGATTAACCGCAATTCATTTTTTTAATTGCTTGACAGCCCTAGTTTCATTCAAACCAAAACAACTTTTTCCCCTGATTTTTACCCCTAAAAACAAAAACACAAAAAAACCTTGTTACATTTCCAAACTTAAAAAAAGACAACAAAAGTTTTCGGCCAAGACCATTTGCCAAATTCAGCCCAAGTTCATGAATCATTTAGGCTGACCCGAAAATGCATTTTCCAGCAAATAAAGTATTCATCCAAAATTTTTTGCCTTGCTCTAGTTGTACGACTTTCTCTACACTGGTATATAGTTAAAACAGTACCGTTTATGCATGTAGACCTAGCCCAAGAGAATTCCTCTGGCACACTCCACTGTGATCGCTATCATACGGGCTGTGAAGTTTAACAAACGTAAACATATTTTTTATGTAAGACCTTTCATACCATTGCTGATACCAAGAGATGAGCATGTGGTCTAGGTTTATGTGGTGCTGCCTCAGCTCAGGGGGGCTGGACTTGATGACCTCGAGGTCCCTTTTCTACGTACAATCAGTCCCTCACCTCCCCATCCAGCAATTACCTCTCTCATGTATCCCGGCCCTAAAACATGGTCTATTCACAAATCCTGTATGACTTTGCCTATACTGGTGTAGTTAAAGCTGTACGAACCGCCTAGTGGGGATGCAGTTATACCAGAATAAAGGAGCCGAGATGGGTAGAGCTTATTCCTGAATAGGAAGGGGAATAAGCTTACAGGGGTAAGGCACCTTTATACCATGTTAGGTGTTACTGGTATAACTATATTGGGGGAAAAAATGCATATCCCTAGCTGATGAGATTATACCAGTACAAAAACTATGTATAAACCAGGCCTAATTTAGCAAAACTAGGCATAAACTTAAGCCTGGTCTACACTACAGAGTTAGGCTGATGTAAGGCAGCTTATGTCGACCTAACTCTGTAAGCGTCTACACTAAAATGTTGCTCCCACTGATGTAACTCACCCACGACACGGACTTACTAACTCCACCTCCGCGAGAGGCGTAGTGCTTAAGTTGATGTAGTTAGGTTGATGCAGTGTCAGAGCAAACACTGTGCTGCTTACATTGACTGTGGCTGCCTTTCAGTAGCTATCCCACAGTGCCCCACACTCACAATACCATCAATAGAAGCGCTCCTGGTGAGGACACGCACTGCCGACATAAGAAGCGTAGCGTGGACGTGCAAAAGTGATTTAACTAATGCGGTGGCTGCAAGTCAATGTAACTTAGGTCAACTTAATTTTGTAGCGTAGACTCACCCTAAGCGACTAAGCACATGCTTAAAGTTAAGCATGCACTTAAATGCTTTGCTAAAGAAAGATGAACACAGAATGGGGTCCTGGTCCATACGTAGAGATCCTAAGTGCTATAGCAATACAAATAATGAAGAGTAATAAGCACAATGTTAAATGTTTTATGTGGTCAGCAATGCCATAGTGCAGGGGCTTGCAGCATCACGGCAATGTCTAACGTTGTAATGCTTGGATTGTTGCCCTAGCATGGAGGAGGCTGACAGTAAAGGAGAAATCTCCTGTTTACACCCAAACACGCTGGCTATCACTCAACAATGACATGCGGAAAACATACATGATGGTTAAATGGGGTTTAGGGCAATTATTGAATGCTGCAAGGGTCACTGGAGCACATCAGAGACTCTTTAAAGTAAAACAAACAAAAAAAGATCTTGACAAATGACTCAGTGTCCTGAGAATCACATACAAAGGTTTAGAGGGCTGATGGTTTTTTTTATTCAATTGCGCTAACTAAAATCAAACAGGGGGTTTGGGCCTTTGGCTGCTGGACTTGCTAACACACTTGTAAATAATTCCCTCCTGTCTTGATCTGAAGGAAGACTGAGGTGGGTTGTATTTTGCTGTGAAATGCTATCATAATATTAGCTTCTGCCCTGCCACCTAGAGCAGGTTTAAATAAAGGGAGTGCATAAATAGATATTAACGAGAGTTAAAAGGGGGAGGGGGGAAGATGAAATGGAGACGCTAACTAGCTGTATTGATATTCACCTCGGAAGGCGGCAGCTCTTGTCCCCTGAGATTTTCAACTAAGCTGTTTCTCATCGACAAATGACAACCCCAAGAGTTTAAGAGTCAGGCCATCCAAAATAAATAAATAAATAAATAAATAAATGAAAATATTAAGAAATTGGCTTACAAATCATGAGATTTTAAAAACATTTTGGGTTCTTTTTATTTGCCTTCTGAGTTACTAACCTTTAGGGGATCATGTTCCCAAGATTATCCCTGCAATCTTCAGGGCTAGAAACTCATATTTTTCAATGAAAGCCAAGAGTCTAACATAATCCCCTGACTCCAGGAGCTGGGGCTTGGAAAACACTAAATATTGTGAGAGCTTGTGACAAAATCATGAGAGTTGGTAACACTGAATCCCCCTCCCTGACTAAACCTTGACATTTGTCCACTGGTAACAAATAATGGCTTAGATATATGCTGTTTCCCCTTTTGGTTCATTTAGCTCAGGATACTAGAAGGAAGTTCCTTGGAGTTTGCAACATTTTTCACTGAAGAGGAAAGTTAAAAGTCCTTAAAAATGAAAAATTGATTCTAGACTCAGAGGTTCAGAGGCAAAGAAAGGGAGATTTTAGAAATATGCTTTTTTAGGTGGGAGGACATACATCTGGTTATTATTATTTATTGTGTTGCAGTAACACCTTGAGATCACAATCAGGGATCTCTCTCACATGCACAAACAAAGTCCCTGCCCAAAAAAAACTTACAATCCCAGGCCCCAAACCTGTGCACACTGCGCCCCAAACGAGGAGAGGAACAGGGCCCCTTAATCCAATGAGCATTAGTTACTATTAAAAGAGGCTGCTGGTTAGATATCAAGGGCAATTGTTGATGACCAGATGCTCACCTACAATGGTAAGAGAGGCTGGATAAGCGCACTCATAGGGTAGAATCCTGGCTCTGTTGAATCAATGACAAAACTCCCTTTCACTTCAATCAGCGGGGCCAGGATTTCACTTCCAGGGCTTCATAGCTCTGGATCCTGCCCTCTGCCCAAGCACTGCTGAGTAGTGGAGAGTAGCCAGCTCTTTTTTTGAGACTGAGGTCCTTAGAGCTGCCTGGGACTGGGGAGTGGGAGGAAGTTGCACAGGGAAGGGGCTCTCACCTCGGGACTTCATGCCGATGAACCGATTCTCCACAATGTCAATGCGCCCCACACCGTGCTTGCCTCTATGGAGAGAAAGGAGAGGAGGGGGGGGACAGGTGTCACATGTTGCCAGGGGATGAATAAGCCACTGGGAAGCAGCTGAGCAGCTCGGTGAAAGGAGCTTACGGGATGCCAGCTGGGAAGAGTCAGCCCTTTCTGGCACTCTGCACTAGAAGGGCTCAGTCCAACTCCCATTGAGGTCACTGGGAATCTACTGGCTTTATGGGAAGTTCTGGCTAGGCTCTTATGCTGTGGCCAGCACTGTGATACCTGAGCCCCTCCAATCTGGCCCCAGAGACAGGGCTACTGGCCTAGCGGATAGGAGGAAGCAGAAGATGTGATATATCATGATTTTAGCATGACTTTTGACATAGTCCCACCTGAGATTCTCATAAGCAAAGCAGGGAAATGTGGTCTAGGTGAAATCACTATAAGATGGGTGCCCAGCTGGTTGAAAGACCACGCTCAAAGAGTAGTTATCAATGGTTTGCTGTCAAATTGGTAGGCCGTATCTAGTGGGGTCCAGCACGGGGTCAGTCCTGGGTCTGGTACTAGTCAATATTTTCACTGATGACTTGGATAGTGGAGTGGAGAATGTGTTTATAATATTTGCAGAGGATACCAACATAGGAGGGCTTGCAAGGACAATCTGGAGGCTTTCCAGATTAACCCCTGAGGGGGCTTGAAAAAGGACAGCCCCCTCACCCATAGCCTCACCTTCCCCTCTGCTTCCTCAGGGGTTTCTCACGCCCTCAGCCAACATATGCCATTAACCACGACATGCCCACAGTTCGGGTCAGCACCTGGACTGCAGTCAGCAGCCTGCACCAGGGCTGCCTACCCCAGGCCAGGGCTTAGGCAGACCTAGTGTGGAGACAGGAGGCAGCACAGACTGGGTTAGTCAGCCTGGGAACCGGAGAGCCTGAGAGAACCACCAGGCTCTTGTCTGCCAGCAGCTTCAGTAAAGAATCCCCTTTCTAATCATTACCGCCCTGTTTCTTCTCTGCCACCAAAGGGAAATTACAACAGCCATTTTTAAATTCATGGGACGGTCCCTGTTCCCGCAGCCTCCCTCCAGGCCCTGAGAGCATGGCTCAGGGGGGCAGGTACGGAGCCTTGGATTTAGCTTGGACTTTGCTGCACAGCGCCCCACATCAGGATGCTGTGCACCACCAGACAGCATCACGATGGGCAGGTGGCTCAGGGGAGCACCAGGCCCGACGGTGCCAGCCCGAATCAGAGGTGAGGAAAGTGGGTGATGGCATTTCTCTCCCCTCCCTGCCCCACTGAGCAGAGCCCAGCGCCACCACGGACACATGTTGGTCCAGATCCTCAAAAGTGTTGAGGTACTTGAGAGTTAGGCACCTAAATACCTTTGAGGTGTCAGGCCAGTACATGTGTGCGTAGCGTGTGTGCAAAGCCATCAAACAGGGTCTGTCAGCAGTCACACTGCCTCACAGTAGGCTGGGGACAGCTGGAATATGATCCATTATCAGGAGTCCGCCCCCCACCACGCCACCAAAAAATATCCCTTTTTGCAGCTTGGACAGAGAAGGGAATGTGGAAGACCCCCCCCCAAAAAAGCCGAGCCTCGTTGCCAATGCAAATCCTCCTTTCATCTCCTCGCTTACCCCTTGGGCCAGTAGATCCCCGAGTAAACGTGGCCCAGCAGGCCACGAGACAAATACACGGGCGAGAGAAGGGGCGAGGGGGAGCCGCTGCAGCTGCATTCGCCCTTGGTGAAGTCATTTTAAAACCACTTAATTAACATTTAAAAAGAGAAGTACATGGAAAAGTTCATTCGCATTCAACTGCAGGGGGATAAAGGCAGGGGCACAAAGGAGGAGCGGGACGGGGCGTCTGCGTGGCACTTGGCAAAGGGACGGATGAATGGTTCCCCTGGGGCCTGCCTACTTCTGAGCCAAAGACGGGACCACAGCCCTTTGAGAAGCGGTGGAACACAGAGCCGTGTGGAAGGTACCAGAGGGAAGGGGCATAGGGACATTTTCCAAGGTGTACATGAAAGCATCGTGCCCAGCTGAAAGGTTCTTAGTTTGAACCAAGCTTGGATTCCTGACCCTGGGGCTGCAGTGAAGACGACTCCCCGCTCACACCCGCGGGGCTCAGTCAGAGGCAGCTTTACTGGCATCAGTGGAATAAGTGAGGAAAGAATCAGAGGCGGATGGCACTCCGCAGTCACCTGACTACTCAGTTTAGAAATGGCCCTGGAGGCCCTGTTAAGGTGGAACGTGGTCCTGTTCTCCAGGGCCGGATGAATGGGTCTGTGTCTCGGGGACTTGGTGGTGGTGGAGGAAATCCACCACCACAAAGTTATCTGTAAGAGAAGGAAACCTTAAGCACCCACTTTCCAACAAAGAGAGGGAGACAGAAAAGAGACAGGGAAGGCAGACAGGTGACCAAATCTTCTGTCTCTAGTAGCCCTGTAAAAGCAGAATCATCCCTCACAGTGAGAGAGGAGGACAGGGATGGCTGAAGGGAAGGGACCTACCTGAAAAACTGGTGGTGGGGGGAGGAGGTGGGAAGGGGACGACATTTACACAGTAGATACAGGGTGGGGTCCTCAGCACCTAGCACATGAGTAGCTATGAGTCAGTCCAGCTGGATGGCAGGTACTTACCCAGGGGCCACTGGGGCAATTGGACCTTTGGGGAGGGTGACCTAGAATACAGGGACTTATGGCCCAGTGCTGACACAATTACGAGAAACCCAGTTCTTCCCAGTCAAAACACACGCCAAGGGAACTGAGCGTTACCATGGGAGGGAGGATTCTGGGCTCTGGGCTCAGCTGGGCCACTGGTTCCCTGTGATCACCCCTGCGCCAAGGAGTCAGGAGCATAGCTGGGGCTAGAACCGCAGGTCGTGTTCTCTAACCATTAGACAATGCTCCCTTTAGGGTTGCCAACTTTCTATTTGCACAAAACCGAACATCCTCGCCACACCCCCTGGCCTGTCCCTTCTCTGAGACCCCACCCCCACTCACTCCAGTCCCCCTCCCTCTGTTGCTCTCTCTCCCCCCAACCCTCACTCACTTTCACTGGGTGGGGCTGGAGGTTGGGGTGCAGGCTCCAGCTGAGGGTGCAGGCTCTGGGATGGGGCCAGAAATGAGGGCTTCAGGGTGTGGGAAGGGGCTCAAGGCTGGGGCAGAGGGTTGGGGTGCAGGAAGTGGTGCGGGATGCAGGCTCCGGGAGGGAGTTTGGGTGCGAGAGGGGGCTCAGGGCTGAGGTAGGAGGCTGGGGTGCGGGAGGGGGTGAGGGCTCTGGGGGGAGCCAGAAATTAGGTGTTCAGGGTGCAGGAGGGGGCTCCAGGCTGGGACAGAGGGTTGGAGTGGAGGAAGGGGTGCAGGATCCGGGAGGGAGTTAGGGCGTGAGAGGGGGTTCTGACCTGGAGCAGAGGGTTGGGGTGCAGGCAGGGTTTTGGGGTGCGGGCTCTGGCCAGGTGGTGCTTACCTCAGGTGGCTCCCGGTTGGCGGTGGAGAGGGGCTAAGGCAGGCTCCCTGCCTGCCCTGGCTCCACGCTGCTCCCAGAAGTGGCCGGCATGTCCGGCCCCTAGGTGGAGGCGTGGCCAGGCGGCTCTGCACGGTGCACGCTACCCGCGCCTGCAGGTGCCACCCCCGCAGCTGGTGCTGGGACAACACACGGAGCTTCCCTGATCGCCCCTGCACCTAGGGGCCGCAAGGACATGCCGGCCACTTCCGAGAGCTGCGCGGCGCCAGGACAGTCAAGGACCCTGCCTTAGTCCCGCTGTGCTGCTGACCAGACTTTTAATGGCCCGAAAACCGGACACCTGGCAATCCTAGCTCCCTTCCTGGTGAACTTATATAAACTCTGTTCTTTGTGTAAACAATCAGAACCTAGAATAGCCCACAACTGGCCCAAAAACATGCGCACCATGTGTTATTTGTTGGATCGCTCTACTATGTATCCCATTATCAATCTCTGGTACATCTTGCAGGACGACAAGTGCTGCTTTAGATGCCTTGCCCAGATCCGAGCCTATGAGGTGGGTGGGTGTCCTTGCAAAGCCCTCTGAGCGTGTGCACCCACGTCAATGGGGACTCTTCCCCGAAGATGAGAGTGCAAGAGATGGCACGAGCGTACGACACTTACGCAATTTCATTCAGGTAAACAAACAGCTCCAGGGAGGACTGGCGAGTTGCCCCGTCTTTGGTGTTTGTGACCTTCACCGGGACACCTGCAGAGCAAGCGAGAGATGCAGAGAGGGGATGGGGGTGGGTGGGAGAGGGAGCTGAATCAGCTTTTTAACGTCAAGAACACCTCTTAACATCATCCAGAGTACGTTAAATAGATGTGACAGATATGAACTCTAAATAACTTCTTAAAAAGGCATGTCCAAGCCGCCGCACTCAGGGGGGAAAGCCCTCAGGAGAAAAGAGAAATAAATAAAAAAAGGCCATAAAATGCCCCCCCTCCCCCCCGGCTTCTGTCCTCCCTCTTTTTTTAGGGCCGTGAAATTGCAACCAGGCCCTTAACTAATTGAATTTCACGCTCTGCCATTGTCTTATGCCACAGCACCTTCTGTCCCACCAGCCGCTGAGGCAGGGCCTGACAAACGACCCAACAGCCAAAGAAAGGGGTTTGTGTGTGTGTGTGGATGTGTGTGGGTTGGGGGGGGAGGAGTGATGGCGGTGCGGGTGTACACACACACACACGTACACACACACACCCTCTGTAGTGTCTGTTCTGCAGACAAATGCAACACATGCTTCCAGTGATCCGCCTGACAGGAGTGACTGGGAGCCCATCTCAGGCCAGTCCCTGGCAGGCCGCGGTGAGGGCCGAGGGCTCCATGAATTAATTATTACACTTTTTTTTTTAAAGGCGCTGGGTGGGGGGTGGGGGGGACCTCTGAATAGAAAGAGGCAGTTTCTTCAGCAGTGTGAAATGAGCAATAAATGTATTAGGAAGCTGACAAGGGGGCTGCGGGGCCCACAAAGGAAAGCTCTTGAGAGTCGGAGGCTAATCTCCCCTCCATCTGCCCTTCTCATTACCATTTAGCGCACTATCAGTTGCCAATCAGGCCTCAATGGCTTCCTTTCTAGTCTTTATTACGAAGGCGCCCGCAAGAGCCGCTGTCGAGTGAAGGGCCCTGTCAGCTTTCCCCATTCTAAACCCCCGATTTTCCAGGGGTTTATAAACTCGGTTGTAAATTGCTATTAAATGTAAGTCTCGGCAATAATGAACCTTAAGCCCCTTCTCACTCAGCCCTCCCCGCACACCCTTCCCTTGCCCCCCCTTTCTATTATCGTCTTGGGCCGGGGTATTGGATGCAGTCCACCCAACGGAGAGCTGCCAGTTGTCAGCCCTGTTGTTGGAGAAAGCTGCTTAGCCTTTAAAATAGTTAATAATTAGATTAAAACTTCAAATAAATTAACTAGCGGCTGAATGGGGAGCTGGCGGGAGGGGAGGGCTGCAAGGGAGGGATTCCTAATGCTCGGGGAGGATCATTAAAATGGAGCAGGACTCTCTGGCCTGTCTGCAGGGGGGCTGCATGCAGACATACTGGCCTGAGAAGTTCCTAAGAGCTTGAGACGATGAGAACGTGAGGTGTTCCCCACCGAGTTGCGTGCTCTGCTGGCCTCGTTCTGTGAGAAGACTTTGCACCTTCTCTAGCTACCCGTGTTGGAGGCTCTCTGAGCAAGGGCTGTGACAAACCTCGCCCACATCTTCTCATCCCTCTTTCAAATCACAGAGAGGGGAAGGCACGAGCCTACAATCCACATGGTGAGGCGGTGGGAGGAGCAGAAAGAGAACCCAGCATCCTGATTCTCAGGCCCCTGGGCAATACCCCCTTCCTGTAGGTCAGAGCCCACTTGCTTCTCTCTCCACACACAACTGCCCTGTATAAGACACCATGCCCCTGTGCTCATGCATCGTGCTGTGGCCTCAGGAATGCATCAGCCTACGGACATTGGGCACCCAGCATGCACCTATGGCCTTTGGCAGCAGAGCACACTCCGCTCGTGTTTCTGTCTGGAGCGACTCCATGGGAGTTTGAGGAGAGACCTCCCAGGGCACATTCCGCCCTCGACTCCCAGCCCAGATCCCAGTGGGAGTCGGGTGGACATTGCTGAGGAGAGAGCGGAGATCGAAGTACCTGCAGGTTTTCCTTCTCTTGCTTCAAACCGTGCTCGGTGTCTCTGTGCTGCACGTGACAGAACGGACGGACATCTCAGCCATGCATATGCAGGCTCATTTCCCGGGGCAGAGGAGCACATATGCACACCCACATCTTCCATGGTTCGGCACACACCCACATAGGGACGTGTCGCTGACCTCACACCTACGTGCTGCCCCGGCACACAGGGGAGCAGGCAGGCCCATCTCTGCGCTCAGGCAGCTGCTTACACGCTGGCATGAGGCACTCCAGCAAGCCAGCAGCCATTAGTATGGAGAGCTGCACCAAGCCAAGTAAGATGGAAGTCAGGAGAGGTATCCTCTGACCAAAAGCGATCAGGGTGAGACCACTGGCCCATCTCACTACCCAGAAAGGGGCATGAGCAGAGATGGGGGTGGAAGTTTGGATTCAGCTCCATAGCCAGGCCTGGAAACTGATGCCCCCTTCTAGCTAAAAACAGCCTGGATCCAAATTCTCCTATACTTCCTTGTTCAAAATATCCCACATCCAATGAAAGGCAAAAAGCCCAAATCTTGGTCTTGTTGAAGTCCATGGCTAATCCCCACCACAAGGACTTTGAGGGGAGGGAGAGACCAAACTCTGGCCCCAAAAGAGGTAATCTGGAAAATAAAACTAGGAACCCAAAGCACTTACCCTTCCGGAATTCAATCTCTAGGATGTCTGGAGTATCTGGAGAGGTGGCAGGATCTTTGGTCTTGGTATAGAGGCCAGGAGGTGCCTGATTCTGAAGGGAAGAGGGAAAGGTGAGAGCTACTGCCAGCTATAACTGTGCATGCCCGAAGGCAGCGCTTCGCGCTCCCAGATGACACACTGTGAATGTACCATGCCCCTGAAACCCCCTGCTTATACTCAGGGTTTAACGCATCCAGACACCCCTGACTTCCTCCGTCACGCCTCTCTCCATCTCCACAATCTCTCTCATCCCATGTGTAATTCACACCCAATCTAGGTAACACTAGCACTGTCCCACTTTAGCATGACTGAGCTACAGACAGAGGCTGAGGAATCTTCAACAGGCGCAGCTCACAGAGTTGGGTCCCTTAGCTCAGGCAGGAGAGACTTAATGTTTTAAGAGCCAGAGGTCCCAGGTTTGATCCCTGCAGTAGATGACCCACTCAGGGTTTCACTTCTCTCTCCCTGTTCTAGGCTCGCCTCTTACCCAACTCTGGGCAGCCATGCTTTCATAGCTGTCTTCCAGCTCCCGTGAAAATGATGACCTCCCACTGGGACCGCAACTCATTCCTCGTCCCTGGCTTACCAAGCTACAGCCATCTAGGCCTTTGGTGGCTACAACGAAGATGAGAGAGAAGGCCAATGCAACTAGTTTGGATGGAACATCTGGATCCCCCCTGCCCAGGGCTCTTCACTTCAGCTCCCTCCTGGTGCTTATTTGTACGTAAGTCCAGGGGCGCTCACCAACACCATCTCAAAAGCGGAAGCCTGGGTTATCACAGGCAGCAAATCCTGCCTAGCACGGAGTTTTGATGTCGTCACAAAGGAGAGTGCTGGAGCTTACTAGGGGTCTGGGAACAAAGGGCTAGAGAAATCAGACAATTTTTCCCCTCAACTTGATCTCATCTTTTTCTTTGATGCCCGCACAGCTGGAGATGGAATAGCTGTGGAGGAACAAGTCAGGCAGGAAAAAGTGGGACTTTGGCAGAGAGCGAGCGGCAGAGCGCACACTTCCAGAGAGCGACGCAGACGCGGAGAATTGGGGTTTATGCTGCACTGACCGAAAAAACTAATGACTAGCCCTGACCCCAGCAGGTGCTCCTGCTGCATGTGCTTTTTTACAGTGTCCCCGAGGTTAATATGCCCAGAGGGAAAATAGAGGAACAAAGCAAAAACCCATTTCAAAACACATCAACCTTTATGTATATTTTTTCCAGATTTATAGTAAAGAGGCATCTTCTCTCTTTTAAAGCTGGCCCAGTGGAAATGGCTCTCACAATTAGTTTATGGCTCAGGACTCGGGTGACTCCAATGAATTGCCACATTTGAAGCACGTACCAGAAAAGGTTGGGGGGGGGGGAGACTCTCTCGCCTCCTGGAATGTGAATGTAGCTGCCTCTTTTAAGCTTTGCAATTTTGTGCCTCCCTCCTGCACTCGTCACCCCCACACACACACACACGAACAGGACTGGATGTAATGGCCCTCGAAATGCTTTCAGACCATTTGCAAACTCACGTGCCTAGTGGCAGACACCCCACTAAAAACTGGCCCTGATTTTCCGAGGTGCTGAGCACCCACAGCTCCTATTGACTTCAAATTCTGAGCACTCAGCAGCTCCCATTATCAACTCAGGCTACTGATTTAGGTTCCTAAATATGGATTTAGATGCCAAACTTTAGGCACCCCACTTTGAAAATGTTGGTCTCGAATCCTTCTATGCCCAGGCTTGTCACAACTTCCTAACACTGCTTTTCCTGTGACAACCAAGGGGAGGTTTTCCTATTTCACAGACAGCCCTTGGGGTCTTCTGACTTGTACTGCCCACTCTAGACAGCTCTTCATCTCAGGATAGCTGGGCTCATCTTGTGTCTGAAGTTACAGGCCACCTGGAGAATCATTCCATTGACACGCCCCCCCCACCCCCGGACTTTTTCTTTTTCGGGGGCTAATGAAGTGCCGTTTGGTGGCATCCTCCACTTGTCGTAACAGACACATTCTCTCAAAGCAGCCAGCCATTTGAATGAGAGCCCTTTGCATGGGGGACACAGCAATAGCTTCCTCCTAAGATTTATTTTGTTGTTGTTTTAAATGTGACTTAGTTTGAATGGAACTTATGCACCTGTTAACTGTCAGGGTTGCAGTTAGGTACATATCAACCCTCAGAGCTCTCTTACCACCATCTCGGAGAATCTCAACATGGTTTACAAATGTTAAACTAATTAAACCCCTGTGGGATTGGGGAGTATTATTATTGTACAAATGGGGAAACTGAGGCACAGAGAGGCAAGCGATTTGCCAAAGGGCGCATGGCAAATCAGAGGTAAAGACAGGAACAAAACCAGAGTCTCCCAATTCCCTGCCTAGTGTTTTAACCCTCAGATCATCCTTCCTAAAGGCTCTGTCCAGCCAGACTCCAAGCAGCACTTCAAGGGGAATTGAGGATGCTCAGTGCATTGGAGGATCAGATCCTTAAAAGCTGTTTCATGCATTGATCTAGGGATGGGGGAGGAACAGGGGGATCTGGCTTTTTTAAAAATAAACTTTTCTCCCTTTTCACTTGATTCTCACTGAGGGAAAAAATGGGGGTTGGGAGTTTTTTTAAAAAAAGGGAAAAGTTGGAAAACCCCCAAACAAACCCACATTAGGGGCAGGGGGGTGAAGGGAAATGAAACATTTCCATGTGAAATGAAAATTTGTTTTGTTTTGAGTTTATTCCATCTAAAGATTTTTGGGGAGAAAAATTAACTTTTTGACACAAATTTCCATTTAATTCTAACTCCCTCCCCCTTAAAAACATTTTTTTTAAAAATCAGAAGAGCTTGCCACCAGTCCCAGTTTATTTTCACAGCGTTCTCCATTCACTCCAGTTCCCTGCATGTCTTTTCCCTGCACCTCTCTCTCTAACCCCACAAGGCAAAGCAGAAATGTCAGAAGAACACAGGCAAGTTCTGTCTCCATCCCTCTCTCTCGAGTTCTAGCGGAAGCTTTCCTCCCACCACTCAATGTGCTGACACAAAGGTTACATCATGAAACTCAACCCCTGCCACATTCGTGCCAATCGAGAGGACAAAGTTCTGCCTGGAGTTTCAACACACGTTTCATCCATTCAGTACGTGAAGCTGGGAGTCTGTTCAGATGGCAAATAGAGTCCCCGAAAGAGCCACGTTAAGGGGATTAGACTCATCTCACATACATCAGTTGGTCTATGCAGCCCCATTGTCTCCTGCATTACAATCTTGGCTTCTTTACCCCTACCACACTGCACAGTCAATGTGCACTGGTGCTACCCCACATGGCCACTGGTACCGGGGGCAAAGGAGTGCAGGATTTCCCCAACACAACATGGTATAAGTATGCTGGTAAATGTGTCCGTGTAGACAAGCCTTCCATGAGGAGGCCTCTCCACAGTTCCCACCTCCATCCCACAGACCTGTTTCAAGGGACAGCCAACAAACCACCAGCTGACCTTGTTAGGCATGATGGAGTATCCCAGAGCGCCAGTCACTAGCATGACTCACCCTCACAAGAGGCCAAATCCAACACCCAACTAACGGCTCTGGCTCAAGCCCTACGCCATCCATTATCCCAGAGGACAGCTCCGACTAAATGGGAATCTGTGGAGTGCAGGGGCAATGGGTGACTGCACCAGGAGGAGCACAGGGTCTCGTGTAGCTGGCGCATGCTGGGAAAGAAGAAAATTGTCATCTTTACAGTGACTTGCCCAGCTATATGGGAAACCCCAGTGCTGAGAGGCACAGAGTACTTTTAACTGCTGCGAACCGAGGGCGCTCAATACATCACAACCTTGAGGCCTTCTAGTTTAACTATTGTGGGACGTTCTCTGCTGGTGTAAATGCGTGTAACTTCATCCTCTTCAAAGGAGTTGTGCCTATTTACACCCCCAGCAAACTGTGGGCACACAGAAGCCAGATGCTCAGCTGGTTTAAAACTGGCATAGAGCCACCAAAGTCAGCGGCACTTTGCTGATTTACACCAGCTGAAGATCTGGCACATCTACGACACACACACACATATGAACAATCCTCAAAGGGAACAGACATTGCGTTTTCTTTAAAACCAGACAGAAAGCAATGCACTTATTTTTAAATATATATAGAGAGATAGAGATATTTTACCAAAAACTGTCTCGGATTTTCATGCCTCTTTTTCTTTATTTAAACAAGATATATGCACACACACCCCACCCCCAGTCCCCACACACAGATTACACGGGCCGCAGATTTCAATCTTACATCGTCTGGCCTTTTCTAGCCCTGATCATACTTATTAACTAGACCAACCCGTTCGAGATGATGAAAAACTTTGAGTTCAAAAGGAAAGACAGGAGCGGGAGGGAGGAAGAAAAGTATTAAAATCTCTTTACTAAACATTGGAAGTCAAAGTCATATAGTTTCCAATTTTCTAAGCCAACTATGGAAACCCCTATTAAATAAAATAACTAAATAGAAATAAAAGTGACATTTGGCTTGCATTCCATCATTACCGTGCGTGGCTGCCTTCTTTTTATTCTCTCTCCTAAAAGCACAGTTCAAATGACAAATAGTTTGTTGCAGTGTATCAATGCCTTCTATTTATCCATCCCCGCAGGGGGGCTAGTCCTGCAATGTCATCTTTAAAGGGAAGGGGGGGGGGGAGAGAGAGGGAGAGAGAGAGAAAGGAAGAGTGTGTGTATGAAGGGGGGGAGAGAAGAAAGAAGCAAGAAAAACGGGGCAAGAAGAGAAGAAATTGGAAGCAAATGGTCCATGAACTAACCCATGATGTAGAGCTATCGATGCCGCAAATGGTTTATTCATCCGGCGGATATTGTTGTGCTTGGGACTGAATGAACTCTTTCAGAGTGCCATATGAAGTTAAAGCAAGTAAATTTCTATCTTTCTCCGCATTAGCTGCCTCATTGCCCTTCAATCGGGCCTCACAGAGGCAGAAAATAGCTCAACCATCTGCTTTCAAATCCCTCCATTTGGCAGGTCTGAGAGGTTTTGGGGGGGGAGCCTCGCAGTGGTGTGGCACCCCTCTTTTCTTCAAAGGCCTTCTCCACAGCAATTCGATCTTTGCCCCAGGCCCCAGGTTTTCTTCCTGGGCTCAGGAAGCAGGTTGGGGCAGAGGTGGAGGCCAGTGAAGTCACTACCCCTTCAGAAAGGGGAAGAGACTGTGCTGAAGTTTAATCCCTTGCAAGTGTCTCCTTGTGAATTCCATTGCTGGAAATGGCTGGTGCCCGAGAGGTTAAAAGGGGACCTGGGAAAGGGTTAAGGTAGAAAGGCAAATGCCTTTATTCCCTGACTGTGCTAAACTAGAAAACTGAGTTTTCTGATCTGGCTTTGGTCACAAGTGACACAAGTGGGATGGCCTCAGGCTGGTCTCACATGGACAGCTGGGCTCAGCGCGGGAGCACAGCAGGGCTTGGTGTGGTCTCAGCCTCCAGTCTGGAGTGGCTCAGTGCTGGAATGGAAGGGGACGGAGGTACAGCGACAGTCACAAGGCCCCAGGCCCAGGGAGCTGCAGGCCAGGTGCGAGATGCACTGGCAGATCTGGGAGGGAAGGGCCCAGAGGCTGGAACAGCAAGACTTGCTACAGGACAGGACTGGGAGTGCACTGGCAAAGCCGCAGGGTGGGGGGCCCTGGGGAGCGAGGCCCTCCATTCACCCCCTGAGAACAGGTACAGCCCAGGGCAACCTTCCCCATGGTGCCTCAGAGCCTGACCTGGAAAGACCTCATCTGGGGCAAGAGGGGACTTCAGCCCGGGTCTGAGGCTGCTAACGCAGATGCCCATTGGGTGCCCTCTGAGGCAGTGGTTTATGCGACGCACACACCGGTCTGCCAGAAGCTAGAGCGAGACCCTGCAAGCTCATTTCACACAGGCCCCTGAACAGATGCATCCGATGGGAATAATCACGACTGGCCTGGGCTAGATGGAAGCCCACAACCTAGTGGTGACAGGTTCCAGATTGAAGTCGCTGTCAGCCCCGTAAGCCCACACAGCCATCACCATCTCTGTGTCCAAAACTGGAGACTCCCTCTTCCCCGGGGCTATCCCCTCTGACCCCACTGCCTCGCGAGTGGACGCACCAGCCTGGCCACAGGCTATGTGGCCATGAGTGCACCACGGGTGCGAGGAGGATTCCTTTGCATCTCTCTCTCTTCATCCTCCCCCCTCCCCCCACTGCTTGTCTAATTGGTGCTGATGGATAGTTTAAGTAGTTCTCTAAGTGTGGCAAGGCCCGTGGAGCATGAACTGGAAACGCAGCACCCAGCAAGCCCTATTAGAACAGTCAGAGCAGGAGCCACGCTTACCTGGGTGACAGGCGCTGCACCGGAACAAGGAAAGCCTCTGGGCTGGGCGGGGAGGGCTGTCCGCTCACCCAGGGCACAGGGCCTCAGGGGATGAGAGTCAGTTAATGTAGGGACCAGTGGCTGGAAAGTGGGGTGAGTGGGCAGGAGGCTGGGACCGGCTCTTTAGAGGGGACGTCAGCATTCTGTGCAGAAGTCACGAGGAGGCTGCATTAGGGAGGCTGAGATCTGCATCCCTTTCCAACTGGGGAAGCCACAATTCGTGGGGGTTCAGCAACTGCCTGGGAGCTCCCCCTGGCCAAGCAACTATGGGGCCTTGGCCCATAAACATCAGGGAAACACGAACCCAGACCAGCACATTCGCCTGGTGTCTGGAGGCCCCTCCCTACCCCGGGAGCTAACACCTCACAGGACCAGGCCCCTCGACTGGCAGAAGAATCTGCAGCCCGGGTGGTGCAGGGAATGTTCTCCCCGCCATTCCTCCACTGCACCCAGCCTGTCCCCAGCTGGCTCCAATGCAAAGCCCAGCCTTGAGGTAGCAATAAGGAAGAAGAATCCTTGCTGACAGGGAGAGAGGAGTCTGGGATCCAGGCTTCTCTGGATGGAAGAACCACTTTCCATCCTGGATGGGCGTTTCCTCCTGAAGGTTGTCCTGCAGCCTCCAACCGCCCATGACTCCACATCAGGAGCTAGGCTCCAGCCACTGCCCTGCTCTATTCTCCCATCCCTCCCCAGACAGCCCAGCCTCACTCCAGGCCAATACAGCAGTACTGGTCTGCAGATCTCCTCCCCACACATCCCGCACTCTCAACCCTGCCGGGGACCCACTGCACAAGCTGTGCCTAACATCTCCCTCTGTCCCACAGCACCTGGCTGCTCTCTCCCCTCACCCCCTGGCATGCAAAGCCAGGTTCACAAACAGCAACAGCCAAGGAGGAGAGCCCCTTCTCTGCCTCTGCAGGGCACTCCCAGCCAGGGCTCTCTCAGGCTACTTCTCAGCTGGACAGCCTCTGAGCAGCAGCTCCCCAAGGCGATCTGAGCCCCGGAGAAGGTACCCATGCAACATCCCCACACAAAGGGATTTTCTAATCCCACTACAGAGCTCCCACTCCTCCCCTGGAGAGGAATCCCTCCAGGGGGCTCTTAACCCTTCACTTCACAACAGAGACAAGCGAGCAAGAGGCATGCCCGGGCTACGGAACTGGGCCACGCTGGAGGGGACGTGGCTCCTGAGTGGCACATGGGCAGGGGAATGACCAAAACCGCTCCAACAGTCTGAGGTTGCACCCGCCACCCCCACCTCCCCTCTCTAGCACCAGATGGGGACAAGAGCGGCACTCTGGAAGCTGGGGTGCATTCAGCACCCAGCCCTGCTCCCTCTTCCCTCAGTCAAGTGCCTCATCTGGCTAATTGCTTCTTCATTGTTTCCCAATGACATTTTCTCCTTCAGTGTCACCCTGAAACAGCTCCTTCCCCTATTCATCCCAGCAGCAATTAACGTACCAGCAGGGGGAAGGCGGGGGTGGGGGTGGGGGAGGAGAATGGCAGGGCTTGGCCTCCCCGCCACACACGGCCTGCCGTGAAATTTCAAATTAGGCTGCAAATACATCACACGCCCTCGGCCCTAGTCACTGCCATGTAAGACAAGAGACGTAAAGGAGATGATCGATTACCTTGGGGTTCTCCAGGATCCCGGCCTCGTAGCTTCAGAGGGGAGAGAGAGAAAAAGAAATTAACAAAATCTACAGATAGGGCCAAGATCTGCCCATGCAAACCCAGCAAAGACAGGAAGATCTCACAGAGTAGCACTGGGACCATAGGGTTGAGAATACGAACTGCCAGACTGCATCAGACCTGGGTCCATCTAGTCCAGTATCCTGCCTCCAGAAGTGTGTCCCTAGCGTCTGTTTGCCAGAAGCTAGGAATGGGAGACAGGGGATGGATCACTTGATGATTACCTGTTCTGTTCATTCCCTCTGGGGCACCTGGCATTAGTCACTGTCAGAAGACAGGACATTGGGCTAGATGGACCTTTGGTCTGACCCAGTAAGGCTGTTCTTATGTGGCCAGTACCAGCTGCTTTGGGGGAAGATGCAAGAAACCCTGCAGTGGGTAGTTATGGAGTAACCTGTCTCCCAGGGAAAGTTTCTTACTACGTCCCCATGATCCTCTCCAGCTGGGACTAGTTGAGAGCAAGACATGCTCATTCGCCATCACTCATGCAAGACTGCAAGGAGAACGTCAGAGGGAAGAGGTCGCAACCTTACACCAGGGGAGACTCACAAGGGCCAGCTCTACAGAGAGCTGCTCAGAGACTGGCAATGGGCACCAGTAGAACCTAGACAGAAGAGCAGCTTCACCGGTGAAGGGATAGGCGGTGGAGGAGTCTCTGTCCCTCCTATTACTAATCCTTAGGCACACAAACAGGGATGTTGAGTAGTGTGTGTGTGTGTCTCTGTCTGTAATGCAGGGAAATGATGCACTTGGAGGAAAGTACGTGTCAAGGGGGTTCTTCATCAGAGGGCTCTTACCACTGACGGCACTCCAGGTGTGGAAGACAAGCAAAGTAACGGCCGTTGTCTACTTGGGAAATGGGGCATTGGGAGAGATGCTGAGCTCCACAGAGAAGGGGTTGAAGCTTTCACAGACCAGCTTTGGGTCAGAACCCAGCGCACCCGGGGAAGACAGCCCTTGTCTGATACCTAAGATGCTGGGCCCGATGCTCCATTGCCCTGCTTTGAAAGGACTGCACAAGGCGCAGGACAGAGAATCAGGCCAGTGTGCTGATCACACCTCAGCCTTGGGAAGCTCCTTCATCCGCCCAGGCTCACCTGATGTGCATGAGGTTCTCGTCCATGCTCCAGGGGCTCTTGGGAGTGACCGGAACCGGGATGCCGTGTTTCTGTGGGAGAGAAGGGAAAACAGGCTCAGAACTCCAGCTGGGTGAGAAAGGCAGACTGGTTCATTACTGCCCAGGGCACGGGTCTGAAAACCCTGCGCATCACCCAGTGCTGCTGTTACCATCAAGACACGGGCAAGTAAATGGGGGACCTGGCAGCAGTGTCAATGAAAGATCCCCTGGAGCTTTTCCAAGAGACTAGGGCACAACCCCACTGGCAAGGCCAATCGCCATCTCTCGCCAAAGCAGGTTCCAGGAGATCCAAGCTACTGCCCCGCTGCAAAGGCAGCATGAAGTGAACACAAGCACTGCATTCCTGGGGCCACATTCAGAACCACATTCACTCACACGCCGAGGGACTGGCAGATCTTGCACACCTGTGTTCTTCGTACTACGGATACCATGCCATATCCATGCATGGCGCTTCACAGGGCAGAAAGACTGGTTCCTTGCCCCGAAGCATCCTCAACCCACGACGTGAGCAGAGACTGCGGGTTAACGGCTAGCACGCAGGCTTTGCAGTGCCATCGCTCCATTCAGCCCTAAGGCAACATCTTTTACCCGCAGAGGGAAGCCAAATGAATGGAGAGGTCAGAGAGTGAAGGGGGACATCCCTCCTTTGTTCTAAGTCAATGAGGCTGCTCATCCCCTCTAAAATGGCTCGCTCGCCCGGGCGCACGCATGCAGAGAGCCCCAGCTACCCTCCCATTGCTAAGGATTGGCAGGAGTCGCACCCAGGTCAGCAGAACCATCAGGCAGTGGACACTGCCATGTGGCCGCTTGGCGGCAGCCATGACCTGGCCGCTCCCCGCAACCTGCAGCAGACACACTCTACAGGAAGTCCCGCCTGAGAGATCCTATCGGCAGCCACCTGGGAGGCTTCTGATTGTCCCCTGCCCCTGTATATGCCCTCTGGGTGTACCTGGAAGGGTCCAGGCCACGGCGGGGATCCCCAGTGAGCCGCCATGACGGAGCGTGCTTCCCTGCTCCTGAATTCCCAGCATCCTTCAGCTCTCACTCGGCTTCCGACCCTCGCTCTGGGCCCGGAACCCCGACACCGGTCCTGACCTCTGGCACGGACCTCGGCCTGCCTGAGCCCTGCCCCCGGCAGGACCCTGACACCATTCACTTGCCCTTCCCACGCGTGCTCCCCCTTCACACCCCTCCCCACCTGTTCACCTACCCACGCCCCACCTCCACCCAACCCTCCGCTCTCAGGGTCAGCCTGCACTGCAGCGCGGCTAGGCACACCCACGCTAACCTGAACCCGGCCAGCCCGGCTGAGAACAGCAGCGACCATGTGCTGGCACGGACCCTGGCACAGGCTAACAGTGCACGTCCGGACCCAGGGTCCTGGGCAGCTCGTACAGCCCACGCCGAAGCTGGTGCTGCTGCATCTCCATTGCCAGTTTGAGTGGGGCTAGCAAGATTCAAGCTAGTGTGGGTCTCACCCTCACCCCAGCCCATCAGCAGTGCCTGCCGCAGTCCCATCCCCACTCACCCACCACAGCCTACCCAT
This sequence comes from Natator depressus, assembly GCF_965152275.1. NCBI lineage: Eukaryota > Metazoa > Chordata > Testudines > Cheloniidae > Natator > Natator depressus. The sequence goes on along the minus strand of NC_134249.1, from coordinate 15,459,332 downwards.
CTGCCCACTTCTCCCCCTCAGCCACCTCTCCCTCTTGCTCTGCATGTACAGCAGCAGGTCTCTTGCACTTTTACACTGGGGTCTGCAAAACCCTTGGGGCCCTGCTCAGAGCTCTCCCACTCTTCGGGTAGCCCCGGCCATGCCCCCGGCCACTCCTGGAAAGCGCTGGGCTGCAGGGTAGGGCCAAAGGGCTTGCACTTCCCCTATCCAGGGGCTGGATCAAACCCTAGCCCAGACTAAGGCCACTGTTTGCCACGCTGCATCCATGGTCCTTGCAGGGCCCGGGGTCTAATCCCAGTTAGCAGGTGTGAAAGGCAGTGGCGTGAGGAAAGGACCCTGCATCTCAACAGGCCCCTCTGTGGCCCCAGCATCGGGGCACGGACAAGAGGAACAGGTGTCAATCAACAGCATGCCACCCACTGCACCAGGAGCTACGCTGATCTGCATCTACCGAGGGCCTGGTCCGGTGTCTCCCGCATGGAGCTGCAGGCCTGGCCCAGGCACCTCTCTAGCTGCTGGGGAAGTATCCCTGCTGATCCTACGGCGAAATTCAGCAGCAGTTAACAGCACCGAGCGGTCGATGAGGGAATGGCCACAGCTGTATTGCAGCACCAGACAGACAGACAGACAGACAGATAGACAGACACCCCTCCTCACACAGACACGTCACCACGAACTCTGCAGAGCTCGCCCGTTTCCCCCTCCCCGCCTCACGTGCGTTTCCCTGGCACACAGACGTACATGGCTGCATGGATATGCGGTGCCCCTAGGAGTCACGCGCCCACCCAGATTCAGCTGCCCACCCCCTACAGGCACAACACCCAGCTCCCTCATAAGGTCACCAGCTCACTCAATTATCGGATGACCATTCACTTGATGAGACGGCTTTGAACGCGAGGCGAACGGGCAGCGCAGGGAATTAGCAGGGGAGGCCGCAGAGATGCAGTTGCAATGCAACAAACAAGAGGCAGAGCTCGGATTAAGAGAGGAGCCATGTGGGCTGCTGGAGCCAGGACTGGGCCAGCACTTCGCATTGTCATCCTGGCTTTCATGGGTTTAGAATACAGCCAAAAATCAATCCCGTTGCAAACCTCCCACCTTCTGCTCCCAGTGCCTGGTGCACTTTGACCTGCCTTCTTTAACACACACACACACACACACACACACACACACACACACACACACACACACACAGCAGCATGCACGCTGAAAAAACCAAACCAAACCCCTACCAAAACTCACTCACTGCACTGCAAGCCCAGCTCCCCCCGCCCGGGGCGAGAAAGCACACCAATCACGTGACAGCTGCTGCTCCCGTTGTTTAATACACACCTGGAAGGTGCTTGGACACAGTGGGGATGAGTAAAACCTTCTCTTATAAAGGTCCCCCCAACCCAGAACACCCCGGAGGAAAACAAAATGCAAACAGACCCTTGTTCCACCAGTGACCAACAAAGCAATAGCTCCCCCAGCAGCCAGGGTATATCGGCATGGCCCGACCCAATGCCTTCCCTTCGTGTCCTCATGCTGCGCAAACCTGCAGCCAAATACGAATGACTGAACTGCTGCCAGGTGTTTGAGAAACCCCGGAGCGTCCACCCAGGCACTTTAATGGATGAAGGAGGAGCCAACTAGCTCCTCACCAGGGGCTGTATCCGTTCTGTTTGCTCCTGGGGAACCCTAGACCAATGACAATTTCCCCAGGCCCATCAGAGGTGGGTATAAAGCCTGCTGGCCTTGGGGCACATGGGCCAGCCATAGAGCTGGACGGCCACATGACATTGGAGACCAGAAAGGGACAGCAAACTTCAAACAGACTGAGAAATCCCCCCGCACACACACACACACCCCATCCTGAGTCCAGGATCAAATTCAAACGCCAAGGAAACAGCACAAAACAGGACAAAACGCTACATGTGTGTCTGTCTATAACCATGCCTGGGCATGCACAGGCCTGCCTATCCCCGATCAGGATCTCCAAGCAGACTCTGCCCAGTGGGAACCCCCCCTCCCTACCCGGAAGACCTCCTCCCTCACCCTCAGAGCAGGGTCCATGAAACACGTCCAAGCTCCACAACCTGACAGAGGGGACCCTGTTCACACTCCAGCAGCCTGCTGATCCCTCCATTAGCTTTCAAGAGCTTGTTAGTCAATTAATGCTCTTCTTTGTTTATTCTTAATGAGCCATAATCACCAGCACAGGGTGGCCCTGAGGTAATGCTGTCTGCTAACAGCTCCCTTCCTCCAGCCCACTCCCCTGGAGCCTGTGCGCAGAAGAGCTCGAACGCTCGCACACTTGTTTCACAACTGTCCTCACACACACGCCCCTGCCTCCCTCCAATCATCCGCCAGCATCGCATCCTTTTCCTTCAGACCCTGAGTTTTCACAGGTTAACAGGACTTGAATGGAAAAATTAATTGGGTTTCCAATTAGAGTTTAAAAAACAAGCATTTCAATCTGAAATCCAGACCGATTTCCAGTTCCCTGGTGTTATATGTGTTTTTTACAAAATGGTCACAACAGTTGTCACTTCAAAGTTGCGTTTGCCTTGGGCTGCTTAGCCTGAGACCAGGATCGATTCAGGAGTCCGATTCTGATCTCACACCAGTTTTAGGCTGGTGTCACACCACTGGCCTCAACCAAGTTACTCCGGATTTAGACCCAAGCCTGCAGACAAACATTTATGCACATGCTCAAAGTGCATGAATAGTCCCACAAGGCTAAAACTGGGCCGTATGAGATTGTAACGGAGAGGAGAGGGAGGCTCTCCGGGCCAGAGGCTCAGCTGGTATAGGTCAGTCTAGCTCCACTGATGGCAATGATTTATACTAGCAGAAGACTGGGCCCTGCATATTTTTAAAATATCCTTTTCCGGGTTACTAAGCCATAGATCATTGACAGAGAAATGATGTAATAGACCTTTCACCATTTATGCCCTTTCAGTACTGTGAGCCTGCAGGCATTCAAAAAATCCTGAGATTTTTAAAAATACTACAGTTTGAGTTACTTTAATTTGCCTTCTGATTTTTGAGCCTTTAAGGGTCAAGTTTTCCTCCACGCCAGGAGTGCTAGAAACATGATTTTAAAAATGGAAGCGGAGATTCTCACATCACATGACTCCAGGAGCTAAGGCTTGAAGACCCCCCCTCCCCCAAATAACCCGAGATTCACAATAAAGTTTGTTTACTTTTTGCATTTCACTGAGCTTGGGCATTGCAAGGTAGATCTGAGTGAATGTTATCCAGGTACATTATTTGATGAAAGCCATCATTAGTCAGCAAATGGTTAATGTTCTCATATTGGACCAACTTCACTGAAACTAGACTTATCTGTTTTACTTCTGTTTATCGTCAGTTTCACTTACTTTTCCTCTGGCACCAGCCTAATGTTCCTGTATTTGGATTTCTGGCAATGTTCAAAGACAGATTTTAAAAACCCTCACACCCGATACCTGAGTTCTGTGAAATTTAAGACACAAGTGCCACTATTTCTATTTGCGTTAGGTTTCCTAAAGCACCCATTTGATCACCTACTTCCAGAACTAAACTAAGTGGACACCATCAGATTACAAACATAAAACTAATTCAAGGGCCTGATCTGGCCAACACCCTTGGGATGCCAGTGCTCACGTGAGTAAAGCTACACACATGTGCCAGGCCCTGATCCCGCAACTCTTTACCCAGGTGCTTCACTTTACTCACATGAGCAGTAAAATTATCAAAGGCAATTTGGGCCTGATTTTCATCTTGTTGAGACCCCAATGGAACCCAGGTGTGTAAGATTAAACAGGTGCAGGATTGGGCCCTGCAAGAAGAGAACAGCTGATTTCTTCAGATCATGGATCATGAAAGAATAGAAAACTCCTTTTGTCTGTACGTTAAAGAGAGGCCTGGAGCTCAAGTATCTCTGAAAGCTGTTTTTGCAACCCTGTCCTTTTAAATAGAGCTCCCAAACTGTGTTGGTGGGGTTTTGTTTTGGGGTTTTTGTGAGTTTTTTTGCTTTTATAAAGAGACACATACTATTTTCCATATAATAAAAACACAGCTCTCTTCCTAACTCTGCTGTTTGACAATTTGTTTGGCAACATATGGGAAGCCCTTGTAAACTGCCTTCTTAATAATAAAACAACAGATGGCAAACACAATCCTCAACACAGCACTCTGGGGTTTAATGGGATGCTGAGGCCTCGGTCACCGCTGTTAGCGCTCCATGCAGCGCATCCCCTCCAACTCAGCACCTTGGCGTCACAGATATTATCCAGCCAGCCTAGATGGCAGCTATTTAAAAACTGAAGCAATTTTCTGGTTTATGCACAGAGCTGCTTTTTCCCTTTTGATTGATTGAGCCCAGTTGTCAAGCATTTCCATGAAGTCGCTAAAAAAGAAAGGTACCCTGGTGGGCGCTTAAAGAACCTGATGAAAAACTTCTAATATGTTTTATTGCAACTTGTACTTCAAAAAGGAAGGGACGACAAAAGGGAAAATGTATTTGCTTTGTCTATTACGCAAGCCATTGAGCTGGGACCAGTTTCCTTGGCAAATGGATTACAATTAACATCCAGGTAATTACGGGCCATTAAAACACCACACACTCACACACACCCTTGCATCCAGGAACAGCAGCAGAAATCTCACACAGAGCCAGTCTTAATTCCCACAATAGACATGAGAGATGGTGCTCAGCTAAATCCAGAGCACCTTTGCATTGGAAAACAAGAAGGAATCAAGACAATAATAATAATGAACAGCAACAGAACCCAACTCTTTCATGGTGCTTTTCAACAGTAGACCGCCAAGTGTTTTACAAAAGGAGGGCAGTGTCATTATCCACATTTTACAGATGGGGAAACTGCGGCACGGCGGTTCAGTGACTTGACCAAGGTCACCGAGCAGGCCAGTGGCAGAGCCAGTAACAGAACCCAGATTTTCCCAAGCCCCAGTCCTGTGCTCGATCCACTAAGCCACACTGCATCATGAGGATTAAAGGGAGACTAAGGATGGGGGTGTGCTTTAAGTTACAGGATGGGGACTCGGAACACAGGATTCATTTCTCTGCCACAGACCCATGGGTGACCTTGAGCAGTTAATTCAGGGTGAAATCCTAAAGTCAATGGTAAAACTCCCATTGGGCCAAGATTTCACCCTTAATCTCTCTGAGCCTGACTGTCCACTGCCCTGCACCACGTGCCGTCATTCACCCCAGTGTACAGTGGGTGTAAAACGCTACCGCTCTGATTCCGCTCTGCATTGGTGTCAATGGCTGCACATCACGCAGGGCAACAGAGCGCCGGGCCATCTGGGCCTCAGCTCCACATCTGTAAAATGGGGAGAATTATCCTTCCTTCCTCCATACCTCCGCCTTGTCTAGTTTAGGACTGGGAGATTTTAGGCGGCAGGAATTGTTTCTTCCTACGCGTCTACGCAGAACCCAGCACGATGGGGCCCTGACCTTGGCCGGTGCCTCTTAATGCTACCCCCCAGTGCAACGAAGAGTGATAGATTTGGAGTGGGGCAGCCCAGTGGAACCACCGTGAGCTGCCACGCAGGAGACTTGGGGTCAGTTCAGGGGAGGTTTTGCAGGCAACGTGCCGGGAGCACCTGGGCATTCCCCAGTCGGGTCACCTCCGGGCCAGTTAAGGAACAGCTAAGTGAATCTAATGTCGTCTCCATCCCCCGGGCAGAGCGAGAACTGTGACCATGGCCCAGAGGGTGGGACGGATTGGGGGACAACAGAGGCAAGAAAAGGCCTCCACGTCGGGGCAAAGGGCAAGTGCCATGAGGATGAGGGGCGCAGCTGACACCACGGAGGGGAGATCGTACCTTGGCATAGTCCATCAGGTCGTTGCGTCCGCGGAAGCGATTGTAGAACTCCGGCATCCTCCAGGGAGCGATGATCTGAGAGACGGGGCAGAGACAGACAGCGGGTTGAGCGAGGTTGCTTCTGCAGCATTTCAAATACAAGCCGCCAGAGGGAGGAGGCCAATTCCTCCATGTCCCTCAGCGGCAGCGGGTCCTTTCTGAGACCCCTGCTCGCACGCGTGGGCCAGCCCAGCCATGCAGAGATCCTGACCCACAAAGCCCCAGGCAAGCTCACACCCAACAGCCCCAAGTCGGAAAGAGCCGCTCTGAGCCAGGGGACTCTCCCCTGCAGGCTAAAGCTCAGCTATGCAGTCAGTCAGTGAGAGGAAACCTACGTGGTGGAGAGTGGCACTCCCCTGGCCAAGGGGCCTGCCAGTTCTGAAGGGGCCTTTGCCCTGCTGAGTCCCCCTGGTGCAGGGGCACAGGGTTCAGACCCGCCCCAGCACCTGCCGCGGCCGTGAAAGCGAGTGCAAAGCCCCTGGCCTGATCACCCTCCACCCCCAGGCAAGGGTTCAGCTGTTCTGGTTTTTCTCCAGAAGCAAAGCACCGTGGTAAAGCCAGGCCTGCCCAGTGAGCAGGCAAACTTGCCACCTTCCCCTCCTTGCTGTGCTGGGGAAGGCACTGGACTCTAGGTCCGGGAACGCCAAGGCTGCTGTCAGCCACAGACCAGGGAGCAGCCACACGAGCTTCCCTCTGCCCAAGCACCTCAACCCGGAGGCAGAGGCTGCGTCCAGCAGCGAGAGAGGAGTTCAGGCTCTATGGCCCAGTCAGGCCTTCATCCCACCACCACAGCTGCTGGGCACGACGGTGGACAGAGCGGATGGACTGAGCGATCGCCCCCCTCATCCTCCCTCATCTGTGCGGCATGGCTTCATGTCTCCTCAGGACCTTCATGACAGAGGGCCGATTCTACTCTAACTAACCTTGGTAATGCCACCGGCTGACAGGACACCTCCCGCCTTGCCCTAGAAGAGCGAGATCAGGGGGACGGGACAGGGTATTGAGAGGAATTTTACTGCGAGCCGGGAAATGCCGAGATGAGGAAGGTTTTGGGAATAGGAATAGTGTATATGGACCTGTCTCCACCCCACCCATTGCAGGAGCTTCCCCGGTTCAGATAAAAAGGAACCAAGTCAATCTTTGGAGGTTTAACGAGACCACAACCGAAGCCTGTTCCCTTTTGATTCTTCCCCAGTAATAATAATCCCCCCAACACCAGTCCATTTTCCCTCCACACCCTTCCGCAGACGAGTCACTACGATCCTTTTCCTCATCAGTACATCCGAATCCCAAACAGCATTGAGAGAATCAATCAGAACAGCCTCGCCGCCAGCAAAAGACACTGGGGACTAGTTTTGCAAGTTTCACAGAGCAGGGAGTGCGGCAAAGTGATTCTCATTGCCTGAAGCACACACCACATCCATCGGCAGAGATTTAATCTCCCCACACAAAGGTTGAGTAACCTGAGACCCTTCCAAGCTGCCACTGTAACCCTAACAAGCAGCAGAATATGCTTGCGGGGAGGGGGACGTGTCCATTATCCCACCAGCCGCTCAAGGCGGCTGCCTTGTTACTGTTTGTTTCACAGCACTGTGGTGTTTGGGGTAAAAATAGGTCAATTAAAGATCATTACAGCCCCCTCAAATGCCAAAACGTCACCTTGAGCAGCTGGCAGCTTGTTAAAGAGAAACTGAGTCGCTTGCGTCTGTGTTAAAAAATAAAGCTCCCAACAGCAGCTTATCCAGAGACCCTGCGCCTTTCCTTTCTCTCTGCAGGGCTAGTGAACAAGCTGACAGATCCTGGGCCCCGTCTGCACATTGGGAAGCACTAGTAGGATGAAGGGGCCTGGTGACAATGCCACATTCAGATGTCTTCATGCATGTGGCATTCAGTGATCCAAAGACCACTCAAGACAATGGGGTCTTCCCCCAGGCTTTGGCTCAGGCCCTGAGCGAGGGGATTTGTGAGCAGTCACTCAGTGGAGTCTCTGGGGGTATTCAGTAACATCTGACTTGAGTGTGATGCTGGCAGCAAAGAGGTGTCACGAGGAGATCCCTAACGGGCTGGCTGGTTGGGTCCGATCAAAGGAACAGATCCCAAGTACAGATGCTTTCTTGGGTCTGCAGAGTTGGGACGGGAAAAATGAGAGAGAAGCCCAAGATGCTAAACTGAAATCTGGGCCCAAACGGGCCCAAAGACCAAATCCTGGGGCTCTTGCAGGAGGTCCATGATGCTACCAGAAGAATGTCTTGTGATATCATGATGCTTCTCGTCCCATCCAGAACTTGGATGAGCAGAGACAGCCAGGAATGCTACAGCGACTTAAGCCAACTTATTTCAAGCTCAGAAAAGGCTGGAGACCCGAGGTGTGGTCCAAGGTTCTGGATGGGGGCAGGGCTTAGATTCTATCCAATCTGATTTGCCCATTTCTGGTCAGCTGACTAAGCATGATGAAAGCAAAACGGTGCTCGCTCCGTTATTAGATTTCTTGGGGTCCTCGAAAACCCCAAAGCTGAGGGCTAATTGGTGCTCCCCACCCCCCCAAAATTAAAGGTTTCCAGGCTTTATGGGCCACCTAAGCAATTCTGAACAATACACTCACCAGAGCTGCGCCAAATTATACATGTGTTTCAACAAAGATTTTAAATGGGCGGGGGGGGGGGTGAAATTTTTTCCATTTTTCATTGAAAAACCAAATCCAAAAACTGAATTTTAATCAATTTTCAACAACTAATTTAAAAAAAAAGTTATTTTTTCCCCCATTTTCCCCACTTCCTCCCCCTCCCGCACTTTCCAAATGGGGAAATGAAACAGAATGGGGGAGGAAGGGAAACATCTTTGGGTTTTTCGTTTTTTTGTTGAAAACAGAAACTTTCAGAAGAAACAAACAAACGTTTTCATGGGCGGGGGGCAGGTTTTTCCCCCATGAAAAGTGTTTTTGAAGTAAAATGTTCCGACTAGCGGCGACTTTAACACCCCGCAGGTGGCTGAGCTGGCAGAGGGAACCTAGCCATGGGCACTCATGTCAAAGCACTGAAGCTGGCCAACACAAAGTGAAACGGGGGCATCGAGCCATCTGAGGGCAAGGGTGGGGAATGCTGTTCCAGCATCTGCAATGTGGGAGTCATACCAGAATACACGAATAGACCCTTGTGTAGAGGGCAAACCTGACAGCCAGATACTCGAGACCCTTCCCCACACCAGTCAGACGTCCCGAAGGGAGCCTGTGACACGGCCATGCTTAATGGGAGCAGTAGTCCAAACGCCTTACCTTGATCTGAGGGCACAGGGCGTAACAGGTGAGCTCAAATCGAACCTGGTCATTCCCCTGAAACAGAACAGAGGGGAGTTTAGGAATGGCCCTGAGCCCCATCCCATGAGTTCAGACTTAGTGGCAAAGGCTGTGATCTTGGTCCACGCCACCACCAATGTATGAAGGAGACAACATCCCAGAGCCGGCCTACATGAAGCAAGCCTGTTGTCCCCACGCAGAGTTGAGGCTCGGTCTCTGGCCCCTCGCCGGGTGCCCCTGCCAGGGCCAAGGTCTGGGGCTATGCACGCCATCTCCAGGGGCTCAGGCTTAGGTGGAGAGGTCTTTGGGAGAGCAGATGAGATGCGAGAACATGAGTCTATCAAAACCAGTGATGCCTTGTGGATTTCCCAACCCACTGTGAGAGCAAGCGAGGGACAAGCCAGCATGCAGGCAATCATGTCCCCACCCAGTCCCAACGGCCTTTCCCTGGACAGGCCCTTGAAGGCCAAAGCCCAGTGGGACCCAAAGGGTGGGGAAGGTTTGGGGGAGGGACTGTGAAAGTCTCAGCAGATCAGATCCTCAGCTAGCCTAGCTCATAAAGCTTCCCCAGCTTCAACAAGACGAGGTTCTGGCCCAGTTACTCAATCTTCTGCCCCACTGTTGGCAAATAAAACAAGGAGGAAAACTCTGCAGCTTTGGATTGAAGAAGAGAAACTACAAAATCATCAATATTTCAACCAGGCCTAGGAAATGTGCAGTTATTGGAAAGAAGGAAAAAACCTGAATTAGGGAAAGAAGTGAGGGTTGGTCTGTCCACGCCCCGCATTTGCCATATTTCCTGGGACAGCGGCTAATGGGCAAGTAGCCCCTAAGTACACCACTGTAAGAGCATGAGAGCCAGAGAGACCCAGACAGTATCTGTCTCTAATTAACCTCCTCTCGCTGCAAGCACTAACCCATCTGTTTGAAAATGCCTGGAGAAGACGAATGCTGGCTCAGTGCCATGTCACAGCCATAGCGCTCCGTGGTCTCCGCCTCAGCTCCTAGCCAGGCGCTACGCAGAGCTGGGAAAGTCAGCGATGGCCTTGCAATGCACTGTTGAGGCCAAGTCTTTGGCAGAACATGTGTGTTTGCACAGGGATGTGTAAGTCCATTCCAAGCTTGAGATACCTGTATTAATCATCCCCTGCCCTAGCACCCAGGAACCATAACAAGCAGTCTCTCAACAGGAGGTGCCATCTAGTTCGAATGAATAAACCCAAGGGTCTGCCACAATCCACTAACAAATCTGTGGCTGCTCAGGACTCCGATTCGTGCTATGCTGCCATTCAGAACTTCACAACAAAACAGGGATGGAACCCAGATCCTCCTCTACCAAAAGCAAAAGGAGAATATCCATTAGCTGCTAGCAATATAGGGCCTATGGCACACAGCTGAGCAGTTCTGGCTCCATCCACAAGAGGGTAGTGAGGTGGAATGATGCTTATTCATGATGCTAGTTAACTGATGCCATGCATGTTTCCCTTGCATTGCCCCCAGAAGCGCACCAGGCTTGGGCACAGGCAGATGAGGGCCCTTCATTTGAGAACAGTGCTCTTGGGCAGCAAATCATTACAAGGGGAATGCAGCCAATCTGAACTGTCCTGAAGGGACCTCCAGCTACTAGACCACTCAGGGCTTTCAGTCATAAAGATCCTGGATATTGCACAAGTAGCTAGATTGAGACAATCCCAGGTGGGAAAGACATTTGAAACGGAGGACTTGTCTACGTGGGGAAATTTACCAGCACTACTACACTGGTATAATTCCTGCTGGGCACACTCTTTATATGGAATAAGAATGATCTTTTTTTCGGTTTAGCTTAGGTCACTTCCAAACAGTTATACTGGTAGAGTAATGCTAGTAAACTTCCCCATGTAGACAAGCCCCGAGACAGAGACTCCACCTTTAACTTGTGGTCTACGTATCTTGAATTCACCCGGATGCATCTACGTCCCATGGTGAAGGCTGAACAGTCGATTGGCGCCAGCACCGGGGACAGAACTGTGCCATGGGCAGGATGGCAGAACAGCACCAAGACGTTCTCACCAGTGTTTGCTAGGGCGGGAGGGAGGGGAGAGAGAAATAGCTTCCACATACATCAAGCAGTGCCCGTAGCACCATGGGTGTATTCCACCAAAGGTCTAGTTTTTAAATGTCACTTTAAAGGGCCAGATTTTCCCAACTAGCTGAGCTCCTCTCCCCACATGCACCCAAAGGGCCAAACTCTTTTGCCAACCTGGCCCTTTGGTGCCACGGGCCATCGCACGCAGCTACAGTCCCACACCCAGCCTAGTGCAGCTGCTTGGCTTTAAACCAGAGCTACTCTCGCTGAGGGCCCTGCCCCCTAGGAGCAGGGGTGATTCGTGAGAGTCCAGGCAGGAGAGATGGCTGATGATCTGGTGGATCTGGACACCCATTCATTATCAGACGTTGCCAACAAGCTCCCTGGAAAGGGCTTCCCAATGAGGCCAGGTACCTTGGAGAGGGAGGGTTTGAGCAGCTCTGGGAGCTTCTAGGGGAAGAAAGATGACAAAGGCCCAATTTCCACCAACATCGCGGGCAAATGGGGCACCCCCTCTTCTCTAGATCAGGCTGGTTACATTTGCTGCTGGGCCAAGGAGGCCCCCCCGGGACTATTACACACACGCACATATTCCAGGGCACTCATTTCCCTTACAGGCCCCAAACAAGTCCATCTGCTCCCAAGACAGGGCGCTGCAGATGGTGCGCATTTAAGATGCTGGAGCCCCTGCTGCTGCCTCAGCCGGGGATAGCACGCTCCCGGGTCGAGTTACCAGCACACGCTCCCTCCGACCCGGCTTAATGGATGGGGGGGGAAGTTAGAGACTTGGCAGCAGCTTAGGGTGCAGCTTCCTTGCTGCTCGTGGACGCTGGAAGAGGGGGAGGAGGGTTGGTTTGTGCAATACCCAATAATGGAGGTGACATTTTAACTGGGAAGTGGGGAGCTGAGCTCAGTGCAGAGAGGAGGGATTTTTCCCTAGGTGCCACATCACTCAAGAGCGCCCTCTGGTGGATGGTTGGAAGAGGTGAGAGGCGGCTGAGTCTCCAAACAGAGTGACTGGGACACACCCACAAGGGGCTGCGCAAGAGGGGATATGGGAAATGCCCCAGCAGAAGCAATGGCTCATTCAGGCCTGTCTCCAGCACTGGCTAGTACCAGATGCTTCAAAATGCCATAAAAAAAAATAACCCATCCCCCACACACACGGCACTGCACGAGGCAGGAAGCTTCTCCCTGTCTCCCGCTCGTGACCAGCTTACGAGAAGTAGTGATTTGAGAGCCCTAAAATGCTACCTGAGCCCGTATAATTGCAGGGGATATTGCTAGCTCCTCTGAGTCTTCTTCAGCTTATTTGCCTCCAAAATGTCCTGCAGCAACAAGATACGCGGGCTGACGATTGCTACTGCGCCCAGGAGTCAGTTTAAGTATTCCCCGCTCACAGCTGGCCAGGTGGCAGCACTGCTGAAGAGGATCTGGGCTCCGAGTGGATCACACATTGAAATGAGGCAACGATGTGGTGCAATTGTGAAAAAAAACTAAGCTCATTCTAGGGTATATCAAGAGGAGTGTCAAGTGTAAGGCACGGGAGGTAATTGTCCCACTCTACTCAGCACTGGCGAGGCCTCCACTGGAGTACGGGGTCCAATTCCGGGCCCCCCGCTGTAGGAAGGATGTGGACAATTGGAGCGATTCCAAAGGAGAGCAACACAAACGATAAAAAGTTTTTAAAACCTGACCTATGAAGAAAGGTTACAAAAACTGGGCGCGCTTACTCTTGAGAAACGAAGACTGAGGGGGGGCCCGGTCACAGACATCAAGTGCGTTAAGGGTTGTTATGAAAAAGACGGGGATCAATAGTTCTTGCAGGCTGCTGCAGGTAGGACAAAAGTAACTGGCTTAATCTGCAGCGAGGGAGATTTAAGTTAGAAAGTTTTTCCTAATATCTAACCATAAAGGTAGGTTTACTTGGTCCTGCCTCAGTTCAGGTCCCTTCCAGCCCTACACATCTAGGATCCTAGGATGCTTTTCAGAATCCCTTTGCTTCTCTGTGGACCCTGGAGGTCTGATACCCCATCTGACTCTCCCAGGCTACATCATCACCTGGAGAACTCCGACATGCATCCAGCTTGGAAGCACAGAAGTTTTATAATGGTAACTACGGAGGAGCAGCCTCCAACCCACTCTGTCTCCAGGCCTCTTCTCGCCGTACGTTGCATGAACACTTTCCACAGAGGCTCTAACCTGGCCAACGACAAGTGGTGATAGTGTACGCAGGTTTAGAGACTTGTGGATTTTAGCAAGGAGGCAGGGCAGGGGGTGTACCCCATTTGTGCAATGTTTCCCCTGTTGCAATTCACCTTCAGGGGTTTGTTGGGGCTATGGAGGACAAGCAACTCCTAGCTGAAAGGAAAATGGAAACTGACCAGCCCTATGAGAAAGCTCCAGCTCGTTTTCCATAGGAAATAAAGTGACATCCCTCATCTGGTTTATATGGGCCGCTTCCCTCGCTGAGCTGCACCCGTCCTGTGGTCTCTGTCTGCCTCTAGCGGGGAATCTCTGCATGTAACCTCCCGCTCTGTGGGTCAGTCAGCTAGCTACACCTGACTACTGCCTTTCAATGCGGATTGCTAGCCCCCTCTAGTGCTAAATGCTGGCAAAAAACTTTCCGATCTGGTATCAACATCTCTGCCCCCTCTCTACAGAACAATCCAGCCAAGGGGAGCCAGCTCCGTGGCTCTGAGATCACTCCAGCAATCCGTGTTTGCAGATGGATGAGAGAGAGAGATTGTTTTTTTAAAACGCCTTCCCCCTGGATCCGAACCAGGGTACCCAGGTTCCTCAGGCTTCTCCTACTGCTGAGGACTGACAGATCAGCCACAGCCCTGACTGAAGCCAGGGGCTTTGCAACACAGAGCTCAATGGGACAGCAAACCCATGCACAATAAAAAATAATGCCTAGCACCTTTCATCAGGCAATCTCAGAGTGCAGTACAATGGATGTCAGTGTCATTAACCCCATTCTACAGTTGGGGAAACTGAGGCACAGAGCGGGAAGTGACTTGCCCACAGCTACACAGCAGATCAGTGGCAGAGCCAGAAACAGGTCTCCTGGGTCCCAGTCCTGTGATCTGTCCACTAGGCCACTCTTTGGGTCAAAACAAACCTTTGGGCTCCCTACTAACCCATTACTGGAGTTCCCCAAGAATGCGACTGTGCTCTCACACCTGTAGAGCGCAGGGCGTGCGTTAACCCTCCATTTCTGAGCCTCACCCCAGCACCACAGGTTCCTTGACCAGCAGGGGGAGGGGGATGAGCAGTTCTCCCCCTCCCCCTTTGGCCCAGCACACCACACTCAGCACCAAAACCGGGGATTGCTTCCCCAGGGGGCCTCCCACAGCCACAACGGCCCCAGTGCTGCAGCTGGAACACCGCTCGTTTCCCTCCCCCATCATCACTACCCTTTAAAATAAAACTCCTCCTGATCCAGGATTTGTGCTGTCAGTTGCCTGGCGAGGCCCAGGGAGCCAGGATTCTTCACCCCCTTCCGTGCAAACACAAGTTTTTTAAGTTTCTAACCAGAGCTGGGTGAAAATCAGAATTGCCATCCCGGTGGAAAGCCTGTTATTTCCAGGGTTGTTTTAGACCCAAAGGAGGATGAAAGGTTGAAATATCAACAAAGGGATGAAATTGCCATGAGGCACCATGGCACCTCGGGCAGCCACAGATTGAGCTGACTCAAAACATGTCAGTTCCATTCAATAAGCCAGGACATTTGATCCGTTTTTTGTTGTTGTTTTTTTAAAGGAAAGTTCCCCAGCCAGTGCTAACTCTAACGGAAGTTGCAGGAGAGCTTCCAGCCAAGAGCCCGAAAGCAGGGACTTGCTCTGTGATAGTCAGCAAATCATATTTCTGTGCCTCAGTTTCCCCATCTATAAAGTGGTGGGGGTGGGGGAACTCCTATCTACCAGCCTCGCATTCCTAGGCACCCAAAGCCCAGTCCCGCTGCCAGGCAATGGCCTGCCCTTCCTTTACCTTCCCGGTGGCTCCGTGGGAAACAAACTGGGCTCCCTCCTTCTGGGCAATTTCCACCTGCTTCCGTGCGATGCAAGGCCTAGCCAGCGAGGTGCCCAGGAGATACCTGTCCTCATACAGGGCATTGGCTTGAACCGCCAGCCAGATGAACTCCTCCACGAACTCCCTGCTGACATCTTCAATGTAAACCTGCACAATAAAGAGAGAGCCCCAAGCAATGAGGGTGGCCCAGGGCTCCTGCTGGGATAGGGTGCTGCTGGGGGGTGAAGATCCATTTATTCGATAGACAAAATATCCCCTAGGGGCTGGAACCCTGCTCCAACCACCTGCGTTTGAGGTCTTCCATAAACTGCACCTATAGATCTGACTAACTTCCTGGAGACAAAGGGCCAAATTTATCCCTGGAGAAGCGTTATTGATTTCAGTGGAGCATGAAACCAGCCCAGTGTCACCAATGACTCATATAAGCATCTCCCCTTTTCCAGGTGCGGGTGAAAGGTTCTGGATCAACAACTGTAGAAACCAAAGGCCCTTTTCTAGTCCTAGAACAGATACATCATGGCAGTAGCACATGGTTCCCTCCCTCCGCTGGGAGATGGTCTGAGACCACCAAACAGGTGGGAATGACTCTAAGTCCTAGTCTGGATGTGAACCAGTGACACAGACAGAAAGGCTTTGTAGCTGGTCAACCAACCCTTGAACCCACCAGCCTTGAAATGACTGCTCCTCGTTTGTAAGGACACAAAGAAAGGTTTGAGAGGGAAAATAAACCAGAAATGCTGGGGAGGAGCAGAAGAAGAAAAAGAAAAGGGATAGAGGGAAAAGAGGGAAGTGAGAAACAGAGAAGAAATATCGAAATTTGGCTGTAGAGAGGATTATAGAGGATTATAAATGATTAAGGAAACAAGAGAGACACATCGAGTTACGGATGTGGCTATGTGCAACGTCTCTTTGCATGTAGGATTTATTGGTGGTTTGGCCATTTATAGAGGGAAATCTCCGAAAACGTTTCTGACCTTGGGCAAAGAGGAGGGAGGACACCCCGCCAACCCCATCCAGAGTCTGGAGATGCCCCCAAAATTCTGAAAAGCCAGCAGATACGCAGCTCTCATTGGCCCAGTGGCAAAGCCCTGTACTTATGGAGCTGAAGCAGCCAGAACTCTGGTCCTAACTCCCCAGGCGTGTGCATGATTTACATAGCACACCTGTCCGTGAGCTGCAGGGATGGCATGATGACAGAACTGAGAACAGAGCTACGCCCGCAAGAGGCAACAGGGTTTGTGTTACCTTTCTGGCTCCCAGAGCTAGCGCCTTCTTTCTCGCCTCTTCAAAGTTCTCATTTTGCCCAATGTTGGCCTGGAAGTAAAAATGAGAAAGAGATTGAGCAGCTTGGCCCCAGCCAGGATGGCAGCCCCTAGCCCATCAGCTTGGCCCCACCGGGCTCCTACTGACAAGTCTCAAGTACTCCAAGGCATGAAGGAACACACAGTCATTTGGCTTCTTGCCGTAAGAGGATGGGGGAGGAATCCCCTTAGGAACAGAAGGCTCCAGGCTGTGGCGATTTATCTGAGCCAGAGGTTAGAACACAGATCGACCCAGCCTTTCAAGCTGTGCTTTCCCTGGTCATTCCTAGCAAGCTGTACTGGAGGGGAGACCAGGCCCCCCAGAGGTGCCACAAGATGAGCCCTGGAGGCTGCCCTACTCGGGAGACCCCTAGGTCACCAGGCGCCCAGTGGGGAACATAAGAACAGCCATACTGGGCCAGACCAAAGGTCCATCAGGCCCAGTATCTTGTCCTCTGACAGTGGCCAATGCCAGGTGCCCCAAAGGGAATGAACAGACAGGTTATCATCAAGCGATCCATACCCTGTCACCTAATCCCAGCTTCTGGCAAACAGAGGCTAGGGACACTATTCCTGCCCATCCTGGCTAATAGCCATTGAGGGACCTATCCTCCATGAATCTATCTAGCTCCCTTTTGAACCCCGTTATAGTATTTGCCTTCACAACACCCTCTGGCAAGGAGTTCCAGAGGTTGACAGTGCGTTGTGTGAAAAAATACTTTCTTCTGTTGTTTTAAACCTGCTACCTCTTAATTTCATTTGGTGGCCCCTTGTTCTTGTATTATGAGAAGGAGTAAATAACACTTCCTTATTTACTTTCTCTACAACACTCATGATTTTATAGACCTCAATCATATCCCCCTCTTAGTCGCCTCTTTCCCAAGCTGCAAAATCCCAGGCTTATTAATCTCTCCTCATACGGAAGCCGTTCCATACCCCTAATCATTTTTGTTGCCCTTTTCCGAAACTTTTCCAATTCCAATAGATCTTTTTTGAGATGGGGCGACCACATCTGCAGGCAGTATTCAAGATGTGGGCGTACCATGGATTTATATAGAGGCAATATGATATTTTCTGTCTTATTGTTTATCCCTTTCTTAATGATTCCTAACATTGTTTGCTTTTTTGACTGCCGCTGCACATTGAGTGGATGTTTTCAGAGAACTATCCACAACGACTCCAAGATCTCTTTCTTGAGTGGTAACAGCTCATTTTGACCCCATCATTGTATATGTATTGTTAGGATTATGTTTTCCATAATCACTAAGCGTCACTAAGACTGTCTGGATTGAGTCGCTTGCATGGCAGGAAAAGCCAACGCACTGTCTTGGAGATTTCAGTCCCCTCTACTAGACCGGTCCCAGCAGGACCATTTACGGCTGCACTATTGAATCTTGCTCATCACCCAGCATTAACAATGCTCATTTCTATTGACACTGACCAACACCCCCAGCCTAGGTGCAGCCACATCACCTCTCTAGCGCCCCTCTGCTCCTGCCCCTCAGCCACCAGGTGTACCCAACAGCAACCCCCAGCCCAGAGTTAGAGTGGCATGGGACCCCCTTGCCTGCTGATTTCGTGCCTGTGCCCCTGGCTCATGGACAGCTGCTCTTTACCTCTCCAGTGCACTAGGGGGAATCTGTTTGTTTGCAGTCACTGTTGTACCTGCTCCATAGACTCAGATCCCCTTTTGACAAAGGCCTCCTTCCTGGCCATCTAAAGGAGACAGAGCCCTTGGCTAAGTCCTTTCACCTTGGGGACACTGGGAGTCTAGCCATCCACCCCCAGCCAGGCAGAGTCTCTGCTCAGTAAGGCTGGCATGGCAGGTCTCACTCCAGCACTGCAAGGCTGATGTCCAGGCTTCTCAGTGGTCCCATTTTATTCAATTGGGAACAATGGCTCGAGAGGGGCCATCTCCCACTTGGCCACCGAATGTGCCAGCTGAGCAGAACCTCCCAGGTCACTGACCCGGGACGGGAACGTACTAGTCAATATTTAACCAGCTACGGCAGCAGGGTCACAGCTGCTGCCTCGGCTCCTGCATGCAGAGATTAACGCAATAGGAAGAGCACTGTGTGTTTCCCCATATTATCTGGAGCTAGGACCCCACTGCCACCCTCACCCTGCCTCCACCCCACTAACCCTCTCACGCCCCAGAAGGGGCTATCGCTGGGTGGGAAGCAGCGTTTTTCTGTCGGGGAAATTCCAAGATACTGAAATGTTTTCTATTCCACAACGGAATGAAATTTTAAAAAAAGAAAGAAAGAAAAGAAAATGGAAATTTCCCTGCAAAAACAAAATTTTGAAAACTATTCATTGCGGGTCAATGGAAGCCGTCTGGTCCCATTTCGACTGTTTAAACCAGTGGTTCTCAAACGTTTGTACTGGTGACCCCTTTCACACAGCAAGCCTCTGAGTGCGACCCCCCCTTATAAATTAAAAACACTTCTTTATATATTTGACACCATTATAAATGCTGGATGCAAAGCAGGGTTTGGGGTGCAGGCTGACAGCTCACGACCCCCGTATAATAACCTTGCGACCCCCTGAGGGGTCCCGACCCCCAATTTGAGAACCCCTGGTTTAAAAGATGTTTGATTAAAAAAAAAAAAAAAAGGGAATTTCAGTCTGAAAAATTGTTTCGAAATGAAAAGTCAAAACATTCCATCCACCAATGGCCAAACCGCTCCACTTCCTTTTTTCCTGAGCAAAGTTTCATCAGCATCTTCTAAGGTTTCCATTTTGATGAAAATGGGCTTTTCCACTGAAACAACATTTCAGACCCGCTCTAGCTGGTTCCCCCTCACCACGATCGCCTTGACCCCCTGACACCTGACAGGCCCCAGGCAGGGAAGCGGGGCCCTCCGAATCACATTCACCCCTGGGACACTTTGGACAGAGAAAAGAGCAGAGGGTTATTTTTTTTAAATAAGATCACGATTCTGTCACTCCAGGAGCCCAAGGCCCTGCAAGCGTGTCACCCCCTGGCTGCTGCGGTTAGACCCGGCACCATCGGGGCAGATGCTCACAGCAGCCCTGGAGCTGGCAAAAATGGCTATTTTCTGACAGCTCCCGCCGTTTAGCAGAACACGGAAAACCCCACCCCAGGGGGGCCCAGCCACTGCTTTTTAGAGTCCGTCGCTTTTCTAGAGCCTGCAAGAGACGGGCTAGAGAGTGTCAGGAAAAGATGGGGGGGCAGGCGGGGGGGCGGCAGAGAGAGGAAGCATGAGGCAACATGAGCTCCTCACCAGATAAGCGATGACATCATAGCCTTGCTCCTTCAGCCACACCAGGATGCAGGAGGTGTCCAGGCCACCGCTGTAGGCAAGAACCACTGTGCCCTTGGACTGAGACATCGCGTCTGGGGAAAGCAGGGAGACCCAGTCATTTACTTGCTGCTGTGAGGGACCCACCAGTGCTCCACCACAGACAAGTCCTCAGCCCCTCAGCTCAGCACAGAAGGGAGCTTGTCTAGTTAACCCTGAGGCCACTATTGTTATTCCCACTTTACACAGAGGGGAAACTGAGGCACCAAGCAGGGCTGTGACTAAGCCCAAGGTAATCCAGCCAGTAAGTAGCAGAGCTGAATCTAGGAACCCAGGAGTCCTGGTTCCACGCGCTGTTCTCTAGGCTGCTCTCTCCCAGAGCTGTGATTCCAACTCTGGGATTCGCCCGCTAATTAAAAACTACAGACTCTTTGACTAGAAACCCTCATTCAGAGCCAGAGCACCATTTTGCCTGGGAAGGGAGACAACAGTATCAGTCAGAGACAGGTTTCAGAGTAACAGCCGTGTTAGTCTGTATTCATAAAAAGAAAAAAGAAAAGGAGGACTTGTGGCACCTTAGAGACTAACCAGTTTATTTGAGCATGAGCTTTCGTGAGCTACAGCTCACTTCATCGGATGCATAGTCAGAGACAGAAACTCTTCAGCCCCCTGCTGGGGTTGCATACAACAGCCTGGTTTATTTCTCAAGTAGGAGGGCAGAGTGAGCCTGCCAGGGGAACAGGAGACATTCATCCAGCAGCAGACAGGGGACCCAGGGGATGAAACATATTTAGATTTTCAAAGAGCTTTCAGTGGGTCCTTCAAAAGAGATCTGGGGAATGAGTAACCAGCCTGTGAGGAGCAAAGTCCCCTTGTAGATTAAACACTCCTTAAATGGCAGAGACAAATGGGGTGCAGCGAGCTAGAGTCTCTGTGGGCAACAGAAATGTTAATGGCAGGGTATGTGCTGGGAAGAGGGCTCTAGAATATAGCCAAACCTCCCATGAACCTAGGTAAGTGCTGCAATGAACCTGGCATGTGCACCACTGCCCCCCACTGGATAAAATCAGAACTGTCCACCAGTGTCAAAGGCCTCATACTGCTAGTGGAGATTCTCCCGGAGGTCAAGTGGAGGTTGTCCCTGGGGTTGCCATAAAGCTGAACCTGGCAGCACAGTAACACCCGTGAGGTCCCAGGTAACTGTGGACTTGTTAGCGCTTGGTGCAGACTCACTCCAGTTTAAATACTGCTCTGCGTCCTTTGGCCTTAGCATGCTGGTTTATGGTGATCACGTTTTATTCACTTGAAAGTGGCTGCAAAGCAAGTTTCAAACTCCACCGAGGCTGAGATGCACAGAAAGCCAATTTTAAACAAGCCAGCAAGTGAGCCAGCCACATTTCTGAGCAGCTCTCCCCCCAGCTAGGACCAGCCATGCCACTTAAACTAGTACAGCATGGAGTCCAATGACAGGATGTTATAACTAACCTCCCTGTAGGGTGCTCAGCAAGTCACTAAGTTACATAACGTAACCGGGTTTTCATTACCCAGACAGTGGTTTAACTTTTGCCCTTTATTTGCTGCCACTTTCTCAAACCGGGCAAGTTACATAAGTGCCAACACACACTGCAACTGCACTGCTCCAACACAAGGCAGGATTTACACTGGATGCAGTACGGCATTCAGCTGCATAGGCATAAACCCCACCCTGCTTCAGTGCAGAAAGCCCATCTCCAGGGAGTTGCACAATGTCATGACCTCCATGGAGGTCAGATGATGCAAATTTCTCTAATGTCCCCAGGGCCTTAGATCCTAGCTGACAGGCTCCGGGGGATGGGGTGGGGGGGTTCCTTCACCACTGTTTTTTCCATTCCTAACTAAAGCATTTCTCCTGATCAGTTTGATGGTTGGGTAGCTGCACAGAAGCAGAGAGATCACCGAGCGTCCCACGACTCCACCTAGCTACCTGGTTTACACGAAAACTGCAGCCAGGCACAGAGACCACAAAAGAAACAAGAAGTGCAAAAAGCAGCTTGGCCCATTACCTTTCTTTGATGGACGAGCAGAAATCCTTCCTCAAGCAGTCAGCAAATGTCCTGAAAAAGAGGTAAGCAAATGAGACCAATATATCCAACTGTACACGAAAAGGCCACAAGGAAGAACAATTTAGATGGAATCCTAATCATGACCAGGCACGCCAGCTGCCTGCTCGGGGACATGGCAGGGCTAAAGCAGATCTGAACATTTTGCATTGGCAGGATGGTACATGACCCTGATCTCACACGTGGTAGTCAGGATTGGAGGATCTGCACCACTAGGACAGAATGTTGATCCTGCTTCCCCCAGCAGCCGTCACCCTTCATAACTTCATGCACCCAGCCAAGCGTGAAATGCTGCGGGTGGAGGGCTGGGTGGGGGGAGAAGGACAGGACACATGCCTGTGGTGGCAGCGTAAACAGAATCCACAGAGACATTCCCAAGCATTGTCTTCCTATTACTTACACACACACACACACACACCACAATTCCAAAGAGGGAAAGACTCCAAATAGGGAAACTGAGGCAGGGGCTGAGAGGGGCAGGGACTTGACCAAGGGGACCTGGGCCTCATTTATACTGGGAAAAAGCACCATGTTAGAAAACTTGCACAATGCTAGCCACCATTTGTCCACACAAAAGACAAGCTGTATTTAAAAACATGCTAGCTTGTCCTAGTAGATCCCAGGATTAACTACCAACCTGCTAACAGGAAGTCCCTAATTCCACAATGACCGGTGTGAAAGTAGAATGAATTATATTGAAATTATAATTCATTAAAGAAATGCTACTTGAAGGGTTTGTTGAAATACAGTTGTCAGGAAGAGAAACATTAAGGAGTGTGAGACAATGGGTCCTCAAACTAATTAACTTAGAGCTCCTACTGAGCTAGGAGATTGGTAAACGTTAGTATGCAAATAAGATATGTATGTATATTTGTCAGCTTCTGCTTTCTTTTGTCTCTTATGTTAAATTGGCTTTGACTTAGCTGTATAAATAAGTTATCTTGAGCCTCAGAGAGGGGCTCACATCTGGGTGCATTAGCAAAGCGCTTTGCTAATAAACAGAGTGGTCTGACAAATTACGTGAGTCCTGAATCTGACTTTGACACCGGGCAGCAGGGGGCACGCTGGGCGTGGTGATCGGGATAAACCGTCAGAGTGTGGAAGGGAAGCCAAGTGCTACTTCGGAGGCTGTCGGAAAATGGCACTCTTTAGAGGAATGCGTCTACACTTAGAGCTGGGTTTGATTCCCAGCTGGAGGAGACATACTCCCTGCTAGCTGTCAGCGAGCAAGTGCGCTAACATCAGAGTGCAGCCGCGGCGGCGTGAGCAGCGGGACAGGCTAGCTGCCCCCGAGCGTGCGCCCATCCGAGCCCCTAGGCACATACTTGGGCAGCTGGCCCGTCCCACTGCTCGCGCTGCCACGGCTACATTCTGATTTTAGTGCGCGGAGAGCTAGCACAAGCGTATCTCATTGGGCCAGGAATCACACTCAAGCACAGACATCCCAAGGACTTACTCATCTGGAGCATGACTGCCATGGAACCCCCTGGTTCTGGCGCGCCTCACCTGAGCTCAGGGGAACGAAAGCCAGTGCACACGCGTGCTAGCCGACCCTTTCCCAGAGTCTCTTAGCAGCAGAGCTGGTGGAGATGCTCCTTAAACAATGTTCATGCTGGTGACAAACCCTCCGCCGATTTCCACAAGGTGACCCGCTACTCTCAAACCTACGTTCTCTGGTGTAAGATCCAATTCTGCCTTAGCAGACAGTCTAGGTTCAGCCCAAGGCTGCTGACCTCACTGTCAATTAGTGTGCTGTCGGGGCTTGGTGCTCTGACAGGAACAGGTCAGGCACACAATGGGGCCGGGAACCTGCCACTGCCTGCAGTCCCTGCTGCCAATGCCCGGAATCAGCATTTCATTCATGGTTCCGTGCAGTGACTTGGATGAGAGGGGCGTGTGCACGCTGGTTCAGGCTAAACAGGAAATTGCCCAGCCCTGTCTGAGTGCCCGAAATGTGGACAATCCCAGTGCAAAGTCACTTTCACTTCTGCCTAGAGGCAAGGGGTCAAATGTATTGCTGAGGTAAAGTCGGCAGAGCTCCATTAAAGCCCATGGGGCCTTGCCACTCTATACCCGTAGTGAGTCTGGCTCAGTGCTGTCAGTTTCTAAATGAAAAACAGGCAGATTTAGTAACCAGTACATCCCACATGCCCAGCAATGACTCAGCTTCCCCGAACCTTCCCTTCAGCCCTTCCTGATTTCATCATTAGCCAGCCACTCCCAGAGCAGGTGGGGCAGGCTGGGATTAAGAGGGGAATTTTCAGAAGAAACTAAAACATCAGCTGGCATCTCACGGAGCATTTTCAGAGAAATGTTTTATTTCACAGTAATTCTGGGTGTACCCTCTGTCCCTTTTGATGAGACAGGACGTTTACACCAGGGCAGGAGTTTTGTTTCTTAATGGACTAGGTCAACAATGATGATAATCTCCATGCAGACAATGTTTCTCTGTCATACAATAGCTCCTTGTGTCCTTTGAGTGAATTTAGTGCTGGGAAAAAGTGCCCTGGAGAACACAGCCCTGCCTTTATCTACAGAAAAGGGACGGGACCCAGAACAACCACTGCTAGGAATGACGAGGGAGTTTAGCCTCTGTGGTCTAGTCTTTGCTTTCTCTTCTGAAATTGCCAGTTAGTACCAGCTGTGGTGTTTATGAGGCTGATCAACATATGCTGGCTAGCAGATATATCTCATATTAATAATATGTATTTGCCACACCATAGACACGTTAGTATGCATTAAGCACAAATAATACAGCAGTATAGCCTAAATTGGCCTATACCTTGACTATAATCCTGTTCTCTTATACTACGTATCCCATAACACCTTGCATTAGCTGAAGTAAGCTTTGGCATAAGCAGATAGGGAACTTGTCAAAATCAAGACACATTTGTTCTGTCTCTTAGTATAAGCTAGGGAAATACCTTCACAGACCAGTACCTGAAACCTTAGTTTCCAAAACAAAGTTAAGGAAGAAACAGAACAAGTTAGGGAACTGGGACATATGGGTTGGATTTTTGTGACATGTAAAGGGATGCATAACTCATATAAACTACCATATAAATACCACCAGTTGGAATGTGTCACTTTGGGAGCGTACCTCCTGCATAAAGTGAATGTAACAGTGCCGGGCACTTGTCTTATAAGATCTGACCTGAGACACACATGCCCCCACAAAGTACACTCCCAAACTCAGTCAACACAGGCCACTAATCAGCCATCAGGATGTTTATTTGGCCACTAATGACTTATTCTAGATTTAAACAGAGGACGCAGAGATGCATACGCTATTACCAGCAACCTGAGCCATCCTGGTCCCATGAGAAGGGACAGCAGTATAACGAATAGCTCTGCCAGCCAAAGGACAATACCTGGCTCAGGTCATTGTCACTGGAAACTAAACTGACACCACCAGCTCACTGTGTCACAGACAAAGGAGCCAGCCAATTGAAACAGCGTTTAGTGAATACTGATGTGCGGGGGTATGAATTGGCAAGCTATGGGTTTAAAACGCCAGCACCCATTAACAGTCCCCTGAGCCTTCATTAACTTCCTCTTATTGACCCATCTTGGAGTCTAAATGCCACCAAGCCCAGGAGATTACCAAATATACGCCTGTCACTGACCACAGTCCTCTGGGGTCTCCACCCAGATCTCTACTGGGGAACATGCCAGCATTGAAATGGACAAGGCTCCTGCTTATTGAAAGAGCAGGAAACTCGTAAATTTCAGTTCCACCATCTCCAGGAGAGAGCTGTCAGGATGAGCAAAGGGGACAGGGATAGTCACATGTTTGCAGTCTCAACAAACCCCGCTTCCTGGGGCGTGAGGATAAGGGTCTCCCATCCGGGATGCTCACACTTGTTGCAGTCTCTGTTGAGAGAGATGATTTTACTATCAAAGAACCATTTTCCAACAGAACACATCTGTGAGATGGAGGGGCCACATTCTGGGGCCTTCAAACTCAAGTGCCTCTTTCAAAAGTTTCACCAGTTCCTGGTGTGACTTCCCTACTAATAGTCACACAATCTTTTCCACTGCAGCCCACTGTAACCTCCCAGACAATGATCTCAGCGTCAGAATAAACAGGTGGAGCAGGCAAGCCCCTTAGTAATAACAGTACTTAGTTCTTTGCATCACCTCCGGCATTTACACATCAGAATAAATTCACAACTATCCCTGTGAGGTAGTGTGACGCTCTGTACCTCAGGGGGATACCCCAGACCCCCCATGTTCATCTTTATAAAATGATTCTGTGGTATCCAATGCAAAGATTGTCACGTCGGGTGTCTTTGGAAGGCTCACGATGCACTGAGCATGGTCGTTACAGTGATGTTATAGTAATTGTTACAGTAATGTTATATTAAGGTTATAGGTTATAATTTCATGTATATAGTTATGAGGCTGAAAATGTACCCTCATGGCTTAAAGTAAGCCCATGCAAAAACTCTCCAAGAACAGAGAGGCAGTTCACACCTCATCAGGGCATGGATGGGACAAACCCAGCCCAGCCTCACAGGAACAATGGACACTGGCTTAGGCAGCAACAAAAGAATCTGTTAAACGCTCGAGGGAGTCACCCCCTTCCTTTGGGCAGTTTGGGACTGCAATGAGGTAATGCTCACCTGACTCTGAAGGGGCAGGGGGGCAAAGCCAAGAGGAAAGAAAGGACATGATAAAAGGGAGAGACATTTTGCCATGCTCTCTCTCTTCCACCTACATCTTCAGACACCACCACCATCAAGCAACTGAACCACTGATCAAAGGGGAGAGCCTGGCTGAAGAGCCAGCCTGTGGTGAAAAGCATCGAAGTTTGTAAGGACAGTGAAAGTGTTAAGATCAGCTTAGAATGCATTTTGCTTTTATTTCATTTGACCAAATCTGACTTGTTATGCTTTGACTTATAATCACTTAAATCTACCTTTATAGTTAATAAATCTGTTTGTTTATTCTACCTGAAGCAGTGCATTTGGTTTGCAGTGTGTCAGAAACTCCCCTTGGTATAACAAGCCTGGTACATACCCATTTCTTTGTTTAATTGACAAACTTATATAAGCTTGCAGGGTCCGATGGGCATAACTGGACACTGCAAGACGGAGGTTCCGAGGGTTGTTTCTGGGATCGGAGATATTGGCTACTGTCATTCTGGGAGCAGCTGACATGCCAGAGGCTGTGCGTGAACAGCCCAGAGTGGGGGTTCTCACAGCAGAGCAGGGTAAGGCTGGCTCCCAGAGTCAAGGATTGGAGTGGCCTAGCAGATCACTGGTCCAAACAACACCAGAGGGGAACGTTACAGGTAGATACTATTATCCCCAATGGATGGGGAGACCGAGCCAGAGAAATGAAGGTCAGAATACTGTGGGTGCTGGGCTCTTAATAACCAAGCTGTGAGGTTTTGAAAACCTGGCCCTCAGGGACTTGCAAAGACAAACCAGAGAGAGGACGCGTGTGTTACAGTTGGGATGAGAACCCAGGAGTTCTGGGTCCCACCTTGGTGTTCATAGGCTGCATAAGTCACTGCGAGAAACACAGGGATGATTTTCAAGCACCTGTCCTCCTCAATGAAGGGTGAGGGAAATGCAGGGCATTGGGGAGATTTGGAGCAGGGTTGTTCTCTACGCAGTCTGGATCACCACAGGTTCCTGCAAGGAGGCAGTGACTCAAAGCTTCTTGCACCTGGGGATCATGCCAAGAAAGGCCGAGCCTGGCCAGGAAGGGAGAGGTATTTCCTGCATTTGACGGAGGGTGTCGGGTGAGATCAAATAGCTGTTGATTTCAACAACCAGCCCTGGGCAAAGGCAGATGTGAGTTTGCTTCCAGACACACCTGCCCACCCCGCACTATGCCAGGCTAACTGCTCTTGGCATGGAGAGTAAGGAGGGAGGGGAGAGGCGGGGTAGGCAGGTGTTTTAGAAAGAACCATCCTTTCCTAGTGTTATTATTTGTGTTGTGGCAGCATTCTATGCACCCATCACAGGACTGCATGGCGCTAGATGCTGTACAAACACAGAACAAAGAGGCAGCCCCTGCCCCAGAGAAATTACAGTTTAAGGCCACATCTATACCAGGAATAAGGTTTGTGTTTTAACCCACTAGCTAGTCCCTGGGGTTTACCTGGACCAATGATCACAAGCTAACCCTACAAATATCCCATCATCTCCACTAGGGGCGGAAAATCCTGACGCCATTGAAGTCAAGGGCCACAATTGCACCCTAGGATTTTAACACCTTAAAAAGAAAGGCCCCCCCCCACACACACACACACCCTGGTTTCCCAGGGAAGACAAGGCAGCTTACTGGCATACAGTGCCTAGCACAATGGGGCCCTGACTCACGACTGGAGCTCCTAAGTGCTGCAGCAAAACAGAATAACAGGCGTCACTGTTGCTGGGGACAGTGCTGTTCCAGGGCCACAAGCCATCGACTGGGGTGATGACGGAAGCTGGGTTTGTTAGGACCGTTTCTGCAGAGGCCTGGGGCACGTGCATTCCCTGACCCTGCCTCAGCCAGCCGAAGCGCTCTGCCAGATCTCCCTCCTCTCCCCACTTCAGTCTCATTTCTAGGCAGTTTTTGCTCCTCTGAAATGTTGTCCCAGGTCAGTGGGGAGGGACTGTCCCTCCCCAGCCCTGGATCCTGCAGCTCAACCCCCAGGACCTGGCAGAGACCCAGGCCCAACAACAAGGTGAGAAGCTGCTAAATGAGCAGGGCTGGCCCAAGTGGAGTTACTGGAGTCTGACTATTTAATTCACTGCCTGCCACTGTGTCCATTTCAGGAGGAAATGGACAGAGCAGCAGCCAGGCGGGGCGGGGCGGGGTGGGGGGGGCTGTGCTGGGGAGTCAGTGCCGGGGATGGAGGGAGCAGGGTGTTGCTGCCTGATGAGCAAGGGGGTCCCCTTCACCAGAACCTGCCCCCCACATTGCTTCAACACCATGGCACCTCCCCCCAGCCTCCCCCCACTGGTCCCCAGCTCCCGCCAGCCTCCCGCAGCTGGTCCCCGTGGATCTCCACCCTGCAGCATCCCTCCGGTGATCCCTCTAGCCTCCCTCCCACCACTGATCCTCCCCACCAGCCTCCCCCCACTGGTCCCCATGGATCTCCACCCCGATCCCCCTAGCCTCCCTCCCCCTGGCCCCCACTGACCCTCACTCCCCTACAGCTGTCCCCAGCTCCCACCAGCCTCCCCCCAGGGATCTCCACCCCCCAGCATCCCTCCAGTGATCCCTCTAGCCTCCTTCCCCCCACTGACCCTACCCCCATCAACCTCCCCCCACCGGTCCCCATGGATCTCCACCCCCCAGCATCCCTCCGCGGATCCCTCTAGCCTCCCTCCCCCCAGTGACCCTCCCTGCCAGCCTCCCCTGCACTGGTCCCCACTTGACCCTCACTCCCCCCACTGATCCCCACAGATCTCCACCCCTGATCCCCTAGCCTCCCTCCCCCCCATCCCCACTGACCCTCACTCCCCACTGGTCCCCACTCCCCCCCAGCCTCCCCACACTGGTCCCCAGCTCCTGCCAGCCTCCCCCCCACGGATCTCCACCCCCAGCATCCTTCCAGTGATCCCTCTAGCCTCCCTTCCCATACTGGTCCCCATGGATCTCCACCCCCCAGCACCCCTCCACTGATCCCTCTGGCCTCCCCCCCACACACACTAGTCCCCACAGATCTCCACCCCTGATCCCTCTAGCCTCCCTCCCCCCACGGATCTCCAGCTTCCCTCCGCTGATCCCGTGCCCGCGAATTACCCCGACAGGCGCCGCCGGCTCCGCTCCGCGCTCCGGACGCGGGGAGGCGATCAGGCGATGGGGGCACCGGGCAGAAGCGCCGCCGGGGCATCCCTGTTATGAAGCGCGGCGGGGCGGGGCCAGGAGGGGGCGTCTCCCTGCCGTGGGTGGCACCCGGTGGGGAGCGACTCCCCTTCCCGCAGGTGGGCCGGGGCCGGGGCCGCCCGCCTGCGCCCCGCGGGGAGGCACCGGGACCCGGCCGGCGCGGAAAGCTCCGGTGCCCCCGGATCGACCAGCCACCCGCGCCCCCGGCCCGCTGGCGGCAGAGCCCAGGCACGAACCGGACCCAGAGCCCTCTGGCAGGAGCCCCCCCAGCCCCAGCGGCACAAAGGCCCGGCGAGTAGAGCCAGGCCCCCGCCCCGCGCTCCGGCTCGTCCTCGGGGAAAAGGGGCCAAGCCGCCCCCCTCCTTTCGGAAGCTGGGCCGCAGGGCACGGGAGAAGGGCAGCACGGAGTCTGTGCCCGCTGCCAAGCCCTGCTCACGCCTGGCCGGCTCAGCGCCCCAGCGGCCGGGCAGGGACGCACGGGGAAGACCGCTCAGCACATGGGCAGCAGCTGCCCGGCCTCCGTGCTCAAACCGGTGAAGGTGACAGACTCCTACCAAAGACCAGCTCCTTTGCTTGGGCGCTGATCTGTTTGCTCTGGGATCCAAAGGTCAGGGGCTATTATTACTGGGCCTATTTTGGGACCCTTCTAGCCGGGGTGACCGCCGCGTATTCCCCCGAACAGAACCGTCTCTGGTACCTTGTGCTCCTCCGCCGGCCTTGTAGCCACCCCTTTGTCTCTCATCTGGTGATGGCTGGCTCTGGGGGCAGCTCCCACCTTATGTCCGGGGACAGCACGACAGGGCCCCGATTCCCGACTGAGGGCGTAATGTACATAATGACCAGCAGCGGCTCTAGCAATGGGAAAATACTTACAGACCATCCACCTCGGACACAGGAAAATGGAGATTTTGACATACACCCCCATGCCAGCTCTCTGGCGAACAGAACTGGGGGGGGGGGGGTGTATCATGGTGTGTGTGCATATCACTAAGTGTATGCGCCCTCATTATTCTCCATGGACTGGCACAATCGTTTTTAACCCAAATGCATTGCTAATTGCCATGGAAATAGTAACACTCCCTACTCATAGAGCAGTTTCCTGCTGAGAGTCCCGGAGATTCATGAATTGTTGTCCTTTCACATGGATTGTCACAGGGGACAAGCATTATTAGCCTGACAGAAAGTTTAAGGCCTAAATTTTCTAGAGGCCATTCATTTTGGATGGCCAACATTAGATAGGGCTTGACTTCCTGCGATGCCAGGCACTACCAGCCCCCACTGGAGCGGTGGGCCGGTGTCAAACAGCTGCTCCCCCAACCTCTGCTCACAATCCAGGCTCCACCCACGTCTAAAATGAGATTGTAGATTGTGCAGCTCCTCACAGTACCACCAGGCAAGATGTTTATACCTTGCCCACCACTGTGGTATCTGCTCATCCCTCCTCTTCCGTGCATGCGGAGATCACCAGTGTAATAGTTAACAACATGGACGTGTAATTTGCCATCATTAGTCTTTGGAGTTAACACATCAAGTAAAGTGAATAGGTGCTGTTTCAGATGTCAGCCTTGCCGTTTTAGGCTCTCTCTGCAGACATCACTGCAAGTGTTTACACCCAATTCACAGTTTGGAGGCATGCTTCATGGCCACAGAACACTGCAGAAAGCTTAGATTCTGGACCACAAGATACAGTCACCAGGAAGAGGTACCAGGAGTCAGGCCAATTTAACCCCTGAGTTGTTGGTGCTCAGCACCAGGCCTTAGATGTCTTAAGTTGGTCAAAACAGAGACCCTCAAAATTAGTGTCTACTTTTGAAAATGTTAGCCTTCAGTGACTTGTCCATGGTTGCACAGTGGATCTGTGGCAGACTTGGGAATAAAGACCAGATTTTCTGAGTCCCACTCCTCTGCTTTGGGCAAGTCACAATCTCTCTATGCCTCAGTTTCCCGCTGGTAAAATGAGAATATCTCTGTAAAGCACTTTGATAGCTATGCATCACATGTGCTATTTACGTATTACTTAAATATCTGTAAAATGGGAATACCATCATTAAGACACTGAGATCTATGGAGGAAAAGTGCTAGGTTTTATTATCAACCTCAAACCCACTCTTCCTTGGCTATCCAAGCCCACAGATTCTTCCCCTTTCTCCTAGCTGAATATGCACCTGTCTGCGCCCTAGAGGCATCCTTTGACGGAGAACATAACTCACCAGTTATTAAACAGCTGACAGCCCGCCGGGTTGTTTATTCCCCCTGTGTACAAAGTGTCACTAGCGACTGCTTTCCTCATTACAGAATCCTCATGAAGATAAATGCAACTGACAACCCAGCTCTTCTTGTTCTCTGCTGCAAGGAACGTGGCAGCCCTGCACCCGCTCCCATTAGCCCTGGTAAACTGCTGTTACCGTTGGTCATTGTCACCCAGCACAGCACAATTGCTGGGATGCTGGTGTAAGGGCCTGCAGGCTAGGGACTTCTCCATGAGAAGGCAGCAGCACCGGGCTATTCTGCAATGACACAGGACATTGCTGATGACAACAAGGAAATACCTTCCCGTTGGGGTAAACCCTGACTAGCTCCAGCGTGCAAACCCTGGTTTGCCCTTGTCTGCACTTAGGTAGGGAGGGGGTCGGGGGGTAGGTGCAGTGATACTGAGTGCTGGAGACCAATGGTTCCTGCCTGGCAGTCTGTGCTGCCCAACATCACGGCATGGGCTGCAACCACAGTAGTGAGTTGGGGCCCAGGTACTTGCAGTGACAGGGTAGCACACGTGGGGTACTTTGGTTGTGGTTTTGGCCCCTGCCCCTAGCTAAGCAGAGAGGCCAAGGGACTGAATGGGCCTCTGAAATTGAGCTCTAAGTTCTCACCTTATAGGTGACGCCTTCTAGGTCAGTGGCCAGGAGAGAACATGAGGCTACACATTGGAAGTTTGCTTTGCCCTGGCTATGATGTCCCTCTTCCCCAGACAACTCCAGCCTCCAGGGACGTCAATCAGGCACCTTTCACCGGCACTGACTGCACTGTAGTATCTTTCAAATCAAACAAGGAACTAAATCAAATGTCCATGGAGCAAAAGCAATGTCCCTTTGTGGCATGAAATATTGACAAGAATGTCCCTAGGGACAAGCCCAGCTTCCTGCCACTCTCTGCCAGCAAAGGGCCTTGCAGACTATGTCTTCAGCTATCTTCCAGGACAACCAGCTAACATAATTGGGAAGTCTTTAGGGAGATGGCATCTTGATGCCTGACTGATGAGCCCCAGACAGTGCAGTTAATTTCCCACGCTCTTAGTTTTCCACTTAACCACAATCTGGTGCCCCAGACACATCAGGAAACGAGGCCTCTTCTGTACCAGTACTAATAATACCACCTAGCTCTTATCACCAGTAGATCTCAAAGCACACTGCAAAGCCCATTACCCCCATTTAACAGATGGAGAAATTGAGGTACAGTGACTTGCCCATGGTCACGCAGCAGTCCAGTGGCACAAGTGGGAGAACCCAACTCTCCTGAGTCCCAGTCCAGTGCACAATCCTCTAGGCAACACCAGGTCCAGGACTCACGCTGCCATGGGGAGGTTGAGGGAAATGCCCAGTTCCCTTTTGAAAATAAAGCAGGAAATTCCCAGGTTAAGAATTTAGCCTTCAATCACCCCTAGGAACATCTGTTTGATCCATTTGGCCAATCCCTTAGACCCAAGATGGTACAGTGCATGCTGGGATCTGCAGGCTCTGCAGATTATTGGAGAGGAGAGCAACTTCACCTTGTTCTGTTTTAGGCAAAATTAGGTATGTGGCACCCATGTTCCCAGCACATTGGAAAGCTTGGGTTCCCCGAGACAGAGGGCTTTCGCCACAGCTGAATGCAGCCACCTCTGGAACATGGCAGCCTCTGTTGTCCCAGCCACACACCATCAGCAAGGTCTAGAAGAGGGAGTGGTGAATGAGAGAAACCCTCCCCACACTACAAATGATTGCCGTCACATTGAATCCCTGCCCTTGAGGGCTGCGAGATTAGGGGGTCAGATGAGGTTATCAGGCACAATGCATCACACGGGGGTCTTGGTGGTGGTTTTGCGGAGGGGGGGTAGGTGGGTCAGGTGAATGGGAAAAAGGGAGGCATTTGCAGCAGCAAAGCGACTGGTTTCATTCAAATGGCTCCAGCTGACGCAGGATCAAGCCTGTTCCATGTAAGCTCCAAACTTCCCAGCTCCCACCAAGCCGGACAGCTGCACAGGGCCAGGGACACATCACAAGGGGGCGTTTTGAAATCCAAACAGCCCTCTCATGACTGGGTCGCTTGACTTCAAAGAACACAGCCTCCTCCCTGCTTAGCAGGGGCGTTGGGGAACTGGGAGCCAGCGCTGTGTGAGTCTCAGCACATCGCAAAGCCCAGGCCAGGGCCAGCAGCACAACTGTGTAGAGCCTTGCAAGCCCCCGAACCTGCTGGGAACTGATCCCAAGTGTCAGCTTTGGTTGGGGGCTGAAAACAACCTGAGCGACCCTCTTGGGCTTGGGTCGTCCCAGATCACCTCCTGCCCAGGGCCCGGGGGGTCGGCTGGTGCCCAGCTCCTGCAGCTGCAGAGGGAGAGAGCTGGCAAGTCACTGCAGCCTCTCCCTCTGCAGCCGACACAGTGTAGCTGGCAGGAGCTGGGCACGCAGCTGCCACCACTGCGCTCAGCCCCTGCAGGCACGAGGCGGACAGAGACTGTTTGCAGGCACAGGGAACTGGCAGCACTCCCCAGACAAAGCCCCAAGGACGATGCAGTGGGTGTGGTGCTGCTTACGCAGGTCTGGGTCAGGTCTGAAAATAATGCCACCCTCTGGGGACAGGTTCAGGGTATCGGAGCTCAGGTCACGCTCTAAAAGGGGGCCTGGCCTGAGCAGACCGAGCACCAGGTAGGTCAACGCAAAGCACCAGGCACAAAGCGGGCAAAGGGCCTTTGCGTTTGCAGGGCAGCTCTGCACACTACCAGCTCCAGCAGAGCCATTGCAGGGCTTGGTCTTTCCCTGCAGCCCCTTCACCCCAGGGCTTGGCCCAGCAAACCTCCATGGACGCTCTCTCGTCCTGTGTGCAATTTCCAGGCATCCTGTCTCTTATGGAGCCTGAGCCGATACTGCCGCAGCCAACAGGCATTTTTCCATTGACTCAAATGAGTGGGGATCAGGCCCACAATGAGCGTGCTCTCTGGGTAGGTATGAGATGTCCAAACACCTTCTCTTTATGGGGAGCTCCCTCATTCAGATGGTCCCAACTTGACCCCTTGATGATCCTAAGAGGTCCACAGAACAGGAGCTCCTTCTGCTGAACTGTCTGTGTGCTCCTGATATTGCTAAGGTAACAAACAAGAAGTGGGGAGGATACTCTTTCCACATCCTTGCTCCATCACACAAACCCAGTTATTTCGAATAACCATTGCAGGTCACCTCTACACAGGACCCAGCACCCCCTCGCTGGTGCTGAGCACACAGCTACTGCAGAAGTCAGTGCCACCAGCACTGTGAGCAAACAGCCCTGCGCCCTCTGACCTGACGTGGGGGCCCTCTCCAGAAACGGAGCTAAAGATCACTGAAAGGAGAGAGGATCTTTGTATCTCCAGATCCCATCTGTTCCTGCAGCTTATTCCCACCCTGAGGTCATAACTGCACCTAGGGCCTGATCCTGCATCTACCGCGGTCACTGACACAGCTCTCATTGGTTTCAGTAGTACAGGATCAAGCTGTGAGATACGCGATGACTGGTGCCCTGTCACTGCCACAGGTGAATAACTTTGGGCAAGTCATCAGGGCTTAATTCATGCCAGGGCTGAGCCTTGGCACCTCTAGGCTTGGCAGTTCACAGCCCCAGCACCTCTAGGCCTGCTGCATCAGTTATGAACATAAAAAATAAAAATTGCTTGAGCCCCGGCACCGCTATCATTACAATTTAAGAACTGCAAGTCACTCACCTCCCTGTGCCTCAGTTTCCCCATCTATAAAATGGAGACAGATGACATTGCCCTCCATTGTAAAGCGCTTTGAGATCTACAGATGAAAAGCACTGTAGAGGCACTAGGTGGTGTTATTACCATTGTAATCTCCAAAGCCAATGGGGATGCCTGGAATGGAGGATACGAATGAGAAAATGGGTCAGATCCTGCCCCCCTGAGTTCAGCAACAGCTGGCTGCTGGGACTGAGAGCAGAGTCAGGCCCCCAAGCTCCAGTCCGAAATCTGAAGCGCCGTCATGCAGTGCAGAAGGACGATGCCCTCAAACAACATGACTGTTTTACTCACAAAATCATCTTTATTTGGTACAAAACCAGAAATAAATAAGTGTGCTGAGAAACCAGTTTGATTATAACAAAGACTGACCACGAGGGAACTAACCTTTTAATATGTGGTTAGCAACAAACCCTTCAGCCCTGGAACTCCCTTCCCAGCCCTCCCACATCAGCTTGGTGGCTTTTTAAACATCTGCCTCACCCAGCACTACGCAGTGCATGCTTGGCCTCGGGATGGCTACAGGACCTGTGCAACGCTAGCAAACCTCTGCACCACTGCCAGAGCTGCAATGTGCATCTCAGCTCTCCGAGCAGTATGCACCTGAGCACTCAATGCGTGGACAGGGCACGGGATGGGGACTCAGGAGACCTGCGGTTCTGTCCCTGATATGGGCACTGACCTGCTGGTGACCTCTCTGGGCCTCCATTTCCTCTCCCACCCTTGAGCAATGGGGCTGTGATCTCAGATGGGGTCTCTAGGTGCTACCCCGATACAAATGGAAAAGAACAGTAATGGCCTGATGTCTCCAGCGTCTGTCTCAGGTGAGTTACAGGCTCCGTGATTCCACCTGAGAGCCAAAAGCCAAGGAGACTAACAGCCGCTGGAGGGTTTCCCTTCCCAGGTTCTCGGTATCTCAGCTCTGATTGCCCTCAAGGCCATGTAGGCAGCTCTGTTTGCTTAAAAGCTGCATGTGATAGCAGACCCAAGGACAGCCCCATGTTGCAAGAGACTAACAGCACCTGATGTTTACACCCCTCACCCCTCCACCACTGCTGAACACTGGATGAACCAGGGCCTCAAGCCCATTCTCCTCTGCTGAGCTAGTAGGTGAGGCGATGGGTACAATGTCCAGACAACGAGAGGTCAGCATTTGCAGGCCTCCAAACTGCCTTGGCACCATCCCACGGGGTCAAGGCAATTTCGCTCACCAAGGGATTGAGCCATAGGGCTGGGAGTAGGGTTGCCAAATATTGGTTGGGCATATTGCTGGAGGTTTCATCACGTGACACCATCTTTAAATTAAAGATTAATCTTTAATTCCTGGAGACTCCGGGACAATCCAGGAGGGTTGGCCACCCTAGCTGGGAGCCAAGGGAGGGGAGTTTTACAGGATCATGGGGAACCTCTTGCAGGGCACTGAGCTGATGGCAGGCAATGGGGCTTGGGGATACTAGGGAGACACACAGGGGACAAAGGCAGAAGCGCATGTCAGACTGAGCTGATGCCACGTACGGGAGATGGAATCAGGAACAGAAGGAGAAGGAGACAATGTCTGGTGGGGTTTGGGGCGTGGGATCAGCATCTTCCCCCGTCCTCTGGCTGCCATTAGTAGGGGTAGGGTGAGACGGAAATGAGGATGAGGAAGACGCTCCGTGCCCGCTGCTCGCCGTGAGCCAGGGCCTGCACCTTCAGCCGATAGACGCCGGCAGCGTGGAGTGGGCGCAGTGTGGAGAGGACCCCCCGGCCTCTCTCATCCCGGAGGGCGAAGGGGCTGTCCGGGCCCTGTTCCAGCAGAGTGAAGACAGTGCGGTTCTGCAGGAGGCTCCCCTGGGAAGAGGCAGTGAGCTGGACAACGTCGTGGCCAGCCGGGATGCCAAAGGGCAGCGTGAGAAGCTCGTACTGCAGGGTGAAGGGGCCTCCAGGGCTGCGGCGGAAGCACACTCTGCACGAGAACAGGCAAAGGACGTGGGTGAGAGCGGAGAGGAGCGGCAGCACGATCTGAGCCTCGGGCTAGCAGCCAGGACTCCTGGGTTCTAAGCCTGGACAGCCTTGGACAAGTCACTGAGCCAGTCTGTGCCTCAGTTCCCCCACCAGGGAAAGGGCGGGGGGAGGGTCAGACTTGGCAATTCTCAGCACTTTACCTCTTCAAAGTGCTAAATATCATTAATGTACTGAAATGGGCATGTGCCAGTCCAGGCCCACTGGTGTTACACCCAGGACCTGACCACCCCCACAACCTGACAGCAGAGCTGAGAAGAGCATTGGCAGGTTGGTCACGCCAGGAGAAGAGGAACAGCTGCCCCGCTTGGGTACACCCCCCCTCCCAAAAGAACTTCTCCCCCCCTCCCCACCTTACCCTGGCCTGGAGCCTCTCCTATAGCCTGTGGGGCAGGGTGTATCCAGGCACTGGGAGCCTCCCCGCGTGTTAAAACACACCTGGCTCGGGTTGCAGTGAATCCTCCCCTCTGCACATTCATCTATGTCTGCAGAGGAGAAAGGAGGGGGGAGTGAGCACAGACAGGTGCTCAACGGGGCCCAGGCTCTGCTGCTGGGGGACCCTGCTCATTGTATCACACCCCTCTGTGCATTCAGGTGAGCAGCTGCGCCCTGGAGAGCTCCTCCATTTTACCTGCTGGGTGAGCTGCAGAGTCTGCTGGCAGCAGGCACCCGCCCAGGGCACCCACCCAGTTACTAACATGCCCCCAGAGCAGACTGTGCATGACCATACTGCACTTGGGTCCAGGAAGCCACAGAGCCACACAGGGGCGCCACAGCAATTCCTGAGCAATGGCTTGGCAGAGGGGGCAGGAGGACCATGGCACTGTGGGCTAGTGGCCTGAGGCCAGGCATAGGCACCAGGAGGTCCCAAGTTCTAAGTCTGGCTCTGCCACTGCCATGCAGTGTGTCCCTTGGGCAAGTCACATCACCTCTGTTTCCTGCTCCATGGATTGGTGGCAGTGATACTAAGCTGCGAGCGCCATTTGTGAGGTGTAGGAATTTAATGGGCCAGATCCGGCCCTGGCTTAGCTCTGTTGACTTCCCTACAATGATGCCCCTTTGCTTGGGAGATGAAAAGTGCAGCACCAATGCAGGCACTGTGGGGAGCCTGGCAGCTGGGTGGGGATTTTGCTGGCGCAGCCAGAGACAGATGTGAAATCCAGGCTTTAGAAAGGGAGATTAGGGCTTACAGTATCGAAGTGGCAGGGAGGGATGGACGGACACACACGCTATGTAACCGACTCCTGAACAGCACGCACTGACCCCGGCAGGTTTCCCCATTGGGCAGCAGCCGGTAGCCGGCCGGGCACAAGCATTGGTAGCTGCCCTCCGTGTTCCTGCACTCGTGTTGGCACAGGTTCCGCACCTGACATTCGTCAAGATCTGTGTAAAGAGAAGGGAGGGGAAGAGAGGAGAGATTCCGAGTCTGGCACACTGCAATGCACTGCTGTGCCCCCCACCCCCCACCCCGAGGGGCAACCCCAGCCCCACATGCAGCATGACACTGCCCCCTATGCCTTCAATGCACAGCCACCATGGTGCACAGTGCCACCGAAACAACCCTGCAAAGGCGTAAGGCCCTGGCAAATGCTCCCATTTACCCCCCCTCCAGGGGAGATCTGGCCCAGGGAAGCCCCACTCCAGCCCCAGAGGGGACCAAAGGCCTCGGCCCCAGAGAGACCAATTGTATGGGGGAGCAGGTAGAGCCACAGAATGGCTGGCGCAGTGGGGAGGAAGAAGGGAAGCAGGAGTGAGGATAGTGGGTTATAAGACGGGCTATTCCCTTTAGGCCCTGGTGGGCACCCAGATCCTGCATGACCCTTCTGTCAGCCCACAACCTCTCTGCTGATGCTGGCACGCAGAGCGCCTGCTTGCACCAGTGGCTTTTGCAACATGGACACTTGTTCATCGGGAACTGGATTGATGGCACCAACCCCTGCCCCCCGAGGCAGCCAGCAGGTGCCGCAAGCTTTCACTTGCCCCCCCAGCTAGGCTGGAGTTGGGCCTGTTCCAGCTGCATCGCTCCAAGGCTCCCCCTTCTGGAGCGACAAGGGTCAGCAGCACGTGGCCTTACCAGTGCAAAGTCCGTTGCGCCTGGTGAATCCCGACGGGCACTGGGCCTGGCTGCCGGGGCTCAGGGCGCTACCAGACTGGCCGAAGGAGAACCAGGTGTAATAGCCTCCCCCGGGCGATCGGCCACTTGGTCTGAGCCACTGCAGACGGGTCCCTCTGTTGCTGACACGCGTCACGTTCCCTCCTGCCTTCTCCGGCCCAGCACAAGACTTGCCATCCCCACGTAAGGCCTCCCCAGGTGGGCACAGGCATCTGTAACTGCCCTGGAGGTTGCGGCACTGGAAAGCACATGGCGGAGGTACCCGCTGGCATTCGTTTATGTCTGATACAGAGAGAAAAGCCAGTGTGAGTACCAGAGCCCAGCTTTCTGGGGCAGAAGCCACGGTGGCTAGTGGCTAGAGCAGGAAATAGGAACCCAGGATTCCTGGGCTCTGTTCCCTGGCTCTGGGAAGCAGAGTTGTCTCCTGGTTAGAGTGGGGGGAACTGGGAGTCAGGATGCCTGGGTTTCTATTCCTGGCTCTGCCACTAACATGCTGTGTGACCCTGAACAAGTCACTGCACCAGCTACAGCTTAGTATCCCCACCTACGAAGTGAAGATAACACTTCTTGATTCCCACCACCACAGAAAGCTTGTAAGGGTTAATGAATGATCCTGAGGCGAAGGGCAGGGGACAAGGCCCAGCGCAAAGCATTCACACCCACCACCCCTTGCACCCAAACACCCGCCTCCTGCAAGGTTTGAAGCTTCACTGGCAGCTTCCCCCAGATCCATGCCCAGCGACTCTCCTTCCCCCCTGTGGTCACCAGGGGGTGCTCTCGCTGGGCAGCGGGAGAGCAGGCGGCTCCCTCTACAGGTGACGGTGTGAAAGGGACTGGGCAGAGGAGAGCTCTGTCGGGAGAGAACTAGCTGCGTTACTCCAGCAGCCACCTGGGGGGGTCGAGACCCATCTCCGGACTTGTCACAGAGCGAGTCAGTATCGGAGTCTGGAATTGAACCCAGGAGTCCTGAGGCCCACCCCCACTCTCCTGCTCGAACCAGCAGAAATGCTACCTCCCCCTGCTTTTCTCATTGCATGGCAAAGGCTGGCAGGTCTGTGTTACCCAAGCAGGGTCGGCCGGTGCCCTGGGTCCTGTAACCGTGGGGACATGTGCACCGGTGCCCGCTGATGGTGTTCTCACAGATCTGGTTGTAGCGACAGGCGTGGGATCCCTCTGCACACTCGTCCAGATCTGTGGGGAGAACGAGAGGAGAGGTCCCCCGGCGAGAAAGTCCCCACGCAGCAGCTAAAGCAGAGGTGGGCAATATGGCCCGCGGGCCACATCCAGCCTGCGGGACCATCCTGCCCAGCCCCTGAGCTCCTGGCCGGGGAGGCTAGCCCCCGGCCCCTCCCCTGCAGCGACACCACCAGCGCTCTGGCCTGCCGCTCCTGCCAGGCAGTGCGGGCGGCGTGGCTGGCTCCGGTGGGGCTGCGAGCTCCTGCTGCTCTGAGCAGCATGGTAGGGGGGCGAGGAGCGGGGGGGTTGGGTAAGGGGCAGGGGGTCCTGGAAGGGGCAGGGGGTCCTGGAAGGCAGTCAGGGGACAGGGAGCAGGGGGCGGTTGGATGGGGCCGAGGTTCGGGGGGGGGGGCGGTCAGGGGATGGGGAGCAGGGGCAGTTGGATAGGCGTGGGAGTCCTGGGGGGCCTGTCAGGGGGCAGGGGTGTGGATAGGGGTCAGGGGGGCACTCAGGGGACAGGGAGCATTGGATAGGGGGTGGGGTCCCAGGGGGGCAGTTAGGGGCGGGGGGGCCCAGGAGGGGGCGGTCAGGAGACAAGGAGCAGGGGGGTTGGATGGGTAGAGGGTTCTGAGGGGAGCAGTTAGGGGGTGGAAAGTGGGAGGGGGCGGGGGCCAGGCTGTTTGCGGAGGCACAGCCTTCCCTACCCGGCCCTCCGTACAGTTTCGCAATCCCGATGTGGCCCTCAGGCCAAAAAGTTTGCCCACCCCTGAGCTAAAGCCATGGCCCCTCCTCGTGCATCATGGGCTGAGATGCCAGGAGACCACTGACCCCTTGTCACTGCCTGGGACCCCTCTTGTGTCTAGCCTCCTGATCCGCTTTGGCCTGTACTGAGCACGGGGCTGATCGAAGGCTCCCTGGCTGGGCTCACTGAGACTAACTCCCCTTTCCGCTAAGGGGGACCCCAGGTGGGGCAGGATGGGAGGAGCTGGCCCTGCAGCTGCCCCATCCCACAAGGCAAAGGACTCATCCCTGGGCTGTTCATCCAGCCCCCGGCACAGGCTGGAATGCCCCGCTGGAGAGCCTTAGGGAAGGAGTGCGAGCCAGGCGACATCCCTCCCCATGGGCCGGGCAGGAGAACCCAGGGGCCGTTACCTTCACACCCCACTCCATCCACGGCCGGCCGGAAGCCAGCCCTGCAGTGCGTCAGACACTGATAGGCCCCCGCCAGGTTCGCACACTGCTGCTCCGGGCGGCAGGCGTGGGTGCCCTGCACACACTCGTCCACATCTGCAGAGAGAGCCGACCGTCAGTGTAGCTGCCTCGCCCATGGAGCCTGGCAGCAGGGGGGCTTCTGGGCCCAGGCCACCTCCAAAAGAAACCCTCTGCCCTCCTCTCTGCAGGGAGGCCTCCTGCCGGTCTCCTTCCCGTTGGGCAGCATCGGTGAAACTGCCAATGGCTGCTTCACAGTATCGTCGGACCCCCAACCACCGCGCCCTTCAACCTCTGGCCCAGCAGGGTGCACAGACATTCCAGCGCTGGGTAGGGGGGGGTCTTTCCCCCTGAGACGTCCAGAGAAGAAGGATGGACTGGTCTATGGAGCAGCCCCCTGCTATGTTCCCCAAGGGAGCTCCCAGGGCCAGACCTGCACGTGTTCCTGTCTCCTGATATTCCCACGGGCACCCACCACCCCCAGGAAAAGGAGCCTTCCTCGCTCTGGGGAGAAGGCAGAGGGGGCATCCCCTCCCTCACCTAAGGAGGCTCTGGAGATCCTTCCGCCTGGGATCGCTTGCCCCCATGCAGCGAGGGCACAGGGCGAATTGCTTGTGCTCACACCCAGAGGCTGTCCTGTCCTGGGCCTGCAGCTTCCCCGGGAGGTCAGGCCAATGTTGCGGGGGGGGGGAGGGAAGCTGGAGGATAGCCCCTTCCTTACCTCTGCACTCCCTGCCATCCGGCGCCAGGGCGTATCCGGCGGGACAGGCGCAGGAGAAGCTGCCCACGGAGTTGTGGCAGGCATGGGAACAAGGGCTCTTCGCAGCTGCACACTCATTCCGATCTGGGATGCAGGGAAAAGGAGTTACTGTCCCTTCCCAGCAAGAGCCTGGGGTAGCATGGGCCAGGTACGCCTCTGCTGCCCCCACCCTCAGCACCGAGCCAGGCGAAGCCACGACTGCCGGGGAAGAGGCACCTCAGCAGAGGTTACTGACCCGGAGGTCACCCCAGGGCAGCGGGGAAGCAGAAACCAGGCCCTGGGTAACTGCCTCTGGAGAGCTGCCATTGCCGGGGGGAGAGCACAGAGGCTGCACGCACAGACTGCAGCATGCGCTCCAACCTCCCCTCCTGCCCCCATGCAGCACCTCTCCTCGCCTGGCTGGGACGGCTCCCAGGTATGCACATCTAGTAATGGCCTCTGCCAGCCACAGGGTGCCAGAGCCTCCCCCAGCCAGTGCACACAGGGCCTCCAGCAGCCGGGGGAGGGGATGGCCGCACTGGAGCTGGAGGTCAACTGCAGCCGGTGCTGGGTAGATGTACAAGC
Source organism: Natator depressus (assembly GCF_965152275.1). Classification (NCBI taxonomy): domain Eukaryota; kingdom Metazoa; phylum Chordata; order Testudines; family Cheloniidae; genus Natator; species Natator depressus. The sequence goes on along the minus strand of NC_134249.1, from coordinate 15,415,782 downwards.
GCCAGCTAGTCTGCTAAAAATAGCAGCCCGGGTGCAGGCAGGGCCAGCCACCCCCAGTACGGCCCTGGGGCAGGACTGAACTGGGGTGGCCAGCCCAGCCTGCCACCTGCACCGACACTGCTGTTGTTAGCACGGTAGCTCAATGAAAGGCAGCATGCTGACATCTAGCCACACTGGGAATTAACAGGGCCGCGGCACCCCCGGGGACACCAGACACTGAGGACGCCCTGGCGTTGAGCAGGGATGGAGAACGGGCCCCAGCCTGAGGGAAGCACATGGCCCACCCCTCAGGAATGGCGCTTACCTATGCAGTACAGCTGCTGCGGGCCCAGTGCAAACCCCTGCGGGCACTGCTCTCCACTCGCCTCTGTGACAAAGACAAGAAGGCAAGAGAGCCCCGTCAGCACCTCAGTGAGGCAGGGCTCGTGGGGAGCATGGGGGACAGGAGCCCTCGGCACAGCGTCACCCAGCTCCCAGGCATGCCAACGGGGAACGGCCTCCCTCTCTCATCCTGGGGAGCAGGGCAGGCTGGGAGAAGCTTGTCCTGCCACCGTCCGGCCCGTGGACTCTGACTCCAGGGCTGTCAGCGGGCCACACTCACCCGGAGAAGACGGCTGCTCTCCTGTTACCTGCGCGGAGGGAGGAGCTGAGCTGGAAGAGGAGCTCCTCAGAGGCCGGGTTGAAGGAGGATGTGACGGCCCTGGCCTGGACGTGCTGCACCAGGGCGGGCTGCCGACCCAGGGCAGCATTGTACTCTATGCTGTGGTTGCGGCGGATCTGAACTGGGAGCTCGTCCTGCAAGTAGCTCTGCACAGACTCCACCTGCAGCTGCCCGGCCCCTGTCTGCACGTAGCGCTCGCTGAAATCCTGGGGGGGGGAAGAGGGAGATGGGACACTCAGGGACCGGGGCTCACCGGGACGAGGGACCATGGCAGCGGGGATCTCCTGTTGTGCCATTGGCTGTCACTGTGGGCAGGAACAGGCACTGCCAAGGTGCTGGCGGGGGCTACTGGGCAGAGAAGGTGGCGAGGGCAGTGTCCTGGAGCTCCTACTGACCTGGAAAAGCACAGCAGCCTCCGCGATGCTCTCCGGCACAAACCCGTTGACCACGGCGTCGAAGAGAAGAGCCCTACCGGCGTCCAGGCCTCGGGCGACATGCGTGATCCGGAGAAGCTCCCCTGCAGCAACAAGGGGCGGCAAGCAGGGGTCAGCAACTCCGCACCAGTTAACGATCCAGCCCACGATGATTTCAGACAGTCCCGGGGCTCAGCCAGGCTGCAAAGGGCCCAGATCTGGGCTCTGGATGGGGCCAACAGCAAATTTCAAGATTTCGAAGCCAACTTTTAAACCTGGGTGTATTTGCATCTGCAGGCTTGTCTCTGACCCCAGCAACTCGCTGTGCAGACACAAGGCTCCCTGCAGAGCACCGCAGGCCACCCCAGCAAAACACCAAGCCCCATCGCTGGCTCTTAGGAAGGGTTCGGTAAGGCTGGCACTGAAATGAGCTGCCCTGCCTGGCTGGGAGCCCTGCAAACAGCTCTTCATTCCATTCCCTCCAGATCCCTAGACACCAAACGCCCTGTTTCCCTTGGGGTTCCAGTGAACCTGGAGCCCCCATCTGGAATTCAGGCCAAGGGGTCAATTTTCACTAGTGTGGGGTTGAAGCCACAAATTTCACTGGGTTTTGTGCCAAAGTTGGTCCCCTAAAGCAGAGGTGGGTCACTCAGGCTGGGACACAGCCCTGCTCCAAAGGCTCACGAGCCACCCCAGATGCCTCAGGCACCGCGGTGGAGATGGCTAGCACAGAACAAAACCAGAACCCAGGCGGCACTCCTTGGGGGCTTGGGTTTTGCTGTGAACGTTTTGCACAACCTCAGCATGCAGTGGTCACCAGCCTGTCTCCAGGAACTCCCTGCAAAGCAACCTAAAGGATAGGACTCAGGATCCCTGGATTCAATGCCCAGTTTTGCCACTGGCCTGCTGGGTGACCTTGGCAAGCCACTGCCCCTCTGTGCCTCAGTTTCCTCAGCTGTAAAATGGGGATAATGATACTGCCTGCCTTTGAGATCTACTGATGCCAAGCCCTGTGTAAGAGGCAGGTATTTATTATTATTATCTGACCCCCTCGGATGAGAAATGAGCAGTGCAGGGTTTCCTTCCCCAATCCACCCTCCTTATGAGCTATAGGTGATACCTAGCTCTCTGGGTGGCTGATGGAACGTTTCTGCTGACTGAGACATGCCACGGATGTCACCCTGATCATCGTCCCAGGCCGTCTGTTCCAACTGATGCCAAACCTCCCACCCAGCCCTAAGGAAACCTCCCTAACAACAAGGCTCCCCCACGGACTCCTGCACCATGATCTCTGCCACCCTCCCTTGGCTCTCAGCAGGACACACACGCCTGCCTCCTCACCTGTGGCAAACTCCACCTGCGACTCCTGCCTGAAGACACCACTGGTCAGCGAGAAGCCGTTCCTGGTGCTGCCACTCTGATGTGCAAAGGACCAATAGATCGGAGCAATGATGGTGACCAGGACTCTCATCAGCGGCCCTGGGAGGTTCAGGGAAGGGCACGAGGGTCAGTTCCATCTCAGTCAGGGCTCTCCTGAGGAGTAGCTGTGTGTTCTGGGGAGAGGCGCCCCGGAATTCCAGCCAGCTCCCCACCCAGTGCATCGGTCACACTAGCCTTAGCAATTAAATTGTGGTCAAAGGTCCTTATTGGGGCAGCAGAATCAGAATCATGATCCTGCTCCAGCATGGCACTCCCAGCACCAAACAGTCTGGAGCCATTCATCCCAGGGAGGTACTAAGCCTGTTCTGCTCACATGGGAGACTCCCGTCTGTATCTGGGTGAGCATTCAGGAGTTCCTGCCTGCTAGCCCTGTGCTCCAGGGGACAGGAGTATGGCCTGGCTCTCAGAGGTGCTAAGCACCTACTGCTCCCACTAGTCACCGAAGAGGGCACTCAGACCTTCTCATACCAAGGCAAGGGGCCTCTTGGTGATGGGTCAGGCTCCCCCATAACTCAGCCCCCAGATCCCTTCCATGAAAACCCTGTTAGGAGCAGCTCCCTCCCCAACAGCACCCGAGGAACCCACCAAGGGAGTCGCAAGCTTAGATCCCTAGGCCAGAAGGGACCATTGTGATCATCTAGCCTGACCTAGACCAGAGAAAGCCCCAAAATAGCTCCTAGAGGAGATCTTTCAGAGAACTATCCTGTCTTGATTTAAAAATGGGCAACGATGGAGAATCCACCACGAGCCCTGGGAAATTGTTCCAATGGTTAATTACTCTCACTGTTCACAATTTACATCTTATTTCCAGCCTGAATTTGTCTAGCTTCAACTTCCAGCCATTGGCTCATGTGATACTTTCCTCTGCTAAACTGAGAAGCCCACTATTAAATATTTGTTCCCCATGTAGATACTTACAGACTGTCATCAAGTCACTCCCCTGGACCCTCTCTTTGGTAAGCTAAATAGATTGAGCTCCTGGAGTCTATCACTAGAACGCAGGTTTTCTAATCCTTTAATCATTCTCATGGCTCTTCTCTGACTCCTCTCCAACTGATCAACATCCTCCTTGACTTGTGGGCCCCAGAACCGGAAGCACGATTCCAGCGGCGGGCGCACCAGTGCCCAATACAGAGGGAAAGCACAGAGAGCTGCGGTGCCTGCTGCGTTTGGAGTGCGGCGAGCAGGCAGGCAGGAAGATCGGACCAGCTCCTCAATTCAAGCAAACCCACCTTGTGCCTCATCCTCCAGACTCCTTCCTCAGCTCCCAACAGCGTTCCCCAGTCTGTACCGCACCCACTCAGCCCTGCGCTGAGCGAGGCCCAAAACGAGCTTTGGGTGTCAAGTGCCAGAGGGGCATTGAAGAACCACACCCCGATAGGTGCCTGGCAGGCACAGTCGCGGTTAGGTTAGCATACCACGGGGCGCTGCAGGTACTGCATTGTCCCAGGCCGGGGCTGGGGGGCGGGGGGGCAGACAGGACTCAGGTATGTGAATGTAAAGGGGGATAGACCGGTCCTGTGGTTCTCCCGGGTCTCCAGCTCCCAGACTAGACGCAGCTTGTGCTACTAGAGGTCTCCCTAAATCCTGGGATGGGTTACCTAGCCAGGGAACAGACAACGGGTTACATACGTGTACGAGTGGGAACAGCAGCATTTATCCACTACATCCCACTAGAGCTGGTAAAAAAATACCGCACGGCTAAGTCGCTCCATGCCCCTCACTCTACAGGCAAGCGTACTGTGCAGTGGGTATTTCACCCAGATTTACATCCGGCTTCTTGCCAAGTAGTAGGTGTAACGGACGCAAGATGTCTCCCCGGGGCGTCACGCACCGACAGCTGGTGGGATATTCCTGATGCTGCTCCATATGGTGGCCGTGCCAGAGCGGGGATCCTCCATCACGCTGGCATTCAGAGAGGCAATGCCAAATTCTTGGTCATTAATGATGCCGATCAGACTGCCCCGGACTCTGAGGGGCTCTCCTGAGGGAAGGGGAACAGGGCGGAATGAGTGGGGGAGACCCACACTTTGGCACAGCAAGACCCAAGCTGTGGGCAGAGGGCCCACTTGGCCAGCGAGCCATTAATCCCCATCTCCCCTCCTGCACCGCTTCATTTCCGGTGCCCAGCTACCATGGGCAGCCTGAGCCTGGCCTGCAGGAGCCCTCTGCTGCAATACACTGCTGCACCAGCCGCTGGGCACAGGTCAGGCCAGCGTTGGTTTGCCACGGTTGGAGCAGAGGGAGTCATCTCCTAGGGCAGCTGGGGTTCACAGCTCCACAGGACTAATCTGGATGATCTCTATACAAGCCACATCCTTGCACCTCCCACAGGCTAATACACATGCACAGCCACACGCATGATCTCACACATTCAGGCTGCTCTCTGTGCTGCACACGACCATCTCTGGCCTGGGTTTCTCTCTGCAGTGTGTTTCATTTGCTCTTCCTGTAAAGCATCTGGGCAGTGCCACGGCACCCCTATTACTGCTAATCAGACGGATGCACCGGGCACTGCCGCATACTTCCTCTGCCTAATCGCATGACTGTCTCGTCTGGCTCTTCAATCTGTTCACCGAGAAAAAGCCGACATCACCAGGCCTGGGCATTTAGCAGGTCTCCCGAGACAAAAGAATCAAATCACTGAGGATAGATCCAGTAAAACTCAAATGGGGAAGACCAGCCTGCTGTGGGGTGGAGGAGCCGGGTATGCAAGCCTTCATTGCGGCTTCGTGGCTCAGGGGCTTAAATGCAGCTTCAAGATTTCCCCAGCTCCACCCCAGGGCTATTCGCTTGCAAAGGAGAAGGGTACGGGGAGAGGCGGCAGGATATCAAACAAAGAGGGGCATAGAGGTCCGTTGCCCCACCTCTCGGTGCCATTCCACTCAGTACAGGACAACGGGGGGAAGAACCAATGAAATTAAAAGGCAACATGGTTTAAAACAGATAACTAGGGAAGTACATATTGACACAGTGCTGCAGGATGCTACAGAGGGAGCAAATTAGATATTTATAGGAATAAGCATAATGCCTGCATTACACCAGACAGGGTATCCAGGGTAAGGGCTGGTGCAGCAGCACAACTGTGAGTCCTAACGCTTCACCTGTCAGCAGGTGGAACCAGGAACTTCCTCCTCACCCCAGCTGCTTTATTGTGTTTGCAAAGGAGGAGGGGTGGAATATTCCTTCCGTCTTATGCATCCAGGATTGGCCACTGCTGGAGACAAGAGACCAGCCTCGATGGCCCATTGCCCCAGTCTGGGAAACGGCAAACCCACTTGATAGACGAAGGCCCCGGCTATTAGCATCCGTATTCTCATGGGAGCGCTCAGTGGGGCACAGGGCCCTCCATACACATCTGCAAACTCCACTTGGACGCTATACACACATTACAGCTCCCTGCTGACTGAAATCCTGCTGTAAAACCCCCAGACAGGCCAAGAGAAACCAGGTCGGGGAGCTCCCAGCTTTGCAGGGATCCTCCCTTCCCACTGGCCAATGTCCCTCAGGCCAGAGCCTGCCCCCAGCATGCACAGCGGGAGAGGCACCTCTCAGAGCTGTGCTTCGTACCAGGGCGCTGATGGGGCGAGCATAGCTCCACCGCCACATCCTCCCCTGCGCAGGCCTTGCCGCCGGACTGAGGGGGCAAGTGGACACAGGAGTAGGTGTGCTGGCCACAGCCCCCTCCACAGGGCAGAGAGCATCTGGACCAACTGCCCCAGCTTGCCCAGTGCCCGTCCATTAGGGCGGGCGGGGGAAATAGAACTTACAGCCAATATGGTTCTATTTGCTTAATCCCCGCAGCCATGCTGCCCTCCCAGCGACCAGTCCTCCCCTGTGGTGTGCGGAGAGGGTAGAGGGCACTAACAGGCTCCCCCGTTTCACGCAGGATCTCCAGCCCATGGGGCACATACCTTGCATCGTCAGGAAGGCCTGGACGACCGAGGATCCCATCAGATTGCGTGCAACACATTCGTACAGCCCTACGTCTCTCTCCTCCACGGCGCTGATCAGCAGCGTGGAGTTGGCTAGGATCTGGACTCGGTGGTTCTCCTGGAGGGGTTTCTCTTCCCGGGTCCACTCCACTGTGGGGGCTGGCTCTGCAGTAGCCTGGCAGTGCAGCATTGCTCTCTCCCCAGCACTCACAGCCACATCTTGAGGTTTCACACTAAACACAGGGGCACCTAGAACACAGGGGGGAAACCACCTGGTCAGTGCAGCACCCTACGCCCGGCCGAGTCCGTGTGTGCTCAGTGGAGCTGAGACCAGTATAGGCGTTCTGACATCCAGCTCTGAATTGCCCCAGAGTTCAGAGGGGGTGGGATAGCTCCACCCATACTTATTTTGAGGGGCTTCTGGTCAGTCACTCTCAGATGTAACCCGGACTCTTCCAAGAGAGATGTTCACACACAGTCACTTTGGATTTCTGAGGCCCCGGGGGATTTTATGAGGCTGATCCTCTCCGTCAGTGGGGTTACTAGACACCTCTGTCATTTTTTCTTCTTGATCTCAGTCCTCTGCCCACATCCTGAGGACAGTTACAGAGTCAGAGAGTCTAAGGCCAGAAGGGACACCTGATCACCTTGTCTGACCTCCCGTATATCCCCGGCCCCCACACCACCAAGCACCTGTGCACTTAACCCAATTGGGCCAAAGCATGTCAGGCCTCAGCAGACTATGTCACTGTGTGCCAGAGGGAGAGAACTGGAGGGACCGAGGAGCACCAGTGCCCAAGGCCTGGAGCAATGGCAGGGACCTGATCAAGCAGGATACACCCAGTTCGGCCATTTCCCCTGCAAACCAACTGCCAACCCCCGCCCCACAGGCATGAGGGCGACACCGTCCGTGAGACTAAACTGCCGAGGCAGCCAATGTGGACGGACACTCACTCCGCAGGGCGAGGGTGACCACCTTCTCCACCGTGCCCACCTCGTTCTCTGCCACGCACTTGTAACGCCCCGCGTCGTCGCTCTGGGAGGAGGGAAAGCAGGTGCATCACCCACCTTGCCCAAGGCAGGGCTGCACTGACGACTTCTGGCAGCACAAACAAATAGAGAGAAAAGGGAGGAAACCCAAGCCCCTTCTCACACACCCCTGCAGCCCTCAGCCCCCGTCTACAGGGAGCCAGTGCTGGGACTGGGACTCACCACCGTCCCATAGATGGCCAACGAGCCGTTCTGCAGCTGGCGTAGGTGGGGGCTGCCCAGCAGCGGGAGCCCGTTTTTATTCCAGTGGATAACTGGGGCAGGGTCGCTGTGGGCTTCGCAGTTCAGGAGGGCGTTGCCCCCAAGGGGCTCCACCTGGTAGGCACTGACTTCGCCACGTAGGACCGGAGCCTCTGGGGAAGGAAAATGGGTTAGAGACAAAAATCTTGCTTGGTCTGGGCTATGCGCTCCCGGAACAGCCAGGGCCTTCAGACACCAGGCCATGCTCTGGTCTCCGTGGATGCAGGAGGGTCTGCTGACCACAGAGGTGCTATTCCAGGCCGAGACCAGACCCCCTCCTCTCAGCACTCCACGAGCGAGCCGCCCCCACCTGCCAAGGTACCTTTCACATAGACGAACGCGATGGCCTTGACGCTGCCCACGCTGTTCTTGGCCACACAGGTGTAGGTGCCACTGTCCTCTTTGGTGATGGCCTCCCTCTGCAGGGTGCTCTGCCCGCTCTGCTCCCAGATGCCCGCTGCCAAGGGAAGCCACACGGGACGGTTTGGCAGGCAGACAGTGGAGACAGCTCCCCAATGCATGGTACCATGGAGCAAGCAGGTGCCTGCCAACTCAGCCACGCCACCAGCATGCTGGAGCCCTTGGTGCCTGAGAGTTAGGGTGAATGGGGAAGGGGCTGGAAGGCCCTGGAGTCCAGCTCTTCCTTCTGTTCCTGGGGGAAAGTGAGCGACACAGACCAGGGCTGATGCCCTCACTTCCCAGAAGGAACGGCAGGACCTGGACAAAATGGCCACCCTTTCCACTTCTTCAGAGCCTTCTTCTGAGGGCAGGCCCACCCGGGATGATGAAAATAGCAGCACGTCCCTCTCCACCGCCTCTAGCTCAGCGAGCTCACAGTGCAAGTCTCGCAACCTGCCCCCCTGTGAAGTGGGTTTTCTTAGCTCCGTGTTACAGGTGGGGAGACCGAGGCACAGAGAAGTCATGTGACTCAGACAGAGCTAGTGTCACAACCCGGACCAAAACCCAGGAGCCCCGACTCCCTGCTCTAACCACTCGACTGCACTCCCTCCTGCACACAGCTCTGCACAATAACCTACAGCTAGGTCTGCACCCTGCTACCAGGATCTCTGGGGCCTTTTCTAAGAGACACCAGTGCCGCCCCCAGGTCACTCTCCTTTCGTTCACCTGCTCTCTTACCCCTCCCACCACATGGGGGTCTCATGCCTTCTTTCTCTGCCTCCCCCGATCTAATCCCCCCTCATTCCATGCCAGCCCCCACCACTCCTGTGGCAGAGTTTGCCCAGCTTACCTCTGACCGGTTTGTTGTTGACCGTCCAGGTGAGGTGGGGCATCGGGTTCCCCTTTGCCACACAGCCAAGTGTCAGCCTCTCGCCCCTGTTCAGCGTCCGGTCCCTTGGCTGCTCTGTGAAGGCGGGAGGGACGTGGACGGAGAGCTGGAGCTGCAGTGTGGCTTTCCCAGCAGAGTTTTCTGCAGTGCAGGTGTAGGTCCCGGCATCCCCACTCTGCAAAGGGGGAAGGTTCGAGTAAGTCAGTGGGACACCCCTTGGGCGAGGCGCTGCACCCCACAAATGAACCGAGCCCAAAGGATTCTGAGCGCTTTTCCATTCCGGCCAACGGGCTGATCCTCCACTCTGAGCTGGGTCCTTTGTACTCCTCAGGATCCCGAGAATACCCAGCCGGCTGAGATTTCCCTGGGGGTATGTGTGCATGTCAGGGGTCCAGCCAGTTCCCACTCTCCCTGCCTCGGTGTGGGGGCCATGCCAGGGACAGGGCAGAGCTCTGCTAGGCTCCTCCTCGAGTGGTGTTCGTGCACAGATTGATTCAGTGCTTGGTTTTAAAAGTTAATTTTTCTCTTTGCGGGACCTGTGTGATCAACATCCCCCCAGACACACATGCAGCCCCAGGCAGCTCCACCTGGTGCCAAAGGGGACGGGGGAGAAAGCTCAAAAGCCATTGACTGCAGGTCCTGAAATCAGCCAGTGGGAGTCACTATTAACCGGGACCAGGCTCTCCCCTCCCTCCCCTGCAGCCCTCCCAGCCCCTGAGAGTACAAGAGGCACTGGACATGTCATCAGTCAGCCCAGGATGACACTGCAAGGCCACTTCTTCCCAAGATCCCTTTACTATCACGGGCCTGCAGACCTGGGAGAAGTAAATGGGATGTGCCCCAGATAAACCAGAAAACACACTGCCCCCTTGGGTTGCTTACCTGGGAGTCCTTCACCATCAGCTCCCCAGACGGCAGCAAGGTGAATTTTCCCTCTGTCCCTGGCAGCGGGACCCCGTCTTTGGACCAGGTGAGTCTGGGCTCAGGGACTCCCCGAGCTGCACAGGGCAGGAGAACTTGCAAGCCCTCCAGGATGGAGAGCTCCGGCCGGCTGGCCTCAATGACTGGGGGCACTGGGAAAAAACAGAGAATGGGAGACAAAGGATCCCTCATCCGATTTCAGCGGACGGGGTTCCCCCTCCCACAGCTACTTCCCAGTGAATGCCAGGCGTGATCCAGCTTTGAATGAATAACTGAGTTTGCAGAAGTGCCCTGCAGTGAGATGCCAGCCCCTGGTAAATGAACTCCACCCCACCCCAGCCTCGCCGCTCTGCATGGTGCTCCTCTGTTACCCTCTGCCCCTGCGTGCTGCCAAACCCCTCCCACCTCCCCCTGCTCTCCCTCATGGTGCACAGAGACGAATGCAGCACAAGAGTGGAGGGGGCACAAGCCAGAACGTCGGATCCAAACACCACCTGGCTTTGCACCCAGATCCAGGCTCTACGTTTCCAGCAGGCCCCTGTGCTACCTCAGACCCAGACTTGAACACCCTGGGTGCTTGGGGGAAATGTGGATCCAGCTCCCAAATGCTGCAGCTCAGCCCATCTCTAGTAACAGCGCGTGGTGACACTTGGCCCTCAGGCGCAGGTTTAGAGACAGCGCAATCCAGCCACCCTGCCCTCTTCTCCGAGCACTGTAAAGCTAGAAAGCGTTCCTTGTCCAACACCTGTAAGGGACCAGAATGGTGACCGACCTCTGCTGCCCACCCCTGCATCCCACATCAAGCTGGGAAACACACTGGGTCCTGGGTCCCCTATGGAGGTTTTAGTAACAGATACTCGCCACCTCCCCAGGTCAGACAGGACATTCCAGCCAGGCCCAGGGGAACAGGAGAGCACATGCTGCGGGATAACGCACAGCCCCCTGGGTTTCACATGTGGCTCTGGGTTTGCTCCGAGGCGTGGGTCCCCGTTCATGCTCCTACCTTGCACAATCAGTCTGGTTTTCCCCAGCGCTGTGCCCGAGGGGTTCTGAGCCACACACAGGTAAACCCCAGCATCCTCCTCAGAGGCCCGGGACAGATGCAGATGCCCATTGGGGAGCACCTTGAAACCGGCTCCTGCCACCAGGAAACAAAGATCAGAGAGAAAAGGGATGTGACAGAAATGAAGAGCAAGAGCAGGAAGGCCGGCCACTGGTCAGACAACCCTGGCCCAAGCACACTAGTGACTGACAGACAGACTATACACAGGGACCGCTTCCTCTGCGCATCACATGCAGCCTCCTCCCAGGTAGCACACAACAGCTTAGCTTAGGAAGTGAAGAACCCATCAGACCCTCTGAATCAGCAGGTGGAGGCAGAGTCTAATGACTCTTGGTGGCTTTTAGCAAGGATACCCAGGTTAATGTCTCCTTAGATGTGCCAAGGGGTATTTTAGGATCACCAGCTATCCTGATTTCCCACTGAACTGACTCACGGTGCCCCCTGCTGCCCTCTGACACTGTGCTGGGATGCACAGGGCTACCAAGTGGAGTGCCTTCCGGCGCTGCAGCCAGGAGAGGTTCCGTGAGAACTGGGGATCTAGGGCAGGAGGGGATGGGGGATTTGGAAGGTCCTCAGATAGTTTGTCGCCCAAGCCACTGCCACCCCCAGCAGCGCCCGGGGTGCTAAGTTCCAGTAGCATCACCAACCCCTCCCAGGGGCTTTGCTGTGGTGAAGGCACGGACCGGCTGCTGCAGTGACCAGCAGGGCAGTTCTGGACTCGGCTGGTTTAGCTGCACCCCAGCTCACCTGCTGGGATACTGATCCCTTCCTTCTGCCACGTGACCACCGGGCGGGGGATCCCAGACGCCTTGCAGGGCAAGATCACACCAGCATTGACCCTCACCTGCACCATGCTGGGCAGGGGCTTCACCACCGGGGACTCTGCAGTGAAGACGGGGAACGGTGCCTGAGCTGGCTCCTTCAGAGTGTACAACCTGGCTGCTTTCCCAGCCTCCAGGGCTCTATGGTCAGTCGTAACCAGGAGAGGTCCAAGAAGCCAGGCTACTTCCTAATGCCCCTTCACGGTCCCAGCAGATGGAGCGCTCTCTCGCAGGCCTCTCCCCCTCCCACCCTCCCTCTCTGGGGCTGGGGCTCGCCTCCTTCCCCCCAGCCTGTAGTGGCCTTGGCAGCTCCGGGTACCTTGCACTGTCAGGAGGAGATGCTTGTGTGCCATGCCAGCGGCGTTCCTCGCCGTGCAAGTGTAGCGCCCGGCATGAATCGGCAGAGCACGGCTGATCTCCAAAGCACCTGGGAACACAGCAGCAGTAAATAATGGAGGCTGGAGGTGAATAGTGCCCCCTCTTGGGAGGTGAGCGTGCTGCCCTGCCCCCGCTCTGACACACACATGTACGGGGTGGTGCTGCTGATACCTGTCGGCAAGACGCGGTAGCCACTGCCTCGGTTTCCCAGCTGGGCTCCATCCTTGCTCCAGGACACAGCTGGTGCTGGCACCCCAGAGGCATAGCAGGTCAGAACTGCTGGGAACATCCTGGTGGCTGTGAAGTCTGTGTGATCGTCGGCAATCGTGGGAGGGACTGCAAATGGGGAGAGTCAAGGTGAGAGGGGCTGTGCAGCGAAGAGCAGGAGCCAGACTCTCCCCTCTGGGCATGGATGCAAGACTCCGGGAAGCATGCATGACAGCCATCATCTTGGCCGACACACCAGGGATTGAACTGGGGACCTCCAGAGCTAAACACATGAGCTGCTGCAGCTTGAGCTGCAGAACCAAGGCGCGCGCACACACATGCGTGCGTGTACCCCCCACCCCAGTGGATTCCGCAGGCTCACCCAGGCTTCTCGCCCGGACACCAGTGCCAGGAAAGCACTGGCCGGAGCTCAGTCAGCGATTTGCGCGCCGGGAAATGGAAAGAGCTCAGAAAGGCCGTCCCAAGGGGAGACCACTGCATGCCAGAGAGCCACTCACTATGCACAGCAACAGCAAGGAGCCTGCGAGCCTCTCCTGCGGGGTTCGTTACGATGCACTCAAACTGCGCCGTGTCCTGGAGGCTGGGGCTGGCAAGCAGCAGGGAGCCAGAGGACAGTAACCTGAGACACAGAGTGCATGGATGAGGGGGAGTCACAAACGTAGGACCAGATCCTGCCCCACTAAGGTCAGCAGTGGCCCCCAGGACAAAGAGGGCCCGGGCCAGCTGTGTACAGGGCGGAGCTAGGGTACAATGGCAGAAGCAGCATAGCAAACGAACCAAATGGCAGCAGAACCAGCCACCAGACCTGACTCGCTCTGCACATTTCCCCGAGCGTCCCACCCCGCCGGCAACATGCATGGCAAGGAAGGCGCCGGTACCTGTATGGGCTCTGTGGAAGGTCCACGTTCAGGAGGTGCCCATTTTTCTTCCAGGTCACGTGGGGTTTGGGGAGGCCAGTAGCTTCGCAAGCAAGCGAGGCCGGGCTGTGGGCCGTCAGGGTGAGGTTGGAGGGCCCCGGAGCAATGGCAGGAAGGACTGTGAGGAGCAGAGACAGACGCAATCCGTTCAGGAGCGGATTCCAACCAGCTCGAGGCATTGCTGGAGGGAGGCGGCATTAATGAGGGGGGAGCGCATTGGCTTGGGCCAGTCCAGCAGGAGGCAGAGGGACCCCTTGGAACAAAGGAGAGGGGAAGCCGGCATGTGAGGAAAAAGGAGATGGTGGTATCCAGAGCAGAGGCTGTCTGAGATCCATGCAGCATGGCTGGATGCGAACCCTGCACGCCAGGCTCCTAGGGGCCTGCCTCATTCCCAGGTCAGTCCCTTCCCGCCTCACGCTCCCCTTACCTAAGACTCGGAGGTCCAGGCCTCGTCGGTCAGACCCAGCAGGGCTAGATGCCACGCAGAGGTAATGTCCCATGTCCTGGACCTGAACTGGGTCTATTCTCAGGGAGCCATCTGACAGGAGCTCCAACCTGAGGGGAGGGAAGGTGAGTCCATCAGGCCACCGGCCAGTTTGGTTTAATGCCTCATTGACGGAAAGCAGCTGACAAATAGGAAAACAGCCACTGAGGGAGAGGAGAACACTTGCCAGCAGACCAGAGCCATTGTATGGCAGGCCAGAGGTGGCCACCACCAGCACAGAGGAGTGGTCCAAGCACAGGGCTAGGTGTCAAAGCACCCGGGCTCTGTTCACAACTTGGCCCCTGACTGGCCATGGGACCTTGGGCAAGTCGCCTCATCTCCCCTTGCCGCAGCTCCCCCAGCCTAGAGTGGAGGTAATAAATGCCCCTGCCTCACGTGGGTGCCTGCGAGGCTCCGTTCCTCGCTGTTTGCAAGGGGCCGGGCCCACGCAGCAGCCCAGTTACAAACCTGGGCCCACTGGCCGTGCTGAGGCACCACAGAGAAAACAGACGGGAAGCGGCTGCTTTCCCACCGCCGGTTTCAAACTGATGGGAGAGCCCGGCTGCGGAACGGCCCTGGGCTTGCCCCCAGTACAGCGGGCTAGCGTACCTGGGGTTCCCAGCAGGCAGCAGGAGCAGGCCATCCTTCCTCCACGTGAGCTGGGGCGTGGGCCGCCCCTCCGACTCACAGGGCAGCAGAGCGGACTCGTTCACAGTGGCGCTCACAGCCAAGGGGCCCGGCTTTATCACAGGGGCAGCTGCAACAAAAAAATCACGGGGGGCGCGAGGCATTGGAAAATAACAGTAAGAGAAACTGTGGAGTTTGTGCTTAGCTGCTCTGCCCTTGAGCCCCCTCTGTCCAGGGGCAGCGCAGAGCCCGCTTCTGCTCCTGTGAGCCTGGTGCTGGAGCAGGGTAGGAAGAAGTTTGGAGGGGTCCCAATGTTTTGGGGATGGGGGGGTCTGAAACCCCTCCCTCTTTCACTCACTCCCACATAGGCCTGGCTTGAGATGAGTAATTAAACCCAGGGGAGGCCTCATTTCTTGGAAGACAGGATTAGAGAGGCGCAGAGATGAGGAGGCTGAAACGAGAACGTTTGTGCTAGCGAAGATAGGGAAATGGGCCAGCGAGTGGAGAGACGGGCTCTCTGAGCTGGCCAAGGCCAGGGGAGGGAACATCCAGGGAACCACTGGCCAAGAACAAGATAACAACAATGGACAGGGTAAATCCATTGGAAAGATGAGGTAACGAGCAGGTCGAAGGCGGACAGCCTGTGGACAGAACATGCTGCACAGGGATTGGCTCCTGCCAATTAACCAAGCCAATGCAATGAGATGTGCAAATGGAGGGACTCCCAAGAGCCTGCCCACTCCTCTGCTGATTGGGAGATGGCTCATTGATAAATGGGATCCCATCACACGGCGTATCCCACCAACCCAACTCCGGGAAGGAAAGCGAGGGCCAGAGCGTCTGAATCAGCCCAGTTCTGATATCTGCCGTGGAGCCCCAGCAACTGACGGCGCCGCGGGATCTGAGCCGGGGGCTCACACCTCCCCACAGGCCCCCCGAGTTCTGCTCACTCTGGATTTCCACGTGGAAGCGCAGGCTGGTTCTCCCCAGCGCGTGGCTCGCTGTGCAGCTGTATTCTCCGCCGTCAGGCACTCCCATGGGCTGGATCTGAAGGAAGCGCCCCTGGGCCAGAAACCGCACGTGGGCATCCTCCTGCCAGCACCCAGAGACAAACACCCCATCAGCAGCACCGCCCAGACTGCAGGCTTCACGGGCAATGAGTCTGGTGGCCTTGGTTCAATATCCCAGAGGCAGCATCCGCACCGCTTAGCGGCCAGAGCCGAGCCAGGCGGGGGGCGGCTGATCAAAGGGACACGCACCGGGGAGGGATCCCCAGGGCAGGGGCTCCAGTCCCCTGCCATGCAGTGATGGGAAGCCATCTTGTGCATTGGCTGCACCCCAGAGAGTGGGAGGGAATCTCTTGGGCCCTGACACAGCCAGGAAGATGATATGGGGAGTCAGCGCCACCTCGCTGAGACGTCAGCCCCTCCCTCCAACCTCCTTGCCATGCACGCCCAGCCTGGTACGTACAGCAGCTGGCAAACGCCCCAACTACACACCTGCAGCAGGGAGCCCCCTCGGTGCCACTCGATGCGGGGTGGCGGGTCAGTGGCGGCAGGGCACTCCAGGGAGAGCTGCCCGCCGGCCAGCGCGGTCACAGAGCGCGTCTCACTGGAGCCCCGAACGTTCGCAGGCGCTGCAGGGATGCAAGCCAAGCGGGTCAGGCATGTGCGGAAGGGGAATCGCATGAGCAACTGGGAGCGCCGGAGAGAGGGCACCGTCCCCGAATGGTAACACCCACCTACCAACCACCGCCCAAGAAATGCCCCAGCCCTCGCTGCTCCGCTTTGTGCTAACCCTGCTTGTTCTGTCACCCAGCCCCAGGCTCACAAGCAAGGCACTTACATCCCCCTTCCACCTCGCTGATCCAGAAGGATGGGCACATGAGAGGACCAGGACCTGCGGGCCCAGCCATGATCCTGAAAGGCTCCCACCAGGGGAGAGTGCGGTACATCCCCCAACACCCCAGTTATAGGAGACGTCTAGGCCCCTGTCCCCACACGCAGACCCAGCCTGGTCCTGCTGGAACACAGCTGCCTTCTAGTGGCACTAAACCAGGACCTACCAAGGTTGCTGCATGGTGGAGATTGATGCCAACCCTGCATTTCATGCCATTCAACCCAACCCATTCCCTCCGGGGGCACTATCCGTTCCCCTCGCTGGGCAAAGGGAAGCCAGCAGGGTGAGCTCACTCACCCACCATCAGCTAGAGGCTGATGTGGCCAGCTCTGCCCCACCCCCACCCTGCCACTCTCCCAGGGGCCAGGAGTCACTTCTGATGGCAGCGCAGACATGAGGCTGGCTGCTGCCGCTATGCAACCTGCCTGCTTTCTGGCCACAGGTGCCCCGCTGTGCAATGGTACCTTGTGTCTTGACCCAGAAGCTCTTGCCATCCTCCCCAGCAGGGTTGGCAGCCAGGCAGGTGTACAAGCCAGCATCGTCCACCTGAGAAAGGCCAGAAGGGAGGGGAAGCTCAGGTGAAAACTCAGGGATGGAGGGAGGGAAGGGGGGAGGGCGGGGGAGAAGTCCCCACCTGCACGCTCTCTATCCGCAGGGAGCTCCCGTTCCTGGCCACGATCCCGGGCCTGGCTAGCAGCCGGCCATCCTTCTCCCAGGTGACGCTGGGGGCGGGGACGCCAACTGTGGTGCACAGCAATTCTAAGGGAGCCCCGATGGCGGCAGCCACCTCCGTGGGCTGGGCCAAATCCTCAATGCGCGGGGGCTCTGCAAGGCACGGCAGGGCTGATTTCACCGCCCCTCCTCCGGACAGGGGCCTGGGAGAGCAGGCGGGCAGAGGGGGAAGGTCCTCCTTGGGACTGAGCGCAGAGATTCGCTAGTCCAAAGGAATGCCCCTGGGAGAGTCTGGCCCTTAGCGCCCAGAAACTAGAGAGCTGAATCCAAGAGAACAGACTGGGCACCGCCCATCCCCCTCCTCATGCCCCCCAGCTCAGCCCCATCAGCCCAGCCTGCTTGCCCCTCACCCATCCCTCCTGATGCCCCCCACCCTCACCCCCTTCCAGCCTCCCTGCCGACAGACTGCAGAGAGGCCGCCCAGGCACGTACCCATGACGGAGAGGTGGAAGTGTTTGCTCACTTCCCCGGCCTCGTTCCCAGCAACACAGGAGTAAATGCCCGAATCGGCCGGCTGCACTGACTCCAGGTACAGCCTTGTGCCCGGGCCGTTGAGCACCAGGTTGTTTTGCAGAATCAGGGGCTCGCCATCCTTCAGCCAGGTCAGAGTGGGCAGCGGCGACCCGCTGGCTGCACAAGTGAAGGTCACGGCAGAGTTGGTCACTGCGGTCACGGTCTCGCTGCTCTCCGAGGGCTCTAGGGCTGGAGGCACTGCGGGGAGGCAGAAGCAGCAGGCGTCTGTTACTGGGGCCAGAGGAGGCCTCACCTGTCATTTTCAGATGACACCTTTGTCCCCCTCACCCAAGGCTGCACCTTCTGTATCCTGAGAGGCGTGGCTGTGGACACCCAGTTCAGGGGCCTACAGTGGAAAGACGCTGCCCAAGGCAGCCGAACAGAAGGTGACTCTGCAAAGCACCATTCGCAGTGAGCGGAGACACCCTCATACAGCCTCTGACGCACTGGCAGCCTGGCTTGGGTCTGCTCCTGCTGTCCATCCTGCCTCTCCTCCATCCTCTGGACAGTAACAGATGGGGCCCCTCATCTCTGTCAATCTCTCCCTCCATGATCAGTGTCACGGTGATTCCCCATCACACCCTGCATTGCCCCTTGCTCATTTCTTCTCCAGTGATCCCCTCCAGTCAACTAGCCAGTGACCCCATCCCCCAAATCTGCATTTAGCCAGTTTCTCCTCCCCCCACTTCCCAGCCCCTTTCTCCCATACACCCCTTCCCCACCGCCCGCATTTCCCCAACCCCTCTCCATGCTTTCTTCTTGTCTCAGCCCCAATCGCCCCTTTCCCCCCCACACTCCAGGCTCTGCCCTCCTCAGCAGACCCCTCGGTTACACAGGTGACATTCCCCTCCTACCCTGGATCTGCAGGATGAAGCCTCGCTCCGCTACTCCCGCCCGGCTGGACGCAACGCAGGTGTAGATTCCAGTGTCCGAGTCCTGCACCGGAGAGATCCTAACTCCCAGGGGTAGGGAGTGGGGTAAGATGATGATGAATCAATTCAGAGCACATGAAGGCCAGCTTGTGGCTTCTGCTCCCCACTGCTTGCAGTGCCACTGCCACGGGACAGCTGAGCGCACACCGCATGGCGTACGGCCGCCTTTCCAAAGCACCCAGCCTTCCAGAGCACCCAGCGGGCTGAACCTGCAGCTCCTGCTGTATCTCCAGTGGGAGCGGTGAGTGCTCAGCACCTCTGAAACTCAGGCTCCTTGATGTTCAACACTCCACTGAAATGCAGCCACCTCTGGAGTGGGCAGTGGCAGCCAGGCACAACAGTGCATGAGTACAGGGGGAGGATTTTGGCCAGAGTGGAAAGCACTCGGGAACCTCCTCTCTTACCTGAGGGTGCGTCCTGCGGAAAGCAGCCTCATCCGGTGGGAGAGAGGGAGGGGTAGTCCGTCCCTCAGCCAGCTGATCTGTAAGGGAGGGGAGCCCCGTGCTTGGCACTCCATGGTAACCAGCCCCAAGGGGGCGCTGGTGATGACTGCAGAGTCGTTGGCCCCTTGCTCGATAGTAGGGGGAGCTGAGGGGGAGGAGAAGGGGTTGACATTGAGGGGGTTAATCTTTGCCCCCTGCCCAGCAGCAAACCCCACCTGTGCCCAGCACCACCTGGCATGCATCACTCACCTAGGACATTCAGCATGTGGAGCTTGGTGTCCTCTCCGGCCCTGTTTTGAGCCAGGCAGGTGTATGCCCCCGAGTCAGACACCCGCAGCCCCTTGAGCAGCAAGGAGCTGCCATCAGGAGACAGCCTGCACACACAGAGAGAGGAGACTCAGTAGGTCAGCAGAACCCACTAGGACCACACACATACACAGACACCATGGCCTTGCCTGGGTATCAAACCTGTGACCTTCTGTGCCAAAAGCAAAAGTCCCCCCTGACTCGAGCTAAAGGATTAATTCATTGAGCCCTAAGTAGCAGGCATCATCCTTGCCAGAACCAGCCACTCAAGCTATATGCACTAAGCCGAGCATTACACTCAACGCAAAGCATCCTTGCCCTCCAGACTAATAGCCATTGATGGACCTATCCTCCATGAACTTAGCTAGTTCTCTTTTTAACCCTGTTATAGTCTTGGCCTTCACAACATCCCCTGGCAAGGAGTTCCACAGGTTGATGGTGTGTTGTGTGAAGAAATACTTCCTTTTGTTTCTTTTAAATCTGCTGCCTATTAATTTCATTTGGTGACCCCTAGTTCTTGAGTTATGAGAAGGAGTAAATAACACATCCTTATTTACTTTCTCCATACCAGTCATGATTTTATAGACCTCTATCATATCGCCCCTTAGTCGTCTCTTTTCCAAGCTGAAAAGTCCCAGTTTTATTAATTTCTCCTCTTATGGCAGCCATTCCATACCCCAATCATTTTTGTTGCCCTTTTCTGAACCTTTTCCAATTCCAATATCTTTTTTGAGATGGGGCGACCAGATCTGCACGCAATATTCAAGGTGTGGGCGTACCCTGGATTTATACAGAGGCAATACGATATTTCCTGTCATATTATCTCTTCTTTTCCTAATTATTCCCAAGATTCTCTTCGCTTTTTTGAGAGCCGCTGCACACTGAGCCATGGTGCCCCTCTGCAGCACCAGAGCCCTAGCAAGAGGCATACCGGCGGCGAGGGGCAGCATGCAGTTCCAGTGGTCTCCCATCCTTCAACCAAGTGACTTCTGGAGCCGGCTGTCCTTCCGCTTCACACTCCAGCTTCACCCCGGTGCCCTCCAGGACGCTGTGCTCACTGGGGATGCCTGCGCTCAGGATCCTGGGCACCGCTGAGCGGAGAGAGGAGAATGTGACTGGAGGGCAGAGGAATTACCTGACCCCTTTATAGCGCAAACCACATCCTCAAGAGGCCCGAATGCTCCCACGACAATCCCCCTCCATCCCCTGCAATGCCACACACACCTTGCACCGAGACGACGAACTCTTTGCGGGCCTCTGCTTCAAGGCTTTGTGCCAGGCAGGTGTACCGGCCCGCGTGGAAAGGCTGCAAGCGGCTGATCTGCAGCTGCCCACCTCGGGACACCGCTCCCTGCTCCACACTGCTCTCTGAGGGGGAAAGAGAGCGCATCGTTCCAAAACCAGTACAGAGAACTCGACTTCTCCTTAGCGGAGGTTCCCTCGGGCTTGCTCGTCCACAACCCACCTCTGGCAAGGAGGCTTCCCACCTTTCCCACTGGAATTCCCCCCAGCGGGACCTTGGGACCCCATTCTCCTCTCGCTCTTCCTGGGGTGACTCAGCAGCGCTGCCCTACGCAGCGCTGGGAACTTTCTGCTCATGGGCATGAAACACCAGGACCCCACTTCAATGTATCATCGGGGTCATGAAAACTTCACCACACAAAATCAAGATCAGGCTCCTTAGACGCCCACGCATTTCCCTGGCTGCATACTGCACATTTCCTAGCGGAACCTGGTTCAAGTCGAACACAGTAGGATTGGGGTAAACCCAAATAAAGCCAGATATCCTGGTACTTGCATTTATATTATCCGGAGACTTTAATTCTGCAGGGATCTAAATACCATGTCGGGCAGCGATTTCCACTACCCCAGAACTGAAACACCACAAGGGAACCAGAGTTCCCATGATTTTGGCTCCGTAAATAGACCCCCAAGGCTTTACAAGAGTTCATGAAAAGCACACAAGACCATGAACCCACCCAAAGATGGCCTCGCATACCCCGTGGTGTTTATTTCATGAATTATAATATGCCCTTCTGTCACTGCCTTAGATCTCAAAGCACTTCACACACACGAATGACCCAGGCCTCATCCCCACACATGGTGAATCCCCACTTTAGAGGAGGGACACTGAGGTACAGAGCAGTTCCACTCGCAAAGCAAGTTGGCATGAGAACTGGGAACAGAACCCAGAACCCTGCATCCGCAGTCCTGTATTCTAAACCCAGAAACCACCCCTCCCTGCTAGACGCTCTAGCTGTGTACGCTATGTTCAGCTAACAACCAGCCCTGCTCTCCCAGCAGCCCATCAAGCCAGCTGATGCGGTGATGCGGCCTCCTTACCCAGCAGTGCCCCATCTTTCAGCCAGCTGATGGCAGGAGGGGGAACACCGGCCGCCTTGCAGGTCAGAATGAGGAGGCTCCCCACGGCTCTGTAGACCGTCTCCTGGTGTGGATTCTCGATGGTCGGGGGGGCTTTGGGAGAGAAGCAGAACACACAGGGAGGCTTAGTCACTGCCACTGGAGCTGTGGGACATCAGGACCCCTCTGCATTTGCTGAGATCACATTCATAAAGCACAGCCACAGAGCAGCTCTTTCCCCCGCTCAGACACACAGTAAACACCACTAAGCGCTTTCACCCAGAGTTCCCAAAGCCAGGGGGAGTGCCATTGTTCCCATTGTACAGGTGGGGAAACTGAGGCACACAGTCAGGCAGCAGCCTGCTCAAGGCAGCAGAGCTAGGAACAGAACCTGGGTCCCCTATGTGCTGCCCCATTCTGTTTCCCTACTCAGCACTCCTCTTGCAGGGGCTGTACCTGCAGGCACAGCACAAAACGCTAAAATAAAAAGTGACTCCCATCTTCAGTGGGTGTCAGTGAGAGAGGAGTGTCTGGAGCTGCACACTGGCCCCAAGTCCCCACTGGGCTCTGTGAAGGGCTGTTACCATCCTCCTCCTCCTCCTTGGGGACTGCGCTCACTCTCATCCCTGACCTGCATTTCCCAGCTGCCCGGCCTCTGAAGTTAAAACCCCAGAGCTGAGAGCCCTCAAGTTTTAGGAGTGGAGTTTGAAATCGAGATCTGGATTGCAGAGCCCAGGGGACCATCTGCCCCAGTCGGTCCTCTCCCCAGCACTAACCATGTCCATGGTCACAGCTCTGCAGCACTGACCTAGCATCGAACTAGAACTGGTCACAAAAATGGGGATTCTTCCTCTGGAAAAAAAACTTTGCGTTTCAGAGAACAATCAAAATCAGAAATGGATGGCCACTGCGCTGCCTCCTGCTTCCCATCTCCCCCATAAGCCAGGTTCTCTGGTTGAATTACATCTCCCGTGGTCTCCCGTCTTGGTGAGTGGGGGTGAGTGGCAGATGAAGGCTATGTCTACACTGCACCTCAGTGTGGACTACAGGGGTGCGAAGTGCAGAGTGCACCAAAATGTTACGTTCTAACTGCCCCGTGTGGATGCTGCTGGGCAAATGAAAAGTAGTTTAAAGTAGCGTAGTCCTGTTTCAGAGAGGACTGTGTTAATGCCACCAAGGTACCTTTTAGTTTGGGCCAGGAGCATCCACACAGGGCAATTAGAATGACACATTTTGGTGTGCCCTGGCATTCACACCCTGACAGTCTGCACTGCAGTGCAGCACCGAGAAGCCCAAAGTCTAGCTGGGGAGCCCGCCCCATAGAGAAGAGAAGCATGAGGCACCAGAACTACAACTCCCAGGAGGCACTGCGGCAGCATTTCAGCATGCAAATAGTTTGGGGGCATTCTGGTTTTTGACCCACATATATATAAATGCTCCACAGAAAGCAGACACTTTTCACACAAATGTTCACTAAGTTAAAAACCCAACTTTCCGTCCAAAGCAGTTTAAACAGGCAATGGCCAGCCCGACTTCTGACCTTTCCTCTATCGAAAAGCTCGATGCAGATTAACTTCCCCTACTCAGTGCGCAGGGAGTAGGGCAGTGGAGACAGGCCTGGTGTTACTGGTCTCACTTCCAGATCTGCCAATTAACCTCAGCCCTGACCTGCACCCTCGCACGACCCCAGTCCCAGGTCTCCTGAGACAGACAATCCGGAGAGAACGGATGGAGGCACGTGGTTTAAACCCTCTTCTCTTACCTTGGACGGTGAGCGTGAAGGTTTGTTCTGCCTCCCCAGCCACAGTGGTGACTTTGCAGCTGTAGAGCCCTTTATCCGACACCTGCAAGAAGGAGGGAGCCGTCGAAATCTCGCACACAGGGCACGGAAGGCTGAACAGGTGGAACAGTTTCCCTAGGTACAACCTAACCTTACCTGGGCGTTTTCAATCTCCAGCCTCTGCCCTCTCAGCAGGGTCCGAGCACCGTTCCCTAGTGCCAGCTGGTGCCCATTCTTGTACCAGGTGACCACTGGCTCTGGCAGAGCATCAGCCTCACATTGAAAAACAGCAGTCTCTCCGGCACGCACCATCACGCCCTCCTTCTGGCCTCCAAGGGGCTGTGTGATGGTGGGGGGAACTTTACCAGTGAGAGAGAGAGAGAGAGAGACAAGAGACTCTAGTATTGCTGGATGATGGGGCAGTATATTTCCTACAGAGGGGAACAGCCTGCCCACAGATAAATTCAAAGATCTCTAAGGAGCTATCCTTACCACCGCGGATTCAAAGATACTACACCCCTCCCCACGCATGCATATTTAGGACACACACTTCCATGTGTGCATGCCTCCCCATACCACACAGAGGCTATTCATGAAACACATGTGCAGGGCCAACTTTCCAAAGGAGGGCAGATGCAGGCGGCAGCTGCACAAATGCATGCAAGTGCAAATTGTGCACTTAACCCCTTGCAGGCTGTTGCATGCACAAATGTTGTCAGGGCAACTAAGCAAGCCCTGTGAAAATCTGGCCCATAGGGATACAGCCTCCTTTCACGCATAGGTATAACTCCCAAAGCACACTTGCTTTTAGAGATCCTCGCATTGCGGGCAGCTGCCAAAGCACCAAGCTTCCAAACTAGGTACTAGCTGTAGCTGTGTGTGCAATCATAGTACTTTGTGAATGCCTGGCCAGGGAAGGTGCTGTCCAGGAGCCGCACCAGAACAGAGGCTACTTCTAGAACAGAGCTGGCCTGCATCAAGCACAGACAGATGGGTCTCCACAGGAGCCTGGGCCGGAGCTGAAGGCCCATGTGTGGCATCACGTGCTCTGCTGCTAAACTGCAGCTTCGGTACCATTGATCTGATGGAACCAGAAAGGCTGAGAGGGAAGATGTTGGCCCACAGTGCATGAGGCAGACAAGGCTCGGAAGCCTTTGCTCACCATAAACACGGAGAAGAAACAGCTTCTCATCTCTGCCGGCTGCATTCAGCGCCACACATGTGTACTTCCCCCCAGTGGAAATCCGCACTCGCGGGATCTGTAGGATCTGAGAACCTGGAACAAGGAAAGGCCAGGAAAGGCTGGGGCTCATTGCCCAGCTCTGTCCACATGGCTCCAAGTTAGCACCTGGCCATATCCACCCACCAGCTTGCTCCCCACACTGCATCTGGATAGTCATGCGAATCTCTCTCATGGCCCCGTTGAGCTCAGTGGGAGACCCAGACACAGAGAGGTTGCAGGATACAGCCTCTAAACCATCATAACAGCAGTTCAGCTGCCAGGTCAGGGTTATTTTTCCATGTTGATTACAGGGAGTGACGAGAGAACTTTTCCAGCCTCATCCATCAGAGAGTGTCACAGAGGGGATCATCCACTCTGGGAACTCCAGGCTGGGATTCTCAAAATAACCTATGGGATTCATCTCAATAGGAGTTGCGTGTCTACACCCCTTAGACTCCTTTGAAAATTCTAACCTTACACTTTCTGTATTAGGTATCAGTTTATTAAGTGTGTTACTGGCCCCATAAGAAATGTACCCTCACATCAGGAAGCAGCCAGCCAGCTCTGGTAGGAAAGTCACTGGCTTATTAACCAGTCTGGGTTTTCACCTGCACAGCCATACACACCTGGGATGAGGATAAGCTCCTCGCTGAGCGGCAGGGTTTGGCCATCCTTGTACCATGTGATCTCGGCAGTGGGATGTGATTGGACATGACATGTCAGGGAGAGGCTGCTATTGACGACAGCAGTGATGCTTTCGGGGTTTGCTCCCACTATCCTTGGTGGAACTGCTCCTCCCAAAATCAAAACGTGTTGATTAGAAATCTCCCCCCATTTATCCAGGTGCTGTACATGCCGAGTGCTAACCAACCCCACAGATACAGCAACAAGCAGCAAAAAGAGCAAGGGAGGAGAAAGGATTGGAGCTTGGACATATTAAGCAGCAGCCCTGGAGGTAGCAGAGTGTGGAAGGCCAGAGAGACGGGAGCCCTGTCTGGACATTGCACTCAGTGTAAACAGCAGGCTACTGAACCATGAACATAGGAGTAAAAAGCTGCCCAAGGAGGAGCCAGTGTGAAATACCAACGCTACGTGCGGACGTTATCCTCAGTCTAAGACACTGGCTACCGGAACTGCTTGGAAAGTGGCACGACTTGGAAGATGCATGGCCCGGGGAGAAAAGCAAGCACAGAACTGCATTCTGAATGGATGGGAAGTCGTTACGATTACCCTAGCACCTAGAGGTTCCAACCGGGTCAGGCCTCAGCATGTTAGGTGCGGTGGACACACAGTCTAAGGGTAGGTCTACACTGCAGTCACGGGGTGGGATTGCAGCTCGCGTAGATATACCTGGGCTACTTTTAGCACTGGGGCTGTGGCAGTGTTCGCTTCAGCACAGGTTGTACAAACCCACCCCTAATCCTAGGTAATGACTTGCAGGCTAGTCCGTGCTGAAGAATGCACTGCTTCGGCTTCACTGCTCTGGTACCTGAGCTAGCTAGATCAAAGCCAACTCATGTATGTCTACACAAGCCACAGTCACGCCCCGTGTCGACATACCTTATGAAAAGAAACAAGCCCTGGCCCCCAAGGCTCGCAGACCATCCGGAACTATAGGGAACAAGGGTTCGAAAAGCAGAGGGGTCCAAGCCTGCCTGCAAAAGCCGCACCAGCAAACCCGCAGGTGCAGCAGCACACGTTCAACGGGCTCCCCGGGGACCTGCCCAGACATTTGCACACGCATTCACCCGGTTTGTGTGTGCAACTGTAAGTGGGCGATTTGGCACCCACATTTTTTGCAAACAGACTTTGAGCCTCCATTTGTGAAAACGTGCTGCAATGTATCTCGATAAATATATCTGCTGGTTATAGCTACCGCTGTCCTCCTAGCTTAGGTTTTCCTAGGCTATAGGATCGAGGCTCAGTCCTTTCAAACCCCATACTACTGCGTGTGCCTGACATGTGGCATTCTCCAGGATCCTTCGGTCTGCCTCCCTGTGTGGTGCTTTAAGCACTTGCTACGGAGATAAGGGAGAAAAATGGGATGGATGGAGAAAGAAAAGGTTTGGGATAAACTCATCAAGAGAGCGATGAGCAACTGGGTGCCTGGGTAGATAAACTATTAGAGGACCCAAGGGGCTGACCAAGAAGGAATCGGATAAGGGACCAATCTAGAGAAGGGTCCACTTGAATTACTCACCCAGAACTGTGAGAGCAAAGCGCTTCTCTGTAGAGCCCTCCTGATTCTCTGCCACACACACATAGCTGCCAGTGTCTGTCACCTGGACCGAAGCCACCTGCAAAGGGAAAGCAGATCCCTGCTGAGATGGCTAGGAGTCATCACAGGCACTGGCCGGCGGATTCAGAGCAGCAGCCAGAGAAGCTGCACTAACACCTCCAACGGTGCGTTTTCTGCCACTTTCCACCCACTGCAAAGCCTGCTGGGTACGACACCGACCTGCAGGAGCCTGCCGTCCTCCAGGACCTGGTGCCGGGGGCTGGTGGTGAAGGGCAAGTCATTGTGGAGCCAGGTAATTGCAGGCGCTGGGTCCCCAGTGACATCACACTTCATGTGGGCTGTGCTGTTTGCAATCACTGTCACCTCTTCTACCAACTCCTCCGTGTTCCCCTGGATAACGGGGGCAGCTGGGGACAGGAGAGAACTGGTCAGTTATGGGCTGCTCATCTCTCAGCCCTCCTAGATAGGGAGGAGAAGTCTGACCCAGGCCTTCCTCTCAAGGGGATGGAGCACCAGGGCAGGGTCTCAATAGCCTTCATCCTTCAGTGCCCCTTTATTCCCCTACTCTCCCCCTCACTTCCCATGATCTTAACTTTGCTCCTTGCTGTTATCCTAAGCTTCTGCAGTTCAGTCTCCTCCCCGCTCTGTTGTCAGGGACAGCACGGTGCCACTGTGAGTTAGCTTCAGAGCTGGGAAATGAACCCAGGAGTCCTGGCTCTCAATACCCTGCTCTAGCTAGTGGGCACCACTGTCTCGGATATGCAAGTGTGACAAGAACTGAAGGCTACTCTCACATGCAGGGAACGTCTCTGTTTTAGGTCTGTCCAGCCCCTAGCAATACAAATTATTATTTATTATGTGTTCCCCACCGGCCTCTCCCCTCCCTTGGGAGGAGTCCCAGGGAGCGATCTCTGAGCCAGCCAATGGCATTCACATCAGGTCACCTCCCTTCTGCGGACGACTGAGCCGATGACCCAGACTGATGCTCTTCCGAGAGAACCCGAGTATCAAGAGCTTGGGGACGGGGCCAGATTTCGCCGTCCACACACCAAAGAATACAACGTCACGGACGCCACCCGCAAGGGCTTGCCAGCTCCTGAAGGGAGTCGCCTCAACAGCTCAGCTCAGCCCAGCTGCAGGGAGGACCATGAAGACCTGGGGGAGGAAGGCAGCTCCTCAAGATCATTCAGGGTCCTGTGTGGCTCCGGCTTTCTGCCAGGACCCAGAAGCGACGACCTGTCACTTTTACGTCCCCTTGGCCCCATGACGTCTTCCCCTGGATACTCACACAGCACCAGTAGCTCGTAGTGCAGCCAGTCCTCTCCTGCCTCATTGGCTGCCTGGCACGTGTACCTCCCCGCATCGTTAGCTCTGACCGCAGGGATCTGCAGGATTCGTCCCCCTGCCAGGCAACAGAGAGTTAGAGAGGGGGACAGGAATGGCTCCTAGGAAACCACTGTTCAACTAGCGAGAGAACTAGAGCTGTGAGCTGCTTTGCGTGCGGGACGGGGTCAGCGAACCTCCATCGATAGACATGCTCTCAAGGCTGCCTCCGCCACAACTCATTCCGGCAGCGGAATGTGCCGTGCCCTCCCCCAACATCCTCGCTGACAAAGTTAACGGGTCTGGGCCCAAGGGCATTAGAACCTGCTAGGGGCACCCTCATGTATCCATCCCCTTTGGAGCACTCAGAACGGTGCCGTAACGAGGGAGGAGGAGGCAGCCACTTAAAAAGGGCAACACAGTGAGATAGGAAGCAGGGCAGGCAGATGGCCAGAGAGATCCCCACTGGGGAGACAGTCACATTTCCATTGCTTGTCCCTGCACCGTACATTTCCGGGACATTAACAGAGCCGTAGGAGGCTTCCTGAACATCTGGCAGCACAGCAGGTGTGCGCCATTCAGCACATCCAGCAGTACAGCAGGGGCATCCCCCCAGTGCACCTGGCACGTCCCATAGTACAGCAGACTTACATCACCTGGGCACGCTGGAAGATCTGGCAACGCTGACATTGGAGTATTTTAGCTGAGCACACCTGAAACATCTGGCAGCCAGGGCGGTGCGCTCCCATACCTGGAATGTCCGTTAGCACAGCAGATGTGTATCACCTGGGCACATCTGACATACTCTAGCTGGCCAGGCCTGGCCTGCCCGGGAGCCTGGCAGGTGCTCTCTACCTGGAATGCGCAGCAGTTGTCTAATAGCTAAATGAAGCTTTTGGAGTTATCTGACCACACTGAAGTTTGCATCGATAAGCTTGTTACCTAGCAATACTAAAACCCCCTCCGCAGTGGGGAGGGGCTCTCCATCCTTGTACCAGGTGAGCTTCGGGGGCGGGATGGCATTCGTGTCACAGTACAGGGAAGCTGGGCTGTTGACCGTCACCGCCAGGTGCTCTGTCACCTTTCCGTACTGGTCTTCCTCTTGGTGGTGGAGCTGGAAGGCTGTGCTGGGATTTCCCTGCCTCTGGAACAGGGGGGGCACTGAAAGAAAGCAAGCATCAGCAATCAATCCATGCTGGGGACAAGACCCAACAGAGTGTGTGGGCAGCCAGCAGGGGCAAGCGGCTCCAAGGAGGAGGGATTAGCCAAACTGACAGCTTAGCCGTGGGAAGCATTCCTCGCCCAGTCCCCCGAAAAGCACTCTCTGGACATGTCCCCTCCTGCCACGCTGCTGTGTGGGTGGCTGCACATGGGGAAGAGGTAGGAGCTGCCTGTTGCCTGGGATTCTCAACCCATTTCCGCTCCCTTTGTGTCTCTCCCAACAGAGGTCAGAATCTGGCCCCAGATGAACCTGGATATTTGGGCCCTTTGGGCTCCACTTGAACATGGAATCTCACTGCATTGTGGGTGAAATACAACCCTTCCACAGTGACCATTCCCCGTCCCCCTCTTCTAGTGCTCCACTTCCTGCATTCTAGGGGCTTAGTCCCCTTATTCCTTTTGTTCCCAGACTCTCATTTGCAGCTCTGCGACCCACGACCCCATGAGAGAGACTCGCCTTGAATATGCACGCTGAAGTCCTTATTGTCTTCACCCACTGGGTTGGTGGCAATGCAGGTGTAGAGCCCCGAATCCAAGACACGGGTGGGTCTGATCTGAAGAAGTTGCCCCTCACTGAGAACCTGGAGATGACCATCACCCTCCAAGAGCTGGCGAGGAGATACCCAGAACAAGGATGTGGGGGAGGAGAAGGTGGAGTTAAACCTTTCTCATGGCGATTAAATGCCAGGATCAAAGTCTTGAAAACAGCTACAGGAAAATACAGAATCCAGACCCCAAGCCTTACAAATGGTGCCTTCCCTGCCCAGCCAGCTGGAAACTGCTCTTCATTCACCAATAGATACCTGACTATTAATCATCAGAGGGTTTCATTGCCTTAAACAAGCACATTATTTCATGAGAATCAGTGTAAAGATCATGAATCTAAATGAAAACAGAACACAGAGTAAAGAATTACCCTTCCCTGCCTGCCCTCATGGCAGAAATTGCTGGGAGGCAGACCTGGAGAGCACACCCCCTCAGGGACCAATAAGGGGGCTTTTTCGGTTGTATTTCTAGGCATCATTAGGCAACTGACCATGCCCAACTGCTGTGCAGCTCCCTGCTCGAACAGGGGCTGGCCAGGTTGTCACATGTCTGCTGTCTCCTTTGGACTCCAGAAGCCTGATCAAATGAGAATAGCTGCCCAGGATGAAAACGGCCCGTCATGACAGTCTACAGGGGAACTCTCCAGCCTTCCCCACTGCAGACCCATTGATCCTGGCCCACTGAAGCCCACTGGTCCCCTCCCCTTGGCTCTGCCTTTGGAAGGCTCCAGGCCCATTAGAAATGGTTATGAGTTTTCACTAGCAACATTGGCTGCTTCCTGCCTTTTCTTTAGCAACCTCACCTGCCCATCCTTGTACCACTGTATGGTCGGCTTGGGCACAGCCCAGGACTCACACTCCAGCGTCAGGGTGCTGTTGACCTTGGTTTTCACCTCCTTCACGGCAAATTCCCCCAAAGCATGATCTTTGGCAATCCAAGGAGGAACTAGGAGCCACGACACATGAATACAATCAGGACAAGAGAACCATCTCCCACCACACATGCCCTTTGGTCTAGCCACATGGGCAATGCGATGCTGGGACATCAGCTGACAGCTAACACCGAGGCCCCTAGGCCTCACTGAGCACTGACAAATGCATAGCTGGAAACCAGTCTGGCTCACCTGGGTGCTAGTATTGTTTAAATAGATATGAGCGTTATGAGAATGTCAGTTCAGATTTCATGAAATGATTGTAGGATGCTGCGTGTATTAATCTGACTTAGAACATCTGTACCCCATGTTCTAAGGTGATATTTACATGTTTACTCTGTGACTATAGAAGTGTTTGCTCTAAAACGGTAACCCCCCTTTCCCCCCGCCACCCCCAGTCAGAAGAGAAACATCACCCAGTGTGAAACACTAGTTACCAGAAGAGCTGTCATCTCCTCTCCAACAAAAAAAGGTCCATAGACACCAGACAAGCTATTGTGAAACATCAGGGGATAAAAGACTTTGTTGATTGTTCCCCCCACACCCATGAAGAGGAGACAAAACACTCATCCCATCCGCTTGAGCTCTGGGGGGAAGGGAATACAAATCCCTGTCAAGAAGAAATTGTTATCCCTATGCTGCTTGGACTTCAGGGAGAGGGCAAGACTTCTAAGCATAAGCTAAACAGCCGGGGATCTCTTGCTTGGGTTAGCCCTAAAGGACATATAGAGCTTGCACATTACAGCAGCTTCTAAGACTAACTGATTTGTGGGTGTATATTTACCTGCTTTAACCTTGTAAATAGCTCATTTCTTTTTCCTAGTTAATAAACCTTTAGTTAGTTTATTATAGGATTGACTACAAGCATTGTCTTTGGCAGGAGATCTAGGGTGCACTCAACCTGGGGTAAGCAACGGGTCCTTGGGACTGGGAGTAACCTAAATATTGTTGTGATTTTTAGTCTATCACAAAGGGAAGCTTGCCTAGGTGACAAGATAAATCAAAGTACCCAAGGGGATTGTCTGTGACTCCATGGTTAGGCTGTTTTAGTGCTTGAGGAATTTACATTTGATGCTTGGTTGGTGAAATCTAATTATAGAACACACAACCGGTCTATGGTTTGTGCCCTATCTTGCATCAGTCTGCCCGGAGGTTGGTACTCATGTTTGTGACCTACTCTCGACAGCTTGACAGGCACATTCCTGTGCTGTAGGTGTGCACAGCAACAGGCAGCCAGGGAAGAGTGCCAGGGAGAACTGTGACTCAAGGAGCACAAGGCAAAGCACATGCAAGTCAGTGCAAAACAAATCCACAGCTCCGCTGCCGGGAGGGAGGGCTCTTCAGAAGGGATTGGAAGGCAGATGTTTAACGTGAGCTGAGATAGGGCCTGCTGCAGCACACCGGGTGGCCGATACCTTGAGTGGGAGCAGGAGACAAAGGGAGCGACTAGGAGGGAAGGGTGGGTGTTGCTCCTGGACATAAACAGCCCTCTCTCAGCTGATTCAGCTCAGGTAGGACATACCCCCAAGAGCGGCAGGAGAAGGACACACAGAGAGCTTGAGCAAAGGGCCTCTAGGGCAGAATCCCTTCTTGGGCCAAAATGTTCATATCATAAAAGCCACGGCTCCGTCAGGCACATGGAACACTCATGTGACAGAAGGAAAAGAAGCAGCCATGAGACAGGTCTGAGCAGAAGTCGGCCGTAATAACGGAAACATGGGGCCTTGGCAAAGCGCCTTAGAGGGGGGCTTCGTACATACCAAGGACCCTCACTTCATAGCTCTTCACAGCCTCCCCGAGTTCATTGGTGACGATGCAGGTGTACCTGCCAGCATCCTCTTCCTGGGCATTCAGAATCTGAAGCCCCCGGCCACCTGGTCAGGGAAAAGGACTCTCCATGATGGAGCCTATGGCAGCCCTTAGTCACTTAGTTAAGAAATAAGCAGGTGAATCATCCCAACTAACAATTCCTGGTTATAACACAACACAGCGCAGGGCATGAAAAGAGCAGATATTCCCTAGGAATTGTGGCTGCCTGTCCACACACAGCAAAGCACCTTCCTCAAAGGGTTCCCTGCTGACATGCCTCAAGTCTGAGCTGCAAAAGTCACATCTGCAGCACAGCCTATAAGATCACTGGTGTCCCGCGGGCACAGCTCCAGCAGGCTTCAGCTGAGATGATGGGTTTGGGAATGTCAGCACCCATCCAGTAAGAACACGGTCCAAGACCTCATCCCGCCCCCAGGCCAGAGAACCCTGGTCACACGATCGCCCTGGACTGGACACAGATGCGAAAGGCTCCAGATCCAGTCCCTAGTCTGTGAGACCAATCAGGAAGCAGTTACATGAAGTCAAGGATGATTCTGAGCAACCACATTCACTGAAATTGATACGTTACCAGGGAGCAACCGAACGTTTGTGGATGCTTGGAAAGGAACCTCATCCTTCCGCCAGGTGATGGTGGGGGAAGGGTAGGCCAGGGCCTCACAGGGCAGGGATACTGGGTTATTGATCACTACAGTAACATCGTCCGTGGCACCCTCGTGGCTCGCCCCAGGAAACGTGGGACTAACTATTGGGAAACAGAGATTGGTTTTGAATGGAGAGAGATAATGTATCTAATTTCTGAGACTTTCTGTCACAGCTGAAACTTTCCACCACTTTACTCCGCCCACCAGAGAGTGTGTAGCACTCAGCTCCTCCGGCTGACAGCTGGCCGAGTGGGGACTAAAATATCTGGTGCAAACAGAACCTCAAGTGCTGATGTCTAAAGAAACTCTGGGGCCAGTTCAACTCCGCCCAACATCAGTGGAAGTGAAATAATGCCTAGACCACAATGGCCAAGGAAACCATACCAATGGCCACGGTTAAATGCACTCATTGCTAACATGGCTTCATTGGAAACATGGATATGACTACTCCCCTGGCTCAACAAATTGCTCAAAGGCCTGGCCCCTGCAGGGTGCTGGGCCCTTCTTGCTAAAAGACAGGTGCCCTCACTGCACACTGAACTCAGTAGGAGCTGAGAGAGCTCAGCACTGCCCTGGATCAGACCCTGAAGTCATACGAAGGAACATCTTAGTGGTTTTGAATTCCATTCCCCCGGTCAAATCTGAGAACCCTCACGGCTCTGTACTTACCTAGAACACTTAACAGATAGTGTTTGGTTTTATCAGCCAAGGCATTGGAGGCCACGCAGGAGTAGTGGCCAGCGCTGGAAAGGGTGGTTTGGTTTATCTGCAAGACAAATCCGTCTGGGGATATGTGATAGGCGTCTCTGCTAAGCAAAGGGCTGCCATCTTTTAACCAAGTGATCTCCGGCTTGGGATTGCCTGTATGGTGAAAGGTAAAAGAGGTTAAAAAAAAAAAAAAAAGCACGACTTAGCCTTCGCTGGCGTTTGTCTCACGTACACTCAGCTGTGCTGGAGTGAGCCAGACCAGTGCTCTGGAACCCAGAGTCCAGTTCTGGAAAATTTTCTCTCCATCCACGCTCGGATTTAAGAAGAGAGCCTCAGTAGCTGGCAGAGAGTGTTGGATGAGCCACAAGAGCAATGGGGACAAACTGGCCCTGTGTAAATTCAGGGTGGGAGGTTTCCAACCATTGGAGCAGTGAAATTCTGGGACAGCCTCCCAATAGGAGCAGTGGGAACAAACAGCTGAGCTATTTTGAGATGGAGCTTGATAAGTGTACGAAGGGGATTGTATGACACAGATAGCTGATATTGGACTCAGTGATCCAGGAGGTCTCTTCCAGGCCTACATATGGCCAAAAGGTTTCACTGTGATGAGGCAGGATCTCCCATCTCTACCTTACCCTGGTATCAAAGTTTCACCCTGATAAATGGTACCCACGTGCCATATTCTGTCTCTTTCCCTGGAATAGAGGGATCAGCTCCCTGAAGAGTTATGGAACATGCATCTTCCCCTGTTTGTTACCAGAGGAAAGAAGAAAAAAGTGTGGCAGCAGGATGGTGGTTCTATCCAGGCATTTCCAATGCAGCCAGCTCTGCAGTACATGGGAGCCCGGGACATAGGCAAGTTATTTTCCCTAACGGGAAAAAGGACTCAAATGCACATGGTTGGCTAAGTCGCTAAAAAGAGCCTACTCCTCGCTTAGATGCTGGGCAGCAAAATGATAATTACCCACCCAGAGCCCTAGAGTTAAAACCACCTCTTGCTTTTTCCCAGCCGGGCCTTGCGACACTCACCTGTGGCTATGCAGGACCAGCTGACCGACTGACCCTCAGGGACTTGAACTCTGTCTTCCTCGCCCGCGTTCTCGATG
Organism: Natator depressus; assembly: GCF_965152275.1. Classification (NCBI taxonomy): domain Eukaryota; kingdom Metazoa; phylum Chordata; order Testudines; family Cheloniidae; genus Natator; species Natator depressus. The sequence continues at coordinate 15,380,583 of NC_134249.1, read as the reverse complement.
CTGGGAGGAACTAGAAGGCCAAAGAGAAAGAGAGGGGAAGACAGGATGATTCTTTCGCCAGGAGTCCAACCGCACCAAGAGAGACAAGAAACCACTTTCTAGCCACTTAGAGCAAAGGATTTGGGGATTGTTGTACATGAAGGGCATATCCCAAGGGCTTGTGTGAGCTTAGCACTTAGCTTCTCGTCTACGTCAGAGAATCCCCACTGGAAACCTTGTAGCAGGCAGAGCATTAAAAACCAAGGGGACAGAGGAAATGGTGACAGGTCCCCGAGCAATAACTCAGGTATCTACAGTGTTTCTGACCCTGTGCTTCATCCTTACCTAGGACCTCCACACTGAAATCCTTCCTAGCTTCCCCAGCCGCATTGCTAGCTATGCAGGAATAGAGGCCTCCGTCTTGGGCTCGCATGCGTGTTAGCCTCAGAATCCATCCACCTAGAAATAAAGGGGAAAAGCCACGGTGGCAAAGAACAAAGAAACTGCATTACCAGTGACTACATCCTGGTCCAGGGCTTCTGCCCTGTCCTAGCAAGTCTCCAACATCGCCTGAGCTGGCCTGTCACAGCTCTCTCATTCACTCATCACCACAGCATCAGGGCACCCTCCTCAGGTCTACAAGGACACGTGAGGGGTCTACACAGTGCTCTCTCCTGCCCCTCTATCAGAGTACAGCCAACTAGGAGTGTCCACTAACCCCAGCAGGGAGTCCAACCAAACATGGCATCCCCTCGAGTGCTCTTTCCTCACAAGTAGCTCCTCAGACCACACAGAGGGCGGGTCTACCCTACAATACAACCCAGGGTCTCTCTCCGTATAGCTTCAGTCTCCATAGCAACTAGGCACTGAATACTGGGCTGGGATGGCAGGGCAGGGCAGGCGGAGTGGCGCACTGCTACCAGTGAAGGCCAGTAATAGATTACCACCCTCTGGGAGTAAGAAGGGAGTAGGGACGAGATTGTCTCTCTCCAAGTCACAATTCCCTCCTCAAGCTACTCCCAGGGCAGCATGCCAACACGCTGCTCCTTAGGGTTTGTCTTCACTGGGGAACAAGCAGCATTTACAACGAGAGCGCAATCGCAGCAGGAAGCCTTAGTGGAGCTGGCTGAGGTAAACCTGAGTGTGTGTGTGGGCGGCTAGGGTTTATTCCAACCGGCCACACTGAGACAAAGCTAGCACTTGCCAGATCTCCACTAGGGTAGCTGTCTTCTCATAAAGAACGCACCCTTCGCTCCTCGTGGGGACATAGCCTTCATGAGGACAACTTTTCATTGGACAAGTCAGACAATCTCGCTCCCAGGGGTTAAATTAGCAGAAAATCCTGTCATTGCTGAATGAGTCAGGCAGCTAAAACCCTGTGCACCAGTTTGAACGCTGAGTGGTAATTAGACCTGCTTCCCTCCCGCCCTCCCCACCCTCTCCCTCCACCCCTGGTATCTCTGGTGCTTTCCAGGGAAAAGTTGCTAACACGCTGGCAGAGATGTCAGAGGATGCTTGGAAGCATTAAGAGCATCCACAGAGGCCCCTGTCACTTCCATTCACAAACCACATATTTGCTTTTATTTATTAAAGACATTTTCAGTGGGATCCTGCCCAACCCCAAGTGACTCCAAGAGACGCCGGCTGAGTGAGCCAAGAACCCCCAGCCTGGCAGTGACCTACAGGCTCCCAGCTCTGGAGTGTGATTGTCTAAGGGCTTGTCTATGTAGGGAAATTGACCAAAATCACTATGGAGGAATAAGCTATTCAGCAATAGCTATTCCAGGGTAGCTCCCTGTGTTATTCCATGAGCTATCCCGGAGCAACCATTGCACCGTAGCAATTCTGGTCAATTTCCCCATAGCGAAACCCTGAGTTCCAAGGTTGCTAGCCAGCCAGAATAAACCTCCCAGCAATGATTACTCATTAATGCCTCACCTGACAACAGGCGTGTGTGCTCGCCGGGGATGATGGGAGAGTTCTCCCAGGACCAGCTGACCGATGGGGGCGGGACGCCTGAGGCCTCGCAGATCAGAGTTAGGGCGCCATGCAAAGAGACAGTGACATTGGTCACTGACCCTGCTCCCCTAACAAGCTCAGGGGGAACTAGAGAGACAAAGGGATGATCTTTCATTTACAAAGCAGTCTCCATGGAAGCAAGAAAATAAGCAAATGGGGGCCCTAGGAAATCCAGCTTATCCCTGCCTTCAAACTACGGACCCACGTTCAAAACAGGGGCACAAGGAGGTATGCCCAAAAAATAAGCCTGCCTCCATGGTGCCTTCAGGACCCAGATCTGTGCCACAGAGCAGCTCACTGTGAATGTAGCTGCCAATCCAAATGTGAGTTTACAGGGGTGACAAGTGCACATGCAGCCAGGCAGGTGACCCAGCTCCCCGGAGGAACTTGACTGTTTGAAAGCTTGGTTCACACAGTCCAGGGAAAGCAGATGACTTTGTCTCCTTGTTGTTCACCCCATCATTTAAACCCCCTGCCACTAGTTGCTGGGGTGGCCATTGCAGTAACAGTACCTAAAGCTTACACAGAACTTTTCACCCTGATAATATTATCTCATCCTCACACCTAAAGCTCTATCATGTGTACGGTGGAACTTCCCAGTGCATCACAATTCTCCTGATCCCCGCTCTCAGACCCCTCTCCCCCAAGGTCCCAGAAACAAGAGCAAAGCTGCTGCCCGCATCCTTACCATGCACAGCAAGATCAAACGTCCTCTCCACCTGTCCAACTGCATTGGCCGCTAGGCAGGTGTAGCGGCCTGCATGGGTGACCTGCGCCCTCTGAATATGCAGCTTCCACCCCTGGTCCTTAAGAAGAAGCGCTTCCCCATTCACCACAGGCTGCCCATCTTTCATCCATGTGACTGTTGGCTGCGGTGATCCCCCGGCTTCACATTCTAGTGTAATCTCACCAGCCTTGGCCACGGAAATCTTCTTTGGGGCTTCGCCGCTGCCTTTGATCACTGGCAGAACTGCAGGTGAGAAGAGCACAAGGCAGAGACACTGCACCGACCTGTTGGGATTCAACTCCTCCTGGGTTTTCTGCAAGAGGATATTAACGGCAGCAAGCGATTGGTCTGGACCAGCAAAGGACAGCTATGAGCCATGCTGAATACTAAGGCAATCCAGACTCTGGGGTAGGGTTCACTGACCACCAGATGTCTTGAAATACTCAAAATCACACAGCTACTTTGGACCAGTGGCTCCCAAAGATTGCCCAGCTGAGCCCACACTGGCTGCTTGCCAGGAACCCAAGGGTAGCACCTAGTTTTGCAGACCATAGCTGCCCTCCTCACCAGGGAGGTGTAGATTGCAGAGACCATAGGTCCAGCATACAAAGTGTGGATCACAATGGAGCATGGCATGCTGGGACATGGAGTCTCCAAGGGCCACACCTGGGCAGGAGAAATGAGAGAAGCTCTATGCTCCATTCAGCCACTCATGTTCCCCCTAAACCACTAACAACGACTGACTTACACTGGAACTCTTATTGTTATTCTCCACGCAGAGATTCGGCTCCCTGTAGTATAAAACCTCACTCCTCCCCCAGCACCTCTCCGACTCACCGTCCACCTCCAGCCGGTGCTCCCTTCTGCTGCTGCCAGCCGCATTGCTGCACTCACAGGTGTAAGATCCCTCATCTGCTGTCTGCACCTTCCCGATGTACAGCAGCCTGCCTCCTGCGGAGATACGCTCGGGGCGTCCAGGCTCCATGGCAAGGGGCGTACCTGAAAGGTGGGGTGGGGGAAGAAAACAAAAGTCTCCCCTGAGACTCCTGGCAGCACTAGCTCCGAGGCACACTGTCCTACAGAGGGTCGGATGGTGTTGGAATTGCCTGCTTCTCTCCAAGGAGACAAACCCGCGATTGCCTCTCAGGCAGATGCAGCCTTCCCAAAAGGGGCAGCTTCTCCTTGTAGACAAGAAGGAGATGCCAACACAAGTCTAAGTAGGTTTAAATCAATGTGTATCCTCGGCTTTGAAATCCAGCCTGGGACCTTCTAGCCCAGTGGCTCAGAACCATGCTGTCTAGCTGGCTGGACTAACACTGCAGAGCTGGTAGCCCTGCTAGGTGACATCTTCTTGGGGAGGAGCGAAGATATGAACACAACCCTACCGTCTTTCTCCCAGGTGAGGGTGGGGAAGGGGATCCCGCTGCACTCGCAGGACAGGCTGACAGACTGTCCCTCCATCACAGAGAGGGCAGCAGGCTCTTCCGAGGAGAACGAGGGGGGAACTGCATGGGACAAAAGAAGGGTATAACTGAGTGCAGGGGGCATCAGACATGCTACAGAAGCAGTGGTATGTGATGCTAGCTAGCTTCCCAGGGGACTTCACTCTGTTTGCTACTCTCTGGCTTACAGGAGGTGGGTTTGGCCAAAGGAGAACAACGAGAAACACGTGACCCCTGCCCGTTGCCCCGACGGGAAACCAACCTGCCAAGCATCACACACATTTAATCGCAAGTGCCACTGTCAGTCACACAGACTTGCAATTTTGATCCATATGGAAAGAATAATTTCAACTTTCCAGCTATTAAAAACCAGCAGTATTCTCAATTATACAACTCTCCTACAGCATACGACAGTATAGAAAGCGTACTGTGCCAGCCATGGGGTTAAAGAACATTCAGACTGGCCAGCCACACTATTATAGATAGGGCAGGCAGCGTTGCCTAGTACTAAGGTAGCCTGACACTTCCCTGTTTCCAGTTGCTTAAAACTTTCCCAATCTTCAATCATTTGGGCTGAAATTTTCCATGCCAGGTGTTTGCCTCCAGCTGATTATTATTAATTATTATTATTGGTAATTTTAGCCAGAATGGCTTAGCTGTCCTCAAGGACAAAGCTATGGAAAAATGTTGCACAGACAGCCTCAATTCTGGCATTTCCTAACTTTTGGGTGCTTGACTTTGCAATTTTAATAAGTTTCTTTCGGAGTAGTTTGGTGCGTGTGAAATATCTATTTTAAGTAGTAATAACGGACCACAGACTTCTAAAATTAAAAAAACAAAGAAGCAACTAAACCATGTGTTAGAGAGATAATCCAGCTTCAGAAAGCTTAGCGTGAGGTTATGCAAGCAAGTGTGTTTGAGGAACTGCACATGAGCACTGTGGAGGGCTGTATTTTGGGAGAGGGTGTGCTCGTGTGTAAGAGAAGGATTTTATCATTGCCAGGGCAGATCTCAAAGGGATGCAGTCTCCTTGCACAGCGAGCGCACCCGGATTGACAGGACACTGGAATGGTTTTACACAAGGTTTCACCGGCCGTTAGGTGGAAAATAGGTATCATTCCCCACCTTTGGGAATGGGGTGTGTGTGTTACAGACTGAACTGCCTTCACAGAATGGACATAACCTAATAAAGTGGATCCAAGATGCACACACCCTGCCCTCACTAATAGCATTCATGCTGGGACAGCTGGAGTGGGGAGGGACAAAGGGATTTCTCCTTCTCAGCAAGTTCTGAGACCCAAACTTACAGGCGTGGGGCTTGAATTTCTAGGCAGCTGAGCACCCACGGCTCCTACTTAAGATAACAAAAGCTGCCTGTAGGCTCTTAAAATCCAACCCAGTTGCTGCTATTTTCCTGACCCTTGTAAGAGGTGGCTGTATTATGCCGTGTGGTTAAGATGGAGGAACTCTCACAGAGAGTGACATTAGGCCATGGGGCCAGGCAATATTCAAGCCCCTCCAGGGGATCTTTGTCCCCCTCCCATGTTTGGCCAACACTTGGCTTACCCCAGACATGGAGGTTGTAGCGCTTCTCCGCCCGGCCCAAGCGGCTCGACACCTCACACGTGTATCTCCCTGCATCTCGCGCCTGAGCGTGCTCAATCTGTCAAAGCAAGCAGAGCCGGGGTGGGATCGAGAGACGGGCAAGCAGCGCGCCACTCGCCCAGCAGCAGCACCAGAAAAGCACGCCCAGCCCGGCAGCAGGGCCAAAGGCCGCTCGCAGCCCAGGCCCATCGTCCAGGTTGTTCCTGGCAACAAGCCCCTCCGTTCTGGTGCAGTGCTGCAGCCATTCAAGCTGGGCCCAGCGGACTCAAGGGGCAAGGAAAGCGCTGAGTCGGCACAAGGACTCTCACGCCTGAGGAACACAGCCTGGGCGAGACGGGGGTAGGCCCATTTCTCCGTGACTCCGAGCCACACCTCTCACGAGCAGTGGAATTCCCTGCCAAGGCCAGGCAGGGGAGAGCCAACGAGCCATAGCCAGGCATACAGGGGACAGAGACATTTACTGCAGGGCCAAGTTCTCTGCATCCCCTCCCGACTCAGCACCGGCCAGAATAGTCACCTGGAGCACGGCCCCGTCTGCAGAGAGTCGGGCTCTGGGGTCCTGCGGGAGAGGGTGCCCGTCCTTCAGCCAGCGGAGCACGGGAGAGGGGGCCGCGTGGTGCTGGCATTCCAGGGTCACAGACCGGTTAATGATGACTGAGATATTTAGCTCCTCACCAAGGTCATTTGGGGGCACTGAAAGGAAACAACCCTGGGGTAAAATCAACGGGGAAATGGCTTCTTCCTGAGGCCAACACGCAGGAGCAGGGCAACTGAATGACCACACCAGTAGATTCCAAACCTCCGCTCCCGCCTCCTCCCCATACCCTGACCCGTAACGCGGAAAGGCCAGTGCTTAATCGGTAATGAAAGAGGGGCGGGGGTCAAGCAATTAGGGACTGGAGCTCAAGCTCAAGCTCAAGATGACCCATAACTGACATGGCCAGGCCCCAGGGGCGCTGGGGCTCGGAACGGCCAGGCCCCAGGGGTGCCGGGGCTCGGAACGGCCAGGCCCCAGGGGCGCAGGGGCTCAGCCCTGGCACAAATTGAGCCCTGGGAAAAGCCCCCATGCAGGGCTGAGGACCAGCCTGTGACAGAGCCCCTGAGAAGCGGGTGGCCCTGCAGTCACCATACATGGGGTTTGACGATACCTTATATTTACAGGGCTTTAGCAAACAGACAGACTGGCTCCCCTAATCTGCGTAAGCTGCAAAGCAGCATCTGCTGTAGCAAACACAGGAGTCACTAGGAGGTGAGCTGCGGGGAGGGGGGAATCGCGGTCTGAGACAGATTCCTCAGCCTGGGTGGGGGGTCAGAGAGGCCTGTACTTACCTTGCACCCGCAGCACAGCATCCCACCTATCCTCTCCCACGGCACTGATGGCCACACAGGAATACGTCCCCGCGTCCGAGAGGTGCGCGCTGGCCAGGGAGAGGACGCGTCCCCCGGACAGGATCTGCGCCGTCCCCAGAAACAAACCAAAAAGGGATCAGTGAGCAGAGGGGAGCTTCCAGCCTGCTGCTCAACATCCTGCCTCCCCAAGCACTGGGATGGGAAACCACAGAGCTGCGCGAGCCGGGAGCTTGCACTAGGCCTGTCCTCACCAGCTGGCACCCAGGCCCTGGAGAGAGAACTCCACTTCCCCCACCATCAGCTCCCAAGTTTCCGCACCATGGAGGGATGGGAGCAGCAGGGGAGGCAGTCCCGTGGCCCTTTGCCCAGCCCCGCTAGAGCAGGAAATTCCAACAGACTGATGTGCTCTGGGTGGCAGGGGCCTCGGAGCACAGGCCTGGTGCCAGGAAGGACCCAGACAGTCCCTTCTGCTGGTTCTAAGCTAGCCGTCCACACTGACCTGTAGTCCCCCAGGCACCGTGCTGGAAACAGGATTGCCATCTTTCAGCCACACCAGTGTCGGGGCAGGGATCCCTGCAGCCTCGCAAGCCAGCTCCACCTGCTCGCTCAGCAACGCAGTGACAAGGCTGGGGCCGTAGGTGATTTGGGGAGGCACTGGGGAGGCCAAAGTCATGCGCTGAGCCTCACAGAAACACCAGGACATGAGCATGGGCAAAGGAAAGGTGGGGTGGGCAGAACCACCCAGAATAACGTGGTTTGTTGGCATGATCCTTTCCACTGGGACTTCCCAGTGGGGTGAACAAAATCCCATCACTGGTACTGGGCTGTGGAGGGGAGAAAGGGGAGACTCCGGCCCTGAAGGGGGAGGTGTTCAGCGTCCAGGCTGGAGCAAGGGAAAGGCTGGATTGTGCTTCCTCCAGAGTGAAAGCCTCCTAGCGGAGCAAGAGCCACGGAGGATCCCAGGCCAAAGTCTCCAGCTAGAGCTCGAAGACTTTGAATGAGCTGGGGGTTCTGTGGGGCCCGGCGAGGTGACAGGCCCTGCTCTGGGGTCATGTGGCAAGACTGCCATGCCTTACATTAGTATGCATTAGATGGTACTGGAGTGTTGTGTGGGATTATCTGAAGTTGCTGGGTGGCAAGACATTCTGGGACAGCACACAGTCACTGCTGGGATGGACATGGAGGGGTTTAATCACATGGCCTAGAACGGCCAAGCTCTGAATTGCCCAGCAGTCTAGACAAACCCTCTTGCTTCGGCTCTGACCCCAGTTCTGCTCACTGAGATTTTGTTACACGGGTAAAGGAACGTGCCACTGAGTGCCAGGGAGGGATGGCGGACATGGACCAGGGAGTCCGTCGAGTGATGGGAGACCCCAAGACCAGAGACACAGAGGCCGCTGGTGCCTTCCCTGCCCACCAGATCACTCACCAGTCACCTGCAGGCTGTAATGGAGTTCGCTGCTGCCCACCACACTGGATGCCACGCAGCGATAGCCCCCCGCGTCCGAGACCTGAGCCCGCTTGATCTGCAGGCGCCTCCCATCGCCCGACAGGACAAGGCCTGGACTGGACGAGAGAAGCTGGGGCCCCTTGTACCAGGACACGTCTGAAAAGGGAAGCAGGAAGACGTGGGCTGAGTTAGTGGCCCTGCCACCTTCACCACCCCATGGACCTGCCTTGTCTGTGGTTTAAACCGTTTGCCACCTCCGTTATATTGGCTTTGTATTCCCCATTATAGTCTTTGTATTTGTTTGTTTTACTAAGATAACAGCAGCGAAAAGTCCCAAGCAGGGCAAGGAGGAGGGCCCGTGATGGAAGAGACACTGCCTCTCCAGCAGGAAGGTGTCTGCGATAACCAGGGGCTGCGCAAGCCAATCTGGGCTGCTTGTCTCAGGTCTGTCTGAAGAGAGGGCTTTGCATTTGATTCTGGGGAGCTTGGCAGTCCAACTGCAGTGCCACAAGCCTCGAGGCAGGCAACCCCTGAAGGGAGGATGGTCGCGTAGGTCAGGCAGTGCGCTGGGACATGGCAGATCTGCAGTCAGTCCCCAGCTCTGGCACCGACTCCTCTGTGTGACCTTGGGGAAGCCACTTAGGCGGTGATAGTCAAGGGCATGCCCGAGGGAAACTCTCAAATCCACTGTAATTCAAAGGGGTTTGGGTGCCTAATTCCCTTTGGCTCCTTTGAAAATCCAGCCTTGGTCTCTCTGTGCCTCAGTTCCCCACAACAATCCTTTGTCTGTCTTGCCCATTTTCGCTTTAGGTTCTTTGGGGCAGGGAGAGTCTGACTGCACATTTGTACAGCAGGGACCCCAGGTGAGCTGGGGTATGGGCAGTGCCCTACTACAAACAATAAAATGGAGCCCCTTTAGCTGTGGGCTCTAAGACAGAACCACAACAGGGAGGAGGAGTCCCATGCGACCGGTCTAGATTTGAGCAGAGGGGGCTGAGATGGGGTGGGAAACCAGGCCAGGCAAATGGACGAACGCTGGAAAGAAGACGAGCCAGAGGGAGCGGAGTTGCCTTACTAGGAGTGGGCATTCCAGAGGCCAGGCACTCAAAGGATGCTGGGAAGTTCTCAGGGATGGTCTGGTTCACCTCTCCGGGTTCAATGTTTGGGGGCACTGCAAAGAAACATCACGTCAGTCCGGCGGCTCTGCGCAGCCCCACGCGGGCGTTGCCAGAGGCAGCACGGGGAGGGAGGAGGTTGGGAGGGTGAGATTTTATGCACACAGCTGTGCTGTGACAGAGCAAGGGGCTGGGAGTCAGGCCTCTTGGGTTCCATAACCAGCTCTGGGAGGGAATGCCATCTAGTGGTTAGAACCAGAGGCTGGTAGTCCCAGGACTCCTGGGTTCTACACCCAGCACAGCCACTGATTGGACAGGTCACTCTGACTTTTGTGAAACGGGAGGTAACACCATCCCCCTCGCCAGGGCCCTAGCAGGGTTAATGATTATTGGTAACACACAGAGGTTGCAGGATGGAAAACAGCAAACACTGCAATTGCTGAGTCATTTTCACATAAGAAAGAGAGAGGATGGGGGAAGGGAAGAGACTGATCTGGTTTGGTTTGTCCTCAGGCCTGGGGGTAGCTCTTTGGGCAGGTTGTAGCTCAGCGAGCCAATTGCCAGGACGGAGCCGGTGGCTAGAACGCTGGGTGCAGCCCATCCCATCTTTGGCTCCTCACCCAGCACCTTCAGCCTCACGTCTCGCCTCCCTTCCCCTGCAGGGTTCGTGGCCACACACGAGTAAACCCCTTCGTCCACCACGTCCACCTTCTCGATCTACGGGGAGGACAGGAGGGAGTCCATGGTTAGAGTCATGCCACACACAAACACACTTTCCGCGAGCGTGGTCACACTCAGGGCAGCAACTCTGTGCCACGGCTGTTCAGCCGGCTCTCCTTCCCCCACCGCCCTGCCTCCAATCGAACGCACAGCTCCCTGCTGTGCCAGCCCTGAGCTCCTCCACAGCTCTACTCTAGCACCCCCAGCCTGACTCCAACCCCCTGCTAGTCCAGCTCTGGAGACAGACCTGGCATTTGCCCAACATGCACTAGGCTGAGACCATGCTTGTTTTCAGCTGTCCGAAGCCCAGTTTGGTCCCAGAGGTGACAGGACACTACAGAGCATGCAAAGCAATTGGTACAGCCCCACTAGACACAGCTCCCGGCAGCGCTCCATTCGCTTGACCGAGGAAATACCCTCAGGGCTTGTTGAAGTCTTGCACTAGTGTAATGAGACACCCACACCCCAACAGCTTCACCCAGCGCACCATCACAGCAGCAGCCCTTCCGCACACGCGCGCTCACACAAACACACACTCCCATTGCAACATGCCTACTTTGGACTCGCACATTCACATGTGATCTTTGCAGCACCACATCTGCCTCTTGCTCACATCCGTCCCCCTGGTCTGGGCCACAGCTGCACCCACCCTACCCGCAGAAGGCTGCCCGTTGCCTGCAGAGCAATTCCATCCTTCCACCAGCTGAGGCTGGGTGCGGGGACTCCGGTGGCCAGGCACTGAACAGCCACCGAGTGACGAAAGGCAACGCTGAGATCCTCTCCACCCACAACGCGGACCGACGGGCGCTCTGGCAAGAGAAGGGGGAGAGGGGGGCGTGGCGCCACGTGGGCACATACCAATCACACCCAGGGGGAGGTGTATGTGCAGAGATGTGGTGTTAGTGGGTCTGTCATAGCCCCCCTTCAGCCACTTGAACCTTTGCCTGCAGCCTCCTTCATATATGAGGATGGATCCGATGGAACTCACCAGATCCCCCTGCCTTTACCCTGGTGATTGTTCCCGCCGCCCTCCACCTCCTGGGGGCCTGTGTCTGAAGCAGTGCTTATTCCTGGCCTCCCGGGGGGCAGGTGATAATGCCACCCCAGTCCTCCAGCAGGAGACCCTGGTGCACCCAGTGACCTGCCCACAGGCACTATTTGTCTAGAGCCAACCAGTGCCACCTCCTTCAGGAGCACCAAGCCGAATGGCTGGGGCAGGAGCCAAGCTCATTGCTGAACCTGTGACCCTGGAGATGCAGCACCCCAAGGAGGCTGGCTGAGACCTTGCTTCCCAGCCAGATGCTCCCATCTCTTTCCCAGCACGAAGCCTGGGACGTGCTTCTCCGACAGGCGGCTCGGGAGAGTCCTGCTCACCTTGCACTGACACCCGCACCTCTGCTCTGGCTCCTCCCGCCTCGCTGCCAGCTTCGCAGGCATAGAGCCCACCGTCGCGGAGCCTCGCACGGGGAATCCAAAGCATCCTTCCGTCCTCTGGCATCACCACCCCGTCCAGCTCTCCGAGTGGCTGGCCATTCTTCAGCCACCTGGGACAGAGGGAATGACAGGCGAGTTCTTACCAGGTGAAGAACAGCAGCTCTCCCACCCGCCGCCTAGAAGGAGGCCTGTCGCCCACCAGGCAAGGCAATCAGCAGAGGAACAGGGAGCGGAAGTGGCATCAGGGGCTGGGATCATGGAGCAGCCAGCAGAGTTTGCTACAGGTGAAGCATCCTCACATCCCCTCGGATATTTCAGCGTAGAGCCTTGCATTGCAAACCGCTGGCTGCTGGGCCCAGGAAAGAGGGAATTACTGGGGGAGAGGTGAATCAGCGCAACTGGGGTGAATCAGCACAACTCCCCGTATTATGCACGAGCAGTTTCCCTCAGCTTCCCCAGCTGGCAGATGACTGGTGTATTCAGCACAACTCCTGCCACCCGGGGGGATGGCGCTAAGGTAGAACTGCCATGGGGTTGTGGTGCGAGCAGGGGCAGTTTATTCCCCAAACTAGAGAGGAGTGGGGCAGTGGATGGGGAGGGGAGCCACTGAATAGAAGGAAAATCCAGGGGTAACAGCTCAGAGCTTTTGCTCCTCCATCCCCCGTGGGGTTTTCCCACCAGCTCCCCAATACTATTAACCACAAAGAGACACCCCCAAATATGGAGAGCAGATGCCGCACATCCTGCATTCCTTTGAGAGCCTGCTCTACAGCCCAGTGCTCAAAGGGTTAAGAGGCCCAGAAAGAAGCCTCAGGAAGACCCGTGCCAGACCCCAGAAAGGGGTTTCCTTGCACCCTCCATCTCTGTACTCACTGGACCCTGGGGGCAGGGAAGCCTGTGGCATGGCAGGGAATCCTCAGGGAGTCATTCACAATTGCTATCACATGACCTTCCCCCTCGCCAATTATCAGCTGAGGAGGAGCTGATTGGAAGAAGAAAGCACAAAAGAAAAGTCAGCAGAGAGTAACAGGCATCCTGCTCACCCTCAACCCAGACTGGGGCCCTGACATAGTGGAGAATGCATGCGCGGGGATCCGGGAGCAGCCGGGGGGCCCAGAGGGCTCAGTCAGTATCCCCGGGGATCCAGGGGGCACAGTCAGCATCCCTGAGGATCCAGGAGCAGCTGGGGGGCCCGGAGGGCACAGTCAGCATCCCCGGGGATCTAGGACCAGCCAGGGGGCCTCAGTGAAACACATGACAAAATGGCAAATCCATTAAAAACTTTTCGGTGCAGCCCTTCCCCGTGCCCTGCCCACGGTGGCTACCAGGCAGCGCATGTTGCCCCTGGCCGTGGCCCTATCATGGTATAGCAGGTCACCGCCCCCTAAGAACGCTGTGCAGCTCCCCCAGTCCTGCAGCATCACTGACATCCCTCCTGGTCACCCAGCGGCTTACCCCGAATGACCACCGAATACTGGATTGCCCTCTCCCCTGCTGGGCTGCTAGCTAAGCAGGTGTAGGTCCCCCCTGAGCCTTCCAAGACCCTCTCAATCCTCAGCACCGTGCCGCCTCCTAGGATCTGCGTCCCATTGCTTCTGGCCAGCGGCAGGCCATCTTTGAGCCAGGAGAGGGCAGGCGGGGGCTGGCCGCTGGCTGAGCACTCCAAGGCCAATGGCTGGCCCATCACTGCTTCCACCGTCCGGCCTCCTGGGCTGTTGCCATCAATATCAGGTGGCACTGCAGGGGCAGGGAGGACACAGCTGGCATTAGCACCGGGTACGTGGAATGGAGACATGGTGCTGCATTACCAGCATGCTACCTCTGCGGGGGGGGGGGGGGGAGAGATGATCTGGGAATGGTGGGATTCTGCGCTGGGGAAGCAGAGGGACCGGATGGGCCTGAGACCACACATGGTACAGCTCGGCTCAAGTGCCCGAGGTGGTCCGAGGGATCGATGAGGGGAGAGGCCCAGGAAGACAGCAGCACACGTGTCACTGCAGGACTCGGGGCGAGCTGTAGGAGGAGCCGGCGAGCACGACGGGAGAGGCACCCGCCGCTCCCCTTGGCCATGGCAATCATGGGCCTCTGACTGACGGAGCCCCGGCCCTTCAGCCGGTGCTGCCTAGTGAGCCAGCGGGGAACAATTGCCGTACAGTCCAAGCTGCTGGGGAGAACGAGTGGCGCATCCCCATCCCCCTTACCCCTCTCCAAGCATGTCAGGCCGGGGGCCGCGCGGCTCGGGAAGCCTTACCATACACCTCCAGCCTCACAGCCTTCTCTGCCACCCCTGCAACGTTGGTGGCCCGGCAGGCATAGAGCCCAGCGTCGGACACCTGGGCCTGGCTCAGCTGGAGGCCCCTCCCCCCGTCGGTGTAGGCTGCCCGGGCGCTGGAGACGATGGGGCGCTTGTCTTTGAACCAGGTGATGCTGGGAGCTGGCGAGCCCCGAGCCTCGCACCGGAGCCCAACAGGGCGGTTGAACAGGCCCACGACTTCCGCCCTTTCACTGGACCCCAGGATGGTGGGTGGAGCTGAAAATGTGAATGAATTCGGAGAGTGAAACACGGGGGAGAATGAACACCCCGAGAGGCGGCTGCATGGCTCCCACCGGAGGGGCTGGGCAGAGGAGGTTCCACAGTGTCCTTGCCTCCAGCTCCTGGGGCAGAGCGGCCCACGAGGGCACTGTCAGCTGGAAGCCGTGGCACGTTCACACCTGGTCTTTTCAGGGTCGACTATGCCAAGCAACTCCTACAGAAGTAACGCTGGTCTGATGAAAGAAGGACTCTTACCACTGGAAGGGGGCAGGGCAGCATGGCAAGGAAGCTCACACACAGTTAGGTTGGACCAATGGGCCACTGCATTCTGCCTGCAGCAGTGGCCTGGGTACCCAAACCCCTATGTACTCTGTGGTCATGCCTGATGCTAGAGCAGGTGAGCCCCCGTAACACACCTGGCAGAAGAGGGCTCTTTTCTGGCCCCAGAAGCAGTTAGGGAAGGATGGAGGCTCAGGGATTGAGGGTTGGTGGTGAGGAAACAGGGGAGTAAAGGAGACTTACATTAAAGGCAGCACAGTGGCATGGTGCAGCTGTCACCCACTGGGTAACACCATAAAGGCTTCTCACCCACCTTGAATGTACCGATCAGCACACAGATGAAGAGCAATGAGCATCTGCAGACAACAGGCACATGGCCCACTGCCACCACTGTTAGCCCGAAGGAGCAATGCATAACTGTATCGTCAATTACTTCAACTAGACTTGGCCTCAAGGACCATGGAGGAAGAGACTGGGGGAGATAATTTCTCTCTGGGTGTGTCGGGGGCTTGCCCTGCTCCGCCTGCCTGGTGCTCCCCAGCCCCCGACTCACAATTTCCTTGATGAGCACCATCTTCCGGCATGCAGAGCCACATGGCGCTGTTTCCGGGATCGGAACACCTCCCCGCCACGTGGCAGCATGCCCAATCCCCTGCCCGTCTCCTACAGCCCCACCCTGGAGAGCCTCGAAACCGCCCAGTGGCCGCACCCATCCCAGCCACGGTGCCTCCGTTCATAGCGGGGCCTGGTCCAGCAGCCTTGGTGTCACTGCCGGCAGGGCCCCTAGGAGTCCCCAGTACCGCCCCATAGAGCCCCCCTCCCCCTGCGCCACACCCCATGAATCCTTGGTAACATCCTTAGAGGGCCCCCCATGCTGCACCCCACAGAGTCCCCCTCCCTCCCCCAGGCATTCATGGCCCACCATACAATTTCCACACCCAGACATGTCCCTCAGGCCAAAAAGTTTGCCCACCTCTGAGCTAGCACACCAAGACCACCTGAGCTCAGACCCTGGGGGTCGGGAGGGCTTGAGAGCCCCAGCTGCCATCTGAGCCACCATGTCCACACTGCTACTTTTAGCGCACTGGCTCGAGCCCGTCTATTTGGTCTGGGAGGCTCACTCCAACCTGCAGTGTAGACGTACCTATTGCCACACTCACACTACTTCTATTTGCAGTTCTCAAAGCAGGTCGCAGAGGAAATTCCACTTTGGGAACTTACTGTAAACATGCAGTTGGAAAGTCTTGGTTTGCTGGCCAGCCTGGTTGAAGGCCAAGCACTGGTACTTCCCTTGGTCTCTCAGCTGGCTGCCCTGGATCCTCAACACCTGTCTCTGCTCCAAGAGCTGGATCCGGGTGTTCATCAGGGCAAGAGGCCTGAGGATACAGAAGATCAGAACGAGGCATAAGACCTCAGCCAGAGGGTAGAGCCGGCTGCATTTAGGGCAACGGTGCTAGTGACTCCTGGGAGGTTTCATCCTTGGTCAGTAAATGCAGTGCCAGCAAAAGGCCCTGGATAGACCGTCCTGGAGACCGAGACCCTCTGTTTGCCCACAGACATGGGGCAGCCGTTGCAAAAACTCCCCCACATCCGTCTCCACCCTGACATTCCCCTCGCAAGTTCCGAGGGGGTGTCTGATCATGAGGCTTTGTGGACGAGATCAACTCCAGAGCACGGCAGCTCACAGGGCAGAGCCCTTGCACCTTGAAGCTGCCCCATCACCATGTGCTGCAGTGTCACGTAGTGACGGCAGAGCTATTCCCTGGTGGCAGCCTGGCCTGCAGGACGGCACGCAGCTTGCACGGATCCCATCGTGTGTGCTCTGACAGGCCTGTGAGCAGGAGGAACCCTCCCCAGGGAGGAGAGGCGAGAGCTCTGTCCTTGGCCTCCGTGCCAAGACTGCCAAGGAGGGTCTCAGCGACGGACGTTTTGAGGAAGTGGCATTAGAAGTGGATGGAGAGGTCACCGGGTTTCCAAAAGCACTTTCTCTGCTCCTGGACCCCAATCTCTAACTGCATGTAGTGTGGGGTCCCTAGTGCCTGCCCGAGCTTACTCCCTACCCGGGGCCTCACTCCTGCCTCCCTGTTAAACCCAAGCTTTCTGCAGCCTCAAGCTGACCTGAGCTGGCTGTGTCCCCTGGCACTTACTGTCCGTCCTTCATCCACTCCACCTGGGGAGGCGGCACTCCCGTGGTCCGACACTGCAGTTCCACCTCAGAGCCCACCAGCACCGACATGTCGTGGGGCGACCCCACGCCGTACACCACAGGCGAGACTAGGGGAGGAAAGGAAGGAGGAGATCCTGGGAGAGCCAAAATGACAATGGCCAAGGATACGGGCGGTGAGGGGAAGACCTGGGGGCCGGGAGGGGTTGTTTGATCGTTGCACTGTAAGGGGATTAACAGCTTTATTACAGTTTATAAGGTGCATTCAAGATGCATGTCGGTTTCACCGTCCTCCTCCCAGCCACCTTCCAAATGCAGCCCAGAGAGAGGAAGGAGAACAACCAGGCCCTGGCGTCCTATGGGGGTGGGGGTGGTTAGCAAAACAAAGGCAGGTGACCGTGGAAAACTGCTGCACTTCCTTATTGCAGTGCAGCCACTCCCAGGCTTCTCAGGAGGCGGAGGCTCAGAAGAGCTTCTCCCCCTTAACTCCTCATTCATTCAACACCCTCTCTCTCTGAGAAAGTAGATAAGGAAGTGTTATTTACTCCTTCTCATAAGACAAGAGCTAGGGGTCACCAAACGAAATTAAGAGGCAGCAGGTTTAAAACAAACAAAAGGAAGTATTTCTTCACACAACGCACAGTCAACCTGTGGAACTCCTTGGCAGAGGATGTTGTGAAGGCCAAGATTATAAAAGGGTTCAAAAAAGAACTAGATAAATTCAAGGAGGACAGGTCCATCAATGGCTATTCGCCAGGATGGGCAGGGATGGTGTTCCTAGCCTCTGTTTGCCAGAAGCCAGGAATGTGCGACAGGGAAAGGATCACTTGATGATTACCTGTTCTGTTCATTCCCTCTGGGGCATCTGGCATTCACCACTGTCAGAAGACAGGACACTGGGCTAAGATGGACCTTTGGTCTGACTCAGTATTGCCGTTCTTATGAACACTACGCACCTGGCCAAACTCAGACCTGGTGTAAGAGGGTGCAACTCTCAGGAAGTCAATGGAGTTGTACTTGCTTACTCCAAGCTCCGAATTTGGCCCCGTGGATTCAACCTGTGGCCTGGCACCCCTGTTGGCTTTGGGGAGGTGGAGGACTAGCGGCTGTCAAGGAAGTTAAGCCCTTCCCCAGAGGGACTGTCAGCAGGCTGGCAGGTTAGCCCTGGTGGGAGGACTGGGACACTGGGATTAGTATCTTTCCCATCAGTCCCTGAACAGATTTCGCTGGCACGACGAGGGATACTTTTGCCTTAGACAGAAGGAGGCTAAGAACCGTGACTCACCTAGAACAAGGACGTGGAAGTGTCTTTGCGCCTCACCAACCCTGTTCACAGCTTTGCACGTGTAGGACCCCGCGTCCTCCTTCCGCACCTTGTGGACCTGGATGGACTGTGCTCCACTGAGGAAACGGAGACTGCCACTCCCCGTGAGCTATGGGGAAATAGCTAGAAGTAGGACAAGGTGGGAAGCACCTTACCCACTGCCACCCAGGTCCAGCTCAGAGCACCTGACTTCTGCTGCCATTCTCCAATCAAGGGCTGGGACAGCAGCACCCTCTCACACCAAAGGTGTCCACTAGCTCTCTTCTGAAACTTACCAACTGCCCATCCTTATACCAGGTGACTGTAGGGGCTGGGATGCCAGAAACATCACAATCCAGAGTCAGGGGCTGGCCAGCCAGGATGGAGACATTCCTCCTGGGGCCGTCACCTCTCAGCTCAGGGGGTGCTGTGAAAGGAAAGGAACAGCCATGTCGGGCGAGGAACAAGCAGAGGAATGCAGAGCTGGCTCACCGGGCTAGAGCACACCTTTCAAATGAACACACACCAAGCAAAGCATGACATACATGGCCACTCAAACGGCTGCATCGGCAGACACCAGGCATGCAGAGACCAATTCGTCCACCAGTCCAGGGGCCCACCTGCCTCTCCAGCACAGTGGGAGAGGGCTTGCCCACACGTTCCATGCACGTCCGGGAATGGACTCTCCAGGTGACGAACGACGGGTCTGGGCCTATCAGAAAGCTGCCTGCAGCCAGCTAGCAAAGAGGGCGAAGTGACCTTGGCTGGAACAGAGAGGGCATCCAAAGTGCCTGGGGAGCTGGCTAAAAGTTCCTTGCCACATTCTGGCAACTGGACAGGACATACTGATGGAGGTGAGGGGCTGGGGTTGAGGAGAGACTCTTTGCTGACCCACATCCTAGCACCCTGATCTGAGCATGCCCAGAAAGCAGGTCGTGGGGGAGCTCAGGGGCTGAGCAGCCTCCGGGGTCCAATGTGGTGAGAATCTGTAGGAGTCAGTGAGACATTCCCAGTTAGGAGACTGGTTTGTTTCTGTATCTCCCGGCTCTGGAGCCTTGCCTGCGTCCTCCCTTCTCACCTGTAGGAGGAGCTCTCCATGAGCCCCTTTTAGCTCCAGCACCGGGGGCTCACGGCGATGAGGCTTTAAAGTGAAGCCTGAAGCTTCCCAATTCATTTGTCCCTGACACCACTCTGCCTGTCCTCCCATCCCCGCACATGGCACAGGGGTGGGAGGCAAGCGGCCTTCTCTAGGGAACTGACCCCAATGTTCCCCAGGATGCCAGGAGATCAGAAATATTAGGACTTTGCCCCAACACCCCTCCCCCCATACGGCTCCACCAGCTCAGCTCTGGACAGCCCACCGGAGTCCACACTCTGCTCCCAGGCTCAGACTCAGCCTTCACCTCCCACGGGGGGGATTGCCCTTGTTGGCAACAGAGAGTGCACACCAGGACTGGGTATGGAGCCCAATCTGCTGCACCCGAGCACCCTCCCAGCACCAGGATCTGCTCCACCCACGCGGCCCCCTCTTACCGTAAACCACGAGCTTGGTTCTCCTCTGCACAGAGCCCGCCTCGTTGGTCGCCAGGCACATGTAGTCTCCGCTGTCACTGGGCAGCACAGAGCCGATCACCAAAGAGCCCTCGTCCAGCACTGAGGAGCCCGGCAAGCTGCCCAGGAGCTCGGCAGAGTTCTTTAGCCAGAGGACGGCTGGCTTCGGCACGCCTGTGTGATAGCCAAGGAGGGGAGGGTGGATCAGCCAGACAGCTGCAGCTCTCTCTAGGCAAGAGCGACTCGCGCAGACGCCCCGTTTTACCCCACTCCTTGATGCCCCTGCCGCAGCCCCACACCCCAACATTTGGGGAAGTAGAAGCTGCAGGGTGGGTACCACCTGTTAGAGGAATAGGTGCTGCCTGCAAAATTTGGATTTCAATACACACCCCTAAAACGTAGGGTGGTGCTCAGAGCAAGGGGTCTAGTCTGAGTCCTATCTCGGGCGGTAGCTAGCTCCTGGATGGGGCTACCCTGCCTGCCATACCCTGCTCAAGGTCCAGTTCCCGAGTGCCTGTCTGGTGCCCCCTTTCAGCGCTGCCTTTGGTGGACGGCCCACCCCACACATGAAATGCTTCGCACACCAAGAAGTTGATCTGCTCCCAGAGCACTGTCGGAACAGTGGTCTCAAATCAGCATCGGTGCGCAGCACGCTGACAGCCACAAGGAGGCGCTCCAGGTACAGTTTTACATCCCAGCTCCATCCCTCCCCTGCAGTGCCAGGCTCAGCTAAGGGAAAATTAACAGCACCAATCTCCCCGAGGGAAAAGTCAGCCAGGGGCTGCATCCCCTCACACCCACCCCACCCAGAGGGCATTGACTGACATGCCACCCCCAGGGCGGTCCTTGGCCATGAGGTGATGACTGCACCCTGGGCTGGCTGAGGCCAGAGGCACTGTTATCACCCAGTTACAAGGGACGCCCCTCGACTTACAGGGGATGTTGCACATTCGCACTGCACTGACCACATCTTCCTAGCAAGAGCGAATCGTGGCACCTCCCCCACAGGCAGCACGGTACGGTACCGTCCCCATGCAGAGCTACCCAGCAGGCACCAAGCCTGGCTCCTTTCCAGTTGCTCCGACAGGCAAACGGGCCGTTCTGGGCAAGGAAGTGCCCAGATTCCTATCGAAGCCACTGGAGACGAGGGAAAGGAGCCTGTACCATGTGGCCTGCCAGCACTCCACCAACCACCACCAAACGTGCCCCGGACACCAGGCACATTGTGCTGTTGTGCCGTAATGTCTGCTCCTTCCTGCTACTATAAATCCTGTCTGCTGTGACTGGCGACTTCTCTGCCCTCTCCAGCTAAGGCTGCCCCAATGGGTGAGTTAGGGGCAGCGCCATGCCTGGCGCGAGAGTCTGGATTCCCAGCTCACTCCTGAGCCAGCAGAAGGAGAGACGGAAGGCAAGGAGCAAGGATGGAAGGAGTAAAAGAAAGAAAAGCCAGGGCAATTTCTGCCCATCTTCCTATCCCAGGACTGGGGATGTTCCCTGAGGCTGCTCCACCTGGGACAAACACCCACCAGTCTGCATCCAAGACCCTGTGCATCCCGGGAGATCAGGGCACTGCCCCCTCCGCTCCCACTCCAGACGTCAGGAAGCTGTAGCTACTGCAGGAGTTTTCATCTGAGATTTCAGGCCCAATGAGACCCAGAATGGCTGCAGGTTATTTATACTTTTCAGGGAGCAGGTGGAGAAAACCGACTCAGGGCAGATCTGGAAAGAGCTAGCTGGGGAGAAGGCAGGGCGGGATGGGGAGGCAGTAAGAATAACCCCGCTTCTTGCGTTTCCCTGGGTACTCCTGGCTGTGGAACTGACCCGCGGCTGCTCCATCTTTGAGCTCAGGGACTAGAGGTGAGGACCAGGCCAGCTGTGCCACGAAGAACCCGCACGAACTTCAACGCCAGCCATTCAGGTGCCTCGCCATCCCCTCGCGTGCTCTCAGACTGAGTCAGGCCCTGCACTTAGACCTCTCTAAGTGTGGAGAGCGGCATCTTCCACGTCGAGCAGGAACTGCGCCAGCACCAGGGAGGGCCCTGAGCAGCCAGGAGCTGATTCACTGACTCCTTGGAACATCTGAGGTCAGAGGCCGCATGGGCTGGCAGGTAAAGGACACAGGAGTGGCACTCAGGAGACCTGGGCTCTATTCCCAGCTCTGCCACTGACCTGCTGGTTGAACCTGGGCAACTCGTTTCCATCTGTAAATGGGTATTGCGATATCTACACACCTTGGAGCTCTAGGGATGGAAGAGTCAGCTGTCCGTCCGCAGGGCCCAGAAAGCCAGCCCTGGTAGGATGGTTTCCAGGATGGTGGGGATTGCTGAGAACATGGCTGCACCCCAAATATGGACCTGGTAACGCCCAGTTCCGAATGGAAGTCCCTCCCAGCCCCTATTAACATCACACACGCACCAGGCAGGGAACTGAGACACAGGGAAAGGGCTGTGGGTAGAGAATTACACTGTGGGTAAATATTATATTTTACACATAAGGAAACTGAGGCACAGTGAGGGGGGGTGACTTGCCCAAAGCTTCCCAGGAACTCAGTAGCAGAGTCAGGATTAGAACCCAGGTCTCTTGACTCTTAGCCCAGCACTCTAACCACCAGTCCATGATGCCTGTCTGACACAAGAATCCCCAGCTCCAGGAGTCAGTCTCTTACCTTTGGCGGGGCAGGGCAGGGTGACGTTCTCATGGAGCACTCGTTCTAGCAGGACATCTGCACTGTCATCCAGGTAGGGTGGCTCTGGAGGGGACAGAAGTTGCACCGATGGTTCATTTGGTCCCATTTGTGACTCTCCGGCCTAATCCCCTAGGGGAGAGTTTGGCCCCCAATGTCTTGCCCCTGTGGAGACTCGTCTCGGGGAAAGAGGAGCCGAGGTATGAACTAACGGACGTTGGAACGAGCTAGAGCGGGAGCCAGGATCAAGGCAGGATCCATGGGGCACCAGGTTCTGGAGGGGGCTCCAAGGACGCTCCCACCCTGCTGGGCTGAGACAGGCACTCTGCTCACTCCGTCACAGAAGAGGGTTCAGCACAAAGACCTGCTCGTGGCATGTGGCAGCATCGGACCTTCCACCCACATGGCAAGGGAGAGGAAGGGAACCTTGGAATTTGGAAGGATCTAGGCCCCATTGAACCCTAATCTGTGTCTGGAGGAGACACCTCACTCTCCTCCCAGGCCAGGCCCTTTAACCCCAAGCTGCAGATTGCTCCTGAGTAAATTCCTGGCCAGTGCGTGCTGCCAGTCCTGCTCTGGGCCTGATCCAGAGAACACGAGTCTGCTACAGCCCCAGCTCCAGAGTCGGGCTCTACAGCTCAAGCCCTAGCGCCTCCTTCCCTTAACTGTGGAGGTCCCCCGTTCACGCCTTACCGGCGGCCAGAACGGCAGTTGTCACCTAGCAGCACCTTACCACAGGGAGCGCAGTAAAAGAGAAAGAGCCGCATCCCGCACGAGGGATTCAGCACTCACCCAGCACCTCCACCACAAACTCAATGGTGTCTTCTCCAGCGCTGCTGGCTGCAAGGCACCGGTACTGCCCTGAATCAGAGACCCGCATGTCCAGGATGTTGATCGTCCCATCGGGCCCCTCCAGGAAATCCTGGTCGCCCACCCTCAGCGGGCTGCCGTCCTTGGACCATCTGAGCTTGGGGACTGGATCCCCATGAGCCACGCACGGCAGGTCCAGCGTGTGACCCACTAGCACCTTCAGAACCTTGGGGCCCGGCTGAACTCGAGGAGGCACTAAAATAAAGCGAACGTACAGGAAGGACAGCACCAAACTGGGAGGCGGCATAAATGGCTCTTGGAATTTCCTCTGAGCCAAGGATCCTCAGACTCGGGGGGGGGTTAGTGTCATTAGCCCCATTGCACAGAGGGTGAAACTGAGGCAGGGTGAAGTGACATGCCCAAGGCCTCTTGGGGATTCAGTGGCAGAGCCAGGGATAGAACCCAGGAGTCCTGAGCCCTTGTTCTCTGCTCTGAACATCGCTAAACTGTTCTGTCATGAGAGGAGGAGTCACAGCCCAGTGCCCGCTTCGTGGCAGCCCTAGCTATGTATTTTTTCATTCCACATGGGGCTGCTTGATAGTGCTTCAGAGTTGAGATTCTTGGCAAAATTAGCTCCCTTTTGAGCAAAGCTTTTGCCATGAAGACAGAGCCATTCCAGGTTGGGGACATGTACTGGAGTGGGGAGAGAGAATGTGGGTTTGCTCTCTCACAATGACAAAGGCATCTACTGTGCTGAAACAGAGAGGGCAGGGCTTCCCTGTCTTAATCGCTGGGTCTAATGGCCCCCAAGGACGTTACTCGATGAAAAGTGGGCCCCTGGCCACGTGAGCAGTTACAGCTGGCTTTACAGGCAATGGACGAAATCAGCACATCGACTCAGATGGCCTCACCACTTTGTGAGGTGCCAACGAAACAGCGATTGCAGGTGAAAAGTATGGTTTACTGGTGAGAGGGAGAACCAGCTGGCCGGGGTTCTAGTCTCGCTGTGGGACTTTGGGCAAGAGCGGTTAACTGGTGCATGCCTCAGTTTCCCCCTTTGTAAAATGTGGGATTTCCAGGGACCCACTTCACAATGGGATTGCAAGGCTCCATCCGTTAATGTCCACTAAAACCCGCGCAGAGCAGTGAATCCTCCTGCACTAGATCCCCGCAGCCCAGCGGCCACAGACCGTGTATATCATTGTATGTGCCCATCGGAACCACCTCTCCTTTACAAACACAGCCACCCCACCATCTCGGCCCACTCCACACCACTGCAGCAGTGCGGATCACACGTCCCCAGTCGAGACGTTTGGCTGAGCATGCAGCGTGTTTAGGCACATTCATAAACCATTCAGCCTTGAGCTATTTTTAAAGCAGACCGTAACACAGGGCACCACGCCTGCATTAAACCCGGCTCTCACCAGCCTTATCAGCCCCGCGCTGAAACGGATGAACAGTCCGTAGAAACCCAACTCAGAGCTTCGCCTCCTCTACTTGAAGCATCTTGGACTGCTCTCCTGCGCAAGCGGACAAGGGGACCCTCAATCATACTACAGGAGGGCTTCACATCAACATAGGGCATGTGGTGCCAACTCCCACCCTGTCTGGCAGAGCAGGAGAGCTATCCATCGGCCCCATGTAGGTGAGGTCGGTTCAAGCCATGGGCACCATTGGGGGGAGCCCAGTTTATGGACTCTGATCGGGCCCAGGGAAGAGAAAGAAATCTGATGACCACGTTGAAATGAACATGTAAAGCCAGCCAGGACAGTGCTGGAACAGCAGATGTCGGCTCCTTAATGACTTCAGCGTCTCCTGCATTTCTAACTCGGTAGCACAGTCATCCCTTTAGGTTAAATGCCTGCAATGCTTCCGGGCCAGCAGCTGGATAATTATGTTAGCAGCTGTCTGTATACAGGATCCTGTCCGAGCCTCACATAGCCCCGCCGGGTATGAAGTTCAATACCATGCTGGTCTGGTCAGGAGTCTACATCCCGTCTGCTGGCTCGAGGATGTACGGACACATGGTAGCAATTTGAGCAGTGATCCAATGCTAAGCACAAGGTAAGGAAAGGCTGCTGCTGGTCTCAACGGGTGTTGGCTCGGGCCCTGGGTGGGTTGCTCTCTTAGGACACTAGGGTCCGTTTACACTGGGAAATTAGTTGGTCACGTCCTGGAATCTCTCTGAACATGCGACCTTATGACCAATGTCAAGTGACACAGCTGGGGCCGGCAGTGTGGCTGGGACATGCCCTGTCCTGCTACCAGACACCCCACATCCAGACACAGGCTCCTGAATGGCTTTCAACAAGCCACGCTCAGCCCGCTCTAGCTGGCCCTGAAGTGTTGCCACCCAAACCTTATCCGAGGAAACTGTCTCCCGAGCAGTCGATTTCCCAGCTCAGCCAGAGACCAACGCCCCTTTTTCACTCCTTGCTCCAACCAAGAGTCCTAGGGACCAGGATGTTATTCTTTGAGCAGAGGGGACCTGGATGCTCAGGCCCCTGTAGTCAGTGTGAGCAATGCTGTGGCCTGGGGGTGGTCACAAAATACCCAGATGGGAAAGACCCAACAGCAAACACATCAGGACTCATGCAGAGGATCCAGCCTGGGGCATAACAAGGGGCAATGGGGCAGCCTGGTGACTGGGTGCCAGTGACGCTTCCTGGGATGTGAACTAGATAGCAAGAGAAGCCGCCCTAGGAGGCTCCCCCAGACCCCGAATCACTGGCCCAGCATAAACTGAGTCCCCTCCTTTCATCCCAGAATGTTGCCGCCTATTCCCCTTAATGCCCAAATGCTACGGTGATGGGCACCACACCAACTCCCTTGTAAGCTGAGAGATGAAATCGACAGACCCAAGCACTGCCCGTAGTAGAGCACCATCACCCTGCAACGGGCTCCTGCTCCTTGCCGGGCATATCCAGTCCCTAGAGCACAGCAGGCAAAGGGTACGTAGGACGGAACCCCACTGTTCCCATGCAACCCCCCACCCCTCCACTCCATACTTAACAACCTCAGCGCTCCATGGCAGGACTGTCCCGCCCCCTCCCCCCATTACAAGGCTTCTCTGCCCCGGGGACATGCCAGACAGAGCTCTGCTGGAACAGGCACCTTGGACTTCCAGGCGGTAGCTCAGCGAGGAGTTCCCGGCGGGGTTCACTGCCGTGCAGGTATAAAGGCCGTTGTCAGTCACCCTGGGCTCAGCCAATCGGAGGGAGCCTGACGGGAGGATGCTGTACCTAGGTCAGAAGAGAACAGATCAACTAGGGTGATACCCTAAAGGAAAACCCGCAAGAGCTGAGAGAACAGCACATGGCCCCGTCTCTGCCTGGGTCTCCCTAAAGCTCTCTTAGCAGCCAGATGCTGTACATCAGCGGGAGATGCCCGCATAATGACAGGGAATAGCATGCATCAGTTGTCAGGGAGAAGCAGAGAAGCCCTCTGTGTACAGTCAGCATCTAAGAAGGATTCCTGTTGTTTGGAAGGGAAACAAGGAAAGGACACTATTCCCTGCGCCTTGTCAGCGTGATTAGCACTGGACAGACAGGCCCTGCCCTGAGGAACTTGCAGTCTCTGATGGTGTGAGGAGGGGAGGTCCCTCCCTGCTCCGAAGACAGCCCGCCTCCAGAGGCCATCTGTACCCCCCCGGCCTGGGGCCAACGCCAAATCCCCACCCTCAGCCTCAGCTTGCCCTCCAAACATGGCTCTTCCTACGGCATCCCTGGAGGATCTTCCTCTGCCTCACCCTAGCTCCTTCTGCCCCAGAGTCATTCTCTAACCCAGTGATCTCCTGATCAGAGCCTGCCACCATGACTCAGCTATAGTTACCCTGAATCCTTACGCAGGGGACACAAGAGAAGTCCTTGAACCTGCCATAGCCAGACAGACACCACAATCCAGACACACAATGCACCAAATGATCAAAGACTGGGGAATGTTCTCCGTGGTGATGGGAGGCCCATGGAGCTCTCATCCCTGGTGAGCTGCTTCCACGCATGGCTCAACATGCTAAATCCCTTTGCTCAGCTCCTCCAGACGAAGGAGGAGCGCTCACACTGAGGTAGAAGAATGAGACAGCGTCACACAGAGCTGCCTGTGGCCGGGAGGTCGTTCTTGAGGGTGGCTGAGCTGCCCCGGAGATCGGCTAGTGCAGCTGGAGCTGACCGCGTGCTCCCCTCCAGCTGCAACCCTGCCTTTGTCGGGGACCCTGCAGACGTGACATCACCACAGCCCACGTCCGCAGACTCCCTGCTGTGTGCTCCCATCGATCAACCCAGCGAGCGATGAGAGGCGGCTGTCCCCAGGCAGCAAGCAGAGCCAAGGGGAAAGGGTCATGGGGGAGGGGGAGGACTGGAAGCAGTCAAAGGAGCTTAGACAGGCAAGAATGGGGAGGAGGAAAGCTCCACTGGGAGATGTTAAATCCAGGTTCCTTCCACGCAGAAATGGTGGCTGTTTAGGAGGGGGATAAAGATCAAGGGGAATTTTAACAAGCTGTAAGGCAGGGAGTCACGTTCCCTGTTATTAACCCCAGGACCACGGGCCAATGACCGGACGTTTAAGGAGCCCTCATCCGGTAAGGAGGCGAAGACAGTTTTAACAGAGGTTCCTGCTCGTGAGGGCTAAACATGATTTGCTTGGTCAGTATGAACCTAGGAAAGTGACTCATGCTGGACAGCAAGTTCCAGTCTCTCTTCAGACCGGCTCTTCCCCACACTGGTGGTAAAAAAAACAAACCTTGGCTCGCTGCTGTGACCTGAGTCAGCTTCATGGACTTCACTGAAGGATGAATTTGGCCCTCCAACGTTAACCCACGTTAACAGAAATTGCCTCTAAACCCACATCCTGCCACAGATAAAAGCTATTACTGGGCCCCGAACTGCTGCTCTCCCTACACATCTGCTGCACTTAATTCCTAGTTTTGCAAAGCACTCTGCATATGAGAAAAATGATGTAAAGCCCAATCGCTGCATGGCGTTGTTGTGCGCTGTTAAACAGCTGCTGCTTTCCACCCCAGAGGTGACTGCATTTCAGTGTCAGCGGACACAGTGTGTAAGCTCTTGCACCAAATTCATCCCGGACATTGCTCCACTGAAGTAAATGAAATACAATAGGGATGAATTTAGTCCACTCATATTAACTTAAAGGAAAAAACCAATGGAAGGTGGAAAACAATAAACCGTTAGTGTTTGCTATGGAGCAATGAAAAGAAAAGCAATTTACCTCCTACTTCCAGTATGTTATCACAGTCAGGCCAAGTTCTGTAAGTCATCACCAATATAACTCCAAGGAATTCCTTCCTGGGAAGATCACTTCCCAAGACTCAAGATACTACCCAGTGTTTTGAGCCGGGGAGAGTGGGAGAGGGAGACGGGAGGTCTGCCCACCCCCTCATGCAGGATTCAGAATGAAATGTTTGTGGTGGTGGCAGTGCTCCAGATACCTGACTACCAGGGAAATATTTCAGTGTGAGGGGTATGTGACTATTCCAGCCCCCGAAGAACCAGTCAAGCTGGCAGCTCCCAAGACCACAAGCTGGCGAGAGGAGAGTTTGGTGGGAAGTTTCCTCACTGAAGTCCCCACCACTGGATTTGTTTTCCTCATATGCAGATTCTCTCCCGCTGACACTAACCCGCACTTCAGCATCCCCTCCCACGCACACAGCCATCGCTCCTACCCCTGGAGGGAGGCACTGGCCTACGCAAAGATTCCCCAACACCAACGCCATGATAAATGTCCGCTGATAAATGGAATCAGCTGCGTGTCTGTAGCAAGGCGCCCAAGTTATGACGTTCGGAGTCAGGACTTTGGTTTGGCCCGTGAACAGGGGATCGGGATCCAGGTCAGACAGTGGAGGAGTTGGGGGGATGTAGGGGAGGGTTTGGAATGCAAGGGTTTGGTCCAGGACCCACTGCTCGTTTACGTAAGGATACCATACGTAAGGGACTGAACTGCTACACCACTCATCGGAGACAGCCACTGGATGGAGTCAGGAGAGGAAGGATGATCCAGTGGTTAGGGCACTAGGGTTCAAATCCCTGTTCTGCCAGATTCCCTGGGTGCCTCAGGCAAGGCACTTCCCCTCTCTGGGCCTCAGTTTCCCATCTACCCTATGGGGATAATAGAACAGGAGTGCCGAGAGGATAAATACACTGAAGATCGTGAGGGACTCAGAGGGGTTTCTACAAGCACCGCAGATAAATCGAGGAGACTGTGGGTGGCCAGTTACTCTGCAGCCTTCTCTCCTCTATGCACATCACTCTGTGACTTCTCCTTTGATCCCCAGGCTGTTGCTGGGGCCTCCCAATCCCCTGGGATTCCCTGCAGCTAGCCAGCCTCAATCAGACTTTTTTCCCTTAAATGAAAGGCCCTACTCCACACTGGAGCCGGGATTATACTTCACTGATTTCCATGGAGCTGAGCCCATTTAGACCAGACCTGAACTGGGCCCCAAGCTGTTGCTGGGAGGGAAAAAGAAAAGTTGTCTATTTTTCACTTAAAGGCCCCAATATTTCCATCCTGTCATTTTAGTGCCTCAGATCACCTTGTACTCGCAGAAACAGACCCCGGGCAACCTCCAGTGCAGCAGACGCGCAGGGATCATGCATGGATGGCCCAAGAGCATCAGTTATTCAAGGTTTAAAGCAAGGACCATGCCCAGGTCGGGACTCTCTTGTACGTTCCATGCAAGATCCTGGTACCAGGACTGCGCAACCCTTGCACTTTTGCAGGCACGGGGAGCCCCCTCCTCTGAAGCATTCGCTGGGTTTGCTTTCAGAGGCTCGTAAGGCTTAGGGCCAGATCCATGCACAAGGAAAGGCTCCTCATGTGAGCAGGGGATGCATTAGCTTGTAGTCTCCTGAGCACCCTCAACCCCTCATGGGGGTCAATGGGAGCTCCAGATTGGTGCTCAGCTCCCCCGATCGGGCCCTAAGATTGAAGTACTTTGCAGGCAACCCAGTGCCTTTGGTGTCGGTGTCTTTAGTCTTCAGAGAACGCCTCTTCCTCTGCGTTTCGTACAGAGCCAACCACTGAAAGAACAGAGCTACAGCACCGAGGAGCTGGAGTGACACATGGCGTGTGTGAAGGAGGCTTTTCACTGCCATTTGGCCAGGGATGATTGTATATCAATTAAATCCCAGCTAACAGCCATAAAACACATTTAGCAGGGATTAGCTGTGCAGTAGATCTGTCTCGAGTACCCCTCAATAAAATACACTTCAACAGGCACTTGGCACCGATCCCCGCTTTAGCCGAGATAGAGTTAACCACATTCAGATCACATCACTCAACCTTTCCAGGTCCTGCCTTATTCCAGAAACATTCTTGGCTTTCTTTGCTTTGCTAACCTCACTCCCTTGCTCCACTACCTTAAGCAGTAACCGTGACGGCACCAGCCAAGAATGCACAAAAACCCAGCTGTGCTGACAGACGGGGATGGGAGAACAGGACATGAAAAGCAGCCCCCTCCCCCACCACAACCAATGTGTGCACTGCAGCTTAACGCGGGTTGAAAGCAGATGTTTCATCCAGACAGATGTTCAGATAAAGGGCTGGTAGGGATGAATCCAAGAACTCGCTCTGATTCCTTTCAAGGGCTGTGCCAACTGCTGATATCATCCCAAGGCGTTTGAGCCTGTGGGGTCACAGATTTCTCCAGCCAGGCATAGTCTAATCGCCGCTCATAGCAACCAGCAAGGAAAGCGTCCCTCCTGCAACAACACTGAGCTGGTGAGACACGCCAGCTCTGGGTCCCTGCTCCATCGGCTGGGACCAGCACCGCACCCAGTCACAAAGCACTACCATGAATGTTAACAGGGCTCATGGCTTTGGCTGGGTAGTTATGGGACTTAAACCACATTACGTGCAATGCTTTCACCATCACCCACGGATGTCAAATGCTCTGTTACTATGAATTAAACAATGCCAACTGCACATCCTTGTGCACCAGGGGACCACTGTTCCAGACAGGGAAACTGAGGCAATGTGCCAAGGCCACAGGCTGAGCCAACAGTAAAAGCGAGGAGTGGAACCCAGATCTCCTGCCTTCCACTTCCCCAGTTCTAACCACTAGACAACGTCCCCTTCCCATGAAACATATCAGACCGCTCAGCCCCATCAGATCGCCTCCGGGGCCGAGCGGGCATCACGTGCATCCAACAGACTTGCAGAAAGGGGCCGTTCTACTTCAATCTCCCACCATAACTCCGGTGAAGCTGCTGGAACAACAGCAGGCAGGGGTTAGTTTAGTCCGTAGCTGCTCATCTATTCTGTGTGCAGAGTCCCAAGAGCTTAAGAAGGAAATAAATAAAGCTGAGGGGCTCCTAACAATGAGCCCATTGGGCTCCCCCAGCTTTATGCCTTCTAGCCCGTTCCTTACCTTGCTGTGGTGAGAGGCAGCGGCCGGGTTTCCTGAGTCCATACGACCAGTGGGGACGGCGATCCCTGAACTTCACAGGGCAGTGTCATTTCCTGCCCAACCACGGCGAAGATTCTTATTGGTCCCGTTGACTCACGTGATCTGTTCCTGCTAATCCTGGGTTTAGCTAGGTTGGTGGGACAAAGAGGAAAGTGAGGCTGGCATCCAGGCTGAAGAGCTCTCGGGTTTTAAAGGCCTTTCCCAACTCAGTGAATTTAGCGCCCGGCAAAGGTGCAGGGAGATGGGCTTCCATGGGGCTACGTCATTGCAGTCCTTCACTATGCACATCCATAGCCGCTCAGGACAAATGCCAGCTGTATTACTGCCCTACGCAAGACCAGTGCCCCAGGGTATTAGCAGTAAGAGACAGCCCCTGCCCCAAACAGCTTATGCTTGCAGACAAAGGGCCAAGTGAGGAGAAGGAGGCACAGAGAAGTGAAGTGACTTGCCCAAGACCATACAGACAAGTCAACTGCAGAGCTAGGAATATAATCCAGGTCTTCTGATTCCTAGAGCAGTGCCCTAACCACTGCACCACGCTGCCCCTGCACGTTCCCTAGAAGCCCCCTGCATGGGGCAGTATGAACTCCGGGCAACAGTGAGGCTCCCATGGGCTAGGCCGGGCTTATTCACGACTCCTAGAGAGAGCTGGAGGCTCAGTCGCAAACAGGGAAGGGAAGGAAATGTTCACTGGAAGAAGAGAGTGTCTGTCTTTCTATCGGGGCTGAGAGGGCTTCGGAAGGGGGAGAGAGCCAGGAACAGGCTCAGCGAGTCCCGAGGTTCCTATTAATGCACGTGGAAGGTGCTGAGCTCCCTTCTGCAGTCAGCCCAAGGCTGGCCGGTAGAGGGGGCCATTTTAACAGGCCGCATCCTTGGCTGGGTCTTCCCCAAGCAAGCGGACAAGCGGACTCACTGTTGACAAAGAGCTGGATTTCCCGGCTGGCGGAGCCCCCCAGGTTGGTGGCCGTGCAGACGTAGACACCCGAATCTCCAGCAGAGGGCAGGGGGATCAGGAGGCTCCCGTCGCTGGGGATGTGGTAGTGGGGGCTCCAGGAGGAAAGGGGCTCCAGTTCCTTTAAAGGAAAAGAACAAACAGCAGCGGCTTGGATATTAACTGAGTCACCAGCCAGGGGTGGGGGTGGGGGTAAACATGGGAAAGAGGAGCTAGGCTGGTGCTTTTAACCCTTCTCCCACTGGATTCCCTCGGGAGCATCCATCTAAACTCCTGGATGCTCTGGGATCTAACCCCTCTCCCCATTCCAGATACACGGGGCAGCCTTAAGGCCAATCTCTCTGGCCCTGTCTACACTGGGAAATGGCACTGCATTAACCACAACTCAGCAGTCAGTGGGGACCTCAGGGTTCACCACAACCAGCTGAGACAACCTGACACAGGCCAGTCCCTGTCTGCAGCGGGCAGTGAGCCGGTTGACGCGTTCTAACACACCCCTGGCTGGGATTCCTTTGCCAATATGCTGCTAAGGAAGAGTCATCTTTCTGCCCCCCTCCCACCTTGACCAAGCATTAGAGCCTCCACCCTACCTTTGTCCAGGTCACAGTGGGGAAGGGAACTCCACTGGCATTACACGGCAGGGTGACAGCCACTCCCTCGTTGGTGCTATAGAGGGCAGGACCAGGCTGAATGCTGGGTGGAACTGTAAGCGAGAGAAGCATCCCCCTTATTGCTTACTACTGATTGAGAACAGCGAGGGAGGGCCAGAGCTCAGGGCTCGATTTCCAAGTGCTTGGCACCCACAGCTGCAAGAGGTCTCAGCTCCCACTCAGCCATCTAATTATGGGCCAAATCTGCAAGCGCGCTCAGCAACCTGTGGCGACCCCAATGGCCTGGTTTTCAAGGGAGCCCAGGTCCTTTTGAAAAGGCCGTGCCAAGCCCTTCGGAAAAGCTGGCTACTTAGTCGAGGGCCAGCTTCTGAAAACAGCTCAGCTCTCCTGGCCAGAAGTGACCAAATGGGAGCCGAGTGCTTTAGAAAAAATCTAGCCCCAGTTGGGAGTGCTGGGCCCTTCTGAGAATTCCAGCCTGACAGTCACTGTCCCCGAGGCAGCTCCACCAGCCTCAGAAGCCCCCACTACGTGTCCCCCCATGTCCGTGCCTTTCAGTCAGCTCGCCCAGGAGTTTTAGTATGCAGCTGAAGTCTATTTGTCCAGAATCGAATTGCACTTGTGCAGGCCACTCAGATGTCCCAGCGCTGCTAGATCATAGGAATTTTCCTAAATTACTTTGTCAACAACGTGCTGCCCTGGGGACCGACGCTTGCTAAGGAAACCGGCTCTAACAGCGCAAGATTTTCTCGCCTTGAGATAGCATCATTGCTGCTTTCGCTCAGTGGCAAGAGTCAGGTCTCTTCCAAAAGGCACCATGGTTTCATAGGTGCTCTGCAGGAAGCTGGCAGAGGAGGTGCGCACTCGACATCCACCCCGGCAGCTGCCTCCACACGCTGCAACACGACAGTGTGCGAAGCCAGCAGACAGATGAGCAACACGCAAAGCCCGGATCTAAACCGCTCACCGTGGATGGCAAGAGTCACGTTCTGCCTGCGAGAGCCAATGGCGTTCGTGACCACGCAGGTGTATTTCCCAGCATCTTCCTGGAAGGCCTGGTCTATATGGAAACTTCCATCTGTGCGTACGGAATGGTGGCTGCCCAGCGTGACCTGGGAACGGAAAGAAACCATGAGTCAGGACTGATGGTCAATTCAACGAGCATCACACGCTTGTCCCTCTGCCTTTAGAAAATATCTAAGGTCAGATCCCCAGCTAGTATAAACTGGCATCGCTCCGTTGACTTAAAGAGAGCTATGGCAATTTGCACCAGCCAAGGATCTGGCCCCTCATGACAAACCGGAGGGAGCTCAGAGAAGAGAGACAATCACCGGGGGGGGGGAAATGAAAGGAGCTCACGGCTCCGTGATGACATAGGGGAGATATTACAATCGCACCCAGTCTCTGAAGGGAGTAACCATGGAAGAAGAGGAGTTATTTAGTGTAACCCGTAGTAAAGGGGGAAATTAAGAAAGAGAAAAATTTAGGCTGAATGTCAGGGCAAAGCTTCCTGACAGCGAGATCTGTGTGACAGTCTCCCAAGGGAAGGGGTCTGAGTGGTAACATCTGGGGGTGGCCTGGATATTCTCCGAAGTCTTTCCTATCTCTTGCTTTGATTGTACCCTCATCCCGTTGAATAACACGATCACAGTGACATGACACCGCACAACAAATGCTGTGCTGCTGTCAATAACAATCAGATTTACCTACAGTGCTCCAGCAGCACTCTGTGACTCACCACTCTCTGCCCCCTTCGCCCCCCCACCCCCGGCGCAGCAAATTAAACAGACAGAGGACCAAGACCTCACCGGCTGCCCGTCCTTTAGCCATCGTCGGTCTGGAAGAGGTTTCCCAGCCAGGATTATGCATGGCAGTGAGACGGGCTGACCCTCATGGGCACGGATCACAGGGGCCCCGACAGCTATCTCTGGGGCAACTGGAGAAGGAAAAGGCTACATTAAGTGGGGACAAGCTGGCTTTAAGAAGCCAGGACAACGGTTCTGCTTCTTGGTGTTTTATAAAAATTAGCTTCCAGGATGAAAAATCATTAATATGAGCCTTATCCAGCCTCTGAAAAGCAAAAGAGTTCTTGGTCACACCACTGCACGAGGTTCACCGTGCTGGCTGGATCTACTGGGACCAAGACTCACACCCAGGGTTTGGCCATAGGTTAGTGCATCTATTCTGTCCTCATGCAGGTTCCTCACTGCCCTCTGCTGGGGGGAACTTTGGATCTGCGTGTGTATAAACGGTTGGGCCATCCCCTAAGCTACTCTGTGGACATCTCAATTGTGAATGGTTGCACCCGCTAGAGCTGCATCCTACAGTCTATCAGATCTAACACTACTATGCAAGTTCAAATAAGCTGGCTTCATCTGTGATCATGTCCCCGTCTAGTGGCTGGCCGAGTGACTAACAGCCCAATTATATACAGCAAAAGGAATTACTCCTTTAGCTCAAGTGGCAGAGCCCTGTATTCTTGGTGCTGTGAAGGTCCCAGTTCAGTCCCTGCTGATGACATCCATGTAGGCAGAGGGGGCTCATTGCAACTCATCACCGCTAGAAATGGCCAGAGCCACAATGTCTCTATCAGGATCTCATTTCCCCCCAAAGTTCAGATCTGGGAATTTGGTTCAGCCTAAAGCCTATCCACCTTGCCCAAGGGTGCAGGGGGGGTTGGCAGCATGATTTGGGTAAAGGTTCATCTCTAGATACAGTATCATAAACCTAAATGTCAAAGGGCATTACATTTAGCCCCAGCCAGTGGGCACTGGAATTCCCAAGCTGCATATTCCAAAGGAGACCAGTGTGGAACAAGAGTCGTCACCATCGTTACAGACACGGACAGGGACAGTCAGCGTCTGCGCCCTAGGCTTTAATTTGCTTTAGCAAGGACATGAAACTAATAACAAATACGCCCAAAAGAAAGACTGTAAACCGTGTCCGGTGGCCGTGAGCTTGGCCTCAGCCTGGCTCTTCCCAAACACATTCTGTGCTTCGCAGACACAGACGGCTTGGTCATCCAGTGACACGCCTGGGGCAGAGGGAGAGGAAAGGTCTGAGCAAGGCAATACGGCGGGGCTCCGCCGTATCTCTGAGCTCTGGTAGGGGGAAGAGCCCACGCCAGCAAATGGTAGCACCACCTTAAAAACAATCCCGCACCGCCTAGTATTGTCACTTACACCTGTCCAAGGTGAGTGGAAAGTGGGCGTGTGACAGAGTGCTGGGGGTCTGACCCAGCACTCTGGTCACTAAGGTACTAGCTATTCGCCCGCACCCCCCAGAGAGGACTTCACTGGGAGATCAGTGCTCAGTGGCTTAATTAGGCAGGAGGCTGATGAGCAAATGAGAATAATCAAGTTTATGTCCACTTGTATGTCACCACACGAGCCTGTACTGATGAATTGGTGGAGGAGACCTAATAACACACGGATGCTTATAAACCTGGAAAGCATCCAGCTGGCTTGTGGTAGTCCAAAGGGTGGAGACTTTCATCCTGGTACAAGGTGTACTGTGCTACCACATCAGAACAGTAGCACCTCACACTCCCTTTGCAAACGATGTGCCAGGCAGTGGAGAAGCAGGGCCCCTGGTTAGCAAACATAAGAGGCAACAAGCCCGTGCAAAGCTAGTTATGAAAGCGTACGCACCGGCGCACCTCAGAGTGCAGTTACTAAAGGATGCAAATGCAAGGAATATGCCAAACCCATCAGCTTCTTCATACAACAAAGCAGGCATAAGATCTAGTCCAATTTCCCCCCCCCCCCAAATGCTTATGTGTATACACAAAGTGACGACACACATGCACCACTGCATAAGAGAACAGTACACACATCTTTTGGCAGATAATACACAGAAATACTCCGCACACCCAGATGTGTGAAATGGGTACACACATCCAGATGTGCACTAAGTGTTCATGCCTCGCATACACCCGTACATGCGTGCACAAACAGTCCCGGTTCTCTTACTTTCCACAAAGAGTTCATCAGACTCCAAAAGGCTGGAATTGCTGAGCAGACCAGGCTGGGCAGTGAAAGCTTTGCCGTCCTGTCTGGACCATGAAATCCGTGGAGGGGGATGTCCCTTAACGTGACGTGCCAGACTGATGTTCTTCCCCATCTCCATAGACACGTCTTGCGGGAGTTCTACAAACCGAGGGGCAGCTGAAGGAGACAGCAGAGAAGAGTCTCAGATCCCAGCCTTGACACCAATTTAGCGCAATCTCTAAATGGGACAATCAGTTTCATTCTAAAGGGCACGCAGGTCTTCTCTGTGCTGGAAGTTTCCCTTTTGGATCATATCCATTCCACATCCCAGCCCCTGAAGACGATCTGTACCCCATTCCATTTTAAATAAGTTATTGACATTAAAAGAAGTTTCCAGCAGGTGTAGCTATAATGTATTTCACATGAGCGTACAACATCCAGCAGGACTCACAATGCCAAGATGCTCTGCTCTAGGGTGTGCGACAGACTCAAGTCAAAGGGTAAAAGGTACAGTACTTGGCATATGGACAGGATGACCTAATAAGTCCTGTTGTCTCTAATATGTGATCTTAACAATTAACACAATGACACGAACAGGTCCAACTCAATCATGGTGGACAGGAGAGAAAATATCTGGGACGTGGGTATTTCATCCTCTTGTCTTTTAGTTCCAGGTCAGTACATCCCTCTCTGCTGCCTTCCATGCTGAGGATCTCTATTGAGATGGAGATATCTGTAGACATGAATGGTCCTATCTATAGACAACATGGATCTTCTCCATCTCCATTGCCAGTGGTTGGCAGAGGAATGCAAATAAATGTCCATCAAGTACTAAACTCCTGGTCACCTGGGACCTACCTGCCAGGATCTGAAAGCCAGTGATTTAACCAGTGCCAGCCCCTTCAGACCTATTAGTTGCCAGATGCAGGTTGTGTTTTAACTTGTACGATGGTTTTGCATTCATGGTGGACATGAAAAGAGGCAGGAGCTTTGCCAGGGACACTCTGGCAAATGTGATCTTCCCTTTCCGGGGCTTCATTTTTCTTATAAAATAAACCAAGAATTGAAATCCCCAAGGCACATGATGCAATTCCACATGGCTCTTAATAGCTGCCATTAAAAAAAAAACAATTAAGAGCTCAGGACCCATAGGCTGTTTTCAGATTGTCCATTTCCAGGAACTTGGAGAAAGGCATTTAGCTGCAGCATATCACACCACGGTGCCTGCTCTTTATGGGAGTTAGCAGATCTAGGTCGGAGCTCAGCTAAGAATATCTAAATAGCTTGAGACAAACAGAGCGGGGAGCGAATCACAGAAGCCAGAGGGAAAAAGACCTGGTTGGTCCTGAATCCACCTCGCAAGGCCCCACGTGGAGCTGTGCCTGGGGGTATTTCTCACCGGTTTTCCCAGCTCACAGATGGCCCAAGTGACAGGCTCCCATCACCCCCATGGGGAGACCCTCCCATATCGGCACCACTCTCTCCGTTTCTCAGCCCTTCGCTCATTACTTTACTGGGATGGGACTGTGGGGGGGGACGGACGAGGGCTAGTTTGAGGGAAAGGGACCCTTCATTTCCCCTCAGCCCAGAGTCATTCCAAGCTCACCTCGCAACTTGGCTAGATACAGCAGGTCACAGGGTAACTAAGACAGCACGAGAATCAAGCAGCTTGCACCAGTCAGCCCGAGGGACAGAAAAAAAGGGCTGCCCCAAAGTTAATCTGGGGCATTAGGGGCCTGATCCAAAGTCCTTTGGAGTCACTGGGGTCTCCCCCCAGTAGACCCAGGCCTAGGTTCTATGGGGACATAGATGCTCTTCAAAGGCCAGCCAGAGACACATCGCTCACTGTTCGCCTCCGTCTCTCCCTGCGGGCCTGCTTTCCAGGCTGGCCCCCTGAGGCAGTCACTCAGATGGGCACGTTAGCTGGCTGGTGTTTGGGTTCCACACACCGGTTTGAGCATCCCTAGATGGAGCTTGCTCATCCTGTTACAGGTGCCTAGGTCTGAGAACTGCAAACCCTTCCCCTTTACCTCCACTTCTGCCCAGCACAAGGGCGGAGTCCGGCGCTGCAATGCGCTCAGGTCTTGCTGCTGGGAAAGCGATCCCCTCTTGTTCCCCTTGGCTTCTCCACCAGCACAGAACAGTCTCAACAGCTAATCTAGGCAATTCCCCCAGCCCCCTGGAACCACGCTGGTTAAACAGCTAACGTTACAGAATTCACCCCACTGCCTCCCTTTATAATGAGTCTAGCAGCTGCCTTGCTAGCCCCATGCAGGATGGAGCCAGATCCAGGAACTGAGCACTGAGTGGGGGAGCCTGCAGTCAGGACAGTGTACACAACACACACACACACCCCGGAGCTGGCTGCCTTTCTGACATCATTGCAGGCCCACCAGTTTTCCCCAGCACCAGAAGCCAGGCAGACGGCCCCGTCCCTTCCCCTTCCTTCTTCCGGCCTGGGGAAACCTGGGCTCACTCCATGGTCCTGGCAGGAGCTTTGCTCTTGATTATATTAGCATGTGGGAAGCAGCAGCTGGCTCAGGAGGGTGTCTGAAGGAGGCCTACACCCCACCAAACACTGTACCCTTGGCTTTGAGCCCCGGCCACATCAGAAAAGATAGCAGGGGCCAGTCTGTTCAGAAGAGGAGCTTCATTCCTTGTCTCATGTAATCTTTTAGCTCCTGGTCCTCGCTAAGCAATGCCTAGCTGCATCTTGTCTTTGTTCTATTCTTGTGTGTCCGCGTGAACACACACACACACACACACACGTTTCTGAAACCCCCCCAGCACATCCTGTCTTCTCCAAACCACAACAGCAGCTGCTAGGCTACCCACACCCCCAATTCTTAGTGTGCCCCAGAGAGTGGGAGGCAGCTTTTTTCACTGTCAACATGAGGGGAGGCCTAACTGGCAAATTTTTCCCTGCCAAGTCCCCATCTTTCCCTCCCCAGGCCGGCCGGGGCCAGGCAGGCAGGCTGCGGAGACAGTCTGCTCAGAGAGCTAGAGCCAGAGCCAAGACTGGACCCGGTCAGGTCCCGTTCTCATTACACGCGTTACCCATGCTGTAATGGACTCAGGAGACAACCATGTTGTAACCAGGTCTGATTGGGCTACAGTCATAGCAAAGACATGGCTTAAGTCTCTGGAGTTAGGGAGTAGTTGGCCAGGATCCCTCTGGCTGATCTAAGAGCATTAACAACAGGATCCAGAGTGGCCCCCATCCAGGCCTCAGCTGTGATGGAGGGAGGTCGCAGTCCAAGACCTCATGGCCGAAGAGCGTTCAAGGACGAACAGTGAATGGGTGGTGAGTGGGAGGAGACTCCTTCGAGACTTCCCAGAGCTCCTACCCCGCAGAAGCGGGGACAGAATTGGGAAATTCCTCTGGAAAGTATCACAACAAAAGGAGTGAGAGTCACCCTCCCAGCGAAGCAGTGGGTCCAAGAACTCAGAGGGTGGGGGCTTTCCGACCCTCTCCCTCCCCACGGATTCCCGGGAGAGCACCTGCCCACCACTAGGAAACACAATGTGGCCGGGGTTTTGTTACGAACTGCTCTGTGCCCCATTGCGTGGTGACACCGCCCTGCTCAGACCCAAGGGGCGCGGGACTGAGCAGGGTCACCCTGACGCAGGGTAGGAGAGGCTCCCTGATGAGTAAACAGAAGTGCCATACCTGCCTGGCTAGGCATTTAACCTCCTCTCCCCTGGAGGTGGCAACATGTCCCCTCATAAGAGCCAGAAGCTGGCATTCCCCACTGCAGCCCAGACAGAGACACAGCCACCAGGCTGGGGAAGCTGCTTTCACACCTTAGCGCTCTCCTCTGCCTCACGGTGCTTCTCCCCCTTTCTCTAGCTCCCCTCCGCTCCGGCTGCACTGTGAGAATGGTAGAGAGCCAGCTGTGTTTCAGCAGCCTGAGCCAGCTTGCCGACAGAAGAGCAACTGGACCCCAGGGCCGGGTGCGTGGGGGGTGTTGGCTGGGACCCACTGCCTGAGGAAATCCCCCTCTGCTGCTGGCAACAGCTCTGCAGTCTGTACCAATGGGAACCGCAGCTGCTCTGCACTTGACCTAGGGGAATGGGCTGTGCAGAGGGTCATCTCGTTTCAAAACGGCTCAGGCTCTGCATCCCCCTGAGAAAAGCCATGGGGCCTGGAGCCAGCTCAGCCCACACCACCGTTGGCTCAGTGAGGAGTTCCCCCTGAGAAGGGGACCGAGGGGTTCAGTCATTCATGCTCGTCGGGCCCCACCTGCTCTGTCCAGCAAGCTGGCG
Source organism: Natator depressus (assembly GCF_965152275.1). Lineage (NCBI taxonomy): Eukaryota > Metazoa > Chordata > Testudines > Cheloniidae > Natator > Natator depressus. The sequence goes on along the minus strand of NC_134249.1, from coordinate 15,339,185 downwards.
GCTGAAGGGACAAGCACAGAGTTTGCAGCTGAGAAGTCCCAATTTTTCATCTTGGCTTGGCCCCTAAACGAGTCTCTGAGCCCAAGTGGGTCTGCGTGACCTGGAGCAGGTCACTCGCCTAATGACGTGAACCCACCACCAAGGATTGCTACAGGGCTGGTGCTGCTCTCACTCCCAGACCTAGTAACCAGCCCATCTCCTCTGCTCCACCAGGCAGGGCATCTCCTCTGCCTCCCCTCCCCACGCTGAACCCAAGGCAGATGCTCCAGTACAATTCTGCTCACCATCATGCAGGGCTCAGTCCCATCAACCCCACTCAGACACTGGCAGTTTGCAGGTGTGGACACACAAAACCATATTTAGCAGCACAGTGCTTGGCTGCAGAGTGTTGTATAGGAGGGCTGGAGCCAGCCCAGAAGAATACAGTGGTGCTGTAGGGCAGGGAAGGTCCTAGAGCTCCACAGAAAGACACAAAACTCCTATCTCCAGGCCTGGCTGGGCTGAGACATCCCTGTTCTGTGAGAGCAACGCACAACGGCACTGCAGCAGAAGTCAAGAAAGCCAGTGCTGGATACAGCTAAATGGGGAGAGAGATTTACCTACATCCATTGCAAGGGCTGGAGATAACTGGGAGTGAAGTCTTCTGGCTTCAGCACTGGGCACCTGGATTCTATTCCTAGCTCTCTTACAGACCGGCTGTACGACCTTAGGGAAGCCATTTCACCTCTCTGTGCTACTGGGCTGTCTGCCTTGCCCCTGGTTACACTGAGCGCTCTCCAGGGCAGGGAGTTCTGTACAGTGCCTGGCATAATGGGGCCTCCCGGTGCTATGCAACAAGACAATTCTGTTTGGAAACACAGGTTTGGAAGAGATGTGAAGTGCAGTCCCTGAGCGTAAGAGGACGCGATCCCTTTACACTCTGCATGACACCAGAGGTGTCCCATATCCTGGCCCACTCTCAACTTGAGCATTTACTTTACCTGCCCAAATCTGCCCTGCAAATTCAAATGGACGCAGCCGCCTTCTTCAATTCCTGCCCCAAGGTGACAGGCATCAGTAGAAATCCCCCTATAGTTTCATGGGTAGACTCTTTGCCTCCTGTACCTAGAACTCCTGCCAGATAGCAGAGTGCTGGTTGCAGCGTTTCCACCCTAGAAGGGGCTGCAGTCCAGTGGTGCAGTGAGTGAAGGGATCTTGTTTGTGTTGAACATCCAGAACTAAATCCTGTCCTCACTTACGCCTTGGAAAGCCCCACAGACTTCAGTGTGGGTGCAGAGCTCAAGGGCAGGATGAAATCCAGAGACTGGAAAGAACTAGGCTGGCTGCCATAAACCTCAGTTATTACTGACGGGAGCAGAGGAGGGGGAAGCCCAGTGACAGAGACTCACCTGTAACGGGGCAGAGAGTGGAGATATCAGTGAATAACTCAGAGTGCAGAACTGGGCCATTCCAGTCTAAACTCCTGTGAATTCTCTCAAAGGGGTATAGAGAGACAAGGTGAGTGAGGTAAAATCTATCTTTTATTACACCAACTTCTGTCGGGCCAATAAAAGATATTACCTCACTCAGCTGGTCTCTCTAATATCCTGTGAACGACACGGCTACCGCTACACTGCATACATCCCAGCAGAGCAGGTCATTTGCCACTGTTAGCTGGGGTTTTTTTTAATAACCTGAAGGAGCCCAAAGCTTTATGAGTCAAGACTTACAGCCAACTTCCAGCAGGATGCCATCAAAGGAGACCCCCGCCTCACTGATGGCCTCGCAGATGTACTCTCCTGAATCCTCCTCCTGCACCGCCTGGAGCTGCAGGACCGCCAGATGGGCACCAAGTGGAGAAGATGCCACTTCTTGTTCCCCTGGACATGGAAAGATCCTGAACGTCAAACCTTTATTCCTCACTGCCTTAGCGCCGCAAAGCCCCTTCCTGCCTTCTCGTGCCGTCAATGGGCAAATCTTCAAAGGGATGGAGAGTTAGTTTGTTTGGATACAGAACTTGAGCCTGCAAAATTGAGCTGGAAATATCTCAGGAAGGTTCTTCCTCCCGCTCAGGGGATTTCCTGTATTCACTGCCAGGGCAGGCTAACATGGGGCATCCCAAACACAGAATGGTCCAAGCAGCCGGTGCAATGCAGTGCAGAATGGACTGCTGCTGGCTGGCAGGGTGGAGAGAGGTTCGGGGTCTCAGGAGTCTGTGGAGTGGAGTCCATCTGCAGGAAAGGGATAATGGACTGGGAGGAGCAATCTGTCTGTGTTAAGAGTAGGGGGGTAGTTAATATGCCCCTAGGCCCCCCCCCCACAAACTGTCGCACAGCTCACTTGAGTCAATTCCAGCCCTACCTTTGTACCATATGATCTGGGGAGGGGGTACCCCGGAAACGTGGCACTCCAGCATCGCATCTTCTCCCAGCAGGGCCTGCACAACAGGGGTCACCGCAGAGACGTGGGGAGATTCTATATCCAGGACACAAAAAGAAAAAGGCTCCAAATTTATTCCACGCTGGAGAGCACTTCACGAGTACGCACAAGATACCCCAGCACTCCAAAGGCAAAGGCCTCTGGCAAACTGTTCTGCAGAGACGCACTGCAGAGCTTGGCAACAGACCGCAGCTCCCCGTCTCACATAACCAGAGGATACCACACACCAATCGACTTTCGAACAATGAGAACTCATTCTTGATGCTACAACGAATCTTTCTTTTCCCTTGCCTGTCTGTTTAACATACGATTCCCCCAAGCTGCCCCAGCTCTGGTTTATGCCACTGATTCATTTTGCCAGACACTATTGACAGGGTGCCCACGGCATGCTAGCCACTTCACAGGTGGATTTGAAGACAAGGTCTTGAAGGTCACACAGACATGCATTATTAATATTACAGGAGTGCTCAGGGTCCAATTGAGGCCCCATTGTGCCAGGCGCTGTACAATACATGGTGAGAGGCAGCCCCTGTCCCAGAAAGCCTATAGTCTAAATAGGCAAGACAAAGGATGGGAGAAAGGAAGGATTATTATTAGGGCTGTTGATTAATCGCAGTTAACTCAAGCGATTAACTAAAAAAAAATTAATCGTGATTAATCATACTGTTAAACAATGGGATACCAATTGAAATTTATTAAACATTTTGGATGTTTTCTATATTTTCACATCTTGATTTCTATTACAACACAGAATACAAAGTGTACAGTGCTCCTTTATATTATTAATTTTATTACAAATATTTGCATTGTAAAAATGATAAACAAAAGAAATAGCATTTTTCAATTCACCTCATACAAGTACTGTAGTGCGATCTCTTTATCATGAAAGGGTAACTTACAAATGTAGATTTTTTTGTTATTTTGTTTACATTTACGGGAGATACTGCTGAGATACAACGTCACCTGAAAGTGAGAACAGACATTCGCATGGCACTTTTGTAGCCGGCGTTGCACGGTATCTATGTGCCAGATATGCTAAACATTCATATGCCCCTTCATGCTTTGGCCACCATTCCAGAGGACATGCTTCCATGCTGATGACGCTCATTAAAAAATAATGCGTTAATTAAATTTGCGACTGAACTCCTTGGGGGAGAATTGTACATCTCCTGTTCTGTTTTACCTGCATTCTGCCCTATATTTCATGTTGTAGCAGTCTCGGATGATAACCCAGCACATGTTCCTTTTAAAACACTTTCACTGGTGATTTGACAAAACCCAAAGAAGGTACCAATGTGAGATTTCTAAAACTAGCTACAGCACTCGACCCAAGGTTTAAGAATCTGAAGTGCCACCCACAATCTGAGAGGGACGAGGTGTGGAGCATGCTTTCAGAAGTCTTAAAAGAGCAACACTCCATTATGGAAACTACAGAATCTGAACCACCAAAGAAGAAAATCAACCTTCTGCTGGTGGCATCTGACTCAGGTGATGAAAATAAACATGCATTGGTCCGCTCTGCTTTGGATCATTATCAAGCAGAACCCGTCACCAGCATGGATGCATGTCCCCTGGAATGGTGGTTGAACCATGAAGGGACATATGAATCTTTAGCACATCTGGCATGTAAATCTCTTGCAATGCCGGCTACAACAGTGCCATGCAAATGCATCTTCTCACTTTCAGGTGACATTGTAAACAAGAAGCGGACAGCATTATATCCTGAAAATTGTAACCAAACTTGTTTGTCTGAGCAATTGGCTGAACAAGAAGTAGGACTGAGTGGACTTGTAGGCTCTGAAGTTTTGCATTATTTTATTTTTGAATGCAGTTATTTTTTGTACATAATTCTACATTTGTAAGTTCAACTTTCATGATAAAGAGATTGCACTACAGTACTTGTATTAGGTGAACTGAAAAATACTATTTCTTTTGGTTTTTTGCAGTGCAAATATTTGTAATAAAAAATAATTATAAAGTGAGCACTGTACACTTGGTATTCTGTGTTGTAAATGCAATCAATATATTTGAAAAGTTAGAAAACACCCAAAAATATTTAAATAAATGGTATTCTATTATTGTTTAACAGCACGATTAATAGCATGATTAATCGCAATTAATTTTTTAAATCGCGTGATTAATTGCGATTAATTTTTTTAATCGCCTGACATCCCCAATTATTATCCATATTTTAGAGATGGGAAACTGAGGCAGGGAGAGGTTAAGTGACTTGCCAAAGCTCACACAGAGAGTCTGAGAACTGAATCCAGATCTCCTGAATCCCAGCCAAGTGCCTTATCTGCAAGCTCATCCTTCTTTCCTGACTGAATATCTTACTGGAGAGATGACAATTCTGAATGTGAAATGAACAGTGGCTCTTTATAAAGACAGAGCAACTTCCTTGAGAAGGGACTGTAATTAACTATTGACTCTTTGGATGTATATTTTCCCCTCTCTTTTTTATATATGTCCATTGCCTGGTTATTTTATATTTTGAATGTTCAAGATGAAGACTAATGTTTTTACTTGTTCTCTTCCAATATCCTCGTGTTACATCCTGATGTTGTAATCTGGTTACTTGTTTTTTGGTTGGTATTTCCTAGCCAGTGCGACACTGGGCCAGCCATAACGGTGCTTCAGGATTGTTATTAGGGAGGTGTTCTGGAAACGTGTGTATCTGATCTTATCTTTCCGTAATAGATAAAGATGTGTCCGAAATTTTCCTGGGAAAATGATTTGCTTTGAACTATCCCAGGAAAAAGCGGGGTGCGTTGGAAATGCTGCGGAGAGAGCAGTAGTGTTGAGTTATTATTGTAACACACTGTTATTGATCATCCTCAGGGCACCAGTTTCTTGAGCCAACACAATGCCTGAAGTGAGAATGAAGGTAACATGGAAGGTAATGAGGCGCGTTATAAATCAGGGGAGGTTCTGAACAGGGAGCCTGATGAGGAGGGTGGAGCATAACCTCTTTAACAAGGGACTTGACACAAAAGTTCAGGAGTCCGAGCATGCATCCACCTAAGGAAAACACCAGGCATTCAAACCAGCTGTGTCCTGTCTACACAGAGGCTCAAGGAACGAGAACAGCACAGAGGAGGGGCGAGGACAGGGATGAAGGAACCATAAGACACAATAGATAGGTTAATCTTAACTAGACCCTGAAACCAGAAAACATCAGCAGCGTTTTGCTGGGCAGCTCTCTGCTCACACCGCGTTGCTCCTGAAGGTGATGACTTTAATTTTCAGTAAGACCCTCCAGTTCTCCCAACAAGTCCCTGGGAGAATGAGTAACCCCAGGTAAGGGAATCCACCATTGCAGGCCTCCCTTGGGACTTTGTTGACGACGGCCACGATCCAAAGCCCATTCACTTCAATGGATCAGGCCCTAGAGGAGTATTGCAAGCATCTGTCTATAGCAAAGTGATCCCAAAGCCAGTGGTCTTACCACAGTCCTCTTCAGAGGCCCTATTCTCTAGCGCCTTTTCTTATGGGTTTGTACAGTGCCTGGCACAGAAGGGTCCTGTCCACGAATGGACCTCCTGCGCATGACCACAATACAAACAATATTAATAATGCCCCTCCTGGCTAAGAGCCTGATCCAAAGTCAATGGAGTCTTCCCAATGGAGATTCTGCCTTAGGACAAGCTACAGGAGCTGGTACCTGTGTACTGTAGGATTACTGTCTGCTCATCCCATCCAATCCGACTGGCAGCAAAGCAGCTATAATTCCCAGCATCCTCAGGGACAGCCTCCTTGATTATCAGGGTGCCCAGAGCATCTATGAGAAACCTAGAACAAGAAAGAAAAGAGCAGGGGTGGGGGGAAAGGTCACCATGAAAACAAAGCTCAGAAAAAGAAGAAAATAGAGCATGACTTGCCCTAAAAAAATCTCCTTGCACTTTTCCCAAAGAAAAAGTTAAAAGGGGAATTCATAGGTCAAGTTTGGCCCTTAACAAAAAAAAAAAAGTAACAGTAGGATCAGCTACAGCAGAAACGAGGCCTAACAACTAAAGCAAATGTTTCCATGAATAAGAAAAAAAAATCAGAACGTTTTTTACTTTTTTTGGGTTTCTGCAATTTAAGTAAAAAAACACACCAAAAAAAATGTCCAGTACTGTGTTCGTAGCCTAAATCTTTGCAACATGGCGCTAGTCGGGGAGCCTGAAAGTGAAATTTATCAGAAACTGACAATAAATAAAGGTCAAAAGTAAGTTTATTTCCATTGTTCCTCCCCTCCTTGCATGCTACAGAGCGTGAAAAGTCACTTTGATTTTAACACGCTTTCACAGCGTCCGCAACCTCCAGTGTTATTAGCAGCAGAGATAAGGAAGCATGGTTTTTTAAAATATATTCATTTTAACTAGACCGAGCCCTTCTAATCTCTGATGTGCAGTTCATATCATTTCCTGCCGTTTCCCCCTTTTCCCTTTATCAGCCCTCTCCAGGCACATGAACCACCAGAAACCTTCTCCGGTTGCCTGTGGGGACTCATTTAATAGCCCCCACCCCAAAAAAAAAAAAAAAAAACAAAAAACAGCCCGACGCAGTGAGCAGGCCGAAGAGAACAAACATGACTCAGCCAACGCCTCCGAGAGTGGAGATCCCCCTTAAGCCCAGGAGCAGACGGCAAGGGGGTGCAGCTCTGCCCCTCCAGCATTGCAACAGTCCCCAAGAGACAAACTCCTCCATTTCATGAGGTCAAGGCCCAGCCTAGACTAAACACTAACGCATCAAACCTCTATCACGGAACTGGCCACACCACCGCTGCCCCAGCCCCTTTACCAGCACGAGGCGGATTTGTAGCATAGCCTGGGGCTGCAGCCATGTTTTGTAACCTGCCTAAAAGCTTTGGTCTGACCAAGCCGGCCTCCACCTGCAGGAGGTCTGGAAACAGCAATAAAAGCCTTGTACTCAATACCCTTTGGTGTGCACGGGGTGGAAAAGGTGCCCCCTTTTCCTCCTCATCCCCCGCCGCCCACCCTCATGAGTCTGAGGCTGCTCTGCTGAGCGGGGCTGACCCGCGGCAGTTTGCATCGAAGCCCAGGAGCAAAGCGGCCGAGGCTCTGATTAGCTAACGTTACCTGCCGTCCTTTTCCAGGGCTCGGTCCCACCGTTTCCAGGAGATTCGGGGCACAGGGTGGCCCAGCGCCGTGCAGTTGAGCCTCACCTCCCCGCCCCTGGTGAACGACTGCGAGCTTGCGGCCACCCTTACTCGAGGCGCCTCTACACACAGAGAAACACAACGCGGGTCAGACACCAGTCACCTGCTCCCAGCTCCAGAGGCCCAATTCCTGGCTCTCCCCCTCCTACCGCAGAGAGGGAGCACAGAGCTAGCGGAAGGCGGTAAAGGAACAGTGGCCGAGAGCAGTGAAACTGGTGTGGAAGAAATCAAATCCTCTTCCTCTGTTCGGATGCAGTAAGTCAGAGACAATTTTTATTTCAAGCAATTGCTGGGGAGACTGCAAGTCAGGAGTTACCCTGGCCTTAGACAAGACTCCGAACAACAAGTGGTTTATCACAAATATTTATAGTTTTCGTTACATGCATTGACGAATAGCAATTGCACTTTGTTTACACATTTTCAGTCCTGATGTCTTATTATTATTAATGATTTTCTGCTACCACTACATTCTATTTTGTCTAAAAACAAGGTCAGACAGCTTAGCAATTTTCCATACGCTTTCCCCAGTCCTGCTTTGCAAGTCTCGTGTTATTAGGGTTAAAGTTAGCCTAACTTTTGCCCTGTTTCTAACAGAACCAAGGTGGCTACACTTAAATCTCTTTCTCTCACTTCCTACTTCCACACTGGGCTTCTGGAATGGCAATGTTCCTCAGGTCCAGCCTTGCCATTGTTGGGGCTACAGGCCATATGTTGTTGCTCCCTCCAGCCTCACAATTGAATGAGGGGAGCAGTGTGGTGAAGCGGTCATTATAGGGTTAACTGGGTTACTCAGCGCAGTAGGGGGTGCAGCCATGCTCCACCCTTCCCTTACGTCCTGTTCAGTCAGTGGGAATATTCCCCCCATAACTCTCTTGGGATGCAGTCAAATAAAGCAGCAAGTTCCCAGCCTGCAGTCCTGCCACTAGGCTGATCTATGGCTTGGGGAGCTTGCAAGGAAGCAGGGGTCCCAGAAGAGCAGAGACTCAAAGAGCAGAGACTTGCTTTGCTGATCCATCAGGCCAGCTCTGATCTTGGTGACAAGTGACTTTCACAAAGCACTGGGGATGCCACCTCCTGCACTGCTTCTGCTCATATAAACCCATACAGGATGACACAGATCCTTCCAAACAGACCCTTTGTAAGACTCTTGGATCTGTGGCATGCCCTGGAGAAGCAACCGGTGTGTTCCCCCCAGTTCAGCTCAGACTCTAAGGGATTTCAGGCCCAGCCAAGGACAGGTAATCGCCTCAACATAGGGCTCAGATACTGCATGGAGACAGGACAGCTTACCCTGAACAAAGAGCCAGATGGAAGCATTAGCTGTCCCATGGCTGTTGCTTGCAGTGCATTCGTACCGGCCACCATCATCCAACTGAACACTGACAATCTCCAGCGAGAGGTTCCGCAGGACCCTCACCCATCCCTCGTCCGGCTGCAGCACCTTCCCATCCCGGCTCCAGGTCAGATTATAAGCAACGTCTCCTGACACTGGGCAAGACATGATCACTCCTTGTCCTGGCAATGCAGTGATGTTCCTAGGGGGCACCAGGTACGGAGGCGGCTCTGCATGGGGGAAGCAAACAGTGGGGTCCAATTATCCAGGCTGCTGACCCCCATTCACCCCACTGGAGTCAGTCCCAAATTCTGTCATTCAGAGGTCTCTAACACTGAAGTGCTGAGCTTGACCATTAAATATTGGAAGCAAAGCCCAGGGGCGGAGTCCTCATTGCAGCATGCTCTGTGGGAGACTGGGCTGAGGCTGTCACCTGCCCGAGTTGCCCCCCGCCATCCTCAGTACTGACCTGTGACAGAGAGGTAGCCGCGAGCTCGCGCTGCCCCAGCTTTGCTAACAGCTGTGCACTCATAAAAACCTTCATCGCTTCCGGAAACCACAGGGATCTCCCAGCTGCTGGTCCCAGAATCCCTGGGGAAAAAACCAAAGAACCCCCCTGAGACTGGAGAGGAAGACACCCGGCTCTCCTCTTTTGGCACTGGCTGAGATTTTCACAAGCAACTCACCATTTACGGCGCCTTAATTGTGGGGAGCCCCACTGAAGGCACCTTCAAGGGGCCAGATTGGCTGAAAGCAGAATCTCCGGGGTTTTTGACAACTGGACCGACGCTGGGATTTTTCCTAAAATCTCTCCCCCGTGCAGCAATGACAGGGGCACTAGCATAGACAGGGTGCTTGGGGGTTTATCTCCGTGCTGTCTAGACCTGCTTAGAGCTGCGTTACATGGCACGGAGGCCCCCACTCTCTCCACTGCCGCAGTGGGAGATCACAATTCACACGCAGTTCCTTTTACCCCTGCATCCCAAGTGTGTGTCCTTAGCCTGCACGCAGGCTGGAGGTTTGGGGGCTCACGTGTAAAGACTTTTATCTTGCATTTTGCTGCGGAAGGAATGAGGAACCCACTGCTAGCACACTGAAAACCCACTGTGCTGTGTCACGGAGTACCAAGAGAAGCCGCTGTCTGAGTCAGCATGACCGCAGCGACAGCAGGGAACAAGCAGTCCATGAGGTCTTCAGGGCCTCAGTGGGAATTCCAATTGGAAGGGAAATTTCCCACTTGGTCCCCTGAGCCACGTGTATTCTTCACCCTATTGCTAATACATGGACTTCACCACCACAACCTCAAAGGAAGCAGCATTCCAGTAACTCCAAGTGTCCAGATTGGATAGTGGAGGTCAGCCATGCCCACTCCCCCAGAGAGCAAGCCAGATCCACTCTATGGAGACAGACAGCAAAGAGTAACACAGTGGCTGTCATGCCGGGACAGAGCCATTGGTCCATCCTGGTGGGGGGAACCTATCTCTGATCTCAGCTATTGAAGGTACGTCCAAAGAACAGGCAAGAACGTATGGTGTAATGTTATGCCATGGAACAAATACCTTCCTGTCCCCCAAGCTGGACATCATTTTGTGCCCTGGAGCATGAGGATTGCTAGCCCTTGTAATTAACATCCTAGCCAGAGCTACCTATATTTGCATGTGACTAATGTGGGTTTGGGGAAATTTACCAAGTAACGGACTTACTGCAGTAGAGCCTGAGACTTACGTGAAAAGTTGATCCTTTCCAAGCATCTCCCCACCACGGCTGAGCTTCAGTTGGAAGGGGATCTCGCTCTGGGCAGAGCAGCTGATCAGCAGTGACTGATTGTGATAAGCCTGGATTTTACTGGGCATGTTCACTTTGGGTAGACCTGGGTGGTGGGGACAGGCATGGGGTAAAAAGAAAGAGAAAGAGAAAGAGAGAGACTCCCTAATTCTCAGAAACAGAACATTGAAAATTTGATTAGGGAGAGGAAAAAAAAATAACCATGAAAAAAACCAAACTGGACCCCTGTGTTGAAATGGAACGGTCTTTCCTTTAAAGAATGAGCAGCCCCTGACTGGCTTTCTCCTAATAACTCACTATAAGAAGCTAAAGTTAGGGCCTCATTCGGTAAGGCACAGGTCCTGCTGTAATGATGTTTACTTGCAGTATATTCTGCAGACATTAGATCTCTGTGTGCTCTATAGAGTACTAGAGAGGGTGTGGTTCTGGTAAACAATGGAGACGAAGCTGGATCTCAAAGCTGTGTAGAAACCTGTTTGTTCATGGTTCTAATTGCAGCTGTTTGGGTTTAATAAATACCTCCTGTCTGCGAAAGGCTGTGATTCCATAGTCTATTATGACACTGGCTACTCCTCCCTCTCTGGGCAGTTATATCATACATATCACTGCAATACCTGCTTCACCTCTGCTTTCAAATAGCAGCCTCACTCCTTGAGCCACATAGGACAAGCTTCTCCCTAACCTTGTCTGTACATTTATACTAAACGTGTAACTGGCTATGCCTCCTCAAAACAGAGCAGGCAGCTACAAACCCTTCTCCCAGAAGAGGGCTAGGTTTTGTGCTCCTGGAAAGAAGTTGGACAGATGAACCCCGCAAGGTAGGTGGGGTTCTACCATGGAGGGAGTATTAGAGAAATGTCCGTTCAGAACCTGGGACATTACACCTACCTCCAGCCCTTTCCTGGGTGATTTCAGGTACCTGCTTGTAAGAGGAATAAAAGCTGGTTGGCCTATTCCCGATGCTACTCTACGAGCTACAGAAAGGCATCAAGCCAGCAGCTCCAAACCTCTTCCCGCTGGGACCGTACAAGCCAGAGTTGCTCACCTGGGACCACACTGGTGTAGGCGACTCCCGATACACGCTGCAATGGGTGTCCATCTGGGTCTTCCCCTGTCACTTTCAGCAAGAAGCTTCCCATGGGTGCCTGGAATTGGGGTCCCACCCAGAGCTGGCTGGAGGAGTCATTGGAGAAAGGCCGCGTCGGCAGGGAGACGAGGGGCCGGCCAGAGCTGTCATACAGCTCCACGCCCTTCAGGTGCCCTGGAGGCTCCAAGCCAGTGCAGTTAATCAGCACAGAGACAGGAAGCCCTGCAGAGACAGGGGAAGGCAGCGGGGAGAGCAAGGAATGGGACTGCATCCAGGACAGTCATTGTAAAGCACTGTTACCTTTCCTCTCTGCTGCAAACATCACCCCTATTATTCAGCAGCTGGGATCACTGCTTTCCATGCTCATCTCATCGTTACCTTGGGCTCCCCTGCCTGTCTGCAGCCACCTGCTGTCTCATTTTATACTTCGACTGCAGGCTCCTTGGGGCAGGGACTGCGTTTGTTCTACGTTTGTACAGTGCCTAGCACAATGAGGCCCTGCTCTATGGTTGGGACCCCTAGGCACTGCCGCCGTATAAACAATAGCGCCTGCTGGCTCCAGGCTGGATTGCTGCAACACACTCCACTCGGAGCTGCTCCGAAGGCCACTCGAAGCTTCAGCAAACGTGGAACAGAGCAGCTTGCCCTGGAGCCCAGCAAAGCAGCGGGAGCCCACTTATCTTCGGCTCCATTCGCTCTCTAGCACGCCGCGTCTTACGGACCCCACTGCCCCCTCCACACACACGCACGCACACCATGGGAAGAGCAGGAGGTACCATGCACAGGCCGCTCTCTGGGGTGGTTTAGGTCGAACGTAGGTTGGTGGGAAAAGCTGGCTCGGAAACGGATGGCACTGACGCCCGTGATTCTCACTGAGTGGCGGCCGCTGCTCTGGATCTGAAAGCAGCAAACAGAGAGGTCACGTCATCAAGTGTAGAAAGGGGGTAGCTCTGACTCCTGAAGCTGCCCACCATGCAGGATCAAGGGGTAGGGGAGAAGGGAGAGGCTGCAGTAAGCTGCAGACAGACCTTTTTAGTAGCCTGCATTCTGGGCAGGCACACACTTCCTTCTGCAGCCCTGGAGAGCCACAATGGGATCGGAGTGACAGAACGAGTGGAACCGTGGGGGGAATCTTTATGTTCAGTGAAGCCAAATTCTCTGTTGCAAATGGGAGCATTTCCATTACTTCAATGGAGTTTCACCCCGACACCTGTAGAGAAGCTGGCCCTCGGACTTTTAGAGTTGACTTCAAAGTGCCCTTAACCAATTGACACCTTCCTGAGAAGTCCCATGCCCCTATTTATTCAGGGCACTTGGCTTTCCTTAGAACCCCATGAAATATTCCCGGTGGCCAGCCCATTGCCTTCCAGAGTGGAGCTGGTGGTGGAAGGGGAAAACCCAGCCCCTGGGTCAGCCTCCCTTCCTGCATCAGGGCTGAAGTTATCACAAGGGACCCAGCTCCCAGAGGGGGCAGGGGACTAGGGAGGCAACACTTGGGTGCTACAGGGAAGGGTGCTCAGGCTGGAACCAGTCAATGAGGCAGCTGCAGCGTCTCCACCCTAGAGAGGGGATAGGCCCTGGGGAGCAAGCTGGGGACGAGACACCAAAGTTGCGTTCTATACATTTCTCCACGTCTCTTGGCACGTGGAGAACCTCTCAGGCAAAGGGGTTTGCCTGCTCTAGGATCATAGAATCATAGAATATCAGGGTTGGAAGGGACCCCAGAAGGTCATCTAGTCCAACCCCCTGCTTGAAGCAGGACCAATTCCCAGTTAAATCATCCCAGCCAGGGCTTTGTCAAGCCTGACCTTAAAAACCTCTAAGGAAGGATCTGGCCTAGATAGGCCCCTGGCCCAGCAATTCCTTTCGCTTCCATCCTACCTTGACTGACCACACGCCCGGCCAGTGAGGCTTGACGGTCAGCACCTTGGCGGAGTTCGGGATGTTGAGGTGTTCCTCCAGGCCCCAGCCTTTCTGAAGGATCTTCCCTGCACCGGCAAGCGGAATCCTTGGGTTAGCGCCTCCTGCTTCCCGCTCACCCGTCCCAGGAAGGACGGCCCACCCCCGCTACATCCAATAGTTGGTGGCTTTCCAACAAGCCATGCCCGACGCATCTGCCCATTACGGCCTGCCCAGGACAGAGGAAGGCAGAAGCCCAGTCTTCGAGTTGCCCGTTCTCGGCAGGAGTCTGTTTGCATCACAGCCTCCAGGGCCGCCTTCTGCCCATAGCCCCGAATGGCTAGCAGTGGGCTCAGCATTGTATTCCCACACCTGACAAGCCTACAAAGCTTTCTCCTCCCACCAGGTTTTAGCGCCACTTCCGACATTACGGCTCCCTCCACAGACCCTGTGCCCCTGGAGAAAGCAGCCCGGGATCCCAGCTCTCTCCAACCCAAGCCCTGCCACGCTAGCTAGCCGCTCCTTTTCCATTTTTGCTGGAGGTTGCTCATCTTTCCCTCACCCTCTTCTCTAAGGAGAGACACCCATCCAGCCCGCTGCCCTTCCTCCTCCTGCGTATGACCACACATCCACCTACCCACATTTCCCTCTGCTCATTCTAAACCCTCAGTATTCACGGCCTCTCGGTCCCTTCCACGGGACCCGGTCAGCTGGGAGGGTCTCTCGTTCACCCATGCTGCCTATCTATCTGCACCGCTCCCTTCCCAGCTCCGAGCCCCCATATCACTTCTCTTTAACCCTCATCCTCCTGGTCTCCCTCGTGTCCTCAGCGCTCTCTGCAGGTCGTTTGCTCACACCGTGCGTTGACAATGCTTGGGGAAAGCCAGCCACGTGGGGTAATTTCAGTGGCTGAGGAGCAGTTACTGTCAATCAGCAGTTGTCAACTGACAGCTGGGAAGAAAGGCCCGGAAGGGATAGGGGAAAAGCAGCTCTTACAAAATTAAAGTATGAATTTAACATGGCAGAGGGGAAGGGACACACTTGGGAGCTTAACGAGGTCTTTGCAGCTCATTACTTTTTGCTGAACAGATTTTTGCCCTGTGGCTCGTCTCCCTCAGTGCAGCTCAGCTTGGTTATTTCCTGGCCTCAGTCTCCCATTCGCTCATCAAACGAGCCCCTGGTCGGGTCCCCAAAAGGGACTGAACTCAGGACCTTTTTAGCTCTAAACCTCAGCTCTCTGCTGCTTGGGCCAGTGGACCCGCAGCTGACATAGGCTGCTCACTAGGCTCTCACCATAGCCGGAACTGTCCTCCCCCTGCCCGAGGTTGGGACCCGCTTGCTGACAACGCCCTGGGACATACCTGCCGGATCCCTGACTTCGATCTCTGGAGCGGGGCCGCTCACGGAGATGGTGACTTCCTTCAGGCTGGGGTCAAAGGGAACCAGCCAGGTGTGCTCTCCCCCCTGCTCGTGGTCTGTGGACAGCAGGTGGACTTTGGAGGCCTGGATAGCCTCTTCTACCCATTTCAGCACCTACGGGGCAGAGAGGGTGACATGGAGCAGGGACATAGGACTGGAAGGCGCCTCAAATGCAAAACATGGTCCCCTCCTATCATAGGCCACCCCACCGTAAACCCAGGATGCTCTCTGGTGTGCCGGGATGCACAGACATTGAGATATTGGGAGGGGGCCTGCTGTCAGGGCTGTTGCTCCTGGTTACCTCTCCCCCGAAGGTGCAGAGGTGGTAAGAGTCCAGGCACAAACTAGGCGGGGGGATACACACTGTACGTATACAGAGATTAGTTCAGTCACGTGAACAGGAGGGACCGAGCCTTCTCGAGATTCACCACCAAGATCTTGAGCAACAACTCAACTGGAGGGCAAGGCCTGGCTCCTCCAGCCCCATGGGAAAGCCTTTAATGGGCACCGCACCCCTCCCCAGCCATCCTGGTGCCATGAGGTGCACATCGTGCGCTCTCCCACGGGGAGGAAAGCAGGCTAGGAAGCGCACAGACCTGTATCAGAACCTGCACCACGCCCAAGGGCCAAGACAAACGCATTTGGACAGCCCAGTATATGCAACGTGGGGAGCTCCTGGGACGCTGCAGGGTGGGGCTGAGCAGGGGGGTGGTGTGCAGGGGAGATGGGACAGCCAGAGCAGACAGCACAGGACAGAGCCAGGCTCCTTAGCATGTTCTTTGCTCCTCCCCACCCTTGCTCACACCTGCCCCTCCCCCCCTTGCTCACACCTGACCCTCCCTTTCCCCTTCAGTTTCACTCCTTGCACCGTTTTCTTTGTTCCCGTAAAAAAAGAAAAACAACCTGCTTGGGAAAGTCCTGCAGGGGATCGAGTGCCGGAGCCCAGCCCCTGCTCCCTGTGGGCCCTGCGCCCAGAGAAGTGACAGGACCGGGGGGAGGTTAGATATGGACACAGAAATCCAGCTCCGGTTCCTCCCCTTGCCCAAGGGAAGAACCAGTCTAAGGGAGCCCCTCGATCTCCAGAGCGGAGCTCAGCTGGCAACAGGAAACTCCTGACTGGCTACCAGTGCTGACCCCAGCCTGCTCCTAGCCAGAAGGACGGTGCAGGACTTCGGGTGATTGCAGTCCCAGCTCCTGGCACTCAGGAGACCTGGATTCAACTCCACGCTCTGTCACAGGCTTGAGTGTGACCTTGGGCAAGCGACTAGTCTCTGTGCTGCGCTTTGCCACCTATGCAATGGGGCCAATAGTCCTGCCCTACCTCACAGGGGGTGGTGACGATAAATACACTACAAGCTGCGGGATGCTCAGGGACTGGGGTACCATTACTTTGGTAACAGGGACCCGCCTGAGTACCATAGATAGCATGTCACACCTCATACACAAATGCAAGATACAACGGCATTTACTGGTCCCATCGGTCCCTGCAGCTGGGTCCAGAGAATGGGAACAAGGAAACCAGTCTTTGCACAGAATTAAGGGCCAAATCCTCAACCTGACAGGGCTCCAGTGATTGACACGGCATCTGAGGATCCAGCCTTAACTGTTTATCCCGAACATGCTGTTTTCCAGGTGCTGGAGCAGGGAGGGAGGCAGGGTGCAGGAAAAGGAGACAGCAGCAAGGGCTGATCCTTTCCAGTTACAAAGCAAACACACACACTTGCTGATGTTAGAGGAATTAAAGATTCTGGCGTAATTGTTATTGCCAGATGGCTCCCACTCAGCCGCTCGGAGCAGATGAGTGATTAGCCCGCCCCTTGCCCACGGGAATACTGTGCAAGAGCCAGCCGCCAGGAAGGGGGAGGAAGGGAGGCAGAAGGAGACCTCACCGCTCCAAACCTGTTGCTGTTAATAGTTAGACGGACGCTGGGCTCCTGCTCTCCAAGCGCTTCACAGACCAGCCGGGTCAAGACCGTCAAAGGCAGGAGTCTAAAGTCAGGCTCCATAGTTAGGGACCTGTCTGATTTTCAAAGGTGTGGAGCCCCCAACAGCTCCCACCGCGGTCCTGGGTTTAAGGTCTTGGCCTTACTCCTCCACACCCCAGGGGTGGTATCGTCTTCATGCTACAGACGGGGAAATGGAGGCCCAAAGAAGTGGAAGCACTTAACCCAGGATCACGCAGCTAGCCTGCGAGGCAACCAGAAACAGACCCCAGGTCTACAGACTCCCAGGCTCCTGCGTTAGCCCTGAGACAACCATCTTCTTCAGTCCCCCGGAGCGGGGACAGCGGATTAGATGGGCACTGAGGCTTTGCTCCTGAATGCCCAAACCTCCAGGAAGTCCCTAAGGGATAACAATCCATGGCATGTCAATCTAAGCCACTAATGTGATGACAAGTAAAGACAAAAGAGCCTTGCATTGCTAACTTGATGAGGCCACCTGAACTAAAGGGGATCGACAGCATCAAACCAGCGAAGGAGAGAGGCCTCTGATCATCATGATCTTATCATGCCATCCCAGCCACCCAAAACATAAAGGAGACTGTGAAAACCATCCAAGTCTTCCATTCTCGCAGGCAGGGTCATTGTAGCCGCGCTGGTCCCAGGATACTAGAGAGACAAGGTGTGGGAGATACTAGCTTTTATTGGACCAGCTTCTATTGCTGAGACAAACAAGCTTTTAAGCTACACAGAGCTCTTCTTCGGACCTGGGAAAGGTACTCGGAGTGTCACAGCTAAATACAGGGTGGAACAGATTGTTTAGCATAAGTTAACACATATTTCAAGGGACCATGCAAGGTGAAGTGGGCCATTAATACCCCTCCAGTAATCGGGGCGGGGAGGGGTGTAAAGGCTGGGGGCTGGGTTATAGATTGTTGTAATGAGCCATAAATCACGTGTCTCTGTACAGCCCATGATTTTTAGTATCTAGCGAAGTTATGAATTTAAACTCCCAGGCTCATCTTTTGAAGGCATTGGGCAGGTTTCCTTTGCGGACGAGGACTGAGAGGTCAGATAGGGAGCGATCACTCTGTGAAAAGTGTTCACCCACAGGTGACAGGGCGTTTTTGTCTTTTAGCGTTTCTCTGCGTGAGTTCATTTGAGAGCACAGATGCTCACAAGTAACAAAATTCAGGTCTTTTCCACTCACCTCCTTCACCTGTTGTTTATCCAGATGGAATATCTGCCCAGAGCTGGTAGCCGCAATTTCTTCGTACACTCGATACCCAGGGTGGCTTCTGTCCCCGCAATCCCCCGTTAGCACGAACACAACCTGCCACAGAGAAATGCACGACAGCAAACCAAGTCAGAAGAGACTCCAACCAGCCATCCGCACACCTCCCCCACTGGCAGCAGGTTGGCATGTGCCAACCACAAGGTGAACAAACAGTTACGAGCGTGCTCCGGGTCTATATATATATGTCAAGAGCTAGCCAACAGAAAACGTACCAGCAGACGGAGGTAAAGAATACATGGCATTGTTTATAGGTTTTATAGGACCAGTACAGTTGGGTACTGTTGTGCTTTGCAAAAGGCTTCCTTTGCATGGCTCTTCGCCACCTTGTGGGCTCAGGGAGCGGATGTTCAGTGGCTCCTGGGTCACAGAGAAGGGACATCTCCTGGGAACGCAGCTGCAAGCCAGTAGCCGGACTCTCACCTGGGACTGTTTGTGCTGCAGGAGCTGCAGCAACTCCTGCTTGCGCTTGTAGTCTTTGGCCCGAGCGTCCGAGAACACATAGATGAACGATCCCGGGTGCGAGACCTCCACAGCCAGCTGGATGGCTCCGACGCTCATCTCCGGGCAATCCCCTCCGCCCTGCAGCCAAAGAGCCCATTAGGAAACCCGAGTAATCCTAACGGAGCCCAAAGTGAGGGCCACAGGAATCAACCTGGGGTGGGACGCCATTTCCATTAGGGAGGGGAAAACTTGCTGAGACCACGTGCCCCACCATGATCACTGCCTCACCTTCCAAGAGTTCAGTGAGCAATGCCTGCTCTGCCCTGGGCATATATCCTGAGCCCGGAAAGCCCCTAGTGCGGACAGGCACAGTTGCCATTTGACTGGCAGTGCTTGGACACAGGTAGGCACCACAGGTGCAAACAGCAGCGCCACCTGGCTGCACAGGTGCCACGTCACAGGCTGCTGGAATGAAGCTAAAGGCAGGAGCCGCACTCGGTGTCCCACCCTGCACTTCAGAAACGCTAGGGGATCCCAGCAGACTCGTGCCTTTTTCAGACACCAAAATTCCACTTCTGAGTCGCTTATAAAGGGTTAATAAATGATCAATCGATGTTGTAATCAACAGTTAATTATAGACCGTCACAGAGACCAACAGGTTGCTGGTAACCATCTTTAACACCTTCGACCGACGTGCTGGTGACCTCGGATAACACACACTACTCCTGCCTGTAACCCGCTTGCAACCCCGATGAATCATTCACAAATGGACCCTTCATGCAAAGCATGCGCAGTGCAAACACATGGTGACTAGAGATGCCAGCTCCTGGTGGCCTCCAAGGCAGCTCAGCAACAGAGTCATCTAACCTCCCAGGGCTTCCCAGCCTTCCCTCCAGTGTGACAGTTTCACCTCACACACAGAGGAAAACAGAATCTAATTGCCAGCTTTCCTACGGGCCTGGGAAGAGACGCTCATTTAGGGGCCTCCAGCTGACGTAGACCATAGAGAGGGGAGTTCAACAGACCGCTCAGCTATAACCAAGCCATGCCAGGCAGCCAGTTATTACTTACACAATAATAATACAGAATATCTTGTATAGCACTTTGCACCTCGAAGGACCCTAAAGATCACGTCCTGCTCTCAGAGGACAGAGATAAATGCATCATTCAAGGTTATGAATATCTACGCACGAGTCACTTCCTCTGTCGCCAAAATGCAGCTCTCTCTGCAGTGGAACGCAGTGGGTGTATAACTTTCCGTTTCTGACAGAAATGTTCAATTTATTGCATCTGAAGAAGTGGGGTTTTTACCCACGAAAGCTTATGCCCAAATAAATCTGCTAGTCTCTAAGGTGCCACCAGACTCCTCCTTGCTTTTGTGGATACAGACTAACAAGGCTGCCCCTCTGATATTTATTGGTTTTGGTTTTTCAATCCAAACCTGAACGTTTTTAGTTTGGGGGTTTGCAGTAAAAACTTGAACATATCTGGGGGAAATATTCAATGAAAAAACAAACAAACAAAAATTGTTTTCAGCTAAACTTTATGTGGGAGGGAGAAAAATCATGTCTGGAACAACTCCAGTAGCTCCCCAAGCCGGACCCTAGGCAGGACCCCTGCTCACGCAAAGAGCTCCCAGCCAGGATCTAGAATAACCAGGGGCGGGCAAGGCCTCAGGTCTAAGTCTCATCCAAAGATGGTACCTGCAGCAACAGAGCCCCCCCCCCGCCCCCGACATCTTGCTGGGGCACTGACCACACCAGGCCCCCTCACCGCTCCCCAGGGTCTCTCCTGACCAGCGCAGAGCTGCTCTCTGCTCTCCCCCACCCCTCAGGAGCCTAAGGCACAGCATGCGCATTGGGAGCACGTCGGGGGCATCGCCAGGACATTCCCACACCTCAGCTATTCTCCAATAAGGGGCAGCTGGGCACACCCTGAGGCTGCTCCACATCTGTGCTGGGAGTTGAACTTGTCCCCAGTAGCACCAGCATTAGCCCCTCTCTTTCCCTGCCCGGGGCGTAGAAATGCATCTCCCTTAAGAGTGACAAGTGTCACCAGAATTCCCGGCTGCACCCAGTCGCACGTGGCAGGGAGGATCCAGGTAGCGCTGTTGGAGGATGCTCCTAGTTATTTTTAAAGGTAATGACAAAGCCGAATTCTTTCCTCTGCTTGCACTTTGGTTGTGAATACCTCCCTTAATTAAAGGTTGGTTCCGAGAGAGAGTGCATTGCGCTTGTAGCTTTGTGATAACACTAAAACCTGATGCTTTAAAATGCCAGCTGTCGCACAGGAACACAGTGCCTCTCTTACAAAGGGAGGCAAGGTGGCTCCATGGTTGCTTGGCTTAGGAGTTATGCTCCTTGGCATCTGGGGCTTCTTTGCCACCCGCTAAGGGTTACATTCCAACCAAACAAGCTGGGTTTCCGAACTGGCCACACTTGGGTTTCAAATACCAGTTGCCATAGGCCACTAGCCAACAATGTACAGATATTAAGATGGGGCAGTCAACTGTACCTGAACGTAGAGACCTCTGAGCTCTCTCTGGAATTCCTCGGGATCTGCTGTGAGGGTCGCTGGTCCAACCTCTGCCAAAGATATCGAGACAGCAGATATCAGTGCTTCCTCCTCTCTGGGCACAAGTCTGCAATCTTCCTTCTCTCTCTCCCTCATATTAAGTTTCCCTATATCAGCCTCACTAGGCCTATGAAAGAGACAAGGTGGGCGAGGTAATATCTTTTACTGAACCAACCTCTGCTGGTGAAAGAGACAAACTTCCAAGCTACACAGAGCTCTTCACCCGCCTTGTCTCTCTAGTATCCTGGGCCCAGCATGGCTACAACACCACCGCAAATACCAAAAGGCCTGTGTTAGTTCCTGCCTGTCCTCAGAAACCTGCATCAGAAACTGTAGCTTTCTTTCAAAGAACACTCCCTTCCCATTGGACGAACGCTGGGTCTCCTTTACTGGGCTGGTGGATGATGGCTCGGCCAGTCTGTGCTTTTCCACGGTGGCCACCATCCCGGGTGGGATTGAGAGGTAATCTCCCCTCCAGAGTCCCAAAAGAGCAGCCCTGTAGTGGGACACTTTCTAGATTACAGGCTATTTAGGTCTCATCCACATTGAAGCAGGACTGTGTTATGCCCCCATGCGGCTTGGTCTTGCAAAGGGGACCAAGCCAGGCACTCAGGCACCAAGCCAGCGCTGAAGGCCAGTCTGCAGCTTTGCTGCTCTGGTACCAGAGCTAAGGAAGTTAAAGCCGGCTCGGGCGGAGCACACCCCGCGACGGCAGCGGAGACAGACCCTTTGTTGACAGAGGGTTGGAATTCAGGAGCTGCTGGCTCACGCCACAAGAGCAGATTCCATCACACTTAGGGTATGTCTACACTGCAGGGAGACACCCGCAGCTGGCCCATGCAGCTCTGGGACTCTCCCACTTCACAGGGTCCTATAGCCCGGGCTCCAGCCCGAGACCAGATGTCTTCATTGCAATTAAACAGCCCCGCAGCCTGAGTCAGCAGGCACAGGCCCAGCCATGGGTTTTTAACTGCAGTGTAGACATACCCTCACTGATGCAGCAGGCATCTCCCCATGTGTGCGATGCCCTTACACTGTTAACACTCCTCCACTCCGGGCCTTGCAGCTTTGGGTGAGATGGGGGATACCTTTAAAGCCTACTATTCTGCTAGTGGCTAGAGCAGGGCAGGTGGATGCACAAGCTCCCGGATTCTACTTCCTGGCTGTGTCCCTGGGCATGTCACTGCAGCCTTGTCTACAATGAGAAAACGCATCACGCTGACACATTTTAACTAATGTGGCACTAAACTCAACTCTGCCCTAGAGTTAACCACGACCAGCTCCTCACACGTTATTAAAACATGACTGCCCTTGTCCTCGTTAAAGGCAAAAATCACATTTTGCATCAAGTTAGCTAAAACAAGTTAGTTAACACAATGCACTTCCACAGGTCTACTGTGCCTCAGTTTCCCCACTGCTCTCTGGGGGTTAAGAGAACCTACCTGCCTCATAGGAGGGCCGTGAGTTTTAATAGAAGAGATCCTCAGATGAATGATGCCACGTTTAGGTGCAAAGAGTCATCAGCACACCGAACTCTGGCTCGGCACCAATGAGCTGGCCAAAGGCACCCCTTCCCTAGACTGGTTCTCTCTGGACATGAGACAGGCTCAGAGGCCTCTGAAATAATGTCAGTGCTCTGACTGACTTCCACAGAGACTGGAAGACTTTTCCTTCAGCTTAACGGGAGAGACAGCCAATTTACCCGGCCAGGGTGCTCCAGTTACAGCAAACCAGACGCCTGGCCTGACGAGGGACCTTGCAGCCAGACGAGTCCTGGCAAGAGGTAACCCCATCTGTTTCCATGCAAACAAATAGCTATAGCAGGACAGAGGTACCACAGGAGCTGAGGACTTCCCCCAGCCCCGTCCACCATGCCCCATCCTCCCACGCCTCCCAAGCCATTTCAGCTCTTTCCTGGATTGACAGAGACCCTCTGCTTTACAGGTGCCCTTTGTGATGGCAATGAGAGGTAATCACCCTTACAAAGCCCAAGGAGGGCAGCTCTAGGTCCGGTCTACACTGTAACCACTACCATACCAGAGGACACAGGTGCAGCCCCAGAATCCCTCCATGCTTTTAAAAGATGGTTGGCCTTGCAACATAGACAAGGCCGATCAGCACGGAAACTAGGTTACCAGACTGGGCTACAGCCTTGGACTGTAGCCTGGCTCCAGGACATAGCTAACACGCAGCTTAGTCTGGCCTAGACGACAAGACCGAGTCCTTTTGGGTAGTTATTACTGTGAGGGCAGGACCTTGGCTATGGTGTGATAGCAACAATGCACAGCACGTGCTGAGCAGACGCTGTCGGTATGAAACTTCCCAGTGTGGAGCAGCATGGGACAGAGAATGGAGGAACGGGAACTTGCTCAGTCCCCAAGTATCCCCATCTGGATGAGCCACAGAGTCAATTAATTTATCTGGGTCCATCCCACAAGGAAGAGTCACATCCGGTACCATGAGACATTCCATACACAGGACCATATTAAATGGAGTCCACTTAAATCACCTGGCCTAGAGTTCCTTGGGGCGCCGTCTCCAATGGTAACCAGTGCAGAAACACGAGCTGCCTGGATTTAATGGACAAGCCACCTGTTCTCTCTGTTACAAAAGACAGATGCATCCCCACAGATCAAGTGGATGTTAGGCTGTAAAGAGGGGCCCTGTTTCTATTTTAAGGAATGTACACAACAGATAGATGCCGGTTCATTCTAAAAATCCATTTAGTGCTTCTGACAGCTTCTCCTGCTGTCTTCAGTATTTTTAATTCAAATGTTCCTTTCTTCAGAATTGCTATTTTCTGTATGAATTTTTGGCAGAGAGCTTGTTCTTATTTGGTATGAATGATTAGCACCTCATGGATGTGTATAAAAGCAAGGACCAGTAAGAGGAGAAACTTTCATCTTTATTTAACTTAGAGCACTGCTTCCTTGTTTATTATCAGAGTTCAAATAAACAATTACGACTTCTATCCCAGTAGTGTTCTTCAGATAGAAAGACCTCAAGCTGCTCTACAAACTATACAGCTATAAGGCCTCTCTTCACCCACCCACTAAAATGCAGCCAACTCTGGGGTGGATCACAGTAACTGTAACCACGCATAGCAACAGTAGTTTGGGACATGATGTGAAGCGTATCATCCAGCAGAAAATGCAAAAGAGGATTTTTAGGGAAGCAGGATGTAATTAACCAAATTAGAATATGGCCAGGGTCCTCAGAATTAACACCATAATTAATCCTTGTGAAAAGTGACCTGTCCTCATTAATGCCCACAAGGATCAAGGTTCACATCACAGCCAGTATACACCACTTGCACTACTCTAGGGCCCTTACCATCTCGCTGGTTCTGTGCTGGCTGGAGAAGCCTACAAGGAAGCCTGGGGTCGAATTCAAGCTGCTGGCCCAAGATAAAAGCCAAGTAGCCTTGTCTTCACTGCTATTTTAACCTGCGTTAGCGGACAAGTTAAGGACACGCTTTTGGCAGTGCAGACACAGCCTTGACTGCGTCACCAATACCCCCCCCCCCCCCCCGCCCTGCAGCACCCAGCCTCTCTGAGGTCTTCCTTCCAAGGACAGAGCTGGCCCAACCCTGCTCCAGGTACGGGACTGGAGGAAATTGCAGTCCAAGCTGCATGGCTGTGAACTAAGCAAGGACCTGAGGCTAAAGCAATCTAAATGGGATGGTAAGGTGAGGAGAATTAGCTGTGGCAGGAATCCCCCAGGATCTGGGGAGGCTTGTTAGAATTACTTCAGGAAATTGGCAGCTTCCATCTTAGGCCCTGGCTGTCTGGGTCAGACTGATGCTTTTCAAATTTAAACTGATACTTTCTAGCCAGTGAGTCAGGTCCCAATGATTCTAGCCATATTAGCCCAACCCTGCTCTGGCTGTGTTTGGAGCATTTACCTCCCAGCTTTCCCTGTGCCTAACAAGGCTGAAAAGCTGAGGATCAGAAGGGGGACAACAGGGCAGGACAAAGTTGCCTTGAAAGGGTGGGGGACTTTGATCCTTACTAAACGCAGCTCTGTCAGTTTTCATACTGAGCCAGGGTTAAGGGAACCACATGATACTGCACATGTCACCAGTGTTTCCTATTGGATCAGAGTCCCAGATCCTCCGTACCAGGCCTTTTACGGGACCAGAACCCAGTCCCCAGAGTGAAATGGTCTCAGTATGACTGGAACCAATGGCCCTAAATTAGTGCAACGCAATGTCTTGTGCAAATGGGTCCCATATTTTGTAGCATTTTTCATAGTGGACCAGAATAATTGATTCTGGCTTAATGCAACACAGTACTTTGTCTGGACCAGAACCATGGATCCTGGTTTATTGCACTGCATTGCCCTGGACCAGAACCATGGGTCCTGGGTCAGCGCAATGCATTGTTCTCAGCAGGATTAGCGTGAACCGGAACCGCCTTACCTGGGTCATGAAAGGGGATCAGAGCATAGTTGCTAATGACTTTTGTACTCCTGCTGAGTGTCCGCTCCAAGATCCGGGATGCTCCATCCATCACCTGCACCAGGTCGTCGTACATGGAGCCAGTGACATCAAAAACAAAGGCCAAGGTGACCCCTCCAGAATCAGAAGTGGGCTCTCCAAGGCTAGAGGCCAGTAGCAGCCAAAGCCCCAGGAGGAGCCCTGCTCTGTGATGCATGGCTTGGGAGTCTTCCAACGCACAGAGACAGGTAACCCCTCTGCTCCTGCTCCTGCCTGGAGACGTGGCCCCCCAAGCCTTTGCGAGATTCCTTGCTCGGCTTCCTTCGTGCAAAATGCTCCTTCTCCAGTTTGTCCCCAGAAGAGCTGAGAATCTCCCCACAACTCTCTCTACCCCCAGGGCAAGAACAATCCCGTGCAGAGAAATCAGGCTGCCTTTTCCTTAACTACTTCTAGAGGGGCAGAGGAGAGCCCCCAGCTGCAGGCACAGCTCCCCCCCAGCCTTCCCATTCGTTCCTGGCTGCTCCCAGACATGCACTGAAACAAGTTAACCAGCTTCCAGTGCTGCTGGGCTAGTGTCCCTTTGCTAGAAGGTGCCCTCCTTGGGGGTGGGGAGACAAGACAAGGCCAGCCCTTGGAAGAAGTGCAGCCACCAACAGCTGCATGAAGGAAAATCCTCCAAAGTTCAACTTTTGCAAGGGAGAAGAAAAGCGCTTTCTGAGCAACTCCCCTGGTGAGGCGGTGGGTGGGAGCTGGAGGAAGGGGCGATTGGAAGCAGGTCCTAAAGCCCACATTATTCACTGAAATGCTAGCCTGTTCGTCTCCCCCACACCCCGACTCAAACACTCCTCTCTCAAGCCAGCAGCCACAGGCTGAATGATACAGGGGGTCAGAGGAGGACACGGGGCAAGCAGCTGAATGGATGTGGGGAGACAGGCCAAGAAGGGAAGATGTACAGGATGAGAGGACAGCTGGATGTTCGCTGAGATGTAAAGGGAGCAGCCGATGAGGCCACTCCAAGCATGCCAGGTGTATTCCCCTGAAAACACAGAACTGGGCAGATCTCTGGTGCAGCTTGAGGAGGCTGGCTGGATTCTCAGCACAAATGGCAGACACAGCCCCACAGCTAGAAAGGCCCGTAGGATGACTTAGATGTGCATGGCCTGGGAAGGGGGGTGCAGGAGAAAGCCACACCACCAGCCTCCAAGCTGCAGCCCACAGTAATAGCTTGCAAATGGTAATGCAAACACAGAGAAATGTAGAACAAGGGGTGGGGTGGGAAATGCATTCCTTGTCTGTGAAGTTATGGATCATTTAAAGCCAGGGAACAAATAATTGGGGGTGGGGCAGAGGGGGGAAGATGAAGGACCCTGTGGGCAAGATTTCTAGTCCCCTTAAAGATAAGCCACTGAGCTCTTCGGACCTTATCTGGGCCATCTGAGTAAGACACTCAGCTGTTGCTCAGGTTTCAGAGTGGTAGCCCTGTTAGTCTGTATCAGCAAAAACAAGGAGGAGTCCAATTTGTTAGTCTCTAAGGTGCGGCAAGGACTCCTAGCTGTTGCTCAATCAGTTCCTTAAGAAAGGGGATTCAGGGATTAATCATTTGCTAAGGTCAGTAGGCGAAAAGGCAAGGCAGGGAGGAAAGAGCCCCCAAGCAGTGCACTCAGTGCCTCTCTCCGTGCTTTGCAGCCAGACTCATGGAACCCTCTCTCCATTTTCTCATTCTCTGGGCCAAATTCTGATCCGAGTTCTATCAGTGCAACCCACCAGACTCGCATGGAGTGGCCTACGAGTAACAGAGCAATGTCAGATCAGAATCATAGGCCTTGTCTACACACAAGCCTGCAACCGCTCAGTTAAACTGGTGCAAACCCCTCAGTGCACACTCATTTCGGTTTAAAAGTAGCAGATTTAATCTTTAGCTTAATCCTCCCTAATCAATTTAAGATAAACCAGAATAAACCTGATTTAAACCAAAGCAAGAGTGTCCACACAGCCTTTTGTGCAGGTTTAACTAAACAGCTTTCAAATCACAAGTTAAACCCATGCAACTGTGTATGTAGAAAAGACCTTAGTGCAGCAGGGAGGCCCCCCTCCTTTTGGTTTACTTAGAGGAGACGTTTAACTTCCCTGTCACTAGTTCCTGACGCAGCACATCGTACCAAGGAAACACGGAAGAAAACAAGAAGGGAGAGATGTATGGTAATGTCAATCTTGGAAAGAGAGTCTTTAAAGAAACAAATAGGAGCACTGGGACCGTGCCAGTGTTAATGTTCACAGGCAGGGCTTGATAAAGGTCCCAGATACACCGAATCTGGTGTATGGCAGCCTCACGGATGGACGCTTCCAGGTGGGAACCATTCCTTTGTTCTTTCCACTCGGTATCCCCCCACCCTCCTCCTCAAGTCAGCCAGCAGCAATCAGCTGTGTGCTTCTGTCTAATTTACTGCTCCACCCACAAACCAGCTCCAACCTGCCTTCATCCACCCACTTCACAGAACACAATATTGTCTGCAAAGCAACAGCAAGAGGTGTTGCCCTCCTGCACTGGGATACAGCAGCTGGGCGCGTGGTCCCCTCTTCAGTTAGCAGAGCCAGGAGAATGAGCTGGGGGGTGTGGACTCGATGAACAGCCTCTAAGGCAGGAGGCTGTAACCACACCAGCAGGTGAACATCTGATGCATTGCAGGGGTCACACTTCCCAGATGGACGCTGGAGGAATGTGAAGGTGACCGATGAAGTGAGCTGTAGCTCACGAAAGCTTATGCTCAAATAAATTGGTTAGTCTCTAAGGTGCCACAAGTACTCCTTTTCTTTTTCCAGTGACAACAGACTCCATCCAATTTAATTTTTTCACTCTAGACGGCGTAGTCACAGAAACACTTGTGTCTGAACCTGCTGCATGTGGGGAAGCTGGCTGGTCTGGTGCCTTAAGAGGCTCCCTGGTATTTCGCTGGTTGTTTTCTATCAGTCACCTTCCAAAAATGCTTGGGTGGCTAATTCCCTGTAATTACCTTATCTATTGCTCCTGAGCAACTCTTTACTTCCTAGCCCCACTGGAGCCCATCAGGAGAGCAATTCCAGCCACACCTGACCCTGGCTCTTTTCCCCTTTTATTAATAAACATCTTTTTTAACCGAGCAGGATTGTTCTGCACTCAGGCCCCCTACTGAGGGGTGGTCCAAGAGCAGACATAGCCAGGCGAGGGGATTCACGTAAGGGGAGCGTCACTGTGCATGATATGACCCTCTCCAAGCATGTAGCCATCTTTTCATCGGCTGAAAAAGCCCTGGGAGGAGGAGAGAGAACATGGGTCCTAGCAGCGTGCAAGCGTTTCCAGTTCTGCTGGAAACACCGACGGGAGGTGGCAGGGCCTGAAGCCCAGTCGTTCGTTGCCTTCCCAGGGCACTTTTACTTACTTGGAAAGTAAACTGGTTTGTAGCCACAGCTTCCTCCCGGGGATGGTGGCTGCACAGGGCATGTAAAATCCACATTAGCCAGGGATGTGAGGGAAATGCAGGCCCCTGGGTCACACACCCTTTGCTTGTTCACCTCCCTCCCAGTTGGGAGCGGGTTCAACTCATGACTGCTTCTTTTCAGCAGAGCCCCAGCTTTGGGCTGTGCCCAGGAGGGGCTCCCACTCTCTCAGGAGGAAAGGGGTGCACAGAGAACCTACTTCCATGCTGTCTGTGCTCACTTTTCAGAGTAGCAGCCGTGTTAGTCTGTATCCGCAAAAAGAACAGGAGGACTCGTGGCACCTTAGAGACTAACAAATTTATTAGAGCATAAGTTTTCGTGAGCTACAGCTCACTTTGTTACCTACCGGCTTTTGCGAGCAATGCTGCCCTCTAGTGTCTGGGTCCACAGGCAGGATAAGGGACCTACGAATGCCAGCAAGGGGAGATCTTCCGGAGCCATCTGCAGCGCATGCATGCTGATCACCTCCCTGCACGCTTGCTCCCCGCCGTGCTCCTGAGTAAGGGGCTGCTTCTGGCACAGTGTAACTAAAATGAGGTTAGAGGACGATCAGCCTCAGGGAAGTGGTTTAGAACAGAGAGGTTCTCAACCTTTTCCTTTCTGAGCCCCCCTGCCCCACATGCTATAAAAACTCCATGTGACCTGTGTCACAATAACTGGTTTTCTGCATATAAAAGCCAGGGCCGGCGTTAGGGGGTAGCAAGCAGGGCAATTGCCTGGGGCCCCTCGCCACAGGGGCCCCCACAAAGCTACATTGCTCAGGCTTCAGCGTCAGCCCCCGGTGGCGGGGCTCAGGGCCCGGGGCTTCAGCCCCATGCGGTGGGACTTTGGCTTTCTGCCCTGGACCCCCGCGAGGCCGATGCTGGCCCTGCTTGGAGGCCCCCCTGAAACCTGCTCGAGGCCCCCTAGGGGGCTCTGGACTCCTGGTTGAGAATTACTGGTTTAGAGGCTTCAGCCCGTACTTTTGGGAGTGGTTAGGAGTCAGGCTTGCACATACATGCTGATTTGCACACAGACGTTTCTATGCACAGACTTTTGGCCCTTTTCCCTCCACTAGATCTCTAAGGAGACAGGCCGGCTTTAAAGCCGCTCTTGCTACAGACACCACCCCAACCAGGACCAGCACTCAATCACAGGTCTCCTGCTGGGCAGTGTGGCACTCTCACAAGGGCTGGAGATGTTTTCTAATCTATTTATATAGATATGGCACCTTCTCTGCCAAGGGAACCCCCAGTGCTTATCAGCTGGGAGGAGGACACAGCAGAAAGGAGACACAGGGGCAGTCACTAAGGACTTGCCCATGAGGGATATTATTAGTAAGCAGAAAGCAAGCCCAGCTCCATTAGGAAATAGGAGTAAGCCAGTTTTTTCCACCCTTCTCTGCCATCCCAGCAGCCTCTCTTCTAGCTCTCCCCCTGAGCAATGGGAGGGGAAGAGGGAAAGATTTAACTCTTTCTTCAGCAGGAATCAGGTCCGTGCCTGTGTCCCCTGTCAAAATGCTTGACAAACTCACTGCATCCCCAAAATGCAGTCAGGTCTGCATCTCCTCCAACCAGTGCACGTTGCACAAGTCAGGGTTGGGGCTTTCTTGGCTGAGGACACCAGGGCAAACCCCTGCTCAGGTTAGAAGTGCTGTAGGATCCGCAGGGTGAGTTTTTCCAAAGTGCTCGGTGTTGGCGTAACTCTGTTCCCCTTGACATCAATGAGAGCTTTACCAGTGCTTCCAGCGGGAGCAAAGTTAGGCCAGGGCTCAGCGCTTTTGAAAAATCCCTCCTCTGTGTCCATAAAGAACCTCTATTGTCCAGCTCTCATCAGAAAGGTCCCCTGCAGCCCCCGGCACACTGCAGGGAACTCTGTTTATGTACCTGGGAAGAATGCAGTCAACTCCTTTGGGATTTGACCCTGTGCTTGCAGGAGTTCTGTGCTTTTAGCTACATGATCCATTGGCAGGAAACCTCCCGTGAGTGCTGCATCGCAGTGCAAATCCCCCATTGCTCATGTAGATAGGGCACTGGCGTTTTCTTATTATTCGTTGTGTATATTACAAGAGCACCCAGAGATGCAGTCTGTGCCCCCTTGCGCTAGGCATTGCAATCCTGGAATGGCAGGAGTTGGCAGATGGACCTGTTACACATAGTCTTACAAGCCGTTTTTCTTAGCATGCAAGCACTGTTCAGACTGAAGAAGAGCTCCATTTCTGTCAGTTTTGTGATGCAAATTCTGTGGGAGAGCTGCGGCAGGCAGCAGGGAAGTCTGTTCTCTCCCTTAATCGAAGTAGAGTTTGTTGTTGGGGCAGAGTTCTTCTGAGGAACAGGGTGTTGTTGGATGGGCTGAGCTTACTGAATGAGAGAATTGGCTGCATCCCGTTTGTGACCACCTCTGTTCCAGGACTGGTGTATAGAGAATAAAGAAAACAGCTTACACTAATTTCTTCTTCTGAAATGCCCAGTCATCTGCTACCACTCTGCAGAGCAGAGGGGTGACAATATACTTAGTGAGAGACGGAATTTACAATCTGACTAGACATGACAACGGTTGGAGGGGCAGAGAGAGGTAGTGACTTGCCCACGGTGACATAGCGAGTCAGTAATGGAGGGATAAGACCCCTGTCTCCTGTCCCATAATTGAGTGCTTTATCCACTGATCGTGCTGCCTTCTCTGACACTTCCACACCTGGTATTGCTTTGAATAGCGTTGGACAATGCGGTAGAAATGCCAGTGGCCAGTCTACACTGGGGATCCCAGAAATGGAGCTGGAATGGTGCGAGGTTTCAGTGTAGACAGCCTAGTTGCTTAAAGCCTGAAGCCTGCACCTCTAAGCCATCTTCTCTGGACTCCCAACAATAATTAGTCACATTGTTAAGATAGAAAAGAAATCGAGATGTGCTGTGCCAAAGGATTTGCACAAGACTTTCAGGGCTTATTTCCAGAAGACTTGGCAGACTGAAATTGCAAAAGCAGTTTTAGAGGATGTTAAAAGCATAATCCATGCATGCAGCTCAGTGGCCCCTTCTCTGTCTATCCAAATTGCAAAAGCAGTTTTAGAGGATGTTAAAAGCATAATCCATGCATGCAGCTCAGTGGCCCCTTCTCTATCTATCCAAATTGCTCAAACAGACATAATGGTCGGGGAGGGAGAAGAGGAGGGACAGGGGAAGCGCAATTAGATTCTGGAAGATACAATTACAAGACATTAAAATCAAACACCATCATCAGTTGCAGCCAAACCGAGAATGCCAGCACTTTACTGCACATGCTAAGCACAGGGACTACAGGAAACAATGGCTGGAGAGCGGAACAAGATGGGGAAGGAGTATGGAGTGAAAAGGCTGCACTCATGGGCAGTGCAATGGGAAATAATAAAAGGCCAGAGCATATGGGGCAGATTAGAAGCTATCTTGGCAAAGAACAGCTACCATGGGAAAAGAATGGCTAAGACGGGGTCGACCATTACCTGCTCGTCCCAGGAAGAGTAGCTGGAAGAGAAGCATTGGGCTTGGGGGAGGATGTGTGGAAGGTTCAGGACATGCAGCAGGATCTTGGGCTGGACACCAGGAACATGGAGCAGAAGCTAAGAGCACCAGCATGAAAGAACATAAACAATCATCAGCGTGCTACAGGCAGGCAGGCCCCGGGCAGTCCCACTGTGTCCTCCATCCCCAGCACTTCTGCAAACATTGGTGAATGACACCACTGTCCTGGGCGTATGGGGGCACAGAAAGGCTCAACAATTTGCCTTCGGACACACGGGCAGCCTGCATTAGGGCCGTGGTAGAATTGCCAGCCCCGCGCTTTAACCACCAGACCGTGAACAATGGAAGCACACAGGAAAACGGCAGCCGTTCGGATCAGCTATAAAGCCTGCCAAGGGGCCCTGCCAAAGGGCCTTCTAAACTAAACACAGTCTATCAGTCTGCCAAAGGACACGTCTGTGATTGGTCTCAGGTCAGAAGGGAGGCCAGGCCAGGCCACAGCCCCCCTTGGCCTGCCACATGCAAGAGCAGTGCCCGGCATACGCGGCCTGCGAATGTGCCTAATCCACCCATGAAAGATGACGGCATAACTCCCAGGGAGAACATCTGTACTCCGCTGCCCTCACCAAACAAGAGCATCTGTCTCAGTCCATTTCTTAAGCTTGGATCTCACCAGTCCTCCCCAGCTTGTGGCCCTGCCAGGTTGTAAGTGGAGACGAACTGAATTCTGCAAGCAGGTGTATTAGTTGGTGGCCTTAAGGTGCCCAGGGGATTACGCTTTGGCAGGTTGGGGGGATGGCTGCAGGGTAGGGTTCACCCTTGTAAGGGCACTGCTGCATACTTCGGGGTGGTTGGAAAAATACTGGCAGGGAGATGCTTTTTGTCACTGCTGGGATATCAAATCTGCAGCGACATGATGGTCAGTTGTATTAACAAATACACAGGGACTCTCAGCTCCGCAGGTTACTCAGCAGGAGTAAAGCATGGCCCTAACTGAAAGAATTGTGTCTGTCTAGCACCCCGCATCCCCGCTCCCTCCCCCAGGGGGAGTTCACAGGACAGATACACGGCAGCACAGGGTCAATCTGAATATGGACAAAAGCCAGTTTTAGGAGAGCCTGCCCCTGAGGAGCTGCATTGGTTTGTGGGCTAAATGGGAGGAAGCTCAGAGAAGAGCAACTAAAGGGCCAGACAGTGAGACCCGTCCTGACACTGAATCACGCCGCACACCACGAATGGAGCTGGTGGGGCTATGGATACAGCGATGTGCCACCCAAAATTATTAGGGGGTGGGCGGCTCAGGGGGCTGGAGACAGACTCTAGCTCCTTTCTCTTCTAGGCCTGTTTGAGTCCAGCCTAAAGACAAAGCATTGCCCCAGTGTGATGCCCCTTCAGGGTCACCAGTGAAACCAAAGGAGCCTGGTGGGCTAAAGCCATCGTGTCTCCCTCTCCATCCACAGAGGGGGAAAGGGGCGCAGAGTGTAACCCCCAGCATGTGGGCAGGGTATGCTCGGCGGGTGAAGAGAGGGGGCCCCAGCATTAATCTCACAGGACTATATGAAAAGCAGAAGAGAATAACAGGATTAAAATAAAATAAAAACCACAGCAACCCCCCCACCCCCTCCCCACCCCCAGCCTCAATCCAGCCTCATTTTTCTCCAGGCTGAGAATGGATGCCACATTCCGGCCTGCAATGAGCTTGTGCCGCCCCCCCGCACCTGTACGCCCCACCCCCCCGCAGTCCTACCCTGCTCTTTTTAGAGACATGAACTAACTTGCTCCTTCTAACTGCCAACTCCCAGCAGCCTTGTTCGTTCGTGGTGCTGCACTGAGCCAGAGCGGTTAGCAGCCATTGGTGGGCAGCGAAGGATCAGCAAGGAGCCCCCATGCTTGTTACCCCCACATTTCCAGCCTGGGAGTCAAACGTGTGGCCCCGGCCCCTGCGTGCAGGCCTCGAGAGGTAAAGGCTGGAGGGGAACCCCGGAGGGAACACTAAGCCTTCGGGTTACAGCCTTTCCCCAGCTGTTGTGGTGAGGAAACCAGCAAAAGAACCCACTGGAGATTAAAGGTTATGGTGCCGCGCAATCAGACCAAAGGAATGGGAGGAGCCTAGCGTTGCCAGGTGTCCAGTTTTCGACCATAAATTCCGGTAGGAAAGGGACCTTGGTGGCTTCGGTCAGCACCACTGACCGGGCCATTAAAAGTCTGGTCGGCAGTACAGGCAGGCTCCCTACCCGGCTCCGCGCGACTCCCGGGAAGCTGTCGGCATCTCCCTCTGGCTCCTAGGCAGAGGGACGGCCACGGGGCCTCTGCGCACTGCCCCCATTCCCAGCGCCAGCTCAGCTGCTCCCATTGGCCAGGAACTGTGGCCAATGGGAGCTGAGGGGCGGTGCCTGCAGGCACCTGCAGTGTGCAGAGCCACGTGGTCGCACCTCTGCTTAGGAGCCGGAGGGAGATGCCAGCAGCTTTCTGGGAGCTGCCTGAGGTAAGTGCCGCCCACAGCCTGCACCTCCTCCTGCACCCCCACCCCGGAGCCCCCTCCTGCACCCCAAAACCCAGCCCCACCTCAGAGCCCATACCCGCAGATGGAGCCTTACCGCCACCCTCCCCCCCACACCTCAACCCCCTGCCCCAGCCGGGTGAAAATGAGTGAGTGAGGGTGGGGAAGAGTGAGTGACAGAGGGAGGGGGATGGAATGAGTGGAGCGTGGCCACAGAAAAGGGGCGGGGCAAGGGTGTTCGGTTTTCTGCAAATAGAGAGTTGGCAACCCAGGAGCCAGGTGATGTCAAAGGAGTTTGAGCACAAGGTACATAAAGAAACAGATGCAGCTGGATGAGCCCCCAGACTGATTAATGTATGAATGGGAAGAATTTACAGGAACTCATTATTTTAGGGCCTTTCTATGGACTTAATATGGCAGCCCACACTCAAATGTATTACAAAGCACATGGTCAAGTCCCCAGCCTGGAGAGATCAATGGCCTGCCATATATAAGCAGTGGCGTATTTCTCATTTGGAGAGGCTCACTTCCTCGGACATCTGGCGCCATCTATGGCCTGATCCTCAGCAGTCCTTGTTTAGCTCATTGTCCTGGAAACCCTTGTGTTGGGCTTGCCATAGGCGCCGACTCTGTGGGTGCTCCAGGGCTGGAGCACCCTCAGGGGAAAAATGGCAGCCCCCCTCCCAGCCCCTTCCCTTCCCCCCCAGTGCTTCCCGCCCGCCCGCCCCGCCCTCCTCGTGCCTCCTGCCTGCTGCAATCAGCTGTTTTGCGGCATGGAGGAGGCTGGGGAGGAGATGGGGGAGGAGTGAGGACGTGGCATGCTCGGGGGAGGGAGCGGAACGGGGTGGGAAGAGGCACAGGGGGGGTGGAGCAGGGGCAGGGGTGTAGCATTGACGGAAGGTGTGGAGTGTAGGAGTCGAGCCCCCCCAGGCACAATGAAAAGTCGGCACCTGTGGGGTTTGTGCTACACAAACCACCCCTTGCTTGCCCTTTGGGAGGTTTCTGGGATTGCCTTTACCTGTCCTTTCACGTCCCAAAGGGGTTTCCTCAAAGCGGGTGTTGCAAACCAGGTCCTCTCTCTACGTTCCATCCTTCACCTCACTGTGTAAAGAGCTGGAACGTCCCTCCCTGGCGATGTCCAGTCCAGTTCCCAGCATTCTTCCAGGGTCCTTCAGCAACATAGCATCTTCCACCCCACGAGGCCGCACCGCTCCCCTGAATCGCCCCTGGGAACCAGACAACCCTGGCAGGAGCTCCCTCTTCCCGACTGCCAGCCCTGATGATGGGGCTGGGTGAAGCAGGCTGCTTGGAAGGCAAGCAAATGCTCGTCGCAGCCAAGATTTCAAAGAAATGTTGGGCAACAAAACCTTTTAAAAGGCCGGATTCTGCCACCCCTCCTCAGGCCAAGTACAGCCTTACTCCAGGGGGCGTCCCAGGGATTTCCCAGCATGGTAGGAAGTTGATGGAGATGCTGGCCTTTCATGGAGCTCATTAAGAGACAAACTCAAATGCAGACCATGCTTCTGAGCCAAACTGAATTCAGGAGGATATTCGTGGAGTAAGGTACGTCTCCCCGGGGCCAGATTTTGATGCCTTTACTTGTTATGGAGAACACCTGGCTGCACGGATAGCCCTACCAGCAGTGGTGTGTGGCATAAGGGGCTGCTTGAGTGTCTACAGGAATCATACTTAGGGGTCCAAAGCGGAGGTAGAAGAATCCTGCCCCAAACCAATAAACTTGAGGGACAAACTGAGATTCCCAGGGCATGGATCAACCTAACTATACAGCTAGTGGCAACGGTTACAGAACAAGAAGCCTGGAAAATACAAGGGCTCCTCTTTTTGGGTGAAATCCTGGCCCCATTGGAGCCAAAGGGAATTTTGCCATTGACTTCAGTGGGGCCAGTTCCCCCTTCCTCTTTAGTCTGTTGTTTGTATGTGTACAGCACGTATGTTCCTAGGTAGAGAATCTCTCTGTATTTCACGGACCTGGCTTTGCAGTGCACCACAGACCACGTGCACTTTGTTCCTGTCATTAAGCTTTTATTTCAACTGTCACAAAGTTCTGGGGTTTTGTGGGGTTTTTGTTGTTGTTCTGTTGTTTTGTTTTGCTCTTGAATTCATCTCAAGACTTAAAAGACAAGGCAATAAGGGGCATGCAATCCAAACCAAAGGGAGTGACACCAGCGCAGACACACAGACAGGGCCTGGGCTTTACAGATGGGGATCTTTGCAGAACCTGCTGTTTCTTAGCCCAGGGCTCAGCTGATTGCTGGTGAGGACACAGAGCGAGGGGTGGACAAACGTTCTTAGGAACAGAAAGAGAGCGAGAGAAGGATCTAAGTGCGAAAACTAATTCCCTGCCCCATTGCTAAAACCGACTTTGAAAAACAGGGACTCAAAAGGACTTGGGACGTTTGATTTCCTTAGCAGCAGGGAGGGAGGGAGAGAATGGACAATTCCTGCAGATCAGAATAGGGGCAGACATCTGTGCAGTAAGGAAGCAGACGCGAATCAATCCTTCTTCACCCTCCTGGTCACTCTGCTTTTACCTGCTAATTGCGCCTCACCCAGATTCGACCTTTCCTAACTACTGGGAGTGGATGTGTCATTTTACACAAAGTAAAACTATTTCCCCATGCTTATTCCCCCCCCCCCCCCACCGCATACTGTTCCTCAGATGTTATTGTCAACTGCTGGAAATGGCCCACCTTGATTATCACTACAAAAGGTTTTGTTTTTGTTTTCTCTCCTGCTGGTAATAGCTCACCTTACCTGATCACTCTCGTTACAGTGTGCATGGTAACACCCATTGTTTCATGTTCTCTGTGTATATAAAATCTCCCGACTGTATTTTCCACTGCATGCATCCGATGAAGTGAGCTGTAGCTCACGAAAGCTTATGCTCAAATAAATTTGTTAGTCTCTAAGGTGCCACAAGTCCTCCTGTTCTTTTTGCAGATACAGACTAACATGGCTGCTACTTTGAACCCTAACTAAACCAAGTGGTTCTCCCCTGTTTGCCTTCTGTGGATCTCTTTAAGAGACAATTATCCTCCCACAACTCAGGCCTCACCCCAGGCTACCACTGTCTGTTCTGCTTTGCAATCCACATGTTGATTTACTCCTTACCCAGTGGCTGGCTAGCTGGTACAGCCAGTCCCGGATGCTATCACAATGACCCATGTGTATCTATGGTGGCACCGACAGAATTTGGGGATTCTGAATCTATGTGTAGATGGCAGCTTTGAATGTCTCGTGGACTATTGGGAGTTGAAGGCTGCATCCCACACCATTGGAAAGGCAGTTTTCCCAGGGTCTAGGATCTAAGCTACATCGTATTACTCTCCACCCAGGTGACATGCAGGGAAAAACACAGCTTGTGTCAGTGCAGATTTGCTCACAGACATTCAAGGGTGAACTCAACATGCTGAATGCAATGGGCAACCAGCCAACTCTCCTCGCCCTGCTCTCACGTTGAAACATTTCACCTGACTACGCCTGTTCCATGGAATGGGAGCTTTACTAGTTTTCTGCACTGGACCGAATTCTCCTCTGGTGTAAATGGGTGCAATTCCACTAACGCCTATGCAGTTTCACCCATTTAAATCAGCAGAGTATTGGGCCCATTTCTTTGTCCTCTGCTTCTTCGACTGATTAACAAGCTGCAGGATGCCATGCCCTCGAGATCAGCACACGTGGAAGTCGATTCTACCTGTCGAAAAGGCAGGGCTAGACCCTGAGTAGCTGCACCGTCCAATGAAGATCAATGCAAGTACTGAGCCCTGCTCAGAGTGTGGCCCATGGGAGGTTTGTGGAATAGTGGCCCAGCGCTAAAACACATCTCAAAGGCAATTGAAAACGAAATTCCTCACAAGGGAATAGCTGTAGATAGCTACTTTTGCCTGTGCTACAGATCATTATAATTAAATGACTAGTCAAGAGGAAAAAACCTTCACATCTCCCTCTCCTTCTGTCTTGTACAATGGAAACTTATTATTATAAGTCAGGGGACCCACCAGTCTGACTTCCCTCCAAATATCGCAAATCTTTTTTCTTCTTGAGGAAACAGCTAAGCCCAGACAAGATCCAGAACTACAGCGAAAGGTGATATAAAACGGCAACAGTTATCACACGAACAGAAAAATTAAACAAAAGAAAAGGAAAGTACAGATCCCGCATTTTAATCTATGCAACACTGACAGTGACAGATAACATCTAGTGCCAGAAAGCAAGTTATCAGAGGCTGGCCATGCACCTTTAACTCTGTTACTGGTTGTTTCTTCAAATGTCACAGCTGCAACACTCTTCTCTCTTTAGTCCAGGAACATCTCGGGAAATGTGCAGAAAATATCACAAAAACAAACACATCAGTTGCCGTTGTTGTTTTTTAATAATGACCCAGATTTTTTTTAAAAAGCTAATGACTTGGTGAAATAAACTGAATATTCCAAAACCAGGAGGAAGAGATTTCCCCATTACTCATGGTTCCTTTGTGTTTCATTTTCCAGAGACTGTGCAAAATCGGTTCACTAATAATAAATAATAGTCACATAATACTTAGCACTCAGACAGCATTTTTATATGTAGATCTCAAAGCACTTTACAAGACTGGGTAGGTGTCAACCCCATTTTACAGATGGGAAAACTGAGGCACAGAGAGGTTAAGGCCAACGTTTTCTCAGGTGAGATGCCTTCTGTCTTATTTTCAGGGGTGCTGAGAAGCTGCAGTTCCCGTGGCTTTCTGCTGGAGGGGTGGATGCTCAGCACTTCTGAAAACAAGGCTGAAGGCATCTCAAAGTCAGGCTCCCAAAATCATTGGCCACGTTTGAAAAGTTTGGCTAAGTGATTTGCCCAAAGCCACTCAGTGAGTCAAGCGCTGAGGCACGACTAGCACCCAGGTCTCATCAGTTCCAGTCCCGTACCCTCCCCATTGGAACATGCTGCCCCTCGAGGAGAAAATACGCCATTGCTGAGTT
This sequence comes from Natator depressus, assembly GCF_965152275.1. NCBI lineage: Eukaryota > Metazoa > Chordata > Testudines > Cheloniidae > Natator > Natator depressus. Next base: position 15,298,964 of record NC_134249.1, on the reverse strand, counting down.
CTCAAACAGCCCTGCAGGTAACGTCTGGCTCCAGCAACAGGCTTGCCTGTCCACAAGGGAAAACTTACATGGTCACAAAAAAAAAGATGAAACAGGCTCTTTATTAATCAACCAAAGCTTTTTATTCACTCAAAACCTGTTCTGCTTTTTAATTTGCAAATATTAAAAGAATAGAGGGGTATGACAGTGACTCTGAGCTAGGGGACTGCACTGTCCTGAAGGTGGCAGTTGGCGAGGGTCAGCAAAAATTGCCAAGCAGAAATCATCTTTCATTGCCGGTGAGGCAGGGCTGTGGCGAAAACCTCAGGTACAGCTCTAGGAGAGGTGGGCTGGACTGGAACCAGCCATAGCTTGGGTGTCACTGTGCGGTACGTTTCTCTTCCGCGCTCCCTACCAGTTGAAGCCCTCGTGAGCTCAAACCCAACACTTCTTTCCCGCCCCATCTGGATCCGCTCGCCCTGACAAACACAGCTTTCTTTCCTATCCTTTCTAAGGGGGCAGGGAGGCCAAAGGCTCCATTCCGCTTACTCCCTTAGCTGTGTGTGTCAGTGGGACCCACCACCATCTTTTGGGCCTTTTAGTAGCTCACAGGAAGTAAGTTAGAGAGAGAGACCTGGCAATGGACAGAGCTTGGGGCTTCTCCGAGTAAGACACTGAATCCAGTAGCATCCCCCATGTTGCGGATGCGACTGTTGAATAAAAGCGGTTTGCTGAAACATGAAATTTCTTGCTTACTCGAGAGTGCTAATCATCAGGGGTCTCTGCAGCTCCCAGACCAGGGGTTGTTTGTTGCTGAGCTACAGACAGCTGCTGCTACTGAAAATCTGGCAAAGACAATCTATTTGTTAAAAAATAGGTCTGTGTGAGCTGGACCAATTATAGAGTGTCCCTTGAAGTACGGTGGCTCCTTCATACAATGAACTGGAAGGTGAAAACCCTCTGCCAAACTTAAAAGCCTTTCCGAGGAAAGTGCCAGAACAAATACATTCACACTTGCCTGGATATTGTTATAAACTTTGTGCGGTTAGTTAGTTATCAGCAGGGGAAGTTACAGAAGTGTCACATTCACCTTAAACGCCAGTCGGTATCAGAAAGTGATCAGCCTGGGGGGAAGAAATGGTGAGTCGGGCGGCACCGCAGAGAGCTACCAAAAATGAGAGCATTCTGGCCACAAAGCAGCAGGGGAATTGAGTGTCCCTTGGAACGACCAGGGCGGTATGTTCCATTCTTCACCCATCCATCCCTGTAACATATCAGATTGAAGGGAAAAGCAGGAGCCAGCCAACTCCCAGCTCCAAAGGGAGAGAGGCCTTGCTCTTGGGTGTAAAAACAACTTGTGTGCCCTTAAAGAGAACATGGTAAATGTTCAATTCCTTGTCTCGCTTCCTTTATTTCAGGCAAGGCTTTCCAAAAGAGCCCGCAACACCCAGGAAAAGCTCAGGACCCTCCGACACCTTCAAATCCTTTATCTCATCCCAATGGCTCAATAGAGATTCATACGATGGTCCTGCTCCCCTTGAAGTCAATGGCAAAAGTCACACTGGGCCAGATCCTCAGCTGGTATAAACTGGCGTAGCTCCATCAAAATCAATGGAGCCACTGACTCTATACCAGCTGAAGATCTGGTCCATTGATTTTAGTGGGATCAGGATCAGGCCCTATGCGGTCAGAATTTGTCCTGCAATAAAACGCAGCAGTTGTTTGGTGAGTTTTCCTAAGGTTGAGCAAGTCTCCTCAAGAAGTGCCACAGTCAATGGGTCCCGCCTTACAAAACAATACTACAGAGCCCATAGTCAAACCCCAAGACAAAACCTCTCAGCATACAGAGCTGCAGTGTCTTGATGCTATTTCTGTACAATATCTATCGCCTCATACAGGATCATTTCCTAGTGGAACCATGTTGGTTTCAGAACATTCCACCGATGGGGCTTTCTGGATCAGGAGTCATTGAAGAGGCTGGATATTATTTTAAGCAATGTCAGAAATGATTCAAGCCCCAATCCAGGGACTCATCTTTATTTAGGAATGAAAATTAAGCACCTGCTTAAGTGATTTCCTGAATAAAGGTGGACCTAAGCATGTGCTTCTCTGGCTTGAGGCCTCTACCTGGAGGAATCAGTTACAGTAGAGCCGATCCAGAATATCCAGCCTACCTGGCGAATAGAACAAGAGAGGAAACTGACGTTCCGACCACATTTTCAAGTCAAGCTAAGCACTCCATGGGATTTGCAACCCATCAGTGGACGGTCTCTGGCCTCACTGCATGACTGATGCCTTGGAGGGGAACCAAAACACGCAGTTTTGTGGTCCTCCCCCCAAATCTCTCTCTCTCTTGACCTGCTAACGCATGAGTCATCCCCGAGCCCTAAAGCTAGATTTGGAGCCAGGTCTGTTGCGTGGCATACTGACCAAGGTCTTTACAAAGCCTTCAGTTCTGTCTGGACGTACGCAAGCCGGACGTGCACACAAATCAAGCCCCGGAAGCCCAGCTTAACAAGCAACGAAACAGACCATGCTACTTCCAACACTTTGTGCTTTTCTGATACCAGTGAGAGAAACGTGTGGAAAGGGATGGCCTTTAAGAACGGTATAGACGGGATGTCTGGGTGCTCTGTATGATTGTTACAAATGGAAGGTAGCCATAGGACAAGACAAGAGCTCTTTACTAGTGCTGGGTCAGGGCATGGGGAATAAATAGCCACCTTACATAGATGGCCACTCTGCACTAGGGCTGGGATTTAGGGGTTAGGTGCTACTGGGATTTGAGTGCCTACCTCCCTCATTTGAAAATTCCAGCCTTGGAGCCAAAATTGACATGTACAGTTCACCTGGAGTTAATTCTCTGCCCCTGCCACCTCTGCTGTTTGGTCCTTGATTTGCTGGTTGGACCTTGGGCTGGCTGAGGCTACTGCAGACAGCTCCGATGTGCTGATCACAGCCCATGCCTTCAGGCTTGGTGTTCTGTGGGCCAGGAGGCCTCCCACCCAATGCTGCCCACGCATCAGGGACCAGTCCTCAAGCTGCTGTCCATCAGAGTTGCTCCATGGAACTCAAGGGAATGATTTATACCAGCTGCATTTGTGACCCAGTAGCTGAAAATATTGCTCTGGAAAGCGTGGGTGACCTCGCTGGGAAGGATGAAGGACATCATTACAACTACACAATGAGAAATAACTTCCAGCCCCACCCAAAGAAAAGGTACTGTGGTATTAAATGCAAAATGCAGGGCAGATGCAGTTGCTTACACTGATGAGCGTGGGGGTATAGCACTCCCCTCTTGTTTCACGCCAGAAACAAACAAACAAAAAGAAATCAGGCCGCGCTCTAGAAAGTTACAATACCAGCTGACTCGTCTTTCTTCTGGAACAGGAATGGGAGAACTTCCAATGTAACTGGGCGGTGGTAAAGAGAGGATGCAGACTGTGGAGAAAAGCCTGCCTGGTTTCCAAAGCTTGTGATAGGCCAAAAACTCTTGTGCTTCCACGACCAGGGTACCGCCATAACCTGCAATAGCGAGCTGAGATTGAGGGGCAGCTGCCATCCTAAAACATCTGTGCTCTGTGACACATGGAGGACTGAACATGGAATGCAAAGCACTGGAAGAAAGCCAGTGTTATGTACACGCGAGTGCAAATGTGTCACGGCTGGATGGAATCAGACCTTACTCTCCTGTGTGTCCCCCTATCACCCCTAGTGCAGCCTACGCAGAAGAGAAGCCCTAATGCTGGTGACAGCTAATGGACATTTCTTCTTTAGTTCCAGTGACTGAAGTTAGCTGTTTTTGGAGCCGGAGTTCACGTTTCAAATCTATGTAGCCCTAGAGTGTGGACAATCTCGAAGTCTGCCCGATTACGGAGACAGGAGACACCCCTCCTAAGGATATCTGCCCCTGTGCAAAGAGGCACCCACATTCACCACCCTGCAGGCATTCGAGTGCCAAATCTGGGTCACCTGGGCTGTATATCATCTCTGGCAAAGCACAGCTGGCTCTGGTTACACTGCAGGGATATGGTGGGAGAGGAAAGAAGGAAGGGGAAGCAGTGCTTGGCACAGTGACTGGGATTTATACACGGGAAAAGCGATTTCGGCTCTGAAAGATGGAGTCAGTGCCCTTTTCACAGGTTTCCCGCGAGAGGTTTCAAGTACTGCCTGGGAGAACCCAAGAGCAGATTCTTCCTTCTGCCTCCCGATCCATTACTCTGCAGCTGTTCTTGATACACAGTCGGAAGAAGAACAATGCTTGGTGTTTGAATCCCAAGATGATCGGAGCCTTAGAAATACTGTGGCTAGCGAGCAAAACAGGGGAATGCACCAACCTCTGGGTGCATGACCAAAAACGCGGGTGGAAAGGCGAAGGCCTCCAAAGTTTATGGGGCACTTGACCATTGCTCTGTGTACAGGCACCACACAAACCTTCCTGGGGAAAGCTTCAGGAGGTTTTCCGTTCCAGCCCAGCCATACAAAGGAACCATGGCTCGTGCCTGCCCTCGTCTTGGGTGCGTTTGCTACTGTGCTTCTATTGTGCTATTCCATTTCGTCCAAAGGTGGAGATAGACCAAGCAGAAATGAGGCAGGGGGCAAGGCCGGATTTGTTTCGTTGATTGTTTTCCTGTTCATCAAAGCTCAGGTCCATCTTTGTGACCCAAACTGGGCACCGTAGGAATAGATGTGACCCACTGAACAAGGTGTTTCTAGCTCCCTCTCAATGCATGGCCCAAAGAGCAAAACTCAAGAGCACTTTAAAACTGCCAAACGAGAGCAAACGTGGCAAAACACTAAGAAGCTATAGCCAGTCTTCCTTCTCCAGGACACTAAGCAGCACTGTGTAGCTCTGGACAGCGTCAAGGCTTTGGGTTTTGCCTTAAACAGCTGTGAACTGTAGTTTGCTTAGACAACCCTCCTAAGCTCCACTGACCGGCTGGTTCTTTTCAAAAACATTACACTGTACAATCAACCAACCATCTCTGTTCTCAGCCCACAGGCACTCCGGGCTCCCAACCTCCTGGAGGCTTAGCAAGGAGTTAATTCGGTTCCATTTTATTAACTTCCCATCCGCCCCGCAAGATAGGTACACGACAGTCCTGGGATTTTCCAAAAAGCAGGGTCATTTTAAAGCTCAAACAATATTGGCCCCATTAATACTTTTCATGCAGAGAAATGTCTGGATACGGTATATTTCATCATTCTGCTTTACATAAAGGCAAGATGGCAAAATGACTGCGTAAGGGCAACAGAAATACAATTTGTTGAGAGGAGGACAGCATTCAGTCCCCGCCTTGGGATTTGTCAGAGGTACTATCTGAGTTTCTGAAGAGAAGGAGGGAGGGCAGGGTGCAGGGACCAGAGGCATGGGAATAAGGAGAAGGGGGTTAGATTATCCCCCATAAAACATCAACCAGCTGACAAAGCACAGTATAGTGAGGGGGGGATATTTTTGGCTTAATTGCTATCGCAGGCTATCTCCCCCTGCCATAGTGTCTAAACCTTGCAACTTTTATCACCTAGGTGTTTCAACACACGAAAGACTAAACACAGCAGCAACGGTCACAACAAATAAATAAAGATATCGATAACATAGATAGGCATAGTAACAAAAGCCTCACTTTTTCCATCCGAAAAAAAAAAAAGCACAATACTGTATCACAAAAAATATACATATCCCCCTAGCGACACGGGCTGGGCGGCTGCTGGAAACGCAGGGGAGGTGGAACTTTCATTTCCAGTTGCCTTGTATCGTCCATCCCCTCGTCCTCCCCCCCCGATAAAGCAGAAGCCGATTGTGATCAAGCACTCGGACGGCATGCGGCAGCCGCCCGCTCCAAGACCTCAGCAGTACCTTTTGGTTCCTTCTTCATGCTGCGCTTTTCTATGAAAATAATGTAAAATATTTGTCGGTGTTTTTAGTCCGTTCCAAAAAAAAAATGTACTAAGTAAAAGCGAGAGGCAGGAGGGGTCTCCACACAGCGATGCATGATCCCTTCCACCCCCAGAAGCTGAAAAAATCGCTGCTTTTTCTATTTTTTCCTTTCTTTTTTCTTCTTTTTTCCCCCTTTTGTTGTTGTTGTTGAGAAAGCAGAAGTTGGCAAATGGACACGGTTAATTCAGAGTGCAGAGTGGGGGGGGGATGACCTCACACTTCAAGCGCCTCCCTTGTTCGTGTAACATAGAGGAAGGCTGGAGAGGGACAGGCAAGCTTCTTTACTGAGGTGGTCTGATGGCACAGAAAGAATCTTCCTCCAGGCAACTGAAAGAGAAGTTGGGGAGTGGGGGGAAAGGGGGAGAAGAGGAGAAAGCAAGTCAACCTGTGTTTAAGTCAGCGAAACTAGAGACAAGAAGAAATGTATTGGTAAGTCGGTGCTGCCAACTTGTGTCATTTTATTGCAAGTCCTGCCATCTTTTTTTTTTCTTCTTAAGGACCCAGCTCCTGGAGTCAGGTGATTCTTGCGAGACTCTATGCTTTCCCTGAAAATAGAATGGATGTTTCTCATCATCCTGTCTGTGGAGAAAAGTTTGGAAATATGACACTCCCCCACACACATCCGAGGCGCCAACTCCAGAACCTAAGGTTTATTCTTTTTTTAAATCTCTTGGTTTATTAGCCAGTCTCATGATTTGTTAGGACCGCACCAGTTTCTCAAAGCTTGCTGTTGGCAGTGTTGAGCTGGCTGGGTAAACAGGGAAAAATTCGCTGCCTCCTTCTGAAATTCCTTCCCCCCCCCTCCCCATTTCTCGGGGCTTAAATTTTCAAAAATGGGAAACAGCATCCAAGTTATGAAATCTGAAGAACTCCAAGGGGGAGAAGGAGGAATGTCGGGGTGAAAATGTTGATGGTTCCCACCCCCCCTTTTCTGTCATAATTCAAAATTTTGGAGACATTTCTTAATGACAGGTTTTTGGGGCAAGGACTGCATCTGTGCAGCACCTGTGTGCTCCCACAATACACAGATACAATTCAATAATCATCCATATGATTAATGCTGCAGAATATTGATGTGCAGGGGCTATTCAGTATCATACCCTGCCAGCTGTGTTACTGATGCTTAGTACACAAGCACCTTCCCCAATCCCCAGACTTTGCAACTGCCTCTGGGGCTCTTCCATCGCGGCTACCGTGTGAGTCACCCCACGGACCCCGCTGGTTTAAAATCCTTTACAGCGAGGCAGGTTTTACTGTATCGTCGTCTACAATAGTCCTTGTAGATGCCTGAAAATCAGAAAGCGTGTTTGCGATTGTCCCCCAAGATTGTAGGAAGGAATCGATTCCCCCGTCGGGTGGTAGGAATTATAAAGCTCCCAAGAGGGGAGTTTGGAGCCAAATAGATCCAAGTCTAACAACCGCTCATCCCCCAGTAACTCACTAAAGAGTTTGTCGTCTCCTCCCTCCCAGCCTCTGGCTTCTCCAGCTTAGTTTATTCTTTGCACCACTGCACACACAGCCCTGAAGAGCAGCTTTCCCCAGGCCAGGTGGCTGCTGCTGAGCTCAGGGCCTCATCGGGCCCCCTATAGGAGCTTGTCCTGCGTTCCTGACTAGCTCCCTTCTGACAAAATGGCATTTCCCTTTGTGCATTCACCACTAGAGTTTGCTACATATTGCCTTAAAAACAGCCAAGCACATGCAGAAGGAGGCAGAGTTAGGGCTCAGGGGAGAACATAATGCACAGGGAATGCAGCATCTGCAGCGAATCAGTCTAATTAATCTAATTAGTGCCAGTCACCCCATTCCAATAACATGCAGAGATGGGCTGAATTCAGCATCATTTCTTGGAGACCCCTCCCCAAATCTGGGTGTAGGACTAGCCCTGGGTCTGAGCCCTCTCCCCACCCACCCCAGATGTGGCAAAATAAGAACCAGCCTGGTAAAGTGGTACAAAAATAAAATGAACCCATCACGGGTTTTTCTCGGCCCTCACACTGCATCTGTGTGTGGCTTGACTTATGGAATTGTGAGGGTCAGAGACGGAGGAGACCTTGGATCTCATATCTGCCCCATCCTCCTGGCACTGCAGGACTGCTCCTTCCAGTGCATTCCCCAGGCTTTGCTCTAGCCTCGTTTCACAGTCCCACGTGATGTCTTGGGTTTTTCTAGGGCTATTAGCGTGGTCTCTTTGTGCTAGGATGCTCAAACCTGAGATGTGCTGTAGGAAGTTCCTCTGAGCCCTGGGCTGGAATCCCAGCACCATCCTGACAGGGACAATGGGGTGATCTCCTTGGCTTTGGTCCAGCTCATTCCACGCTCTGGATGCTGCCACACTTTCCCTGACAGAGACGACTCATCCCTGGGGCACCTCACATTGCTTGAGGAATAGCCCAGACTGCACTGTCCACTTCTTCCTCCGCTTTCCCTTACCTCCTGGCTCCTGTGCCCTCCTCTTCTCCCTCCTCCCTGTTCTTCACCCCTCTGCATTCTAATGTGGCTGCTTCCTCCTGCTGCTCCATGTTACCTGGGCCCAAACATAGCAAAGTACTTCTCCACACCATGTACAGTCAACCTGTGGAACTCATTGCCAGGGGATGTTGTGAAGCGCAAAAGTATAACTAGGTTCACAAAAGAATTAGTAAGTTCATGGAGGATAGCTTGGCTTAGCAATGGCTCTTAGCCAAGATGGGTAGGGACGCAACCCCATGCTCAGGGTGTCCCCAAACCTCCAGTTACCAGAGGCTAGGACTGGATGACAGGAGATGGATCACTTGAAATTGCCCTGTTCTATCCATTCCCGCTGAAGCATCTGGCACCAGTCACTGTCAGAATACAGGACACTGGCTAGATGGACCATTGGTCTGACCCAGTATGGCCATTCTTATGTTCTAGCATTGACAGCACAGAAGACACTGTCTGCCCACTCTCAGTTCCTGTGCCTGGCACCACAACAGACCCCAGCACCATGAGGAGCAATTGTCCCAGATGCTGGGACTGGATGACAGTCCAATCACTTAACGATCGCCCTGTTCTGTTCATTCCCTTGGAAGCACCTGGCATTGGCCACTGTCGGAAGACAGGATACTGCTCTAGATGGACCATTGGTCTGACCCAATATGGCCGCTCTTATGTAGGGAAAGTCCTGCTCAGTCCCTGCAGCCCCTGATCAATTCCTGGCAAAGTTATAAGCAACTGAAAATGGGCAGTGTCAGGCAACCTTAAGGGATGGCACCTGCGCAGTCTAGTCACCACGTAAGAGCTGTGAGAGGCTGGAGCATGCTCAGTAAAGATGGAATCTTTGGAGACTTTTGCTGCCGAACTCTAACAAGTCTCTACTGTGCATGTGGAAATGGAGATTTTTTTCAAAGGTTTATAATGTGACCATATTTGGGCGGATTTTAACAGGGGTGGCCAAGGCACTTTCCTGATATAAAGGCCACCCACCTGCCAAATTTCAAGCTCTTTCTCCAAAGCATGGGGGTGCTAGGCCTTTTCAATTAAACAGTTAGAAGACTATTTTTAATATGGGCAATATAACCTAATTTTTTCCTAGCATCATTCTAGGAAATGGCTGAACTGTTTCAGCTGAAACCCCTTCCTACCCCCACCCCCTAAAAAGTTCAGCCTGAGGCAAACACGCAGCACAGAAAATTTCAGCTCAAACAGTTCACGTTTGGCAAAGTTATAAGCAATTGAAAATAGGCAGTCAGGCAACCTTCGGTCTAGGCAGCACCGCCAGTTCTGCTTACAAAAAACAGAGATCCCCAGTACTACCACCTTGCTCGGCTTACCTCAGCTTGGGATCCCGGGGCCTATACGAGTCCGTCATAGAGGGACAGTGCCTGTACGATGGAGGGATCGGCTTTGGAGCCTTCCTGGAACTCCTGCAGCGTTAGCTTCCCGTCGGCATTCTGAAAGGCAACGGCCGTGAGAGCTGGCGATGGCCAATATGTCGCAACTAATTGTTTTATTGAAATGCCCTGGACCCAGAGGAACAATCTGTGCTTGGTATTAAAGAGAGACAGCTTTGAGCCAAACATCCCTTGCCCCAAACTCCACGGAAATTCAGATTTGGACCCGGCCCCCCTTGACTCTGTCCCATCCCTGATATCTACCCCAATTCTCTACTGCCTCACGTGCACGTTGAGGAGTGGATTCGAAGGGCACCGTATTCCTCTGGAGCCACCCCACTGGCCTTTGCAGCCCTAACTGGGCCAAGTGGGCAAGAGTAGGCCTGGAGAGTTGGCCACGATGGCTGGGGTGGGGTTACGGCTAAGGGGATAGATACGCTGGTCCACTCAGCAGCCTCCTCTGGCCCTGCAGTAGAAACAAAGGCTGCCCTTCCCCCAGGGCAGGCGGTGATGGAAACGCACCTGGGCAAATCCCACTTCACCCCTGGGCATGACACCTCTCTAGTCCAGCAGGGCTGAGTCCAGCCCAAAGTGCCAGCCTGCCAGAGACGCTGATTCAGCCAAGCGCTCAAGCCCAGGCTTTGCTTGAAGTCTCCACTGGGGTTTAAGCACTCTGCTGATTCAGCCCTGCATTGGAATGAGATCACCCAACACATCCACACCTAGTCAGGCCAGCCTGGGGGCAAGAATCCACGCTCACAGGCAAAGGGGAAGCTGGAAGCAGGAAGGAACTGTAAGGCAAACCTCCCCTCCATTGGGCCCAGTCTAGATCAGGGACTAACGGTTCACTGACAAATGTGGCGCCATGTCACACCCAATGATGAGAGGCCCTGAGTAGCTGGGGCTCCCACCAGCCCATGCAGAAGCTTTGAGCAGGCTGCATAGGTGAGATTTTGTGTCCACAGTGAGAGGAGACGACTACAGGTCGGTGGGTTTCATGGTACATAGCACCTGTGGGGAGAGCGGGACCCAGTCTGGGAGATGGAATAGCGGGGCTTGTGACAGCCGCCACCCCCTAGAGGTGAGGAGAAAACACACAAGAGTCACCATCGAGTCTCACCTTGTCCATCATAGCGAAAATCCGATCCACTCTCTTCTCAGGTGTGTTTTCCTCTTCTGGAAGCTCTACCGTGTTTCCCTGTAGGAACAGGAGAGAGTGTAACTTACACACATTTACTGTTTGTGGCTGGGCTGCATCCTCAGTGCTAGGTGTCTGGGTCTCACTCTCTCTCTGTGCATTAGGGGAAGAATGCCCCGGTCTAGAGCTGAGCCTCTTCAGGACAGTTCTGGGCGGCTCCGTCCGCTCTGCGGAAAGCCTGCTCTCTCCACTGCAGGCACCTTTCAACCAACCTCACGTGCATCCCAGTCACAAGAGACTCCTAGCGAAGGGCCACATCCGATCCCTGCCCCCACTTGGAGCAAATGATTCCAGCACTGGGACCTGGGGCTGCAGCAGTCTGGGAAGGCAGGGTGGGAACACAAGCCTCCCGCAGCCAGCTGGCAGCCAAGTGATGCTGATGGGGGTCACATGCCCACGGCAGGAGCCTCACGTCGGAAGCCACCTCTGCTCTCTAGGGGGACGAGTTAGCCAGCAGGCTGCCCTGCTCTTCCCCACCTCAACCCCCTCCACCATATCCACAAAAGCAGGGGGGGTGACCTGCTGCAGGGGCCGCCCACATCCTGCCCCACTCTGCCCATTGGAGCCATGCTAATTTGACTCCCAGACAGGCCTGCTGCACTCAGGGGAATGGATCTGAATGCGAGGGGGACCGCAGCGCGCTCTACCCCAGCGTCCTCTCCCCCTCCCCCTGACACTCACCACCATCTGATAAATAGCATCTACGATGTCCAGCATCTCGTTCCTCGTGATGTACCCATCGTTGTCCAAGTCGTACAGTTTAAACGCCCCTGAAACCAAGAGTGACGCTGAATAGCTGAGGAAGCACCAGGCGCCAGAGGGCAGGCAGCACCCAGTGTGAACGTAGCTTGGGCTGGCAGTGAGAGTCTGTCAGCCCTTAGTGGCCTGTCTGTGCCAGGAACAAGCCATCTCCTGGGGGCCACTTCCCAGGGCACAGACATCACTGGCACTCCCTGGCCAGTCTCAGCTAAGAGGCCCAGATGAGCCCCACGCCCCAGGCGAGGTCCCTCAAGTTGCAGGCAGAGAGGTGGCGAGGGGGAGCCCTGCCTTGCTAATGCCCGCATTGGACCTGCGGATAAAGAGAGGCTCTGTTCTGCCGGTTGTCAGTCCGCCAGGTTTCCTAAGTACCTTAACGCACGCGGAGTAAGTTAACGCCCAGCTCTCTCCTCTGGGATCCTCCCTTCCTGCACCCCAGCGAGCGTCCCCCCATTTCAGTTCGGGCTGTGCGATGCGAACGCCTGCACTGAGACCCTAAGACAGAGCCCTGGCGCAACAAGGCTCTGCCCTGCAACTGGGCGCGAGCTTCCCCGCCGGAGCCCACAGGTCTGTGCCAGGGGAGCTCACCCTCGCACACGGAAATGAGCTGTGGGGGCGCTGTTTGACGTTCCGCCTCGGACGCTGCAGAGCGGTGCCGGGGCTTGAGAGCCCCAGCTCCAGCCTGAGCCCCAGCGTTCAAGCAACGCCCACGCCGCTATTCTTAGCAGGCGAGTGGGAGCACCGCTAGCCCCAGTCTGTGGGCCCTGGCTGGGAGCCTCGCTCCCGGGTGCAGGTTAGACACACCCAGTGAGACCCCTCTCTAGTGCTCTTCCCTGCTTGGGCAGATGCTCACTGCATGGCTGCCTCTTGCTATTCTGCACCCGTTCTGGGCTCAAGAGCAGAAGTGGGGGGACAGAGAGAGAGGCCGTTCCTTGCTTCAAACTGAGCTGAGTACTTACACCGCAGTTTCTCATCCAGGGTCCCTCGGGACGTGACCGACAGCGCCTGGATGAACTCCGAAAACTCGATCCTCCCATCCTGAGAAGGGAAAGAGAGCTCTAGAGTGACACAGACATCAAGAGCACAGGGGCCGAGGTTTGTATTGTTACACGTGTGTGCCCGCACCTATGAATCATGCATGCAAACACATGTGGAGTCCCAAACAGGCCTGTTCCATACAGACGCTGCGCTGCTGATTCGCTGTGGTGACGTAAGCAGGGTTAATTGCATTCCTGCTCGTGGGGCTCCATCACTAGATCGTGTTCAGGTGACCCCTGACCATAGCTATGGTCCAGTAGAGTAACAGTTCAAGTTACTCTTGGTGCTTTGGGACTAATCAGCTGGTAAGAGAGAGGGCAGGATGCTGGGCACCAGATTCCACTGGCAGGCACCTGATTCTGTGGAAGGGGAGCAGCTCCCTGGTATCCTGACTGGTGGAGCAATTCCATTTCTCTGAGCAGAGTTTCACTGGTCCCTTCTCTGCTGTGAGTTCGAATCCCAGGGCCAAATCCAGAAGAGACATGGTGCAAGTTACGTTGCCATCAGTGGGCATGTAACAGAGTCTCAACAGCTATTGCCTTGTGCCATTCTGATCTGATAGCATTTTCCCCTTGCTTTGCGCATCTGTAAAAGAAGACACGGTGCACAAGGCAGTGGGGAACAGGCCCAGGCAGTCTACATTTGGTGTAACTTAGGGAATGTTTCCACTGTGCACCAAGGCCAGGCTCTGACTCAGGTTTGAGCCCAAGCCCCACTTCTGTCCACACACAAATCAGTCTGACTCGGCAAGTGCCCAGGACCCTGCTGGAGGGGCAGGGGGAGGTCAGAGCCTGTGTCCTGCTGTGACTCATGTCCAAGCCCTGTCCTTTTGCAGTGTGGACGGCGCTCAAGCCACAGACCCAAGTGAGAAGGTTGGCATAGTGCCATATGGACCCGGGGCTGACAATCATAAACCCAGGCTTACAATGCAGTGGGACACGCAAGTGTGGGCAGGGAAACACTGAGTCCACAAGCCCAGGTCCCGCCGACCCAGGCTCAGTGTGCAATGGAGACATCCCCTTTGTGACCAGAGGAGAGGGATGTCGGGCGGGGGGGGGAGGGGAGGGGAACATGTACAGAGTGAGCATCCTCTCCCCCCTCCAACAACTTTAACAAGTCCTGGCAGAACGAACTGCAGCTGAGGGATGGGGCGGTGAGGTGCCTTGGGCCTAGGAAAGGGTCTCTCTCTCTCTCCCGTGAAATTGTCTGCAGAAGAAAAACAAACGGGGGAATTACTGGACGGGAGCAAGAACCCTTCTGCACGCAAAATGGCGGGAGGGCTCCTGGCAAAGGCTGCTGCTGACTGGCCACAGCAGAGCAGGACTCCAGGGTTGTCTCCTCAGCAACTCTGTCTGCGCAAAGAGAACCGCTGGTGGCCAGGCGACCACGGAGTCTGACACAATCCAGGAGCTCGCCCTCGGAACAGGGAAGAGGGTCGTAGCCACCAGGACAGAGGGGAGAGAGAAAGGAGGAGGGAATTACAAACATTTCTCTCCGCTGCAGCTTGTCTGTAAAAAGCCTGATCTGGCCAGCAATGTCAGACCTGCAGCTCTGGGTAATTCTGGCAGCTTTAGTGGGTAAGGGATGGCCTGCCTGATGGGCCTCTGTTAGCAGCACCAAATGTCTCCTTTTCCTCTTCTGCACTTCGCGGACTATCTGCCTCGCCCTTGAGAATCACAAAGTAGAGCGAGCGTGGGGACTTGCTGCTAAAGCTTCTCCGCTTGAAATTTCCTACCCCGGGAAGCGACCGCTTGGATTTTCGCACTCAAGAACTGACCAGTGAGCGGCTGTCACTGTATAAGACATTTCATGGCACCCTAAACCACACAACTCCCGGTGCGTGAGAGGGGTGTGCACGGAGGGCCAGGGGGGCTCAGCTTCTGTCATTCACCACTTACTTTGTTTTCATCAAAGACGTTAAAAACGAAGGTGGCAAATTTCGTTGGGTCGCCGAAGGGAAAGAACTGCTTATAGATCTTCTGAAAGCCAGCTGCGTCCAGCTGTCCGCTGGGGCAGTCCTTGATGAAGCCCTTGTACCTGTGAAAGAAAGAAAGGAAGGAAGAAGAGTTAGTAACTGGTAGATTGGGCACATCACACCCACCTTCCCCTCCACTGACCCAGCTAAGGCCATTTCTGCTGTGCTAGCGCTTATCTTTACAGCCCCATTCCTTTCCCCCAGGGCTGAGCTTTCTCTGCCATTACAACCAGCCCATCCAGAGAGTGAGAAATTCCTGAAGGCCAGTGTCCTCCCCCCCTCTTTTAAAACGGTGTGTGTGTTTCCTGAGCAGCTCCGTAGCCTGCGCGGTTCAGTGACAAGACAACTGGTGTTTTGTAGGAGGCGCCCATCTGGTATCAGCAGTTGGTGCAGAGATGCGGTGCTGCGTTCGGATCTCAGCCACGCGCCCCTTGGAGGCTGGCGCCAGGCTGAATCTTGACTCTCCACAGCGCTGAACTCAGCAAGCAGCCAGAAGAACCAAAGAGAAGCAGGGAGTAGCTGGCGATCTCTTGAGGTTTCCAATTCTCTCCCGTGAGGATTTCCAGCTGGTGGGCTCGTCCCAACAGAAACCTCACTTGCCATTTCCTCCTCTGCGCATGCAGTCACTGGGGGGCACTTGGCACACAGCACAATACAGTGGGTACAAAGGGGAGCTGTTCCTAGTTGGCCAATCCCCTTCCTCGATGCTACAATCCTACCACACTGGCAATGTATTTCACACTTTACTAGTCTCCTGCTCCATCTCTGCATGCTACAGAGTGTCACAAGCCCACCTCCAGTCCAGACATGTGTGTCTAACGGAGAGAGTCTAGTCTAGTGGTCAGGGTGTGGGAGTCAGGAGGCCTGGATTCTATTTCTGGACCTACTAGCAATTCACGTGCCTGCTCTGTGCCTCAGTTTCCCCACCTATAATCTGTGGATCAATGAGCGCTACAGCTAGAAAGTGCTATACAAAAGCTAGGTATTAATTCTTATCACAAGCAGTTCTAGCCCAGCGACCAAATCTTCTGCTTGACGAAGGAGTATTTTTATTAGTGTTTAGTGCTGGGGTTGCAGCCCACCGATCTAGTGATCTGAAACGTAGGGCTGGGGACCGGCAATGCCGGAGCGCTAATCCTTGCTTTGATACTGACGGGTTACAGCCAGGTTTTCCTGGAGCACAGCAGAGTTTGCGAAGCTAAGTTAACATCTGTAAAGTGCTTTGCAAGATGAAAAGCGCTGAAAGCCTTAGTCCAGAGACCTCACAGAGCAGAATACGCGCATTACGGTAACGCTGTAAGTAATTAAAGCTACATGCACACAGCCCTGGCATTGGGGTACATCATGTAATTATCTATCTGCTCAGATTAGGCCCTGAAATGCTAGTGCCCGGTATCCGCTGCTGCTCTATATACTCATTTCATGGCAGTTACCAGGAAAGTCTCAAGGCAACAGTCTAAGAGCTGGTCTGCACAAGAAAGGAGGTTTCAGAGTAGCAGCCGTGTTAGTCTGTATCCGCAAAAAAGAACAGGAGTAAGGTGCCACAAGTACAAGAAAGGAGGTTGCCCCAGCTGTGTTGTTCAGGGGTATGAAAAATTCACGCTCCTGAGAGGTGTAGTTTAACCAACCTAAGCCCCAGTGTAGTCGCCCCTAGGGTAGCAGAACAATTCTTCTCGCACTGAAATAAGTGTCTACACTGCAGTGCTACGTCGGTGCAGTACAGTCGTGCCCCTGCAGCGCTTCTAATGCAGCCACAGCCTAACACAACAGCACCACAGTTACCTTAAGTCTCTGTACCCGCACCGGAATATAAACAGGCCAAAGACTTCCTGCGGTCTCCACACAGAACTCCACTGACATTAACAGGAGCGCTGCGAGTGGAATGAAAAGGCCAGGTATCTTCAGAACGGCTGCTCCAGGCCATTTTGGTTGAGGATTCCTTAGTGTATACATAAAATAATCATAGTGATTAAGGTTTGACAAATAGTGCTTTCCATCCATGCCTCTCAAGGCACTCTACAGAGGAGGTCAGGATCATTATCCCCTTTTAAAGATGGGAAACTGAGGCACATTTTCAAGATAGGGAAGCCGAGGCAAATTTTCAAGATGGGGAAACTGAGGCACGTCTGTGCACTGGGGAAACTGAGGCACAGAGCATCACAGCAGTCCTTGGCAGCGTTTAAGACCAGACCCTGGGTCGGCTGATTCACAACACTATGCCCCAGCTACTGGACCACTCCGCTCTCCCGACAAGGATGAAAGACTTCATCCTCCTAAGAAGACATCATATTGACTAACTCTTCCGTGTTATAACAGGAGGTGAAACATTCTGATTCCCTGCAATACCAAAGGGTGCTTGTGGGCTGAGGTCGATGACTGAAAGGGCTCCCCAAAACGTGCCCTCCCCTACGGTCCTTGCAACAACTTCAGCAGAGTGACGCAGCTCAGTTCTCTTTCTGCTGAGCTCCAGCAAGCGCAGGGGCCTTGAGTCAGGAGATCTGGGGTCTATTCTGGGCTCTGCCATTGCCTTGCTGTGACACCTCGGGCAAGTCCCGTCAATGCTCTGTGCCTCAGGTTTCCCATCTGTAAAAGGGGGAGAATATCTCCTATGCAGCAATGGCGTGAGGCTTTAACGAGTGCCTGGCAAGGGAGTTAAACCCTGCGGCTGGGAAGTGCTATGGCAGAGCTGAGCAGCGGTCCTGTTAATGCAGCTGGTTTGACAGAACATCTTCCCTCCCCTCCTACAGATCCAGCCACAACTGGACAAATATAGGTGACAAATATCAGTCCAGTGACTGATGGTATTTGCAGTCCCTTTCATTTGCTTTCCGCAAAGAGCCATGCAAGGAAAAACGTGTTTGCAAGAATGCCCACGGAAAGGGAAAGCCTCCTGGATAGCTGGGCAAATGTGCAAATGCTGGTGCAACAGCGGCAGAGAGGCTGGCACGGCCTTGGGTTTGGGTGCCAACCAATGTGGGAGCAGAACTGACGTTTGAGGGACAGCAAATACCTGAATGGTTCAGGGGCAATCTGCAGGCTGGAATCCAGTCATGGGAAAAGCTGAGATCAAAGTGTGCTTTTGGGTAATTTGTGATGGGGAAACGGGTCCAAGTCCACCCCATCAATCGTCTCCTGGGAATACTTTGCTCAGCACCAATCCCAGTGAACCAGGGTGCTTGTGTATCCCCACTGAGCGCCCCCTCTTTCTCTCCCCCCCCCGAAGGCATTTCTGAGCAGAAGGCAGAGTGCAGAAGGCCCTCCTGCATTTCTATGTACACAGCTGAGCTCCTACAGAAAAAAATCTGTGCTTCTCTACCACTGAAACATGTTAGTTTCCCAGCTACGCCCCTTCGGCGCTACAAGGCACAATGAAGAATACTGCCACCTTACCAAGGTGATCTGGGATGCCCAGCGGGCTGGCTCCAGAATGAGCAAGGCATTATTCTCAACGGCGGTGTTAATGGAACTGAAACTCCTGCCTGTGGCTGGTGGCACTCGCTGATGGGTGCTGGCAGGATGCTTAGCGAGCTGCACACAGACTAATGCTCTGGGCTGGATTGTGCTGTTAGCAGACAGACCGTAGGAAGGGGCGGTGCATAGGCGAGGGACACCAGGAGGTGCTGTGCCTCTGAGAGGCCATAGTCTTCCCAGGGCTCCCTGCTCCAAAAATAATTTGCACCATCTTTTTATGGAGTCGGGCGTGTTCCACTACTGGGTGGTACAGGGGGAGAAGGGGAGCCATAAGTCTTCCTGCTGCCTGCTCCCTCTCCATCCTGGGTTGTTCCTGGGTGGTGGTGGGGAGAAGAGCCTTGCCCCCATGCTCCCAGGGTGGGGCTGTGCTTTGACATGGGCTCTGCAAGAGGGTGGAGAGGGCAATAATTACTGCTTTGCACATCTGCGTTACACTCGGGCATGATCCAGACCCTGTGCTTAGACTGTGAGCTCCTCTGGGCAGAGGCTGTCTCTCGCTGTACATATGTTCAGCACCTACCACAATGGGGCCCTGATCTCGGCTGAGGCCTCTCGGTGCGACCAAAATTCAAACTAATAACAACCATAAGGTTAAGGATAGGTTACGGTGCACAGTTACAATCTCTGCCCATCGGGAATTGAACGTAGCTAAGGTTATAAGAGAGACATTAAAGGGCCCACCCTGGATACACTTGTGTCCAAGTGAAAACAGTAACCATCAAACTAGCAGATCAGGAATAGGAAACACCCCAGACACGCCACGGCTCCGTTAACTTGTGCATTTCCCAGTCCTCTGGGCAGCCTTGATGCGGCTTTAACAGTGTCCCTAGAACGCGCCCTGGCCATTCTGCCAGGACCGCGCAGGTTGAGAACAGCAGCCCCTGTCCTGGGTCAAGCCAAGAAGGGGGAAGGCAGGGAATGGCTTGCATTAGGCTATCTTCCACTGGTGCAGCTCCAGCAGCGGGAGCACTCACGTAGACAGAGCTCAGGTCGTTTTACCACCTAGGACAATGGTAACACCTAGCATCCCCGCAGGTGTCATCTAGGCACCCAGGTCACAGATAGATCTCTGGTGCAACTCCATCAAAGTCAATGGGGTTATCGCTGAATGTACATCAGTGTGACTGGGAGCAGAAACTGTCCCTGGGTCCATGTATTACATATGCTTGGATACTGGGTGTGACCACCAGGCAAAGTGTCCAGAGCCCAACTCTTAGCTGTGTTCCCCGGTGTACATATAGCCCCCTTCATGTGGATGGGTTCCCCGGGACCCCCATGCACTTGTACATCACATGAGGCTGCCCCTGGGAAGCAGAACTTTCCCAGGATCGTTTGCTCTGCATTTCCTAACAGCGACAGCCATTAAACAGTTCTAGCCTCGTTACTGTTCTCAGTCACATCCCATTAGAATTTCCTTTCAAAACCGTGAAAATCCCTCAGAACAGTTCAGTGAGCTTTTCCTTTCATTACATTTACAGCAACGAATCATTCAATTTCACCCCCCCATGGCTCTCACTGAGGGAGAAGTGAAAAGAATGGAAGAGGAATAAACACACTGGCCAACATCCGCATCTCGGCAAATAGACTAAGTTACAGAACTGAGGGGGTGTGGAGATGCGAGGGGCTTTTCAGTTCTCTCCTGGACACTACAGACTCATGAAATGATGCCGGACAAACCTCTGTAAAACGGGGCTCACAATACAGGCCTACCTCTGTGGAGGGGAGTGGGTAGCTGGGAATCTGTCTGCACCATTTGTGAATTCAGGTTGATACTATGAAATTGTATCATGAAATTACTGCACCATGGAAAGCCTACAGGTCTGTGGACCCACCATGGCTGACAGGACACACAGCAGATGCACTCCAGACTGAGGCCAAAGAGAAGGTACTTCGCTGTAAACGAGGGTAATTTGTTCACAATATTATGCCAGAGAGCAGCTGCATCCTTGGGAACACCAGTTTTATCTGACCCCTCGGGAGGGAGGCGGGGGAAGTAGGAGCAGTGGAAATTTACCAGGAGCAGAACAAAAGAGGCCAGGTGACCAGGCAGAGGTTTAAACAGAGAGTCACACAGCAATGGGGGGTTGGGGGCAGACTGCAGGAGAGAGGAAGGTATCAGAAGCAGTGGGCAGAAGACTTCATGCAGGAGAAGCACCCCAACATGTAGAGGCCTATATGAAGCAGGGGGGCCCTGCCAGCTGTCTGGAGCCCAGAGTGTCACCGAGGGCAGGGTGCACTAAGTGGGGGGCATTGTGGTTAGGAGGTTTGTAGCTTTCTAAATGATCTGAGCTCTCTTGTGCATTGTGCGTTACATAAAAGAGCAATGATGTGTTGGGCTCTGGGCTCTGAGTGTGTAGCATGCTCCATGGCTGTGCACCTCCTGAGCGGGTTACCCAGCAAACCCTTCTGGGACCAGGTGTGTAAATCTGGGGGAACTGGAAGGTCAGCTCTGCACCCCCAGGGGATTGGCAGCGGGTTCTAGTTCTCAGGATGAGGCACTAGACAAAGGGCTGCACCCCAAGAATGTGCCTAGGGATTCCAAGAGTGGGGCAGTGCCTGGACTTATTTCAAGACCCAGAAGCTTAAACCATTGGGGGACTCCAGGGACCCAGAGCCATAGATGTCCCTCACAGCAGTCTGGGGGTGGCCAGTAAAGGGGAGCCTGACCAAATCCGTAACAGGGGGTTTGTGAGACTTTGGGTGAAATCCACCCTGGCTTCATTGAACTCAAGGAGCGGTGCCAGGAGAACGTTTTGTGATGTGCTAGCTAGTAGTCTCACCGTGTCTTACACCATGTGTAGGTAAAGTACCATGAGAACAGAGTGAGCAAAGATGCTGGAGAGAAATGGATAAGACGGATCCCTAAATTAACACCCCCACCCCCCGATCATTAGAACTGGATACAGCCATGCAGCACCCTCCTGAAGCAGTCAATAGCTCAGAACTACTGCCCTGGTCCACAACTCGAATGGGGTTAACATTGTAAGCTGCCTGTCACCATCCGGGCTTGAATGATTGCCCCATGAGGCCCCCTGTCCAGATGGAGACAAACCAAGGCAGCTATAAATTTTACACCTTAACCTGCAAAAGGGGCAGTGGGGAAAAAGGACAGAAATGTTTATTCATTCTTGCTTTTTGCCGGCAGTTCTTTCTGATTTAGGTAGTGCGGCAGCCAGCATTAGAATAATATTTACAGGAAAGGAAGCGCAGATGAACACTGCAGCCATCACTGAAGCATGCTGGGTTTCCTTTTCATTGCCTGAGTGGCTCTGTAAACTCCTGTCCATTTCAGAGATTACCCTAGATAACCTCCTTCCCATTCCTGCTAACTCCCCCGTACAGGTGGTGGAAGGGTGGGGAAAAGGAATCTTACAAGACATCATCAGGGTCTGTTTAACATTTTCACTGGTTGCAGCAGGGTGACAAAAATGGGGTTCCTGGCCCTGATGATCGATCATGAGTTAAAGGCAGTGTGTTTTCCTCTTGTATGTGTCATCCCAGCCCTGATCATCCACGGATCAGCACACAGACAGCTCGCAGGATGGGGTCTAAGGGATGGGCAAACCTGTTCTGAATATCACTGGTTTGAAAGTTCAACTCGAATATTACTGGGGTTTGCATTCTGCTTAGGACAGAATGGGGCAGAGCATGGAGTGAGTTCAATCTAATTAAAAAATGAAAAAGTAAAGCATATTGTAAGGAGACTGGCTAATGTGCATGTGCATACTGCCCTCTACTGGATGGAATCAGAACTGCTTAGTTGTGTGTCATAGTAGGCCTTATACTGCTAGCACCTAATGGAGATTCTCTTTTAGTTCAAGTGACAGAAGGATGTGGTTTTGGAGCAGAAGAGTCTGAACTCCATCCCTTCTGTTGTGGTGAGGTTATCAGCATCCACGGCGCACAGCATAATATCCTAGATGAGTATGGATTTGTTACAATATGCATCACCTGGAGAGCACCACCTTGAGCCCGTCTAGCTCTCTGGAGGTTTTTCTGACTTTAATACACAGGCACATACTTCCCTACAGCTAAAAGGACACTGTTGCTCTCTGTAAAAACAGCACTGCTTTAACGAGAGGTTGTAACACCTCAGACTGCATGAGGCTTCCGAAGGGCCAGATAGCACAGTCCTGTTGGGATCCAGGAAGGGACCTCCCACTAGCCTAAGGGGAGGATCCACAGGTCTGGGATGCCAAATAATTGTGTGGGACAACTAAAGAGATAACAGGAACAGGAGTGAGGTCACAGGGCTAAACGAAGGGAACCTGATGGGGACACCGAGCAGAGAACCCTGGACAACGCCCACTGCTCCTTGAAAGCGTTAAGGGAACCAGCGAACGCCGCCCAGGGGAACTCCGCCTGGATGCGTGAATGGACTGAGGAGCGGAAACAGGCCCCACAGTCTCAGGAGACCCGTCGGCCAGCCTCCTCTCCCTAGTTTTGTAGATGGCCATTTTGGCCAGGGCTAGGAGGAGGTTGACAAAGAGGTCCCGAGACTCTATGGGGCCACCGATAGGGAGATAACACAATGACAGGTAGGGACAAATACCTGCTCATTGCTCCCCAGAGCAACGCAAAGAAAACAAAAGTCCAGCCCACCTGCTAACTGTTGAGCCTTGAGGCCAAATGGCAGGTGCCAGGAAGCATCTAACTACAAATGCAGAGTCAGGGATGGAAAGGACCCTGCGGCAGGAGAATAACCAGCTGTCTCCCGGCCAGTGTGGGATTATCCCCTGCAGAATGTTTCGAGTGGATCTTGTCCAGTCTAGTTGGAAATGCCAAGCATTGCAGCTTCCACCGCTTCCCTGGGGAAATTATTGTGCAACCGAGTGTAAGGCAGAGAGCACACGAGGAGGAAGATGGGAGGTTCCGAAAGGCCCAGGTGATGTATAGAAGTCTCATTTTTTAGGCTCTTTCGTGCAGATCCTCTAGGTGCAGCTTTACCCACAGCAGGCGGGCCTCAGAGCCATGGCCAGCAGTTAGGAAAGAAAGACAAACCCAGTGTCTGCACCAGGGAAGACCGAAGAGAGGGGAGTTCTGCTGCTGGGGTCTGTAGGTTGTCACCATCCTGGTTTTGTCCTGCAGGACACACTCAGCAGGAGTGCTGAGAGACTGCCGGCAAGGGTAACATCTCCCAGTGCAATTGGAAGCTGCTCAAAATGTCATGTCACCACAGACACGGCCAGGAAAAAACAAGACATTGCTGAAAAATCTGGGATCGGGGGGAATCCTAAAAGGGATTGCAAGGTGGGACTCTTTGGGGGGAAGCCTGATCTTGTGTTTAGTGCACTGAACTGGGTCCCAAGGGATGGGGGTTCAATTCCCAGCACTGCCACTTCCAATGTGATCTTGGGCAAGTCACTTGATCTCTTGATGACTCAGTTTCCCCATCACAAAAATGGGATAACAGCACTTCCTTCCTCCCATTCTTTGTCTGTCTAGGCTGTTTACATTGTAAGCTCTTTGGGGCAGGGATATCGCTCACTATGCGCATGAACAGCCTAGCACAATGGGGCTCAGGTGGTGATACCATAATACAAATAATCATGTGTAGAACAATAATGATCAAAACCCTTGATGCTCATGCTGGAAAATTCCTCCACTGCAATGACAAGAGCATACAGCCTGAAAATGCCACCAATGGGGAAACTGAGGCACACACGGGTGACATGACCCTCTCAAGGTCACAGAAAATCAGAACAATTTGGGAGCTCCCTTCCCCATCTCAGCCACTACTCACTTGAATCCAGGTATTGATTACATGCAGTCAAGCTGTTCATTGGTCATTTTGAGCATTACCGTGATTTCACTCTGTGCATTACCATAAATACAGAAACATCAAAACAATGGGGCGATTTTTTGTGAATAATGGAAGATCTTTTTCTGTCCAAACTCCCATGTGTCTTCTGCACTGTGCTCATCTCTGCTAAGCAAAGTTCTGCCCGTTTTCTGAAACCATCGACCCCCAGGAACCAGTGCCAGAATCTTGCCTTCTTTGGATTAAGAAGGATTGCCATGGGGCATGAGGGCCAAAATGGGAGGAGACTGGGTTAACTCTGCAGGTGCAGTCCTTCCTGCACTCAGCCAGACCATCTGAGCGTGGCCCGTTAGCCTCCTTGTTAAATCACCACAACCTGCATCTGCTGGAGCAGACAGTAACTGAGCCCTCCACAACAGCCTCACACCACAACTGATTAGATGTATTTGCAGATTGCTCCATGCCCTGGCCTGGTGCATGCACAAACTGCAGAGACCGGGGACTCTCAGCCTGGGGATTTGTATAGGCCCTTCTCATACCATCCACCCACATGCAAACAGCCTGCAGGCCTTTTGCGCATCCAAACCCTCAGGATCTCTTCCTTCCCAGCCCTTTTTCCTCCCACACAATAGCCGTGCTAGTTTCTTGACCTCCTGAGTGGTTAACAAGATCCCTTCGCCACATTCGTCTGCACATCAGAACCCACCAATCTTCCCCCATGCTGCTGAATGGCCTCCACTCCCACAGAACTCCGTTCACTCAGCACCCCAGGGCCTTAGCAGCAGGAGCATTTGAACTGGACATGATCTATGGTACCTACCTAGCCCCAATCACCACAGTATCCGAGCACCTCCCCATCTGGACCGTATTTATCCTCACAACACCCCCGGGCGGTAGGGCAGCGCTATTATCCCCAGGTTACAGATGGGAAACTGAGGCACAGGGAGGCTGAGTGACTCACCCAAGGTCACACCAGCAGTCTGTAATGGAGCAGGGACTTGAACCCAGTCTATGCTAGAGACCTAACCACTGACCCATCCTTCCCCATCCATGCTCGGAAGAACAAGGATTTAACTCATGTCCTTCCTGTGATGATATTAATGGAAAATATCAAGTTATTTCTCTTCTATTTGGTCATTTTAAGGCTTACATAGAATCATAGAATCATAGAATACCAGGGTTGGAAGGGACCTCAGGAGGTCATCTAGTCCAACCCCCTGCTCAAAGCAGGACCAATCCCCAATCATGTGAGGCTACTTAGTTATTTGGGTAGGGCGGAAATAAAATGAGAAAAATTATATGAATTAATATTAATGTGTTATTAGCATCTCTAGTCTGCAGTTAGAGTATTTCATCACTAAGTTCTGGATTTCGGAATGCGACCAGCACAATCATCATCATAATTACCAACACCACATGGACCATACACTCCGGTGCCACTTCCTATTAACAGGCCACACTGGATGTAATAAATGTGTAACTGGATTATAATCTAACTGGGGATGCCCTATGCAGGAGCTGCCTTAGAGGCCTTCCCCACTGTCTGTGCTAGAAAGAAGTCCCTGGAAGCAATCCCAGCACACACACACACACAATTATGTAAGTGAAATGAGTTCTGCCAGGGCTCAGCTCCCAAATATACACAACACTGCCCAGAATCTAGCGTATTTCCCTGCTGGGGAAGGGCTTGTTTTGTATTCATATGAAAACATAACCCAACCCTCTCTCCGAGGAGGAAAGGACTCAGCCCTGGGCTACACTTAAAATGTAGGTTGACCTAGCTACGTTACTTGAGGAAGGGTGAAAAATTCACACCCCTGAGCACAGTACTTAAACTGACCTAATCCCGGTGTAGATGTGGCTAGGTCAAGGGAAGAGTTGGCCCCCTGACCTAGCTACCACCGCTTGGGAAGGTTGGTTACCTCCACCTACCCTTCTGTGGTTGTAGGTAGCTGTAGCCTCTGTAATGCAGACATGCCCTCAGTGCAATGGGCTGTGAGAAGGAAGCATGTTCTCAGTGCTCAGGGCACGGGACTAATGGCCAGGCACGCCTGTGTTCCAGTTCTGGTTTGCGGTGTGGTCTTGGGGAAGGTCACCACTTATCTTTGCCTCAGTTTACCCACCTCCAAAAGTTCCTCTTGGGTGCGCCAGAGGATATTGTGAGGATCTAGTTAATGTTTGTTGAGTACATCAAAGATAAGGGTCAATTACTAATTTTTTACAAGAGCAAGGTCATTGGGGATGAATGTGAGGGCACAAAGGATGTGTCAACACTGCACACTAAGCCCGGGCTCTGACTCAGGTTGGAGTCCACACCCCCTCTTCCATGCACACACAAATCAGTCTGACTCAGGCCAGCAACCACTCAGTACCCAGGTCCTAGGACACTGTACGGGGGATGGGTCAGAGCCCGAGTCCCGCTGTGACTCGGGTCCAAGCCCTGTCATTTCGCAGTGTGGATGCAGTTCAAGCCGCAAACCTGAGCCAGAAGCTCTGTGTACTGTGGTATGGATGTGACAGCACAGCTGAGACACCCAGGTCCAGCAACTGTAAACCCTGGTTTAAAATGCAGCGTGGACGCTCGAGCACGGGCTTGGAAACACTGAGTCACAAGTCCGGGTCCCACAGACCTGGGTTTATAATGCGGTGTAGAGACACCCAAAGGGGCTCCCCACCGGGGATATGAAGCAAAGCGCTAGGCATCACCTTCGTGTTTTGCAGGCTGCACACAAGCTGTTCCTCATCATTTCATTGTGGTTTGCGTACTACAGCAAACGCTCAAAGCGAGGCAGTTCTAGACAGGGCTCTCCTCTTCCCCGGAGGAATGTAACCATTCAGCGTTTTCCACATTTCCAAGAACAACATGAGACAACATGCTTAGCAAAGTCGGCATGTCTGGCAATCCAGAGCATCGCCCGGCTGGCAAAGGCAGGGAACACATTAGAATCCACAGGGACGTTCCCAGAGTCCTGGGTGCAGGGAGTCTTCTGCAATCTGGTTGGCAATTTACAAGGAAATAGAGGCAAGAGACACCATCACTAACCTCCTAGCATCAGCTGGAATGGATGGGACCCTTCTGTTCGCATAGAGCTAACTGGGGCTTCTGCCAGTTGGACTGCCCTTTGCTAAGGCACGCTAGTGCCAACCAATCATCGCTCCATTAGCATTTCTAGCATAGTAGCACCTAGAGATCCCATTGAGGCAGGTACCGCACATACACAGAGTAAGAGACAGCCCCTGTCTCAAAGCGCTTGCAATCCAAATAGCTGGACACAGGCTAGGAGGGGAAACGTTGGCACAGAAATGTGAAGTGACCTGCCCCGTGGCCTGGTGTCTCACAGCAGGTCAGGAGCAGGCAGAATTTTCTTCAACTCCATGTCCTTGCTCTAAGGCAGGGGTGGGCAAACTTTTTGGCCCAAGGGCCACATCGGGGTGCAAAACTGTATGGAGGGCCGGGTAGGGAAAGCTGTGCCTCCCCAAACAGCCTGGCCTCCGCCCCCTATCCACCCCCTCCCACTTCCCGCCCCCTGACTGCCCCCCTCAGAACCCGCCACCCATCCAACCCCGGCTCCTTGTCCCCTGACCGCCCCCTCCCAGGACCCCCACCCATAACCACCCCCAGGGATCCCCCCATCTAACCCCCCAGTTCCCTGTCCCCTGCCCCCCCACCCCACAGAACCTCTGGCCCATCCAACTGCTCCCTGTCCCCTGACTGCCCCCCGGGACTCCCTGCCCCTTACCCAACCCCCGACCCCCTTACCATGCTGCTCAGAGCAGCGTGTCTGGCAGCCGCCCGGCCAGAGCTAGACACACTGCAGGAGCACGCAGCCCCGCGGCCCAGAGCACTGCCCGCCCAGCGGCGTGGCTGCGGGGGAGGGGGGACAGCAGGGGAGGGGTGGAGGCTAGCCTCCCCGGCCAGGAGCTCAGGGGCCAGGCAGGACAGTCCCGTAGGCCGGATGTGGCTCACGGGCCATAGTTTGCCCACCTCTGCTCTAACGAGAACAGTGAAGGCGCCCGAAATACCCAGGGAACTACTGCTCTATGAGCTGGCTGGACCAAGGCTTGGAACTATGGCCAGCAAGGAGCAAGGTGCTGCAGCCAAAGAAGAGATGCAGAGATGCTGATCCGTAAAATGATACCATTGCTACAGTGCCATGTTTCTCTGTGGATCCCAGCAGTCGATTCTGTGATCGCTTGGAACCTGTGCCTTCATGCATTCGCTCCAAGGTTTGCTCAACACAGAACTAGTTCCCTAGATAGGGGGGCAGGCAACTTTGTTTACTTCCTGCCCTCAGGTGGGAGAGGCAGTGTGGCCCTGTGGGCAGGGCCTGGGACTCAGGAGACCTGGGTTCCAGTCCTGGCTTTGCCACTGACCTGATGGGTGGCCTTGGACAAGTCACTTCCCCTCCCTGTGCCTCAGTTTCCCCCTCTGTGATTGTAAGCTCTTTGGGGCAGAAAGTGTTTCCCACTCTGTGTCTGCACAGCATCTGGCACAATGGGGCCCCAATCTCAGCTGGGACCTCTAGATGCTACTGTCATACAAATGAATAAGAAGAAGAAAGTGCAGGACCAGGGACCAACATTTTAAGGCTTAGCCTGTGGCAAAGGAAAGGGTTAATCTGTCATAGACGCATTCATTTCTCTTATCACCAAGGAGAGAGGGACCAAAGCTCCTAGCAAAGCCCTGCTGCTCGGATGAGCCGACAGCCGGAGATATGGCAACATGAAAAAGAAGCAGAGCCGAAAAGAACCCAGCTGATTACATCGGCGAGCTGCGGGGTTTGAACCGCTTAATAAGATCAAAGTTGTCTGCTGGTTGTGGAGTTACGGGGAATGGGTTTGAATAGACTCCCTTTGCAGGCAAAACACCCATGACCTCATGTCATAAATATAAAGGGAAGGGTAACCACCTTTTTGTATACAGTGCTATAAAATCCCTCCTGGCCAGAGGCAAAATCCTTTCACCTGTAAAGGGTTAAGAAGCTAAGGTAACCTTGCTGGCACCTGACCCCAAATGACCAACGAGGGGACAAGATACTTTCAAATCTGGAGCTGGGGGAAAGGCTTTTGTCTGTCTATGTGATACCTTTGCCAGGAACAGATCAAGGATGCAAGCCCTCCAACTCCTGTAAAGTTAGTAAGTAATCTAGCTAGAAAATGCGTTAGGTTTTCTTTGTTTTGGCTTGTAAATTCGCTGTGCTGGAGGAAATGTGTATTCCTGTTTTTGTGTCTTTTTGTAACTTAAGGTTTTGCCTAGAGGGATTCTCTATGTTTTGAATCTGATTACCCTGTAAGATTATCTTCCATTCTGATCTCACAGAGTTCTTCTCTTATCTTTTTTTTTGTTCTTCTAATAAAGTTCTGATTTTTAAGAATCTGATTGGGTTTTTTGGGTCTTAAAAATCCAAGGCTGGTTTGTGCTCATCTTGTTTATTCTCAAGCCTCCCCAGGAAAGGGGGTGTAAGGGCTTGGGGGGATATTTTGTGGAAATAGGAACTCCAAGTGGGCCTTTCCCTGTTCTAAATCACTTGGTGGTGGCGGCATACGGTTCAAGGACAAGGCAAAGTTTGTGCCTTGGGGAAGTTTTTAACCTAAACTGGTAAGAATAAGCTGAGGGGGTCTTTCATGCAGGTCCCCACATCTGTACCCTAGAGTTCAGAGTGGGGAGGGAACCCTGACACCTCATCTCCAGATGCTGCTTGCCTTTGCCACTTTAATAAATTCCCTCAAATCATCTCTACAGCGCAGCCTCGAATACCTCTCCGACAAAGGCAAGTGGCTAAGGTTTCAGCGGCTGTAGAGAGCAGCCTCTCTTATCCCTTTGCAGTCAGAAGGAAATTTGCAGGATCTACAGAAGAATGGAGCACCCAGGACCACGGGGGGCGGGGGGGGGACGACACGGTTATCTTTGGCCTGGAATATTAAAACCCTCCATCCTGTCTCCTCCACCCAGGAGAAACACGAAAGGGCCTGTGGAAGGTGTCTGAAGCAAGGTTAAAAATCAGATTAGCTGACTCACTGATATTTAACAATCCCATGGAAAACGTAGAAATATGGGGGGGAAAAGAGCCAGGGTTCCTTCAGGACAAGGGTGTGGCTGCAGGGACACAGCGGTCTCCATTCCACGTACTCAGACAGGACGTGGCCTCTGTCATCGATTCCCCCCTGCGCTGTGAAGTCAGCCCGAAGATGGGAGGACACAGCACCCTTCTCCCCTCCTACACGCACACCATTGGCCACGAGGGGGTACGGACGGTCAGCTCCGAGAGACGTCTGCTGGGATATAGCTCGGCAGACATGCACCACGCCAGTCCAACTGCCCCTGCGCCCAGAGGGGGAGATCAGCCTCCCTGCAGCTGCTGCGTTCTTTGCTCCGCCCTGCAAGCATCTGGGTGGGTGAGTGGGTGGAGCCATTTCTCAATCCTGCCCATCAGTAATGCACCGGGGACACTGCTGTGCCACATATGGGAGGCAGTGTTGGCTAGTGGATAGAGCACTAGCCTGGGGAGCAGGCGATCTGGCTTCTATTCTCAGCTGTTCCCCTGGCCTGCTGGGTGGCCTTGGGCAAGGCACGTCCCCTCTCTCTGCTTCAGTTTCTCCCCTATTCAATGTGGATAATGATACTGTCCTCCTTTGTCAGGCACTCTGAGATCTACTGATGACACATGCTTTTTCAGAGCTAGGAATCACTATTATTATCCTGCTAGTGCAGGGTGCATCCGCCCTGCCAGACTGAGGGCGGGGGTGAATTGGAAGGGGCGAGTTAGAGGCTGATGGGAGCTCTCATTAAATTAGACAGATTTTGTGAAGTCCGAGTGAGATGTGAAAGCCTCATGTTTCAAGGTCTTTGAAGTTGGTTGCAAACATTTTGCCCAGCCCAGGGGGCAGGTTCAGTAACAGGAAGGTAGCCTCTTGTCTCCTTAGTGACGTGTGAATCAGCCTGGATCCGTTAATAAGTAATTATTACAAATTACTATTAAAATTCTTGGCATGCAACAACACAGTCAAAGAACAGAGGCCCAATTCCGAAGAACACTTTAACCAAGTCCTCAACTTCCACCACCTGCTTTGGTGCCCTCGACTTCAGTGACATTGACTGGAAGTTCAGCACGTGTTTAGGTGCTTTGCTGAATCAGGTCCTGACCATTAACCATCATTTGTCATAGCTCCCTAGCAAGGAAGATGAGAATCAATTAGCCTCTTCTACTGACAGGGAAACTGAGGCACAGAGAGGCGAAGTCTGGGGTTATCAAAAGTGCCTACAGGAGTTATGTGCCCAGCTCCCATTAAGTTTCAAAGGGAATTAGGTGCCTAAATATTTTTGAGGATGGGGGCCCTAACTCCTTTGAACCTCCCCCTCCCAGTGACCTGCCCAGCGGACCCAGGGAGGCAGTGGCAGGGTCAGGATTCAACTGTAGGTCAGATTTTAGGAGCTCTTTCCTCTTGACCTTGCTGCCTCCCCTGAACTTTCACCCACTTCTAGCACCAAACTCCAAGCAACCCATTTTGGGGCGGTTCCAAAAATGTCGGGATTTTTAATGACGATGCTGGATTCCGCTTGTCCAAGCCCTTTGGAAACAGGGAGAGAAGCTGTGGCATTTTCAAAGCTCTGGATTGTTAGCAGAAAGGACAGGGGGCCTCAGGGTAAAGCGGAAAAGGTTTGCGAGGGATGTAAATTGGTTGCTGAAGGCAACTGACAGCCTGGGAGGGCCGCCTGTGGATTAACAAAAGACCAGCTAATGCCACCAACCACCACCTAGACATACAATCCGGCTCCAGTTACACCACTTGGAATCCTTCTCCCAGGCCGAGCGCTGCCAAGTCGGGTTCCACACAGCTAATGGAGGGGAAAGATAACAGTAACCTCGGGGGCAGTCAGGAAACACAGGGAGGTGGCTGCAGCCTGCTAAAGTGGTGCCGAGGCTTTCCATGATCTTTTCAAGCAGCTCATACTTACCGTGCATTTTCCTTGGTGCTGAGGCTTTTGATCAGTGTCTTGGCAGAGATTCCCCCCACCCCCCCACCAAATTTCATCAGGCCGTTCCCTCCCTGGTTTCTTTTTTCCTGCTGGGGCGGGCCAGTGTGGAGGTGTGTTGGCATGTGTGTGAATATTCATCAGATCGGTGCATACATTTGTTGCCCCCATTGCATTGCATTTGCTCTCACTTCTTCTGTAACGCTGGCCAGTGAATTTCACAGCTCATGAAAGAGAGACACCCACACACATCAGAGGAGACAGGAATGATTTTTGCAAGTGCTGATCAAGCTTCCCCCTCCCAAAGTCTGCCAAGACACCCCAAACCTGACCTGCAACAGCCTTGCTATTTCCAGGCCCGGGTCCCCAGCAGATCTGCCAACGCATCTCAGTTCTGCTGTAAAGCATTAATGCCAAGGTGCCCAAACTGTGATCCAAGGAGCCCTTGCTGGTGGGCTGGGGAAGAGCTGGCTGGTCTCGTGATATTGGCTCCTCCTCCTCATATCCAGCTGCTAAACTGCATGAAAAGGAGCTAAAAATACATTACGTTCCTATCGTTACTTCTCCATGGAAGCGACTGCTGTCATGGACCCCGGCGTAGGCTGTGATCCTGAGTGGGAAGGAAGGTAGCCCACAACAACCCAGCTAGGGAAGGAGGGTCCTAGGAGAAGCTCTCTATTCAAAGGTGTCTCACTCTATGAGAGGGGCTGGGAACCCCTGTATTACATTCTGGCGCAGGATCCGGAACTGTAGTCAGAAACGCTGCCTCAGTAGCTCCCAGCTAATGCCCACCACAGAGCCAGCCTTTGTATTCTAGCGCTGAGACCCCGTGAGGGAGGGGTGCAACCATCAGCTGCTGCTAATCAAGCAGGTGCATCAAGCTAGTGAGAGACAAAAACACAGGAGCAGGCCCCTGTGAAGGAAAATAACCCCTTGGGCGGAACGGCCTGCACAACTTCAGCTCGGACTGGAACAAAGATGTCCACGTCAAGTGGCCAGTGGTTTAGGAAATATGGAAACCTGGGAAATATGGCTGCTGCAGGGACTCCCCAGCTGCTGCGGAAAGCCAACGGACTGACCGGTGGGATTGCTGCAGAGAGTGTTTTAGCATTTCAGTAGCCTCCCCGGTTACCAGGCACTCAAGTTGCAGAGCAGTTCCCACAGCAACTGGTTTTGGGGGGATATAAGCCTTTAAAAACAGAATCAGTGAAAAGTGACCTCCAACTGGCATGTCCACTTTGCTCTGTAAATGTATCAATTGCATATTCAAATCTGTGCAAGTATAGGGTGAGGAACTGATCGAGTGCAAGTGAGCCTAACGACACATGGCCGTCTCAGGGAGCATGTGGCAAGCGATAATAGTATCTGTAGAATGTTTTTAATCTTCAAAGCACTCTATAGACATTAGTCCAGCAGGTGGATAACCATTATCCCCATTTTACAGATGGGGAAACTGAGGCACAGAGCAGGGACATGATTTGCCCAAAGTCAGAGAGAAGCCTGTGCTCAGTTCCCTTCCAGAACAGCCCCAGTGGGAACTGCTGGATGCTAAGCACTTCTGTAAAATGGGCTCAGGATACTCACCCCGTCTTGCCCATCACTTTGAGGGCTGCGGATGGAAAGCGTGATGTAAGGGCTGAGTTCTTATTTACCACTGCTGCTGCAAAGTGGTCACATGATGCCCAACGCCTCCTAATGGCTCATTAGCACACCAGGAAGTGACGCTCCGTGTAACCAGATCACATGAAAGCTCCCAAAAGAATCACTGCGCAGATGCCGAGGAGGAAATCTCAATTAGCTGGAACCTCTCAGTCATTTTACAACCCACTGCTCTGAAAACACATGCTACAGTGAAACCATAGTAATAAACAATACTAGCTGGTACCTATACAATGCCTTGCCTCAGAGAGATGCAACCCATCCCTACGAGGCAGGGAGGTATGTCTATTTTACAGATAGGTTAAGTAACTTGCCCAGAGTCGCAGAGCAAAAACACAACCTCAGAGTCCTGCCTTGCGATCTCAGCATTCAGCAGAACACCTCTTCTGTCACTGGAGTGCTATGGGAAGAGCAAGCTTCTGGCCGGCTTCAAGGAGCCCGGGAATTTGGTTTTTTGTGGTTACCATGTCCGGCACCTGAGGTTCATGTGGTTTGCTGAAATCCCCAGCTCCAGGGGCCGTGTACATGCATGAGAATCTCAGCTTTCCTTTTTCTAAATAAGGAAATGTCCAGCCCTCGTGTTTGCAGAGAAAAGCTTGGAAAGTGCTTCCAACCGAAAGCAAAACCAGAAGGCAAACAAAATGGATTATTTTCATAAAATCTCCTGATTTTTAAGCCAGTCTCATGATTATGGGGGGGGCTGACTGGTGATTTCCAGTGTCATCCACACTGCACATGGCACCTGTAAAACTGCGGGGGGGATTGGGGAAGATCCTGGATTGCAAACCTTCCAAAGAGGATATCCCATCTGCTTTGGAAGCTTGGCCTGCCAAAGAGGAGAGAGCAGGGGAATACAGGCTCCTGGAGCCCTGCGGGTTTGGGTCCTTTGAGGAGCAGAGCCGCTGGCTGGCCAACAGAAGCAGAACTGTAGCCTGTGAGTCTGGACGGTAAGTCTGAGGGTGTCATCTTGGGGAAGGCGTCTGGGAGGAACAGCATGATAATGCCCTCCTCTAGTCTAGTTCCTTCCACCCACAGTGCTTGATAAATTAATGCATTGAGTCTCACATGGCCCTTGTGCCCTCCATTTCAGTGAGGGGGAAATGGCGGCATGGAGAGGTGAAGTGACTTGCCCTGGGGCTGCACGCTAAGTCAGTAGCAGAGTCTGGAATTGATCCAGCCCTGTGCTTTAACTGCAAAACCCTCCTCCCCCTCTTTGATGTCCCTCTCTGAACTCCAGCATTCCACGCAGGCTAAACATTTGGTGACTGGCGGCTGCAGAGAACAACAGCCCGAAGGAACAATGTGCCATCTGGCTAATGTGTCCTAGAAAAGCAGGGTCCCTGATCGAGGGAGCCAACAGCCTAGGGAGAAGCACCTCAGAGCTGGACCCAGGGGAAAGCACAGATACGAGTATGGAGCAGCAAAAGTTCTGCCAAACCAGCTGGAACAGATGGCGGGAACTGACGGAGGTGGAGCCGGGGGAGGCAGGCCGGAGAGGAGCCCAGCCACCACCTTGCACATTGGGTTGAGGACTGAATCCTGCCTGGTTAAGATGGATGAGCTGCTTAGGAAAGGGGAGCACACTCGATAATGCTCACAGAGGAGAGGCCTGCGTGAATCCCATGGAAAGGTGGAGCGGCCCAGCACCGCAGGGTTCTAGGCTGGAAGGAAAGATGTCACCTACACCACGTTCCCCCCCACACACCCATTTCAATGGTAACATGTTTCCTGGGGGTAGCATAAGGGGAGGGTGGTACCCAAGAGACCATAACAGAGTCTGCAACAGCAGCAGCTGTCCTGCACCTGTTTGCCATGGATCACCCTCAGCTCTTAGATCAACTCATGCAGCCCCCTTGACTGAGATTCTAGGGGTGACACGTGACGTGCATCCAAGAGCAGAGCGTGGCCCAGTGATATCCCTGAATTGCAAGGGTAATTTCAGCAAAAACCTCCTGCCACAGACACAGCCCACTAGACTGCACTGCCTCTAGGGGCCTGTCTGCACTGTGAGCAGGAGGACATGCAGGCGTACCCGAGCCGGCTTGGATCAAGCCAGCTCACTAAAAACAATGGTGTAGCTGCAGCAGCATGGGCGAGCCACCTGAGTACATCACCCGGGGCCTGGGCAGGACCGTACTCAGGTGTGCCGCCACGTGCACCGCTCTGGCCATGCTGCTATTTATAGCGAGCCGGCTTGATCCAAGCTAGCTCAGGTGTGCCAGCATGTGCTGCAATTCCACCTCCTGACTGCAGTGTAAACAGAGCCGAAGCCAGCTGGTCTGCTCTGTTCTCTCCTACAAACCCCTCTCCTCCATGGTGGGCCATTTTAGTGAGCAGATTCTGGCATGCACGGATCAACCCCCCAGCCCAGCACTGGCTGCAACCACAAACCCGCCACTCTTGGAGTTAACCCCGATCGGTGGGGGGGGGGAGGGGCCCAGGGAACAAAGCCACCAGGCCATACAAGAGACACCATAGTGACAAGCGCGGATGCAAACTTTTTGCAGAGAGAAAGGGGGGAGAAGATGTGGAATAAGCAGAGAAGCAGCTCAGGGATTACATGAGCATTATGCAACACAGTCGCCCGGATCTGTCAGCACTGAATAGCTCGCGTGGTGATGGGGGGTGGAAGGAGAGGAAGGAGGTGGTGAGGTGGGAAGCTGAAGTGCCAGTTACATCTTTTTCACATTGCTGCAGCTTTGACTCATCAAAGATTTAAAAAAAAAATCCCTGACTAGTTTGGAAAGAGGATAAAGGGGAAGCAATGGCATTTCTGGGGCTTCCCATTTGGGGTGGCAGATGGGATGGCAGGAGAAGAACGCCTCTCCCTCCCCCCCAGGAGTGCTTCATTTCAGGCCCTGATGATGCCGTTCAGCAATGCCTGGGGCACCATGCAGAGGCTGCGCACAGCTGAACGGGTTGCAGACAGGTGCCGTGCATTGGGACTCTGCTGCCAGGGATCCTAGCGGGGACGGCCCAGCACTCCCCTGCGTGGCCGAGCCCAGCTCAGGGTCACACCGGCAGCAGCCCCATCCTCCAAAGGGAAGATATAAGAACGGAATCTCCAGACCTCCCAGAAAGCTACTTATGGCTATGGCGTGAAAGTGCTGAGGGTGGATTTAAAACAAAGAAAGGAGGAGGCGGAGGAGAAGGGACTGGTCGATTTCATGACTAATGCCATTTATAGTTACTGGAGTTAGTGAAGTCCTGCCATCAAGTCTCCTGTGTCAGCCTGAACTGATAGCCAGAGAGATTGGGGAGGAATTTTCCACTAGGCTCAGCACAGCACACTCGGCCAGGGGAGCGGGGGGGGACAATTCCCCATCCTCTGAAGCAGAGCACTGGCCTTGGCTCAGGGACAAAGGTCCGGTCCAGGGCAGCAACCCCTATATTCCACAGCACACAGTGACTCTAAGCCACCAGCGGGAAAGACTTTAGCATGGGAGCAGCGTGCAAGCCCAGGACTTCTTCAGCGCTGAGGCGTGTGCAAGGCTACAAAATGCTGGGGTGAGACCCATGGGTGTGACCACTCCCCACACCCCACTGGATTCAAGGCCTTAATGTCCTCCCGATCGCCTATGGCCGGCTGGGAGCTGGTTTGAGCCTGAGCAGCAGGAGGGATGCTAGTCCCCTCGGGGCTGTTCCGGCAGCTGGAGATGATCTGTGCAGAGCAGCATTCCAGCCATGCCCCCATTCCCCTGACTACATCTTTTCTGTCGGGGCGGCAGCTAGGCGGGGGTGGCACAGACCGAGCTATGCCGGTCCTGCCCTCTATGGGGATTCCCCTGTGGCCAGAGAATCTCTGGGAAGCCAGCTAAGCCCGCGACGTGGCTGCTTTCTGCTGGTGGAGGAGTGCCAGAAGCGGTACCCTCCTCCCCAGTTCCAGGGGACAGCAGGGAATGCTGACGGTCTCGGGGCTTGGTCTACACGCTGTACTGGTGCGGCTGCGCTGCTGTAGTGTTTAGGGAAGATGCTCCCTATGCCGATGGGAGAGAGCTTCACCCTTCGGCGTAAGTAATCCACCTCCCCAAGAGGCAGTAGCTGTGTCGGTGGGAGAAGCCCTCCCATGGACATAGCGCTGTTAGCACCGGCGGTTAGGTCGGTAGTGTAGCCCACGCCTCTGTCTTGCATGTCGAGTTTGGGTTTCCCTTTCCTGAGCCGGCGCCGGGAGCCTTTTGCTTAGATTTGCTCAGACATTTGGGCAGAAAGACCCAGAGAGTCGTGCAGATCTTACAGAGACAACGTTCAACTACACTGCTTCCAATGTTTGGCTCCTCCCATTCCCACTCCCCCCACCATCCCCTGCCTCCCAAACACCTATGAGCTCAGAATGGGAAGAGGACCCCAGCTCCAAAAGGAGGGAAAGAGGGAACGTGTGTAACACTGGGGAGAAGCAAACCATTCATTCATGCGCCTGGCAAATTATATATCTGTAAAATCCAGGCGAAAAACTGGCTCATTAGCTGTCCCCTTAGTCACAGCCTCCAGTGGCAGCCTGGATGCATATGCACACATCGAGATGTTAGAATTAGCCGCTTTAGGAAAAGGTTAGTTTTAAATAGACAGTCTACCTCCTGCCTTCCATGCAACCCAGCGACGTACCCGAGGGACGGCTAAGAATAATCACCAAAGTTCTTAATTTGTTCGCTGGCACCTCCAGTGAACCTGGTTTATTTAGAGATTCCAGGGAGAGAAAAGGTTGCTTCCAAGCTTGAAAGTTCTGACCCTCTCCTCGGAGGCAAGTCGAGTGGATCTTTATGCGCAGTTTTCTTGGTAATATTCATAAGATTTATTATTATAATAGTAGCCCTTGGCAATCCGACAGGGCACATCCTCAGAGGAATGCAGAGCCCTTTACAGATGTGAAGTAAGCCTAACCTCATGGGAGGGCTGTCCCCATTTTACAGACACGGAAATTGGGGCACAAAAAGAGAGGTGAAGTGACTTGCCCACAAACACTCAGTGAGCTCATGGAAATGGAGCTCTATGGCCCAGTTTCCAGAGGTACCAAACAGCTGCAGCCCCGACTGGGTTTAATGGGAGTTGCGAAGGCTTCTCAAGCTCAGAAAAATCATGCCACTGAGGTCCTGACTCCCGGACCTCTGCTCTGAGCATGACATGTACTGCCTCTCTAGTTCCAATATACATAGTCACCAGCTTTCTGTATAATAGGGGAGAACAGCATGACACTACTACCCCTGATATGAAGAAGGTCATATGAAGAAGATCACGAGCTCCCTTATTCCGTCTCACAATGCAACAACAAGGGGACATTCAATGAAAACGAAAGGTGACAAATTCAAACCTGATTAAAGGTAAAACGCATTCCCAGAATGCACCACGAGACTGTGGAACTCATTGCCACCTGATGTAACTGAGGACTAGAACGCAGCAAGATTCAAAGAGGAACCGGACATTTCTATGGATAATAAGAATATCCAATTATAATAATGATGAATGCTCAGACAAAGCATTGAAAGGGACAGAAATCCTCATGCTTCACGATTTAGGCCAATTTCTAACCATTAGGGTTAAGATGAGACTTTCATGGAGGGGGCAAATTATCCCACATCTGCCTACTCTGGGGGTTCTTGCAACTTCAGAAGCATCTGGTGCTGACCACCGTGGGTATGTCTACACTGCAATTAAAAGCCCGCTGCTGGCCGGTGCCAGCTGACTTGGGTTCACAGGGCTCGGGCTAAGGGGCTGTTCAATTGCAGTGTAGATATTCAGGCTCGGGCTGCAGCCTAAGATCAGGGACCCTCCCACCTCACAGGGTCCTATGTGGACAGAGTCAGGTGAGAATAACCACACCTGGGAGGGGGAGAGAGAGAGAGAGAGAAAGAGAGAGAATGAAGGGATGCAAGGCTGTGGCTGCAGGTGTTGTAATATTATCTCTGTAAAGTGTTGGAATCAAATCTCTGACTTTAGGCAAAACACAGCCTTGTCTGGCTGGCAGGCTGGCTGAACACACTTCATTGCCAGCCATGTGCACGGACACTCCTGCTCCATTCACAACCTCAGCAGCAGAGTCTGAAATAACAAGGCAGTCACATACCACAAGGGTTCAGATTACAATGGGAAAGAGAGCAATTTCCCTGGGGGAAAGGGCGGGAAGATCTGCCATTTCTCATCAGTACAACTCACAGATAACTAGAAGGATTGCAGGGGAGAGGAACCGGGAAGACCTTCCTCTGCAATTCGATGCAGGAAGCTCCTAAGTGCAAAATCCAGTTTTATTTTAGATGACTGGTCACTTGAGCCATGTTGTCATAGCGATGCGCATCGCGCGGTCTCTTCGTTCCAGCCACTGGCCCCGGTCCAAGGAGCCCAGAGTTTGGAGCACGATCCAAGCGCCACAGAGTATGCCACAGAAATAGCCTATTATAGAATTGCCAACCCTCCAGGACTGTCCTGGAGTCTCCAGGAATTAAAGATGAATCTTTAATTAAAGAGTGTCATGTGATGAAACCTCCAGGAATATGTCCAACCAAAATAATCCTCTGTGTAAATGATCTCTGCTCTCCCCTGGGAGAAGTTCCCAGCCCTTAGTTCTTCTTGATCCTGGCCAGTTCTCTCACTGGCCAATCTGGATGTGCAGAAAGGTTCAACCAGGCTGAGCACACACGTGATTTGCAATGAGGTTTGGTGCTCTGCACCTGCCATGTCAGTGGGCTCTGCCTATCCTCTTCAATGAAGCGCAAAGAGGGGGAAGCTCTAGTGGCTGGAACAGCAGGAACTGCCAATCAGGACTCATGGCTTCTCAGGACTCCTTTCCATGTCAATGAATTTACTGCTTCAGTGAACTGTGCCTCAGTTTCCCCATCTGTAAAATGGGGGTGTTCATAGTTCCTGGTTTCAAAGCAGGGGGTGGGGAGGACTAATGGTTGTAAAGGATTTTTGAGCCATTTGGTTGAATGGGACTTTAGAAGAGCAAGCCATTGCGCTATTCTAAGCCCCCTCCCCCTCTAAATAGGCGTGAACCTGCATTATTAAAGCTGGAAATGAACAATGCACTCAGATCCCTGCTACTGAATAGTACACGGACCCCTCAGCAGGGTGGGGCTCTACATAGCCCAAGAGCCACATGGAACCCGCACTCCGCCCTAAAAATGTGATCATGGCCACACACTTCAGATAGCTGGGGAGGAAGGCAAAGATAATCAGCTGCATTTTTTTTTTCCTGCTGGCAAACACAGGCAATTTCCCTTCTCCGGCCAAGGCAAGGGAGAGCCCAGTGCAGCACAAGCTAACAGGGCTGGGTGCATTCAGTTCCAACGACAAAAACCACTCATTTCGATGCAAATGAGGTGCAGCCCTCCGGCTCCGGGGTATGGCCGAGGTGTCAGACTCTCTGCTCTCAATGCTACACGGACGTGCACAGCAACCTGGCCGCTCCCGGGCAATGCTACAGGCGGAGCCCTCTTGTTGGTGAGAAGCAGACTAGGAAGCTGGGCTCTCTGGAATTTTTTACTTTGGTGGGGGGGGGGAATCTTCCGCACCCCACCCCTGATTATTTTGACATTCTACCCCAGCAGGTTGAGCTGTTGCAACAACCCAATGACACTGCAGCGACCGCCAGCACTGAGAATTTCAGGGGCTTGCCTTACAGGGAGCTGTCACTATCCGATACATGGTGGAGCTGGGGCCGTACAGTCCAAGGCACCGCTGTTTAGTGTCAGACTTTTCTCCTTCATGTGTCCCAGTGAGCTGTAAGTCACGTTGTCATGCAACATCTCAGTGGACAAGATTTCTAACCTAAGGGTGCCCCTCTCCCAT
Source organism: Natator depressus (assembly GCF_965152275.1). Taxonomy (NCBI): domain Eukaryota; kingdom Metazoa; phylum Chordata; order Testudines; family Cheloniidae; genus Natator; species Natator depressus. The sequence goes on along the minus strand of NC_134249.1, from coordinate 15,257,584 downwards.
CTACCCCACCCCACTTGCTCACTAAGAGTTTATGAGTCAAGACCGCAAAGAGCACCTATCACACTGATTATTACACCTATTAGCAGGCCAGGTTAAGGCTCAGACACCACAGTGATGGACACCAATATAAAAACCTGGTAGGGCTTAGACCACTTTAAGGGTTGGACTCTCAAAAGCGCTCAGTGGTGGCCAATCTCTGCTCTGGTTGGAGCACAGGGGAGCTTTCCTACTGATTGCAGCGGGAGCGGAGTTAGCCTACACCGAGTGCTTCTGCAGGTCCCTCTGCTCCCCGTAAGCTCTTTGTACTATTTGCTTTAGCTCTTCAGTAATAGCCAGGAGCCAGGGGCCAGTGGGAGCAGGAGCCTGGCCTAGTGCCCACCGGACTGCAGAGGGAGAAAGTTGGCGGACCCTGGACTTGAGGTGTGAGTATTGGTAAGTCACTTGGGGTACGGCTACATGGAGCATCCATGAGCACTACGGGAGTGTGACGTGTAAAGCACACTCATGTGTGCTGCATTAATTGGTCCGTGTAGACTTGGCTGGGGGTGCATTAAAAGTTCTCTAGTGCACTATAACATAGTGGGGTTTCAAACAGCACTTCTTCGTGTGCACCAGCAAGGTACACACGGACCAATTAATGCACCCCATGTTAGTCTGCTTCAGAAACCACATTCTTGTAGTGCACATTACCCCACTATGGAAACAAGCCCTTAGTCTGTCCGTGCCTCAGTTTACCCATCTGTAAATTGGGAACAATGCTCTCCTAATTCACTCACATCTGTAATATGCTTTAGGGTCCTCATATGGAAGGTACTATAGACCTGCAAATATTTTCCTCTTATATTTGGTTATTCCCAGCTCTGGGTACTAATACAAAGTATTTTAAACACAACACTAAAAAGGTACCACAATTATTATTCATATTACTGTAGCATGTAGGAGCCCTGGTCACACACCAGGACCTTCTTGTGCCAGGTGCAGTGCGAACACAGAAAAGACAGTCCCTGTCCCAAGGAGAGGACAGTCTTATTTAACAATAAATTCTATCATGTTCCAGTAATCATTTTTCTCGGATATTGCAGAGTTGCAGTATATTATTCCTCTGACACTGCAGCCTCTTGCAGTCTCACGAACTGGCTGAACAATATTGAATTTCACAATTGTTCCACAACCAAAGAAAAGGGGACTGACTTACTGCAAACCCACTAAGCCAGTTTTAAGTAGCTCGAATTCTTTAGGTCAAAATTATTTGCCAGACGCACATTGGGGTCTGCTACTTAGAGGTGCTGAGCACCCACCACTCCAACTGAAGTCAATGGGAGCCGTGGGCACTCAACCCCTCTGAAACCCAGGCCGCAGGTGCAGGGTGGGGTCAGAGTGGGCACAAAATTGGAAAGTGTGGCTGTTACTCACTTTCAGGGCTCAATAAAAGCCTGGTTTCAGAGTAGCAGCTGTGTTAGTCTGTATTCGCAAAAAGAAAAGGAGTACTTGTGGCACCTTAGCGACTAACCAATTTATTTGAGCATGAGCTTTCGTGAGCTACAGCTCACTTCATCGGATGCATAAAAGTGGAAAATGCAGTGAGGAACCTAAAGGCCTGTGGTTTCTCCTTGCCCAGCCCCCTCTTCACTCACGCCTTGGCATGCCCTGCTGCCTAGAGCAGGTTACAAATGGCGCAAGATGCTAATGGAGGGATTTTATAGCTCACGCGTGGCTCCTGCGGAGACAGGAGGCCTTTGTACCTAGCTGAATAAACTGCAGTTCATTTCTCATCTCGCTCTTGGCGTGTCAATTCTCAGAGCTGTTTCATTTGTTCCACCTCATTCTTTGTGAGGCAACCCCCTTACTAGCCCTGGGAGAACTGGAGTGAGGGGTTCAATCTTGTCCACGAAGATGTTGCACGACAACGTGACTTACAGCTCACTGGGACACATGAAAGAGAACAGGCTGACACTAAACAGCGGTGCCTTGGACTGTACGGCCCCAGCTCCGCCATGTACCAGATAGTGACAGCTCTCCTGTAAGGCAAGCCCCTGAAATTCTCAGTGCTTCCCACTGCACTGCAGTCCCCTTTGTTCTGTGGCGGCTGAGTGCTCTGAATTCTGATTAACCGCCCTGCACGAAGTACGACAGCGTGATGTCCCGATGAGTGCCGACTCGCTGCTTCGGACAGAGCCTGGATCTCTATCCTATGCACAAAAGAAGCTAGTTCATTTGAAACTCCTCAGATAAAGTTCCCTGTCCCACTCTTTCATGCTTTGTGTGTCTACATTGGAGAGCGCTGGGGAGCCTACTTAACCCTCACCTGACTCACCTGTGAGCTGCGGATCAAGCCCACAGCAATACAGTCTGGGATAGAGTGTCACTAAAGCTAAGATTTTGTCATGGAGGTCATGGAAGTCACAGAATCCATGAGTTCAGAGACCTCTGTGACATTTTTGCTTCAGCCCTGGGTGGTGGAGCAGGAGCTGTCAGCCGGCACCTCCCCCACACCCCACAGCTCCCAGCCGCCAGGGGCGACAGGGACCCCTGTAGCCCCAAGCTGCCACCGCGGGCAGCAGGGACCCCCACAGCTCCAAACTGTGGGAGGCGGGGGGATCCCACAGCTCCCAGCCAGCACAGGTGGCAGGGGGACCCCAGAGATTCCAGTCCTGTGGGAGTGCGGGGGGGAACCCTGCAGATCCCAGTTGCCCAGGGCAGACCCCACAGCTTCAAGCTGCTGCTGGCAGCAGGGGGGATCCCATGCTCTCAGCCATGCTTGAGGGGGGGAACCCTGGAGCCCCTGCAGCGCTGGGTGCTGGACCTTCCTCCTTCCCCATTTTGCCATAGTTATTTTTAATAAAAGCCAGGGACAGGTCACAGGTTTCCATGAATTTTTGGTTATTGCCCATGACTTGTTTGTAACTTTTACTAAAAATAACTGCAACAAAATATTAGCCTTAATTGTCACCAAGGAGACTAGGCACCTCCTGGGAATGAAGAAAAGTGTCTTCAGGGATTTTCCTTCAAAAGCCTAAAGCATATCTGTGCTGTTTCTCTCCCCATCTCCCTCCGCAGCATGCTGGGCTCTGATCCAAAGAAAACTGATTTTTTAAAAAGATTCCAGAGGCGATCCTGGCAATTACATGCTGGTCAGGCTAACTTCAGTACCAGGCAAATGGGTTGAAACTATAGTAAAGAACAGAATTCTCAGACACGTAGATGAACATGATATGTTGGGGAAGACTCAGTATGGCTTTTGTTAAGGGAAATCATGCCTCACCAATCTATTAGAATTCTTTGAGGGTGTCAACAAGCATATTGACAAGGGTGAATCAGTCAATATAGTGTACTTGGACTTTCAGAAAGCCTTTGACAAGGTCTAACACCAAAGGCTCTTAAGCAAAGTAAGCAGTCACGGGATAAGAGAGAAGTCCTCTAATGGATCAGCAACTGGTTGAAAGATAGGAAACAAAGAGTAGGAATAAATGGTCAGTTTTCACAATGGAGAGAGAGAGATAAATAGTAGGGTCCCCCAAAGATCTGTCCTGGGACCTGCGCTGATCAACATATTCATAAATGATCTGGAAAAGGGGGTGAAAAGTGAGATGGCAAAATTTGTAGCTGATACAAAATTACTCAAGTTAAGTCCAAAGCAGACTGTGAAGAGTTACAAAGGGATCTCACAAAACTGGGTGACTGGGTGACAAAATGGCAGATGAAATTCAATGTTGATAAGCGCAAAGTAATGCATATTGGAAAACACAGTCTTACAAAATGATGGGGTCTATATTAGCTGTTACCTCTCAAGAAAGAGATCTTGAGGTCATTGTGGATAATTCTCTGTAAACATCTGCTTAATGTACAATGGCAGTCAAAAAAGTGAACAGAATGTTAGGAACCATTAGGAAGGGGATAGATAATAAGACAGAAAATATCATAATCACACTATATAAATCCATGGTACGCCTACACCTTGAATGCAGAGTGCAGTTCTGGTCGCCCCATCTCTAAAAAGATACATTAGAATAGGAAAAGGTGCAGAGAAGGGCAACAAAAATGATGAGGGGTATGGAACAGCTTCCACATGAGGAGAAATGAAAGACTGAGACTGTTCAGCTTGGAAAAGATGACCAAGGGGGGATATGATAGAGAGCAATAAAATCATGACTGGTGTAGGAGAGAGTGAGTATGGAAGTGTTATTTATCCCTTCACATACACAAGAACCAGGGGTCACCCAATGAAATGAATAGGCAGCAGGTTCAAAGCTAACATAAGGAAGTATTTCTTCACACAGCGCACAGTCAGCCTGTGGAACTTGTTGCCAAGGAATGTGGTGAAGGCCAAAAGTATAACTGGGTTCAAAAAAGAATTAGGCAAGTTCATGGAGGACAGGTCCATCAATGGCTATTAGCCAGACGGTCAGGGATGCAACCCCATGCTCTGAGTATCCCTAAATCTCTGACTGCCAGAAGTTGGGATTGGATGACAAGGGATAGATCACTTGATAAATTGCCATTGCTCTGTTCATTCCCTCTGAAACATCTGGCACTGGCCGCTGTCAGAAGACAGGATACTGAGATAGATGGACCATTGGTGAGACCCAGTATGGCCGTTCTTATGTTCCTGTGTACCAGAGCTGGAAGCTTGGGTGAAGAGGGTCCTTTAAGAACAAAATGCATCTGGATCAGTTGTATTTGGGAGGCAGGTGCTCTACAGGAAGGAACACAGGATTTGGACTCCCAGATTCTAATCCCTGGCCCTGCCAATGACTCACTTGGACAAGCCATTTCAGCCCTGTGCCTCAGTTTCCCCATCTGTAAAATGGGAATGAGGCTCACTCACTGCCCGCAGGTTAACGTTTAGCACAGCACCTTGAACACATGGAGGGCTATACACCTGCAAAGTCACTTCAGAGCAGAACCCCCAAGCAACCTCTGCCTTCCTAACCACTCCTCTTTCATGGACAAAGGAATCACTGATAGTCTGGGGTACTCTATCAAACAGCTATTAAGTCTTGTGCAGTCAAGAATTAAACACGACATTCCATTCAGAGCATGAGCACAAGGCCCATCCTGCCTTAAAGCCCAACTACTTTGGACACTGGTGTGACGTGTCAGTCAATATTCTTCATGAAAATATGCTTATGATATGAATATGACATAACTGAGACAGACTTTACGCAAGATGGCTCATGTGAGATATCACTGGAAAGGTTCTGATTTACTGAATGTGATTATCCTGTTTCTGTGCCTGTATCATTTCTGTATCTGAAGTTAGGAATATTGACGATGTATTTGTATTTCAGCTATGCTACTCTGGGTGACGCCCACAGCTGACACTTCAGGTACAACAATGGAAAAGCCAGACAGGGCAGACAGCCAGACAGTGAGGACAATGGACTGTGAAAAGCTTGGCCTTCCTGTGGACGCTCCATACTGCCACTGACTCATGGACACTGTGATACAACAGGGTCAGGTGGTCTTGTCACCTGATACTAAAACATTACCTGGGACTTCTTGTAACTTTCCCCTGTAAGGGAAGAGGGGTTAAGTTTGGGAAACAAAGGATTCCCACCTTATGTAAATCCTATTTACGGCTGGGGAGGAAGGCAAACAGGACTCCTCCTCTCCATGGCTTGTCAGCCCAAGAAAAAAGACTGCAAAAGGGAAGGCAAGGGAGGAGTCCAGATTGAGACAGGGATCCAGTCTGAAAAGGAATATAACTGCCTGCAACAATATCTAGGGTGAGAAATACTATTTGTAACCAATTTCTTTAGTGAAACCAGCTTAATTTGAGTGTTTGATTTCGTTTGCTTAGTAATCTGCTTTGTTCTGTTTGTTACCCCTTTTACCACTTAAAATCTGCCTTTCATAGTTAATAACATTTGCTTTGTTTATTATTAAACCCAGGTTCTGTAATTTCTAACGGGGGGCTAAGAAGTGTGCACACCTGTCTCCACATTGAGGGAGGAGGGTGAATTTCATAATAGACCTTTGGGTCTGCACTCCAAGGGAAGCAGACATCTGAGTGCTGGAGAAAGTTCCTTAAACTGAGTCTTAGAGCTGATCTGCAGCTGGGTGTGGCCCTGCCTGTGTGTGTGTTAGAGAAGGCTTTAATAACCTGGCTCAGCAAGACAGGTTAAAGGGGGCCCATGCTGGCAGAACAGGTAGACTCAGTGGTGGTTCTCAGCATATCAGGTGGCTTCCCAAGGGGTCCAACCTGTCACAACTGTTTTCCAAAAAAAAGAGGAAAAGCTTCCAGAACTGCAACAGACACTGCCAGCTCTTGGCAAGCACTATAACCCTGCACTACTGAGGTCAATGGGAGTTCTTCCATTCGCTTGCATGGGAGCCGGATCAAACCCTTAGGCAGGGGAGCAATAAGGACAGGGGTGTTTACATGAGGAAGAAGCCAAAGCATCAGGGAGCTAAGAACCAGCTGATCTGTGACAACTCCTAGCCTACAGAGGTCTATCCTCCCTGCCAGTGGGCCTGACCAGCTCAGCAGAAGGCCCGTTTTGTGCTGACAAAGAGAAGAAATGGTCAACTCTCCGAGAAGCGGTGTTAGAGCATGTGAATCCCCAGAGCATTGCTGCCTACTTCACATCCAGCCTGCAGAGACAATGAACCTTGGCTCTGAATGCTGCTGCCATTGCCTTGATCTTCCCCTTCCTACTGATGTGGCGTGGGGACAAATTCTGCCCTGATATACACCCCCCTGCAGCCTTATCGGCATCAGCAGGTTTGTACGGACTGGGAGCGAGGCCCACGGAGTACAACACTCGGTATAGCATTTGAAAGGCAGCGTCCCGTTCCATTCATGTACAGCATGAGCTGTAAAATACAGGTCAGCCAGGCCACTAGCTCAAACACAGGGGCTCTGAACATCAAGCACCTAAAGCCTGGCCTAGGCACCTACTCTCTTAATTTTCAGAGACAGTGAACCCTCACAGCTCCTACGGATTCCAGCGGGAGCTGCAAATGCTCAGCACCTCCGAAAGTCAGGTCCCTTTGGTTGAGGTGACTTGATTTGTGTGCCTGACTGTAAAGTATTCAAGGTTTGACTTTCAGAGGCAGTGCATTCCTGCACCTCCCCGAGGGTGTCAGCAACCTCTAAAACAGACAGTCATTCTGCAAGACTTCCAGTGACAGCGGATCCAGTGCAGGTGCTGTGCACCGGGAGACTCTTTTACAGTGTTGCTTTATAGCTTTCTGGCTTATTGAGTTCTCCCCGCGTCCTCCAAAGCCTCCACTGACTGCCCCATTGAGTGCACAGAGAGAAGGATTCCTGCTGCTTAACTCAGTCATGATGCCTTTAAAGGCATCTGTTTGTTAAGGAGCTTTATAGCCCTTTTCTACTCTGGAAAGTGCCTACGCAAAAATGACACTTACTTACTCAGCAGATCCCTGCGTATGGGCTCACAGGTAGTTACTTCTGTGACAAAAATAAGTTTCTTGCTCCTTTTTACTTTGAGTAGCCCTGCAGAACTAACACAGCCACAGGACAGGGATCGGGATGCCATCTCTTCTCAAGCATCCTGAACAGGATTGCTAAGGAAGCCAAATTCTGCCCTCAGTTACTCTTGTGCAGGGCTGTAGAAGCTGGAAGGGAATGAGCCTGTGAAGGTATTCTGGGAGATGTAATCTGAAGACGAAAGCATCATGCAGGTGTGGGGAATTGCTGGAGGTTATGTGTAATTTAGAAAGAAGCCATCTTGACGCTCAGAGGCCAGGCTGAGTTTGAGAGAAGCCAACATTTTACTGATAAGGAATCTGATCCTGCCAGCCTCGCTTCACATCCAGCGGTACCAATGGGCAGCCCTGCTGGAGGTATCACCTAAAGCTTGTCAACATTTTCTGACTTTCAATTTGTCACCAAAAGTTCAAATTTCTACAAAAAAAACCCCCAGAGGATGTATTTTACACCAAAAGTTGTCATGGAAAACTTCCCCGGTTTTTTGACCAGCTCTCGTTCTCCCCGTTGTGAATAGGAACGGCAGAACCGGGGCCCCAGATGAGTACTTCTGTTCAGGAGCCATCAACGTAATGAACATGGATCTAGATGGCAGAACCCCACGAACTTCCTTTTTTCCAGCTCTTTCTTTTATTGATTATTTTGGGGAGGAGACATTTCACCATGTTGCAGGGCAAGAAGAGTTCTCGCTTGGCTAAGAGCACACTGAATCGAAGGATGTGTCTACACTGGGAAACTGACCAGAACAGCTACTGCAGAACCAGCAGTTACACAATGGTTATTTTGGAATAGCTATAGCCCTTTACATTCACCCTCTACCTCATTCTGGAAGAATTCTTCCCATGTAGAAAAGCCTTAACTAGTGCTCTCTGGAGCGGAATCAACAAGCTGGACCATTAGTCTACAAAGCATCAGCTCCTGCTTATCATCTCTCTCACGATACAAGAGCGCTTCACTAAAGATAACACACCATGCTGGAAACTGAAGTGCACTTTAATTGTGTTTCTCTGCTCTCCACCGAGATTACAAATGTTATTATTTACAGTCAGATATGGGGCACGCAGGGCTCCCTAGATGTAATGGGCACACAATGGATAATCGCCTTGTTGAGAAACATCACATCAGGATGTCTTTTGTTTAGTGTCCAGATGCCTTGTCCTTAATCTGCCCCATGCATGAAATGAAAATCCCATTATCCCAGTCCAAAGGAAATCTCAGAAAAGGAATTCTCCCCAGCCCTGGAAGCACAGTGGGTTGCTGAATGCTACTGAGAACAGAATTACCATAATCCAGTTTGGCTGGTGTGACACTGGGACAGAATTCTTCCTGCTATACATGCCGAAATAGCTGCTGAGTTTTAAGCCAGCAGGATGCAAGAGTTTTTAAAAAAGGAAAAACAAGGCCCTTTCCGCCAGTGTGCCCTTCACTACACCCATAGGGCCTGCTGTCCAGAGCCGCTGAGCACTCTCAACTTCACTTCACGTCTGTGGGAGCTGCAGGTGCTCAGCACTCCTGAAAATTAGGTCTCATCATCTTTTCTCCCACATCCCCAACCTAGAATAATTGCCACAGTGGAAGGGCTGCACCAAGGTCCAGATCCTGTTACCCTTATCCACAAGAAGAGTCCCCCCTTGCTTGCACGAGTAAGGGCTAGAGGATTGAGGCCCACTCTCAAAGGAATATTCAGATGTTGCCCCCTGGGTTATGGTCATAATCCTTTCAAGCCAAATGCTACAGAAAGGGGGCTGGTATCCTGCTAACCAGGATATCTGGTTGCCCCATGCAAAGCAGAACCTCTCGTGGCTTCTGATGCTGAGAGGCCTTACAAAAACCAAGACAGTTTCCCAGGGGTGCACATGTCACCTTCATTAAAGAGACACACCACCACACTCACTCTCCAGCTGAGGCTCGTGAACCTTGATTCTCACCCACATTAGGCTTCATTTACCATGACAACCCGCAAAATGAAGAGGGTGGGATATCTGCACACGGCGCTGTCTTTAAGAGGACAAGAAAAGCTCTTTTCCTTGCTGGACCAAATTCAGCATGCCGCACACACCAGTCAGGCTGCATTGCGTAATTTAGGTGGGTTTTCAAGATAGTCTACTGATGAGCCAGCTGCCATAACCAACATGTTACAGGCATTTAAAGAAATGCCAAGGCAATGGACCTGATTCTGTTCTGGCTTGCTCTGCTTTTACACCCATCTACACCATCTCTGGCTTTGATGGGATAGTTTCTGATTGCTGCTGGAGACTCAGTGCCTGTGTATTTATTCCACGCAGGAGCTAACCCATCAAAGCTAGAGACGGTGCTAAGACAGGGCTTGGCAAGCTGAGTTTTTCGCTGATCACTTCGTTCCATTTCTTCCTTCTGCTGGGAGCAGATGGAATTTGATTTTTCACCTTTACCCAGAGCCAAGAGCGATGGGCTCTTGCACGTGCTGCGAGTGGAGGTGGAAAGGCACGAGCATTGCCGCCCACCACGTGCGCTGGAACACGGTGTGCAGAACGAGCACAGCGGGCATGGGATTTATGGCTGCACCACAGGGGAGCCCTTCAGCGGTGTTAAGAACCGCTCGCTCTCCCTTCACATTTGTCACTGTCTCTCATGCTCGGGCAGGCTCAGAAAGGTTTCAGCACTTGTTCGAATGCAGAGGTGAGCGTGTAACAGCATCAATGTCAGCAGTTACTTTGGAGGCAAAGCTCATTTATCCGGAAAACCGCAGCAGAGAAAACCTGCAAACACGGGTTGTCGCTTTTTTTTAAGCCACTCCATTAGTTATGCCGCTCTCTGAGAGTTTTGAAGCTGCCTAACATGCAGCATTATCCAGCTATTAAGCCATGTAGATCGTTCTTAGGAAGACTCTGAATCTCCCCGAGCCCCAAGATCTTCAGGGCTTTATGTCACAATGCATTGCACGCAACCTGACAGGGAGGGGAGGAGAGGGTGAGTGGGGCTCTGCAAACTGAGACCCCCCCCTTCTGCTACCAACCCTGGCTAACGTTGCCATCACATTTGGTTCTGCAGCGGAGCAAAAGATCATTGTGCCGGGCAGCCTGCCCCATGGTGTCTGCCTGCTGCGGCCAGAGGTAGGCCTATATTGCAATCCAACGTGACTGCAGCTCGGTCAGACGTACCCGTGCTAGTTACCGCCGATAAAAATGGCACTGTAGGTGCAGTGGCATGGAGCTCAGCGTGGGCTGTAGAATCCAGTGTGATGCTGGCAAACCAGGTGTCACCTTATGCCAAGGTGCCCATGCCTCACTTGGATACCGACAAACACAGAGCTGGAATTAGTCTGGCTCACCTGCATGTTAGTATTGTTAGAACAGGTATCAGAGCTACAAAAATGTGCTTAGTGTAAGTTGCTGCAGGCAATAATCTCCCTTACAACACCTGTCTCCCATATTGTAAGGAAATATTGAAACATGTGCATTGTAACCCTCTGTAACGATGCATACTACCAGAGAGGAAAGAGACATTAATCCACATGAAGTACTAGTCTCCACCAGGAGGTGTTATCTCCTGCCCAACAAAGGAAGGCCCATCAACACCAGATGAACTTCTGTGGAATGTCAGAGGACAAAAGACTCTCCCCAACCCCACGAAGAGAAGACATGCAAGTGAATTCTTCCCAACAGAATTAGCAACTGGAAGCAGAAGCGGGGAAGGAATAATAAGCCCTAACAAGAGAAACTGTATCTTTTATGCTGCTTGGACTCTGAGGGGCAAGGATTACTAAGCATAAACAGAAGATCCCCAGTGTTTGGCCTGCATTAGCCCTAAAGGACACGTAGAGCTTGCTTATCCTAATTTGTGCATATATATGTTTACCAGCCTTATTCTTGTAAATAACATTCATTTCCTTTTCCTAGTTAGTAAACCTTTAAATAATTTGTTACAGGACTGGCTACAAATCTTGTCTTTAGTGTGAGATCAAAGGTGCAATTGACCTGAGGTAAGTGACTGGTTCTTGGGACTGGGAGTAACCTGAATGTTGTGATTTTTGGTGTAAGGGACCATCTATCACAAAGGCAAGCTTGCCTAGGTGACAAGATAGACCGGAGTACCCAAGAGAACTGTCTGTGACTCCATGGTTAGGCTGTTAGAGGGCCTGAGGAGTTTACACTTGACGCTTGGTTGGTGAAATCTAAGTAGAGAACTCGCAGCCAATTTTGGGTTTGTGCTCTGCTTCTTAACGGTCTGCCCTGAGGTTGGTGTTGAACCACTGCAGGACAGCTTGACCCTCTGGGTACATATTTGATTGCTGAAGCCAGCATCATCACATCTACACTTTTATTTTTATCAGTGTTGTGTCCTCCTGAGCTGCAAACACACTTTGGATTGCAGTGCAGCTGAACCCCAAGGGTGGTCCTGAGTCATGAAAACACTTCCTGTCCAGTGGAGTTCAAAGAGCAGGTTAGGAACTAATACCCAGTACAGAAGAACCAGGCATCTAAGTAGCTGCACACAGAGCCTGGTGCCTGAACGAGGCAGAAATGGATTATGGGAAAGACTGTTGGGAACAGGAGCCACACCCTGAAATGACTTGTGTATGAGTCCTTTGTCTCATGACGCCTGCCTTTGCATCTCAGTTTAGCTAGCTTCCCGAGCAATACAACTCTGAAAAGAAACGGAGGCAAACACGCGCATACGGTGACACAAGATGCACACACTCAACGCAGCAGAGAGATCTGACTTGTCACTCAACGGCCGCATGCACACACCACTCAGGAGCTCACAAGAATCAGAAACACGGGGCTGGAAACTCACCACTGCTGCACCTCCTTCTCTGTAACTGAAAGAGAAAACAAGAAAGACAAGGGTTAAGCCATTTGGAGTCTTTTCCTCTGAGTTTTTTTCATTTTAAGCTGACTGGTTTCTATAGCATAGGTGACTTGATTGCAGTGCACAAGGACCTTCCTGGGGAGAAAATGCCAGCTGCTAAGGGGCTCTTTAATCTACTGCAGAAAGTCATCACAAGAACCAATGGCTGGATGTTAACGCTAGACAACTTCAAATTCAATAAGGCACAAATTTTTAGCAGTGAGGGTGATTAACCATTGGAACAAACTACCAAGGGAAGTGGGAGGATTCTCCATCTCTTGTCTTCAAATCAAGAATGGACGCTTTTCTGGAAGATGCTTTAGCCAACTAGAAGGTACTGTGCTCGAAACTGGGGTACCTGGATGGAAGTCAGTGGCCTGTGATATACAGGATGTCAGATGAGATGATCTAATGGTCCCTTCTGGTCTTAAAATCTTTGAATCTATGAGTACTTTTGCTACTTTAAGGCTTATTACATCATGTCAGTTAGCAAAACTTTCTGGGCCAAATACTCAGCTAATGCAAACCAGGAGTTCCACAGGTTTACATTGTGCATCACCAGTTTATGCCAGCTGAGGATCTGGCCCTGTGTCTCCCCCTCTTGCAGCATAAGGTGAAGGCTGACATAGAGGAGGCCACTAAACAAACAGGAATTTCTTTCCAGTGCATCTTGTGCCATGACACGGCAAGTTAAAAAGTACCTGCTTCTTCTTCAATCTCAACACATTAAACACACCCCCCCCGCAACAGACAGATAAATGGCCTCCCTCCCTGTTCAGCGCTACCCCATCTGCCAACATGCTGACTTTAAGAGCTGTCTGTCTGTGCCAGGTTCCTTCATACCCGTTGTCTTAAATGCCATTGTCACATTTCTTCCCTGCTGACTAGCTAAATCTCCAAAGAAAGTGCTCACTGATGGTTTCGAGATCTTTTGATGCCTTTGCTTGTCATACCTCTTTTTCTCTTAATCTGAAGCTTCAGAGCTGACTCCCTCTGGGTTTTGATGAGCAGCGCGTGTGAAGATCCCATTCCTTTTCTTGCCTTCCTCCCCCCCAAGTCCTATTTTTGTTGCTCAATTGTCATGCGGTCCTCTTCAGCTGTGCACAGCCTTCCGCAGCTCTCTCACTGCAGGCAAATACACTTAACGATATGGCTTCTACCACAGCACAGGGGCAGAGAGGAAGGAGGGGCTTGTGGACAGAAGGGTTCAATTCCTGGTTCTTGTGTGACCCTAGACAAGTCACTTAGCCAAGCTGTGCCTCTGTGTTAGCCCATGTGAAACATGGAATTAATACTTCCCTTACCAGACTGTGCGAGGCCTAATGCACAAATGCTTCTAAAGTGCTTTGAGTTCCTTGGACTAAAGAAGAACATTATTTTCTATTGCGGCAGCACCGAGAGGCCCCAGTCAGGGATCAAGGGTCATCGTGCCAGGCTCTGTACACTCTCAGAACAAGACAATACCTGCCCTTGCTGCAATTTATATAAAACATTCATGGGGTTTTTAGCATCAACCTTCAAATTCCAATAGGAAACGATTCCCAGGCCACAGTTCCCAGGCGCGGGCTGGCTCTGAGGTCTGGAAATGATGTTCAGAGCGGTGATGATTTGGAGGATCTGTCTGTAAAAGTCACAAATGCTGGTTGACATGATGAAGGTGTTACTCGGAAAACTGCCATATGGCTAAATGCTTCTGTGTGAGCGTGGAACCCACCAGGGGCTGGCAAGGTCTGCATCTCATCTTCCCCAGGCCAGGGACAATGGAGAGTTGTCACCCTTAATGACTGGGCTCTAACCAAACAATAGGTATGCTAAGGAGGGTGGGGTATAAGTTTTATCCATCTTTCCTCAACAAGAGTCCCAGGTTTGGAGAGTGGAAAGTCACCAAGCAGAAGACAAACACCAAGGTGTCAATGCCAGCCCTTAAAACCCAAAGAGACTAGGTGGGTCGGGGGAAGACGCACAATGACACACAGGAATTTCAGGCAGGAGAGGGGAAAGGACGGATTGGACCAGGTCAGCGGATCTCCATGCTGCCAAGAAGATCCCATGTCTCAGAATTCACAACATGGAGCAGACAGACCTGGATAGCCTCGGATGACCCTGACCCCTACCCAAAGAAGGCACTGGAGTGGTGAGGAAACTGAGGCAGGGAAATAGGTGTAGGGTTGATTACTTGTGAATAGATCTGTGAGTTTCTCGTGCTATTAAAGAAAGAGCAATGCTGGGTTCTAGTCCCGTGCAAAGTCTGTATGTGTTAAACTGTAACCCAGCAGGCTCACACCATTGGCTGGAGCTCAAGGAGAGGGTGGGTTTAAGCTATGGGGGAACTTGAGAAGCCAAGGCCTGGGCAGCGGCCACATGGGCTGCGCTCTCGAGTGGGCCCAGCGGTGCTAAGATGGCGCCCAGGCATTGTGCCTATTCTGGCTCCGGAGACTTACAGCACACAGGATCCAGCACCTGGATCCCCTGGCAACAGTCTGGGGAGTGGTCCAGAAGGCCTGGTCGAGCCCCTCCCCATGACAAGAACTTTCCCTTGTCACCAGTTCAAGCCCGGCTGACGTCAGAACCTCTGCGTGGCTGTTCAGTGACTGAATGAGTTAATGGTCGCGCTCAGCCAGCATCCTTCCCAGCAATGACTGAAAGGGACTGATAGGCTGAACTACCTAGTCAGTCCTCCCACTAACAGCACTGAGACACAATGGCAAAGCTGCGTGAGGGACGTTGATGCTGCTGCTGTCTATGCTGTACCCATTCGGTGGATAAACAGGGCATCTCTCTGCAACGTGAAATGTTATACACATGCTGAATTCATTCCAATGGGGAGCCTATTTACTTCCACAGTACCTCACATTAGCAAAGAGATTTCCAGCAAAGCAGCTGCATGAAAACTCTATTATTAACACATCCTGGGCATGCGTAACTTAATGATATTGACAAAGTTCGGCTTATTTCTTGTCGATTTGCTAAGTATGACCATTTAAACACAGAAGCCTGGAGAGAAAATTCTGTTAGCTGATATTAACTCTTAAAAAAAGAAAACACCCAGCGTTTGGCCACTTGATAAAACTAACAGGAATTTAAAAATGTATTTTTCAATTTCCCCCTAAACAAGACATCCAGAAAGTGGAAGTTCATCAAAAGGGCGATTCTCAGGCACATAGGCCCCCTACCAGCTGAGGCTTTACATAGTGACATGGAGTTTTGATTGTAGGTGCAGCTGTATTGCCCACCCTGAGGGCTCAAGAGATTGGCTAGAAACAGTTTTTTAATTGGAAGTTGAGACTCACAATCACGTGACTCCAGGAGCTGGGGGTTTAAGAAAAAAACACCAAGTAACATTAGAAATAAAGTGGCGAGAGTTGGCACCGCTGATGGAGTAGGATCTAAGCATCTCTTAAGGAACATCTGTTTGGAGCTATTATGGATGGGCTGGGAGACAGCTGTCTAAATCTCAGAGGTGCCCATATGTTTCTATCCCAAACCTGGAAAAAACAATCATGCACACCAAGGTCTGTTTAGCAGAGAATAAGCTGCATTTCACCTTTTCATATTCTCTCTTCTTTCCCCATCCCCTGTCTCCTGCAAGCATCTATTAAACCGGTGGCTCTCAACTATGGGCCCGGGGGGCGGGCCGCAAACAAGTTTCTGGGGCTCTGCCAAGCAGGGCCCGTGTTAGACTTGTTGGGGCCCAGGGCAGAAAGCCGAAGCCCCACCACATGGGGCTGAAGTCCGGGGCCCTGATCCCCACCATCCGAGGCTGAAGCCGAACTTAGCTTTGCGGGGGCCCCTGTGGCGTGGGGCCCCAGGCAATTGCCCTGCTTGCCACCCGCTAATGCCAGCCCTGGCTTTTATCTGCAGCAAACCAGTTGTTGTGGCACAGGGGGGCCGTGGAGATTTATAGCCTGTTGGGGGGCCTAAGAAAGGAAAAGGTTGAGAACCCCTGCATTAAACTGAATATGCAGATACTAGGCAACTAGGCCCATGGTCATCAGGCCAGAGCCGTGACAGTGCCCTCTCAGCTCTCCCCGCAGCCCCCCTCTCGGGAGTGGAGAGGATACAACACGTGTGATTATGCATTTTGGCAAGGAGAAGACGGAATGGTTCCCTGCGTACTAAGCCTGGGACAATATTCTTTGGTTGTCTCGTAACAGATCTAGAGTTACGTAAATTCATGTCTTGAGGGGAAGGACGTGGTTACTCAAGTAAGCAACGTCATGGACCAGGTGGCTGAGGAACGTTACTGGTGCTGGGACCTGTTTGCACACTCACCCTCTCTTCTGCTGGTGACGCAGGGAGCCAAGGGATTGTGGCTAGTTCAAGGCACCAGCAGGAAGACTGGTGCCAGGAGGCTGGCTGAAGAGGGAATAGCCTTGTTCGTCATTGCCTCCACATCTCCCATCTACATACTAACAACAACAACAACAAAAGCACCAGGTCTGAAATTGACAAGGATAATGAGGCAGAGTGGCTACATGTGGATATGTGAGCAGCTGATAAAAATAGAAACTCCAAGACACATGAACAGATGCCAATTACCTTGAATGGTGAGGCGCGCAATAAAAGAAAGCAATTTTCCATCAGAAAGATTTATAATGTGCTTGGCAAGAAGCATAGACTGGAGAAGGTAGGGGCTGGCGTAAACACAACATCGGGGCAATAGAGACAGCACATACAAGACCTGGCTCCAGTGGGATGCTGTTGGCAAGGTGGTTCCAGAAGCCCCTGCTACCAGCTGCCAAAGGAAAAGTGGGCCAGACCCCCCTCTGGTATAAATCACACAGCTCTATTGGCTTCAGGAGAGTGACGCTGATTTGCGCCGGCTGAGGATCTGGCTCGGTGACTTTGTGGTGGTGCACAGAAGCCCCATTCGGGATTAGGGCTCCATGCCATCAGTCACTGAACACACACCCAGTGAAGAGATGGGCCCTGCCCCACAAGGCTTACAATCTAAGTGCTTGTCTTCACTACACTTACTTGAGTGTTGTCCCGAATCCAAATCCCATCCACACCCACAAGCCTCTTGCTCAAGTGCTTCACACCTGGGCTAGGGGGCCGGTCAGCGGGATAGGCTAACGCCCGGTGCTGCCAACATTCGAGCTGCTAATGTCACCACTCAGCAGTGTGGATGCAGGCTAAGCAACTTGGACGGCACTCCTCCTCCTATGCTTTCCCACAATTCCTCCACTTCCTTGCCATTTACCGACTCCCTGCTTCTGCATGGGAAGTCACCTACCAGTCCTTACTCACCGGTGAGGCCTTTAAGCCCCATACTGCACGCAGCTTGCTGTGCCAGCAACATTCCTGCTGTGCGGCTACAGAAACAGAAAGCTGGCATCCAGGAGATCGTCTTCTCGGCGGGCTGCCAGCTGGGAGAGCATGCCAAGCTGGAACCAGCTTACCGAGTTGCTGGGTGAAGACCACTTTCCCGCAGGTGACCAGACAAGTTCTCCCACAATACGCTGCAGCTTAGTGCAGCACCAAGAGCCCTATGATAGGCCCCTAGAAGTCCGAGCCCGCCACACGGGCGCGCAGCACCCGTGTGGGATGCAGCAACTCCAGTATCAGCTTTGCAGTGTGGCGCTCTCACCCAGGCGAGGCCAGCTCCAGCGGCCACACACGGGTGCCAATCACTGGGTGACATTCTGCAGTTAATGGTAAAACTCCCACTGACTTCAATAGCGCCAGGATTTCACCCCATCTGTCTTCAGAGATCAGATGCACTCTGAGCCAGTGGAGGGGCGTGGGCCAGAATGGAGGCTCCCAGAGCACAGGGACCAGGGACAGCAGGGAAAAAACAATGTCTATTTTCACTGAAGAAGCTTGTCTAGACTTGGAAGTCTGGCAGCCATGTGGGAGATTCAAATGCAGACGCCGGGGAGGGAATATTGGCACCTGGGTGGGCGCTCTGCTTTGGCAGCACTGTCTAGCAGGATGGTCAAGAAACAACCCCATTGTAGAGGACAGAGAGGCCTGGGCTTAATGAAGCCAAAAATGACACATCCGTCAGAGAGAGAGGCCTTGTCTACATGGGAGAAATTGACCTGCATCACTATTCTGGAATGACTCCCCTACGTGGGCGCTCTTCCAGAACACAGCGAGCTACTCCCGAATAGCTATGCTGGACAATTTCCCTGGGTGGACAACCTCTGCCTCTTGGATCTAGCTGTAAGGATGGGATGAGCGGAGCTGTTGGGCTAAGAAGAGCCTCCAAACATTGATGTGTGGAGGTAACAAGTAAGCCAAAGTCGGCCCTGACTTACACCCCAATGAAGCACCCCCCGCGCCCAATGCCCGTTAGATTTAATGCTGCGGGGGCCCTCTGCCGCAGCTGCAGTTTCAGACACCTCTATCGTTTCCTTTGCTGGCTTCAGTGGGCGCTGCAGGTGATCAGCACCTCAGGAGCACAGATTGCTTGTTTAGATGCCTTCATGTAGATTTAGGAACCCTAGTTTGAAAACATCGGCCTGATCCTCTCACGGAGGATCATGAATCCCCAGTGCAACCCAAACAGGGACTCATCTGAAAGGACAGGTCTGAAAAGCTGCCTGAAGGCACCAGTGTCATTTGGTGGCAGGAAAGAGGTTAAAGGCATTTAATGCTTCAAATGCTGCGGTGTGGGGTTAACTCAAGAGGAAAGACGCTCCCCCAGTACATCCATAGCTGCCATAGAGGGGAATACGAACCATTTTCTCCATCTATCTAGCTACTTATACAGCCTTCGTTACTGCGCTCCCTGAGTGGTCCACAGCCACTAATGACGCCTCCCCTCTTCCTCCTACGAGGGGATGGGAGTATATTCAGGGGATGACGTAGGAATAAATAATAAAATAACCCCAACAACAGGGGGTCTTCTGTAATGGTGCCAGGGAGGCGTGAGCCAGGGAGCAGAGCACAGGATGGGGATGGAGATGGGGGGTCAGCTCAGACCACCCATACTAATTGCTCTCTAGCCTCTCTCTCCAATTGCATTTCCTCTCAGGTTCTATTTCAGTCTCAGCATCAGTGTTTCAACTCCAGCAGGAAACAATTACGAAACTTGCACTTTTTTTAGTAAGGGAAAAATGCCTCTAACTACACACTCCCATTGGGTGGGCAGGGAGGAAGGGATGGAACGGAATCCCTGTCATCTGGAGCACGGCTCTCACTCTGGGATGCAAGCAGCAGCCTCCCAAAACGCACTGAGCACAGCCAGTGGGAGAGGCTCTCGTGAGTGTATGATGCTGACAGGTTGGGTGCTCCGGGTGGTGGGACTGTCAGTGCTTACCTACTTGGAGTTGTGCATCTAAATCTCCTAAGTTCTGTAGGAATGGAGCCTCTAAATACCCTAGGGTGGCTTTGAAAAATCTCAGCCTACAACATCAACTCTACTAGAAACCAGAGTGTGCCCTGCTATTATATGGTAAGTACTGTACAGATATGGTCCCTGCACTGGGGATCCATAGCTTATGTAGATGGACAATATATAACACACTGGGAGACCCAGAGAAAGAAAAGCTCTTAGGGAGAACCTAACAGAAAAGGGTGATAGGTTATGGCTTGCGGCTTCTTCTACCTCTGTGTTTGCTTGGGCCGCATTCTGATCTCAGTTACAGGGGCGAAAACCTGAAGGATTATCACTGGAAGTTAGTGGACTTACTCCAGATCGCACCTGGTGTAAACAAATTCCTGGCCATCCGGTGAAAATGAGCTCCAGGACTCACTCCAGACTTTGCACAGCTCCGAATCTAGTCACTGACAGTCTCATATTAGGCAGGGAGGCTGAAATGCGAGCTGGAGTAGAATACTGTTGAGCCAGCCCATTCTGCCATGTCCCCTGCAGCGCTGTCTCTCCTGCTGCCAGTGAGGCCTCCTGCATGGCTGCTGCATACGCAGAGGTACCGTGGGCGGCCCCTAGGCTGGGGACAGCAGCCTAGGGCCGGCGGCGTGTAACAGCAGGCTGTAAACCACAGGGAGGAATGTGCTGCCTCTTTTAAGCAGCTAATTAACCTTTAGGAACCTGTGGACCTGAAGGTTTCTTCTGGGCTCTTGAGTGGGGAGAGGGAAGTTTAACAGCCAAAGGGCTCAAGGAGAGGAGTGGCCTTTCCTCGCTGGCCTCCTTCAAAACCCCATGCCTCGTCTGATCCCAGTGGAGGGGCTCACACGTCCTCTCTCACGCAGCCTGAACTGGCTTTGAAATCTAAAGAACAGCGATTTCATGGGAGCATGTTCCTAAGGAAGGCCAGTCTGGTGACACACAGAGCAAGGGGAGCTGTGCTCTCGGGCAGTAGCTCTCACCCTTCCAGACGACTGTCCCCCTTTCAGCAGTCAGATTTGTCTTGAGTACCCCCAAGTTTCACCTCACTTAAAAACTCCTTGCTTACAAAATCAGACATAAAAATACAAAAGTGTCACAGCCACACTACTACTGAAACATGGCTGACTTTCTCATTGTTACCATATAATTATCAAATAAATCAACTGGAATATAAATATTGTGAGTGCATTTCAGCGTATAGTATAGAGAGCAGCATAAGCAAGTCATTATCTGTCGGAAATCTGAGTTTGCGCTGACTGCACTAGTGCCTTTTATGTAGCCTGTTGTCAAACCTGGCAAATATCTAGATGAGTTGATGTGCACCCTGGAAGACCTCTGCGTACCCCCAGGGGTACACGTACCCCTCACTGAGAACCATTTATCTCGGGGGTGAGCCCTGAGCTCTCCCACTCCCATGGAGCTAGGTCTGAGCACTGAATAACATTCGGCCTTCTGTGTATTGCTAAGGGCTCCCGCCCACCCCCGTCTCTCTTTGCTCCTAGGAAGCTTTCTCAGGGCAAGATCAGGCTCCCAGAGCACTGTCTGCACTGCTCCCCATTCATCTCCCATGGCCAAGATGAAAGGAAACACAGCAAGTCGCCCTGGCCCAAGAGCACAGGCAGGGGAGCCCTGGTAATGATATCACAAAGCATCAGTCACGGCGAGTCAGGGCTACGGGGAACACAGGTTCCAGTCCCCGGTGCTGAGCTCCACGAAAAAGAGCTGGCTCTCTGGTCAACATGCACAGGAAAGAGGAGCCTAATGCACTTCCCTGCAATGCCGCCGGAGGTCACACAGAGAGTCAGTGACAAAGCAGAGGACAGAACCCCGGAGTACTGATTACGTTAACACACTTTGCAGGAGGGAGCTGGGTTGCAGCTCTGTGTGGTTAAGGATGAAATCCTGACTCCACTGGGGCCAGTGAGAAAACTCTCATCAGTGCATGAGACAGAGCTTGGGGGCCTGTTTGTAACTGTGGGACAAATTCCTGCCGGGATGAAGAACCATCACAACCACCCCCTCACCTTCCACGCCAAGTGCCAGATGCCTCTCTACCCAACTTCTCCAACACACACAGAGCAGCATGGACATTTAAAAACAAAACCCTACCAAAACAAAACACTTCACTGCACATACAAGTCTCCCCCTGGGGTGAGGACGAGAGAGAACAAGCCAGAAGTGACAGATGTTAGGCACTTAATCCACATCTGGAAAATACTACAGTGATGAGGGAAGGAGAAGAACCTATATATATATATGGAATACAACAGAGGATTTCACTCCCTATGGTTAAGACCCCTCCATGAAGAGGAAGGCAGGGAGAGTTCCAGGCCTGGTCTATGCATTATCCTGCACAATTTAACTAATGGGGTGATTTTATACTGGTTCAGTTAAACTGGAGCAACTGGGTGTGTGGACACTATTTCAACCTGGCTTGTGTCACTTAACCTTGTGCCAGTAAATTTACAGGAAGAAACTCAACTGACAAAACCAGTTTAAAACGGATACAAGGTCTACACACACAAAAGTTGCATCACTTTAACTAAGTCAATTGCAACTTCTGTGTGTCAACAAAGCCTTAGAGAAATCAGTGAGAGAGTCAGAAATGTGAGCCCAGGCCTGGTAAATTACAGGGCATGGAACATTAAGCCAGCAGAGATAGTTCCTCCCCCCAGTTTATCTGAGCAACTGGAGACAGTGCAAATCTGGGTGTATAATCTTAAACCTTTCCCTCTGAGCAGCACTGAGAGATGTCGCTGCCTATGCTCTCCTACTGCAAAAGAGCTTCATTTCCACGCTGCTTCACCCCCGAACCCAGGTCTTTCTCATAAAGCAGGAGAACAGACAGGATAAAGGAAGTTGGCCCATAGATTGTGGGATACTTTTTACAGACTCCCAGGACCCAAGTTGGGGGGGGCACCTGCATCTACACTGCAAAACAACTGGCTTGAACTCTAGGTCCTAGCTTGACTTGGGTTTGAACCCTCCATATCCGCAGCGAACTAGGACCCCAGGTCCGAGTTCGAGATATTTGTGTGTAGACAGAAGGGGGGTTTGGGCTCAAGCCTGAGTCTGAGTCCCAGCTTCCACTGCAGTGTAGACACACCATAGGAGACCTTCCAATTCCAACCAGAGCTCTGCAGACACTGAATCCTTCATACATTATAACAGTGGGAAAGTAAGTGGGTTAACTCAATGAGCCACAAGACCATTGTCCCAGGGGGTGTCCATTAATCCCAGTGAACCCACTGGTCTTGAGCCAGCCAGTCGTGAAGTTCAGCCATGTGGAGGAGTCCCCTGCTGTGCCCCTCTGATCCCTGATTCCCCGCATCGCACAGGGAATGGCAGAGGCATTGCACACGTGCCTGCAAATTCAGGTATGGTAAGAAACTGGAGGATGCTTCACACCTTTGTCGGGTGAAAGCAAGCCCAGCACCCCGTTCACTGCCTGTAAGGAAGGTGAGAGGGGTCAGGGAGGGGAGGCTGTTGGAAGCCTGCCCGAACACAACTCAGAGCAGATGACATCTGCCCCCGCATCCTGCCCCGGGAGCATTTCTGTGACTGGCTGGCACATTCTGTTGGCACTTGTGTGCCTTGCCACACACCCTGCGTGTTTTCTGGTACAGCCCTAGTCCCCTGCTGTAACCACAAGGACATGCGTGTCCTCTCCCTTCCCCCTCGCTTACACAATAAATCAGAAGACGACAGCCTCGCCTCTGGTTTCACGGGGACGGTCCCTCTCTTCTGGAGGCGTGCAGATGAGAAACTGCCTAAAACCACATGAAGCAGATCCTGGGATGCGTCGCAGCCTCCATCACAATACGGAACCGAGCCCCCTAACGTATGCGTGCCAGCTTGTGTACGCATGTGCGACTATGAGGACGTGCCTGGCGGACGGTGCATGCTCTTGATGAGGGAGGAGCAGGGCGTGCAGGCCAGAGGAGGGTCCTGGCTGTGACTTCTGCCCCTATGGAAAGTGCTGCTTTGCACCACTTGCCCTGATGGAGTGCTACCCTCGCACAGATCCCCTGCCCAGCCCCTTTCTTTCATTGTACTTAAGAGGAGCAGCCGCGAGAGAAGCCCAGCGTGTACAGTCGAGAACAGAGGCATTGGCCAGATGCATCTGCAATTGCTGCACAGCTAGGAAAGGACGCTGCAGCAGCCAGAACCGCCTCTTCGGACATTAACCCACATTGTGCAAGTTCCTGACAGCCCAGGCCCAGCTCGGTTTGTGACCCAGCCTCCTGGCCAATGAATCCTTTCGAGTCCAACTGTAACACCACAACGGGTGGCGTGGGGCAGGCTCTGTGACCCCCTGCCCTTTGCAGGATGATTCTCTAATAGTGATCAAACCTTTTCCTGAAGGTTTGTAGTGACCCTGCCTTGACAGCCTGGACTGAAATTGACGATGGTCTCCAGAGGCAGGATTTGTTAATATGCAGCCTGGAGCAAATGCCCAACAAAGTACAGCTTGACGAAGAGACCAGTAACAGTTTTATGGTCCGGTCTCTGGTGAGCTACCAGGGACAGAAATAAATACTGTATATCACGCAGGGGGAGGAGAGCTGGGGATCCCAGCAGAGTTTTCCAGGAACACACAGTGCTTCCGGCATAGTTGCAAGGTATTGAACCTTTGCATTGTGTTATTCTGATCATCACCTTGACATTTTCTCTCCCACTTCAAAAGATCTCCACAATAATAAATGCACATCCACATAACGTTTTTCATCCGTACCTCCAGACGCACTGTACAAAGGTGGGGAAAGAATTATTAGCCCCATGAGCCTTCCAGTTCTACACTTCCATGATTTTTCAGATATAAGGAAATTAAAGAACAGAAAGCTTAAGTAGCTTGCTTAAAATCACATAGGGACTCCCTAGTAGCACTGGGAACACCACCCAGATCCCCTGACTCCCAGGCCTGTAACCACCCACCACCCAAGTCTATCCCCTGCTATTTCAAGCACCCACCTAAAAGCAACCAGAGGGTAACAGCTTTCGGAAAGCACCTACCTGAGCTAGAGCTAAACCAGGGACTTACAGGCATGAGCCTGCAGTCTATTCGTGGCCCACCAACCCATCCAATTCACCCCACCTCTACATTTCATTTGTGAAACAGGAGCTAGAGAGGTAGGTAGGTAGATGGGTGGGCAGGTGACCTGGTCTCCTTTCAATGCTTCTCTGTTCCCTGCTTATGGGACAATTGGGAATGGAGGTGACACAGAACCCCTGGGGGACATACATCAGAGCAGAGGTGCTACCTCAGTTCCACACTGCTATATTACCAAGCACCAGCAGTGTGGGTGAGCAGGCCCTGGCTCCTAACTCTGAGCACAGTGAAAAGGTGACTAATGGCCCTCTGGGCAATAGAGCAGAGGGCTGGACCACCTGATCACATATACACCCAGAGTGAAAAGGCACACACAGCGCAGAAGAACTGCTTTCATTAAAGGGAAACACACATTTGAAAGATGGTGCGTTCCTTGTTAATCTCATCGTCGTTTAACACTCTCTCCTATAACAAGCCTTCCCCTAACCAGCAAGTCCTTTCCCCTTGGCAGAAAGCACCGACTGCATCCCCCGCCAGGCGACACATCACATTTGGGGCCTGAATCTCTAATTACAGAAGAGGAGATGACTGTTGAGCCAATCACTGTCTAACCTAGAGGGGGTTTAAAGCAGGCAGGCATTGACTTCAGCTCCTTGTCGACCTTAATTTCCCCAGTCAGCTTGCTTTTGGGTTGTCTCATCATTCCCACTTCTGCCCTCAAGCAGCTGGTGCTAGCCAGGGCAGTAAGGACAAGATAACGCCCCGAGCATCTTGTAAACCCAGCTTCTGCCGAGCGCTTCCCTAGAGCAAGATGCCATTCACCCTCCCACCTCCTTCTCCCCTCACAGACCGAGCTCTGAGAAGGAAACTCCTGCAGCGCCTGCACCTGTTTCCCTGCTGCAGGATAAACTCTCCGCTAAGATTTATACGGCCAGCCTGTAAGAGACTGAATGTATCTGCAATTACAGATCCTGATACAGATTAAAGTATCTGAGCTGCCTTTTTCCAGCCCCCGGAACCTGGTCAACTGTGTGCCACTCTGACTCACACTGATCAGTGATGCTAATAAACGACCTTGCTGCGGCAAAGAGCTGCAGCTAGCAAACCTGTAAACCCCTGAGAAAATATCGCAAAAAGAAAAGAATGCATCCGATGAAGTGAGCTGTAGCTCACAAAAGCTTATGCTCAAATAAATGGGTTAGTCTCTAAGGTGCCACAAGTACTCCTTTTCTTTTTGCGAATACAGACTAACATGGCTGTTACTCTGAAACCGGAGATAATATCGGTTCTCAGCCCCAGGATGTGATTGACAATGCTGGAAAGATATTCCGGGGGCGGAGGGGGAGGGGAAAGGATTGTGGGAGGGGGAAGCACCTTAAAGGTCTGCTATGCCCTTGGGGGAAACGGAGACAACTATCACCCACAACCCCCTGGAACCCCCGATTCTCTCCTTTCACTCACTCTCTATGCTGATCTGCATTACTCAGCACATTCCAACCTGCTTCTATGTCAGTTTTCAGAGACATGCAGTTCCCGTAAGCTTAGCTGGCATTTGTTGCTGTGCTTATTTTCCCCTCCCTCCCCAAAAATCAATTATTAGCTAGATCCTCAGCTGAGGTGTAAACTGCCATAGCTCCACTGATTTACCCCAGCTGGGGATCTGACCCTGAGCTACTAGGGACAACAGATGGACTCAGACCAGAGAATAAGACCCAAACCCTCCCATTCATATTTGAACCCACAGATCTGAATCAGCCACTATGGGGGTTTGGATCGCAATGTGCAAGGGATCTGCTGATGTAACATGATTTCCATTTCAGGGGCAGGACCTCGGCTCATGTCAACCGCTCAGCAGACTGTTGTGGTCTCATACCCAAGCCAGAGCCCTGATCTGGCCTAACATGAACCAGGGTCTGAAGCCGCCCCTCCTGAGCCCAGCTCCATGAGGTCCTACATGTTCTATATAGCACCGAGAGCCGTCCAAGTGCCAAGGCTCCAGGCTTTCATTTAGTGTGGGAAGACTAGTAAAGGTATTAGGCCACCTAAAAGGAAACTACCCTTCCCTAGTTCTATCTAGACTTCCTTGGTCTCTTTCCCCATCCCTATTCTTGTTAACCAACAGACAGACTCTGCCTCAGTTACACCCATGTGAATCCAGAGTGTCTCCACTGAAGGCTATGGAGTTACACCAGTGTAAATCCAGAGTGACTCAGGTTTTAGCTTTCCTGGTACTGCTTCATATCCGGTCAATGGCTCAAATTCATCCCTGCTGTAACAAAGACTATGAAGTTACAGCAGGAATTAAACCTGCCCTGAAATTTCTTACCTACTACTGTCAGAGTTCTTGCTCATGTGACATTGTACACAACTGCCAGCCAGATCCTCTGCTGGTTTTAACTGGCTTCAATGGAGTGGTGCCGCTGGACACTAGCTAAGGATCTGACCCAAAAGTTCCAGATCAACGTGTCCATCCCAGTGCTTAATTTGTGCCAGAGCTGAGCCTCGACACCTCTAGGCTTGGCCGTCCATAGACCCGGCACCTCTGGGCTTGCTGCATTTGTTAAGAATGTAAAAAAATTGCTTGAGCCCCAGCACCTCTTTTATTACAAATTAAGCTCTGGTCCAATCTAACGAGGTTCTTGTTTTCTCTCTCACTAGTACCACTGTGCACACACATTCCGCTCTCTCAACCTGAGAATTGTTGCTGAGCACTGTAAAACAGCTGCCTTGTGCAGCCCCCCAGGGATGTGCATTCTAGGTGTGGACGTAGCGATCCCTGTAAAGGGCCAGCGTATCAGTTTGTTAAGTGTGCAGAGCACACTGGGAACCTTTGGGAGGAAAAGCATTGAGTAAATGTAAGATTATTTTTCATTATTACCCCGATAGGCATCACTGAGCCGAAGCCCCATGCTATGCTCTGAAGACGGCCTCCTATATCTATAATACAGTGGGCAGTCTAGTGGCTTCTGTGTCTTTGTTTTCTCTTACTCTTATTAAAATAACACCAGGGCAGCAGGGAAAGGATGACTCAGGCCTGGGCAATAGGACATAGACGTTTTCACCTGTAGGTTAGTGGTTCGACTCCAACCCAGATTGGGAGCCAACCCAGATGGTCCTTTAGTAGCTTGTGTCAAACAGGGGTCTACAGCAGACAAGTGTCCACAGCACAGAACCCCACTAATAGACAGAAGGAGCCGAGAGGCCAGTGACAGAGGGCTGTGGGGCCATACAGAACTGGTCCCTCCAAGGAAGAGGGATGTCAGCAGGGCATCATTGAGGAGGCTCTGGAGATAAACAAAGGGGTTTGGCTTCCAGGGCTTTTCATCCAGCACCTTCCATGAGCAATAGATTCACATAAGTATTTAAAGAATCTCAGACTAGATCTCTTGCCAGCTGGTGTGGCAGGGGGAGGGAGTCACAGAAAGTAGAAGACAAATATAATATCTGGATTTCTGGAAACTTTAAAAAAAAAAAAATCCAGGCTGCATTTCCCTTTGAGCAGCAGCCTCAGTCATTTCTGATAAAGCCTGCAGAGTGCCTGCAAGTTACTGGCTCTCTCCAGCTAGGGCTGGTCCCATCACTTCCCATCAGCTCCGCTTCCAGGAAGAGCTGAAGTGAAGTGTCGGTTAAGGACGTCCCAGCTAAGGGGAGCAAGGACTCCGGGTTCACGGATTGGGTTCCAAAGTGATGACTGGCCCCAGCTGCAGCTCATGATTCATACACTGTCTGCAGTGCAGCCTGCGGGTCGAATGCTCCGTCTCCGCCCCCCCGGGGCCACTGGGCCACGCCGGCTTCCCAGCTCGGCACAGCTTCCCAAAGCCGGCGCTACTTGTGCTAGCTGTAGCACAGAGGGGTTTGCACGCAGTCCCCTCTATTCTTCCCCAGCCTTGCCCCAGGCAGGGTTGTTAGCAGCTGTCAGCCACTCGGCTGTTCCTCCTGCTCTGCAGGCTGCATCCTGTCCATGGGAAGCCCTAGCCTCTCATCCCCTCCTGCCCAGCTCACACGAGCCCCTTGAGCATGCGGCCCAATCAGGGCCCTGACATCAACATCGCTGCCAACCTCAGTCCGGAAACAAAGAGCAGAGCTAGCGTCCCCAAGCCAGAGTTTAAGCCTGCCAGGCAGGCGGACAGACCCAGTCGGTCTGCATCCGAGCCTTGTCAGGGTCAACCAGAGCCAGGGTCCCCCCTGCCGAGTTTAGTTGCTGTTGACTGTCAACAGTTCTCTTGGGGCGTAACTAGACACTGCCTGTGCCCGGAAGGGCTCCTGAGCTGCAGCACAGATCAGACAGGGACTGCCGGGGGGCTGCGTGGAAGCGAGGTGGAGGATGAAAAGGGATCCGTGTGCCGGAGCAGGCAGAGGACGAACACAGCTCGCGTCACGGAGTGGGGAGGTTAGGGGGGAAGCCCGGCCACTGCCCGAGGATTATTATTACACTGCACAGAAAGCAGCAGAAATTATACAGGAAAAATAATGGCTCCCTGCTCCCTTTCCTCACTCCCTTTGCTCTCTCTTCCTAGCCCACAGGCACAGCGACCTCTCTCTCCATCTGACAGGAGCACTCAACCCTTCAAGCCGCTTCCCCCAGCCTCCCTTCCCATCACAAGTGGCACAGAACCAGCCACACAAATCCTAGCTCTGAACCTCAGGTGCAGGGCAAGAGCGAATCTCGCAGGTGTCCCAGAGCAGAGATGCTGCCTAGCCTGCCAGGGAGAAATCCCAGGCCACTGTGCCTCAGTAACTACCACCGTGGTGAACCAGACGGAGGGGTCGAGGGGGCCACCTCCAAGCTGGCCTCCATCCAGTCACTCATTCCTTTTCAATGAGAGACACTCGTGCCCCTCAGGGGCTTGTATCATCTATTTTTACTGCTGTAGGGAACTCTCACCAGAATCAGCATTAACGCAGCACCTTTGAGAGGATCTCAAAGCACTTGCAAACTTTGGGCTTTGGTTCTCCATTATCCTGCACCGTGTATAGTCATTTACACCAGTGACAGGCACTGCTGACTCAGAACAGTGGGGTTCAACACCCACTTTGCACTGGTGTGAGGGGACCACACAAGGAAATAGATCGGCTAGAGACTTTCACGTCTCCACTGGGCAAAGGCTATCCCCATGGCACAGATGGAGAAATGGAGGCCCAGAGCGGTCCCCAAGGTCACAGTGAGAGTCAGGAATGGAACTCAGACCTCCTAACTTCCAGTCCCTTGGTTCAAATTCGACAGTGCTTCCTCCACATTCAAAGCAAGTCTTTCCTAGACTCACCATTCCCCACACCCTCCCCCAAGTGCTTATCCTGCTGAGTAATAAAACCGTCGGAAGCTGGTAATGCTGCCTTCCTACCACTCCCTTTGGGTATGACTATACTGCAAGCAAAAACCCACGGCTGGCCTGTAGCCGCTGACTCTGGCTCGTGGGGCTTGGGCTAAGAGGCTGTTTAACTGCATTGCAGATGTTCAGGCTCACGCTGGAGCTCAGGCTCTAGGACCCTGTGAGGTGGGACTCCGGGAGGGTCCCCATATGCTATACAGCAATTAAACAGCCCCTTAGCCCAAGTCAGCTGGCATAGGCCAGCCACTGGTTTTTAACTGCAGTATAGACATACCCCTTGGATCCTCAACCACCAGCAACAGAGCTGCCAAGACTTGGGCTGTAAATTTGCAGTCGGGGTGGGGGGGAGTCTCAGAGCCAAAGCTCCAGCCCAGGCCCAAAGATCTACACCACAGTCTTACAGCCTCGCAGCCCAAGCCCACTGACACAGGCCAGCGGCGAATGCTTAATTACAGTGTACACGTACCCTTTGAGATTTCACTCACTCACGGCTCGATATCCCAGCAGCAATGCCATGGGGCCCGGATCAGGCACAGCCCTGGCTGAAAGCTATGGGTTCACAGGGGTGTCCACAAAGGCAGGACTGGGCTCAGAGGGGCTGCATTACAAGAGAGGGCTGTGCACACATCAGGATGTGTAACCCGGGGGGAATGATGACCCAGCAGAAATAAGATCCAGCAGTGATCAGCAAAGTCTTCCAAGGGGCAGAGGAGAAAGCAAAGAATCAAAAAGCAGCACCCCATACACACACACCTGGGGCCTAACCCACACAGCAGGGCAGATCCCTGCTCGCCCACTATCAATATTTCTATTGCAGCAGCACTAGGGGCCCATCCCAGATCAGGGCTCTGTGGGGCCAGGCTAGGCACTGTACATGAGCAGAGTAAGATACAGCCCTTACCCCAAAGAGCCTGCAAACTGAGCTGACCAAAGGAATTATCATTATCCCCCTTTAACAGATGGGGAATCAAGGCCCACAGAGATGAGGCAATTCACCCAAGCTCACACACAAAGCCTGGGACTCTCCAGGGTCCCCGCACACTCAGCTGCTTGTTGCTCCAGGTGTTCTTATAACTCCTGGGCACTAGTGCATCAGGAGAGGGAAGGCAAATGTGTAGAATCATAGACTATCAGGGCTGGAAGGGACCTCAGGAGGTCATCTAGTCCCACCCCCTGCTCAAAGCAGGGCCAATCCCCAATTTTTGCCCCAGATCCCTAAATGGCCCCCTCAAGGATTGAACTCACAACCCTGGGTTTAGCAGGCCAATGCTCAAACCACTGAGCTATCCCTCCCCCCCCGTACTTATCCCCTTGTTTACCAGGGCTCTGGTACCGTCTCAGCATCCTGTCCCAGGGCACTGATAGATGTTGCAGTCACACCACGCCTCCTGGCAAGCAGCGGGGTCACCACTCGCTCCATTCTCCTCGACGCTGCAGAAGGTGCTCCCAGCAGCTGCTCTCTGCAGGGCAGGCCCATATGCAGAGAGAGGCCAGCTGTGCCTGTGTGTAACTCCTAGTACTGCAGGGAGGTGAGAGGGGATTGCAGATTGCAATCCCCGGCACCAGTGAGGGTGGATGTGTAGGAGGTGGGGGCCAGTGGAAGGAGAGGGTACAGTGACTTAAAGGGAGACACACACACACACCCCCAAAAATCCCACGGGCAATGTAAAAATGGGCTCTCTAGAAATCCCTCAGCAGCAATCACAAGTGGCAGAGACATTTACCAGCCTGAAATGAATCAATATTTATCCCTCACTGCAAACAAAAGCAGAGACAAGTGCTGTAATCAAGGTGGCAATCGCCTTAGAAATGGAAGCCCAGCACCCTGGCAGGAGACAGGCGACACCCACAGGAAAGGGAAGGCAAGGGGAGCATTCATGAAAAGATGGATTGTCGTGGAGTGAATGACGGCGGGTTCCTCCCGCAGCAGTGGCAGCCCGGCTGCAGCCATTGTGTCCGTGCTGAAGGGCTGACAACGGGGATAATTATTTCATCCGGGGCTGCACTCTCTGCAGAATCCAGTTCCACCTTCATTTTCCCCAACACCGGGTATTTTGTGTGCAAACGTGCCTCTCTGCAAACAGCATTAGCTCTAGAAAAGTATGTGTATTATATAAGATCACATTGTTATCTATTATCATACGCAAAGGGTGTGAATGTGTCCAAATATATCCGCCTCTGGGAACAGGCATGTGCTTGCACAACTCCATGGATGTGCACACAAGGAGAGGTGCATTTACACCCCAGTAACACTGAGAGCCCTCTAATGAGATCAGGGCTCCTTTGTGCTAGGCCCTGTACAAACACATAGTGAAAGGTGTCCCAAAGAGCTTACAATCTTGATCCACAAATATTATTCATGGTGAAGGCTATGTTTTAGTCACGGGTATTTTTAGTAAAAGTCATGGATAGGTCACGGCAGAAAAACAAAAACTCACAACCCATGACCTGTCCATGACTTTTACTACATACCCCTAACTAAAACTTGGGCCGGGGGGGCCGCAGATGCTGTGCAGGGGTGGCCCAGAACCCCTGCTGGTGCTGGGGCGGGAGATGAGTGGCGGTGTGCAGCCCAGGATCCCCACTCGTGCTGGAGGGGAGGGGGCCAGGCAGCGGTGCATGGCCTGGGACCCCCGCTGGTGCTGGGGGGGGAGGAGAGGATTGACGGGGCTGGCCGGCTTCCTACCCACCTCCGACCAGCATGTCCCTGAAGCTTCCAGGGGGAGAGGCAGCCAGGGGGTTCCGTGTGCTGCTCCTGCCACAAGCGTCAGTTCCACAGCTTCCACTGGCCAGGAACCGCAGCCAATGGGAGCTGCAGGGGCGGTGCTTGCGGGCATGGGCAGTGCGCGGAGCCCCCTGGCCCCTCCGCCTAGGAGCTGCAGGAACATGCCAGTGGGAGCCAGAGAGCTCTCTCCCACCAGGTAAGCGCCGCCCCGCACCCCAACACCTTGCCCCAGCCCTGAGACCCCTCCCATACCCAAACTGCTGCTGCTGGCTTAGGGGCTGCCCGGCTGCAGAAGTCACAGAGGTCGCAGAAAATCACAGAATCCATGACTTCCGTGATCTCCGTGACAGACACACAGCCTTATTCGTGGTTTACAGAATGGGAAAACAGGGCACACAGACATTAAGTAGTTTACCCTTGTGAGTTTCTGTCAGAGCAGAGAATTCAACCTCTTTCTCCTGAGTACCAGAGCCGTGCCTTTACCCAAAGACCAATCTTCCTCCCAACAAACAGCTGCGCTCTGGGAACTGGGAACCGCCCTTGGGACTCCCACTAGCACTCACTCCCACCTCTGCAGCTTTCTGAAAGATCATTCTTTTCGGATGACATTTTCCAACTCTGGGCTAAGCCCCAAAAGCAAAGTGATCTGGAAATTCTGAGCCAAACCTGTTCAGCCATTCTTGAGTGATTCAAGGTTCTGCT
Organism: Natator depressus; assembly: GCF_965152275.1. NCBI lineage: Eukaryota > Metazoa > Chordata > Testudines > Cheloniidae > Natator > Natator depressus. The sequence goes on along the minus strand of NC_134249.1, from coordinate 15,224,194 downwards.
GTAAACCTATTTCTTGGTATTAATGGTCCTTTGTGTGCACACAGCTCAGAGGATGGGCTTTCTGGCTGAGACACACGACGGATCTCAGTTTCTCCATCAATACAATGGGGAAAATAATAGCTGTCTACCTCCCAGGGGCAGTGTGAGAGTTCATTCATTATGTATTTGTCAGGTGCTTTGAGATTACCACATGGAAAGCAAGTGTCATTTGTTATTATAAATCCACTGACACCATAAAACTGGATCCTGCAGCCAGTTACACTCCTGCAACTGAACTCACAGGGGCTGGACAGATGTACCCAGGGGCTGAACTGGGCCCCTAGATTTCAACAGATTTTATTCGACTCCCCTGGGTTTTCTATTCTTCAGGGGAGGCCCTGCCCTCATGTCCTGCACACCAGCCTCCCATCGATCTCAGGGAGAGCCATGCAGGGCCTGAGTTGGGCCTCGCTGGGTTTAGGAATCAACCAGCTGACGTCTCACTGCCAGAGAAAAAGCCACTGCTAGGGTGCAAACCACCCCCCTCATCTCCTCCATCAACCTTTTCTAACGAGGTAAGTCGACTTCTGAGCCCAGCTGTGGTCATTTGCACAGGGTGTCTGGGAGACAAGCAGACAAACCCCCTGGATGGAATCCTTGATGCTTTTTGAAGGAGCCAAGAGTTGGGCACCAAATTCCTGTTGAGTTGGGGGCCTCCAGATCCTTTAGTCTCCTAGGAAAATCACACCCGCGGTCTGATGAGCTGGATCCATTGTAATTTCACACCATGCTGATCCCAGAACCCACACTGACAGCTTCCTAGCAAGGAAAAGGGCTGCACCACAGCTCACTAGGAAAGCGCTAATCCAGCCTCCCTGCCATAGACAGGTCCCGAAGGAGCCTGGGGACCACTGCGAAAGCAGAACATGAAATGAGATCAATGCCAGAGCTGGCTGCCAGGGTGTTTGCTTCCAGAGGGAGTTAGTTTTAACATATTTAATCAGATACCTTTTAAAGCTAATGGAAGTTTTGTCTGTACGAGATGCTACTGTGACAGATTTCCAGCAAGGGTGCAGCTGCAGGGCTGGCAACAGGGGCAAGCACTGGCATGGCCCAGGCACAGTGAGTTCAGCATCATGCTCTGGGCAGATTCTCAGGGGACGGTGAAGAGAGAGGTTGTGTAAGCCAATGGATCAGCTACTGCACGGGGACTCTGGAGACGTCTCCCACCGGTAACAGTGCCACTTGGGGTCCCATTCTCTCTCCGTGCCTCAACTTCCCCAGTTGTAGAATGGACAGAAATAGTTGCAGGGATGCCAAGTGTTACTATTACACCAGCCCTGGATATGGGAAGGGAAAGCGTTAGGAAATCCAAGTGCCTCCTATCCCCGCACAAGGCCCACGATTCAGTGTGCCACCTTCCACTCCCCCACCCTCACTCCAAATTCCTGTGCCAGGCCTGCTTGGGGCACAGAGTGAGTCCAAAACGGGGAGATTAGGAACAGATGTGGGCATCTGTGGTATGAGTGAGGAGGGCGACTGAATGGGGAGGGGTGGGAGGGAGGAGCCAGTGCTGTGCCCCACCCAGAGCCATGATGAATGGAGAGACACCACGTTCTCAGCAGTGCAGAGTTACCAGCTGACGTGGAGCATAGCATGTGACACTAGACTAGACCGTGGGCAGTGATCCTCAGGCCCCTGCCCTGGCACGTCTGTGCCAAGGATTTCTGGCAGCGGCAGCCCTGGATACAGGGATCTCAAGAGCTGGGGGGCTGTGCCGAAGCAGAAGTCAACCCAAAGGAAGGCCAATGACACCGCGGCTTTTCCGATAAGCTGGCGCAGTGCCAGCGTTCACTGGGCATCCCAATGCCCAGCATAATGGGGCCCCCACCCCAACGGGTGCTTTGGGGGCTACCACAGTCTCACTAGTTAATCATAATAAGCACCCCCTTCACCTCCTCCCCAGCCCAGAGCTGTCCCCATGCCCCTCCTTGTGGAGGGTTGAACAGGAGTCCAGAGACCTGCCTGCTCCCTCCCACCCCAACCTTTTGGCTTAGGGGTGGAGTAAATGCTGAGTGGCACTCTTGTGAGGAACACACCGCCTGAGGCTGCTCTGCCACCGTCCCCTCTTAATCCCCCTGCCCACACCCCCCATCCCCCGAGGCCACCAGAAGCCGCTCTTGTTAAGCATTGATTAAGCTCGTTAATTGGTGTTTGCCAGGCAGCGAGAAGAGCAGATAGCGGGGACGGCAAATTCATTACTGCCTGGAGAGGAGAAACTTGATCGAAATGAGAGAAGAGCGGGGGGGAGTAGAAAGGGGCTGCTTCCCCTTCACAGACAGTCACATGGCATGGCTGGAACAACGGGGGGTGAGGACTGGAGTGTGTGCAACCATCGCCCTGTTCAGTAGCTTCATGGGCCTTCCAGGCCATTGGCCTCCTACCCACCTCCCAAAACGGGGACTTGCTGCTCCAATGAGCCAACAAGGCTTAAGATGCAGGAAAAATGAGATTTCACACCACTGACCCAGGTGTGCAACACTTATTGTCTCACATGCACACTCGCAGGGAGGGGCTGGGAAGGGAGAGTCCATCACGGCTGAAGGCCCGTTGCCTAGGGATGCTCAGGACTAGAGGTGGGTGCTGACGTCAGGGGTGAGAGGAGTTTGCTGGCCTCGCCGTGAAATCAGGACCACAGCTCAGTGCAGAGCTTTTAAAGCAGGGCAGGCCGGCTCAGAAGTGGAGGGAGCTCCCTGTGTGTACCAAGTGACAAATAGGAAACATGTCAGGGAGGCTCCCTGGGCCACGTTCTAGACCAGCAGGGTCTGTCTGTAAAGCTCCCTAGATGAACATGCTGGCCCCCCCCCCCCCGAATGTTCACACGGGGCAGCCATCTCCTCACACACAACTGTCTCCCAGGTTACTATGGCAGCCACCAGCAGGGACTGAAGCAGGGACTTCTGGAGCTAAACACTCGAGTCCCCACAAGGCTCTGTAGCTGCGGCTGTAACTCGTGGCCTCTGTGGGTTAGGCACAGAGGGGGGCCATAACACACAGCAACCAGTGGGTCACATTATATTGTACCATCATGAATGACGGTGGTGCCTTAAAATTTTCCCTTCTACAGCACCGTTAAGCTGAGCATCTTAAAGCCCTTGACAAACATCATCCACTCTGTGAGGTGTGAGCCTCACACTACAGATGGGGCAACAGATGGTGAAGTGACTGGCCCAAGTCACACAGTGAGTCATTGGCAGAGTTGAGACGAGACCTGAGAACTCCTGATTCCTGGCCTCTTGCTCTGGAATGGACAGTAGCACTGAGTGCAGCAATGGGGGCTCTGCAGACACCGAAATGAGATATTGGGAGCAACAGACCTAGTTTATTTGCTGCTATACGGCACTTTTCACCCAACAATTGCCAAGCACCTTACAAAGGTCAGTTAGCATTATTATCCCTGCTTCACCACTGGGATAACCACAGCACAGGGAGGCCACGCAACTTGAGCAGTGGCCCATGGCAGAGCTGGGACTATTGTCTCCATCTCCAGTATCCCAGCCCTGTGCTGTAACCACTGCACTGCACTGCCGCTACCCAATGCGGCTTCCATCATGGATTTGGAACATCTAACTATGAGCATGCTTAGGCAAAAATGAATTAACGGTGGCGCAATACAGGGCAGGCCAGCCTCAAAGTGACAGTGACAGCATCCACAGAGCAATGGGCCTGCATTGACATGCCCACAGTTAGATGGCAGCACCATTGTCTCCCATGCAGCCAGTGTCTGTGGGTGTGTCTGCCATGTAAAAAAGGCGGGGTCTTAACACGAGTTAGCTAACTTGGGTTAAAAAAAGCAGAGAAGACAGAGCTACTTGGCTCTTAACTCAGGTTAGCCGTTCGTGTTAAAGCCCACAGGGGAGTCTGGGGTTGAACTTGAGCTGCTAACCCACGTTAAACACCGAGTTACTATGTCTTCACTGCTGTTTTAACCTGAGTTAAGGACACACCTTGTTTTTTGCAGTATAGACATACCCCGTGTGATCCTATCCCTGACACTGGCATCCTCTATCAGGCCAGCTAGGACAGCAGCCAGCCCCTACGGGTACATCCACACTGCAGCTGGAAGCCAGCCTCCCAGCCTGGGTAGCCAGACTTGCACTGGCAGGGCTCACGCGAGCACACTAAAAATGGCCGTGTGGCTGTAACGGCACCAGCGGAGGCTTGGGCTAGTCACCCGAGCTCGGACCCGGGGCAGGGACAGGCCAAGCTCACGTGGCCAGCGTGAGCCTGCACTGGTGCTGCAATGGTGCAAGCCCCTCTAGCACAAGTCTGTCTACCCTGGCTGGGAGGCTCCCTCCCTGCTGCAGTACAGACATATCCCGAGACTCTCCTGCCAAGAGACACCCACCAGGCACCCCCTCGGAAGAAGAATCACACTATCCCCTCAATTTCTCTCACCCGCCAGGGAAGTCAGCTGCCTCTCTCGGGTTCTTCTCGAGCCCTTTCTTAAGCATGGAAATCGCTACATGTGTACGCACTTCAGAGCATAACAGACTGTTGAGTCTGCAGTGGGCCTGGCTGGATGTGCAGACACTGAGTGCAGACTCTGGCCCTGTTTGCATCACATAATGTGCACTGCACACTACCCTCAGGGACAAAGGATTTTCAAGATGATCAGAATTAGTTACTGTATAGCCCAAGGGAATGTTGCAGTTACAGGCACTCAGCAACCTGCAGGCCTGGGCCCTTAGATTACTAATCATCCTCGTTATTTATGTTACAGTAACACCCAAATGGCCCAAGCAGGATCAGGCCCCCTGAGGGATTAGCACTCGTTTTTTTAGGAGCCAGCCCAGCAGCCCAGCTTTATGCCAGCTTCTTCATAAACATGAGCAACCAAAAACACACCATGTGACTGCACAGAGCCTACAAAAGCCACTTTCATACCGTATATTTCGTACCAGTTCCTTGGGTTTTATAAGACAGGACGTACACTGCCCACTGCAACACAGCGTCCTGCCTCTCACGGCAGAGGTAGGACTTGGTTGCGGTCATCTGAAGGGGATTCTTTACTGGGGCTGCCGGACACAGGGAGATTGCTATGGTTCTTTCTGGCTCCTAGATTAATCTGTCTTGGTGCCTAAAGCCTGGCTCGAGCTAGCAGTCTGGGATCAGCATGTGGACTACACTGCCTATGAGTGATTAGTTACAGGACTGCCAGAGAGACTCCTTCGACCAGGGGAAGAGACTGTCTCATCTTCAGTGGGACTTTCCTGATGCAACCCAGAGACCTCAAGAGAAACGCTGGTTCTTGAAGAGAAGAGGACGTAAAGTGGCTGGAAACGTCTTACTTGAGAAGCTGTATTTGCTAGTTAGATAAATATGGCTGGAATCTCCATCCAGGAATGCCTGACTCAGTTACCCAAGATAAGCCTTTAGTAGTATTCGCAGTGGTCTAGTACAATGGCTCTCAATCAGGGGTACATGTACCCCTAGGGGTACGCAGAGGTCTAGGGGATACATCAACTCATCTAGATATTTGCCTAGTTTTACAATAGGCTACATAAAAAGCATGAGCAAAATCAGTACAAATTAAAATTTCATACAATGACTTGTTTATACTGTTCTCTATAAGAACCCTGTGGTTTTCAGTTTAAACCAATATTTACCAAAAAATCCTGGGTTTTACAAAAAGTATTATTTGTTTTTTTCCGATTTTCACCCTACTTTTGTATCATTCAAATATATATATAAAAAAAAAACTTGTTTTATTAGGAAAACACAATCCATTGCATGAGATCTATGTATTACAATAATTATGCACACATTAGTCTGTGTGCATATGCAAAGCTGCCTGTTGAAGGAAGGCTATGTATTAGTCTAGAAAATACACACAATAAACAGGCACGCATGCAAGCTCTGAAGTGCGTGCGCATCTGAACGTACTGATGAATCTCACGCTCACCACATACACATTTCAAGCTGTTAGCAGAGAACGGTTTCACTAAAATGGGAAGAAAATGAAGATCTGTATCAGAATACGTTTGAGAATACCGGAAGTATTCAAAAGTTTTAAAAAAACAAAAACAGGAGAAAAGGATGAAGTTGAGTGTATGTGCTGCAAATGGTGTGGCCCATTTCTTAAACGTAAATATTTATAGGCTAATAGTTCTGAGTCTACAACAGTAAACTGTTTTTTCTAATGAAAAGTTTTATTTGGGGATCAGAGATGTATTGTTTTATTAAACTCAGAGCTGGCAATGTGTTTTGAGTTCTGTTTTAGTTCTCCAGCAAACCACCTTGAATTCCATTCACCAAAGGATTGATCTACTGAATACTTTTTCGCCCTGTCCTTCCATCCAACCCTGATATTTACCCAGAAAAATTATTAATACCTTTTCTACCAATTTTGACCTGTTTTTGTTGTTGTAGTAATAAACACCGATAAATTCCCAGGAAAAATTAAATAAAATAAAAACCGAAAACAAAGGGCCTTATCTATATACTATAAACTGAAATGTAAGTACAATATTTTACAATTATATGGTAAAAATGAGAAAGAAAGAAATTGTTCAGTAATAGTGCAGCTGTGACACTTTTGCATTTTTATGTCTGATTTTGTAAGCAAGGAGTTTTTAAGAGAGGTGAAACCTGGGATACGCAAGACAAATCCACAAATCCCCTGAAAGGGGTACAGTAGTCTGGAAAGGTTGAGACCCATTGGTCTAGTATAGCAGACTATGGGCTAGGAGTCTGGATTCTATTCCTGGCTCTACAAGGGAGCTTAAACAAGTCACTTTATTTCTTCATGCCTCAGTTTCCCCTCACTCCCTTGCCTGTTTCGAGACTGAAGACTCTTTGGGGCAGGTACTGTCTCTTATTCTGTATTTGTACTGCACATAGCACAAAGAGGCCCTGATCTCAGCTGGGATCTGCATACTCTACTGTAATATAAATTATAATAACTTTAAGCCCATTATTTTGAAATAGAAGGATCCTGAGCATTGATAGTTTGACATCTGATGTTTTTTGGTCTACCCATTTCCCCCTCACAAAAATTCAAGTTTAAAAATGTAAACTGTGTCTCTGGTTAAACATTAAATACACACCACATTCCTAACCCCCCGGGGCTCAGCATGCCTGTCTGGATTCAGAGACTAGTTCAAAGCCAGATTTGCTACTGGCGTCTCACCAGTAGCTGCTTGTGACTGGGCCAGCACACAGGGAAGGGAGCCATTTGCACACATTAAAATAATTTTGATTTATTCTTATATCCTTATTCCCACTTCCTCCTTATGTAGCCAACAACCAGCATCCTCAGCAACACCTAGGATCAGCAAACCTGCTTCGTTGTCTGCCTTGCTCTGCAACAGTCATGTTGTCCAAAGTTCTACCATACACGATGCTGTGTTACGCTCCGATCCATTGAAATCAATAGGAGTGAGGCACCTAAATACCTTTGAGGATCTGGTCCCTAGATCCTATTGACATTTGCAAGGAAACTGCTTTTGAAACATTACTTCCACTAAACCAGGTTCTAGCAGAGTTTGGTCAACCAGTATAGACAGAGAAAACCAGGTGAGACTCATTGGTCAGAAATGGTTTCAACGCTAGACTGCTCCCTGGCCTATCAAAATACTTTCTTTTGTTAATAAGAATATATTTCCAAGCTAGCCCTTAAAAGCTTGAGAGAACCATGAGTAAATCTGGATTTCAGCTACACTTCAGCTGTTTCAACATTGACATCTTTGCCAAATTCCACCAACACTGGTCAAGTTCCCCCAACACCTAGCTATCACTGATATAGAGCTCTACAGATGAAAAGCACTAAGTGCTTTACACAGGGGGTAAGTATCATTATGCCTGTATTATGGAGGTAGAAAATGAGGCACCGTTGCTGAAGTGACCTACCGACGGTCATCCCGCAAGCCAGAACTGGGAACAGCACACATCTCTTCCATCTTGCAGTCCAGTCCCCCAGCACAGGACCACATTGCCTTCACAGTAGGAGTCATTCTGTACACTAAAAGAAAAGGAGGACTTGTGGCACCTTAGAGACTAACCAATTTATTTGAGCATGAGCTTTCGTGAGCTACAGCTCACTTCATCGGATGCATACTGTGGAAATTGCAGAAGACATTATATACACAGACACCATGAAACAATACCTCCTCCCACCCCACTCTCCTGCTGGTATTGGTATTGGTATTGTGTTTCATGGTGTCTGTGTATATAATGTCTTCTACAATTTCCACAGTATGCATCCGATGAAGTGAGCTGTAGCTCACGAAAGCTCATGCTCAAATAAATTGGTTAGTCTCTAAGGTGCCACAAGTCCTCCTTTTCTTTTTGCGAATACAGACTAACACGGCTGTTACTCTGAATTCTGTACACTGACCACCAGCGTCTTTACCACCATGTCACCTAGCCCTGTTCCAAGCCGGGTTAATGATATTGGTGCCCATGTATGCTTGGGCTCTCCATGCGGCTAGCACTGGTGGAGCTGACCCAGTGTTAGCAACAGCGGAGAATTTGTGGAAACCGTCCCTAGTGGACACACTGCCTACTTGTTAAGGCAGGAAATAAGAACCCAGGAATCCTGCGTTCTACCCCCAGCTTGGCCACTGACTACCTGTATGACTTTGAGCGAGTCACCTCACTGCTCTGTGCCTCAGTTTCCCCATATGTCAAACAGGGATAACAGTGCCTACATCACAGCGGGCCATGAAGCCAAACTGATAAGCGTGTGCAAAGCGCTCTGAGATGCTCACAGTAAAGGTGCTATGGGAGGACAAAGCTTTATTACCATGATTTGTTAGTGTCATAGGGTGACCTTCCACCTTCCTGGGACCTGGCTCAGCTCGCTGCTGCCTGAGCCTCCCCTCACTCAGGCTGGATCTCACAGCCTGGCTTGGATGCCACAGTGACTCTCTGGCTAATTAATTGAAGAAAACAAGTCCAGCCCTTCCAGGACATCCAAGTCCACAACAAACAAGACAGAGTCTTCAGCCCTGTCTCCAGCGGTGCTCAGCCCCTCCTGCCTGGGGGTCTGTCTTCTTGCCGCATGGTTTAGGCACTTTTCAGCCTGGCCTCTGCTTTCAGCCCTTCCTGGGTTTTCAGTCTCTCCCTTCAGCGGGTTGCTCCCAGCTCTCTGTTGAGCAGCAACTTCCAGGGCCTCCTTCTGGCAGCCTCCCTTCTCCCTTCAGCCCCTCTGGGGTTCTTTTGGGTTGCTCCCAGCTCTCTACTGAGCAGCAACATCCAGGGCGTCCTTCTGGCAGCCTCCCTTCTCCCTTCAGCCCCTCCTGGGCTCATCACTCCCTCTGGGGAAGGGAATTAATTGCCTCGCATATGGGGCTGTGCCCAGCTCCCCTTAAGGAGCCCTGCCACCCTGTGACAGTTACTGTTAAAGTATTATACAATAAGCAGAGCAATCTTCTCTTTAATGGGTGCCATTTGTGGCTTGTCTAGCTACTACACTGAACAAACAAATCCAAAAGCCAATCCGTTCCCATTTCCCATGGGGTTGGGATCAACAAGTACACTAATTAAAATCCTCTCCAGACACTATTAAATATTTACGGGCCTAACACAAGGTTTTGGAAATTGGGTTCAGGAAAAAAAACAAAACAAAAAACAAAAAACACAAATTCACTGTTTGCAACAAATACAGTAGGGGAAGAGCAGGGGAGAATGACTCTCTTTGGGAATCAAATAATTGTATGGGAAAAACACACTCAGCAGCAGTATCTGGAAGTTGCATTAATTTCATTCCATGTAGCATTTAGCTGTGGCTTTCCCAAGAGTTGATGGGATTCCCTCCCAAGCTGCCTGTTGGTGCAGCCTGGAAATCAGAGATGGAAATGACCAAATACATCTTTCAGTCCATCCAGCAGGGCCCAGGTCCATTGTCTGCGAAGAGATCAGCTGCCCTGTGAAAAACATGTTCTTCCACAATGGTTTTAAACAGGGCTCTCAATTAATCCCAGTTAACTCACGTGATTAACTCCAAAAAATGAATCGCGATTAAAAAATGAATCGCGATTAATCGCAGTTTTAATCCCACTCTTAAACAATAGAATGTTTACTAGAATAGAATTAAACAATTGAAATTTATTAAATATTTTGGATGTTTTTCTACATTTTGAAATATTTGATTTCAATTTACAACACAGAATACACAGTGTACATTGCCCACTTTATATTATTATTCTTATTACAAATATTTGCACTGTAAAAATGAAAAACAAAAAGAAACAGCATCTTTGATTCACCTCATATAAGTATGGTAGTACAATCTCTATCGTGAAAGTGAAATTTACAAATGTAGATTTTTTTTTGTTACATAATGCACTCAAAAACAAAACAATGTAAAACTTCAGAGCCTACAAGTCCACTCAGTCCTACTTCTTGTTCAGCCAATTGCTAAGACAAACAAGTTTGTTTACATTTACGGGAGATAATGCTGCCCTGTTTTTATTTACAATGTTACCAGAAAGTGAGAACAGGTGTTCGCATGGCACTTTTGTAGCCGGCATTGCAAGATATTTACCCGCCAGATGCGCTAAAGATTCATATGTCCCTTCATGCTTCAACCATTGTTCCAGAGGACATGCTTCCATGACGATGATCCTCGTTAAAAAAAAATGTATTAATTAAATTTGTGACTAAACCCCTTGGGGGAGAATCGTATGTCTCCTGCTCTATTTTATCTACATTCTGCCATATATTTCGTGTTATGGCAGTCTGGGATGACAACCCAGCACATGTTCGATTTAAGAACACTTTCACTGCAGATCTGACAAAATGCAAAGAAGGTACCAATGTGAGATTTCTAAAGATAGCCACAGCACTCGAACCAAGGTTTAAGAATCTGAAGTGCCTTCCAAAATCTGAGAGGGATGAGGTGTGGAGCATGTTTTCAGAAGTCTTAAAAGAGCAACACTCCGATGAGGAAACTACGGAACCCAAACCACCAAAGATGGCAGCATCTGACTCAGATGATGAAAATGAACGTGCATCAGTCCGCACTGCTTTGGATTATTATTGAGCAGAACCCGTCATCAGCATGGAAGCATGTCCTCTGGAATGGTAGGCGAAGTGTGAAGGGACATATGAAAATTTACTGCATCTGGCATGTAAATATCTTGTGACGCTGACTACAATAGTGCCATGTGAACGCCTGTTCTCACTTTCAGGTGACACTGGAAACAAGAAGCGGGCAGCATTATCTCCTGAAAATGTAAAGAAACTTGTTTGTCTGAGCAATTGTCTGAACAAGAAGTAGGACTGAGTGGACTTGTAGGCTCTAAAGTGTGACCTTGTTTTATTTTTGAATGCAGGGGTTTTTTTGTATATAATTCTACATTTGTAAGTTCAACTTTCATAATAGAGATTGCACTACAGTACTTGTATTAGGTGAAGTGAAAAATACTATTTCTTTTTTCTTTTTTACCGTGCAAATATTTGTAATAAAAATAAATACAAGGTGAGCACTGTACACTTTGTACTGTGTGTTGTAATGTAGAAAACATCCAAAAATATTTAAATAAATGGTATTCTATTGTTGTTTAACTGCGATTAATCGAGCGATTAATCTTGATTCATTTTTTTAATCGTTTGACAGCCCTAGTTTTAAATAAAACTTGGCTCATTGCTTGGGTAATTCTCCTTGCTCCCACTGGATTTTCACCACTGCCACATTCATGGAACAGCTCTGAAATGGACAGTTACTCCAAAGGCACTGAAGGGAAACCCTGTCTTCTTATCCACAGCATGTGTGGGGGAGAAATTTAAAGGCAGGAGATTGCTCCTCAGACCAACAGAAGGCCCCCAATAGACTTAAATCCCATATGCATGCTAGACTGGGAAGGATAATCTCATGGATAGGGCACGAAACTGGGACTCAAGAGCATTGGGATCAAGTCCTGGCTCTACCATTGTGTGAGTCTGGGCAAGTTTTAGCCTTGTGTAGAAATGGGAGACCCTACCTCCTAGGGAGCCTAAAACCCATTTGTGATGGGGAGATGCTCATATACCATAGTGGTGAAGCTCGTATAAGTACCTAGATAGCCAATAAAATGGTGGGGGGAACTGCTGTGGCATCACCAAGGGCAGTCAATATTTTCGTATCAGGGAGGAAGGATCAGAACTGGAGAATCTCTTCAGAATAACATTTATTACTTACAAAGAGCCAGCCAAAAGGGCCCGAAAGAAACACACATTCAGCTCAGAAAAGAAAAGAAGCCGACAAACATTATTCCATTTAGAAGTCTAAGATATGCCTCAGAGGCAGGATAATTTGAGGAAGGTTCAGGAAACAAGCCCTAATCTTTCATTAGCATATAGAACAACCTCGCCCATCTGCATAATTTGTATCTCTAGGACAAAAAAGCTCGCAGCAGCCCTCACACAGGCAATTGCTCAGACAATAATCATAATTCTCGGAGAAGCAGCATTGTCTAGTAATCCCAGCTTGCGAGAGACTCGTATATATAGCCCTGCATGGACTCAGCACTGCACTGTCTGAGTACCCCACAACTCTCCCACCATGGAGCTGGCCTCATCCTTGCTTTTGCACCTCTGGGCAGTGGGGGACAGCAAGCCTGTAGCACATATGGCTTTCAGTGCATTTCCCTGTGCGTTCGATTGTTATGTTGGTGCTCTTGGTGCGAACCAAGAGGCTGGGGCCCCAGAAGTGCCACGACCACAAGCAGAAGTACAGAAAGAAGGAGAAAGAGAGAAAAAAGAATGAGAAAGAAATAAAGTAAGAAGGAACGAGAGAGGCAATGTCACCCCCAGAGACAGAAGCTAGTCACGTGGACTTGTTCTTGGAATCGGCACCTTTGATGGCTTCAGAGGTTCTTGTTTCACAACCTTAATTACAGCACCAGCCAGCCAGGGTCGGGAGAACGCGCTGCAGATAAGCTAACATGTCAGTGGATAAATGAAATACGACTCTTTTGATGCCGCCGCAGCATTAGGCAGGTTCTCTCTGCGGCCTGCAAGGGGACAGAGTAGGATTTCGCTGCTCTCTGTCGCTCCTTCCATAGAGGGATACGACAATGCAGTTGTCTCCCTCCCCCATCCTATCCCCCCCCGCTACCCTCCCAGCATGCCTTATGAACCCTCTGTCCTCTCCCTCCCTTCAGAGCTCAGCTCCCTCTGGGTTAGTCAGGAGGAGGAGGAGATGAAGCAAGCACCAGTTAAGCATCCCCACTGCCCCTTACAGAAAGGGAGCTTTCCAAAATGCCCAGGAAGTACTGGGTGAGAGACTGGGCTTACGGTGTAGGAGAAAAAGCCACACCCAGCGCTGGGGCCATGCTGTGAGCTCTTCCTCTCAAAATCCCAGCCCAACAACGCCGGGGAACTTCTCTTCCCACTGGGCAGGGCGTCCTCAAGTTGCAGCTGCTCCCCTGCGGTAGAATGTGAAGGGACGTCAAATGACGGCTCTGCCCTCTCTGTGGAGAATGCACTCATGCTGCTTTTCCAGGGAATGTCATTGAGAGGCACCTCTACTAAGGTAGCGCCTTGGCTCCAGCCAAGATCAGGGCCCCACTGTGCTAGATGCTGTACATACACCGTCCCTGCACCAAAGAGCTTCCGGTCTAAATAGACAAAGGAGGAGAAGGGCAATGGTCACTTGGCAGAGCCAGGACTAGAACCCAAGCTTCCTGAGTCACAGCCCAGTCCACTGGACCATGCTGTCTCTAGACACAGGAGGCTGCGTCCACCACCAAGAGATCCTCGACCTGGACCAGCGTCCCCATGCTTCCTTCACTCCTACGGCACCATTTCCCCTCTATTTCCTTGGGAGTGAATTAGATTAGCCAGCCCTACCAAATGACACCCTCTACCAGTAGAGCAGGTCCCCCCGTGCTGCCCTGGCAACAGGCCTTGCGCCTGACCTAGAGAAGCCATCTGTAGGGATGAGAGGGGAGTTCAGTCCCTGCCCTCCCTGCTGAGACTGACCAGTCAATGCCAGTCGTGGTGACGGCTCACGTGTGGACATCTGCCCAGGAGGAAGGAGACTGAAACCCAACATCTCGCTCCATGTAGACCAGGGGTTCTAAGACAAGCATCTGGGTGTCACACTCACCCTGCCTTTCCCATACTGCTAAACGTGGTGGGGGGAAGTGCTGACTAGATCTGGTTACATGGAGGTGGGGGGATGCTGTGTGGTCCCGGTTCGGCAAAGGTTGAATATCGCTGTCTTAGGCCATCACCTGATACTAACTTGGGGTCCCCACCAACCCAGCTGGCTTGGAACTGGTGACCTGGGCAGAGAAGCAAACCTCACCGCTGTCCTTCCCTACTGGCTTCAGCATAAACAGGGCTCAGATGCTTTTACCAAGGTGTCATCTCACCCTGCACAGAGCAGGCACAGCTGGAGCAAATGTCTCTGTGTATCTCTCAAACCATCGGGTCCCTCATTTCCCCCTTCATATCTCCTGATCCCACCTCCTGGGACAGAAGATAAACGCTCGCGTGGCGTTGCCCACCTGCTCGAAGAGCTATCCCCAAGAATCATACCAGCCTCTCTACAAGTGGGAGAACGCGAGGTGATCATGCAATGGCTGGCCCCCAAGCTGCCTGCCCTCAGCCCAGCTGTCTGCCTCTGTCCTGCTCTGAATGCATGCAGGCTGGATGGATGCTCTCCTTCCTCCAGCTAAGCCTCCCTTTCACATTCTTGTAAATATTAATTGCCACTGACAAGAAGCATGGCAACAAGTGAGCCAGCGCGAGAAACAGCCTTTCTCAGCTGGCACACGGCTCTGGACTCCGCTTGTCCAAGTAAAGCAAGTGCATGAACCTCAGCAGGATGTTCTGGAGAGGAGAACTGACTGGTTTACTTCAGGAGTGAAGGGAAACTGCAGTTCAGCCTCTTAATTTCTAGTCTGACACAATCAGATCTTACATTCATCCAGGATCCCAGAGTGCTCTAAACTAGACATCCAGGGATCACCGCCCCCACCACCAAAATACAGCCACCTCTGGGGTGGAACATAACATCTGTTTAACTCTGCACCTTAATGCTATACAAGAGTTTAGTGCAGGATCAGAGATTACTGGAAAATCACTCCTCAGGACACACACCACTAAAAACGCTGAGATGCCACAACGACTGTGTTAAAGATGCATAAGACAGACAGCCTTGTTCAGTGACAGCACTCAGCTAAAGAACAGCTCTGGAAATGGTCAGACACGAAATGCACGTGGCAAACATACCTGGGTTCAGCTCCTAAAAGAGGGCCTCTATTTTCCCTTGTTCAGCATGGGCCTGGTTTGCAGAGGTGCCGAGAACCTACAACTACAGCTGAAGCTAGTGAGGGCTGCAGCGTTAAGCACCACTGAAAACCAGGGTCAAGGTCTGCTTTCAGGAACACAGGGGGCAGAGTCCCTCCTAAATACTGTAACCTCGAGCCCAATGCAAGGGCAAATTGCAACACAGAGGCCATGCACTGCCTTGCAATGGGAAGAGGTGCCTGTGTTTGGGGTTTGCCTAGGAATGCTGGGAAGACAGTTACCCACAGGGCAGGTAGCTCTGGAGTTCCCCAGCTATAGAGGAGGCTGCCTAAGGAATTGCATACCCATCTGCTCCCAGGGGCTGGTTGTACCAGCCTGACACAATGATTAAGATGCTGGTGGCACTCCAGCTGGGGGCTGTATTGGCAGCAGTAACAGCAGGCAATTATAAGGGAACTAAGTCTAGTGTAGACAAGACCCTAGAGAGAAGGCAGAAAAGGCTAGTTGCTAAGCAGACCTGGGCTACCTGGCAGTATAACAGTAAAGTCTGCTGTGCAGAAAGCAGCTGGATTTGGAGAGGGACCTGGATTCGGAAAGGGACCTGGATTTTACTCCTGACTCTGTGTCACTGACTCTCCAGATGACCTTGGGAAAAACACTTCATCTGTGCTTGCTTTTCCCGTCTATAAAACGTGCCTAATAACATCTGCCTGTCTACATGCAGTGCTCTGAGATCTACAGCCGCAGAGTGCAACAGGTGCTAAACACTCTGCTTCCTCTTTACAATCTCATCTCTGTTTTATCTGATAAGCAATGGGAGCATTTTGAAAGTAATCAGCCTGGCTAATAAACCTTATTCTGGGGCCGAACAATCCACTGTCTAAATGGGTGACCCTCTGGCTCCTGCTGCCATCCAATTTCTGGGGGTTTCATCCCTCTCCACAGTTCAAGTGTCTTTTCTGTCCCGTATTTTCTCCTTAAATCCTCCCTCTCTTAATATTATCTTTGCCAGCCAGCCATTAATTAGCGGGGGGTTGAAGAGAATAGCACTGAAGAGAGCACCTGTCCCTGCCCTTTTTCTCTCCGAAAATCTGTGATGTACTTGGAGTCTATTACTCTGGGCAAAAATCTTATGACCCACTAGGGTCTTGTGCACGGCAGTGTACAGAGTGCTGATCCAGCTTGCCTCCAAAATGTCTTGCTTGTCCTTTGGCTCAGTTGTTTGGCCCTGGCTCCACACTAACGTCTGCAGTGGAATGAGTTTGGTGTTCTAGGCAGAGAGCCACTGGCAGAAAAGTGAACAGAACCGTGAGATCTATTCACTGCACCATTCTGCCTCTAGGGATACAATGATTTCCACTAAAGGAATGGTCTCTCACACCAGGGGGTTTGCCCAATGCCAGCAAAATAAGACATAACCAAGCCCCAATTCTGTAGCCCCTCGTTCAGAAAAACATGCAGAAGTTACTAGCTTATCACTGCTGCATTTTAACTTTATTTTCCCACAGAATTCAACCAGCCTCTAGATTCCACAGTAAATATAAATCAATAGTCACAGTTTGCTCTTAAATTAACGTCCATTAATTCAGTGCATTACTGTTGAGCAATAAAGTCAATTTTGTGGCTGTATTGTAAAAGAGTAACAAATAATGATACTAGAATGAGTTTAAAATTCACAAAGTACATAATATGGAATAGGATACAGTTCTTAGGAAAAGAGCATCTTATTCTTTCTGGGCCCAGTTTTTCAACCTGGACCTCCATTTCTGCAGGCATCATTCTGTATTCACAAAGAACTGTGCCCACCCTGCATGGCCCCTTCCAGGTTCTTTTCTGGAAATTCATTGGAGACCCAAAAAATGCAGCTGCTAAAACGGGGACTTGGCCTGCAATCCTGCAGTCAGATCCGCCCAGGAGGACTCTTATACCAGCATGGATCCAAGGGCAGCCTTGCCAATTCCCAAGATATTTAGTGTTTTTGTCTTAAAGCCCCAGCTGCTGGGGTCATGTGATTAGGAGAGACTCTCAGCTTTCATTAAAATAATGGTTCTAGCCCTTCTGGTTGCAGAAAAAAGCTTGAAAACATGAAGCCTAAAGCATCAAAAACCATAAAACACATAAAAATCGCCCTCAAATCCATCTTTTAAAAAAATCTCAAGATTTTAGGGCCCTGACTCATGATTTTTCAACATTTGGGAGTGACAATGCTGTGACTGCAGGACTGGGACTGTGGTTTACAAATGAGGCTCCCCGGTGCTGTGGTGTTATTCTGACAGGAGCCCATGTCATATTTACAGGCATATTTACTGTGCCTATCATCACAGCACCTGGGCTCACGTGACATGGTTCTGATTACAAGCAATAGCTCAGCCACGAGGAACAGAAATACCCCAAGAGCCCCCACAACACCACAGAACAGAGACACGACTTAAGGTACTTCGGCCCCAGTTCTGCAAAGCACTTAAGCATATGCTTAGCTCCCATTGCAGCCAGTGAGACTTAACCACATGCTTAAAGTTAAGCACATGATTAAGTTCTATGCTGACTCAGGGCCCTTGCGAGGCTAAAGAGCAGAAAGCACTTACTTTGTAACTCAGGCACTTATTTCCTCATGGGACAAAACACACAGCAGTGAAAATTGTCCTTCTAAGCTACCTCAACAGAGCATTGAGAGGCTTAATCAATTAATGATTATAAAGCACTTTAAGGAGCTGGGAAACACGCTATGGAAGTGCAAAGATTTACATTATTTATTATTAATTATTATTATAATTTACTGTTGACTTCTGCTGTATTCCCCTATGGGGCAACAGCCTGGCCTCCCAAGAAAGGTTAGATCTCTCTTTACATTTCATCTAGGCTCCAGTCAGGCTGGTTTCATTCTGACACTTCTCAGGGAGGCAATGAGCCTCAGGGCCAGATTTTTTAAAGGTATTCAGGTGCTTAAAGATGCAGAGAAGTAGCTAGACCTAGATCCTCAAAGGATTAGGCACCTACTTTCCACTGATTTCAATGGAAACTAGGTGCACAAATATCTTTCAGGATATGGGCACTTGTTACTGTTGAAAATCTCACTAGACGTCTATCTGCAGCTGTAGGCATAGGTGCCGACTCCGTAGGTGCTCCGGGGCTGGAGCACCCACAGGGAAAAATTAGTGGGTGCTCTGCACCCACCGGCAGCCAAGCTCCCCTCCCCGCTCCACCTCACCTCCTCCTCTGCCTCCTCCCCTGAGTGCGCTGCATCTTGCTCTTCCGCCTAACTCCCAGCGCTTGCTGGAGCCAAACAGCTGTTTGGAGGCGTAGCAAGCTCCGGAAGGGATGGGGAAGAAGAGGGAACGTGGAGTGTTCAGGGGATGAGGTGGGGAAGAGGTGGGGCCAGGGCAGGGATTTGGGGAAGGAGTCAGAATAGGGGTAGGGAGGGGGCGGAGTTGGGGCAGAGACTTTGGGGAAGGGGTTGGAATGGGGGCAGGGCAGGGGTGGAGTCGAGGCGGGGCCAGGGGCAGAGGGGGGTCAAGCACCCCCTGGCGTGAGTAGAAGTCAGCGCCTATGGCTGTAGGTACCTAAATACCTTTAAAATCTGACTTCTAATACCATAAGTCATTAGTAGAATTGGAAATAGAACCCGGGAGTCCTGGTTCCTAGTCCTCTGTTCTGATGGCTATATAGCACTGCCCCATATGCCTTCCTAACAATATATCCCAATACATCTTTTTCTTAATAGGGAAAGTGCAGCATAAGGTTTCTGAGACACAGCCAAGCTTTACATTGTTCTGTGCATCTATAGAACGTGTATGTACTGATAACCTTGTACCGTAGAGCAATGGAGGGTGGGCTCTATCCAGCAGTCGCTCAAATTAACAAAAACAAAAAGGTTATTTTTAAAATCCCCACAAATACATGATGATGTAACAGAAGGAAATTCCATCTTGGGATCTGGTGCTATAGCACTCAGACTACATATATATGGTTCACAATGTCATGGGAACTACACAATGGAATCATAACCTCACAGGACAAGACAGGTTATCTATTATCAGACGCCTGTTACAGATACACCCAGGGGATATCTATCTATCTGTGCATCTCAATTCACAATATAACTTGGCCCACGTACTACGCTTCATAGATTCAAAGGTCAGAAGGACCATTGTGATCATCTGTTCTGACCTCCTGTATCACACAGGCCACAGAACTTCCCCGAAATAATTCCTGTTCGAAATACAGCATGACTGTTAGAAAAACATCCAATCTTGATTTAAAAATCGCCAGTGAGAGAATCCACCATGACCTTTGGTAAATTGTTCCAATGATTAATTACCCTCCCTGTTAAAAATTTACACCTTATTTCCAGGCGGAATTTGTTTAGCTTCAACGTCCAGCCACTGGATTTTGTTATACCTTTGTCAGCTAGATTAAAGAGCTCATTATCAAATATTTGTACCCCATGTAAAGTCACCCCTTAACCTTCTCTTTATTAAGCTGAGTAAGTTAAACTCCTTGAGTCTCTCTCTATAAGGTATGCTTTAATCAGTCTCAGGGCTCTTCTCTGAACACTTTCCAATTTCTCAACAGAGCAACCCTAAAGCTGATGGGCTCTGCAGTATAATAGCTAGCCCAGTAGTCCTCTCCAGTAATGACCAAGGAGCTCAGGCAAAGGTTGTGGGTTCACATCCCACCAAGGCTGCTTTTTGCTATTGATTTTACATGGGAGGTGCTCCGATACGATGATGATGAGCAGCAGCGTAAGACGGAATGATAAGGTGCAGGGAATTAGGCCAGGTAACGCTGAGCCCAGTGTGGAAGGGAGGGTTTTAGTCTCTTTGAGGAGCTGCTTACCATCTGACTAATCTAGGAATCCAGTGTTACTTCTGTAGGGTAAGAAAGGGGGTCTAGTAGACAGGGCATTGAACTCGGGAGATCAGGGTTCAATCCCCACTTCAGCCAGAGACTATGTTTATGATAAAATGACTTGGGAAAGTCATTTTATCATCCCTGTGCCTCCGTTCTCGATCTGTAAATGGGGATAACAGCACTTCTCTAACTCCCAAGGGTCGGAGGATAAAATCGGAGGCACTCAAATACGACGGAGATGAGGGCCATGTAAGGACCTAGACAGACAGGAAAGTGCTCCCTCTTCTTGACAACTGTGGCAAAGATGCGGGAACACTTAAGCTAAAGTGATTATCACCAGAGATGAGGCCTGGAATGATGAGAACTAGACAAACAGAGTCAAATTCTAATTACACGGGTGCAGTTCTGCTGAAATCAAGGAGGTCGTATTCATTTACCAGAGGAGACTTTGGTCCATGGTATCAAATTCTGAATCTGGACAGTTAGGCCTGCATGTTTTATTTACCCATTCCTGTACACACAACCGGATTTCATCGGCACACATCCAGTTGGTGGCTGCGTGCGCCTTGCTGTCCAATCTGCTTGTGCAAATGTGAGTTTAGTGCCTACAAAAAAAGGTGCAGTGAGTTGTATGTGAATGAGCAGATGTGAAAAATCAGAGGCCAGCTTGCAGCTAGCTGAAAATGTGGCCCATAGTTTTTGATAGTGCTTGTCACTGGGCAGACTGACCAAAACCAAGAGGTAGAGGGATTTTTTTTGATAGGGGAGGAGGAGCTGGGCACGCAGAAGAGAGAAGAATAGTGGTGACACAATGACTGATTTAAAACAAATGACCCCTCATTGGCCTCATCTAGTAATGGAAACATCCCTGTATGAATGACAATTTCACAATACTATTATACTTGTTCAGCATCTCTTGATGGCAAGACATAGGATATCATGATCCTTTGTTTGCCACATATTTCTCCCCAGAGGGATCCACTGCTGGGTAAAGAGAAACTACAGAGGAGACCAAAAAGGATGTCAAAGTAGCCCGGTGTCTGGTACCACTCAGCCCGGAAGTTTGTGATGGTGCCGGATCATCTTGGAACCATCCCCATTTGTTTTGAAGGACAGAAATGGAGATGGAATCTATCACAGCAGACAAAAGGCAGCATGCAGGCTTGGAAGCCTTTAATGACTTGCTCTAATGCTCTCTGCACCAGGCTGCCCAGTGGCTGTATAGAGCAGCACTGAATGATGGAGTTGTGCAATGCACCAGAGTGGCTCTGTTCCCTTTGGGAGAACCTGCTGCATCCTAATCTATTGCCTTTTTGGGTAAGTGCTGCCGTGGGACTGCAGCACTGACAGTGGAGAGAGAGCTCCTGGGTCTGTTAGCTTTCAACTGCTCTCCAGCTATACAACAATAATACCTCCAACCTGTGCACAGAGAAGCAGACTTGAACCCAGCAGCCTTGGTTGTACCTTCCTGCTTTTCTTTAACACACCCTTAGAATTGATCTCAATAAGCAAAACAATCCAGCAGCTTGCAGTGTTAATAAGATTACATCAGTGATTCAAATGAAAAATCCACCTATTTGACAGAGCAGATTATTAGGCTGATATTTAAGATTCCTGGAGAAAAAGAAGGAGCTTTCAGGTGTCTGACCCCTCACTGTTCTCCATAATACAGAGAAGATCCCTCTGTCTAATGAACCCAAACTTTGAAAGCTACAAATGGTAGAGATTAAAAAATGCTTCTTGGTTCTGAAGTGAAGGCAGCAAGGAGAGGAGAATTGAAATGGGGTTTTCTCTGCGCACCAATGTTTTGATGACATTCCAGATTTGAGTCAGGAAGCCCCATAAAGATCTGGAAACTGGATCCAGGTAAAGTACACATCGAGTTAGCAAGTGATGTCATATGGGGGAGGGGGGCATTCCTTGCCTGTGAGTTATTGGTTGCTAGGGGGAAAAGTTTTTTAATGGGATGGGGTGTTCCCCTGGCTCCCTGCCCCCCTACCCATAAATCGCTGTCTATATTCCTCTCTTTCCAGGCTAACCTCCTCTGAATTCTTGCAGCCGAGAACAGCAGCACTCGAGCACTCCATTAGGGGAATGATTAAGAAACTGTCAATGTTCTACAAAACCCAATGCTCTGAACTAAAAATAAACCAAAACACCAGGGGTGGGAGGGAAGGGAAAGAATTTCAGAACTCGGTCCAAATTCTCCCGCAAAGATTGCAGCAATGTTTACCACTGATGAAGTGAGCTGTAGCTCATGAAAGCTTATGCTCAAATAAATGTGTTAGTCTCTAAGGTGCCACAAGTCCTCCTTTTCTTTTTGCGGATACAGACTAACACGGGCTGCTACTCTGAAACCTACCACTGAACAGTTTTTTCTGTCCCCCCCGCCCCCTCCCTTTCACACACCCCCACGGGAGACATTTGGGGGAGAAGAGGGTGTTCTGCTCTCCTCGCCAACACTTCAGTGCATCGTGATGTCTGAATCACCAGGCTGAGCTTCCCTAGAAAGAAATACTTGCTTGTCTGGTGCTTCTCATGGCAGTGGCAGGCTAATCCCTGAATAACAGTACCATAGCGGGGTTTGCCCTTCTGTGATGACCCCCTCAAACACCTGCTTTTTCTTTTGCTTTCTTTATTAGTGCAGCAGATTGTGCAAATGCTACAAACCATGACACACTTACACATCCCTCCCCTCAACATTTGCAGGTGCACGCATTCCTGTGACACAAACAGCACACGTGCAGCCCCCAAATGCAAGCAGCAGGGCCCCATATGGAAAACCAACAGCATCTTTTGATCATGACCAGCTCCTACTCCATCCCTACCCCTAGTACAAGAGCAACCGGAAAGTTGCCTGATTGTAAGGGGGTTAGAATACTTACAATAGGTCTTCCTGGTCAGCTCTTCCACAACTTCAGGCTTCAACTTGCTGTTGGATTTCCCCATTATTGCCCAAAAGCTCTTCCTCCAGATCACTCAGTACATCAATCTCTATATTGCCTTGTAACTCCCCTTCTTTCACTGAGGGGTCATCAGAAAGCTTGCCTTCACTTTAAAAAAAATTCAAAACCACCTCGGGTTCTTCTTCCAATCTCCTCTCCTTCCTAGAACAATGTTTCTCTAACAAGCACCAGCAGCAATGGGGTAAGGGGTAGAGGGGAGAATTGCTTTTGTTTTAGTGGTGCTCCAACCTTACCGGCAGACAGGATTTCAGTCCTGGAGGATTTTACCCCACTCTTCAATTGAAGAATGACGATCGTAAACAGAATTGCTACACTCCACTTGGGGAGAGGGCTTTGGGGTTTGCTTGTTTTTCTGCAGCGACCAGAGCTGTGGTTACATTTCAGTCATGGTTTCTCTTAATGAAAAATTAAACACTGCAGGTTGATTTGTTTTTCCTCCCCTCCCCTTGCTTGCACCGCCTGGAAAGGAAGGTTATTGTGCAGGATCTGTGTGTGTGTCTCTCTCTCCGTCCTCCCGGTAGCTCTGTGGAGTGTTGCTGTTGTCGTCCCTGGTTACAGAACACCCTCCCCTCTTTCTTTAGCTGTGTAGCTTCGGCAGGCAGGAGAGGATTTGCCTCTGCCTGCTGCTCTGGTGATAAGGTGTTAACTGGAATCTGCCAGTCAGACAGCAGCAGGCCACTTGTCTTACGTCTCCCTTTCTTCTCTCCTCACTTTCCTTTTAGATCAGTCCTCTAAAAAAACCCACAACCCAATAACATTTTCATTCAAAACAACTCAATGGCTTCTTTCTCTGCAGATGCATTGACTTCCTTCCTCTGGGGCCTGAAGAGAAAACGCTTGTTGTCTCTAACTTGGAGCTGAGTGTCTAATGGAGATTGGAGATTCCCCCACTCCCCTCTCTCCGAAGTCATGCATTTATCTGAGATTCACAGAAGTTAGGGATGGCAGAGACCGATTGGGTCCTTGGATCCGCCCTCTGCCAATGAGGAATCTGCCTTTGTTTTATCGGGAAGTGGCAATGATGCATTCGGAGATAGGTGCAATGTAAATAAATGGGATTATTATTGTCACTATACTGGTTTCTGCCTTAATGCAAAGTCTCCTGAATGAGATTTACTGCCTATATAACCATAGCGTTTTTTTGTTTTGAAGACACATATTCCTTCTCCCCGATTCCCTTGCCTGCGTTCTTGAGACTCTGTTTCTCTTGATGTTTTCCTGGCACGTAATAATTTACAAAGAAGTGACTTTTTGTGAATTTTGTAGATAACGCTAAGGCGTTTGCTTGCTTTCTCTCCCTTGGGGGAATTTTATAGTGAGTGTGCAGCCAGGGTAGCAGAAACCTGCAAGAAACAAAATAGATTTTCATCACTGACAGGTGGGTCTTTGTAAATCAATAGTTTCCTTATCTCAGAGATAGAGGGTGCCCAGATGGGTGGAAACACCCGGCCTACCAAGCTGACTGTTGTGTAGGTGATTAACATCCCATCTGACAACATGTCTCTACTCAGTTTTCTACTTATGCTATTTATCTCCAAAGAGATCAAATAATGTACTGCAATCTATGAGTCTTGCTACAGTCATTTTTATCAGTGAAAGGGACTTTTTCCCCTCTGGAGCCAGTCAGAAACCTAGGTGCTGGCCCCTTCCCTCAAAGAGCCATGTGGGTTCTTTGATGTTAAAATTAGGACTTATTAAGACAACATACTGAGCCAGCACACATCAACCACCTTATCACAGAGGTGGGAACATCACCACCCCTTATGCATCAAACACATCAAGAGTGACCTCTATGCACCAGACACCACACTAATATTATAACCCATAGCAGGCGAAGATTCTGACCACCCAGCCAGTAACCTCAGCAGCAAAGCCACCTCCCTGCAGGCAGTTCCATTTCTTTAGGAGCTCTGCTTGCTCAGATTCAGGAGAGCAGGTGGTGAAGGAAGAAGAGCATTGACGGGGTTAAACCTGCCAAGGGAGAAGAAATCTAGTGAAGTCGTGCCCCGTCCTGCCAATTCCCAGTGCTTGCTCTGCCTCTGACTTGTTCTATGACTGTAGGTAAGTCAGAGGGACCAGCATTTGGAGAAGTGGCCTCTGATTTATTTATTTATTTTTTTGGTCTGCTCCAATTTTTGGCATCCCCAGCTTGGAGGTTTCACAGGTATTGCTCAGCACCCTCACAGGGCTCTTGTGAGGATTAATTAATTCATGTTTGTAAAGTGCAAATGGAGACCGTGTTGAGACTCTTTGAAAATCTGACCCCAATCAACCTACCCATGGACCATACAGACAGTCACTGACAGACGTGGAAATACAGCCCAAGAGCTCATAGCTTAGCCTAGGCCAGTGACTTTCAACCCTATTCCACCTGGCAGTTAAAAACCATCCATGTTTTTTTGCCACAACCCACCCAACCACACAATCCTTTGTAGCCAGGAAGGGGAAGAGTATCTTTGGATACAGATCTGGCTAACATAGTGAGGAGGGCTTTAGGTTTGATGGGGGCAGGAGACAAAAGCCCACAGGTAAGTCAAAAACATGGAGACCTGGGAGGAGGGTCGGAATCTGCGGGGAGCATGGGCCATTAGAGCAGGGGCAAGGGAGAGACAAGAGGGAACACAGAGGGGAAATCAAATCAGTATCTTAGAGGTCTGTACACTAATGCAAGAAGTATGGGAAATCAACAGGAAGAACTAGAAATGTGAGTAAATAAACACAACTATGACATAGTTGGCATCACAGAGACTTGGTGGGATAATACGCATGACTGGAATATTGATATAGAAGGGTACAACTTGCTCAGGAAGGACAGGAAAGGGGAAAAGGAGGAGGTGTTGCCTTGTGTATCAAAGATGTCTATACTTGGACTGAGGCTGAGATGGAAATAGGAGACAGACTTGTTGACTTATCTCTGGGTGAGGATAAAAGGGGTTTAAAAACAAGGGTGATGTCACGGTAAGGATCTACTGCAGACCACCTAACCTGGGTGAGGCTTTTTTTAAACAGCTACCAAAATCATCCAAAGCACAGGACTTGGTGGTGATGGGGGAGTTCAACCACCCGGACAGCTGTTGGGAAAATAACACAGCAAGGCACAGATTATCCAACAAGTTCTTGGAATGTATGGGAGACAAGGTTTTATTTCAGAAAGTGGAAAAAGCGATGAGGGGAGATGCTGTTCTAGATTTGATTTTGACAAACAGGGAGGAACTTGCGGAGAATTTGAAAGCTGAAGGCAGTTTGGGTGAACGTGATCATGAAATGGCAGAGTTCATGATTCTAAGGAATGGTAGGAAGGAAAACAGCACAATAAAGACAATGGATTTCAAGAAGGAAGACTTAGCAAACTCAGGAGCTTGGTCGGAAAGATCCCCATGGATAGCAAGTCTAAGGGAAAAAACAGTTCAAGTGAATTTGGAGCTTTTCAAAGACCCTATTAAGGGCACAAGGGCAAACTATCCCACTGTGTAGGAAAGATAGGAAGTATGCCAAGAGACCACCCTGGCTTACCTAGGAAATCTTCAGTGATCTGAAACTCAAAAAAAGAGTCTTACATAAAGTGAAAACTAGGACAAATTACAAAAGGATGAATATAAACAAATAACACAAGTATGTAGGGACAAAATTAGAAAGGCCAAGGCACAAAATGAGATTAAACTAGCTAGTGACATAAAAGGTAACAATAAAACTTTCCACACATACATTAGAACCAAGAGGAAGACCAAGATCCTTTATTCAATGAGGCGTGAAAGACAATAACAGAAAATGGCAGAAGAGCTAAATGACGTTTTTGTTTCATTTTTCACCAAAAAGTTTAGTAACGATTAGACGTCTAATATAGGGAATACCAGTGAAAATGAGGTGGGTTCAGAGGCTAAAACAGGGAAAGAACAAGTTAAAAATTACTTAGGCAAGTTAGATGTCTTCAAGTGGCAAAGGCCTGATGAAATACCTCCTAGGATACTCAAGACGCTGACTGAGGAGACCACTGAGCCATTAGCCATTATCTTTGAAAACTCATGGAAGACAGGAGAGATTATAGAGGACTGGAAGATGACAAATATAGTGCCCATCTATAAAAAGGGGAATTACAGACCAGTCAACTTAATTTCAGTACCCGGAAAGATAAAGGAGCAAAGAACCAAGCAATCAATTTGCAAATATCTAGAAGATAATAAGGTGATAGCAGTCAGCATGGATTTGTCAAGAGCCAATTGTGTCAAGTCAACCTAATGGCTTTCTTTGACAGGGTAACAAGCCTTGTGGATAGGGGGGAAGCGGTAGATGTGGTATATCTTGACTTCAGTAAGGCTTTTGATACTGTCTTGCATGACCGTCTCATAAACAAACTAGATAAATACAGCGTAGATGGAGCTACTATAAGGTGGGTGCATAACTGGTTGCAAAATCATTCCCAGAGAGTAGTTATCAGTGGTTCACAGTCAAGCTGGAAGGACATATCCAGTAGGGTCCTGAAGGGGTCAGTCCTGGATCCAGTTCTGTTCAATAACTTCATCAATGATTTAGATAATGGCATAGAGAGTATACTTATAAAATTTGCAGATGATACCAATCTAGGAAGCGTTGTAAGTGGAGGATAGGATTAAAATTAAAAATGATCTAGACAAACTGGAGAAATGGCCTGAAGTAAACAGGATGAAATTCAATCAGAACAAATGCAAAGTACTCCACTTAAGAAGGAACAATCAATTGCACACATACAAAATGGGAAATGACTGCCTAGGAAGGAGTACTGTGGAAAAGGATCGGGGGGTCATAGTGGCTCACAAGCTATATATGAGTCAACAGTGTAACACTGTTGCAAAAAAAGCAAACATCATTCTGGGATGTATTAGCAGGAGAGTTGTAAGCAAGACCAAAAAGTAATTCTTCCGCTCTAGTCTGCGCTGATAAGGCCTGAACTGGAGTATCGTGTCCCGTTCTGGGTGCCACATTTCAGGAAAGATGTGGACAAACTGGAGAAAGTCCAGAATTTGTTAGTCTCTAAGGTGCCACAAGTACTCCTTTTCTTTTTGTGGATACAGACTAACACGGCT
Organism: Natator depressus; assembly: GCF_965152275.1. Classification (NCBI taxonomy): domain Eukaryota; kingdom Metazoa; phylum Chordata; order Testudines; family Cheloniidae; genus Natator; species Natator depressus. Next base: position 15,196,095 of record NC_134249.1, on the reverse strand, counting down.
GCTACTCTGAAACCTAACAAAAATTATTGAAGTTCTACAAAACATGATCTATGAGGAAAGACTGAAAGAACTGGGTTTGTTTAGTCTGGAGAAGAGAAGACTGAGAGGGGACATGATAACAGTTCTCAAGTACATAAAAGGAGAAGGGAGAAAAATTATTCTTGTTAATTTCTGAGGATAGGACAAGAACCAATGGTCTTAAATTGCAGCAAGGGAGGTTTAGGCTGGACTTTAGGAAAAGTTTCCTGTCAGGGTAGTTAAACACTGGAACAAACTGCCTAGGGAGGTTGTGGAATCTCCATCATTGGCAGTTTTTAAGAGCAGGTTAGACAAATACCTGTCAGGAATGGTCTCGTTATTGCGTAGTCCTGCCTTGAGTGCAGGGGACAGGACTAGATGACCTCTTGAGGTCCCTTCTGTTCCTACACTTCTGTGATTCTATGAGACTGTAGCCAGGGAAAAAAACAAACCAAAACACATGGCTGATCCTGGGTGCTAGGATTTGTGGAGCTAGCACTGGGTGTGAGGAGGTTACCCAGGCTTGGTGAGGGCCAAAGGAGAATTGGTCATACAGTCTCACAGTATATGAAAGCTCTGTGTATGTGCTAATTATCTGTATTGCTGCACCACTTCTTATCTTCTCTCCTACCTTGTATTTTAAATCCTGTCTGAGCTGTCCGGACATGCCTTTACTCCTCAAATATCAGCAACTGCTCAGGGAAATAATAGACACTGTAAATAATAATGGAAAGGCTGTTCTGTAACCCTGCAAAGAGTATAATGCAAATTGTGTGTGTGTTGAAAGGAATAGGCTGGGTAGAGGTGGGCAGGCGTGGATTACAGTACACACATGGTATGTTTCTTCACTGGTGAAGACTGCCGCAGTCAATTGTCCAGGGACATATTCCCTACAGTAGACATTTCTAAAATACATAATCTTCTATTAGCAAACCTTCCACAAACAAGCTCATTAAGGCAGCAAAGTTTAAAAACACATCAGCAACCTTTATCAACACAGCAGCAACCCAGCCTGGGCAACAACACGCTGACGGTAATATACTGGTATGAGACAAAAGAAAGGAGGCACAAATTCTTCTCTCTTATGCACTAGTGTCAACAGGAATAAGCCCACTGACTTCCAGTGAGTTACTAGGGATTTACATCAGAGACTCATAGACTTTAAGGCCAGAAGGGACCATCATGCTCATCTAGTTTGACCTCCTGCACATCACAAGCCACAAAACCTCACCCACCCACTCCGGTAACTGGCCCATAACCTCTGGCTGAGTTACTGGTGTAAGTATGAAAGGGGGACTGAAGTCCTCAAATCTTGATTTAAAGACTTCATGGTACAGAGAATCCAGCATATCCGAGAGCAGAACGTGGCAAGAGTCTGTTCTCTTCTAGATGCTACTTGGATTGTAATCCCCTTGGGGCAGGGGCCATCTTTTTGTTCTGAGTTTGTACAGCACCTACCACAATGGGTCCCTGGCTATGCCTAGGGCACCTCGGCACTATGGTAGGACAAGTAATAATAAAATAATAATAGGGTGGTAGTGAGGCACGCTAGCCTCATAGGCCCCTACAATAGTGAGAGGAAGCCTGGGGGGAAGGCACTGCATGGGACTCTGGAGACCTGGGTTCAATTCCTAGCTCTTCCACACAATCCCCTGTGGGACCTTGGCCAAGGCAATTTCTTTGTGCCTCAGTTTCCCACCTGCAAGATGCAAATAGCAATACTTCCACTTTGCCTATTTACACTGTAAGCTCTTTGGAGCAGAGACTGTCTATTGCTGTTTATGTACAGCACCACCTAGCACAGGGGTTCTCAAACTGGTGGTCGGGACCCCTCAGGGGGTCACGAGTTTATTACATGGGGAGGTTGCGAGCTGTCAGCCTCCACCCCAAACCCCCCTTTGCCTCCAGCATTTATAATAGTGTTAAATATATAAAGAAGTATTTTTAATTTATATTGGGGGGGGGTCACATTCAGAGGCTTGCTGTGTGAAAGGGGTCACCAGTACAAACGTTTGAGAACCCCTGACCTAGCACAAGTGTCCCCCCTCTCAGGTGAGGCCTCAAGCAGCTACTGTAATAAGCAATAACATCCCAGCCTAATCATTTTAGCACAAAGGTCTGCTGCTGAGACACTGTTAACAGGATTCAATTAAATTTAAAACCCTACCCTGCCTATGCCACAGAAAACACTATAAAGAAGTTGACATCACTTGGTGAAAGGCTAAAAGCAATCAGAAACTGTGCAAGCTAGTCAATTTCTCGCCCTAATTACTGACTTTGGCTTTATTCCTTCCTTGGTAAGTAAGAAGGTGTTGGGTGTTGGCAAGGATGGAATGTTATTTCCAAAGATACAGAGACACAAGTTGCTTTGGGCAAGCTGGCTTAAAATCAGAATGGGGCAAAAGAATTCTAACTAAACATGAAGCACGTGGAGAGTATCTGTACATGAAATATTGAGGTAATTTCCTTAGAGAGGAAACTGAATGCTGGACCAGCACTTGAATGCAGCTTTGCTTCATGAACTCCCCTATGTTTCCCTTCTGAGATATACATTACCTTTCTGGGCAGCTCTCTTTAACACATCACTAGCTACTGCAGTGTAATCAGCAACAAGCTTGGGTACTCTTGCAGCAGGGTAAGAACAGACACAGCATGCCACAAAGGATATTAAGTCTCAAGACTCAGAACTCGCTTTTCCATTAACCAACTGCTTGTGTCCGGAGTTTATATACCTTCTGTTCACCATACTGCAATCTGCTGCCATGGAAATGATCATTCATTCAACTACATTCATTATTCTATCATCCTCGTGATCAAACAAGGCTGGCAGGGAGAAAGTTCATGCATAAATAAAAAGCACTGAAGGGGTTTAGAGTATGCTCTATTTTATTACTGGAAGAACTGTGAAATGTGTAGATCTGGTGGACAGTAAAATCTGTTTCTATAACAAGCACTCCCCCCCTCCCCATGGGTATTTATTTTAATGGGTTTAACAGAATTACTGAATTCTCTTTAATGGGTACCCAGCAAGTCTATTAACTTCAGAAACGCATTCTTTGTTACAGGTGGGATAACCACTCTGCAGTCAAAGATGATTTAATAACCACCTTTATTTGCCTTCATGAGTTTTTTTTTTAAATTTAAGACTTCATTCTCATTTTATTATTATGATTATAGTCACTTCATCAAAATATTGTTGGATCTATGTGGCAACATTTGATTATCCACCCTTTGTACATTCCGGTCACTGTGCTTGGCAAGGCCAATGTTCTCCTCTTCCCCTTTCGTTGTGTATGTACCTATATATTTAAACAAAAGAGAGTGGAAAATATAAACCCAAAGAAGCCTGACACTGTTCCAGCCTCTGTTAGCAGCAGTGTTCTCCTAATCAAATGACAACCGGATACGTTCTGTGCATGGCCAGCATCCACAATAACGTGATGCTTTGTAACATGTAAATATCCCATATGTCCCAAGTTGTTTTTAATATTGTTGTTTGCAGCAGAGCCTAAAGGGCGCAGCTGAGATCAGGGCCGCATTGTGCTAGGATCTGTACATACATAGAATAAGAGACAATCCCTGCTTGGAATAAATCCCAGGTCCCACTTTGTCCCGATCCGGTTTCTTAAGCACAAAACCATCCTTCCCCTCAGACAGACATTGCAAAAAAGCTACCAATATTTGCAAGGCACAAACAGCAGGAGGAAAGGGCCACAGGCACACACCCGGTTTTTTGTTTTTAACGCCACGGAAATCCTTGGCACTGGAGGAGCTTTTCAGACAGCCAGAGGGTACAACATGGTAGGAATTTCGACACAGGAATTGGGGCTGTCCCTATTAAGGAAGCAGAGGTGGCAAACCCCGGAGAGCCTGGCTCCTGTCTTCTCCTGGGTGACAGCCGCAGCCTTCGAAGCATCCCGCTGGAGGAGTTTCTCCCATTTAAAGAAAAAAGAAAAGGAGTACTTGTGGCACCTTAGAGACGAACAAATTTATTTGAGCATAAGCTTTCGTGAGCTAGAGCTCACTTCATCGGATGCATTCAGTGGAAAACACAGTGTATATAAATCTCCCCACTGTATTTTCCACTTTATGCATCCGATGAAGTGAGCTGTAGCTCACGAAAGCTTATGCTCAAATAAATGCGTTCGTCTCCAAGGTGCCACGAGTCCTCCTGTTCTTCTTGCGGATACAGACTAACAGGGCTGCTCCTCTGAAACCTCCCATTTAAAGGCAACTCCCCCGCCCCCCAGGCAACCTCAAGTCTCCCTCTTCCCCAGGCATCTGCAGAGACTGGGGCGACGCGCGGGGACTTATCTGGGCACCTCACTGCGCCCCAGGGGAGGGCGCCTGCCTGCCCCCAGCCTGCCCCAGCGCCGTCAGAGCGGATCGCGGCCCCGGGCCGCTCCCGGGAGGCTGGTCCCGCGGCGCAGGGGCGAGGGGGCAGCGCGGGGGGGGGGGAATTGCACCCGCTGGGGGCCCCGGGCGGGATGTGCCGGGCAAAGCCCCCCGCGCTGGGGCCGAGGCCCGGCTCCAGCCCCGCAGGCCACGCCGGGGAGGGGACGGTGCCACGCGGCGCCCGCGCTGAGCCGCCCCCGGCCCGGCCGCTCCCCCGCTCCCCTACTCACGGGCCGGCTCCGCTCCGCCGGGCTCGCCGCGCTCCCCGGCCGCGCCTCGGCCCAGCCCCGCTCCGGCCGGCGCGTCTCTCCGCCTCCTGCCGCAGGGACGCGGCGCCCGGGGGCCGCTCAGCGGGCGGCGGGGTCAGGGACACGCGTGGGGCCGGGGGCCGGCCGGCGCCTGCCGCTCCCGGACACGCGTGACCCTCAGGGGGTCGCAGGTGGGGAGCATGAGGCCGGGGGCGGCGGGAGGGTGCCTGCGACAGGGTGACCAGACAGCAAGTGTGAAAAAGCGGGACCGGGGCTGGGGGGTAATAGATGCCTATGTAAGAAAAAGCTCCAAAAATCAGGGCTGTCCCGGTAAAATTGGGACATCGGGTCACCCTATGCGATGACTGTCGAGTCCCCGTTGGGGGCGCATGTGGTGACTGTCAAGGCCCGGTTGGGAAGAGGGGGGCCACCTACACTGACCGTCAAGCCCCTGTCACCCAGGGGCTGAATGTGGTGACTGTGACCCAGATCAGTGCTTCCCAACCAGGGGCCTGGTGGGGGGCCACAGGCAGGTTTTGGGGCGGGGGGGTGCCAAGCATGGCCGGTGTTAGACTCAGTACAGGCCAGGCCAGAAAGCCAAAGCCTCACTGCACAGGACTGCAGCCTGGAGCCCCGAGCCCCACCACCCGGCTGAAGCCGAAGCCTGAGCAGCTTTGCTTCACGGTGCCCCCTGTGGCAAGGGGCCCCAGGCAGCTGCCCTGCTTGCTCCCCCTTAATGCCAGCCCTGACTTTTAAATACAGAAAAACAGTTGTTGGGGCACAGGTGGGCCGTGGAGTTTTTATAGCACGTTGGGGGCACGTGGGTGTCAGAAAGAAAAGGAGAACCCCTGACCCAGACATACCCAGGCAGGTTTGTTACCTGTGTCCAGCCCTCCTCTCAGTGTTGGACCGGAGGGGGTTGTGCATGGCTTCTGCTGAAAGCTAAGCACTGGCTGAGTGCCACGGTTATTGTGAGAGGTTTGTATGGGAACTAGTGTAAGATCTGCAAAATGTAGAATATTAGGGTGCGAACCAGTTGAAGCAGCCTGGTCACCTGAGGTGAGATGGGGTTTCAGGGCTAACTCAATCAGCATTGAGAACAATCCACAGCACTTTGTAAGTGGCTGGTCTAGCCCCTGAACTAAGACAAATGAACCCCAGAATTGCTTTCTGAAGAGGGGGCCCCTTGAACTGAGAGACAAGAGTCTGTAACAGTGTAAGAGCAGAAGAAGTGACACAAGTTGTTACCCATGACTGAGGAGAAGCTGCCAGCAGGGATGTCTCTTCAAAGATAGAGTCCAGCTCTCTGAACTGGACTAATGTAGTGCTGTAAAGATTGACCCCTGGGTGAGAGAAATATCTTATGCAGCAGCCAGTTTGACACCCAGGGCATCTCTCAGCACTGTAATCTCTATTCATTCCCTGTTGGTTTCTGGGTGGAGTTCAAGGGGTTGGTTTTTACCTGTAATGCCATACATGGCTTGTGGACTGACTGTTTCAGAGACTACCTTTTTCCATGCCCTATAGCCATAGTCAGCAGAGCTGCTGGAGTTGCCTTGGCATTACTGTTATCCCCATTGACCGAAGGGGAGTTAGGGAACAGAGAGCCCAATACCCAGGGAGGCTGGGGTAGTGCACAGCACTGAATGTAGGTTCCCAGATTACTGCTCTAACCACTGCACCATCTTTCCACTTCAGGCTGTAGGACAGATGCTACTGCCCATCTGAGTTCAGGGAGTACATTCTCCCATAATATTCCACTTCAGCAGACTGAGCATTGGGCAGGGTATGCAGATATCTTATGCTGAAGCAAGTGATCTAGGTCTTGAGGCTGCTCCAGAAGGCGGGACATTGAACACGATAGACTGTTGGCCCTTCCTGTACAGTGACTTCCTCACTTGCAGTGTAGTGGCCTGCCCTGGTTCAGGCATGGATGGTTAGAGTGGGTATGATCCTCACTAGCCTAATTCAGATTGTAGACACACTAGGACAGAGACTGTGTCCTGTGTCTTCCTGATTTGCACAGCACCGAACAGGCAAGTGAGTAAGAAAATTCTCCTGGCAAGCAGGAGCAGAGGTCTTGCCTCCTTCTCTCTCAGTGTGGTACCAAGCACACGGACATCACTCAATGATCACTCTGCATACATACGTAGAGAGAGTGTTCCTTGTGGCAGAGATAACAGAGGCCAAAAGGCATCAGGCTCAGTATATGTTGCCAGATCTGCCTGCCCATCTTCTTACCATCATTATTCTGTGGCACTGCACGGCTGATTTTTCCAGTTTCCACCATCTCCTGTAGCAGCCCAGGGAAGCATGAATTAGTTTCTCCGAGCTGTAAGTGGAGACAAAAATATATATAAGTTTTAGGGCTGTCAAGAGATTAAAAAAATTAATTGTGATTAATCGCGCGATTAAAAAAATTCAATGCACAATTAATCGTGCTGTTAAACAATAATAGAATACTATTTATTAGGGGTGTCAAGTGATTAAAAATGATTAATTGCACTGTTAAACAATAGAATACCATTTTGATTCCAATTACAACACTGAATACAAAGTGCACAGTGCTCACTTTATATTTATGCTTGATAATTATTTGCACTGTAAAAAAACAAAAGATATAGTATTTTTTAGTTCACCTCATATAAGTATGGTAGTGCAATCTCTTTATCGTGAAAGTGCAACTTAAAAATGTAGATTTTTTTTGTTGTTACATAACTGCACTCAAAAACAAAACAATGTAAAACTTCAGAGCCTACAAGTCCACTCGGTCCTACTTCTTGTTCAGCCAACAGCTCAGACAAACAAACTTCTTTACATTTGCAGGAGATAATGCTGCCTGCTTCTTGTTTACAATGTCACCTGAAAGTGAGAACAGGCATTCTCATGGCACTGTTGTAGCTGGCGTCGCAAGATATTTACATGCCAGATGCGTTAAAGATTCACATGTCCCTTTGTGCTTCAACCACCATTCCAGGGGATATGCATCCATGCTGACGATGGGTTCTGCTCGATAACAATCCAAAGCAGAGCGGACTTGACGCGTGTTCATTTTCATTATTTGAATCAGATGCCACGCAGCAAAAGGGTTTTTTTTTTTGTTTTTCTTTGTATTTCAGGTTCTGTAGTTTCCGCATCGGAGTGTTGCTCTTTTAAGACTTCTGAAAGCATGCTCCACACTTCATCCCTATCAGATTTTGGAAGGCACTTGAGATTCTTAAACCTTGGGTCGAGTGCTGTAGCTATCTTTAGAAATCTCACATTGGTATCTTCTTTGCGTTTGTCAAATCTGCAGTGAAAGTGTTCTTAAAATGAATATGTGCTGGGTCATCACCAGAGACTGCTATAACATGAAATATATGGCAGAACGTGGGTAAAACAGAGCAGGGGCCATACAATTCTCCCCCAAGGAGAGAAACTTCAGTCACAAATTTAATTAAACACATTATTTTTGTAACGAGCATCATCAGCATGGAAGCATGTCTTCTGGAATGGTGGCTGAAACATGAAGGGGGCATACGAATGTTAGCATGTCTGGCACACAAATACCTTGCAATGCAGGCTACAAAAGTGTCATGTAAATGCCTGTTTTCACTTTCAGGTGACATTGTAAATAAGTAGAGGGCAGCAGTATCTCCTGCAAATATAAACAAACTTGTTTGCCTTAGCGATTGGCTGAACAAAAAATAGGACCGGGTGGACTTGTAGGCTCTGAAGTTGTACATTGTTTTGTTGTGGAGTGCAGTTATGTAACACAAAAAAAAAAATCTGCATTTGTAAGTTGCACTTTCACAATAAAGAGATTGCTCTACAGGACTTGTATGAGGTGAATTGAAAAATACTATTTCTTTTGTTTGTCATTTGTATAGTACAAATATTTGTAACAAAAAATAATACACACTTAGATTTCATTTACAACACAATACAATAAATATGAAAATGTTGAAAAACATCCAAAATATTTAATAAATGTCAATTGGTATTCTATTGTTTAACAGTGCAATTAAAACTGTGATTAATCACAATTAATTTTTGTATTGCGATTATTTTTTTTGTAGTTAATTGCGTGAATTAACTGTGATTAATCGACAGCCCTAATATTTGTGCCATTGTGTACATAGCAGGGGTGCTTGTGTGTTGTATAGCTTTTGCAGAGACAGATTCTGCAACCTCCACTCATTAAATACCCCTACTGCCCATGAAGAGCATCATACTTCAGCCATAGACTCCTTTCACCTCCAGTGCACCTGCTCAAGGAGTAATGAGTGTCAGAATCTGGGTCTTGGAGACTTCCCTAGCTAGAAAACGGAACATCTCCTCTTTCCTTGTAGGGAATCCACACAGTGGGGCACATACAGCGTTTCTGCCATTTGCCTGTCCTGGAGAAAATCATCTCTGCAAGAGTTTTCTTGCTTCCCAACAGCATACAGGCAGCTGCCACCAGGGTAGGTGTCTGGCCAGGGGAACCATGTGTGTGAATGTGATGCTCCTCAGGGCACCCAGGGCTGTGCGTTAGCTTGTTGGCACCTGCCTCCAGTGGAAGGGGGGTCTTGCCTGTGCCAGCTGGGTCTTACCTCCCTAATACAACCAGCCTGTCAGTTGCTCAAGCACTCTCCTCTTGGCTACACCAGCCCTGCCTTAGGCCCTAAGTCCCTTCAAAGTGTCCCCCTGGGACGTCAAGCCCTGATCACTGAATACCCATAGAAATCCCAGATCCACCATTCCCAAAGTAACAGCTGACCCCCCCAAGTTCCCAGTTTTACAGTAGCCCACCACTCCTGTATCACACACAGCACTTGAGTTTGATTACAATAAAACAAAAGGAAAAATTTACTGAAGAAAAAATAGAGATTTAAATAGAAACAAGTGAGAGTGGTGGAAACAAATGGCTAAATACCAAACAAAAACATGAACTAGGACCTACACTTAATAGGCACCTTTCCTGTCTAAGAGAGTAGATTCTTACCCCAAAGTTCAGTCGTTCGCAGCATTTGCTAGCCCTAAGGAGTTAGGATCAATCTTTCATGAAGCAGCCCCACTCACCACCTTCTTAGTGAATGGATCCAGGGTGTCTTTCTCCACTACTGAATCAGTCTTTTGTCTTTATTCACAGACCAAGTGATCCCCTCACTGCCGTATCATCCTTTACACTTCCAGGTAGTTTCAGTGTTTACAGTTTGTCTTTGATGGTTTTCCATTGACTGTTCTGGGTGGGTGCAAAGGTGGACAACTGTGGACGTTATGTAATTGGCTAGCCTGAGACGGGTGACATCTCCTTCTTCGTAAATGGGGCATCACCGAGACAATTATTCTCCGATGACGCACTTTCACTCCGAGACCATAAGGACATAATTTTCAATATAGTTACATTATTCCTTAAATATTACCCATACACACATCTTGCAATGATGAGGAGTACTGATAAGTTACAAGCTTTCAGTACAGACCTCACCCTTTACGGATAAACACCATGAAAGCGGCATATCAGGCATTGTGAGTGTGTCAGCTCTGAGACAGGACTTGCTTGCAAAGAACAGTGAACCTTTTGCCAGCTGGCACAAATGGGCCTCCCTGTCACAGCCAAATTAATTCACTGACTAAAAAAAAAAAGTGGCTATTTTAAGATAGTAATGATCTGACTCAAGCTGACAAAAGCCGAGGAAATTCTTGGCACCCTTAGAGGAGAAGCTAAGCTTGGCAGTGCCAGGCAGAGCAAATGCCCCTGCTGTCCTCGGAAGAGGCCCTTCCGGGTCAGGGCACCACGAGGAACATCGTAAATGCACTGCTCCTGTGACATCAGTTCGGTGGATGAATAAAGGCCTCCACTCTGCATGGCTGTCGCTCTAGCACATGAGTTCTCAAGCTGCAGCCCACGGGCCACTTACGGCCCAATCAGCACAGAGTTGTGGCCCATGTGATATCCTCAGGGCCATACAGGTAGCATTGTATGTGGCCCAAATAACACATTGCGGGCTGCAAGTGCGGCCCACAATGGTAAATAGGTTGAGAACCACTGCTCTAGCACCTACCCAGAAGGAACTTGCTGGAGCAGTGAATGAATTGTGCTTGTGTGCATGTCGTAAGTTCAAATCCTCTTACAGAAGTTGTGAAAATCCTGCCACCTTCACAGAAATCATAACATTTAGGAGGCCAGAAAAATTCTACTGCTGTGAGCCAAATTAATCCTTGATGTAACAGGCATCAGTGGAGTTATCCCAGGGGTGAATTTGGTCAATCCCATGTGTGTGACCACCTGTTCTCCTCTAGCTTGCCATTCAGGGATCTCTAAGCATTCTGGGATCTCAGAGAGGGGCTGTGATTCAGAGGCAGAACAGGGTTGGTTAAGGATAGCACTGGCAGCCGTAACTCTGATGCTAGTGCTTTTTTGGCTATCATAAGGCAGACACATGAAGCCATTTCAGACTGGATGAGATGTGAACGGAATTGCTGTTCCTTTCCTCCAATGTCAGAACAGGTCACATTGATGCAAAGTTGGCCCTGGCAGAAGATTGGCCTTGTAATTGTTTTGATGGCTGAGCTATAACCGAGTCACAAAGCCCTCGGAAATCAGGATTTAGAACTTAAAACCCAGAGACATTCTGAACTCCATCAGGCCTGCTGGGTGTTACTCTTATAAATGAATACTATGTAACATGGAGTTTCCACCTATATGTGCAGAGTGGCTTCAGGTTAGGAGTGATGGCATATCACAGACCGGCAGCGAGGCCGAGGGTCCTGACTTTCTTTCCCCAGGCTGTGGGACTACAAGCATTAAACCGTGGGCAAGAGCAGTGGTGGAAGTGAACATGACTTTATAAGGCTGAACACAGTGGTAGTCTAAAAGCAGATGTGCAGATGGTGTGGTAAGTGCTACTATTCAATACACTATTAATTTCTCTTGTTAAATTCCAGTATATTTTTTAAAGACCGTATCCTCTCCAGGGCCTCTGGGGCACTAATTATTATGCTAATATGTAAACCTTGAGAAGGCTGGCTGTTGTGAATTAATCAGCCCCTCTCCTGTTTACTTGTTTGTGTATTAAACACTGTAGCTAAGGCACAGCAAAGCAAAGGGGAGGTAATGCCCTTCATAGGATTTTAAATCTTCTGGGATCACAACTGAGAAACTGCTCTCCTCTGTGCCCCTCGTGGGTTCTTCTTGAAGCAGAGGATCCTCAGCTTATTCCAGCTGCACTGAGCCTCCCAAGTGGGTTTCAAGCTAGACGTCATTTCTAACTGGACAGCACATTTGTTACAACAGCGGCCCCAAAGATTGAATTGTGCAGGGTTGTGTCTGCACTAACTGGGTTAGGGCTGTTAGCTATGCAACAAGCAGTCGTTTGTTATAGCACAGCCATTACGCTCAGGTCACTGGGCCATTCAGGATCGATGGAAGAGTTGGAGAAATTGATTTCTCTTTTCTTCTAAAAGTCTCAGTGCAGCGGTAAGATGCTGTGTTGAAGTCATTACCATGAAGAACCCTCCAAGGGACGCAGGGCCACTAATGGCAGGTTGGAAGGAAAATCTTTCAATGAAAGAAAGGTGGTTTGAGCAAGAAAGTGGCCCTTGGTATGACGCAACGGCAGTGGCATGTAGGTTAACAGCAGAGAAACATCATGTTTTTTAATGTGAGACTCTAGGGCAAGTGAAAGGTACCAGGTTGCCAGCCCTGGGTGGATATACCCTCAGCTTATCTCAGCTTATGCAGCATCTAAGCTTTCCAACCAAAATATCTCAGGTCCAATAACTAAGATATGAGAATGATAGCTTAGTCCCTGCGTCCCGTTCAGTCCTTAGTCAAGGGTGCTCCTAAAAAAGGGTCTGGCCCTCAAGCACAATTGTGCTGGCAGTTTTCATGCTGTGAACTAGATTGAAACCAGTCGATTTCAATGGATTACTTATGAGTCACATTCACATTTCAGCTCCCCGGAGCTTGTCTACTTCACACACTCCACATGCTGTCAGCGCTGCAAATAAAACAGGCTAACCATTGGCAAGTCGTAATAAGTTTTAGTCACCACTGATCCGGTGTGATTTTAAAAGAACAGCATAGACATAAAGGACTCTTTCCCAAGCCTTATATTGAAAACACACCTAAGCCTTATGAACAAATCCATTTTCCGCAGGAGGTCTCTGCCCATCTTAGAACTTTCCATCCTCATGTAAAAGACGGAATAAAAAAAATCTGCACCTATTTTCCAGATTGCTGTAGGACCATGCCAAGCTCGGTTGTATCCTCCCATAAGGCTGCTGTGTTCACGACAATAGGCAGGCATTCTAGAATCATTAAGTCCCAGCAGCTATTTCTGTTTAGCTTTTGCAGCAACAGTTAAAGTCCCTTACTTACCAGGAATACGGATTCGAGAACACATGCGGCAAGCAGCACTTTCCTTCCTTGAACTGTCTTCTTTCTAGGCCGTTTGCATGAGAGAGAGAAATAGGGTTTGATGGTACAATAGTGGATTTGATATTTTTAAGAGACACAGTAATTAGCTATGGGAATGACTGAATCAGGCATCTGGTCCAGCCCACGGCCAGTATGGGATTGCTCCCTACAGTATACTTAGTAGCAAGTTGTCCAGTCAAGTACTAATTACCCGAAGCAAGGGAGCTTTCTGTTTCACCAGGGAGACTCTTTTGCAGACTGGCAGATCTCATTGGTAGAAAGCTTCTAACATTTCCTTTTTCCTTTTCTCTATTTCATCCCATTATTCTGCATTCTAGGGCCTTGGACCACCCCAATTAATTGCCCTTGCTGCTTGCTGTTTATGCCAGCCAAGCACGTGGTAGAGCATAACATCTCCTCCTCGGCTCCCTTTCGTCATTACTTACCCAGGCCTCCACAGCTTTAATTCTTTTAATCTTCCATCAGAGGCCAATTCCCTCTCGCCGCTGCTGTTCTCTGTACTCCCTCCAATTTGGCTACAGCTTCATGCTATGGGAGGCCTCTTTGTTTGGCTTTTCCCAAGGGATGAAAAGGCCAATACTTTGCATAGCTATGCCATGAAGTTGTGAGAGTTTTTTTAGCTTGCAGATTTCTTCCTGCAGAGCGGAAGCTAGGCTGAGTGAGTGAGTGAGAGTGTGAGGGTTAGCTTTTAAACTGTACTATGGCTGAGTCACTTCCAGGCTTTGCAAGAGATTGGCCAGTCCATAGCTAACAGTGAGGGTTTTTTAACCTACCCTGGAAATGGGAAATTGAGTCAAACTACAAAATTGGTTTAAAATGAGGACATTAGAGCAAGGCCAGGAGCTCATTATGGGTCTGATCTTGCACGCAGAGACCCCATTTCTGTTCAAATAAACCTCTTGGTCTTGTGGCCGTTCCCATGTATTGTTTAACTGACTCTTTGCATTGAGCTAGGCAGGAAACTAATTTTAGCATCATCAAGAGGGAGCAAGATGGTAGGTGTTAAGCTAACACTCCATTTTATTTCCCCACCCTCCCATCTGGTCGGCCTGCAATAATCCCACGCCCCTCTTTGCCTTTCCATCAGTAGGACAGTCATCTCCTGTTCTGTTATGCTATTCTTCAGCTGTCTCACTAGGGAGGTTCCGTGTCTCTGCAGGATAGAGCCACATTGCTGTAGGCCAGGGGTAGCCAACCTGAGCCTGAGAATGAGCCAGAATTTACCAATGTACATTGCCAAAGAGCCACAGTAAGACATCAGTAGCCCCCGATCAGCTCCCCTCGCCCCGCACACCGCTCCTCGCACTCCTGCCCACCAGCACCTTTCCCTCCCTTCCTGCACCTCCCAATCAGCTGTTTCACGGCATGCAGGAGGCTGTGGGGGGAGGAGCGAGGGCACTGCAGGCTCAGGGGAGGGAGCGGGAAGGGGTGGAGTGGGAGCCGGGCCTGGGGCAGAGCTGGGGTTGTGCAGTGAGCAGCCCCCGGCACACTGGAAAGTTGGGGCACCTGTAGGTCCAGCCCCAGAGCCGATGCCTATACCAGGAGCCGCATATTAACTTCTGAAGAGCCACATGTGGCTCCGGAGCCCCAGGTTGGTCACCCCTGCTGTAGACTCTATAGTCTGAACGGTCACCTCCAGCAAGGCAGCAATTAGCTATCATGGGAAGTGGGGGAGAGAATTTAGTTTTTCCAGAGTACTGCTAATTACTGGAGACTTCCCCCCCCGCCCTTCTGAAAAAGGTATTGATAACATGTGTTCATTTAAGGGGGCTGAGAAATCAAATCATACTAGCACCACCTTAGAGAACTTGTTTCCATAGAGGGGGCTCGTATGCATTTGTGATAGCCTAAGCTTGGGGCAGGCTCCAGCTTATAACTAAAAAACCCCTCCTGCAGCTTTTGTGTATTCATAACAGAGCCTATCGATTTTATGAAAAAGGTAATGTAATTTGTTTTTATAGCGCATCCTTCATACACAGCGTCACAACACGCTGGAGAAATGGTCAATCATGAGCTAAGGAGAAAAATGGAAGGTTACAGTCAGATTTAAAGAGAAGCAATTCCCTGCTGTCATGGAGATGATCTCACTGGAGCAATACAGGCAACTGAATCAACAGCTATGGAGAACATTAGGGAGGGCCACAGAGGAGCAGAAGCAAACTGCGGGGAAGAGGGTAGAGAGGCCACAGTGAGTTTTAAAAACAAAGAGCCCAAATCTGGGGGGGGGGGGGGGGGGAGGGAAAGATGGCTGACAAGGCCTGGGGTGGGGGCAAAGACTTTACACCAGAACCAAAAAAACCTCCCTGTAATGGTAGAGTCAACTCCTTGGGCAGCGGTGGGAGGAGGTGCTTGAGTAGGTGTTGCAGAGGGGCTGGTATTCTCTTTCCATTGGTCCAAAGAAGGCAAGGAAACTAAAATTCATCTTTCCCACCTAACCTGCACCAGTTTTGAGCCTGAGATAGCCCTTCCCATTGCTTAGCCCCTCTGTCATCATGGTCTCCCTTTAGAATCCCGTAGTCTCCCCTCCATTAGCTGCAATAGGTAAAATTCAGCTCTGGTATAACTCCATTGATTACTGCAAGCTTGCAGTTTAGCAACATCACTCTAAACTGGTTTATTTTAATGCTGACTACACAATAAAAACAAGACAGTAAGCATTCTATTTTAACAAGCTATATAGTCAAAGCTGACTGAATGAGAAAGACATAGATTACTCTTATGTTCCGTTACTTCAGTAACACACTGCATGAGGCAAATTTTATTCCTAGTACAAGATGTTGTAGGCTACTAACTCTAGAAGTCATGTACTGCCTACTGAGGATGCAATCCTGCTCTACTCCTGGGGAAATTCTGCATCACTGCACATGTGCAGAATTCATGCCCTCCGCAGATTCTTTGCTTCGCCACAGAAAAATGACTTTGCAGCTTCCCTTTAATTCCCATCAGCAGTGGTCATGCGCTTCTCCCCAGCAGTGCAGGCAGGCAGGTTTGGGCACCTGGAGCACCCAGTAGAGATGTAAATCACCACCAGAGCTGAGGGGAGGGGAAAGAGGAGGGCTGGACAGTCATGCATGGGAAAGGGAGAGAGAGACTATCCTTCTCGCTCACTATTGCGGCACGCTCACCGTGGAGGGGCAGGGTGTCGAGGCGTTTCTCAGAAGGTAGGCGTGGGGCAGGCTCTGTCCCTTCAGGCAGAGCAGAATGTAGCAGCCTACCTGTGTAGTGAATTCCCCCAGAAGTATAAAACAGGTGTAAACATTTTAAAGCTCCTTTACATTGCCAGAGTGGTGTAAAGGAGCCTTACTGTAAAGGACAGTATGGCCTTATAAATGCTTATAGTGCTTCAGTGATTAGAACTGATCTAAATTTTTGAACTGAAAAAATTTCCTATCAAAATGTGCTCCATGTCAGTTTGCTACTGACCTTTCTGGAGATGGTCAGTAGCCAGTATAAATCATGAGTTTGAGTCCCTTGCCCTCACTTGCTCTTTAGTTGCCTATGATGTAACACTGGGCACATGGCTGCATATATTTGTTGACTAATAAGTAGAAGTAAAGGGTCAATACTAGCTCCATTACTATTAGACAGAGGGGGTCTGGGGATTTCCTCCAGTGCTCCCTACTCCAATTCTCCATCCATTGTACTGTAGTTTAAATAAATTACCAAAATAATTGAAACCAGCATGATTATATTACACTATTTTAACAAACAAAATATGCAGAATTTTTAAATATTGTGCACAGAATTTAATATTTTGGCACACAATTCCCCTAGTAGTACTGCTCTCACTGAAGTCCATGGCAAAACTCCCAACACCTTTGAGAGATGCAGACCTGGCCATTTAAGTTTGGCAGGGTAGATAGATTCGCCTATATTGTTAAAATCACCCTAGTGAAGTTAGCAGTGGCACAACTGTAAACTGAGTCAACTAACATCCAGATTAAGAAGATGTAGTTTTAGTAATAAGTGGTGTGCGTTAGGAAGATGAAGTTGGGAACACACAATCAGCCCATCAGTCAGTCACTGATAATATCCAACTGGCTTCTGAAAGTGGCATTGAAACAAGGGTTAGATAATAACATGGCAGGAAGGCAGCTGGTGCCACTGTTCTGCTTTGCTTTGGGCTGGTCTGAGAAGTAAGAGCTCAAGGACCTGCCTTCCCAATGACCAGCATTTCCTGTAAGAGGCCACCATAGAGACGGTGTAATGCATGTACATAATTTCTCCATTAGTGTTAATTACGGTCATATGGACATCAAGGGGAGAATCAGCCTTACGAGTTGCACTGTGAAAATAGTGCAAAGGCTTGTAATATCCTACTGCATGTGAAAAATAATGAAATCAGACTCTTCTCAGGGCAACCTAGAGAATGGCCAAATGGCAGCTAGCTACAATACTGAGCAATTTTCCACTAATGAATAGATACCAAACTCCTCAATCATACTGGTATATTTTCCTAAGTGGCAGAAGCCAAATAATTTCATATTTCTAATCGAGTTCTAAATATATATAAAACATCAGCTACAGTTGAGAGAGGTTTGCCAGCCAATACCAGCAGCTAGAAATTCAGTTGGTCAGGAGTGCTTTATCCAGTGGGTAGTAGTTAGTTGGAGGATAGGTTTCTCAAGCCATTGGGCATATTTGGTCAAACAAAAATTCCATTCAGACCCAAAATGAGGAGAGAGAAGAGAAAATGCAATAGAAATTCTCATTCCAGTTTTACAATCTTGATTATACATATCTGCATCGCAGCAGGAAGAGTTAGTGTCCTGATTTGTATCTCCTGATGGCTTATCTTTACATAAATACTGTCCACTGCTCTTTTAACAGCTAAAAAAATAAATCTATTTTGCACCCCAATCTGAACTGAACAGTAGAATATTTACATATCTACAAGCACCCGCAAAAAAAAAACCTGTATGTGGACTGAAATCTTTGAGTCTTTCAGAGGTCAAATGACTAGTGAACAAACCTCTATTGTTCAAGGTATCCTAAAGCTGCTTTAAGATACAAAACGATCTATAATCATTAATGGGAGGCTACTTTCAAATCTGTCACTCGCATTAACAGAATGGTTATCATGTCACTGCTTCAGTCACCCAGCTGTTAGCTACCCTGAGTACATGCCCATCTGAGAATCCTGGTACCAACACGGTGTGACTAGCCCATCCCACCGCGGCTACATACTCAGTACTAGCGCAAGTATGTCTCCTCAAGTTGGGAATCACACCCCCTGCTCCACATGGAGACATTCACTTTTTTCTTTTGTAGCTAAGGGTGACTTATCTAGCAACAGGGCTGTCATTAACTCCACTTTATTATATGGAGATCAGAAAGCTGAGTGAAGTTTCTACAGGGACATTTTTTAAAACTGCTCACGCTACAGGATCACTAATCAAAACTTACACAGGTTCTTGAGCCAGTCAGCTCACAAGGAATGTGCTATTTCCTCCACCACTTTCTTCTAGTGTCTTCTCTTTACATATACTTTACTACCGCAAGAGAACATTTTCTCATCAAACGCAGCAGCAGCCTTCCAGCAAACAGCCTCTTTCATGTATAAACCATGCAGAGATCTTAAGGAATCCTTGCTATTACTAAGCAAGAGACCACTGGGGAAACATACAGAACTTTCAGTATCACTAGTAAAAATGACAAGTGGGCCAAGAGCAGTGAACAAGGAGGCTACTAGGAAAGCTAAGATTAATCTGTTTTAGAGAGGGATGATATTTTCACCATGAATTACAATAAAAAGTGGGTTGTCAAGTCTCATATGTGCACCATATCATATTTCAAACACATATCGAATGTATCCAGCTTATGCATGAAAAACAATTCAGAGGAAAAGTACATTTTTGCTTCTGTACAGTCTCCCATGTCACCCAGTTACTTCCCTCTACTGTAGGTTGGGTCTCCACGTTCTCTCAAAGGGGGAGAAACAAGAGTTTTGATGGCTGGGATGGAGGCAGCCATATTCAAATTATTATTCTGAATCCATTTTAGTCTAGAGACTAACAAATTTGAGCATAAGCTTTCGTGAGCTACAGCATACAATGCATACATTGGATGCATTCAGTGGAAAATACAGTGGGGAGATTTATATACACTGTATTTTCCACTGAATGCATCCGATGAAGTGAGCTGTAGCTCACGAAAGCTTATGCTCAAATAAATTGGTTAGTCTCTAAGGTGCCACAAGTACTCCTTTTTTTGCGAATACAGACTAACACGGCTGCTACTCTGAAACCCATTTTAGTCTGTCATGCGACAAAGGATAAGAGATGTATATTGGAAAACAAGTTTCTTCCTCAATGTTCCTGCTTTCATGGTCTGATTTTCAGAAGCGCTGAGCAGCCCCATCTCCCACTGAACTCAATGGGAATTGCAGGAGCTCAGCAACTTTGAAAAAATTCAGCAGTCTATAATTAGTGAATTGACAACTGAATTTATTTTTCCAAGAGTCTAATAGGATGTAACTGGCTGGATTGTAAATCTCCCTTCCCTAAAGAGCAATTTAAGAAAAGATAAATTAGTGCCTGTATTTAAACCCTTCTCTCAGGAATCACAGTTCTTGTTCAATACTTGGGCATATTGGAAAGCAGGGAAGTCTATATCCTTTAATATTTGGGAAGAACATTACATAGCTAAGATTATACAGTGCATGTGCACTGTGCACTCTGTACACAGTTAATTTAGCTTAGAAAAAAATGCATCTTCCACATACTAGATCTGAGACAAAATGCTGCAATGCACCAAATCTTTACAACATGCTCCCAGGGTATGCCAGCATGGAAATCCAGGAACAGGGCAATCAGTCGGAGAGAAACACTGCAGACGGTGTACTCTACAGATCATGACATGCTGGATTCAGATAGTAACAAGAAAGAGGAAATCCTAACTGGGAAGCCACATGCTGTCCTAACTGGAACTACTGCCCTTGAGGAAAAGAAGTGTCATCAGGAATGTTGCCTATGTCATGATTTGATAAAAAAAAAAAAAAAACCACCCTTGTTAAACTATTGAGAGGAACATTCCCAAAGCCTGCAGGTCACAGGAATTTGCCAAATACACGGCAAGCAAGTTTGCTGTGGAAAGACAGCTCGATGAACTGCTGCAGAACCATACTGCAGCAGTCACCGCTACTGTGGTGAACGTGTACCAGTGGCATTTCCAAGTCATCTTTTATATTGATTTACTCAATGCATTACTACTGAAGAGCAAACGGATGCCTGTGTGACATTTCACAGTTTGTACAGTCTGGAGTTGAGAGTTCTATAGTGGCAACACACACACACACACACAACCCTCCACACTGATGCACTCACAGACTCTCAGAAGCCTGGGCTTTCCAAGACTAGTCATCGATAGTTCTAATGCCCCTATAATGTATTTAATCCTTTTGCTAACCTGGGTTATTATAGGCAGAAGCAGGAAGGTTACAAGCCACTGGGGTCCCAGAACATTGAATTCAACCCCATGCAGTACTTGTGACACTCTCCTCTGCAAAAGGTGAAGCCAATTTACCAGATACACACTATGTCAGCACTTGAAAGCCAAGTGTGGTGATTATGCTACCTAGTGAACTACTGGGCCAGTTTCTCAGCAGCAATAGAAATGGTCAAGCACTTACCAACCACGTGTGTTCACAAGTCACTGTGCTAGACAGAAGATCAAAAAGCCAAAATGCCATTACGGAGGAAGAGGACAGAAGAAAAGGAAATGGAGGCTCACTTTAAAAATGGATGCTGTATAAAAACTTTGACCAGTTTCTTCAGTTCTTTGCCCACAATGTTGTAACGGGTTTTATTTTCATCATGGGTTTTATTTTCAATAGCTTAGCTGCAACATGATAACACCGCTGGTTAGCATTCAACATCCCTGCTGACACCACATGCCAGCTAGTCAGATAATTGTCCACTCGTCTTTAGCTCATGCTTTGAATTGAGTCATCCTTTTAGAAACACTTTCAAAGCTTTTCCCCTCAGCTTCACAATCCCTGGGAGGATGCTACTCCTGGTTATTGCTCGGCTTTCCAGAGTTCTCCAAAGTGCTATGGGCTCTGCATATAAAGCTATATTGCCTATATTATTAGCAAAAGTGCATATAAAAAGAGAAACCTGAGACTGAAGTATAAGCACTGGCTATCTCAGCAGCTTCACTGAAGCCACAATATGTAGTAGTCAAATGTTAGGATCTCCATAATCAGGGCTGATGTGGCTCCTAAAAGATCTATGTTTGGGGTGAAAAAAGCCATACCCTTAAAAAAAGTTAAGATTTAATTTAATCCAAAAATGCATTAACAGACCCCATAACAGCACCTGGTTTAGATTAAGAATACATTACTGCACATTTATTCCTAACTGGAAAACCTGTCCACTTACTCATCCATGTGTATTTGCAGTAGAATACTTGAGCCCCCAGTGTATTCTTCTGAACGGAATTTGTGGGTGAGTCTGTGTCGGATGGGCCATTTCTGAAGGGACAGGGTGGCTCCCTAAATTCTTTAGGCAGACCAGTTTTTAATCACATTTGTAATGCAATATGTACAGTGAGCTGGTTCTCCCACCCATGAGAGAATTAACTGTTGAGAACATGATTGCCATGGTTCCTCAGTTCTCTGCCATTTAACATGTGGAGGTAGAAATTATTTTCTGACGTGCTAAAACCATAGATCATACAACATGGATTATCCCATTGGCAGTGCATTTCCATTTCCACTGGCTGGAGCTCTAGGCTTGCAAGATGCCTGCCACTAACAGTAGAGGCAGATCATTACTGCTTTGGGTATGTAGCAAGAAGGGTAGGAAAGGAATGTTAGAGAGGAGGATTTGGTATTGGTGGAAGAAGGATACGATGTTTTCATGTTCTCTTTGAAAGGAAACCAGTCCCAGACATCAAAGCAGGTAGCTCTTTTTACCCCCCACTTCCAAGATTTTCACAGTTATCAACGGCAGAGATTGTTGGGGGAGGAAAAACCAAGTGATCTTCAATCAATTCTTTAAAACTCATTTATTAAAAGCTCTGCGATCTCAGCTCCAGTCCAAAAGAGAAATGAATCTACATTCTAAAACCAAACTCCACTGCATCCTGTTCCAGTCTTTATTGAAAGGACAAAGCTCCCTGTGGTTCCAATTTTCCAGTCCCTGGAAACTTGAGTTCTGCAACTGTCATTCACCAAATCCGATCCCTAGTGGGTTTGTCATCGGAGAAATGTTAGCACATTTACATGGAACCCCATGATGGAACCCCACACTGCCATTCTTCTGTAGAAGCGTAGTTAACACTGAATGTCCAGATCTCTTCATGAAGATTAAGGCCTAGTATCTGGTAGCTGCAGTTTATATGGCTTCCTGACTGATTCAGCTGCTCAGGCAGCAGCCTATGGATGCTACACATCCTAGCCACAAGCAAGAGGCCACCAACAAAGGCAATATGGCTCAGTATAAAAAGAGGGGAGACTCGTGCTGCAGTAGAGGCTAGTCACAGAATTCTTTCAGGGGTTCTCCCACCTTTTCATTCCACAAGAACAAGCTCCTCTGCTGGACCCTCCCACTTCCCCATCTTTCATGACACTTCATAATTTCCAGCACAGGTGTCTCACCGCATGTGTGTATATGCATTATATAAATATTTACTTTACCCCCACACACACTATAGGTCTCTCTTCACATTGATATTACCCATTCCAGAGTTCACAACTGCAAACAATTCAGAAGTCCTAATAGCTCCAGAAAGGAGGGGTGAAGCAAATAAGCCACCCAGCATCCCTAAGAAAGCTCCAGATTCCTTGTGTGTAACAATATCCCATAATAAGCCCATATCCTTAAAAGAGGAATGATTCGCTTTCTGCAATGTTTTGCTCCCCTCCACACACCCCAGGCTGCAGTCCCAGGGTTGGGAAGCTCAGGTTGCTCCCTTTTCGCGGAGTAGTATTAATGCAGCAACGTTTTCTTGGAAAGTGCCGCCTTGGTCCGGAGGAATCGGCCCCTTGTGCTGTGTTCTTCCATTTGTGCCGGAGCTCCGCTGAACCATTTACCGCCTTCTTGACCGTCTCCATGCTTTTCATCACCCCTGCAGTAGCCACCCTGGAGAAGGGAAAAAAAGGGTTTCAGAAGAAACTAAAGCTTCGGGCCCCTGAGAGCTACACCAGCAATTCTCACTAACAGCCCAAGCATAGCTCTCAACATATACACCGACTGGCACCTTTAGATTTGCACAGGAATCTCTCAACATTACCTATGTTGCCTTCCCCAATTTTCCGCCACTTTTTGTATTGCCTACTGTTTTGCAAGACATGTGTCTTCTCTGGAGACAATGCTTCTGTGGTTGAAACCAACCAACAAGGGCAGGAATTCACTGAAAATCCATTGCCTTTGATATCCTCTCTAGCATCTGATTCTCTAATCCGTTGAGCCACAGCCCAAGCCTATACATCGTTGGCTCTCAGCCAGGCAGGTACTAACAGGTGCTGGGGGGAGCAGGGTATCACAAACACCCTGCCATGCCCATATTGCTAAGTGTGAGGGAGGTCCTGGAAGGAGCAGGGTGACAGGATATGGTGTACTGGTAGAGAAGAAGTAGTTGAGAACCGTTGCTACAGTGCACGTTCATGGTCTTTACCGTCACCGGTCATCTTAACCCAGTAGAGTGTGTGGCAGAAGTCCTGAGGATTTTGGCTCATAAGAACCAGCATACCTGCAGGAGTCACAGAAGCACTGACAAAGAGTCAAAGGTTCAAACACAAGGCAAGTGATTAAAGCCCAGTCATTTATCTAAAAGAAGTACCCATATAGGAAAGGATGCCTTGGGAAATGATCTAATTCCAAGTTATAAGGAAACAAAGAATATGGGACTGGAACCATTTTAAGCTAGACTTCAAACTGCTCTAATACTAGTCAGCACTGAGCTAGTTCTATTTGTGCTACAGTACTTCCCAGAGGCGCCAAAAATTAGATCAGGATGAGATCCCATCGCGCAAAGATTTGACAGACAATAGCCAGTCCTGGCCCCAAAGAGCTTACAAACAGAAGAAATAATGAGAGCAAAAGAAGAATTATCCCCATTTTACAGACGGGGAACTGAGGCACAGGGAGATAAAGTAACTTGATCAGTGGCAGATCTAGGAACTGAACCCAGAGTCCCAATGCAGTCCATTAACCAGAAGACCATCCTTCCACTATGGCACCAACGGCAGCTGCTTCTCTTTCAGCATGTTCTTTCGCCAGAGTTTCTAAACATAGATGGTTACACTGAGATTTGGCAAGAAGCTGTGACAAAGACTATTGCTAATCCATTTGGGTTTTTCAAGCTTCATTTTAAAAAAAAGTATGCTTAAAAAGGCTTTGGACAAACAGATCTGTAAGCAGGAGCCAGAGCAACAATGCCAACTTCCTACCCTCAAGTGTTTCTGGTTCCAGCTGTCTCAAGAAGGAACCACCCACAAGCCACCCCAACTGATGTGAGAAAACAAAAGTGGCAGATTGCAGTGAAGGCTCAAGACTAAAGAGAGAAGACTGCACCATCACAATTACAAATGCTTCTAAAAAAATCTCCTTCTATTCCAAACATTCTTAGCTGCACAGCTCTTTGGTTGCAGTCTTTTTTCTGGGGTGGAGGAAAGGATATTTAGGTAGCTTGTTAGTAAAACTGCTTATTGAAAGTTTTCTGATAGAATCTTTTTTCTTGCAAAGAAGAGTACATTGCTAACTAACCAAGGACAAGACCAAAAGTTTAGACATGCTGCTACTGAATGTATTTTAATCTTTGTTTATACTGAAGAGAACAGCAATACAGTGCGCGTTTCTCAGCTACACAATTGACACGCCAGAGGCTACTGGCTTTTACTGAAGTTCCAAGCAAAGTGGTTGATTTAAAAAAATAAAACAAAACCAAAAAAACAGTAAGCTTATGCAGCTGAACGTTCTTAATGTTTTGATTAACTCTTTTTGTGTTAAATATTTTCCCTTCTGCATTCTCTTGAGGATTTTAACCAAAATAAAAAGGAAAAAAAAAAACTATACTACAGATCATGCCAATGGCTATAGTCCAGAATCCAACATACTGGATTAAAGCATACTGAGTACGATTAAAATTATTCAGGGAGAATCAGGATAACGATAAAAACCAGAAGTCATCCCCTATATCAACCTGGGACTATCAGTACAATTTGACAATGGGACCATAAAACCTTTTTATACTCTGCAAATATTATGCAGGCCCATCTGGTGCATCAGTAATGCCACCAGTGTCAGATGATTACCTTGAGTATCAGACAAATTCTTCAGGGTATCGATATGAGGCCTTCTCCATTGTAAAGGAGAGAGACAATAATCTGCCTCCTACACGGTAATTTGATGTATATTCAATGTTATCTTTTTATTCTATTGCAGAATAATGTACTCTCTCCCATTTTATTTATTGGTATCTTCTGACACATTAATATGCATAAAGTTCCCTATTTAGCATAAGGAGAGCCAGGTAAAAATGCGGTTAGCCTCCCTCTCCTGTCCATACACAATGCGCACACACACGGGGCTCCTGAAGGAAGTTGCAACAATCTTGCTTGGAGTCGCAACCTTGACCCGCTGATGTGCCCATAACCTGCTGTTGCTTCCCATACAGTTTGATTAAACAAAAATGTGTTTATCGTCTCTATGCTCAGTGCAATCTCTCCTCTCCCCCCCCCCCAAAAAAAAAGAGGAAAGAAGAGTTCTTTTTTCAAAAGGCTCGTAAGATAATGCCTGTTTAACTTCACCACCACAGAGATAATAGGTGAATAATCTTCTGTTTACACAAGCTACAGCAGGTAATTTCCCTGCCCCCCCCCCCCAAAATAAAAATGCTTTTCTACCAGTGTAGTTCCACTGGTGGCAGGACTGGGCACAGAGCAAGTCTACAGGACATGGGGATAAGAATGCCCAGGTCTTGTCTGCATTATTGCTTCCGCCATTACAACCCCAGTATACAGCGAGAGATTTCCCTCTTCCCAAAAAACAGTTCAGAAAAATTCTTATTAGGGTCCACAAAAGCTAGGGATTAATAACATTGACTAAAGCCAGGCACTCTGCAATTCAGACTAGGTCTCTGAGCTGCCACAGAACTTCAGTCCTGCTCTGCAAGGCCCTAGGTCAAAGACTCTCAAACTGCAGTCCATAGAGCACTGATCTGTCTCTAGGCAACAAATTACATTGAATGGCAGCTAAAATATATTAAATCATTTCCTTCTTAATTTTTCCCAAGTGAGCAATTCCTGGAGTTGCCACAGAGCTAATAAGTAACAATCACAAGCAGGAGGAGGAAGTGATGCCTTATACCAGCAGTGCCCAAACTATGGTCCGAGGGCCATCCACGTCCCACCAGAGCATTTCATAAGGCTTGTGGCTTGCTTCAGCACAATATACTAAGAGTCAATTCATTAGCACTTTGTTGTCATGTTTATATCATTTTAGTTTACACAAGTCTGTAAATAGACAATACTGTACAAAGAAACAACCTAATACATATGAAACAAGCTGAACTTAAACTATAAATCAATACAGGGGACTTTAAATCTTATCAAAATACGTATAATTTGTTTGGCCTCCACAAGGTTGTGCTTAGGTTTATGTGGCCCTCCTGTGTAATAGGGTTGGCCCCACTGCCCTATACATTTGTAATACGTGGTCAAAAATTATGGAATAGTTTGTTTCTCTCTACCTTAGTTAATCCAGATTTATCAAGCAAGAATTGCTAAGTATGCAGAAGTTCTTCCACCTTTCACAGCTCTGTTTCATGACCCTCTTTTTTGCCTGGTCTTTTGTTTTATAGTCCTACCCAAGGAAAAATGACAAGGATAGTAGCAGCTGACCTCCATGAGTCCAGTCTTTGATATTGCAAACTGGAATGAAAGTTGATCTGCCATCAAGCAAGGAAGCTGAACTCAGCATGAGAAAAAGCTTTATAGCTGTTTTCTTTACTTAATGGAGAACATAATGGATTAGTCTGTTCTGAAGCAGGGACTTGGGAGAATGTGCAGAGGCAGAATGATAGGAACCTATGGATTCTGCAATTTCCTCCTACCCCAGAGAGCTGCTCATCCCATTACGCAAAGAGAACCAACTCAGGATACCACAAAATAAAGCAAAGGTGTCAATGTGTTATCACAAATAGAGGTGATTTTAGTAGGGCCATTGTGGACAGCTGGGAGGAAGGAGGAAATAGAGGATACCACCTTCATAAGACATTAGTTCCATTTAATAAAGCAGACTTAGGGTTTACAAGTGCTTTTCCTCCCACTCTGATCCTACTTCAGTGGGGTTGCTCCCCACCACCACCCGCACTCTACTTCAACTCAGACCTGTAAAACAGCACTCAAGCATCTGACATTTACAAGCAAGGTCTGTTTAGCTAAAGAAATAATTCATTGCAGGGGAGAGAGAGCAGCAAGCTTCTTCCCCTCCACCCCAAACTACTGTATTGTTTACATTTTAGGATTTAGCCAAGTGTGTCTGCAGCATGCTTTCGTCTAACAAAGTGCCAGCTAAGTGCCCACAAACTGACAGAACTCACTTTAGAAGTAGCATAGAGCAGAGTGACAAAAGTCACTTTTCACTGTTGGAGACTGGCTGCTGACCCTGTCTGGAAGAAACAGACTGGTCTCTAGATTGGTCTCTCAGTTATACCCTCTCCTACACCAGTGCAATTCTTATTAATTTTGGTGTATCTGAGCAGAAAACAAGACCTATAATCTTTAAGGCTACTTTCTTCTATAAACACTTGAACTGAGATGTCCTCTGGTTAAGTAACTCCTTGTAAAGCTACTAAAAGTAAATCCCTTGATATTTCCTACAGCCAAGATTTCCTAACTTATACTCTTGATTTAAGAGTTGCATTACAAGAGTTTACATGTGTAGGAAATGCGTGCCCTATGCTGTCTTTTTATGGTGTAAAAAGGGTCTTCTGGTTTGTTTCTTCTGCCTAATACTGGCCCATTTGAAATACTGCTGAGTTATTTCACGTATATTAATTTTTTGCGTTATCACCAACAGCATATGTGCATTTATGTTTACAGACAGCCAGAGCTCATAAAGCTATCACTGAAAACATGTGTGGGCCAAAAAGCAGAAGGTAAAGTATCTGTGCTACAGTATTAGGTCACAACTCTGATTTTTTCCTGGAATATTTGAGCAACGCACGGAGGACTGGCAAGGTGACCTCATAGTGCGTTAAACCCAAGCTGCAGCTCTCCCTCGGTTCGGGAGTAAAGGGGATGTTGAATCTACATATGAGGACATTTCTGCAGCAAGTAAGGATAAAAAGCAAGCAAAATTTGTTTTAAAAAATAGGAAAGCCAGGCAGTTTTCATACACCATAAAAAAAAGGGGGGGGGAATACGTTTTTGCTTTGCACCTGTAAAATCAAACTGGAAACAACAAAACATGGTGAAGTACACCCTATGAGATCAGTTTACAGCCTTCTATCATCTGCCATAGCTTCAGAAAAATAAGGAGCATCTATCACATGCAAAAGCCATCACAGGCACACAGCTGGTAGAGTCAGGATACTGACAACCAAATGGCCCCATGTGCTCATGTAAACCTTGATATTTTCCACCAGAAACAATATTTGTTTAATATTTATGAACACAAAAATAGGACATGCAAGGGCAAATTTACTGTTATGTTTCACCTATCAAAAAAACACCCACTATGCTTTTCAAAAATGCATAACCTTTCACTCCTGATGTAGCTGGAGAATGAAGAATGAGAATCTCCTAGAGATCCTCTGCCAGATGGCCAAGGGAATGGAACAGACCCATGAGTCAGAGGAAGAGAATTCCAGCAGAGCTGCAGGGAAGCTACTCACAATGATGTAATAATGGAAAGTCCCAGAGCAAACACTGGAGTCCCTTAATCTAACAAAAGCTCACAAGAAAAGTTCTCCGATTGTCAGGTTTCCAATGCTCTACCGGCTTTCCTGTTGCCCAGATGCAGAGGCTTAAGACACTTGAGTCACTCTGCTAGGCTTGCTCAAACTTATCCCTAGCAGATCTGTCCTTTTATGTCTTGAAACGGATTCTTTAAGATTTGCAAATTTAGTACTTGTGGAAGGGGTCTGATTACCAGCCCTAGAAGCTGTGGACGAGCAAAGACTTCCAAACAGATGCAACTGGTGCAGTGTCAGTGCAGGATTTCACCACACTGCTCAAGCCCAACCTGAATGTGCCCCACCGAGAAGAAATTAGCCAAGTCTTCGTGCTTTTTTAATCCTGGGCTCCTCTGGCAAGTCTTCCAATTAGGGAAGCAGTATTCTGATGTTGACATTTGTTCACTGGGACCCAGACTGAGACCATTTTCTTACATACAGGCCATTAACCACCATTAAATTATAATGGCTTTGAATCCAGCTACTTGGCTGTGACTAAAATTAGTGATCTAGTGTTTTTTTGTTCCTGTGGCCCATTACCAGTTCCATGAACACCGATTTACTCTAAGCAGCTGACCAGAGACAAGATCTCATTGTAACTCCTAGAGCAGCGGTCCTCAACCTTTAGCAACCCAAGAACCCCCACTTTGATTTAAAAATTTTAGCAAACCCCCAAGCTGGCTTCTAATTTTCCCCAGGGGAGCTCAACCCCCGCTCAGCCCCAGGCCCCGCACCCACTTCCCCCAAGGCCCCAACACCACCCCTGCCCCTCCTCTTCCCGCCCCCTCCACCGAGCACTCCCCGTCCCTGCTCCTCCCCGTCCCTCCCAGCACCTCCTTCACACTACTGTACAGCTGTTCCGCAGCGTGCAGGAGGTGCTGGGAGGGAGGGGGAGAAGTTGATCAGTGGGGCTAGCGGCCCCAGACATGACTTACGGACCCCCTGGAGCCAGACATGACTCTCAGACCCCCTGGAGTACCCTCGTGGACCTCAGTTTGAGAACTGCTGTCCTAGTGGGCAAGCACTGGATTAAGATGACTTTATGGACTTTGCATAGCATGAAGATATAGACTAGGGATGTAAATATTGGTTAAAAAGTTAACCGGTTAAATGATTAAAATTAGATAATTTAACCGTTAACCGAGGTCGTTCCGGTGGGCTGGTGCAGAGTGGGCAGGGCTGGGGTCCCACCGGCCTGGTGTGGCCAGGGGTGCTCCAGCCTGCCCGGCCTGGGTCCTGCCGGCTCGGCGGGCTGCCGGGGTCCTGCCTGCCCGCTGCAGACGGGGCTGCTCCAGCCTGATGCAGCCAGGGTTGGGGCTGCTCCAGCCCACCCGGTCCACTGCGGTCAGGGTCCCGCTGCCTGACTGGGGTCAGGGGCCGCTCTGGCCCATTGGCCCGGTGCGGCCACTGGGGTTAATGGTTAAAGTCCAGTTAACGGTAAGCCTAATGCTTACCGGTTAACCGTTTGACCTTTTACATCCCTACTATAGACCCAGCTTCAGAAAGGGGAATGGCATTGCAGAATTGACTCCCGAGTAATTCACATCAGTTACACGGGAGGTACTTACACCTGTTTCAGTGTTACTCTTTAAATATCTGTTGAACTTTGATTTCTCTTAAGAATGACTCGGACCTAACAGCTGAAGAAAGAAGTTACAATGATAAATAAATTCCCTTCAGTGTTATACCATGATGAAGAAGACAGGTGTGCAAGACATTATACACACTATTGTTCCTCACAGCTATGATTTATTGGGTAGATGCAAGACATTCTACATGAAGTTTTCCCCTTGATGCTCAAAAAGGAGCACTATCAAATGCATTTTAAATCTGGTCAATTTATAGACCTAGAACTGTTGTAATACAATAGGGAATGGTCTCGAATTATTTTGAAGTCCATTATTTCTGAGAACTTTAAAAATTAGGCTGCCTTGTTCAGCAGTTCCCGCAATAAACATCATTTCCAGAGCTGTGCAGACATCAGTGAGGTTGGTGATAACACAAAAATGTGTGTTTTGACATGCAAAGGCGTTTTATACTAATTTCAGTTCCATTCAAAACTGGATGAGGAAAAGTGCTTGACAAATTGGAGAGAAATTAATTGATAGGAAGATTCCTAAGCTTGTAAGATTATAAAAAACAAACAGAGTGTACAAAATGCCTAACTACTGAAAACATTAATTGGAACTGCTCGTTTATAATTATAAACTGCTCCTTTCTACCATCCAAGAAGGGAAGAAAATCTAAACCTCTCTTTCTGCAATTTAAGCCCACTGCTTCTTGTCCTATCCACAGGGGTTAATGAGAACAATTTCTCCCTCTCCTCCTTGTAACAACCTTTTATGTACTTGAAAACTGTTATCACATCCCCTCTCAGTCTTCTCTTCTCCAGACTAAACACTTTTTTTCAATCTTCCCTCATAGGTCTTTTTTTCAAGCCCTTTAATCATATTTGCTGCTTTTCCCTGGACTTTGTCCAATTTGTCCACATCTTTCCTGAAATGTGGTGTCCAGTAATGGACATATTATTCCAGTTGAGGCCTTATCAGTGCAGACTAGAGTGGAAGAATTACTTCTTGTATTTTGCTTACAACACGCCCGCTAATACATCCCAGAATGTTTGTTTTTTTTTGGTGGGGGTGGGGGAAGTTACACTGTTGACTCATATTTAGCTTGCGATCCACTATGACCCCAGTACTCCTTCCTAGGCAGTCATTTCCCATTTTGTATGTGTGCAACTGATCATTTCTTCCTAAGTGGAATACTTTGCCTTTGTCCTTATTGAATTTCATCCTATTTACTTCAGACCACTTCTCCAGTGTGTCCAGCTCCTTTTGAATTTTAATCCTATCCTCCAAAGCACTTGCAATCCCCCCAACCTTGGTATTGTCTGCAAACTTTATAAGTGTACTCTCTGCCATTATCTAAATAACTGATGAAGATATTGACCAGAACCAAAACTGATCCCTGCGGGCCCTTCCAACTAGACTGTGAACACTGCAAGCACCTAAGCTGATACTTCTTGAATGTTTTATTAAACTTGTTTAAGTTATTGAGACAGTTCAGTAATGGCTCCAGATCGTCTAGTTACGCTGGAGACCAGCCTAATCAGAACTTGTCCATATCCCCACTTTACCTATATCTAGTCACCCAGTTGTTCTTATTCCTGTTAAACCAGGCCTGACTGTACTCTTGACTTTATGTCTCTCCTCCCTGCTCCTTCCAAGTGGGGAACAATTTCATTTATACAATAGCCAAAACCTATGAAATGGACCAGTTTATAGGATGAACCTATTGAAAAAGCATAAGCCAGAATTGTGCTTTGACACCGGACAAGCTAGTCACATTTTTCCACTGAAGTTTTGACCACTGTGAACATCCTACCCTTGAAGGGATGCAGTCTAGTCAGTTTCAAAGAGTGATTTAAGTAGTGGTTTCAAATATCACACCTGCCCCTAAATCTTCTTACCAATTCTGGTGGTGTTGTGTTGTTGTTTCTTTTAAATAATTGAAAAGGTTTTAAACTCATGTGGCCTGAAGGACAGTCAAACAAGAGAAACTGATATACATGGGAAAGTGGGGGTACATGACCCATGCTGTCAAATGCAGAGAACAAATCACAAGGAAAAATTATTTCTCAGATCTCAGTCATATCCGGGATCACTTTGTTACAAAGAGCAGGTAAAAAAAAGAAACAGACATAGGTGATGGAAGCTGCTGTCCCTTTAGGGAGACCACTCTATTGTACAAGCCTGTAGGAAAGGACCAGATTCTGTCCTTCACTTAGATGGACTGGGACAGATCTAAGGTTAGTGACAACCTTGACACTTTCATGATAGAATCAAACATCTACAGAAACTGTACTTCACTATCCCTGCTCTTCCCCTTTCCCCTCATTCCCAATATATGAAAGCATTCCTTGCTACCCTCCGCACCGCAGACCTGCACCCAATTTATGAGAAATAATTCAGAGAAGGATAATATGCAGCACTGAATTAAAGGCCACTGAGTTTGTGCCAATTAAAATTACATTCAGTACTTTTCAACTTGATGAATTTATGGCATATTCCATTACAGAAAAGTAGAAGCATTTCTGAACCTTAGCCCTGAGACTGTCACACTGGAGGGGGAAGGCAGCTTAGGCTGAGATCCAGCTTTATTTATGATTATTCCAGACTACAACTCTCACAGGGAGAATTCTAATCTCATTTGCAACTGCCTTTGAGCCTGGCAGTTTAGTGGGAGCACAATACTCTGGCTGGGGTGAGGAGAGGAGTCCAGCTCCCCAGACCAGACACTTGCTCAAGGCTGCACTATCAAAACCACATGCTCAACCTCAAGGGAGGGAGGAAGGTTCACACATCACATGCTCTAGCAACTCTCCAGTGGATGAAGAAAATAGCACCTAGTGGCCCCATGGAAAGTATGTCTGTGTGGAATTCTCAGGGCAAGGGGCTGACAGGAACCCCTGGAAGAACATAGCACTAGTTATACACTATAAAACTCTAGTAAGGTGAGCTGATCGGGATCTTGCAATCTCTGATCTTTGAGCTGGAGGTCAATTAACAACTCCTCCACTCTGATGGCTGACTTAGGGATTTCCTAAGGATTGGCCCAAGTTAATTCTACTGCCATCAATGGGACGTGGCATGACAGCTGGAGCCAGGGGTTTAATTCCCAAAAACACTGCTCAGCCCAGGCAGCCCAGCCCTATGTAAGCATGTAACCATGCAGCCACTTGAGAATCAGGTGCAGCTTTGGATGCACTGAAGCCTTGTCAGCACAGTAAGTCTCAAACAAGCCCAAAATATGAAGGGGACATATAGTAGCCATACTGCCGACATGCCCGTGTTTGCTAGAGCATGCAGGGGACATGAGGAAGGCCAGCATTGCCATTGGCTGTGGCTATGTTGGCAAGATTTTAGAGAGATGTCCAGGAAAATCAGACATCTTGAAGCAGAAGGGTTGAATTTGGGCTATCGTTTATAGAACGTGAAAGCCATTAGCCTTTTCAGTCACCTTTATACGGCTATGAACCCACAGCGATAAACCAAGCTGATACTTCATCCTGGTATGGCGTGCACATCTAAAAGCACTGTTTTAGAACACAGGAGCATTTGGCCAAAAACACATTATGTGTGTGGGGAGGGAAGAGATGACCTTTTTCATCTAGGGCTTGATTTTCAGAAGTGCTGAGCATTCAGCTCCAGTGGAAGTTCATAGATCTTCAGTTGCTTAGCACCTCAAAATTAGGGCATGTCTAGCACTGCTAAAAACAGCAGTGTAGATGTGGCAGTACAGGCTTCACAAGCACAGCAGGGACCCCAGGTATGTACTCTTGTGGCTAGCCCGTGCTGAAGCCTGTACCACAATGCCTACCTGGCAATTTTTACCCATGATAATGCATGGAAAGCTAGTGTAAGTATGTCTATCAGAAGAGCAGCACACCTCAGTCTGCAGTGTAGACATGCCCTTAAGGCTGCTAACTTTAGGAGTCCATAAATCTGAATGTTTAGTGCAAGACTTCGGTATGCATGTCATTTTTTACACTATTAAGTATCCTACTAACTTGTTGCAAACTACTATAATATCCAGTTCTGAGGTGCATAGGCGTACCATAAGCTTCTTCAGTGGTTTAGACAGCTACTGAATATGAGTTTAAGTGTATTTTTACACACACAGGCTGACCTCAAATATTGGGCGGGAGAACAAACCTCCTCAGAAGAAAAGTGCAAGCAGCTTGTCCTTCTAACACTAAGTTGTCAAAGCCAATGAGGAAGAGGAAAAAACGTACTTACACAGCTGCCACCTTCAGGTCATCTTCATAATCCTAAGAGAGAGGGAGGTAAGGGTTATCTGATGCCGGACAGAACTTGTACCCCATAAGAACAAAGAACACAAACATTGCCATTTCATCCAACAGCTGCACGTAAAACAGGAAACTGAAGATTGTTCTCATGACCCCATATTGTTATGACACGTTAACCTAATAAAGGCTTCTTGGTCACTAAATACTGTATCCTATGAATGAGATGCAACAAAGTGTCCCTCCTGCCTTACTGCTGTTAATCCCTGGACAAAGAATGTTTACCCTCTGATTTTACTGCGTTCCCTGTAATTTTAAATATAGTTAGAATTCCAAATGTCATTTCAGTGCTTTTAAACTAGAGCAAGACTTTGCTTAAGGGAAAGAGATGCTCCCTAAGTTGTTTGGCACCACCAACAGTTAATGTATTCCAAAGATCCCTGCATGGTGGCTTGGATTATACTTTAAGAAACCATGCATTTTAAAGTCACTAAGCAAATAAAAACTGTAGATGGAGACGTGAAAGCTCATTTGACTGGCTCCCTGGGGTCTCAATTACCACAGGGCAATCCAGGGCCTAACTTTTTTCCCTTTGTACACTCCTGATTAATTTCCTTCAGACATTTTAAAAATCGAAAAACAAAAATTCAATAATACAGTTACTGTCAGATGTCTCATGTGTAATCCAGCAGCCTCGCAGGACAAGCATGAAACTTAAAAACTCCAGCTTCTTCCCTTCCCCCACGCCCTTAGGAGTTACCAGTGCTCAAGACTGGCAGAAATCAGACCTCAGCAGCAGGCTTTGAGAAGTTATACTACAATGTGGAAAAGCACCTCTGATTTTTTATTTACTTACAATTAAAAATGAATGTGAAAGAGAGATTCAGAGAGAGTGTATAAAATTTTCCCTTGGCAGTAAGATACCTGGTAGAGCCAATTTCACTGGAATGGAACAGCAAACTTGATGAGAATTGGAATGACCAGTGTGAAGTAAACATAACATACTATCTATGGAAGGAGGAGAGGGGACAAGAGCAAGAGTGAGAATGATGGCATCATCTTTTTATAACCTCTTATTTCATGGAGAAATATTTCAAACAAAGAGTTATCTGGGAAATATGTCTCATTAGGGTTATGACACTATTTAACACACAACAATTCTGTGACTTGAAATCTAAATGACTCAACCTATTACTAACATATAAAATAGAGTCCCTTACATTTCAGTGGGAACATACAAGAGTTTCCATAGAGTATCAAAATCAAGAGCATAGTCTATTACCCCTATGGGTTATGAAAAATGTTTGAAAGCAGGCAAGTGAAAACTACTTAGAGGTCAGTTCTCTTTTGGGATGTGTGCGCGCAGCTTCCGCTGACTTCAGCAGGAACTGCATGCATGCATCCCAAGGCACAATTTGGCCCCAAGCTCAATGTTGAGTATGTTTATACTATGTTGTTCTAAGCCCAACAGTTCAGTCAGCAAAGCACAGTCTGTCTCCGGAGGAAAGTTAGTAAATATTACAAATAGTCAGATCCAATTTAAAGACAGCCAGGGGGATACTGCCACTAGGGAAAGAAGGCAAGTTATTTTTCAGCTGAAAAAGTGAGAGGAGAGTTTTAACAGCCTGCCAAGGTGCCAGAGCATGGCATCACCATGAACCTGAAAGTATCTGACTGTTCTCAACTTGCCTTTACCCTAAGGTACTTACACACTCTTTCCCAACCCTATTGCTAAGGACATTACAAATTAGACTGAACACCACCCTGGTGAAAGAGACTGTAGGGAACAGTTCTGCATGGCACCGGGAAGTGGATACAGTGGCCTAAGGGGTCTTTTCCATCTCTGACTTCTATGGCTATTCAGACATCTGGTTAAGAACATTAGGAGGCTATTTCCATTCAAATAATCAGCAACAAAATTTAGACCATGTCTACACTACAGGCGCCGCAGCTATGCTGCTGTGGCGCCCATAGCGTAGATGTTTCCTACAGCTATAGAAGGGGTTTTTCCTGTCACTGAAGGTAATTCGCCTACCCAAGTGGAGGTAGCTTGATCAACCAGCATTCTTCTGGGGACCTAGTTTCATCTACAGGGGTGGTTAGGTACAGTGCTATGCAACGTTGCTATGTGTGTCTACATTTTAAGGTGTAGACCAGCCCTTAGTGCAAATATATAAGTTGTCCTCAAGCTTCAACAACAACATTCTGTAGGTGAGTCACACCTCTTATAGCTATTGGTTCAGAACTTTGTGCAGTTGTAGGAAGACAGGTGAAAATATGAATTTTTTTTTGAAAGCAAAGAATTTCAATAAACTGATTTCTTCAGGACAGGGACCATTCTTACTGTCTCTCTACAATAACTAGCACAATATGTCCTCCATTTCGTTTGGAGCCTCTAGATGTTCTTGAAATAATCTAAATAATAATCCACCGAAGTAGGTCCAGAATGGCTTTCTGACCCATTTTTACTCACTTCAAGCCCTGCTCACAGACACACATATATATATTAGTTTCTTACTCACCATAAAGTAGTAATGTCTGAACAGCTTCAGCTTTGCTAGGATAATAGCTGATGTGGAAAGAACACAGAAGGCCATTAGGAAACATGTTAGTACTAGCCACCTAAATAACAGGCCTCTCAGGGCTTGTCTACACAGGGAAATATACCAGTATAATTATGCACAGTAACGTAAGCTAAACCAGAAAAAAGCCACTTGTTCTGAAATAAGTATCTACACAGGGTATTCCATAAGTGTAACTACAGCAGTACATTTCCCCAGGTAGACAAGCCCTCAAGGGAGAGCTGAGCATTTTAAAAAAATGCAGACCCTGGACAGGTTAACAGTGTCAATTATAAACCAGATTTTCTGCCACATTTTCTGGAGGATCTGATTAGGCTTTTAAATGGAGCTGGCCACTACTAAACAAGAGACAATGTGTAGTGGTTTTCAGAGCAGAGCAAAGTCTGGATCTCATGGAAGCAGTTCAGTGACAATAAATGGCAAGCAATGCTTGCGCTCCTGGGTGTCCTTAGCAAGCAACAGAGAAAAGGAAAAAATCGCTCAGAGGGGTGAGGAATGAGAGAGTACTGTAGTGGGGAAATACACATTTATAGCCAGAGGAAATAGCTTGGAATAAGCTGAAAGACAGCAGGAACTTTATCAGAGGGTTTACAATCCATGATCTAAACTTGTCTTCATTATTGTGGGTCCCATTATTCTTAGGCAGGTGTCCTGTAGGGTGAAATACTAAGGGCAGTGCCATTTAGTACTTGGTTTAGACCACTCTGGTCATAGGCCAACTCCCATGGGGTGAAGTTGTCTCACCAGCTGAACCCGCAAGGTCTAATACATCTTCTGAACATCTTATTGATGCAGCTTTCAAAATCAGGTTAGGCGTGCCTTGAACGTAACCAATCTAAGAACTGACCCCACCTCATGCTCACTTCTCAGAGAGATGCATCTGTCCAAGGTCAGCAGAGTCAGGGAAGCAACCTGAGTCTCCTTTGTATGAAATATGGACGGCTGCAGAGGGCAGCCTGCCTCCCTCCCAGCTCACACAAGTCTACAGAGTAGAATCATTCTCCAGTTCATGCAGTAGCACTCACACATTACTGTGGTTGTTGAAAAAAGGGGCAGAGAACAGGAAAAGGAGAGGGCTGACAATTAGTACGGAGCACTCCAGATTCCAGGAATTTTTGCTTGATCAAATAATTTTCCTAAAGGAGACAAGATCCTTTAAGACATAATACAAGTGATTGATCTGTTGATTGGACCACAAACATTTTTCCCCCAGAAAGGGCAGAGTGTACTTCATGGCCCAAGGGTCATGTTTTACGACATTGCAGCTGGCTATCATCTACATCCCTACTCCACTGCAAAGGCACGTCTCCCTTGGCATTCTGTACAGCAAAACAGCACAGTTTTGCAGTTTAACATGTATTCTCTTTTCTGTTCTTTCAGCCTGTACAGAGCAATGAGTCTCTTCTTCAAATATGAGGAGCCTCTTGATTTGCCAAAAGATGCAGGTTTGTTTTCTCCACTGACCAAAAGCACATTTTTTGTTGTTAGAAAAGAAATCTCCATTTCTAAAGCTGTTGCTTTACACATTACCTAGACCTTATAGCATTTCAAACATTTTAATCCTCCAACAGCAGGCAGATCAGTAAATTAATATTGCCATTTTATGGACAAAAAATTGAAGCAGAGAGGTGTGCCCAATGCCACAAAAAATGTCTGGATCAGAGCTAGGATTAGAACTCAGAAACAGCATGAATCTAGAAACCAGAAACTTTTAATGTAACAAGTTTTAGTTAGATATCCCAAATCCTCCTTCCTCCCTCCCCCACCCCCCAAATTCCCTGTCTACCCGATTGTTAGACTGCTGTCATGAGACAGCTAGCACATCTGCACCAGTTCCTGATTACTTTTGTTTCAGTCTCCCACACCTGTTATGGCTGCACTTTTCCCACTCCTTAAGGGTAGACTGTGTTGTCTCCACTGCATTCCTATAAGCCCCAGGGGCAAGATGGTCTGCTCATGCTGGCGCATGTTAAGATTTCTCATGTGCCATGAACACATGGCAAACCTAGTCCCTCACACCTCCTCTTTTCTCCCCAACTCCAACCAGCACCATCAAAAGAAAGTCTCTATGGTACATATGAGACGAACAAATTTATCTGAGCATAAGCTTTCGTGAGCTACAGCTCACTTCATCGGATGCATGCAGTAGAAAATACTGCATACATCCGATAAAGTGAGCTGTAGCTCACAAAAGCTTATGCTCAAATAAATTTGTTAGTCTCTAAGGTGCCACAAGTACTCCTTTTCTTTTTGCGGATACAGACTAACACAGCTGCTACTCTGAAAGCGGTCACATGTACCAGTGACTGATCACCACTGGGTCCATTCAGACAAGATGGGGTATACGAAGGAGGATTTTTACTAACTTAGGGATATGCGCTGGTACTCTGCATAGCAAGACACCACAAACCCTGTGAAGCTAGATGGATCAAAAGCACATCAGAACACTTTATCCACGGTGTCAGCTGAAGTCACTGAGCCCAGCTCTGCCAGTTCAGGATGCGTGGAATGTAAAATGGCAAAGTCTTAGAATGGTTAATCTGGGTTTCTCTGAGAAATGCTTCAGGGTTCACCATGTCAGGCAAGAGGGGTAAAAAAATTACAGTAGTGAAGCTTTTTCCTGTACCAATCAGTCATGCTCCAACCATAATTTAAGAGTGGTATTTGTAGCAATAAGCAGCCACAGAGCACTCATGATAGATCTCTGCATTTTAGTCACAAACTGTATAAGCTAAGGCCCTGGAGCTAAACGGCTTGTTGATTGGAAAAGTTATATAGGTTCTGACTGAATGCAGCACATACTGATGTGAATCGGAATGGAGATCAGCAACAGACGGAGCAACTGTCAAACTTGGTTTAAGATTCAGGCTCTTACAGGTGGTGCAGGAATGATGCACGTGGGCTCCTGGTGCTTTAGTGAATGGCAAAGGGTCCCAAGCGCTATAACATACATTGGCAGTGTACACAGATATAATTTGCTTTCAAAGCAAATGAATAATGTAGGTTGCCAGTCAGGACTCCAGGCAGGCTTCAAAGAAGAGGGCAAATCTGTCCAGCTTACAGAACACGTGTTTAGTGTCTACCAAGAAAGCTACACTTGGTCAGTTCAGACAGCATCTTAAAGGTTTACATG
Organism: Natator depressus; assembly: GCF_965152275.1. Lineage (NCBI taxonomy): Eukaryota > Metazoa > Chordata > Testudines > Cheloniidae > Natator > Natator depressus. The sequence continues at coordinate 15,155,603 of NC_134249.1, read as the reverse complement.
GCAAGAAACGCTTTTTGCAATGGCTAAACTTAACTGGATTTTAAGTTTAACCAGACGTGGCATCCTTAAATCAACCTGAAGTGACATTTGTGACATCTCCTGTCAGCAACCTTTAATATCAGAGATTCCAACCAAGTTATTTACATAGGTCTAAGTCTAGAACTCAGTGGTTTTAAGTTTCTGACAGGTAAGTTCTGCTGATACACTGCTCTCCGTGAGTATTCATTCCCCTTCACCAATAAGGTCATAAATGATGACACCTATCATTGTCAGCAAGATGGCCACCATCAAGTGAAAATACAGGAAGAACTCCTCTTAAAAAAACGAGATTGCAACCTACAACAACACAAATTCACTTCCTCAGATGAACCAACCTACCTACTGTAGTCTATGTATAATATCATGAAGGTGGCTGGGGTTGGGTAAGAGTGTTGTCTAAGCTGAAGCATCCAATGTTATAAAACCCACATTTCTAAGGCCTTCCCTATTAATAGCAAAGAGTTTCCAGATTACAGTGCAAGAGAGATGAATCAAGAAACAGACAAAGCAACCTGATATGCAGGGCACACCAGTGCTATGTTGCAGGTGGTGTGGATTTATGATTTTTATATATAGGAAGGAGAGCTCCCCAATACATGCTCAAAACCATGTTCTCTCCCTGCACCAAAAATACACAGAACTAATGCTAGTGGTTCCCTATGATCTCTCCTTTTACCCCTGTCAAATGTACAAGTGTGTCGTGGTGCATATAAGTCTGTGCACACACTGTGACTGCCCACAAACCATTAACCATAAGAGGCAGACACATCTAGGGAGATTGGGATCTACTAGCCCGACACACACATTATGTAACATCTTCCAGAGTGCACTGTCCAGCATTATGCATCTGACAAAGTCTGTGTCTTAACAGGGAAGCAATGCAGAATCATTAGGGCAGCAATGTTGTCACAGCTGTGACAAGAAGTGTACCTTTTAATGGGAAAGGCCTCCAAGTCAAATGTGTCACCTTTGGCCATCTCCCTGGACACAGAGCTGTGTTCTAAGTTCCCACTACACTGAGCACAGCTAAGACCATGTCAACTGGATTTAAAGTGACAGACTAGTATCAAAATCTAGTGACCAAGAACTCCACAGCCTAAGCAGATTGTAGTTACACTCTTCTAGTCCGCATGACACTCAAGATTCACCAACACTCATCTAACTTGTTAAATAGAAAGTTTCCAGGGAGCAAATGTGGGTGTATGGATGGATGGTTCATAAAATTGTAAGCAAGCTATGAGTGGCCTTGATTTAGGAAGAGCTAGCGCTTTCTGCATCTTTCCCATTAATAAACATCCAACATGTTTTTTCTTTAACAAAAAAGTACCTGACTTGTCAACAACTGAGCTATAGAAAACCAGAGCCACGGAGCTCAAGAAAAAGCCACCTTTGTGGAAAACCATCAAGTCCTAGTCTTTGAGTCTACTGACTGCCTCCACATGGCTACAGCAATCAAGAAGTCAGCAGGCAAGATCCACATTTGAATCCCTGTTAGTAGGTCTGAGATTGGATGTTTCACAAATACAACTCACTTGGCTTCTGGAGTAGAGAGACTAATCAAGGACACTCTTTGTGCCATCTGTATGGATTCTCAGAGCAGCACTGGCTTCAAGTTCCATGGAGGATGAACACTAAGTAAAGGACACTTCTACACTTCAAACCCCAATTAGGGTCTCAACTTCTGATCCCCAGAGCATTCTAATGAACCTACCATTGAGCAAGCCTTGTGACTGTGAGAACAAGAGTAGAGATTCTAAAATTTAACAGCAAGACAACGAATGCTGACTAAGTTGTGTCATGGCTCTGTACAAACCCCTTGCACATCTTGCCTCTAAGTTTCCCTCTCCATCTCCTTTCCATTTTACAGCTTGCACCTGCTATATATATTCTGAGCTGCATTGATCAAAACTGACAACACAAAGCTCTGTCTCATTCTGAGTGCCTACTATGCTAATTTCAAATGCTGTAACAGGCTACAAGACGGAAAAAGGTCAGACTGTCCATCACAGACAAGCAAGTTGGTAGACAATAGTTTTTTGATGAATCAGTCTGACCTTTTCAGAATATTTATGTAATAGCAATAGAAGAACTTAGGGTACAAGCAGATCAACTCCAGACAACTATACAATAGGCAAGGACAAGCCATAAAGCACCTAGAATTAACAGTATAAGGCAACATGGGTGAGGTAATATCTTTTATTGGACCACTTCTGCTGGTGAGAGGAGAGAGAGAAGCTTTTGAGCTTACACAGAGCTCTTCTTCAGGCCTGGGAATAAAAAGAGATATTACTTCACCCACTGGCCTCTCTAATATCCTGGGACCAACACGGCTACAACAACACTGAATACAGTAGTAAGGGAGCTAAAGAACACTACTAGAAAGCAATGCATGCTGTGCCAGTCCTGATACATTAGAGACATTTAATTCCCTGTGCCAATACCAAAGAATACACTGGAAGTTTCCTGAACTATTTTCCATTTTCAAGAATGAACACACATTTGCTCCGGAGCCACATGCGGCTCTTCAGAAGTTAATATGCGGCTCCTTGTATAGGCATCAACTCTGGGGCTGGAGCTACAGATGCCAACTTTCCAATGTGCCGGGGGGTTCTCACTGCTCAACCCCTGGCTCTGCCACAGGCCCTATCCCCACTCCACCCCTTCCTGTCCCCTCCCCTGAGCCTGCAGTGCCCTAGCTCCTCCCCCGCCCCAGCTTCCTGCACACCACAAAACAGCTGATTGGGAGGGAAGGGGAGGTGCTGACGGTAGGTGGGAGGCGCTGGGAGGGGGGTGTACTACTGTGACTCTTTGGCAACGCACTCTGGTAAATTCTGGCTCCTTCTCGGGTTCAAGCTGGCCACCCCTGGTCTAATCAAAGAATAACTCAGGAAAGCAGGAGCCAATAGTCACTGAAGATACAGTACATTCCTATGCCAGAAAGGAAATCAATTCAACAAGTAGATTGGAAATGAGTATTACAATTGTCTCTGGCACCACGCATAAGCAACAGACAGATCATAGATTAATTCCCTTAACCTCTGCTAAGGGAAAACAACAACAAAAGGAGCTTTTATCCCAAACACCTAATCTAAGAGGTGCACACTCATGAGAAAGCAAGCCCAAAGTATAGGATAAACAATTTTATCATCTCAAACATAAGGTAGTCATACAACCTACAGCCTAGACTGGTATTTGACACCTGTATTTGCAGTATTGGAGACCACAGTGGATCAATACAGCCCAACTCCCCTTATTAATGTTAACTCATATCCTCCAGTGCCGATAACAGTTATGGTCTAGATGCTTCATTAGCACCAGGCTGTTTCTTCTCAAGATTTTAGATGTTAGTTAGTGTACATCCATGAGTGTGGTTTCTTTTTTACAAAGACCTACAGAGGTGTCTTAGGGCCAGATCTTGCAAAGCTCCCAACACCCACTGAATTTGTTAGGAGTAGAGGGCATTCAGCAGCTTGCAGGATCGGGCCCATCGGTTTGCAGTGTTTCTATGTATTGCGGCAACAGGAGTAGAGTCTGAATGTGGAGGGTGATCTAGTTTTTTTTTCCATGGGGCGGGGGTGGGCAAGTGTGCGGGAACTTATTGCCCACTGCACAGCAGAAAGGGAACAGTGCCCGGCAGCTATTAGCTGCAACATATTTCCTCTAATACTGCTGCCAACTATGGCATGCTGCAGTGCTTCCGCAACATTGCTAACAGTTCGTGACCAGACTGCACCAAGTTCCAGATCCCTCCTCACATACACAGGAGAGGGGCAGAACAAAGACTGCAGCTGTATTTTCTTCTGCCCCTGGAAAGACAGAGAGGGCTTTAAGCCCAGTCACCCTACAGCAGAAACAGAGGGCCACGTATAGCTATTGAGAATTTAAATGACAGTCGCAATGTAGGAAGGGTAGGTAATCTACAAAACTGTATTGCTATCTCCTTCCTCTCCCCTCACAGTTCTAGTTGTGAGGGATGGAGACTAGAATGAGATTGCAGATAAGTGATCCACAAACCAAATAAATGATTCCACTAGACCTGTCAGGATTGCTCCCCTTAATCCTTTGCGGATTATCCTATGCTCGCATCTTCAGATTTGTAAACGAGACATTTGCAATCTTCAATAGCTGCAGAATAAAAGACAGCCCAGTAGTTCCTATCTGGAAAGCAAGGCTTTGGAGGAGGTCGTGCAGGTGGGGGAAACGGACTAGAGGAGATGCAGTGATGCTTTTACTTAAATTTAAAGAAGCGGAGGCAAGAAAGCTCTAAAATGCACTAGAGTTATTTGTCAAATGATAGGAAGAGAGAAACCAACCCTAGCCCAGATGGATGTTTGTATCCCACTGCTCTGCAGGCCAACTAGTAACCTGGGCAGAAGCCAGCCATTTTGCTTTAAGAGCGTGGAAGGAGCACATCAGACAAGGCAGAATAATGCTCCCAATGGGAGACACTTTATATCTGAACCACCCCCAGCAAACAGTTCTCACTGCCCAGCCATCTAAATTGTCCTGGGACAACAATGAGCATAAGACAAAAGCCACATGGCCATTGTTATTACTTCTTCCAGAGATTCATGCAGGCTGCAATAAATTCTCATTAATTAGCTCAGTCACCTCAGCATTTAGTGGGCTTTTTAAAGAGTTATGGACAAGTGAACCCATTGGGCTTCTAAGCACAACGGTGACTGTAGCAAATAGAATTATTTGTCAGACAGCCTTTTACATCGTTTTCTATTCCAGTCATGACTGTGCCAGGCTCCTGGGGTTACTACCTAATCAACATATTGAGCTGTGGCTGGAAAAGGGTCAGACTTACAGCTTAGTAGCTATGTGGGCAGGCAAAATTGCCAGGATACTAAGTCAGAGTGCCTGGGCTACCAGGTTTGGTAGTTCTGAAGGCTTCTCTGTGACCAAGATTTTTAAAATATTTCCTTAAAGAGGCTAAGTCTTCTTCATCAGTGGGAAGGTTGCCAAAAGGACCAAATGCCAGGGGAAATGGCTATTGAATTTATGGTGTGAATTCCCAAATGCCCTACAAAGTAGTGGAGAGAGAAATAGGGGAAGCAACTTCAGAGGTAATAACAGACATTAAATCCTGGCAGGCAATAGAAACTCCAACCAGGACTGTGTCTGCCTGTGCAAAATTCAATCAATTCTAATCACTGAGTATGCAGCACAGCAGCTAGGCTGCGTGATGGAAGGATCTAGAAGCTTTCACTACTTTTAATTCATGAAAGAAATGCTAATGAATTTACAGTCAACATTTGCCATTTAAAAGCCAGTCACATTTTTCCTGTACCATGACAGATAAGCATCCTCCACAGGACAGCATCTACATGGTGATCACAAATGAAAAGGCACATGATTATCTCAGCCAACTATATACGTGTGCAAAACAAGCACAAACTCATTTCATTTTGATTATAAGGCAGACCAAATTATCCTTCATCTTCTGAAAGAGTTACCCAGGGTGGGACCTATCAGCAAAATTCTGCCTCTGGCCCCACTTTCCTGTTAATTACTTAACTGGAGATTCTAATTTGGAGCCCAAGAATCCTATCAACAGCAGTATAATTACTCTGCCTTTAATTAAAAACATTTGGATCTGGCAAGTGAGGCCACATCATCCCATCACAGTGGCAGCTGCTCCTGCCACGAACTAAGACTAAGCAATATTTTTTTCTGGCACACTATTTCTTTAGCTGCTCTTTTTTATTAGCAGCAGCTGGTTGGCCATTTGACTATCGAGGGAGAGATACACTATAGCAGGGGAGACAAAGGGGTGGCAGAGAAAGAACAAAAAGCAAAACATTTCCTTAGTAGTTCCTAATATTATCCAGAGATTTTGCAATGACAGGAATCCCTGTGTTTGCAGGATTCTTTTGCTCACTGTGACACAGTGGTTGGAGTCATACAAATAAGTACTTGGAAAAAAGATGGGTAGCAGCGTTCAGGTTTTATTTAAATCTTGATTCTGTGCCCCACATTTTACTGTTGGCAACTCTTAAGCTCCTCACGTTGAGCACCCGTGATGTCAGCTGTTTCACCTTTGTTTTAGTCAGTGCATTTGGACACTGAGCAAACTCCATAGCACCATCTTGTGAAAAATACTCAACTGCAAGCTGTGGCGGGGTCCACCAGCATTACCTCAGGCCACACAAATCCAGGGCTTTGAACATCCCATCAACTGCTTGCAGCCAGGCCCCAGTTACTGAATTGTCAGCATCTCTGTATTCACATAGCTCATTAAAAGCAAACAGTGATTCTACCTTGGGCACGCTCATGCACACACACCCCACCCCGCCCCCCAGTTATTTGTATTGCAGTAGCACCTAGAGGCCACAACTAAGAATAAGCACTGCGTGCATTCAAATGCACAAAGTGACCCTGACCCAAGGATCTTACAATCTAAGCATACGTTGAGACAAAAGGTGGACGCAAACCAAACCAGATTCAGAGAGAAGGGGGAAAAGTACACTGAATTCATTTTTAAGTATGTCTTATCCTCTGGGGCAGCATGGTAGGTTGTCCCATTATAAATCGTTAATAGTGATAGTTGTGTTAGATAATTTACGGTAGCAGCTCTTAGATCCATTTCTAGTAGTAATTTTAACACTTCTGTGGTGCTTTGTATCCTTAAATCTCAAAGCACTGTACCCCATCTTTGCAATCATAGGCACCGGCTTCCTCTGGGCCTGCCCAACCCCTGGCTCAAGCCCCGCCTCTACCCCCAGGCCCTGCCCTCACCCCGCCTCTTCCCCATAGCGTGCCCCATCCCTGCTCCTCCCCCTTCCTCCCAGAGCCTCCTGCTCTCCGCAAAACAACGGATTGCAGTGGGTGGGAGGCACTGGGAGGGAGGGGGAGGAGCTGACTGGCGGGGCTGCCAGCAGACAGGAGGCGCGGGGGGGAGGGGACTGGGGGACCTTCGCTGCCAGTGGGTGCTAAGCATCAGCCCTGGAGCACCCATGGAGTCAGCACCCATGTTTGTAATATTATCCCTATTTTACAGATGAGGAAACAGACAGATTAATTCACTTGCTGAAGATCACACAGTTGCAGAGCTGGGATGAATAGCCCTATGCTTGGTCCACTAGATCACAGATGTCCCTGGCATTCAAGATTAAAGGGAATTCCAGTATCCCATGCTGGAAGCCACGAGATGGTGAGAAGGATAAAGTTCAAGGATTAAGAGAACACGAGGATGGAGAGATGAAAGGAAAATATTACAAGAAGGTGAATGAGTTAGAATAGCGAAGTTGTGCTGTCTACTCATCCTACCAGAAGTACTGCCTCTAGCAAAGCAGATTCAAGAATTGAGAAGAAGTGACAGGAACATCTGAAAGTATTCACTGTTCCAAAGGAATTCAGTGTTAAGCTTAAATGGGACAGATCAGCAGGCATGTTAGCTAGGGATAGACTGAGTGAGAAGGAACACCAGAACAGCTCAGGAAAGCCAGACACTGCATCAGGGAAGGGTGTTCGCCCCTTTGCTGCATGAACAGGCACCCAGTATCATCTAAAGAGATGTGTCTTCTTTTATTATTTTTAAGATTAGCAGTTTCTCTCAATCCTTATTCAAGGACAGACATTTCTCAATTTAAGATCTTTAAAACCTCAAGCCTTTGGAAACCCAGGGAAACCCGGGCAGGAGCAATTTAGAACATTTAGCATGAGGCAGGAAAAAATAAAATAAAAATATGAATGTGATTACTTGCCTTTCCCACCAGTGGCTGAGATCTCGCTGAAGTGTCTTATTGACCTAAAAAAAGGTGTAGGTTTAGTTATAAAGTTAGCACTTCATTACTTTGACTTATAACCCTACAAATAAACACTGTCAGAGTCCAGCGAGCCTTGTAGTATGGACAGTATCTTCTTGGTTAAGTGTCTACAGCAGGTTTTACACTGCATGCACTTCACCACCACCTCCTCAAGACAGATATTTTAGGGTTTCCTGTACCAGAGTGCCCTCTGCTGAATTGGAAAAGTGACATCTAAGTTCTGCATTACCCCATGAAAGCTACATGGAAGGGGCAGGGATGAGACAGACACTGGGATATTGTCCATTTAATATAATTCTCCACTGGTAGGAGAAAGCTCTTTTGCTACTACTCAAAGTAATGTCAAGAGGTTGGCATATTATTGCTCTTTTAAACCCTTTTCACTGAAGAGGGTGATCTCCGCTTATGGCTCCAAGCAGGCGTTATGATGCAGCAATGGAAGCCACTCTGCAGGAATGGCATCTCAAGGACCCAGTCCTATTCACCTGCTCACATGATAAAAGATAAAAACACCCTATCACCTGTGGGTGAACAAGTTACACAAAGTGATCACTCTTTATCTGATTTATCAATCCTCATCCTCAAAGGAAACCAGCACAAACATTTTCAAAAGGTGAGCCTGGGAGCTTAAATTCATTAGTCTGCAGACACTAAAAAAAATCATGAATTGAACAGAGACACTAGATTTATGGCTTATTACAATAATCTGTAACCCACTAACCCCCTCTTTTTGTCCTATGACTGAGGAGGTGCTAATGAGCTACTCTACCTTGTATGGTCCCTGACAATATGTGCTAACTACTTATGCTAAACAATACTTCCCCCATCAGCAATCTGTCCCACCTTGCATTTTGCTGTGACTGGCGTATTTTTCCCAGACCTGAAGAAGAGCTCTGTGTAGCTCAAAAGTTCGTCTCTTTCACCAAAAGAAGTTGGTCAATAAAAGATACTACCTCACCCAACTTGTCTCTTGCTCACATGAGTCATCCTATTGGTTTAAATGAAACTATCCACACAGAGGTGGATCTGGATTTCAAACCAAGATTTCAATGCCAATTTATGTCAACATCTTGGCAACATAGGGACACCGCATTTGTGATAAAACACCACAGAATACTTCATTAAAATGGGTTAACTCATTAGAAACAACAACTTTCTGGAAGTAAGCCCCGGTCTACACTACAGAGATAGGTCGATGTAAGGTAGCTTACGTGGATCTAACTCAGTAAGCGTCTACACTACAATGCAGCTCCCACCAATGTAACTTGCCCACAGCACCAAATTAATAAGGCCACGTCTACACTAGCAAGCTTACAGCAGCACAGCTGTACCGATGCAGCTGTACCGCTATAAGAGCGCTCGAGTAGCTGCTCTATGCCGACGGGAAAGAGCTTTCCCACCGACATAATTAAACCATCTCCAATGTTTTTTTCACACCCCTGAGCGACATAAGTTATACTGACAAAAGTGCTAGTGTAGACATAGCCTCACTCCAACCCTGTGAGAGGCGTAGTGCTTAAGTCCATGTAGTTAGGTCAACGTGGTGTCAGTGCAGACACAGCATTGCTTACATCGACTGTGGCTGTCTTTCAGAAGCCGTCCCACAACGCTCCACCCTGACAGTTAAACAGGTGCAAGCATTCCTGGTAAGGACACACACTGCCAGCACAAGGAGTAGGTAATTACAGTGGCGGCTGTTAGTCGAGGTAACTGAGGTCAACTTAATTTTGTAGTGTAAACTTGCCCTAAGATTTTGCTTCCAAGAAATTGCAGGCACAAGGTTAGTCACGGGAGTACATTTCTGTCTCTTTCACCAAAAGAAGTTGGTGAAACGAGAGCAGCCATGAGAACAGTTTCTGATGTTAGGGACTTGGAAAGAATTGTCACAGTAAGTATTTATACATGTTTACTATAGAAAAACAAGAATAGCTTTATCATGCAAGTTAACACTCCCATACTATTTACATTATTTTATTTACAACATTGTTAGCGTAAACCCTGAAGTTTGGTTTGGTTTAATTTTTTGGGGGGGGTAGGAGGGAGGTAAGGTATGGGGAAGATAGGAATTTAGGAGTTCCTGGAGGACATTCTACAGCGTCAGGGGAAATGTCACTGAGAATTTAAATAGCCCTCTGTGAAAGGACTAGAACTGCACAAAGACAACCCAATTTAACCACACAACTAGCCAAGCTGGAGATGAAGCTTAACTCCATAGCTGAGCAGCCAGCAGTCTTCTAGAGTATGGCATGGAATATCTGCACAAGAGGTGTGCATTTTTAAAATGATGGGCTTGTGAAGTTCATTATACAAGAGGTTTATGTTCCTTTCTCTGTTACAAAAAAAACATCAAGAGGACTAAGGATCAAAATATGGGAGCCATTCTTCTTTTACTAATCAAAGGAGCCAGAAGCTCCTTTGTCTCCTCATTTAAGCCCAGCAGCTTGTCTGATTAAGACTAAAATGGACTTCAGCAGACAAATATTCTGGCTAAATGCCTCTTTTAAGGACCAAAGATAGAAATAATTAAGCTAAATGCTTTTGTTTAGTCAACATTTCCTTGCCAAGTAGAGTAGAAGGAAGGGCAGGGAAGTGTTCCTTATAGGATCATTCCTTGGAAAGTGAGGTAAATAAATACACAGAGACTGGCTGGAAATAGCCTCTTCCCCTGGACATAGCCAGCACCACTGATTTAACCTCTGGTTGCCCGACTTTCAAACCTAGATCACTAAAACAAAAAACTGCTTCTGTATCTAATAACTTCAGCACTTCTGAAAGGCCTCAGAGTGATTTTCTTGGCTTTAATTTATAATAAAAGCAACACCTTGTCACCCCTACCCCAATTACCTTGTGTGACCCCCTGTAGGTTGAAACCCATCGGTGGAAAAAAAAAAAAAAAAAAAAAAAAATCACTGCCCTAAACCATCAGGACCCCAGAAGCCACATATTGTATACCATGACTCACCATACTACTGGAAATAGGATCACTCCATAACACAGTAGGTCTACCAGGAATAGAATTTGTTTCCACAGCCCATGGTCAGTTGTTGCCTCTTCGATGATGTATGCCACATTTGCCAGGACCTACAGGACACAACAAGATATTAACACTGCTTCACAGGACCACTCTACAAAAAGACTAGAAGTGGCATCATGGGGCTCCACTTTCGTCTCTCAGCGACTCCAGATCAAGTGCACCCATTTTACATGGGAAAAGTTGTGGTTGGTTGGGTTTTTTTGGCTGCTAGCTCTGCAAACTCAGCCTGTCCTCACAGAAAGAGCCCACATGGACACTCATGAATCAACACCTGTAATTACACTCAGCAACTCCACTGCACCCTTTTGTCTAAAAATCATATGCTCAGTGACACCTTCTAAGGATTTTCACAGGTGTAATTGATTGAACATAATTTCTGCTGATATATAAGAATAAATAGAATCCTTGTTACTCTTTACTTGTGCTGATCTATAGGACCAATAGGAATAAGAAATAGCAAACAGCTCCTAGGCCTCTGTTATTGCTCCTCACTTTTCCAAAGGAACAGAATAAAAAACACCTAACATGTATCAGTTTTACTGCTCCCCATCGAGTTCTATACAGCTGCAGTGAAACCAACCAGCATCTTGTTAGTTTCACTCTGTTGCTGCTGCTTGGAAAAAGCTATAGCAGGAGCAGAAATTGGAGCCATTTATCTGAAGACACAGGCAGACCATACACCATCAGTTTACATGTGCAATGTTGTCTTAGCTTAGATTTTTAGCCCTTACAGGGTCTCTCTTTTGAGAAAAACAACGAGGAGTCCGGTGGCACCTTAAAGACTAACAAATTTATTTGGGCATAAGCTTTCATGGTTAAATAACCCACTTCAACTAAGAAGTGGGTTTTTTACCCATGAAAGCTTATGCCCAAATAAATTTGTTAGTCTTTAAGGTGCCACCGGACTCCTCGTTGTTTTTGTGGATACAGACTAACACGGCTTCCCCTCTGATACTCTTTTTTGAGTATAACTTCTGTAGAAACCGATCGCCACTGGCAAGTATGGTGGCTGAAGCTAAGAAGCTAAGCCATTTTAGATTTAAGTGGCTTAAGTGTCCTCCAGGAGGACTGGGAAAAATCAGCAATATCTCTGGTGTGGTTAAAGGCAGTAGCAACACACATGGAATATACCTAGAATACAAATTCAAGCAAGGCTTTATTGGAGGTGTTACAGTGACTGTTCAAGAGAATTCTGACTCAATGAACAATCTCAGAACAGGAGTATGCAGGCACTCTCTAGTATACTTACAGGTAAGTGATGTAATAGACAACAGCCCAGCCTTCAATGGAAAATCCTTGACAGGAAACGTAGTGGTAGTCAAATCTGGAAGCAGAGAATACAAGAAGTCATGTCATAAAACTCCTTCACCAACACTGCAAACCCTGTTAGATCCACCCTGTGATGGCCTTTTCAACTCTTCTGTATCCCAGAGAGCACCTACCATCAACTCTCAGTAGTTTTAGATTAATTTTTACTAGGCTAGAACAAACTTGCCATTTTCCATTTATAATGATGTCTTAGCAGATCTCCACCTAAGTGTTACCAGAATGTACAGAAGTATACAAGCATTAACAATTACTCTTACGAGAGTACCCCTTTTCATCCCCCCAACTTCGCTTATATTTAAAGATAATCACTTATATTCAGGATTAAATATCAGTTTTTCTATTGTTCCAGTTAGGCTGTGTTAAACGACTATCCTTTTCTATTTTTACCTTCACCAGCAGCCAGGTTCAAAGTTGTTAGACTCCAAAGACAGTAATTGGCAAGCTTAGAGTGATTATCCCAGCATGCAACTGAAAGTGGACATTGCGGTAGGCATCAGCATAGGAGGATTAAATCCCCACCACTACCCTCACTGAAGAGACCCTTCCAATGGGAAGGCAAAGTCTAAATATAGTTTATTACCAGGTGACGTTAGATAGTCTTTGTGTTAATGCTTCTAATGTTAGAAGAGTTATGGCATGGCTAGATATAAACACTGATTTCTAGTGTAGCGGCCCCCAAATTACCTTGCTTTATGGACATTCAGGGTATTTATTCATTTCATTCCCATGAAGCTGAAGAAACTATGACCTAAGAGTCCAAGGCGGATCCAGATGGCTAAACGTTTTTAAGATTTACCTAGCATGTGCTTTTAAAACACACTACTGCATTCAGGATAACATCTTGTGGGCAATGGCAACAAACTGGCAAGCACCTGCAACGTGGAATGTAAGTTCACTTACAGGTAAGTCATGAGAGATAGTTGAGGCAATGGCTAGAAGGAAAATCTGTATACTATGTGGTGTGGAGGAAGGAGTAAAATCTTGACAGATTTTAAATTTTTGGGTCTGGAGGAAAAAGAAAATGAATGGGGTAGCTGTCATCGTAAGCCCATAGACTGGTAAGGGTGTCATGAGGGTAGAAAGAAGAGGAGACCAACTGATAGTGTGACTGAGGACAGACTGTAAGGTTATATGTGTGATGTCAGCATATGCTCCGCAACAAGGTAGACCTTTGGAAGAGAAGGAGAGCTTTAGAAATGAGCTAGCAGAGTTGACGGTTATGGTCGAGTGTAACATCTTTGTAGTGGTTGGTGGGGATTTAAATTTCCATATTCGTGAAGGGAACACAGTAGGAGTGGTGTGTAATTCGGCTTTTGTAAAAGAAATGCTGAAGGAGAGAAGTGAGTTGAGTGGTATTCAATGGGTTAGAAAAAGACTCTCACAGGGTGACATATTACAGTGGGAAAAAGTAAAGCCTAGATGGTCTACAGTTTGATAAAAAGAACATATGAAAATGGTAAAAGATGGAAAGGTTATAGCGAGTGACTGTGTGGCAGAATACGATATGGTATGAACAGCTAAAATCCAACTGCAACCTAAGAAAACAGAAGAGATGAAATTGCACTGGTAGTTATGTATGTGGGGGTAACAATACATGGAAGTCTGGAGAGTTTTGAGATGTTGGTGGAATTGAGACAAGGCAATGTGCTGAGCACTACTCTTCACCTTACTTACAGAGTTAATTAGTAAGAGAACCAAACCTGTAGAGACACAGAAAACAAACGTGTGCTGAAGATTTGGCCCTTTTGGCTGACAGCACCTATACATACAAAACAGTGGGATCTATATTAGCTGTTACTACTTGTAGTGGGGTGGCTGCCCCACTCCTATCCTAGATGGGGCTTCAGCAGGCCAGGGAGGTGGTGCAGGTGGGCAGCCAATCAGAGGCTGAGTTAGAGACAGCCAATCAGAGCCAGACTCAGCCATATATAAAGGCTGCCTAGGAAGGGAGCGGGCAGTCTCTCCCTGGTGGTCAAGGGAGGAGGACTGGCTCCTGGGCTGAAAGGTAGCACCTTGGACAGAGCAGTGCTGGAGAAGGGCAGAAGGAGCTGAGGAGCTCCGGCCAAGGAAAACCCCAGGCTGCCAGCCTAGCTACCAAGGGCTGGGCAGGTGCACAGCGCCGAAGGGGAAGCGGCCCAGGGACAATAGCAGGGCAAGGGGAGAGAAGGAGGGCAGAGAGGCTGCCGCTAGAGGGTTCAGCCAGGTGTAGCAGCCTAGGTCCCCCCCCATTCCCCTTGTGCTACACCTGGCTGAAGAGAAGCGTGGCCTGATCCAGGCAATGGCTGGTCCCTGCAATAAGGGGCTAGAGACTTAGAGGCTGCAGCTGGCCACTACAACAGGTGCAGATAGTGGACTGCTCGTAACACCAAACCCTCGGAAGGGGGTGAGACCGGAGCAGTGGGCACTGTTGGAGGGCAGTGTCCTGAAGAGGACGCTGCTGAGCGGGAAGCAACGAGGGTCCCCAAAGCAGCAGAGCAGACGAAGGGCAAGGCACCATGCGAAAAAGGTGCTCCATGACTGGACGGAGCTAATTCCTGGAGCAACCAGCGGGAGGTGCCAGCGGTGGTGAGTCCTAACCCCATCACACTACTCAAAGATCTTAGAGTCACTGTGGATTGTTCTCTGGAAACATGTGCTCAATGTGTAGCAGCAGTCAAAAAAGCTGCCAGAATGTTAGGCCCCATTAGGAAAGGGTTAGATAATAAGACAGAAAACATCATAATGCCACTATGGTATCCACACCTCGACTACTGTGTCCAGTTATGGTTGCCCCAACTCAAAAAAAGATATTAGAATCAGAAAAAGTACTGAGAAGGGGGAAAAACAAAAGAACACCACCCCGATTAGGGGTATGGAACACCTTTCATACAAGGAGAGGTTAAAAAGACTGGGACTTTTCAGCTTAGAAAAGAGGTGGCTAAGGGACGGGGGGCATGACAGAGGTCTAAAAAATCATGAATAGTGTGGAAAAACGCATAGGGACGTGTTATTTATCCCTTCACATAATACAAGACCTAGGAACCACCCAATTAAATTAATAGGCAGCAGGCTTAAAACACACATAAGAAAGTACTTCTTTACACAATGCATAATGAATCTGGGGAGTTCATTGTCAGTGGAAGCTGAGGCGGCCAGTAGATCCCTGGTCATCAAAATCACTCAAATGTATGCAGAAATAATATTTAAGGAGTTATGTACATATACTGAAAGTTATGAAGGTTTTGGAGTTAAGGCAGGTCACCTGGAGGTTACATACCTCGGAGCTGTTCCCTTTAGGCAGGAGGCTAGTGACATTTATCTCCCTGTCTGACCATTTGCGTATTGTATGCCTGACAATGTATGTCTATTGACATACTGTGCATGTAAGTGCAAACTGAGAGACTGCGAAATCTACAAGAGACAAAATCTATAGGAATCAACTAATTGCCGGGGTGTGTCCATCCTGTTTATGAATAAAGACGAAGGATTAGTCTGGTATATGTAGGAGTGCAAAGAGACATACGGACTCCTCCATCAAGGAGTGTGCATGTCTCATGAAAGAAGGGCCACCGCCTCTGTTACTGTAAAGTGCTGCAGGGATTTGGGGTGAGCAATACTTAGAGTATCTGGTTAATTAAGTCCAGGCTCAAGAATGCATGTTATGATTTTATTTCATATGTAACCATTTGTTTCCAATACTTCTATTTGAATCTCTATGCTTTGTTATATAAACTTACACTTCATTTCAGTATAAACATATCTAAGTGCTGTGAGTTAGGCACAGCAGTGAACTGAGGTGAAACTGGTAAGCTGGGGTATACTGTTTCTTTGGAAGCAGTAAACCTGCAGGTCCTGAGATGGTCCAGTGGATCAGGAGCTGGACACTCCAGGGAGAAGTTTAGAGGGCTCAGGGTTGGAGTGTGCCTGTCGCTAACCTGTAGAGAGACAGCGGGGCCTACAAGGCCTAGAGGGGAGGGCTTGTGTTGCCTGTGGGCAGTGGAATTGGGGAGCTGACCCACAACAGGCACAGACAAGGCTTCCTCATGTGAGGGCAGGCTGGTAGCGAGGTGCCTTGCAACTCTAGGTACCTTCGGGAAGCGTTAGAGAAGAATAATCAACAAAGAAAGCATGGGAGGAAGAGGACAGCAAGAAAGGATGTGGAAGACAGAGGACACAATGGAAAGACTGTCAAGAGAAGTTTGCAGAGAAAAGAAGTGGAACTCCAAGACCTATGAACCCATGCTATGGACCAGATGGAGAGGCAAAGAATCATGGGCAGTTCTGACCCCTTGTAAACAGGAAAAGGAGTCAAAGTGAAGATGTGCACGACCACCCCATCCTGATATACCTGACTGCAGCTACATCACTTAGGACTGTGACTTCATCAGCTCTACTAGGCTAAGTCAAACTTTAGAACTGGAAGGAAACCCAAAACTTCTGCAGCAGTGGTGTTGAGTCATTAGGCAGCAATCTTTGCTTGATGCCTATAAGAAAAGGAACACCCACCTTTGCACCAACACACAACATTAATATCTTGGCCAACTGTAGTCTTTAGCATTCTCATGGTAGTGCTTCTGAGAACAGGAAGGCTAGTTCTCTCTCCTAATCAAATTTCAATGTAAAGTTTTGCTCTGTGGCTGCTGAGTATTCCCTGTAGTTTTAATGATTAACATATACCATGCTTCTCCTCTTAAGAAATACTGCACAAAATTGTTGGCACAGAATTCTTGACATGTTCCACCCCAGAGGAAGCTGCATTTCAGTAATGGGAGAAATGATCCATATATAGATAATTTGGAAAGTGTTTTGGAATCTCAGCAGGGAATACGCCATTTCCCAGATATACCTTGCCCTGCTTTCCACTTGTTCCACTTCCCCCATATGGGAGAAACAAATATAAAATATTTTCTATTTACCACACAGAACATCAAGGACAGAGACTTTGTGACAGGGAGGGCTGCCATTAGCCAGTGACTCAAACACATCATTCCTGTAAACACAAGGAGGCAGAAGTAGCATAAGCCAAGAGTTCCATGTAGGCACATTAAAAAAAATGCCCCGAGATACCGCATCATATACGGACACATTCTGTCTTGGGCTTATAAACCAAGCTTCCTGTTAAGGCACCATTCTCTTCAATAAATGCTTCCATCTGAAGTAAAGATGAATGTGTGTATTTAAAATGGGAATGCTGTAAGACTATATTTTGCATAAGGATCATAACTGACTTTAGAAATTCAAGAGACAAGGTGGGTGAGAATCTTTTATTAGATCAACCTCTGTTGGTGAGAGAGAGAGAGAGAACGAACAGAACTTGGTCCAATAAAAGGTATTGTCTGGGACTGACACGGCTACACCACCACTACATACAACCTTAGAAATTCACGTTAGTTTACATGCAGCTCAGTTCACTCAGCTAACAAATTCATAGTTCTTTGCATTTTGAAGTCATTTTGTTTCTTTTGGGACTTCGTATCCTGAACTGGTACCTCTAGAGCAGCAGTGTCCAATAGAAATTCAATGCTAGCCACACTGCTAGCTGGTTTTGAGTTTTTCTTATTAGCCACATTATAAAAAAGCCACATGCATTAGCCACAATTCAATAGCCTATTAGTCACATTGGCTAGTGGTGAACATATTGGACATCACTGCTCTAGAGTGCCCATTGAGCTACAAGAGTATCCAATAGCTGTCAGTAAAAGCAGTTCCTACAGTTACCATTTCCAATTAAGCGCTCTCAGCAAATCAAATGACCTTCAGGAATAAAAACAAAATTTTGGTAAGCTTTATATTTAGAAGCTTTTTAAGCATGCAAGACTGTCTTACTGTAACAAAAAAATGGATTAATCAAGTTCTATTGGGAGACGGGAAGGCAAGAGGAGGAGAACAGACAAAACTGTTCCCCAGCAGAGACCAACACAAGCCAGGTTCACACTTGTCATTATGCTGTAGAAAATCAGTTTACCTGCATTTACGAAGGATGTGGATCCACACGGTCCCAGAAAGAAAGAGAAGGAAAGCCATAGAAATGTAGAGTTTTGGAAGTGGGATCTCACCTGCCGAGAGGTAACTTTCAGGGTTCTTTTCCTTGATCTCTATCTGATAAGAGAAGTGTCACATGTGTAGCTGAGAGAGACCTTTGACTATTGCTATTTGCTTAATTATTGCAATTCACAATCACAGATGCACAAGCTTAGAATCCATATTCCTAAAGTAATAGTGCTTTCCACCCAAGGTGTCCCAGAATACTGCACACTAAACACACAGGAATCACTTTTTTGAAATGCCGCTGCTGCTTAATCATGAACAGTAACATTATACAATAAGAGGACAGGAACTGAAGATGCCTTCTGCTGCTTGAATTCTACAGGGTAATTCAGGGAGGCAGAATGTAACTCCCTTCAAGAACAACTTATTACAAGCAGTGAATTGTAGGGTCTGTCCATACTTGAATCTGACACACTAGCCAGAGCCTTGTTTAAATAAGGAGCATAGCTCAGATTCTAATGTGTACGAGCCTTCACAAAGATTCATAACCAACACTTAAAATCTCTTACAAGTGTTACAATAGATTTCTTCTCCTGTCAGGGGGAAGGAAGCACTTTCCTACTGCAATTCTACTACAGAGATCACTTCTACAGCAAGTGAAACCAAGTTTTCACATCAACTGAACTCTTCAAGTCAGTAACTCAAGTGCTTTTTAAAAAGCTGGAATTTGTTCAGATTGTGTTTAAAAAGCCCTACTGAGGCTAGTGCTAACAGACATAAAAAAGCAAAACACCAGTTAAATCAACTTGGATCTTCACATAACCCCACTCACTACCACCTTCAACTTGAGTCATTTCCTCTCCTACCCACCCCCTCAGTGAAAGCAACCAGATCTCATTCTTGCAGATTATAAAGGTGCAGCTCAGGGAAGCTTTAGGCTGCCAAGTTCTTCTATTTTCTGGAAGACCTACTCTAATACTCTGCTATTCAGATGCTCCCTTCAGTGATGTGTAGTAAAGATGTAGCCTGTGTTAAGCTAGAAAGAAAGAACACGTAGAAATTCAAGAAGGCTGATAACTAAGATTGAGACAGTGCCCTTAACGTCTGCCATTTTGTAAAGAAAAGGGATTTGATGAGAGAGGAGAAGCACACACCACTGCGTTGGCTCTCCCTGATGGAGTCTTTACATCTTCATCCACTTCTTTCTGGCACTATGTTTTATTCCTTAAATTCTTCCTATTACACCACAGTTGATACTAAAACTACTTCCTTAGAGGATGCCACTGCTATGCAACAAGACATTAGAAGGATATGTTGGATACAGCTGTGTCTCTCCACCCCAACTTCCACCCTGCCTCCCCCAGCAATCTGTGCAGAGCACATGAGTTGGTGCTCCTATGGTGAAGTCTCATGCATCATTTCACACTACTGACTAAGCAAATGCAACAGCTCTAAGTTATGTTTTACACATGATACTCACATCAAGGCTAAACAGGAGCTGATCACTGGTCTGCACATCACTGCCAACACGTTTGTGGAAGCAAAGTCTGTATAGACCTTCGTTTTCAGAGCTGATATTAAAATAAAGCAAAAAATAAGAACAAGGAAAGTCAGCATATTTATACCTTAGAAAAGCACTGCTCTGCTGTAAAACAATCTCCATGGGAATATGAAAAGTCCTTGACATTTAGGATCGTACTGCCCCTTTTCCATACCTGTACAGTGAAAGTTAGCAAGATGCCAATGTTTGTAAGTCTTAAAGAAGCTCAAATAAACTGCATCCCTACACTTAATTCCGTGACTATGCATTCTGGTAAATCCAGCGCTATTAGATACAGGAATAATAGCATTTCAATGGATTATTTTGTGTGACATTGTACAATGTCCTACGAATGACAGGCAGAGCCAGAAGATTAGAACTGAACACGATGTGAACAACTTTTAAGGCTAAACCACAAACTCAGTCACATGCCACAAAATCTGTTTTATCAGCAGTAGCCAGCAGTTAAGTTTTAGACAAAGCAAGTAAGAGCACTGAAGTGAGAGTTTGCTAATCTGGTCTGACCCAGAAAATCTACAACTTTGAGTATTGGTGTCACACTGCCAACCTACCATTAATCAAAGTTTTTTCTATATTTTTGTATCCCTCATTACAGAAAGCAACATTTATTACATTCAAACTAGTACACTGTAAGGAGCACCATGTGAATGAGTGGTTTACAAGACATGCTTCTGCATCTTATAAGGAACAAATCTTTTACAGCTTACTCCCCAAAAGAAGAATCCATCTAAAAAATGGTATGTGCTATCAAGAGGCATCTTTATTAACAGAATGGGAGATTATGAAAGGGGGCAGTGGATTTATATTTTTCAGCGCGTGCCACAGTGAAGGGAAAAAGTTTATGGAAGAGCTACTGACAGAAATCTTACCTGGAATGAAACAGTTCCTTTATCTTTACGAAAACGGTGCACTTGCTCCATTACATTCTGGGGAAGAAGAGTAAAAAAAATGCTAGAAGTGGCTTCTAACAAGTAAATACTGCAGTTGTGTCATGAAATCAGAAATACATGATGTACTTTACATGACTTACATGTAGGGCCCTTCATTTTCAGTTTTTATTTTATTTAATTTTTCCGAGGAATTGATCATCATTTATTACCACAACAACAAAAACAGGTGAAAAATCAGTGCAAAAAACTATTATTTTTACTGGGTAAATATTAGGGTTCATTCTGGTGGACAGAAAGACAGGGCAGGAACGTATTCAGTAGATTAATGCTTTGAATTCCACTCAAATGTGGTATGCTGCAGAACTAAAACAGAACTCAACACATTGCCAGCTCTGAGTTTAATAAAACAATACACCTCTAATCCCTAAATAAAACTTTTCATCAGAAAAAACAGTTTACTGTTATAGACTTAGAACTATTAGCCTAAAAATATTTACATTTAATAATTGGGCCACACCATTTGCAGCACATACACTCAACTTCATCCTTTTCTCCTGTTTTTTTTAAATTTTCAAATACTTTGTGTTCTGAAACGTATTCTGACAGATTTTTTGTTTTCTTCTTGTTTTAGGGTGTCAAATTTTTAAACCTTTCAAGCTGTTAACAGATAAATGTATGTGGTAAGCATGAAATTCATCAGTATACTTCAGAGCTTGCGTGCGTGCCTGTTTGTGTGTATTTTCTAGACTAATACATAGCCTTACTTCAAAAGGCAGCTTTGCATATACACACAGACTAATGTATTATCGCAATACATATATCTCATGCAATGTATTATATTTTCCTAATAAAACAAGTTATTTTTATATATTTGAATGATACAAAAGGTGAAACAGAAAAAAAATGAACACTTTTTGTAAAATCCAGGAATTTTGAGTAAAAAAAATCGGTTTAAACTAAAACAAAGGGGCTTACTTATACCCCACACTGATCAATACACCCACTTTCCACTCCAGCTTGTGTCTGAAAGATCCTCCCCACCCCTTCCTATTGCTAATCCTGAAAACAACTAGTTTCAGTCTTACCTGAGATGCTGTTATGCTTCTTTTGGACTTGTCACCTAGAGACTAGAGCGTTCAGAGCAAATTCAGACACTTCGAATTCAGAAATTTGCAAACATGCTGTATTTCCTTTTGTTTTGTGCCTCGCCATTATACTACCCAGTTTTAATCTTGTCTGCTTACCAGCTTTCTAGCAGATTTAAAATCCCAAAGGCAAATCTTTGACCACACACACCATCACCAACTGAAGATCAACACAGCATTGGATTTCCCAGACTCATGTACCTCCCAAGGAGTACTAGTACTAAAGAAGTCACTGGTCTAGCCCTCCAGCAATAATGTAACAGTAAGTGATCATGTGTTATCTACCAGTTTAAGGTTGAGATCCTGTCCTCAATCTAAGTTTTTCTAGAGTTAATGGGCAGGCTGTGATGGAACAGCACATGTTCACAGTCCCACTTCAATAGACTCTATGCACATTGGCTGGAGATAGAAGCCTCCCAGAAGCCATCAGGAAGTGAAAGTTCAAGACTCAAGCTCCGCCAATGACCCTTGGATGTCAGCATGTTGTACCAACACACATGCTGCATTTCTTAATGCAAGACCAAGCAAGAGCAGGCACACTCGTGCAGCAGAGCTCTCAATAGATTTGCAGATTTGATTATTTGTATCTATTTAGTGCCAGTATTGTTTTCGCAACTATAAACCTAGTAACCTAAGTACAAACATGAAGAGCAGGCAGTCAATTTTCACCTAAAGCTACACTGGAAATTGTGAAAGTGTTATTGCAAGACAGCCACCTCGAGCCATTTAAAATGAGCCTCGTACATTTCTTCCTACCCCTTTCTCAGTGACAGGATAACAAACTGTTTACAGGTAATCTCATCAGAGTAGAGATTGTCAGATATTGGCATCCCTGCCGGTAAAGAACCCAGACAATAAACCACACAGACTCCAGGAAAGGCTGCTGTAGCAGAAGATATCACTGCCACTGTGTTGAGATGAGCAAGAGTCAGAGACTTGAGCCTAAAGGGCGATGTTGAGCCTAGGTGAATTTAGCACATTAAGACAACGTTCCAGGTTTTGGCTTAGTAAAACTACACCATGGATAATTCAGAACACAATTTGGCTCCATGAGTTTCAAACACACACATTCAGCTCCAGAACATACACTCATAGAAAACCGCACAGACTGAGGGTTTCCACGTGGAATTTCTTTTGAATTCTTCTGTTTGGGGGGAAAGGTGTTGGATAGCCACACATGGCTAGTGTTGTCACACCTCCAGATTATAGACCAGGCTATAGACACAGTGGCCTTCTGCCTCAACACTGGCTCCTCAACAACACTCTGACAGGACTTCTAGCAGACACTTGGTCCTGTGGACCAATCCTGAAAGCAGAGTCCAAAATCGCAAAGAACTTTAAATAATTGAAAACTAAGATACCAAGAAAGTTTCTCACTTCTACACTGGTGTCCATCTGCAAAGTGTTACCAACTACCCCCGGAGTGGTAAGTAGCTGCCGAAGGGATGCCAAACATTGTAGTAGTCAAAGTAGAATCCAGATAATCAGAATGACATAAGTAAAAACAAATACAGCTAGATAGTCGGGAGTCGCAAACCGTTAGTTGTGGAGTCCCAACTCTCTGAACAAAAGCCCTGCAAATCCACGGATATCTATTTTATATCCATGGACCATTTTTGTGGATCGCGGATTGGATGTGGATACAAATTTTCTATCCGTGCTGGGCTCTATCCACAATAGTATGCAAACTGTCACATGACACACCAGCTGGTAATGTTTCTATGCAGGAAGTTACAGGTATCCAAAAAGAGATCATGAATAGGTTAAAGTAAGAGTTTTTTCCCATATGGCTCAAGGAGTCTAGCCATGACAAACTGTTGCACACACTTGGACCAGAAATCCTGGCAGCAGCAGTACAGTCTGACTGGGTTTGGCAGGCTTACCTTGGCTGCTAGGACTTTGGTTGCTCCCCACATACGTGCGCTGAGACTCACGGGTTTGTTCTGAAGTCTTGGTAGCCAACACAATGGCTTGTCAGTCATGAAGAAAATTTTAGGCAACTAGGGAGCAGCTTCTGAAGAGGGCTCTACATTCCCACTAGACAGATGAAAGGGTTCTGTTACACAATAAAGGCAAGTGGAGCATTCACAAGCAGGCTGATAAGCATATATTGTGTAGAGTCGGATAAGGAGAACAGTCTTCTTTACACACTAAAAAGGATGGCCCTAGATGAGGGAACTGGCTAGCAGCTAAACTAAAACTAGAGAGAAGAACTGAAATTCATTTAAAGACTATTTGGGCTAGAGCAGTGGTTCTCAACTCTGGTCCACCGCTTGTTCAGGGAAAGCCTCTGGCACACCAGGCCGGCTCGTTTACCTGCCACGTCCGCAGGTTCGGCCGATCGCGGCTCCCACTGGCCGCGGTTCGCCGCTCCAGGCCAATGGGGGCTGCAGAAAGTGGCGCGGGCCAAGGGATGTGCTGGCCGCCCTTCCCGCAGCCCCCATTGGCCTGGAGCAGCGAACCGTGGCCAGTGGGAGCCGCGATCGGCCAAACCTGCGGACGTGGCCGGCAAACAAACCGGCCCGGCGTGCCAGGGGCTTTCCCTGAACAAGCGGTGGACCAGAGTTGAGAACCACTGGGCTAGAGAATATTCAACTCAATATAGACAGTTCTGAGGGAACTATCCACTAAAATGTATTGAAGACAAATTGTTCACCAAAAGGTATGAGAGAAAGAGACACTGTCATTTTGAATTACTTCACGTTTTTTAGTCAAAGAAAAGAGAAAAAAGTTTCTAGTAAGCACCCTTTAAGAATAGTAGGCCCTGAATTCCCTTTTTAAAAAACCATAAGCCAGTCAGAGAACACTTCAATCTCTCTGGTCACGCAATCAGAGACATGAAGGTCGCTATCTTACAACAAAAAAACTTCAAATCCAGAGTCCAGCGAGAAACTGCTGAATTGGAATTCATTTGCAAATTGGATACTATTAATTTAGGCTTAAATAGAGACTGGGAGTGGCTAAGTCATTATGCAAGGTAGCCTATTTCCCCTTGTTTTTTCCTCCCCCCCCAGCCTTCTGGTTAAACCTGGATTTGTGCTGGAAATGGCCCACCTTGATTGTCATGCACATTGTGGGGAGAGTGGTCAGTTTGGATGAGCTATTGCCAGCAGGAGAGTGAGTTTGTGTGGGGGTGGGGGTGGGGGTGAGAAAACCTGGATTTGTGCTGGAAATGGCCCACCTTGATTTTCATGCACGTTGTAAGGAGAGTGGTCACTTTTGATAGGCTATTACCAGCAGGAGAGTGAGTTTGTGTGTGTGGCTTTTGGAGGGGGGTGAGAGAACCTGGATTTCTGCAGGAAATGGCCCACCTTGATTATCATACACATTGTGAAGAGAGTGGTCACTTTGGATGGGCTATTACCAGCAAGAGAGTGAGTTTGTCTGTGGGGGGGCGGAGGGTGAGAAAACCTGGATTTGTGCTGGAAATGGCCCATCTTGATGATCACTTTAGATAAGCTATTACCAGCAGGAGAGTGGGGTGGGAGGAGGTATTGGTTCATGGTGTCTGTGTATATAATAATGTCTTCTGCAATTTCCACAGTATGCATCCGATGAAGTGAGCTGTAGCTCACGAAAGCTCATGCTCAAATAAATTGGTTAGTCTCTAAGGTGCCACAAGTACTCCTTTTCTTTTTGCGAATACAGACTAACACGGCTGTTACTCTGAAACCCACCATTAGGGGATTTCTGCTCCTCCACTGTTTGGAGTGGACAGGCCCAAGACCATGACCTAACTGCTAGTGCATGACACAGGAAGTGACCAACACCACAGTGAAAGTGATCCTAAAAGACTGTGTCAAACACACAAAGTGAAACAGAAACAGAGATAATCCCTTCCACTAACTTTTTCAGTTTTAGTAGTCACATGTGTTACTTGCAACTAGAATAGGTAAAAGTTTTCACTCAGGAATAAGTAATAATATGATTTAAGTTAGTGTCCTTTTAAAGGGCAGGACAATAGCCTGGGAACTTGGGGTTGGGGAAAAGGGGAGACCAATATTGCTTACACGGTACAGTGCATTTAATCTCAATGGGCACTACAAACATTGATTAATTAAGCCACAACACTCAGAATTAGGCACATAATTTATTCATCTGTAAAAGGGATAAATTGAGCACAGAGAATTTAAATAACCATGCTTATTCATTAAGCAAGTGACAGAGCTGAGAATGCAACTCAAGAGTCCTGATTCTGTCTCTACATCTCTAGTCATTAAGCAAAACTACTTCCTGCCCAGGACAGAGAAGAGAATTTTAAGTGGTCTTTTGGCAGTGGGACAGAGGTGGATTACCTATTACGTAGTCCTGCCTTGAGCGCAGGGGACTGGATTAGATGACCTCTTGAAGTCCCTTCCAGTCCTGCATTTCTATGATTCTAGATCACGGAGTTCATGATCAATTCCACTTTTACTTATCGACTTTTCTGTGTGTGTGAAACACACGCACCAAGTTTCAGAGCATCCACGGGGACACAAAAGTACATAAACACCACCACAATGGTCCCTCCTAGCCTTGGAATCTATGAATCGTCCCTACTCAAAAAACTTGTACAGATTTTGCTAGACTGAATTATAACCAGGGGGAATAACCTAAAGAAAAAAGGCAGGGTTGAAGGCTCTCTGAGGTTCACTCAGGCATTGTTTCTAAAGTCCAGGCGTAGAAGAACAACAGAAACATACTGCTCCGATTTCTTTTTCAAGATACAGTAACCCACTTCTTCATCCTGATAATGCAAGGGCAAAATGTCACAAGTTACAATATTAGGAAAGCAGGTGTGTAATGAGCTCTTGAGCTGAAAAAACTGGGACACTCCCTATTCCCAGGGGGGTGCTCTAGTGTCAAACTACTCCCATCCAGGATATTTTGTGCTAATAGATCATTCTACTCCATTAATTCTTGGAATACTGCAGACAATGAGATCAGTTGTGTGGGGGCTGATCTGTTTTCTCTGGCAGAGAACATCCAATCCTTTCAATCTTACCAGCCAAGTGGAGTGTCCATCATTCTTTGTTCGGTCTAAACCAAATCCCACCTAAGGAAAACACATTAAGAAGTCACTGTCGCTCTAATGCAAACTACAGATACTCCAACCCCAAATATCAAGTAGCCACCCAGGCAATCAGATATTATACACATCTAACTTAATTAATTTTATAGCAATACCAAAGTATTTGCCAAGTTATATAAATTGATATGGTTATTTTTCAGCCATACCAATTTGAAACTTCATACTTCATCTCTCTCAACTGAAAAAAGGAAAGAAAAGACAAAAAAAAAAAAGGATGTTGAGTCAGTGTTTTATAACTTTAAACTAGCCTTCAATTCAGACCAATAGGTTTTAAAGGAGACACACTCAACTACAGCAAGTCCTAAACCAAGTGAGCCAACAACTCTTTTTCAGCTGCCTCAAATAAGTTCTAGACTGATGCTAGTCAGGTTTCAGTCTATTGTGACCTCATTACTCACTGCTTCTACAGTAAACAGATGTCAACATCATATTTAAAGAAACATATAAGTCTAATAAAGGCGGAAAAAAATAGTGTTTTATAACCAGCATTTCACCTTTAACAAAGTTATACCATATTTTGTCCACTGTCATTTTAAAAAATGTGACAGTTCCCTAGATATTAATCTACACGGCATACGAGTCACTACAGAATGCAGATGCAGCCACTGTTTCCATTGTGAACCTATCAGCCTAGTGCAGCAAATAATTATGCTTTGTAATGTGCTTGAGAGGAACAGTAACAGTGCAGAGGACCATTACAAAATCCATAGTGGAGGACTGTTTAGGAAGCAATCTGAGATCACCACTTCCCAACATAATCATTGCAGAGCAGACAATTTAGAGATTCTCCATAAGGAGAGAGGATGCTACAGTAGCTTACCCAGATCCATGCAAAACAACACTGGAGGCACCTAAACCGCAAGAGAACTGTAACTGCCAGCAGTGGGGAAAAAAGCTAATAGCTGTACAACTTAAGAAGCAACTCCCGCTCAAAGGGTCACAGTATTCAGCTCAAAGAATTTTACAGGAAGCGTGAATATAGGCTTTCACACAGAGCTCGATAAGGCACCAGTAGTCTGACCATTCTCTTTTCCTAAAGAAAGTGTGTCTTTCTCTGCTCCTGTACTGCTGTATATAGTGAGAGATTATTTTATAATAGGATAAGAAGGGCAGGAGCTTCCTTTCTCTCAATACTTGTTACGTTCCATGACTGTTCATGGAAGATCTCAATGAGTATACAAAGTCACTTACTGCTGAGCTGCTCTTGTCATCAAGGCTCCAAGGTCCCTTCATTGAAAGGTTGCTGACATTGACCATCATGAACTCATTCTTGAAGCAGCCAAAAGGTGCCAAGGTGAACTTTCTGCCTCACATCATCCTGGAAGAGATTTAACAGACAATTGTTATAACAGTTACAAAGGCAGGTGTCTGCCAATTAAAGAATTGGGCGTGGGGGGGAGAAGAGAGGGAAGACAGTGACATTTCACTTTAGGGAAGTTGTTATTGAAAACAGACTCTGGGTAAACTGCAATGAACCAAATGTAAGTCAGTTTTGGGCATCCTTCAGAATACAACCAACTGCTTCATGAGAGCTGGTCAAATACAACTTCTCAAATCATCTGAATGCCACGATATTTTTCAAATATATTAAAGAATTTCTCTTCAGTATTTCCCTGCTGTATTCATGATAAAGATGCAAATGAAGGCTATTGCCTTGGCTCCACTACCTAGTGTAATATCGCAACACAAAATAAAGTTGTAGGGGGATCAAGACAGTCAGTCACTGTTTCAATACTGGTTGCTTTTCTAGAAAGCAGCTGTTGTGGCGAACTAGAAAGGACTTAGCTGATTGAAATACATTTCCCTGGCCCAAGCCCAGCTCTCATTTGGGTGTGTTATAAATACCACATTATACTGTGATCCTGTCAAATCTCACATGTTAAGCAAGGTCAAGCTGGATCAATGCTTAGATGATCCGACAAAAACCTAAGGTGCTGGAGGAGTGGAGTAGGTAGTTCAATAGGTGGCCATTTTCCCTTCTAGAACTCAATGAAGGCCTCATCTTATAGCTAATGGACACTCATCTGAGAATACCATCTTTTCGGTGAGACAAAATGAGATGCTTGGTATCTGTGGTCATGAAGATTTCCATTGCACTTCAAGAACATTTGTATTAATTCCACCAATAGCATAGTTCCACCTCCAGTAATTACATTCTGTGTACACAAAATCCCCTTGGAATTTTAGTTGTGGTGTTCTCCACCTCCTGACTTAAATTACAAGAGTAACTGTTTCAGCAGTGGAGGAAGTGATCCGCTTTTTCCCTTGCTGATCTAACGAAGGTAAGAAGGCTTAATCAGGTAAGGCTTTTAAAGCACACCATGATATTCAGATGAAAGGCAATTAACATTAAAGTGTTATACTCAGGGATGCCACAGCATGGAGTAGGAAGGTCAGAACCCTATTATTTTGCATTGGTACACCTAGAATTCTGCATAGTCTGGGGCATCTCCCTCCTTGAAAAATCAACAACTGGAGGGCAGTCAGAGCAGAGAAACAAGAACTAAGACTAATTTAAGAGGAAAATTTGAAGCATGTATTGTTTGTCCAATTTTTAAATAAGAAATTGAAAGGTGTATGAAGGGCATGAGGATTAAAGATGAAGATATTCGCCTCCACCCCCAAGAATAACGGGTTGAAAAGGAGCAAAGAAAAAAATGTAGGCTGAATTCCATCAGTTTAACAGCGAAGGTGTATTAGATAGTAGAATACTCCTGAAACCCTCATTGCTCAGGCAAACTAAAGCTAGCCTGGACAAGGCATTGGAGAACTGAGCAGGGGATCCAAAAAGCACACTAACAGGTTCTCTTCTCTGACCCCATCTCTGATTTCTATTAAACTTGTTTGAGATCCCAATTTAAAATACTCCCTTATGCATAATTATCACATACATATATGCACACTAGTTCTAATAAGAGGTAACCCCATTATTAGGCTAACTTTGTGAATAACAAGATGGTCCCCTTCAGTGCTCTGAAGGAAAGATACTAATGGCACATTTTCACAGTTCATTCTTTAACAGATTATTTTAGTGTGTTTTCTCTTTAGCTTCTGGGTCATACTTCTGCACTTTAAACAAGAATCTATCTGGTTCATTTGCTACTACTCTCCATATAATGATTATTAATCCAAACAGGAAACCTATACTGTTTAGATAATATACAGCCAGATATGGTTTACCCACGCTTGGTATAAGCACCAGTCTGGATAAGGGGGGAATGAATGTGGAGAAGAGACAGGACACTTCAGTGATATTTAATCTTCTATCTTGTACAGAGTATGTATAATTTAACTTGCAAACAGAATCATTTGCTTGTAGCCCAAGAATGAATGATGTTTGGAAAATAAATTTAACTTAAACTATACTTAATCAGCAATGTTTCATTAACATGCATACCCCCTCACAAAAAGATGGTCAAAAAAGTTTAATACATTACAGCCAAAATATTTTTTGCTCCGACTTTTACCCAGCTTTAGATAATTGCACAGTTTATAGATCCATGAGACAGATTTTCATCTTTTGAAGAGACGGCACATTTGGTCATTAATTTCTAATAAGAAAAATTATATGCTTGGAGAACACCCATGAACATACCAGATCAGCAGTTTAAAGATTATAAGTTGTTAATACTTATCTTGCCTCCCACTAGTAAGATTCTTAAGACTCAAACAAATTTTGCTTTCATTTCAAAAGTGGGGTTGCAGAAGTATAAACAAGAGCAGAATTTGGTCCTTATATTTGCAATAAAGGAGGCGACTTGTACGTTGCAGACTGTTTAATTCCAGACAAAATAAGAAGTTATGTTGACCTGTGACAAGGGATATGGACAAATGAGGTATCACCAAACATCCATAATTGTAACTCATACATGAAGTACTTGCAGAAAAGCTGTATAATGGATTTTGGAAGGTTATCCCACATGAGTAATGGAAATCTGAGATTGTTTAGAGAAAGTCTCCAATATAATAATAATTTATTAAAATTTTAGCATCTTAAAACTAATTAAACAGGAAGCTACTAACCAGACAACATGATGTAAAACAGAACAGAATATTTTCTCTCTTGGGAGTTAGTAAATTGAAGAGTTGCTGTAAGGTAAGATATATTTGTTCATTTAACGACTATTTAAGAAAAACTCTTAATACAGCAATATAGAATTTCTGTACAATTTTGTTAGCAGGAAAGCTTCCAGTGATTTCAGAGGGGAGACTAATTATTTTAGCCTTACTCTTCATCAAAGTTGATCACTTGCTGACAAGTATGTAGATGGGACCTTTACAACAGGTTTTTCCCATACCATGAAACAATTTGAACAAATTTAAGGTCCCAATGTTGTGCCAGACACCTAAAACACAGTTTTAAGGACTTGTCAAAAGCTAGTGGATTTTTCTGTCATGTTAAAAAAAATAAATTAAAAAAGTGATGGCTTGTCCACACAGGGCAATACCACTATACAAGCTGAAGTAGTTTAAAAGCTAATAATGAGAAGTGTTTCATAGTACAGGAAGATCAGAAGTGCAGATAAGGCCTGAGGGGAGCTCCATGAAGACATCACCATCTTTTTAATTAAAGGAAATGCTGAAAAAGTTATTCTGGGACAGCTTTGAAAATCCTTTCCATATGCGTGTTGTTGTTTTAAGTTCAGACTCCCACTCCCCCCACCCACCCCTCGCCAAGTTTCTAACCTTCTCTGAAACATTCTGCACAAAATATTAAAATCGCAGACAGCATGCACTCCCAAGGAGAGAGTTTCCCCAAGTGAATCTTACTTGTATGGACTACCCTTTAAATGGCAAAACATTTCTTTGTATCTTCAAAGAGAAAAGATACTTCATAAATAAACTTATAAAAATGACCCTCTTACTGAAGGATGAGAAACAAAATAATCTCTCTCTAAAAGCAAACAAAAAGTTATAACAGAAGGAACACTCTTTGCTCCAGTGTGTTAACTATTGTGCCATCACAAGTATGTGGGTTCTTTTAACCAACTCTGTTGTCAGCAGTTTGTTTCAGGAAGCATAATGTCAAATATTCACTCACGAGGTGTGGCCTTTAATTTGGCAAACAGATCTGGTGTAGTTAGTTACAAGTGAAGAGCCAGTAGCAGAAACATTTTACAAGGGATTTCTCGTGATACAGTTAACGTATGAGCTAGGTGTTTGATTAAAAGTTGGAAGCCACAATGTAAAAGTGGAGATGCTGCACTTCCAGCATGCATTTTGTCAAATCCCTATATAAACATTGTAAGCTTGATTTTTAAGCACCTTTCTTTTCCTTCAATGGGAAGTCATTGTCAGTTCTCACAACATTCCTGCGAGGTTATATCAGTACTCCATTTTACTGTTCGGGAAACAGGCAGAGAGGATAAGTGACTTACCCAGAGACAGCGAGTCAGTGCCTAGGTAAGAACTGTTTTCAGAGTAGCAGCCGTGTTAGTCTGTATCTACAAAAAGAACAGGAGTACTTGTGGCACCTTAGCGACTAACATTTATTTGAACATAAGCTTTCGTGGGCTACAGCTCACTTCATCGGGCTGTAGCCCACGAAACCTTATGCTCAAATAAATATGTTAGTCTCTAAGGTGCCACAAGTACTCCTGTTTTTTTTTAGATAAGAACTATAACGCTTAACATCAGCCTCCCACAAAGCCTGCTGCCTTAAAATAATAGTTTTCAGAGTAGCAGCCGTTAAATCTCCCCACTGTATTTTCCACAGAATGCAACCAATGAAGTGAGCTGTAGCTCACTAAAGCTTATGCTCAAATAAATGTGTTAGTCTCTAAGGTGCCACAAGTACTCCTTTTTAAAAAATAATAGTGTAATTGATAGCATGGGGATTGGCTTTGGAGTGATTCACTCCCTCCAGCCCCCCTTTAAATATAAGAACATTCTTACTGCTGCAAATACTTTAAGGGTGATTAGTGTGCATTTAACTAAGAATTTCCTATCTTTTGGGTTGTAAACTCTCACTCTTAGTTTTAATTAGTTTTCCCTGTTCTAAAGATCACATGATGCCTGTGTAATAACACAAAATTTGAAATAAGCTCATTTGTATTATAGAAGCAAATACTTTATTTTCATTGCACTACTGAGGACATAATGCCATATCACCCAGCATTTTGAGATGCTGGGCTTGGAGTGAGGTGAGGGGGCACAGCCAACAGCTATTAGGATAACTACTGGCCAGGGGTCAGTTTGAAAGTCTGGGACATGAGGAAGAGAACAACAGACTAGTATCCAGGAGAAACTGGTCTAGTGCTTGGTTGCTGCTCACAGCTTTCTGAAGACAGGAGTCTTCTGGATTTACGGCTTTCAGATGGGTAGTGCAACTAACCAGTGTCTTGTCAGTTTAACTCTACTGCTGCTTGAGAAGCCTGTGAGCATGAGCCCAGGCAACAATGCTCAGGAAGGCAATAATGCAATAGCTTAAAATGCTAAACATTTGTAAGAAACTTTTAAAAATTCATGTTCAAGCCCTGCAGAAAATTATGACTTAGTTTCCTTTTATCACTAAGGAAAGCTTCCTACTTGCCAAGGGCCAGTGAGTTTTTCAAGCCTTCATGTAAGAGATTTGTTATGGTTACTGATAGATGGCCCTCCAATAGTTGCATTTTGGATAGCACAACATTCAGGTATCTGCGTACTAAAAGAACTTCAGCAGGCATGCCACAAGGTGAGGGAGGCCAGTAACAAACCTGGAGCTACCCTCAGTGATCTGTTGCTTCTACAACAAACTGCAAGCCATACTTGACGTGGACAGCACCCTACATTCTACTGTGGACACTCTGCAGGAGCCTCATGCCAAAACCCCTGCAGTGCACAGCAGGGAGGAGAAACCCCCTCTCTCAGGGGCAGGGGCAGGGGCAGACCATGCAGCGAGTCAGGAGCTGTTTGAAACTCCACTGGAGTCAAACCATTCCTGCCAGGTGAGCACAGATGAGCCCACTGATGAAGGGAAAGGGAGCATGGGTAAGTGCGTACATGCATTATTCCTTATAAGCATTTCTTACCTTTTTGTTGCCCGAAGCCTCCTTTCCCTACTCCCATTTAAAAAAAAATGGCTCCACAAGTTAAGAGAACAAAGACATTGATTTTTGATTGCTCATGATACTTGCACAATGTTAGCAAATAAATTTAAAAAGAATAGTATTCTGGTCCAAATTACACAATCCCCATCACATCAGCGTCCTGTGCTTGGATAGGGGCAAAAGGCAGAGGTAGAGGGAGTATCTGCTTTTCCATTTTTTGGCATGGTGGGTGAGGCAGGCAGAATCATGCAGAGTATATTGTTTATCAGCGTGGAGATGTCCTTTTTATCCTCTTGTGCAATCTTGATCAGAGTTTCACACAGATACTGTGCAGCCTCTCCCAAACATTTCTAGGGATGGCAGTCTCAACAACAGGAGACTCTCTCACACTGCTCTGCGACGAGTCTCACGCCACTCTGCAATGAGTTCCACTGGCATCATAGCTATGAACTGGCTAGAAGCTTACAGGCCCAGGTGGCTTCAGGATGGTAGCAACAGACAGGTTCTCTGTGCCTTTGTCACCCTCAGGAGTGAGATAACAGCCAAAACCCACCACTGCCTGTGAAAACATTGGCAATATTCACTGCATCTTCCCTATACTCATGCCTGGGGGCACCCAGGTTTCTAAACCTTTCATGCAACAGACCCCCACCACCATATCCCACTCAACAGGCTATATTCATCCTGGCTTGAGCTGCAGGGCAGTGCTCCAAAGCTAAACTGGCAATTAGCATTTCTTATTAAAAAGGTATTTATGAGTTTTTCTCTGTGGTGACTGTAAGTCTGTTTTAATCAGCAGCCCCTGGCATGGTGGCCTTGAGAGGTGTCCCCTCCACACTCTGCTCAGGTGAAGAAAGAAGCAGACCAGGGAGGATATATTCTGTGAAAAGAAAAGGAGTACTTGTGGCACCTTAGAGACTAACAAATTTATCTGAGCATAAGCTTTCGTGAGCTACAGCTCACTTCATCGGATGCTCAGATGGGTTGTTAGTCTTTGCATCTTTCATGCAAGTCCTTAAAATAGACTCCACAGCACTCCATTTGTCTCCCTATGAAAGGCAAAGGGTTAAGACCACCCTGAGTTTGAATATGTGATTTCAGGCATTCTAAATATATTTAAGACCACTTGAGCCATCACACTGATTTAAAACCAGTCCAGAACCTCACAAAAAGATTAGTTCAAGACTACCACCGCTTTGGTATAGATTTTTTTTGTTCACCCTTCCTAGCTATAACACAGAAGTTGGAAAATTCAATGACAGAGTCGACACCTTATATGATAATTACAGAATTAAATTCTCAACCTTAAATATCCATTAGCTACTTTTCTGGGCTACAGAGATCATAATACATTTATGTTCTCAACATTATTTAGAGAAATTTATGGAATTAAACTATCAGGAACTGTCATCTGTGATGAAAATTTTCAGATTGAAAGCTGACCCCTCCTCCCCAGCTTTTTTTTAGAAGCAGTGTATTCACGGGTTTTTTTTACCTTTAATTCTTAACCACCATTTTTAACAGACATGTGCTCTCATAACTCAAGGATCAACAAATTCAGTACAGAATTTTTTCACATTCCTCCCATCCATCCAATTTGCTAGAGTATAAGCAGCAGCAACCTCTCACTTGAAGCACATTAGTCTCTAAGGTGCCACAAGTACTCCTTTTCTTTTTGCAAATACAGACTAAGACTGCTGCTACTCTGAAACCTGTCATTAAGTAAACAGTGGATCATAAGGCTTATATGCATTTTCTACATTATGGTTTCACAGACAAGGAGG
The DNA here is from genome assembly GCF_965152275.1 of Natator depressus. Lineage (NCBI taxonomy): Eukaryota > Metazoa > Chordata > Testudines > Cheloniidae > Natator > Natator depressus. The sequence goes on along the minus strand of NC_134249.1, from coordinate 15,119,980 downwards.
CATTGCTGGACACCAGCAAGGGGAAGACAGTGAAAATATCAAGGATCCATCAGCAGAAAAGTAGCAACACAAATTGATCAATCATAAAACAAGAAGATTCAGCTAAACTTACTAAAAGTTCTATAGACTTTCCATAGTCTTTGTTTTTAAGAGACTTGTAGTATAATAAAACTTATCAATATAGCACCCAAAAATATGCTAGACGTTTTAGAGCAGGGGTTCTCAATCTTCATTGCACCCAGACCCACTTCTGACAACAAAAAGTACCAGAGGAGTAGCTGTGTTAGTCTGTATTCACAAAAACAAGGAGGAGTCTGGTGGCACCTTAAAGACTAACAGATTTATTTGGGCATAAGCTCCGGTGAGTAAAAAACCCATTTCTTCACATGGATGGAGTGAAAATTACAGATGCAGGCATAAAGATATTGGCACATGAAGAAAAGGGAGTTACCTTAAAAGTGGAGATCCAGGGTTGACAAGGCCAATTCAGTCAGGGTGGACATAGTCCACTCCCAGTAACTGACGACCCCAGTGAGGGGGGACAGAAGCCTGAGCCCGCCAAGCCCCATTGCCCTGGAGGGGAGGGAGGGGGCAAAGCCCGGGCTTCAGCGCTAGGTAGGGGGACTGCTACCCGAACCCCGCTACCCTTGGGCTTCAGCCCCATACCTCAGCAAGTCTAAGCCAGCCCTGGCGACCCCATTACAATGGGGTCCCGACCCACACTTTGAGAAGAGCTGCTTTAGAGGCGCGCAAGGCAGCTTCGGAGGGAAGCCAACGCGCCAGCAGGGGGGGCGGGGGAACAGGGCGCCCAGGCCGGCGGGGGCCCAAGAGGAAAACAGGGAAAGAGCCCAGAAGAAGGGGCCGGACCCAGAGAAAGGGAGGACGAGGGCCGGGCCCACACAGAGACGACAGCGCCAAAGGGAGCCAGCGGGGAAGAGGGCCGGGGCTGAGCGCGCCCAGCCCCTCCGCCCAGGTCTTACCTGCAGGCCGAGGCGATGCACGCGGCTCGCTCCCAGCCACAGCAGCGCCCCAGGGCCAGCGCCTTCCCCACCGCACAGCTATGGCCAGCTTCGACCTGGCGTCACTTCCGGCCCCGAGGTCAAAAGGGGAGGTCATGTGCTCGGGGGTGGCCATGCTGAGGTCAAGGAGGGGAGCCGGCGGCTGGGGAGGAGAGAGCGAAGGGGGGCGGGGGAGTGAGGTTGGGGGACCAGGGAGCGGTTGGGCGCGGGGCCGACGAGGGGGCGGTTGAGGGGCTGGGGGTGAACGAGGGGGCGGGCGGTGAACGACGAGGCGGGGGAGGGGGTCTGGGGGTGAATGCGGGGGCGTGAGGCTGAGGGGGGTGAATGCGGGGGCGTGAGGCTGAGGGGGGTTGGGGGGGGTGAGGCTGAGGGGGACTGGAAGGGTGAACGAGGGGGCGGGGGAGTGGGGCTGGGGGGGGTTGGGGGTGAACGAGGGAGCGGGGGAGTGAGGTTGGGGGGGCCGGGGGAGTGCGGTTGAAAGACTTGAATGGACAGATGTATAGAGTATGGAAAGCCTGAAGGAGGGAGTGAGGTGGAGAGAAAGCTGGCTAGGAGGGAGGGACTGCCAGAGAAAGGGGAGTTTTTTCCTCTCTCAAACCGTTACTGTATTGTTCCTACATTAATAATTTCCCACCTGGGGGGACATTCCTGCCCACTTCTCAATGTATTTTAAGGAGGGTTGAATGATCTGATGCTGACTTCAGTGTGGCATGGTGTTTGCCTCTGTCAGAAGCTTTCAGGACCTTGGTGTGGTGTCTACTCTGTTTCCTCTAGAAATTTAACACCAAACCTCTTGGCTTTTCACACTTCATTTACTAAGGATTTCTGCTCTTACCTTTATTTTTTTAAACACACAGTCCCTACCCCTCCCCTCCCTTAGGATTGGGCATTTGACCAGTCCAAAAATAATTGGTGAATTGACTGGTCAAGCATTGGTCAAATGTCAAAAACGGTCAGTGTTTTAAAGCATTATGTTGTTTAAAAAGTAGGACTTTATGATCTTCAGTAAGCTTAACCTTCAGATACTTATTCCCAATTATAATCTCAGATACATGCAAAACACTATGAAATTAAATTCTAAAAAATGAAAGAATGGCACCACGCTACAGTTTAAAAAAAAAAAAAAAAAAAGGCTGGTGCCTACATCAGGACATTCTTGCTGGTGTATTTGACTAGTCTAATAACAGGTGATCAGTTGACAAGGCAGTTGACATTATTGGACTGGTCAATTGATCATCTTGCTAAGCCTAACCTCTTTGCAGCTGGACTGATACTGCAGATGGTTTTAGGTCTAGAGACAAAAAAACTCACAGTATTGCACAGTCTACTGCACTTGCAGACGCTAAAAGATTAGAACCCAATAAAGATGCCAGAAAAAAGAATCCCTCTATGTTCAAGAATAGGTGTTAGTGTAACTCTGATCTCAGATGATGTTCGTATCTCTCTTTAGACTTTGCGTATCAAACATCTGAAGTAAATATATAGTTTTTGTTTTGTTTTTAAACTTTTAACCTAGTTGTGAGTTTTGCATATTTTTTTAGGTGTCACACTATGAGGATTGATTACAAGAGAGGCTTGATATTTAGACAGTAAGTATTAAAGCGACACTGTCACTTGAAAATCACTTTTCTGTCTGATCAGTTTGTATCTCTCAGAGTTATAGGTGACACCTAGGATGATTGTCAATGAATAGGATTAAAGATATAAATTACTTTCTCTGCTTTCAGTTTTAATTTGTGCATTTGTTATCACTTTTTGTATAGTTAGTTTCACTGTTTCCCCCTCTATAAGAAGATTCTATAGCCTGTACAGAGCTCATTGCAAGACTAGAGATTTAGTAGGTTTACAGGAGGTCAGACTAGATGATCAAATGGTTCCTTCTGGCTTTGGAATCTGTGTTTTGCATTTTTTTAAATTAGTAATTGGGTCTCTAAAGCTAAACCTGAAAAGACTATTATATGCAACAAAAAGGGAGAAGGAAAACCACCTTGGGTTATTTTTAAAGGAATTTTAAAATTGCTCCTTCAGGAATTGATTTTTTAAAAATTCCTTTAAAATAATACATAAGGGTTTTTCTGCTCCTTTGTTAAGGAGTTTTGGGTTTTTTATAATGTTTTAAATTGAAACTGACTATAAACAACATGAAACTAACTTCACTGATTTTCATTTTCCAAATGGAAAATAATACAAAGAGCATCAATAGTGAGAATCAAATCGAATGTTTACCTTTTTCACTTTTAATAATCTAAAGCATTGCTAGTAATACTGGTAAAAATAGTTTACAACAATTATTTTAAAATTTAGAGTGACTCTTTAAAGAATAAAGTTAGGTGTTGTAGTGCCAGCTCTGGAAAGTTGAAGTCTGTTATCCACACACCTGTACAAGGTAGCAGCTGAGCAAGTTTTTCCATACTGACCCTGAGGAACAATCTCTAGAGAGGGGAGTAGTGGCTGGGGAAGGATGAATATAGAAAAAAAAATACAAGAAGCTTCATATGATCTCAGTCTATATAATACTGTGATCGTGCCAGATGGTCATATGCACAGTCAATTCTGATTAATCAGATGTTACTTTTTGTTACTTGTTATGCTTTTGCTTCCACTTTTTCCAAATTAATTGCTAGGGGATAATGTAAACATGGAAATGCTATTGTAAACAGATTGAACCTGGACTGGCGTCAAACTATTTTCAAACAAACAAAAAACCCTGGGTCATCTTGTAGGGTTATTTCACCCATTGAAAGAAAAGGAGTACTTGTGGCACCTTAGAGACTAACAAATTTATTTGAGCAGAATAGCTCGCCTTAGCTGATCGCTGTCATTACAGTGTGTATGGTAACACCCATTGTTTCATGTTCTCTGTGTATATAAAATCTCCCCACTGTATTTTCCACTGCATGCATCCGATGAAGTGAGCTGTAGCTCACGAAAGCTTATGCTCAAATAAATTTATTAGTCTCTGCCACAAGTCCTCCTTTTCTTTTTACTCTGAAACCTGTTCACCCATTGAATTACTTTAACTGGCCACTAGATGTCCTTTCAGCATCAGACCTAGTATTGAAAATCTGTTGCCCAGAGTCAATGACTATGAAAGTTCAGGTTTCAGAGTAGCAGCCGTGTTAGTCTGTATTTTCCACTGCATGCATCCGATGAAGTGAGCTGTAGCTCACGAAAGCTTATGCTCAAATAAATTTGTGAGTCTCTAAGGTGCCACAAGTACTCCTTTTCTTTTTATGAAAGTTCAGATTGTCTCTTAAAATATATTCATGGCCCAAACATATCTTCTTAAAAAGAAAAGGAGTACTTGTGGCACCTTAGAGACTAACCAATTTATTTGAGCACGAGCTTTCGTGAGCTACAGCTCACTTCATCGGATGCATACTGTAGCTCACGAAAGCTCATGCTCAAATAAATTGGTTAGTCTCTAAGGTGCCACAAGTACTCCTTTTCTTTTTGCGAATACAGACTAGCACGGCTGTTACTCTGAAACCTGACATATTTTCTTGCAACTTAGATTTTTAATTTTTCTGTTGTGAGTTTAGTTCTTATGGAAGGTGCCAGAATGGCAGTCTTACGTGAAACATTGCTTACAATGGTAGCTGCAATGGAAGTTTCCATACATCACCTCATTGATAAACCACTGTCCTGCTGTAGAGATGCTACATCAATGGATGACTGGGAGCTGTTCATTCTTCATGGTCTTTGTGGTAGGCTCAGTCGTTTGTTTCTCCCTGACTCCAAACAAACCTGCTAGTGGTGGTGGTGATCTTTTTGTTGTGCTCTAAAAACTAGATGGGGACCACCCATTTATTTCACATAGTCCACCAAACAGCTATTATTTCACTTTCAGTCCCTGCTGACCTGGACCAAATGTGGACCTATGACCCAGAAATGAAAGTCTGTGTCTCATTCCGTCTCTTGACAGCCAGATCCTTAAATAACTTTTAAAACCATGTCTACAATTAAGGTTGCATCTTACCAATAAGCAGAACTGGCTTGTGTATGTTGAGTGTGCCACATCATAGTCTCTCACTGGCATATTTACTGTGATAAATCTTACTGCAGCTTTTGGACAAGGTGAATTATCTTGCTCTAAATAGGCTATCCCCAGTGGGTACAGCTCCTCTCATCAGTACTTGTTTTTACTGAGCTATGGTGGGGTTTTTTTCTTTTTTTTCATGTTCCATTCTCTTTTCATAGTTACCTTTACACCCAGTCAGGAGAGTTTCAGCTGCTGAGATGGGGGCGGTAAGGTTAAGGCTCTTGTTACTGGGAAGCAATTGGGAGAACTGGCAGATGGGTATGGTCTCGAGTTTCTCATTACAAGGTAAAGTAGGGACACGTGTCAAGATAGAAAGGTGCTCCGTAAGCCCCCTGTGTGTAAGAGGTTACAAGGAGAACCCAGCTTCCATGCCTATCACATGAGTGATCTGGGAGGAGCTATAAAAGTACAGAGGAAGCAGCTGCAGTGGTGGTAACCTGGGGCAAGGTATGTCCTCTCCTTGCCTAGCTTGCTGAAAACTGGAAAGGCCACTGGTAGCTGTGAAAGAGAGTTCTGATTTTCTTGTGTGTTTTTTTGTTTGTTTGTTAATCAAGCCAGTCCCAATAAAAGGGTCCTGGACAGGGCTTTATTTAATCTTCCCTGACCCTGACTGGTATAAATGCCAACCATCTGACAGGGTATTCGATCCAGGAAGTTTCTTTCAGAGGTGAGAGTGCATAAGAGACTGTCTCAGGGCCTACCAAAATAAGTTCTGATCTACTACTGGGGCAGATCTATACTTAAAACACGGTATTGATGCAGCTGTGCTGCTGTAGCGCTTAAGTGAAGACACTCCTATGCCAGCGGGAGAGGTTTCCCATCTGCGTAGTTAATCCACCTCCCAGAAAGGCGGTGGCTATGTCGATGGAGAAGCTCTCCTGTCAACATAGCACTGTCTACGCAGGGGTGGTGGGGGTATTAGGTCAGTATAACTACTTGGTCAGAGATGTGGATTTTTCACACAAGCAATGTAGTTATACTGACCTAGGCCTGTAGTGTAAACCTGGCCTAAGGGATCAGCACTTGCCTTTTCTAAGGGTATGTCTTCACTAGCAATGTTAAAGTGCTGCCGCGGCACCAGCTCTGGGAGAGCTCTCCCTTGTGTAGTCGTGGCACCAGCGCTGGAGAGCTGTAAAAAACACCACACCCACGAGGGGAGTAGCCAGCACTGGTGTACTGTCCACACTGCCACTTTACAACGCTGAAACTTGCGGCGCTTGGGAGTGTTTTTTCACACCCATGAGCGAGAAAGTTGCAGCGCTGTAAAGTGGCAGTGTAGAGAAGGCCTAAGGGCAATGGTCCTGCAAGTGCTCTGCATGTGGGACTCTGAAGTCAATGGGAGTTCTGAACATGGAGAATTTACAAGACTGGGCCCAGACCTTATTGAGACACCTTCACAGTAGGCCTGGTCCATTTGAAGTTAAAGGCAAAACTCCCATTAACTTCTTTCTGAGTGTGTCTGACCCAATGTGATTAAAACAACTTAAGTGTGTTTTCTAAGTACCAGCTAAACCGCTCTTTTGAGGTTTTAACAACTTGTTAGCACTTTAGGCTTTCACACTTTGGTTTTAGATGTTTCCAGAATTTCTGCTTTTGTTGTTGTTAATTATGGTTATTAAGGTAGTGCCTAGACACCAACCAAGAAGGGAGCCCTATTGTGTTAGGTGATGTACAAACACAGAGCTATTGACAATCCCTGCCCCAAAGAGTTTACAATCTAAATAGACAAGACTGACAAAAGATAGGGGAAAGGTATATTACATACAAGCAGAATGAACTCTGGGTTAAGCTGCAAATGGCATGTTCCACTATTTTTCAGTGGGCTGGTGAACACTACATAGTTAGGTTGGCTTAACTATCGCTCAGGGCTGTGAAAAAGTTCACATCCTGTGTGATGTAATTCAGACGACCTAATCCCCCCATGTAGACACTGCTATTGCTACTACTGGTGGAGCTGAATTAGGGTTGCCAGGCATCCGTTTTTTGACCGAAATGCCAGGTCAAAAAGGAAGCCTGGTGGCTCAGCTGCTCACAGCAGCCGGTGCCACATGGCTCCTGGAAGCAGCCGGCATGTCCCTCTGGCTCCTAGGTGTAGGTGCAGCCAGGGGGGTTCCACATGCTGCCTCTGCCCATGGCACAGGAACCGGGAACTGCAGCCAATGAGAGCAGGGGCAATGCCTGTGGACGGGGGCAGTACGCAGAGTTGCCTGGCTGCCCCTGTGCCTAGGAGTCAGAGGAACATGTCACTGCTTCCCAGGAGCTACCTGAGCCCGTACCCCCTCCTGCACCCCAACCCCCTTCCCCAGCCCTGAGCCCCCTCCCGCATCCAAACTCTCTCCTGGAGCCTGCACCCCACACTCCCTCCCATGCTGCAGCCCTGAGCCCCCCCTGCACCCCAGATCCCACACCCCCAGCTGGAGCCCTCACCCCCCTGCACCCCAACCCCCTCCCCCAGCCAGAGCCCCCTCCTGCACCCTGAACCCCTCATTTCTGGCCCCAGCCCAGAGCCCGTACCCCCTCCCACACCCTAACCCCCTGCCCGAGCCCGGAGCCTCTTCCCACACTCCGAATCCCTCGGCCCCAGCCCGGAGCCCCCTCCTGTACCCTAAACTCCTCATCCCTAGCCCCACCCCAGGGCCTGCACCCCCAGCTGGAGCCCTCACTCTCTACCCCAGCCCAGTGAAAATGAGCAAGTGAGTGACGATGGGGGAGAGCGACCGATGGAGGGAGGGGTGATGGAATGAGTGGGAATGGGGTGCTGGAGAAGGGGTGGGGCAAGAGTGTTCGGTTTTCTGCAGTCAGAAAGTTGGAGCTCCTTTCCACAAATATCTGGGATTTTACCTTATAATTTAGTTCACTTTGTGGGACAGAGCAAGCCCCTTTCCACACCAAAACTTTTAAATAAGTTTTTACAGTTACTGGCATGGTTAGCTCTAAATGTGTAGTACATCTGCATCCACCATAGTTAAAATTCAAGTTTGTAACTGTGGTCAGCCAGAGTACTGGAATGTGATTGTCTTTGCTTAACTGGTTCAGAGCATTTTTTCCCCCTTTCAGTATGCACAGGATTCCCTAACCATGCCTGTGTAACAGGTTTGGCTTATCCCCTTTCCAGCTGTTTGTGCGACTTTCCTGCTGATGTACAATGGGATAACTTCCCAACATGCACTGATACAAATACAGGCCCTGATTCTGCACCAAGCTCTGAGCAGACCTCTAATGTCAATGGGGCCCTGCCCAGGTGCAAAGATCTGTCCAGGCAGCACTCACTGCAAGATTGGGGCTGTAGTTAGGCAGCAATGCATGGTAGGTGAAAACGCATAAATGTGGCTTTGATATCAGAAACGCTCTGTGTGAACACAAACTGAACTCAGTTCAGGTGACTTGTGAATCTAACTTGTTACAATTCAGTGCTAAAATATAGCATGAACAAAACCACAGACCCATTCCTTTCAGAGATAATGGTGACTGCTGTAGTAAAGTCCTGTTATGTTTAAAACAATTTATTGAACTAGATAGGATAAATATTCATGCAATGAAATAATTGAAACTTTGTGCACAGTTTTGCTGTAAGTTTTGGAATCCCTTAGTAATTCTCTGCTTCTGGTCCTTTCACAAATGTGGGGGTTGGTGATTTCAGTTTGATGCAGAGTGTATGTCCCCTTTTTTGGGGGGAATTGTCTTGCTATAAATTGGCTAAAAGTTGTCCACCTTTGCAGTGATAGATACCTTCTTAAATGTATGTAATAATGGTAATCCCAATTTTACAACCCCTTATTTATTCAAATAAGCCGTTATTCATGTGAGTTCCATGGATTTTTGTATTTGTAAGCTTTTTTGGAATGGGCCCAATAACACTTAAAAACATAGTGATCTAAAACTCTTGCAAGTTTCCTGTGGTTAGAAAACGGAATTGTAAAGTCAGATTAAGTGGCACAGTTGAATCCGGTTAAGATGTGCACTGTTGCTAAGCAAAATTACTCCAAAACAAATCTCTTGTTTCTAGGGGTTGAGTGAATAAGCATGGTTTTCTGGAAGGTTCACACAGCTGATATAATGCCCTGGACAATTATTTTGTCAATATTTCACTTTGAGGGATAGTTTGATTAAACTATAGTTTGATTAAACCTGCTCATATGTTGAGTTTAGAAGAAATAAATGGCTGACAATTGATTTTGTTAGAAATCACTGCGTTAATTTCTAGCTGAACTTGCAGTAATTAACTAGGTAACATGAAACGGACATGCTTCAAATACCATTTTTTCCTGCAACCATTTGATCTCCTTCCACCCCACCCCCCCATAGCCGCAACACAATCACAATAATTGGGAGCTTTATTTTTAAAAAATACGGTAAAAATGGTACTCCTGGAGTGATGAGATATGGGGAAAGAGACCAAGGGAACAGAAATCTGTAGAAATAGGAGACATGGGGGAGACTAGACCTGGAGAATTAATTGTAAGAAAGACTTGGGAGGAAGAGGGGCAAGACTAGAGATTAGGGGTCAGAGGAAGGAGAGCCCTAAAGTTTACCATGATATATGCGCAATCTTAGTGAGTGGTGACTGGTTTGGAAAATTGTCCCAGGCAAGTAGATTAAACTATCCACATCCACGCCTGAAGCTGTACTTGGTGAGTGAGAAGAAATCCTGCCTTCAATTACACACGAACTAAAGGGTGATTGCCCAGGTACAGCATTGAGGGGTGCACACAGCTCTTCAAAACCGGCTCGCCTTGCCCTACAATTTAGTGGCATTTTGCCCATGCAGCTGGGGACAGGCAGAGAGTGGGTTTCAAACTCTGCCTTCAGTGACGTCCGTGCAAAAAGCTGTGCCATGCGCGTGGCTTGCAAAGTGGACGGGCTTTTGGAGGGAGTGATGTATACAAACCATGCTTTCAGTTGTACCACTACAAATCTGCGGCACGGGGGGGATAAATCCTGCCGTTAGGTGCAAATCAATGGGCTTGCACCAGAGCAGCACGTGGCCACTTTGCCCACCTTCCCAGGAGGCAGCGACAGCTGGAACGTGCAAAGCGAGGCTGCTCCAGCCTGTGGCGCGAGCGTCTCTCTCGCTCTCTCAACAGCCGCCTCACGTGCTCGCCGGCCTACGCTTGCGTAGTCTCACACGCTCTCTCCCCGGCGTCTCCCTCCTCTCTGACGCGCCTCCTCGGAGGAGGCGCACGCGCAGTGCCCTGGAGCTGTCAATTCCTCCCCCCCGCCCCCCGTGTGGTGTGGTGTGGCTGGGCTGTTGCTGGCTTCCCTGGCCATTTTGCTGTGGAGGGAGAAATGAGGCAGCAGCAGCAGAAGCTGCAGTGACCACAACAGAGGAGGGGGGAAGAGAGCCCCAGACTCAGGAGTTGCGGGGGGGTGGGGGGGTATTTTGTGCAGCCAAAGGAATTTTTGTGTGGGGGGGTTGATTTTTTTTTGTGGGGCGGGGGGGGAAAAGAAGGGGCAAGACCCCACGGGCTAATTATCCCCCCACTCTCCAGTGCCACCCCCCCACCCTCTCCTCTTCGGATCTGTTGGAGCCATGAGCTGGGGGACAGAGCTGTGGGTAAGTGTGGAGGGCAGAGACATTCTGTTGCAATGTGTGAGTGGGTGTGTGCAGGGGGGGGGATTTCTGCCTGGCTGAGCAGCAGGGGGAGGGTTATTATTCTTTACATATAGGGGCGGGTGGGTGTGAACCCTCTGCAGAGGCTAACCCTGCAGAGAAAATGTTTACAAAGTTCCAACATTTTGCAAGAAAAGTATCCAAAATGCAGCGCTGCTGCCCAGCCCCCCGTTGTAATTTATTGTCATAACGGTCTGTGAGCCCAGGATATACACAGTGGCTCTGCACTGAGGCGTACAGCCACTTGAGCCGTCTCCGTGCAGCTGCTGTGGAAGAAGATCGAATAATATTTTGATAAACTTGCACCTTTTATGAAGCAGCCGGCTTCTTAGTAAGGGTCTGCAGGCTATTTGCAAACTTAGGATCAGTACAACAGTGAAAGAAACCCTGAAACCCAAGTGCAGTGTAACGATAGGTATAATTGGTACGGTTATTTTAACGCACAGACTACAATTTAAAAAAAACCTTAGTAGATTTTTATAAAAGTCTTCAGTGTCTAAAAGTTTTGTGAGAAAGATACGGGGAAATAACTAATAGATTTGCCAGAATTTATTTTTCTTTCTGCTGTTGAAGAAAGTGATTAGTGTTTAAAAAAATCAAACAAAAACAAAGAAAAAGAAATGGAGTTCTAAAGCAGAGAGAAATTGACTTTCAAAACAGAGACTGGGATTTTTTTTTCTTTTGTAAGGGATTGGTGGAATGGTTCTAAGATGAATTTATATACAAGGGGTCCAATTTCAGGAGAGGGAGCTGCAGGGAAGAAAAGCAGATAAAATTTTCTTTTGCTGTTATTGTTTTTGTTCAATACTTGGTGGAGGGACAATATTTTTGATTACAAAAGATTTCTGGTGTGGGAAAATATGAAAAAACTTCAAAAAATAAAAACAGAGCATTTTGATTGTATAGTTTACCTGATTGTTTTTTAAGTGATCCTGGAAAGTGAGAAGGAAAAACATATTTTGACTTATGTTGAAAGATTAAGATAAAATGTGGAACTATTAAACACAGTGAAAGGTAGTTTTTAATAATGTGATTTTTTTTTATTGGTGCCCACATGCAAATGTAGGACAAGGGAAGGAATCCTAAGAGGTGAAAAGGAAAATACATACACATCAAACACAAGAAGGACATGATGCAGCCATGTTTGGCAGTATGATGGTGGAGCATGGAGCAAAATGTTATAATGGGTTTGGGATTGTGCACACATGTAATGAGTTAATGATGGGGTATTAAAACTCTTTGGGCAGAACTGTGCTTTGGGGTGAGAAGGAAAAAGGAAATTGAGATTCGGTTGAGGAAGTCAGAAATTAGTGGCAGAGGATTGTGTGAGTTGCAAGGTGCTGCAGGATTTCAGTCTTGCATGCAAATATTTAAGGTTGCTAATCAGTGCAAGTAAAGATTTAAACATAACTAGTTCAATAAAGAGACAGTTTAGTAGATTAAATATTTTAGATGTACTAACTGTTATCTTTCACAGATACGTTACAGGCCTGCTATGGCATACACTTGACTAAGCATCCAGTCTTGTTGTGAGATATTTATGTTCTAGTTATACCTGTTTATGTCTAGACAGTAAATTATGAAGCAAATGCTTATTTAGAGGTTATTTTATGTGGGCAAGGTAAATGTGGTACATAATATTAAAATAATTGCAGATGATGCTACGTTGATTCATTATTAATAATTTCATCAGCCCTGCTGCATGGGAATATATACAGGAAAAGTCTGCAGGTTTTTTTTCTTTGATGATGATAATTTAAGGGGAGTAAAAAGATTAAAATAATGGACATATGCTAAATGATCCAGTATAACACTTTTTTAAAAAAATAACAAAAATGAAAAAATAACAAAATTCTGAAATGTTGTTTTTACTTTCTGAAAAATTAAAATCTGTGAAGAATAGTATACCAAGCTGTTTTCACAAGAACAAGTGATCTGAGTAGTTTTTGTGTTACTTTATTTTCTAATTTTTTTTTAAAAAGTTACCTTTTGCAGGTATGCATATAGTCTGTCATCCCTACTCTAGGCTGCTGTAATGAAAAAGCTTTGGATAGGAGTTCTGATAAATATGAATGAATTAATTGTTGCATTTTCCATATAACTTATTTTTTTAATGAACCTTGTGAGTGAAATCTTCATATAATTGACTTCAATGGAGCTAAGATTTCACCCTTAGTATCTTACGTTTACTTTGAGAATTGTGGCAGGTTACTGGCAAAAGGATTGAGTATGTAAACTGAACAGAGCTAAATTCAGAATGTAATGGACAGTAGTAATTCAGAACAGGAATTGGTCAGAATTGGCTTATTTTAAATTTATTTAACAGAGCTTCAAAAATTCATCAGTTTCTGTTGCTGCTAGGTGTGTAGGCTAAAACGCTTAGTTTCAAACCTGTATTTAGTGCATGCCAATGACTTTAGTTGATAGTGGTATTATTTTTGAAAAATTAAATTTCTGTGATTTTTAAATTGTGGTGTCTATTTTAAGAAGTCAGGTAATAATCACAAAAAATAGTAAATATGACAAGTGTCTATAGGATTCTGTGTGTATTGGTGTCATGAGTTGATGAATCACAACTGGGGGTGGGAGTGAATGTTTTCCTACAAAAAGAAAAGGAGTACTTTTGGCACCTTAGAGACTAACAAATTTATTTCCACATAAGCTCTAAGGTGCCACAAGTCCTCCTTTTCTTTTTGCGGATACAGACAAACACGGCTGCTACTCTGAAACCTGTTTTCCTACAGAAGTTTAGAGACTTGAAATCCACTGAAAAATTAGTATTGCTGTACTTACATCGGAGTCTATCATGTGTACTGACCTAGCACGGTGGGCATATGTTCACTCCTCAAAGTTAACAAAGGAGAGGTGAAATATAGCTTTTAGCTTCTACAGAATATTTGTTTATATGTTTATGTACAGTATCCGCTTGTTCCTCCAAAGAAGGCTGATTGTAAAGTACCATTCTTCAGAAGAAATTTTCAAATGTCATTGGTGACTTGAAGTATTATATTCCCAAGACACTTTTAGTCATGTGCATTATATGCATTATATACAGAGTTCTTGAAGTTCTGAGATTCTTATTGAGATTTTACTCATTCAAAACTCCCATTGACTTTAGTGTGAGTTTTGCCTGAGGATATGGTCTTGTTGAATTTAAATGTATGCTTAACTAGCAGAACGCATTGCAACTGTTAATGTGGAAATTATATTTAATATCAGGTTGGATGTTCAGGATAATGATTGTCTGGGGCCTCCAGTCTAGCCAGGGACACGTAGAGGAAGACCCAGAATATCTCCCATAGAAGCCTGCTTGCACGGCATTTCCGGTATGCAAGTATGCTATACAGCATAGTAGTGACTGCTCCACATTCTGCACTGTTCTTTGCAGGAGGTGCCTAACCCCTAAACATCCTCTGCTTGCTATTGTCTGTGGAGTACTGAAATGAGGCATCTTACAGCTAGAGAGGGAGTGGTGTGGGTCAAAGTCAAAGCTGAGATACTCCACAACTCATTATGTCGACATAGAGATTAACAGGTTTCAGAGTAGCAGCCCTGTTAGTCTGTATCCGCAAAAAGAACAGGAGGACTTGTGGCACCTTAGAGATTAACAATTTTATTAGAGCATAAGCTTTCGTGGGGTACAGCCCACTTCATCGGATGCATAGAATGGAACATATAGTAAGATAGATATATACACATACAGATAAATTGGAAGTTACCATACAAACTGTGAGAGGCTAACTAATTAAGATGAGCTATTATCAGCAGGAGAAAAAAACTTTTGTAGTGATAATCAAGAGGGCCCATTTAGACAGTTGACAAGAAGGTGTGAGGATACTTAACTTAAGGAAATAGATTCAATATGTGTAATGACCCAGCCACTCCCAGTCTCTATTCAAACCCAAGTTAATGGTATCTAGTTTGCATATTAATTCAAGTCAGCAGTTTCTCCTTGGAGTCTCTGTTTTAGAAGCTTTTCAACCTCTCTGGCCACTCAGTAAAAGATTTAAGGGTGGCAATTTTGCAATAGACGACCCATCACTCTCACAGATCTTGTGAGACAGGCCAGTCCTTGCTTATAGACAGCCCCCCAACCTGAAGCAAATACTCACCAGCAACCACACACCACACAACAGAACCACTAACCCAGGAACCTATCCTTGCAACAAAGCCCGTTGCCAGCTGTGCCCACATATCTATTCAGGGGACACCATCATAGGGCCTAATAACATCAGCCACACTATCAGAGGCTCGTTCACCTGCACATCTACCAATGTGATATATGCCATCATGTGCCAGCAATGCCCCTCTGCCATGTACATTGGTCAAACTGGACATTCTCTACGTAAAAGAATAAATGGACACAAATCAGATGTCAAGAATTATAACATTCAAAAACCAATTGGAGAACACTTCAATCTCTCTGGTCACTCGATTACAGACCTAAAAGTTGCAATTCTTCAACAAAAAAACTTCAAAAACAGACTCCAACGAGAGACTGCTGAATTGGAATTAATTTGCAAACTGGGTACAATTAACTTAGGCTTGAATAGAGACTGGGAGTGGATGGGTCAATACACAAAGTAAAACTATTTCCCCATGTTTATTCTCACCCGCCCACCCCCCACTGTTCCTCAGACGTTCTTGTCAACTGCTGGAAATGTCCCACCTTGATTATCACTACAAAAGGTTCCCCCCACCCCCACTCTCCTGCTGGTAATATCTCACCTTAAGTGATCACTCTGGTTACAGTGTGTATGGTAACATCCATTGTTTCATGTTCTCTGTGTATATAAATCTCCCCACTGTATTTTCCACTGAATGCATCCGATGAAGTGAGCTGTAGCTCACGAAAGCTTATGCTCAAACAAATTTGTTAGTCTCTAAGGTGCCACAAGTACTCCTTTTCTTTTTGCGAATACAGACTAACACGGCTGCTACTCTGAAACCTGACCATTTGTAGGGTAACTTCCAACTTATCTGCATGTGTGTATGTGTATGTATATGTGTATACATATCTTACTATATGTTCCATTCTATGCATCCAATGAAGTGGGCTGTAGCCCACGAAAGCTGATGCTCAAATAAATTTGTTAGTCTCTAAGGTGCCACAAGTACTCCTGTTCTTTTTATAACGATTAAGAGTTACTTCCCCTGCACCCTCAGTTCTGCCCCTCCCCCCAGGAGTAATTGTAGTTACTTCTGAGCTGTAGGCATTGGAGGATCAGTTCTCTCTCTAAATATTCAAGTTTTTCTGTGATATTTATAGTTCCTAATGTTAATAGGTAGGTGTTAGCCAATGTCCTATTTGAAATTGACAACATCAACTAAATGCTGATGTTAGGGTTGGGAAAGATAATATAACCAGCAAACAAGGATTTCAGTACAATCCTGTTGCACAAAACTTTAGCTCACCATCTTTTGGCATGTTCCTGGGGCTGTAAAAATCCTATGGAATCACCGTCAATATTTTATTCTTCAGAATAAAGAGGACAAACATCTGTATTTGTGTGCCTGCATTTAAGTGTTCTGAATGGTATTTTAGCTTGAGGAATACTAGTACACTTTAGTAAACCCCCTAACTTTTTTCTTAATTTCAGGATCAGGCCCTTGTATAGCAAGCAGTCAGATTTACATAGCAAATTAAACAAAAACTAATCTCTGTACTATAGCTTCTCTTGAATGGAAGGCGCAGCGGCCACAAAATCAGTATATTGAAGGGAATGAAAAAGAATAGCTGTTTTTTGATGATAAGTTTTGGTAGAATGTGTAGTTTTGAGGTAGCCACATATAAATTGTGGTTAAAAAATGGTCTGTTGTGATTGCTGGGGAGAAACCCCACTCTGGCTATGCACTGTCACATATGTTACAAGTGCAATGATTAGATGTGGAAAGATTCATCTCATTATAGTAATGAATCTTGATGAGATGAGTAGCAGAGTTGTGGATGTTGTGGTAACTTTATGTTGAATGTGGAAAATAGGTTAGCAGTTGGTCAAAGTTTTTCAAAGTTATTCACTTAAAATTTTCCCTTCCACTTTGTTCTTTGTAGTCGACTGGATGATTGCTAGCAGCTGCCCAGTAGCTGAATTACAGTACAAAGGGCTTGATCCTGCAACACTTAGTCATGCAAATAGTCCCATTTACTGCAGTGAGACTATCCACATGAGTTAAGTTTGTAGGATTGTGCCTAGCATTGTACCTAATATTTGTAACGCCTAGGGACCCTTCACTATGAAAGTTGCTAAATCACTGTAAGAGCATTCTATTGTATACAGTTAATATGCCTTTAAAGTACAAATAGCTTCAAAGCTGTGGAAAGTGTTCAGAGTGCAGTTATTTTAGCACTAATAATTAAATAATGGGTTTTAGTTCACAATATTCTATGGTTTCCCATATACCATGTTAATTAAGACAAACAAAATACTGGTGGAACACTGAGGACTTGAAGTTCCTAGCTTCAACTAATGCATCATTTCCTCTTTCATTACTCATGGCCCTGTTTCGTTGACAGCACCCATATTTTAAAATAAGTCTTTAATATTGGTAGGTATTAAAAACTCCTGAATATTACTTGAATATATTGTCATGAGTTATTTTTAATGGGGTTTAATATGGGGGTTACAAATGGGGTACCTTGCACTCCGAAATTGTCTTAAAATGAAGTGCATATCTCTTTCTGACCTTGATGGTATTATGTAGTGTTATTATCTGGGCACTGAGTTCAGATGTGATGTTAAATGAAAGCTGTGTTCTTGTCAGCTTGCTTCCTCTAAGAGGATCTGCAAAGTTGGATCTAAGGTTGACGTATAGATTCTCTTCTAACCCCAGCACCTAGTTTATTCTATGCACTGCATTTGAAATTGATATTTTAAAGCACAATCTTGGTTCCTGTGTTTTCCCCAATATAAATGATTAATTCTTTGAATAATTAAGTAGCGCATCCCTGTAGTTGGATACACTAATCCATTACTCTCCTTGAGCTAAGAGAGAAGGAGACCGTTCTTGAGGCATAAGAATACTGAACTAGAACAGTATATGTGCTGAATCATGAGTTGATATATTATTGGGCATGAGCAAATGTAATAGAACTCCCTTTACATATAGTGACAAGGGCCTGATCTTGCAAACACTTACTACTGAGCATAATGCTTACTACTATGAGAATCTCCCACCAAATAGTAGTAAACACTATGCCAGGTAGTAAGTATTAGCACAAACTAGCTCTAAATTGTTGAGCGCCACCATTTGAAGCTATTCTAACTTTTATATGGGTCTCAATTTTGCTCCCTTGACTACCTTCTCCTTATTTGTATTGAGTGATACCTTCCTCCACAAGTAGCTTAATTAAAGTCCTGAAGAAAGTGGGTGAAATCCTGGCTCCACTGAAGTCAATAGCAAAATTCCCATTGACTTAAATGGAGTCAAGATTTCACCCGGTAAGCCTACTCTTAGAGTAAGGCGCTACTCAAACCAAGTAAGGAAGGACGTGGAAAAGAATTGGGTCCATAATTAAATTGATCATATGTAGCAACAATGCCCTTCTTGTTTGCTCTCCATTTCCTTGTGAGATAGATGTATCAGATGGTGGAGATGAGCAACTTTTCTTTTCTCCCTGTGTGTGTTTTTTAAAGATACTCTATTCAGTGGCAAAATACCACATATCTGGACAGTTTTGCAGTGTGTAATGTCATGATCCTAACATCTTTCTGTTTTCTCACTGGATCACATTCTGTTGATGTAGTGTATGTGTATTTGTCTATATGCTGGGTGAAACATTGATTATAAAAATTATGAATCATTTTACAATATCTTCATTGCATTGTATATGTCTCTTTCTACTTGCCCAGTTATTATGGTGTTACGGACCAAAAGAGGCAAATGACTAAACATATTTTTAAAAGCAGAGCTCCCATGGTCATCTTCTTTTAGACCAGGTTAAAATAAGTTGCTTTTTAAAATGGAAAAAAAAAAATCAGTTTTGTGAAAAGTCTTGCACTGCTATCTGGAGTTGTTTGTCTATAAAAGAACCATGTTATGAGTATTAGCCCTCAGTATACTATCCCGTGGTTATTTTACAATTTGATAGGTGGAAAGACTCCATCCGTACTGACTATAAAAGGAATTGTTGGGCTCTTGGGGGGTGTGTGTGTTTTAAAAATATCTGAGCAATTTCATCTACTGTTCTGCTTTTTGTCTTTAAGGAGAGAGGATTTATATAATAATGAGGTACTTTCATTGGCCTGTCCTCATATTTTTTACCTATTTGTTAAAGAACAGGGAGTTTACAGTTCTTTGGAATGAGTCAGGAGGAGAGCACAATCTGTTTTTCCTTTTCATAGTCATAGAATCTTTCAACCTCTGAGTTAGATGCTGAAAATCTTCACACCCTCCTAAGCAGTGAGTGCAATCAAACATGAGATGGTCTTCTGGATTTTTTTAAAACACATTCATCTTATATTAATGTTGTGAAACTTTCCTTTTAAGTTTTGTTGCGTAATTCCTGCTCTGCATGAATAACTTTACTAAGGGAAGGAGCAGCTGTATATTTTGCAACTTGCTTTACCTCATCCTATGTAATTCTCATTGTCAGTGGCCATCCTCTTTATGAACCTTTGGCAAAACGTTCTCCACTTGTTCAAAATACTACTCCATCAAATGGTTCCAAAAGCTAATTCATGGTTTATGTACTAAATCAAGCACTCTAGAATCAATTACTTTACAATTCATACAAATATTTTAAAATAGCTTTCTCCTGGCCCATAACAAGTGTTGCCTCTCTGTTGAAATTTTCTCCCCAGAAACTTGTCTTTTTGTCTAACAAATATTTTTTGCAACAAACTAGTTAAACCAGCACTGAGATACCAAAATGTTAAAGGTTCTATATATTTTCCCTGAAGCAGCATGTAGCTCTGTGCATTCCAAGCAGTCATGGTAGTGTTGACTGGGGATCCCTCTGGGTTTGTCGCATGATTAGGTTGCTGCTGGGCTGTTTGGGTAGCCTCATTTTCCTTGTCACTGACTTCTTTTGACTCCATTTATTCAGAAAGATTTGTTCTTGTGTATTCTTTTAAAAGGCTACACAAATTTTTATTTTTATTTTTTTTAAAAAAAGAGATGTTTCGTGCTTCATGTAAAGCCTTGTGCAAAATCTGGGCTCAGGTTCTGGGTTCCTCGTGATATGGAATGACATAAATAAAACTCGGATGGAACATTCCACACTGACTGCCGCAAAAGACATTGATTTCCTAGAGAGGCTTGGTAGGGCAGCAGTGCTATTGCAAACTCATCCTTTTCAAGACCATAGAAAAAAGATGAAGGGAAGCCAAATGCTGTCCTCTAAACCCATATGCCACACCGATGGACTTCAGTGAGATCAATGAATATAGTTGATGGCACAGTGTGGCCCGAAATAAAACCTTGACCTATTTGTTTTGGTTTTTGCTTTATAGAGGGAAGGCACAGGTTAAAAAAACAATGACCTTGGCATAGGTTCTCTCTCTGGAATTAATGAATGGCTTGGACCATCAATTCATCCAGACAGCCAATAATCCCTAGGAAATACCCTGATGGATTGTTCTTGCTTCAAAAACAAACAGTTCTTATATTAACTACAGCTATGTTCTTGGGGCATGTTTATTCAGTTAGTGGGTAATTATTTTGTGGCAATGCTTTTTAGGTGCAAAGAAGTGAGGTTATGAAACACAGCATATGAAAGAGCGTTCTCCAATATTCCTGTACTCTTTAGATATAGGGTCAAATTTTACTCTCTCACTGTGCAACCACACAGCAGTCAAGATGGTTGCAAAGGTGTATCTGAAAAAATTTCAGCCTTTGTTATAGGTGTGGTTTGTAGGTCTGCCTGTTAATGTTGCTAGAAACTTCCCATAATACCCTCTTTTTAGTGGCATATGACTTTTACAGCCTGTAAGAATTCAGGCTGAAATTTTCCATATTGTATGTCTGCCTGAGGCTTAATTTGTTTGGAAAATTTCAGCCAAAATGGTTCAGCCACTGCTGAGAAAGAAGCTAGGGAAAAGTACATTGTTTTGCCCATATTAAATTATGGTGACCTTTGCTTTGAAAAGTTCTGGTGCCCCCTTTGGAGCAGGGACTTGAAATTTGACAGGGGAGGAAGGGCAGGTGGCCTTTGTACTAAGGATGCATTATGATAGTCTTTAATTAGATGGTCAAATACAACTTTTTTTTTCTCCATAGGACCCTTGCCTCATTCAGCACACATGATGGACCTGCTCTGTAGATAAAGAGGGTTGTGCAGTGAAAGAGGCTGTTGTCTGTAGGACCCTAACTCATTTGTTGCAGAAGTTGAAAGTTGTATAGTTAAAAGGGCAGGGGATTACAGAAAGAAAAAGGATGGCCTCAGGTTAAGGCAATTGAATGCTGCCCTGGAGAACTGGATTCTGCCACAGATTTCCCATGTAATGCTAAGTAAATTACTTAAACCAGACTTTTCACAGGTGGTCACTGTTTGTGTGTTCCCATTTTCTGGGAGTCCAACTTGACACTCAGGGGTCTGATTTGAAGAAGTGTTGAGCACCAGAAGTTGCAACTGAAATCAATGGGAGCTGTGCTTTAAACATATAAATTGCTTTATAATACTAAGTACTCTTTAAAAAATCAGTTCCGAGGAGTTTGAGATTGGGCACCCAAAATTAATGGAAATTTTTAACTTTAATCTCTCTGTGCCTCAGTTCCCCATCTGTAAAATACCATCCGCTCACGGGGGCATAATTAGGCAGGCCAAAAAAGAATTTGAAGAGCAACTAGCCAAAGACTCAAAAACTAACAGCAACAATTTTTAAGTACATCAGAAGCAGCAAGTCTGCCAAACAATCAGTGGTGCCACTGGACAATCAAGGTGCTAAAGGAGTACTCCAGGGGGATAAGGCCATTGTGGAGAAGCTAAATGAATTCTTTGCATGAGGCTTCACAGCACAAGATGCGAGGGAGATTCCCACTCCCGAGCCACTTTTTGTAAGTGACAATTCTGAGGAGCTGTTCCAGATTGAGAGATCAATAGAGGAGGTTTTGGAACAAATTGATAAATTAAACAGTAATAAGTCACCAGAACAAGATGGTATTCACTCAAGAGATCTGAAGGAACTGACATATGAAACTGCAGAACTACTAACTGTGGTGTGTAACCTATCATTTAAATCAGCTTCTGTACCAGATGACTGGAGGACTGCTAATGTGACACCGATTTTTAAAAAAGGCTCTAGAGGCAGTCCTGGCAATTACATGCCGGTAAGCCTGACTTCAGTACCAGGCAAACTGGTTGAAAGTATAACAAAGAACAGAATTATCAGACATGTAGTTGAACATGATTTGTTGAGGAAGAGTCAACACAGCTTCTGTAAATGGAAATTATGCCTCACCAATCGACTAGAATTCTTTGAGGGCGGTCAACAAACATGTGGACAAGGGTGATCCAGTGGATATAGTGTACTTGGACTTTCAGAAAGCCTTTGACAAGGTCCCTCACCAAGGGCTCTAAAGCAAAGTAACCAGTCATGGGATAAGAAGGAAGGTCCTCTCATGGATCAGTAACTGGTTAAAAGACAGGAAACAAAGAGTAGGAATACATTGTCTGTTTACAGAATGGGGAAAAGTAAATACTGGGGGCCCCCAAAGGGTCTGTACTGCTCAACATAATCATAAATGATCTGGAAAAAGGAGTAAACAGTGAGGTGGCAAAAATTGCAGACAATAAAAAAATTACTCAAGATAGATAAGTCCAAAGCAGACTGTGAAGAGTTACAAGTGGATCTCACAAAACTGGGTGACTGGGCAACAAAATGGCAGATGAAATTCAATGTTGATAAATGCAAAGTAATATACACTGGAAAACATCTCAACTATACATACAAAATGATGGGATCTATATTAGCTGTTACTACTCAAGAAAAAGATCTTAGAGTCACTGTGGATAGTTCTCCGAAAACATGTGCTCAATGTGCAGCAGTCAAAAAAGCTGCAAGAATGTTAGGCCCCATTAGAAAAGGGATAGATAATAAGACAGAAAATATCATAAATGCCACTATATAAATCCTTGGTATGCCCACACCTTGAATATGAGTGCAGTTCTGGTCACCCCAATTAAAAAAAAGGTATATGAAAAATGGAAAAGGTACAGAGAAGGGCAACAAGAATGATAAGGGGTATGGAACAGCTTCTGTATGAGGAGAGAATAAAAAGACTGGGACTTGTCATCTCTTTTCCAAGCTGAATAAGGGAGATATAATAGAGGTCTATAAAACCATGAATTGTGTGGAGAAAGTGTAATTTAAAGACTGTGTCATAATTAAGGCTACATTTTAGTCACATGTATTTTTAGTAAAAGCCATGGACAGGTCATCGGCAGTAAACAAAAATTCACAGCCTGTGACCTGGCCATGATTTGTCCTATATACCCCTGACAAAATCTTGTGGGGGTGGCCCAGGGGCACCGTGGGTGCTGGGGGGAGTGGCCTGGGGGAGCGCCGTGGGTGCTGGGGGGGTTGGCGGAGCTGGCAGTCTCCCTACCTGGCTCCGTGCCTCCCTGGAAGTGGTGACATCCCCATCCCTCTGCTCCTAAGCGGAAGTGTGGCCAAGCAGCTCTGCGCACTGCCTCCGCCCCCAGTGCTGGCTCTGCAGCTCCCATGGGCCAGGAACTGAGGCCAATGGGAGCTGTGGGGGGTGGCGCCTGCAGGTGGGGGAACTGTGCAAAAATCTCTGGCCATGCCGCACCTCCGCTTAGGAGCAGAGGGATGTTGCCACTTCTGGGGAGCTCCCCGTGGTAAGTACTGCTCACAGCCCTCACCCCCTCCAGTGCCCCGCCCTGAGCCCCCCACCCAAACTCCCGCTGCTGGTGGTGGCCCGAGACTGCCCCAGCAGCAGCCAGTGCGGCTGATGCAGGGGCTGCTTTAGCTGCTCAGGTGGCCCTCAGACCAGGCGCACCAATTGCTGCAGAGGTCACGGAAGGTCACGGAATTCGTGACCTCCATGACAAACTTGTAGCCTTAATCATAGGCACCAACTCCATGGGTGCTCTGGGGCTGGAGCACCCACAGGGGAAAAATGGTGGGTGCTGAGCACCCACCAGCAGCCCCCTATCAGCTCACCCCCCACCCCACCAGCACCTCCTGCCCACCAGCGATCTTGCCGATCAGCGTCTTCCCCTCCCTCCCCGCGCCTCCTGCCCTCTGCAATGAGCTGTTTTGCAGCATGCAGGAGGCTGGGAGGGAGGGGAAGGAGCAAGGATGCGGCGTGTTCGGGGGAGGGGGTGGAGCAGGGTGGGAAGAGGCAGGATGTGGGTGGGACCTACGGGGAAGGGATGGAGTTGGGGCAGGGCCAGGGATTGAGCACCCTTCAGCACTTTGAAAAGTGGGCACCTGTTGCCTTAATTATAATGCATCGGCACATGAGGGCTGAATTAATATTGCACAAGCAATATAAATTCTGGAATTTTCTAACATTCAAGGGCTTGATTTTGCAACCTTTATCCTTTATTTTCTTTTTACATAGGTTTTTGCATGTAATATTCATATATGGGTGATTTGTTAGCTTGAATGTACACACAGACCTCTGCAGTTATAGTTTACTTCCTTATTCACTGTTCATGAATATTTTATCAAATCTGAAAACAAGAACTGTATCCAGAAGTGTGTGTACTGTTTATTCTCAGTTTGCCGTCTACCTATTTCATACGCAGCATTTTGTGTAGCTTATCTAACAAATAGTCTTAAAATAACAGATTTGATTTTTTTACTCAGTGAATATTAGCTCATAAATATTAAAAACATTAACATCTGCTTTAACACATTTGTTTTATTTTAAAGAAACACCAGAAAACCCACCAAATTGGCATGCAGCAGCAAGCAAATGAATGAGCATGCTTTTTTTTTTTTTAAACAAACGTTAAATGAGCAAGGAGAAATATTTCTTGCCCACATGAGGGCTGTTGCTCTGTCACAGGCAAGGTTTATAAGAGCTGTGTTCATTAAGGAATGTGTTGCCAAGATTTTTCTTTGCTTCTGTAGCAGAAGAAAAACAGGCTGTATATAAAATGGCAGACATCAAACTATGTGAATGTCTGTTCAACTATACCAACCTTCATCTTCTGGATATAATACTCTATGTATAGTCAAAGAAGACTCATAAAAGGAAAGGAGACGGAGAGGGAAATCTGTGTGCTTGTAGGCCAATAGCCTTTATTTTCCTATAACTGTGTTTAAATTTGACAACACATATTGTTTGTGTGTTTCACAGAAGATAATCTCTGGCAAACGTTCTCACCTTGGTATGTAACTGTAGTTAAAATTTTGCTAATTCTTGTTTTCAGTTTTCTGGTGAAGATAAAGCTAAACAAAAATTTTAATAGCCTAGAAAAATAATATACGCTAGTTTAGTTGCTTCTTTTCTGAAAGCTTCCATCATCATCAGGTCAGACGATCATGTCAGTTCTTCTCAGAGGAGAGCCTAGCCACACTGATCCAGTTATTCATCACCTACAAGATAGATCAGTGCAGTGTTCTCTACCTGGCAATAAAAGTGAAGGCTGCATGGAAGTGCTGGCAGATGCAACAGCTTGTCTGTTACACAATAAGAAAGCATATTACATGAGCCCTGTGTACACAATCCTGGCTCCCTGTTTAAATTTGGATCCAGCTGAAGGGTCCAGATCCTTATTTTCAAATCCCTTGATGGGTTGAGATCTAGCTCTTCAAAAAAACCTTTCTTTCCCTTCATGACCCACAATGCCAGCTATACTATACAAGGATAATTTGGTTGGCAGAGAGCAAAATGGAAGTCTCTGGTGTTGGGAGTAGGGCATTTCCAGTAACAGATCTGCCTCTATGAAACACGTACTCATGGGAGAGCCTGATGAGTCTCCAAATCTTTAAAACGCAACGCAAGACCTGTTATTTAGCAAAAGCCTTCCCTCACTCTAGTAGACAATAGAACAGAAGAAAGGGCAAGCAAAGTTTCCAACAGAATAAACAACAAAAGACCTCCTGAGTAACATGGACTGGAACTACAGAATTGTTGGAACATGTTTAGCAATATATTTAATCCTGAACTTGGCACCGAAATGCCATTGTGATTGCCACTTTAGAAACGTTCATTGGTTCATACTGTGTCTTTCTGATTAATGTAACATAGGTCCTCTCTGAGCTGTTCTTTATGCGGTGAGATTTTTCGACTGATTATGCAGTACAGTTCACCTGAGCTATGCAATGACCAGAAACAGCACAGCAGTTCTTTCTTAATTACTGTTTGAACTCAATTAAATCAAAGGTCAAGACCTTCCCTTTCATGTGATTTATTGGGTTTTCATCCGGATTGGGTACAGAAATTTGCATTGGCTTGATGTAATATTGCCTTTCTTGTGGGTTTATGGAGTAGTCTTTGGTTAGGCTTAAAACCATCACCTGAGATGTTGACAGACAAATGGGAAGCCAAAGAAGAGATTTTTTGCATCCTCGGCTATTTAGCATAAGGTACAGAAGCAGAGAAAATCAAGAAGGCTATTTTAGAACTAGGGTCACAAAATGTAGTGCTCACCATTTTTGTGTGTTCAAGATGTGTAGGGAAGTTGCTGTCCTTGAAGCCTGCTGGTCAGTGGAGCAGTATTAATTTCTTTCTGGGGGCAAATCACTCATCTAACCTCCCAGCTGGGGATGGGATTGATTCTTTAATCATGTTGGCTTCAGAGAAGGGGGTTATATGAATCACTCTACCCTGAAGCTTCCTCAAGGTATTAGGGCTAAATTAAACAGTCTGGGCCTAATGTGTAAGCTGTAATAGACTTTGAGAGGCTCCCTCAGATAAGAGGAGTTTTAAAAATAATCAGAAAATCAACCCACAGATGGAAAAAAAAAAATGGCTGAAGGGCAGAATCATCCTTAACAGACTGGGACGAATACATTTGCTTTGTATGGGGCAGTACTTTACATTCAGATTCTATTAGGGAGGAAGAAAAGAAATGCATGAACTGCATAGTTCCATTCATGGAACTGCATTAAGAACATGTTTTTTTCTATCCTTTGTATATACATTTCATATTTAATCCAAAAATAACTGACCAAAAAACATTTAAAGTTGAACAATTAAGCTTCTAGGAGTCGGGAAATTCCAAAGTTAAGGTTGCACACATAGGCTTACCCTTCTGCATATGCATACTGATAGTTGATCTTTTACTAATTTCTTAAAAATCCTACCATTGTTGCAACAGGCTTTGCT
Source organism: Natator depressus (assembly GCF_965152275.1). NCBI lineage: Eukaryota > Metazoa > Chordata > Testudines > Cheloniidae > Natator > Natator depressus. The sequence goes on along the minus strand of NC_134249.1, from coordinate 15,093,063 downwards.
ACATATGTGTAGAGTCCTGTGAAGTGCATAAAGTTAAACACATAAGTAAGTGGGTTTTTTGGTGGTTTTTTGCAGGTTTGAGACCTTATGGTCTGATCCAGCTCTCATTGAAGTCAATGGAAAGACGCCCACTGACTTGGATGGGAACTGGAGCTGACCATTAGTGAGCAGTATTTTGTATATTAGGTGCTGAGATACAATGGTGATAGTGTCATGTAAATGCCTAGTTATGTTTGCTGAGAACTGGTGTCTGTGAATGTCATTTATATACAAGAATACAGTGAAAGGAATGGGGCTCCATGGCTTTACCTTGAACTTGCTGTGTGACCAGGCGTGAGTCTCTTAAGCTCTTTTGTGTCTAAGTTGCCTGTTAGTTAAAGGGAGATAACAGTACTTCTCCACCTTTATGGAGCAGCTTGAGATCCTCTGCATAACAAAAACATAGCACTTTGCTACAAAAGTTGCAATGTTTATAAATGACTTATTATTAATTGGGTTATGAAGTTGCAATTAAAGGACATGGGCAAGCATGATTATGAGGTATAAAGAGAGACATGGATTTTCTTCCATGAGTGCAATCTCCAGAAACACTTTGTTAACCCAGTCCAATACAACTTATCCTTGGTCCTACAGGCTCTGGAAGATTATGAATACTGGCTCTGTGGCACTACCCTGGATACTTGGTCTGTGCCAGGTCAATTTATCCAGGTAAAATCTCAGCCTGATGTGAAAACTGAAACAAAATCCATTCTCTGGGCGTGGCATTTAGAGCTTCTGAAAATAAGCTGTTTACTTTCCCATGTCCTTTATGAGAGCAGCAACAGTGTCAAGTGAGACTTTGGACCAGACTTAGAGGTTTCTAAAAACTTTAAATCAAAATGCTGCTGTTGGGGGTGGGGGGAAGTTTCACTATGACTGCTAGAGAGCACTAGGGAAATTCCTTCCCTCCTCCTCATTGTTGTGGGAGAGGAGGCTGGACATTTAGGTCTGGGTAGGTGAAATTCACTTTTCTCTCTTCCCCGTTCATGTGTGTACACACCCATGTATTTATTTTCTTCCCCTGTTCAGTTTGATTCATTGGTCCATTTCTTTTCTTTCCCTTGCCAGCAAAGAAGAGTAACTGGTAAATTCAAACCAATGTACCCTTTCAAATTACTCATGGTTGATCCGGTTATTCATCTGGGGAATAGTCCACCTCATATTAAAACACTGAGGGATTTGTTGGGTATCCTATGAAGCCTTGCCCAAGTTCCCTAAGTGCAAAAAGTGGTGATCAGTAATTCCACACCTAGTAATATGATGATGGAAGAGGATTTACTTCCCCTTCATAATAGGGAAGAACTTCCGAAGGTAGAGGGCTCTTTAACCTAGCAGACAATGGCATAAACAATGGATGGAAGTGGAAATTAGGAAAATTCAAACTGGAAATAAGGGCCACATCTTTAGCAGTGAGGATAATCAACTGTTGGGACAGATTACCAGGGGTCACATGGAATATTTAAATCAAGATTGGATGATCTTCTAAAAGAGATGCTCTAGTTTCACTGCAAGTCGTTGGGATCACTGGCCTGTGTGATAGAAGGTGTCAGACTGAATGGCTGTAATGGTTAAAATCTGTGCATCTATTTAAAAAAATAAGGCTGCAAAATCCATGGAGGTCACTGAGTTTCTCTTTGCCAGTAGCCTTTGAGGATTATTTCACCTGAATCTACTCTTTGATTTTTTTGTAAGACTGTTGCTGGTTATCTGCCTACAACAGTGAAACAATTGTTTTGCATATGACAGGCTTCGTGTACTTCTTTATATGTTGCTGAGATCTGGTTCTGCATAATCATTTCTGAGAAACTTAGTCACTTTCGTATTTCACGTCTATATTTTTTTTTTTTTTAGAGGCAAAAATCTCACTTCATCTAAGAATTACCCATTTAGTGTAAGACTGGTGTGGCTGTCCTTGAGCAACATGCAAGAAATAGATGATTCGTCATTTACTTCCAGTTTTGGGCAGTTAATGTTGATTGACTCCACATTCTGGGATTTACATTACCAGTAATAATAATACAACAAAGAATGCTTTTGTGATAATCCTCTTCTGGAAAGACAATCTTAAGCACTCTGTTAGGCAAATGTATGCAAACAAGCTAATTTTTTTTAAGACTGCCATTTCTTAAAGTAATGCTTGAGATTTTAGAGCATTTGGTCTAAATATTCATAAAACGTGATTTTCTGCTGTGTAAATTAAGAGAAGTACAAAGTAAAGAGAATTAAAAATGTTGAAGAAAAGCTACTTTGGATACTCCATATATTTGCAGTTTATGTTTTTAGGTGCAGTGAAAGAATCTTAGTAGGCATTTATTTTTGCTAAATTGTAACCTTTTTTGATGTTTTCTTTAATATGGAAAAAGGATAAATTGATAACAGTTAAGTTTAGCTTGCCATATCTATCACATGCAGTAGAATAACATATATATTTGTGATAAATACCAAATAGCATTAACTTGTTCAGGATTTGTGGTTTTAATTAGGTTGTAAAACCTTACTTTGTTTCGATTCTTTATATGACTTTATTGTTTCTGTTAATTTTGGAGATAACTTGTCATTCTGCCCTTGTTTCCTGTGCCACTGTTTTAGCCAAAGCATATTCATAATTGTAAAAGGTCGGGTGGTGAGGCTTGGGCTGACTCAGGCTTCAGTCACCCCTCCTGGGGTCATGTAGTAATTTTTGTCGTCAGAAGAGGGTTGTGGTGTAATGAAGTTTGAGAACCACTGCAGTACATATTTTCATTATTGCCTTCCTGCAGAACCATCATTAAAATCATTGGATGACTTGGGAGGGGAGGGGAGATGTGGGAAGGTGATGAAGGTGTTCAGTCCTCCACTTCAGAGAGGTGAAACTCTGCTTCTGATGGGTTCCTGGCAGAAGTTCTGCTTCTGTAGTAGGACCAGTTGCTGGCTTTGTGCTCTCTCATCTTCATTTCATTCCTCCTGCCACCCCAGTTTCTGTTTCTAGGAGACCAGTGCAGGAAGGAAATGTTCTTTCTTGCATATTGGGGAAATGTCCTGTTTCTCTACCTTGACTGTTGGTTTATGCTACTGAAAAGGTTAATTCATAAAGCCAGTATTTTTCAGAAGTTGCAAGGTAGGTTTCATGAAGTCAGCAAAGTTCTGCATGAGGAGGACTTGCAGGATTGGGCCCCTCTCAGCAAATGACCTCTTAAAGTGGAAAGCTTCATAAAGATGAACTGAGTAATCCAAGAAACAATTTATTTTCACTTTAAGGTCTCTCTATGCTTTCAGAGCAGTGTAAAGGTCCTTGTTATGTGTACACCAGGACTTTTGTCAGTATAACTTATGTTGCCCAGGGGTTGTCAAAAAACCACCCCTCTGAGCAACATAAGTTAAACCAAGAGAAGGGCCTGTGCGGACACTGCTATGTCTGCGGGAGACGCTCTCCAACCGACATACCTACTGCTGCTCATTGGAGGTAGTTTAATTATGTCAACAGCTCTTCCATCCCTGTGAGCAAGAAGTCTCCCCTCTCCTCACAAGTCGTCCAGTGACCTTGATGATGTTTCTGCAGGAATGTAATGATGAAAATAATTCTTTCAAGCTCCACTAAAACTTTTAGAAGCCATTCATGTGATACTGACTCAGTAACTCTATTTGCTTCTTTGTATTTGAATCCACACTTCAACAACACAGTGACTTCATTGGTAAAATACTTTGTGAAAAGTGGGACAGTGTGATGTGACGGAAAATTGGAAGAAGCTTTAACACACACTGTCTGTATATTGGTGATATAAAATGATGTAACAATAGCAGGTTAAATCATTGTGTCCTCCTAGATTTCATTAGCACTAAACAGAGGAAAAACATCAATGTTCCGTTAAACTAAGGTATTATTATTGACATTAATAAAATTGAAGTTCTAATCAAGCTTATTGAATGATTTTCAGTGAAAGTAGTGAACTGTTATGGATATTCTGTATTATTTATGTCGAGCAGAATTGTTTTGCGGCATCCATTACTACTGCTGGAAAATAATGCTGAAAGTACCTTATGGCTCTCTTGTCACAGTAAGATGGTTGACTTTGACCTTAATCTGCAGTTACTTTTTTTTTTTTAATACAGATTTCACATATCCTGATTTTGTAGTTGAAAGAAACTTTACTACACTCCATCACAGGGACTATGTTTAGAAAGCACTTAGCACATGTTGGGCATTACGACAACGTAAATAATTTTTTTCACCTTACGTGTAAGATGCACTTTCAAAAGGGGGAAATAAACCCCTAACCTTTTCTCCCTTAATGAGAAGTGAGCCTAAGCCTGATCTTTGCAATCCATATTCACACTGAGTAGACTCTTACTCTAAAAGTAGTCTCATTAATTCCAAGGTGCTACTTGTTGTGAAGTATTATTGATGTGAGTAAAGGTGATGGAATCCAGCTAATAATAATAATAATAGAAAACCCACTGGTACTGTAGTAGTATTCTTAAACCTTTTTTTATTCTTTTGTTCTTCAGAAGCACTAAGGAACCAAAGAGTGCATTTGAATAGATCCATGAATCAAACACTTAACAATATGCTGGCACTTGTGACCCAGAATAAAATTATAAACACTCACAGGGATGCTGGCTTCTAGCACGGGACAACTCTGCTGTTAGATACACAGTATCATGGTCCGTTTGATGTAGGAGTATTGTAGCAAAAAGAGCTAAACCAATATGGTTCTACAGGCAGTGTTGCTCTAAAGAGGCATATGGGCTGCATTAGGCAAATGTCAGCAATAAATAAATGGGTTTTTTTAATTGCTCAAAAGCTGTATGTTTTATAATTTTTAAGGGACATGTGATATAGCCTTTCAGGCTCTATGCCGTGTAGATATGTGCAACAGCAGTGACTGGTACAAGAGAATGGAAATAAAGTTGGGAATGAAAGGTATCAGGATTTTCTTTGTATGGGAGGAGAATATTACAAATTGCGGTCTCTGTTTATTCTCTTCATTACGTGAAAGCTAAGATATTGCCTGCATTTTTTGTCTCTAGTGCTGTATTTAGTAAGGTTCACTGTAACTTCCAAAGTCAAATATCTTTAATACAAAAATAAAAAACATTCCCTTTTTGATGCATTTATTCTAAAGCTAAGTGCTCCAACCCATCCTAAATCCAAGCAAAAAAGTGGTAAATCCAGCTACAGTTCAAAGGCTTTTGAGCAATCTCTCAATGCAATTTACAAGATACCAGTTCCTTTAGTATCTAGGTGCCTACTGCTTTCTGCTAGTTTTAACAAGAGCATTGCTGAAATAGGAATTTTTATTCTGGGGTTAAAGTGGGGAAAGATCCAATTTTTTGGCCTTTGGCAAATTTGGAGTAAGCTATAGTATTCCATAACCTTTAGGAGATAAACTTCTCAACTTGGGTGAAATTTACCCCTGTTGGAGGGCTCGCAAATGGACTGTGCACCACTAAAGTGCCACCTATTATAACTATTACTGGTTTTATTATTTTATTATTATTATACTGGTAGTGCCTAGAGACCCCAGCCCCATTCTGTTAGGCACAATGCAAACATAATAAAAATGACTGTCCCTACCCCCAAAGAGCTTAAAATAGAACTAAAAGACAAGAGACAACAGGTAGATGCAATACATGTATGGGGGAAACAGACTTACTGAATGAGATGAAATTGGCACAGTCTTCATACTTTTCACCTCTATTCCATGACCGCTCCAGCACTGGAAAAACAGGGTGCTGTTGTGGATACTGTTCTCATGAACATCCTGACCTGACTATTCAAACAGTCTCAAACTGATGAATAGTGGCTCTGATAAGGCAAAGTATCAGTTAGTAAAATTGATCCCACCAAAAGGACATCCATTTTACTGTAATTTTAAAATTTAAAATCAATATACTGTGATAGGCTATTTTGGGACTGAAACAGGATCTCTTTGCTTAATGCTGTTAAAATCCATATTCTTGACAAGCTGCCTTCAAATAATTATTTACCCTATGTACAAATTAATTCCCCATGAAGTAAATTGCCATGAAATACTAAGCATATAACAGCATCAATATTTAATAGCATCTGCTAAAACTCTCCAGGGCTAGACTTCCAAACTAGCGTGTGGGTGATGTGCTTGCAACTCTGATAAAGAGATATTAGGATTTGTAGATGCACCTTCCATGCAAGGATTTGATTACTTACTCCTTAAAGGCTCAGTCATGAGCTGACCTACTTTCTTATGCAGAAGAATAAAGGGGTATAAGGAGTTGCTTTCTGTGATATTTTCATTGTGGGTTGCCATATGGGGGTAGAACATACACCTTAGGGCTGCTACTCCCATCTCCTGTTCAGGTGAGCCAGAGTTGGGAAAAGTCTTGGCTCCAGTCCTCAGCACACTCGCCCTCATAGCTGGGAAGGGGAGGGGAGGGTGGAGGGAAGGTAATCTGGAAAAGGGCTAGTAAATCTTACTTTTTCTGTGGAGCGAGATGGAAGTATGGACTGATTGAGGCTATGAATCACACTTTACACCACTGCCCCTAACCCATGGTATGTTGCAGTGTGCTAATCTAGTCCTAAAATGTTTGCATTATCCTCTTTACTAAACAAACTAATTTGCTCTTAATATTTAACCATCACTGTAATTATGCTTATCAACTGGTTACTCTGAATAGCAGTCTGCTGGAAAGTGGATTGTAAAGAATTTGAATCTAGTTTACAGGCACTGTTTATGCTAAACAGACATTTAGAGTATTCATTTGCCCTTTTGAATTTGTTACTTTCTGGAAGTGAAGCAAACGTCTGTTAGATTTCCTCCCACAACACGAGCTGGAAAAGAGCAACTATATGCTTTGCCATTGTTTTTGGTACTTCGCATTTTTTTCTATTGCGCCAATGGAAGAACACAAGGCAACGCACTGAGGATCAGGTTTCTTTCTTGTGTATGAAATGCATGTTTTGTGTTGTGAAAGGCTTATGATTAGATCTTATTGAACATTAGAAAAGTAGATACAAGGGATGCATAGCTGTCTGGTTCTGTTCATGAAGCTGCATTAAGAACAGAATTTCCTGCATCACATATGTATTACGCACATCATTAGGCACATTGGGGATGCTGTGATTTAGACTAGTTTCTGCTAAACAGTCCTAGCAAAACAACAAATAACATTAAAATACGTTGGATAACTACATGGGGAAATAACATGATATGCTATAACTACTGATTAAAAACTTCAGTCCACACCTTCATCAGATTTATTATGAAGCTCTGTAACAATGAACCCTAGTTATTATCAGTCTTCTAACTAATAACATCTCTTTTATGTGGTTGTCTTCTATATTTGTTCTTTTAAAAGGAAAATTTTTGTGCCAGCGATCCATCCAAAGTACAGCAAGCTGCTCTATGCTTGAGAAACTATGGCATCGTCTCAGAATAGTTCTTTGGTGCCTGAGATCTTTGTCAGACTGTTAACACATTCAGAACACAGTACAAGCAGCTTAAGGTCTGAATAAGATTGTTCACCAAATGAATTGGTGTAGCATATTAATTTGCTAGCATTTCTTAGTGTCTTAAATGTTACCAAAGTCTGTAGTATTGTTAAATACCAGCAATGTTTTTCACTTTAAACTCTTTTAAAGAGAGTTTTAAATTCTTGTCAGTCAAAGCCTATTGGCCAGCTTTATAAAACATTTCCAGACCTATGGATGAAAAGTGCTAGATAGTCACTGCACAGTGAAGTCAATGAGAGTTTTTCCTACTGGGAAGTTTAAAGGGCTTTGGACTGGGCCCTCAGTGTGCTCTTTGTATTGTTATAATTATTTTATTATGTATCTAATGTGGTGTTTCTGATACTCATTTATTCTTGGTATCTAAGCACCAACATATGCAATTATGTAGTCTTTTTGTAAAATGCCTGTACCATATCCAATCCCAGCAGACAGTCTGAGGAAGTCATATAGGTTGAGTATATAGTTCCCTTTTCAGCCAGGTAGGTTAACACAGCATAAGTGTAGTTCAGGCTGAATACCACAGGGTTTTAATGGGACCTGATACAGTCAACCTACCATTTCAAAGTGTATCTTCCGTTGCTCCAGCAGGGACACCTGATGTTCATAAACTGGTATTTGGATACTTGAGCAGGTCTGGTATTAAACTAGAGCAACTTTCCTTTTAATCTCTGCATTGAACCATAGCAAAAACTGAAATCAATATTTCTCTTCCATTGGGCAATACTAAAAAATACCCAGGCATGAACAGATTTAAAACAAACAAACTTGTGTTCAAGGTAAGATTCAAGGAGATGTTTGTGATATTAATTTTTGTACAAATTTTGTACAAATTTGTATTTTTGTACAAATATTCTGAAGGCATAAAATGTTCTCCTTATTATTATTATTATTTATTATTACTGTATATGTTACAATGCAAAATGTTCACATGCCTTCTTTAAATCCTCCCAGATTCAAAGATTTGTTGCAAAGCAAAACCAGCAATGGCAGGCAAACTGAATAATCCTTCTTGTGCAGCTAAACTTGCTTATCCAGAGCGCTAGTATAAAGTGGCTGGGGGTAGGATCCAATAAATTGGTTAGTCTCTAAGGTGCCACAAGTACTCCTTTTCTTCTTACCTCGTACAGTCTTTCTCAATGTATTATCTGCTCAATATGATTAGATGTTGTGTATCTGTAATACTGAGATTCCCAAATCTTGCGATATTGGTCAAAAGACAGTTTTCACGGTTGATTTGCTCCCATAAAATACCTTGATTATTTACTCTTAAGAGGCTAGAAGTATTACAAGTGTAAAGGGTTTGCTGAATCAGCTGAAGCCCAACAGTATCTTTCTTGCCTTTGTTTTCTAAATGGAATTATTTTTTGTTTTAACTCATGGTTAACACACTGGTCTTGAACTTTGTTGATCTGGGGTCAATTCCTGGCTCTGCCACAGGTCACCTGGATGACCTTGAGCAAGTCACTTAACCTCTTTGTGCCTCACTTCCACACTGTTTGTCTGTCTTGTCTATTGAAATTGTGAATACAATTTGCTGGATACACATGATGATGATGATCTATGTGTTTTAGTTCAGTTCCTCTCATTGGTCAAATGAGTGAATGCTCTGTGCCTTTAGATTACTTAACAGCTGTGTTTCAGGGTAGCAGCCATGTTAGTCTGTATCCACAAAAAGAAAAGGAGTACTTGTGGCACCTTAGAGGCTAACAAATCTATTTGAGCATAAGCTTTCGTGAGCTACAGCTCAGAAGTGAGCTGTAGCTCACGAAAGCTTATGCTCAAATAAATTTGTTAGCCTCTAAGGTGCCACAAGTACTCCTTTTCTTTTAACAGCTGTGGACAATCATACTGTAAAAGTCTATTTCCTGTATCATTTGCATGGATACCATGTGTGGGGTACAGGAAACAATTGTTTCTTGTCCTCACATTGTGGAAGCTGATAGCAAGTGACCTCTCCTTATTCCTGCTTGCATGACTATTGCTGTTCAATTAAGCATTATGGGTTTAGATCTAAATGTTTCTCTTCAGCTGCTCATAATTTCTTATATCTCTAAGAGAATCTCATGTACTACTGAACAAGTAGATAGGATAACTGCTGAGTGACAGTCCTGTAGAGCATTGCAGCCCTGCTATCCTTGTTGGAAACTGCTTCCTCTGCCAACATGAAATATGTGTGTGTGAACCTTTTATTGTACTGTAGTTTGCATCTGAATTGAGGCTTGGTAATTTGCCTCAGATTATATTATTCATAGGCTCTACTGAACAAATGCTTTGTGTGCTTTTGGTGGGTCAGCATTTTGCACAAATATTTTCCCTTTATTTTCCACCTACTTTGATGCATTCATTTATTTTTGCTGGAATCTTGTTCATGAGAGCTGACAGAGGCTTCTGTTGTGGAAAATCTACTGTAGCTTCAGAGAGAGTCTAAACAGAGATTCATTGGTTAAGAAGAATGTTGTTACCTTCTTCACATTTAGATTTTCAGTGCAGGAAACAAAAGAGACGAAGGCCTGAGTTCTGCCTTCATGCAATGGGTGCCCATTGGAACCGATCGGAGTTGCACCATTGTAACTGGGGGCACAGTTTGGCCCAAAGTAAGTTATGTACATGTGGTGCCAGCAAATACTGAGCTTGATCCTGGAGTTCATACTCAAGCCAAAGGCAAGCTGTCGTTCATAGGTTTATAGAAACAGAGTCAAACTTGACATTTGCTTATAAAACAGAGAGATGTGAATTGTGAAAAATCTGTGGACTCCTAGTCTGTTTGGGACAGCTGCTATTTTGTGTATGAGTGCTCGGTGCAGCTGCAAAGTCTGAATGTCATCTTCCCTTTTTGAAGGCTGGGTTTGGGACTGCAAGGAGATGCAGGCTGCAGTCAACACCAGGTTCAGTTTGCTGTTGTGTTAGAGTTATGCAATGTTTAAATAATAATAATACAGAAAGAACAGTTGCACAGGGTCGTCTTAGCTATCATCACCCTACTGCACATTGTGGCCATTCAGAACTTCACAGTGATGACAAGGGTAGGACCCAAAGTCTCTTCCTTTAAATGCACTGGCCCCTGCCACTTGAGTTATAGTGGACTCTCCATTAACTGCTAGTATAGAGTCTATGACATGCAGCTGAACAGTTCTGATTTCATCCAAGAGAGGACAGTTTTACATACACACTAGCTGGAACATGACTATATTTTAATTTTGCTGATAGTTTCAATTTCACTCTGTAACATTTATATTACAGATGATTTAGGATGCTTTGCAAAAGATGAGAAGTATTAAATGATTTTTCATGGTGTAAATATTATATACAAATAAAAATCAGTCAGACTTTATTTATTGTATTAGTGTCAAAAAGCCCCGGATGGATTGATGCCTCATTTGTGGTGCTGTACAAACACAGTGGAAGATACAACATCGAGAAGATAATGAGGTGATAAGTAACAGTCAGCATGGATTTGTCAAGAACAAATTGTGTGGAACCAACCTGATAGCTTTCTTTGACAGGGTAACAAGCCTTGTGGATAGTGGGGAAGCGGTAGATGTGGTATATCTTGACTTTAGTAAGACTTTTGATACTGTCTTGCATGACCTTCTCACAAACAAACTAGGGAAATACAACCTAGATGGAGCTACTATAAGGTGGGTGCATAAGTGGTTGGAAAATAGTTCCCAGAGAGTAATCATCAGTGGTTCACAGTCATGCTGGAAGAGCATAACGAGTGGGGTCTCGCAGGGATTGGTTCTGGGTCAGTATCTTCATCAATGATTTAGATAATGGCATAGAGCAGGGGTCTCAAACTCAATTTGCCTAAGGGCCAGTGCTAGTCCTTAAATCCTCCCAGCAGGCCAATAACGTCACTGAAGATGGTGTTCAGAAAAGAAAACGTTTATATTGTATTTTTTATTTTGAATTTCTTAGAAATAATAAAGCTGTCATACAACTTTATGCAATTCTTCGTCTGCCAGAGAATTTTTAGTGTTTGCCAGACACCTGGCAACACTTCAGTTCTGTTAGTTTGTTGATGTTTGGCCTCCATGACTGAGCAGTTGAAACCTTCAGGATTGCAGCGAGGAGAGCATCAGATAGTTGTGTTCAGTATTTTGACTTGTTTATGTTCATTGTGGAAAAAAGTGATGCTGCCTCCATGGCTGACTCTGCCCGGCAACTAATGATGATATCTCTGTCCCTCTACCCCAGCCAATGGGAGCTACGGGTGGCAGCGCCTACAGGGGACATTGCTGGCAGCGTCTGCCTGCGTCTCTCCTCCGCGGACCGCAGTGGGGAGGTTCTCGGGCCACAGATGGCCCGTGAGCCGGGAGTTTGAGACACCTGGCATAGAGAGTACACTTATAAAGTTTGCGGACAATACCAAGCTGGGAGGGGTTGCAAGTGCTTTGGAGGATAGGATTAAAGTTCAAAATGATCTGGACAAACTGGAGAAATGGTCTGAAGTAAATAGGATGAAATTCAATAAGGACAAATGCGAAGTACTCCACTTAGGAAGGAACAATCAGTTGCACACATACAAAATGAGAAACAACTGCCTAGGAAGGAGTACTGTGGAAAAGGATCTGGGGGTCATAGTAGATCACAAGCTATATATGAGTCAACAGTTGAGTTGCAACACTGTTGCAAAAAAGGCAAACATCATTCTGGGACGTATTAGCAGGAGTATTGTAAGCAAGACACGAGAAGTAATTCTTCCGCTCTACTCCGCGCTGATTAGGCCTCAACTGGAGTATTGTGTCCAGTTCTGGGCACCACATTTCAGGAAAGATGTGGACAAGCTGGAGAAAGTCCAGAGAAGAGAAACAAAAATTATTAAAGGTCTAGAAAACATGGCCTATGAGGGAAGATTGAAAAAATTGGGTTTTGTTTAGTCTGGAAAAGAGAAAACTGAGAGGGGACATGAAAGCAGTTTTCAAGTACATAAAAGATTGTTACAAGGAGGAAGGAGAAAAATTGTTAACCTCTGAGGATAGGACAAGAAGCAATGGGCTTAAATTGCAGCAAGGGCAGTTTAGGTTGGACATTAGGAAAAACTTCCTAACTGTCAGGGTGGTTAAGCACTGGAATAAATTGCCTAGGGAGGGTGTGGATTCTCCATCATCATTGTCCAACCTGCTCTTAAAAATCCCCAAACACCTGTCAGGGATGGTCTAGATAATACTTAGTCCTGCCCTGAGTGCAGGGGACTGGACTAGATGACCTCTTGAGGTTCCTTCCAGTTCTATGATTCTATAGTCCCTGTTGCAATTAGTTTTTATAATCTTAAAAAAAGACAAGGCAGATAAAAAATGACAGAAATTAAAAAGAAAAGTGTTTGAAGTGATGTTAGGCGCACATGTTGGTTGAAATTTGAAAGCTGTGCAAATAATTTGGCCATACAACTCCCATTGAAATTAATAGGAGCTGTGTGGCAAAATCCTGCAGTTAGCTTTGAAAATATCGATCCTTTTTACTGCTTTGTTTAACCTCTTGCCTATTAAAAAATTTTTTTAGAAGTAGACTAAAATTAGTCTTTTATTTATTTATTTTGTCAATGTTTCTTTGCTCTGAAAAATAAGGCATGTGAACAGATAACACCAAAATATGAAACTCTTGCAGTTTCAAAATTTCATATCAGCATTTGAAAAATCTACTTTAATTGGAAGTTCTTTGTGGAAGAGAGAGTCTTTTTGTTCTGTGTTTGTACAATGCTGAGCACAATGTTGTCCTGGTCCATGACTCGGGCTCCTAAATGCTGTGATAGAACAAATAATTATTATACACCTTTGTGTTTTATCACTTCACTTGAAAATGTGCCTATTCTGGCAGATACTTAAAACATTATGCACATGGATTTACTCTCTCTGTCAAAAAGGACACCATAATCCTACTTGTTGGGGTAGGTGTCTGATCCTTATGTGTATCTTTATTAAAGTGGTTTTGGAAGTATGTCTCTAGTCTAAGGTAAGACACTTGCTCACAGTCAAAACTGGAGCACCAGGTCTAATAACTGGATTATTGTTATACCAATAAAATAAAAACCAGCAGGATCTTATTAAAGGGGAAAAGGCAAAATACCACATTTATTGTGAATACAGAAAGAATCATAGTAAGCAGTTAGTTATAGCTATAACATTCCATTCAATCTCATATTTATTCACACTCACACACTCACACACACAGGTTCTGCAAGGTTGTTATCATAGTTACCAGCCTTGGAGTTGCTCATGCCAAGCCACTGGCCAGGTGGCCTGGACATGAGGAGGGAACAGGGCCTTGTCAGATGCTCATCTGATGCTCCTGGAAGTTGGTTTGCATAATCAAACCCCAAAGTTCTCACTTTCTAGAGTCCATTTTTATAGGAATTTCTTCCTATGCCAGTCTATGGGAATTGCTTCATCATGCTGTTGCTGAATCAATCAGCAGGTGGCACATTCCTGATGGCCCCGTGCTGCCAGATGTTCTCTTGTTCTTTGGTTCTCTCATTCTTGAGGCTGTTGGGTGGATTCCAGTCTGCCCTCTGGGGGTCCTCTGGTTATTTCCACTTGACGCCTTCTTCAGCCGATGGACACTGGATTCTTAGGCTGGCACCTCCCTGATCATTCAGTTGTTATTCACACCAACCATCCATCCACATACATCCTCTATCTCTATTTTAATCACAATTGTTAACAAAGCGAGATGAATAGAATAAAAGGGCGGGGAGTCTCTGGGTGCTGTTTCTATTGTTACAGAATATTGCTTTGAGTCTTTCTCTGTGTGAGTAGTTGTTGTTACAAAGAATTGCTTTGAGAACAGACTCTGTCTTAGAATGTACTAACACAATTAGCAGCTTGCAAGTTTCACACATAGAGGGAGAGAAACAGTACCAAAAACAAGGAGACCTCTTAATTAGTAATACCCTGGGATTTAAACTATGGGGAATCAAACTCATTTGTGATTTTAATACAGAACTTCTTTAATATGATCCAACATAATAACTGGAATATAAAAACCTCAGGCATAGAAAGAATCTTGTTTGGTCCAGAATAATGTGGCCCTTATAAAAGCTAGGCCTGTATTTGGGATGTAGATGGGATTCAAGATACCACCACCTAACCTTAAGAGAATTTTTTGCAGCTCCTTCTCTATAAGGAGGATTGGCTCCTCTTCATATCAGCTAGTAACAGACTTGAATCCACCTGCTCCTGGGGAAAAAAAAGATCAGCTTCAGAAAAGTTTACTTTGGAGTTGGATGTCAGAAAATGGCTGTGGGCATGCATAAAGATAAACTTATCTCTTTGACTGTTCATATATGGTTTAGTGATAAGAAACACTTTCCCCTAAATGCATTTCATGGTTTGAGGGGGAACTCTCAGACTGCTGTGCTCAGCAAAATCATGCTGGCTTTATTTTATTATAATATCTTACATTTATTTAGTGTGTTTCATCCAAAACTACTGCATAAGCATCACCCCAACATACTATACCTGGGATAGAGAGCAGCAGCCAATTCCCAGTGCATTGCACAACAATAGCAGGAGGACAATCTGAGTCCAGGAAACCAGGGCAATCCCTTATTCTTTTTATAAAAATAAAACAGAGTTTCATGGTTTTTTTTATGTCTACGTAGAGTAAACAGGATCTTTGATTTTTAAGGTCTCATTTGAAAGACGTTGCATACCTACACTCGCTATCCTGTAGTGAGCTACCTTGTATCCATAATTTATTTAAGTTAGAAGGCTGAGTCACCTCTGTCAAGATCTGAAATACTGGGGCCAAGTGTTTTGCTTATTAGAAACCCGAGTCTTAGAACACCAGTCTATCCCTTTCCTTTTAAATGGCTCTCTTCAACTCATACTTAAATTTTAACATTTTAGTCACCTATTGTATCCTTAACATTCTTAAAGAAATCTCCTTTCTTTAGAAAGCAGTTTTCACTGATTTTTAGATAAGTTTTCAAATATATACAACAAAAGCCTCCCTGTTTCTTGAAATTTCCTTGGTTTTGAATCATGCTCTTCATGCC
This sequence comes from Natator depressus, assembly GCF_965152275.1. Classification (NCBI taxonomy): domain Eukaryota; kingdom Metazoa; phylum Chordata; order Testudines; family Cheloniidae; genus Natator; species Natator depressus. Next base: position 15,077,557 of record NC_134249.1, on the reverse strand, counting down.
CATTTAAAATTAAACAGCCTATGCCAGCACATTGTTGTCTGACTCAGTTTGGGGGGAGTCTGTTTTCTAGCCCAATTGCAGTGTAGATGGGGGGCCACGACCATTATTAAATTGTGGTAGGGAATCATATGGTTTAGGTAACTGGCAAAGTTATGGTTTATCTCTTTCTATATATACATTTTGTCCCTCTTTAGTTAAACAGGTGCAAACCCCTAAGAGAGGCTTATTTCAGTTTAGTTTAAATCTGTTCATAATCAAAATAAACCAGAATAAACATATTTAAACCAAAGTAAGAGTATCTGCAGCCTTTTGCACCAGTTTAACTAAATTGGTTTAAAACCACACTAAATTAAACTTGTGCATCTCTGTAGACATGCACTTCGTCTTGGTGTAGATGAGGCTTTAATTGTTTGTACTCTCTTACTTAAATTTGATAATTAGGCTGCATCTTGGTTTTGTTATCCTTTCTTGTATTAAGAATCTTGGAGATTCTCTTCCTACTAAGAATAACATAAACAACGGTTTTCATTTTCAGTATACTTTAAAAACACAAACTAACATACCCTCATGGTATTCCTGTGAAGTAACTACTATCTCTATTTTAAAAGATAGGGAAATTTCGGAACAGAGGACAATGGCCTTATTTTCAGAAGTTGCCCCATTGGCATTAACTGTAAATGAGGTTGTGGATTCTCAGAATTTCTGAAAATCAGGCCTCAGGCGACTTAACACAAAGGGAGTCAATAGTAGAGCTGAGATTACAATTCTGGAGTTCCTAAAAACAAAGTTCTGTTCTCAGAGCATCGTTTCATATTTGAAAACTCTAACTTTTGCGTGAATTACCTACTGAGAATGTACAGAACCACTTAGTCTACAGGATTACCAAACCTGAAATAGCAGGTTACCAAGGAAAATGTTTGTGTAATAGCCCAATTTCCCCAAAATGTTACCATCAACAATTACAATTTGAATCACTGCTCTTGGAGAACACTGTGTACCAATTCATGTTGATTTGCCATATTGGTATAAATTGCAGGTTTTATACTTTCTGTAGATTCTTCAAAAAGTGTAAAACATGTCAACATGCTAATTTTCTGCTCCAATGAGATCCTCCACATGAACAGAAGTGTTGGTTTGTTTTTAGTAATTAGTACACATTTGCCCAAAGGGAAACTGTTTCGCAAAGATGTTTTGTGGATCGTTGTGTTTTAACAGCTGGCATATGAAGGGAGAGCCTCATAGAGTGAAGAGAAGAAGTATTTGATAGCAATTCCAAAGATATGGCCATGCACCATATGATTTTATTGGGAATTAGTGCTAACCTAACTTTAGTTCAAAGCGTTAAAGGATAAGAGTGCCTATGAATTAAATTGTGGGGGTGGGAGTGAAGTAGTGAGAAGTTACAAGAACGCTCTCATGTTAAAAATCTTCTCAGAACAACAACATATATTTAACCAATGTTACTAAACACCAGGCTGCAACTCTTAAGAGGTGCAGCTCAGAATCTCCTCCAACACCAGCAGCAGAATGAAATATACCAGAATCTGGTCAGTTTCACTGGTCTTGTCTATAGTGTTTAGAACAAGCAGGAGTGAATCCCAATAGGCCCTTGTAATTTTCATTCTTTTGCTCTGGATACTGTCAGCAGTGTACTTGGACTTTCAAAAGCTTTTGATAGTCCCTCACCAGAGGCTTTAAAGCAAAGTAGGCAGTCATGGGATAAGAGGGAAGGTCCTCTCATGGATCAGTACCTGGAGATAGGAAACAAAGGGGAGGAATAAGTGGTCAGTTTTCACTGGAGAGGTAAATAGTGGTCTGACAAGACAAGACAAGAACCCAAAGGTCTGTACTGGGACCTATGCTGTTCAACATTCACATGATCTGGAAAAATGGTTAAACAGTATGGTAGCACATTTTTCAGATGATACAAAATCACTCAGGATAGTTAAGTCCAAGGTAGACTGCAAAGTGTTACAAAGGGATTTCACAAAAACTGAGTGACTGGGCAAGAAAATGGTAGATGAAATCAGTGTTGATAAATACAAAGTAATGCATATGGAAATCATCATCCCAACTATAGATACAAAACGTTGAGGTCTAAACTAGTTGTTACCAGTCAAGTAAGAGATCTTTGAGGCATGGTGAATAGTTGTCTGAAAAACATGTGCTCAGTGTGCAGCAGCAGTCAAAAAAGCTAACAAAGTTAGGAACCATTCCGCAACAGATAGATAATAAAACAGAAAATATCATAATGCCACTGTATAAATCCATGATACGCCCACACTTTGAATGCTATGTGCAGTTCTGGTTGCCCTACATTAAAAAAAAGATACATTAGAACTGGAAAAAGTACAGAGAAGGGCAACAAAAATGTTTTTAGCAGTATGGAACAGCTTCCATATGAGGAGAGATTTCCGAGCTGAACCGTTTCAGTCTTTTTAAAGAGATGACTGAGGAGGGATGTGATAGAGGTCTGTAAGATCAAGAATGGTGTGAAAAAAGTGAATAAGGAAGTTTTATATAATCCTTCACATAACACAAGAACCAGAGGTCACTCAATGAAATTAATAGGTAGCAGGTTTAAAACAAACATAAGGAAGTACTTCTTTGCACAATGCACAGTCCACCTGTGGAACTCATTATCAGGGGGATATTGTGAAAGCCCAAAGTATAACTGGGTTCAAAAAAGAATTAGGTAAGTTCATAGAATCACAGAAATTTAGGACTAGGAGGGACCTCGATAGGTCATTTGGTCCAGTCCCCTGCATTGAGGCAGGACTAAGTATTATCTAGACCGTCCTTGACAGATGTCTTTCTAACCTGTTCTTAAAAACCTCCAATGACAGAGACTACACAAGCTCCTTAGGTAATTTGTTCTAGTGCTTACCCTCAGAATCAGGAAGTTTTTCCTAATGTCTAACCAAAATCTCCCTTGCTGCAGTTTGAGCCCATTACTTTTTGTCCTGTCCTCAGTGGTTAAGGAGAACAATTTATCACGTTCCTCTTTATAACTACCTTTTTGTGAACTTGAAGACTGTTTCTTCTCTTCTCCAGACTAAACAAACCCATTTTTTTCAGTCTTTCCTTGTAGGTCATGTTTTCTAGACCTTTAATCATTTTTTGTTGCTCTCCTCTGGACTTTCTCCAATTCTTCTGCGTCTTTCCCAAAGTGTGGTGCCCGGAACTAGACATAGTACTCCACTTAAGGCCTTATCAGTGCTGACTAGAATGGAAGAATTACTTCCTGTGTCCTGCTAACACATCCCAGAATGATGTGATGGAGGATAGGTCCGTCAGTGGCTATTAGCCAAGATGGTCAGAGATGCAACCCCATGCTCTGGGTGTCCCTAAACCTCTGACTGATAGAATCTAGAACTGGATGACAAGGGATGGATCACTGGATAATTGTTCTGTTTGCTCCCTCTGAAGCATCTTGCACCAGCCACTGTCAGAAGACAGGATACTGGGCTTGATGGACCACTGGTCTGACACAATATGACCGCTCTGATGCTCTTATGTTCTTAGAGGCTGAAACGCACTCAGTCCTCTTCCTATTCCCTGAGGATGGGGGGAAGGAAGAGCATAGTGCTGTTTTTTAAACTAGTTAAACAATTCTTATCAACACTAATGAGAGACATGCAAAAATTATACCTCTGTGCCCCACTGGGATTCAGCAATAACAGCCTTTGTTTTGTTTCTGAAACTGAGTGCATCTCTCTGGATACTGTGGTCCAGATTCTGCTTTCCCCAGTGTGCATCAGGAGTAAGTCCACTGGAGTTACACTGGTATCAGTGAGAGAATGAGGTGCTGCATATGTAATAGCATTCCTGGCATATGATTCTTAACTCAACATAAATAACTTAATGTATACAGAAAAAGATTAAATGCAGGTTGAATTTAATAGGTAAGATGGTGTTTTTGTTTGACTTCTGGCATTAATAGAGGTTTCTTTTCTTTTTCCTTTTTTGTTAAAGACCCTTAAAGAGGAAAATATCATATACTGCACTTTGAATTTTAATTTATGTATTATAGCACATTTAAAAACAAAAACCAGACCTATTCTGGGACGACTTGTGTGAATTTTACAAGCAAAATTTTGTGCTTTGAAAGGAATATTTATTTCTGAATAGGCTACTTATGACACATGGTTCTCGTTGTAGTAAAGTCATGCACTGCCCAAAACCTCAGTGCATGTAAACGTATTTGAGGGAAATTAACTGCTGTTCCAGTGTTGTGTTTTATGAAAAATGTCCTTAGGTATTACAAAGGGAGTATATTTACTTAGGGTTATGTTCCCATCTTCATTTGTGGGTGTTCTTCTGAGTAACTCCCATTAGTACTACCTTCTCTTTTAATGTTGGCACTTATTAATAAAAGGGATCTTGCTCAAGCTCAAACTCCCTTTGAACTCAAGTCAGCCCTTGACTTCAACGGGAGTGAGGTCAGGTCCTTAATCCTTTAATACAGGTTTTTTGAGAAACTTTACCAGGTCCAGCAAAAAACGGTTTGCCCTCACATAGCAAAACCACCAACATGCAGAACTCCCTCACCCATGCAGCAATATACATATTGCAGACAGATGCACAATCCCATTTGTAAAAAGGAAAAGGAGGACTTGTGGCACCTTAGAGACTAACCAATTTATTTGAGCATAAGCTTTCGTGAGCTACATGAATGCATCCAATGAAGTGAGCTGTAGCTCACGAAAGCTTATGCTCAAATAAATTGGTTAGTCTTTAAGGTGCCACAAGTACTCCTTTTCTTTTTGCGAATACAGACTAACACGGCTGCTACTCTGAATCCCATTTGTGCACCCTGGATGCACTCTCCCCTACATGCTTCACACCAAACTCTCTCCTCCTCTCTCTGAAACACAGGCTTCACACCAGTCACGCTCTCACACACAGCAGACAACCACACAGCCTTGCTATTTATTATCTACTTAGTACCCCCCGGGCACAGTCACGATTCCTTTCACACACTGTTCACCCTCAGCTTGTCAGTTCTCTCTTCTGCCTCAACAGCAGTTTCATACCCTAGCATCCCACAGGGGGCAGGTGCCACACCTCTCTTCCTGGCTGCTCCGTTTGCATTGCTATTTCAATCCGTTCTATCACCTCTTCAGCATAAGCGAAAGGACAAATGAAATTAAGCTGAATGGAAGGAGACTGGGCTTGGAGATAGGGTGGCACAGCAGGCGTGCTCTGGGCCTGGTCTCATTTGAGCTGGGGTGAGGAAGAGAATGATATTGACTGGCCCCAGGAGAGGTGGAGTTTCATTCTCCATGGGCCCTAAGGTAAGGGAAGCCCAAAGAGCAAAGATTCAGCAGGGGGCACTGTAGTTGCTTCTCCATTCACTCACCTGCTGAAATAGAGTTGAGTTCATCCAAGAACATACAATGTGCTTAGCACTTAATCTTTTTCTACCCTTAATTTCTGGGACATTAGGGAGATTTTGTTCTTTATGCTGAGATTTTCCAGTAATGCAGCAAAGAATCTTTTTTTTTTTTTTTTCCTGCCCAAGATTAATTCCTCAAGCATATCTGGAAGGACCCAGAAATAGTTAAACAGCGGTTAACCCGCACAGAACAGAACCTCAGAGGAGGATGATAAAGAGTGGGGAAAAGTAGTATAGTAGATTTGTTCCTGGGTGGGTTTTTTATTTATTGTCTAACTCTAGGTGAAATATTTTGCATGTTCAAGGTGAAATATCAGGGAGGATATATAGGTACCTGAATGGTAAAATAGACTGACATGTGTGACTGAATGGAAAAGCTACAAGTAAAATACATATGATCACAAACAACCCTCACAGTGAGCAGTAGATATACTCATCTTTCCCCCACTCCTCCTGCCCCTTTGAAATGTCCTTTAAAGCAAGAACAATGTTTGAAAGGAAAAGATAGGCATTTCTTCCATGGTGCTATTACTTGACCCTTATCTGTGCTTCATGAAGCAAAAGGTACAGAATCTCCTTTAATCCCATTTCATTCTTAACAATATATAAAGATGGATGTTTTGCTGGGTTCAATGGACTAACTTAATTAACTGACAGATTTTTATGTGGAAAGTCTTATTTCATTTAGTGACAACTGAGTCAGACAGAAGCTGACATGCTTCTGTAGTTTCTGCTCACCACTACTTTCTGAATGGTTCTTGCAATATTATCGTACGTTTGGTGTATTATTTATTTGCTTGAAACCTGTTACATTTGGACATAGCTTTAATATAGGTCCTTGAGCATTTGTATTTTGTTGTATTTTGTTTGCACTATGTTGCCATGTGGGACTTTAGGCTTTCGTTGTTTTGTTAATTCTTTTTTTAATATGCTATTGTTAAAACACATAATTAAAAAAATTCTAACAACACTGTAATGTTGTTTTGTGATCTTCTTTCATTCTTTTTTTTTTCCCCCCTGAGGAATGAGGAAGGATGGCGATGGGATAAAAAAGTCTCAGAGTCAAAGATGAAAATTAATGCTTAATACTCTTACAGTAACAATTCTTTGAGTTTTGCTGGGGTTGGAAACCAAGACTTTTTTGGGATCTGGAGTGGAACCTCAATGAATCAAAAGTAGAGAATTAGAAATTTTCGCAAGTGTTTTTAACCTTCACTATTCACAGTTCACTATTTACAGTTGCTGAGTTACTAAAAGTGAAACAGAAATACTGAATATTGGTTGGTTAATTTCCTCTTATTAGTACCCAATTTGCAACACAATTCTAAGGCTCTCTCTACACTGACTGTGTTTACACTAGCATTTTCTTAAGTGTCCCATGACTGCACTGCCACCAGTGCAGCTTCACCAGAGGAAGTAAGTGGGACTAATGGTGTATAGACGAACCACTGCTATCTAAACCTGCTTCAAGCAGTTCTGGATAGATGACACAATGGTTCGAATTCCAGCAGATACTGGTATCCTTCCTCCAGAACTTTAATATTTAATTGAAAAGTAAGGGGCCATATTGTCTCCTGGCATAAATTCAATACCTTCAGTGGAGTTAGAACGGAATTTGACTCCAAGTCTCTCGCCCTTACATCTGTGAAGAAATCTACCAAGCGTGAACTGAGTGTGCACTGTGTAGTGCTGTCTACCTGAGTCTTCAGATGCCTGGAAACAATAACTGCCAGAGAAATGTGATCTGCTCCATTCATCCGAGTGGGTAGGGGACTGAAAACCTAATGATGACAAATTAAGGCCCCAATCCTGCATTGGCCCTCCATGGGCACAAACATTAACTCTTTCAGTGCTGATCAAAGCACTGTTGAAGGAAGGGTGATCTCATTATGCTGATCTCCACAGACTGCTGTGAGCATCGTATCCCCTTGGTATCAGGAGTGGATCTTTGAGTATAGCCAGAATTTGGGAGCGTACCACCGTTTGTTTATTTTTCTGAATCAGCCTAATATTAGGTAGATTGACAGTTGATATCTTTGTAGTGTTGTAGTAGCCATGTTGGTCCCAAGATATTGGTGAGACAAGGTGGGTGAGGTAATATTGTTTCTTGGTAAAAGAGACAAGCTTTTGAGCTACATAGAGCTCTTCCGCAGGAATCACACATATTGAAGGAGAACCATTCAAGATAAAGTGGGCCAGTTAACATTTCTGAAGTCATAACACACACACAAAGTGGGTGTGTGTGTGTGTGTGTGTGTGTGTGTGTGTGTTAATGGATTACAGTGTCTTTAATTGTGATTTTTAGTGTGTAGCAAAGTCATGAATTTAAGCTCCCAGGCTCATCTTTTGAAGGCGTTGTGTAGGTTTCCTTTGAGGATTGAGAGGTCAGATATGGAGTGATCATTTTGCAAAAAGTGTTTTTTCTTTTATCAGTTATCTGTGTGAGTTCATTTGAGAGGATGGTGAAATGGATTAAAATACCCATAAACTGTTAGTCCCAAAACCTTGACTGATGTTGAAAATCTTTATTTTCCTTTATTGTGAAAGAAACTCTACAGTGTATGTTTTGTTTTCTTTGCCTCATTGCTTTGCTCAGCACAATGTTTTATGACTTCTTTCCTTATTCATACAGTGCTTTGCTGTGCTAGTGAATCTGATTGTTTAACAGTGGAGCAGTGACTACGGGAATGTCTGTACTGCAATCCAAGGTGTGATTGCAACTCCGGTAGACATAGCATTTTTAAAAATAGCACGATAGATGTGGCAACAGGGGGTCCTCGGTGTGCTTGAACAGCCTGAGCTGAAGCCCGTGCCACCACACCTAAACTGCTATTTTTAGTAATATTTGCCTGTGTCTATCTGGGCTGCAGTCACATCTTGGATTGCAGTATAGGCATTCCCTAGATTGCTATCTTCTGATCTTTTGCAACTGGGAGATAGAATAAAATGAGGAAAAACAAGCACACATAACTTGTTTCCAGGCTGAGCATTGCCAGAGTAAAAAGCTTGCAGCAGAGCTGTGAAAAGTGCATGGATTTGACATGATTTGGGGCTGTGATTAAAAATACTCCAGAAGAATGAATGGAGACAGAAATTGTTAGAAACACACATTGCCATAGGGCTGAGATTTTCAAAGGTGCCCAAGGGATTTAGATGCTCAGTTCCCATTAAAGTTAATGACTAAAGGTCTTCTCTTTCCTCTGTTGAGCTCTTTTCTTATCGTAATAAGGATCTGCATTGGTAGGCACTTCACAGAACAAACACAAATACACAATCCCTGTACAACCTAAGGCACCAGTTGTGCAAGTTTCCACCCACACGGAGCCACATAGGTCATCTTGTAGGTGCAGGCCCTTACGTCATAAGCTCTTTGTGAAAGGAATCAGTGGAACTGGGGAAGTCCCAGGGGCTCCATATGGATGTAAGAGTCCATTTACAGGAATCGGAGCCTAATGTTATGCGTGGTGTGACAAGTAGGGACAATGAGAGGACAGAATGGAATGGGATGAGTGAGGACAAAGGTTGCAGTAGTAGTAATAGGTCGTTACTGAATTTAGGCATGTGCACATCCTGTTCATTCAGTGAAAAGTGTTATCTTTTTCTTTTAAGCTATTTTTTGACTCTCTCTTCTTGTGGGCAGCATGGAAGAAGTGGGTCTGAAGGAGAGATCTGAATGAGGGGAAATTTGTGATCTCAGACCAGAGCACAAAAAGGTGTACAAAAACACATGCAGATGGTGGTTGGAGATGGTGTAATATAGGTATCCTCATCAATGCACTGTCCAGCTGAAAAATGCTTCTCTGTGTACAGCAATTTCTGATTCAGGGGAGAGAAAGTGGATCATGCTATTGAAAAACAAGTTTGTGTTCTTTTCATTGCAAAGAAACAAGTGGGGAGGTGACCTTTTTTCCTAATGGTGGTCCTCTACATTTGTACAGGTAATGTGAAAGACTTTCTTCTTAACACCATTTCTGGCAGGGAGTGGGAAGATTTTCAAAAACGCAAATGAGAATTAGGCATCCAGCTTTCATTGGCTTTCAGTGAGACTTTTTCACTAACTACTCTTTGTGCATTTAAAAATCTCCATCCTTAACATTTCAAAGTGCACAAGGTAGACAGCAGTATAGGTGCTTAAAGTTTACTGTTTTACTGTAATTGTTAATTAACTGCTAGCGTTATCATCTTGATGGCTACTGTTCTGTTTGGAGCAATAGTATTTAAGAGTCTGGAAGAAAGTTAGAAAATGATGACCAAATTTAATTTAAAAAAAAAAAAAGTAAGTGAAATGTATGATAGGAAAGTAGTGGTCTTTCAAAGAACTCCTCCCTCAAAGCTCTCCAGAAGGCCTTTAACTGAGGTCTGCTAGCATGTGGAATGCTCTCCTAAGTAGAGTAATGGAAGCTCTATTACTGGGGATATTTTAAAACAAGACTGAGCGAAGCAGTACAAAACATATAGTAGAGAGCAATGCGGAAATGTCTCGGCGATAGAGAAAGGTACCATCTTGGCTAACTTTTCAGATTCTAAGTAGTGACAACACACTTCACTAATGAAACCTCACATTAGAAATTCTAAATCAGTGGTTTTCAACCTGTTTTCACTTGTGAACCCCTAAAAAAAATTTGAATGGAGGTGCAGATCCCTTTGAAAATCTTAGACATAGCCTGCAGACCCCCAGGGATCTGCGGACCACAGGTTGAAAACCACTAACAAACGTTCATTGGCTGATTGAGGGTAAGACACTGTTGCCAACAGCTTCTGAAATCTGCCCTTTCCAACTTAATTCTTTTAGGGCCATTGCAAACACCACAGCTTTAAGGATTACACATTTTTATAAACTGTAATTTGTGATCAAATAAATTCCCTATGCTAAAAGTTCTTTTCTGCTTCCGCGCCTCATCAGTCTTAAGTGAGAGCCACTTCCTACCCTAAGCTTGTTGAATAGACAGATGGGACAATGAGCATGAATAGGTTTTTAGAGCCCTCTCACTGTACCACTTGTCCTTCAAGACCTCATTCGTCTCTGTTGCTGGCAGCACAATTGGGCCTATCTTCCCTTAACCTTGATATTTTTCTGCCTCCTGAAGGAAAACAAACAAACAAACACACAACTGAAAGTGGCACAGATGCCCATGGTATGAAGGGATTGCGCCCAGGATTATGCCTCTTTATTACAATTGCAGTTGGAACCCCTAATACTTTTGAGTGACATCAAGGGGGCTGCAATTCTTATCTGTAACTAAGGGCTTGTCTACACTGGCAATTTACAGTGCTGCAACTTTCTCGCTCGGGGTGTGAAAAAACACCACCCTGAGCGCAGCAAGTTTCAGTGCTGTAAAGTGCCAGTATAGACAGTGCCCCAGTGCTGGGAGCCGTGCTCTCAGCGCTGGGAGCTACACCTCTCGTGGAGGTGGCTTTTTTTTAGAGTGCTGGGAGAGCTCTCCCAGCGCTGCACTGCAACCATGCTAGCCATGTTAAAGTGCTGCCACGGCAGCACTTTAGCAGTACCAGTGTAGACTAGCCCAAAGGCTGCAGTAAGCAGTCAGAGTTCATCTTGTCTTCATTCTTGTTCGTGGAGCTCAGTTCTTGCAGCTGTTTGTTCCTGTTGGTCACAACGCCAGCCACTGACCATTATCTCCGCTTCCTTTCCATTTATAAAGTTAGTATTTTCTTAACAACTCTAGTCTCTTTTACTTTCAGACACCTGCCTGCACTGCAGCATTTCAGCCCCTCCTTTGTGCTGTACACCATGGAGTTCTCTTTTCCTAAAGTAGACCTGGGCAGACCACTCAAAGTCAAACAGCAGAGCAGACTAACTTACGGGACAACAGACCAGGCTCATTCGGCCTCAAGGAATTATCATCAGGTTTTTCATATTCTGATCTCTTTGGTATTCTAAAAATGGGGTGTTAAACAAATTGATCAGGCTACAAAGAGAGAAAGGAGATCACCTTCCGAAGGTGAACTCGCTGTATGTTTGAGTGCGTTCAGCACGTTTTGCATTTTTCAAAGGTAATATCTCCTTGAAATGTGCCTAGGAGGAGAGGGGTGGATTCCTCCTCTTTGAAAAGGGTACAAGGGGTACGGTTAAATGTTAAGCTTTGCTGTTAATATAATATACCCAATGAGAGTGCTGTGACTTGCATAAAAAGGGATTGGAAAGAGGCTCTCCCTGCTTGAAATTCTCCAAAAAGTTTGAGGGGACTGAATGTAAATATATGGGTGACTGGCTGCCTCTGAGACATACTATTTAGATTTATTTAGTAATGGTCTATCTCATAGAACAGAATGGAGTGTGGTAGCTCGCAGTGCTTTTTGCCAAAAACCTTAAAAGACAAACAATAAGCCAAGATCTGCTCTCTGGTACACCTGCGCAATCCCATTGACTTTGGTAGAGGTTATATGGTTCCAAGTGTGAGCAAAAGGTGTCTCTTTGTGTTGAAATTACACCCCTGCTCTTTCTGACCTGAATTGCCTCTGGGGAATGGAGAGGTCTGTTGTTCTGTCCATGCCATCTCTTTGTATTGTCTCTAGATTTGAAACCTCCCTAAATAAGGGGTTGTCTCAGTGTTTTCCCCAGGAATTGAAATTATGAGAGTGTCGGAATATTCAGGGGGGCTGAGGGCCGATGAGGGTTGAGACCATGAGGGTGAAGATGGGCTGTATGGTTTTACCATAGTAAAAACTGAAGAATGTTTCACAACCATTTTATTAGATTTAATTCGTGTTTTAAAATCATCACAAAAATTAAAGTTGGCTAGTCAAGCCTACTATGAAGCAGTACATCTTCCTCCTTCTTGTTTTCTTGTTGTAATTTTGCACTCTTTGGTGTCTTCTTGTGTGTCTGTTACTTCCAGTCCTTTGTGATATGCCCATGATCAGGCAGAAGGCGACTTCTTTCAGAACACAAAATTCTATTCAGTGAGGAAAAAGAACGCTCAACTGTAACTGTGAGTGGGAGTAGCAAGAGATGAATTCCTAGTTCTCTCATCCCAGGAGACATAGCACAAAGATCTGGTCGAGCCACTAGCAATGATAAAGAAGTTGAAGTTAAATCTTCATTTGTTTGTCTTATGATATTCTACTCTGTGTTCAAAATTTTCTGTTCTGTCCTGGTCACATGGCAGCCCCGTTGCTGGTAGTGCTTCACTCCACTGAACTGTAGGTGTTTTATAAGAGAGGCATCTGTAAAAGCTATGTAGAGTTTGAGTAGAATCCAGAAATCACTATTGTAGATTTGTAAGAATCAAGTCTGTGTACTTTTTCATCTGGCTTTACAAACACTTCTTGTCCTCTTCATTTAAGGAGTCAATATAAGTACCTTCATTAGTCAACTTCTGACCTGAAGTCTTTGCTTCTTCCAGTATATTTTCAGTGGATATCTCTGACTGATCCAAGAGTAGCTTCTATTGCTGGACAAAGATCTACTACTGTTGTAGCAAATGCCTGGATGACATTGTTTTATGACCCAAGTGGTTTCAACAGTAGACTTACAAGAGATAGAATGGCTATAGTCTTCTCTGAACTTAGTAACAAAAGTAGTCCATCAGCCTCACTACTTAGATCTGTCCTATCTTGGTGGATACTTTCCAAAGCCAGTAATAACGGTTGCAGTAATTTTAAGACAACAGCCAAGAATCGCTCTTGAGAAAGCCAGCAGGTTTTCCCAGGTTGGACTAATTTGAACTTCAATTCCAGTGTATCTTCTATTTTTTTCCGAGACGTTAGGTCCTTTTGGACTCTTGCTGGAAAAAAGAGTATAAAAAAGCCATTAAATTTATGGCTTTTTAATGTCTTCTGGAGATTCTGGAGCTTGTACTAGCGCTAGCTGGAGTAGATGGCCTCTGCAGTGTGTATAGGAGAGATTAGGGTTATACTTTTCTCTGAGCAAAGCTTGTACTCCACTATGTCTTCAAGAGAAGTTTGTAGCTCAATCAAATGTACAAGGAGCCATCTGTTTGGGGTTCAATTTACAAGCATTTAACTCTTCTAACATGTCACAGATGCAGCCGATGTGTCTTCTATAACCTGAACATCTAGAATGCATCTGCTGGCCTACCACGGACATCAAGATCACATACGCAATGACTTAATACTTGATACCTATTTGCATTCATCAGCCATGTATGCACATATTTTGAATATGGTGAGAGAGTTCTTCATTTTTTCAACTGCTGAGTCTTTCACGGTTGCACCGCATACTTCTAGAGAGTCAGCTGAATTTTTTCAGAAAGATAGTGAGCATTTGCCAGTCTTGTTTGAAACCAGTGTCCGACTTCAGGATTAACAAATGACAATGCACTTAACGTTGGCCTCCAGTTTGTAGTGTGTGGTATCTTTTGTTTAAATAGAAAGTATGGTGCAACAGCCATGTTGGTTCACGTAAACTGAGTTGTGTTTCCAGCATTCTCAACAGCCTCATTAAGTTCTTCTAAAATTGGCTTTGACAGTGGCTGGCTTATAAGGCTTTCTGCATGTTGATGCAGTCCGGAGGCATGGTGTTTTGCAGCCTTTTCATGTAGGCTGTTAGTATTGGCTTAGCTGATCAGTCTGGCAAACCAAGCTCCTCCACTTTTTACTATATAAATCCATGTTATGCCCACATCTTGAATTCTGCTTGCAGGTCTGGTCACCCCATCTCAAAAAAGATATATTGGAATTGGAAAAGGTACAGAGAAGGGCAACAAAAATTATTAGGGGTATGGAACAGATTCCATAAGAGGAGAGATTAAAAATACTAGTATCAGGGGATAGCCGTGTTAGTCTGTATCCAAAAAAACAACAAGGAGTCTGATGGCACCTTAAAGACTAACAGATTTATTTGGGCATAAGCATAAAAAATAATCTGCCAACAGACTCCTTGTTGTTATTAAAAAGAACATGAATGGGAAAAAGACTGGGACTTTTCAGCTTGGAAAAGAGACAACTAAGAGGGGATATGATAGAGATTTATAAAATCTTGACTGGTGTGGAGAAAATGAATAAGGCAGTGTTATTTGCCCCTTCACTTAACACAAGAACTAGGGGTCACTGAATGAAATTAATAGGCAGCAAGTTTAAAACAAACAAAATGAAGTATTTCTTCACACAATGGACAGTCAACCCGTGGAACTTTTTGCCAGGGATGTTGTGAAGGCCAAAATTGTAACAGGGTTCAAAAAAGAACTACGTAAGTTCATGGAGGTTAGGTCCATCAATGACTATGAGCCAGGATGGGCAGGGATGCAACACCATGCTCTGAGTGTCCCTAGCCTCTGTTCCCCAGAAGCTGGAAGTAGAAGACGGGATGGATCACTCAGTGATTCCATGTTCTGTTCATTCCCTCTAAAGCACCTGGAATAGTCACTGTCGGAAGACAGGATACTGAGATAGATGGACCATTGGTCTGACGCAATATAGCTGTTCTTACATAAAAAAATATAATAAAGTTTAGTACAGAAACTCCCCAAGATAATGACCTCTTGAGATAGCGATGATGTGAGATAATGACCTTGGCAAATAATGCATTTCAAAAATCTTGGCCTAGTAGGAAACATATATTAATATAAGTTTCCCAGTCACAAATCTATTCTGGAGTGAAGTCACTAAAACATAGTTCAATGCTCTGGCCGCCATTGTCTGTCGTGCCACCATTCACTCTACCACTCTGTCCCCAATGGCCCTGCACTGTCATCTTCTGCTGCTACCTGCCACTGTGACCTCTGTGAGTCAGTCTCTTGAGGGTCCACCCAGCTGTCAGTGGGGGAACCTCACTACTAGTGCAGGCTGGGCTGTCTCTTCCACAGAAACTCTGTCTCACAGCTGGTCTAAGCACTTAGACCTGATTATCAGTGATTTCAGCTCTAGTGCTCACTCATGAAGCCTAATCGTCTCTCTCTCTCTAAGCAGGAGAGAGGGGCAGGTCAAATAGTGCCTGTGACTTAGGCAGAGCCCACACCACCAAGCAAAACACGTGTGCCCCACCTTCTCTCTCTCTCTCTCTCTCTCTCTCTCTCTCTTCACTAGGATCTGGCATCCAAACCTCCTGCTTAGGGAGTGCAGTTCAGTTGAGGGTGACCAGTGCTTAATTTGTAATGAAAGAGGTGCCGGGGCTCAAGCAAATTTGTTACTTTCATAGCTGATGTGACAAGCCCAGAGGTCCCAGGGCGATAGGCTGGAGCTCACTGTATATGCTTTTAAAGTGCGTGCTAATGTTTCAATTCAAATTTCCAACCAACGACTAAATTGGCAACACTGCATGTAACTGGGGGGGTGGGAGATTGGGGAAATTTTGGGGGGGCGGTGTCTAGGGAAATCCCTGGGTTGTCTACAGACAAATTTGCACCAATTCAGGTAACTTCCACCTCTCCAACCACAGTGTAAATACTGGTATTTTGGTTTAAGGGTGGCTTATTTTGGTTTGAGTATACCTTATTTCAACTTAGTTAAAATCTGTTCCTAATTAACTTAACTAAACTGAAATAAGCCTCCATGAAAAACCTATTGCTCTAGTTTAACTAAATCAGTTTAAAATTGCACCTGAAGTTAAGCCAGTGCAACTTCGCAATTAGACAAGACCTAAGCATAAGAATAGATAGCTCCTGTATTGTATATTAACAAGCTACTTTATAAAATTCTGTATATTGCCCTTTTTTGACCTGATTCAAATCTCTCTGTCAGGGGGCCCAGCCAAGAATGGAGCAATAAGATTAGCAAGCAGTTTAGCAGCTTCCGTTATGCAAGACTGACTTACTATACGCTAGAGAGATCTGTACTTATGTCAAGAGAATTTATATTTTGATTGACATATGTTACACTGCACCAAATGTAGTCTGCTTAGAAGCAACTTATTAGTGCTCTGCAGTAGACTTTGTGGGAGTGCTGTCTGTTTCCATATTCTACTAATCAAAGGAAGTGGGGTGGTTTTTTTTTTTTTTCCAGTCTGTTTTACTGATGTTAGCTGATGATTTTACAAACCGAAAGTCACACAGTGCCAGACCTTCAGCTGTTGTAAATTAGCATAGCTTCATAGACTTCAGTGGAGCAACATCAGTTCATGCTAGCCGAGGATCTGACCTCAAACCTATTTATGTATATAGCTTTCATAAGACATGAAACTAAGATGTAGGGAATTGCAGACCTTGTAAGCAAGACAAGGTAGATAAATAATGGGTTCGTATTGCACTTCTGGCAAGGTAAATATGCAACAAAGTCATATCTGTAAGATGCATTTTTCAAGTTGTTATATAGACACGAACTGCTAAAATGTTACCTGTCGCAGACTAGTAAGGACTTTACCAGGAAGGTACTAAGGATTTAATTTTTATTTTTTCCCATTTATGCTCTCTTTCCCTACCTATTCCATTTTTGGCAAGCTGGCTCTATCGCACCCTACCTCTCAGCCAGGAACATAATTGAGATGCTCATCCTATCATCACCTGCATTCTGATATACTGGAAGAAATGAGGCCTGTGTTAGGTTTTGTGTTGTAAATCATAATTTTCAGAAGGCTAGATCTCTGAAGCTTAGGCTTGTGTACTGTGTTCGTGTAATGAAATTAAATAGTGACAACGTAATGAGAGCTAGAATTTGAAAAGCTAAGACTTTTTTGCATTAGCTCTTTAGACCCTAGAAAGAACTCGTATTATGATTTGGTAATTAATCTGAATGTACTGTTGTCTAATCTCTTGGCATCTGGGATACTCCAAACTGACGTATGGAATGCTTTTTGGTGCAGAAGACTTATTGAAAACATGAGTCATTTTGGGGGCAGCAATATTTAAAGATGAAAATAGCATCTGTATGTAAATGTTGATTTACAAGAAGGATTACTGTAAATGGAGCTAAACTCATTTTTTTGGCATATCAGTTGTTTGTGTGCTTTCTATTTTATAAGTAAATATAACTAAACATATGGGAAGTCAGCTCTGTTCTGTAGAAAGATGTTCCGTAAGTGCCAACTATTGAAAGGAAAATCTTGAGGAATGGCTCCACAACGCTTCAGATGATACCTCTGATGTGTTATCAACCTGTGAAAAACAGTTGAGGTGTTAATTAAGAGTGCATCTCTGAATTTGTGGGTCTTTTAGCAGTTATCTGTAGTGATAAGATTAATGCAATCCTAAAGGTACAACTCCGTACACTTCTGTTGAAGCATTACTTGATGCTTAGAAACTGTCACATGACAAGCCCAACTTTCGGAAATGAGGATGTTATGTAAAGCAGCACTTGAGAGTTACTGTCTTGGCCTCTCTCGAACTGAATGTGGTTAGGCTGATAAAAACCTGTTCTACAAAAAAAATGCCTGACTGTAATCGTGGAAAATATTAGCAATACTTTCTCTGCAGTGGTGTGTCCTTTTGGGGATTGTTGTTTTTTTAAGTTATCTCCAAACTCAACGAGACTAAACTATCTATTTGTTTCACTGCAGGACCAGTTTGACAATTTAGAAAAACACACACAATGGGGAATTGATGTTCTGGAAAAATACATCAAGTTTGTAAAAGAGAGAACGGAAATTGAAATCAGCTATGCAAAACAACTTAGGTAAGTTGATCATCTTCATTTCAGAAGGACATGAGTAATGTGGGGGTGCAGTTAGCCATGCGATAATAAAGTGTTTTTGAATGGCACGTATTAGCTTCTATGTGCATACAGTAGAACCCCAGCGTTACAAACGCCTTGGGAATAGGTTGTTCGTAACTCTGAACAAAATGTTATGGTTGTTCTTTCAAAAGTTTATAACTGAACGTTGACTTAATACAGCTTTGAAACTTTACTACGCAGAAGAAAAATGCTGCTTTTAACCATCTTAATTTAAATGAAACAGCACAGAAAGTTTCCTAATTTTGTCAAATCTTTTTTTAAACTTTAGTTTTTTACTAGTTTACATTTAACACAGTACTGTACCGTATTTGCTCTTTTTTTTGGTCTCCGCTGCTGCCTGATTGCATATGTCCAGTTCCAAATGATGTGTGTAGTTGACCAGTCCGTTCGTAACACTGAGGTTCTACTGTATCTACTTTACTTTCCTCTTTCCTTAGATCTCCATTTGCTTGGCTTATAAAAATCCTGTTTAGCAGGCAGAATGGGTTGCTTAAACAGTAGAAAATAAAGTTCAAGTTAATTTCACACATTTGGAAACCGTTAGAGCAAATTCCTCCTCAAAGTAAATGTGTTGTGTATGTGACAGAGTAGCCTCTCTAGTTTACTCATGGTTTGTGGACTGAGTGCAAGGCGGTTCATGGAACTTTGTACATGATAGTAAAGAGAGGCTAAGGAAAGGGTGTACGGGGTGAGAGTTCAGCCTTGAGGCTGAATCAAGGCATTGATTTGAATTTAATTGCTTGAAAATCTCCTTAGCAGTCCACGTGAAGTTTAAGCCTAAAAGGGCAGCAAAATTGTGAATGCAGCTTGAATGGTGGAATTTCATGAGAACTTCCAGTTTATTGGTCAAAATCTCATGAGAACAGCCCTCCTAGGTGAATAAGTGGAAGTATCTGAACTGGAACCAGAAAATAAGATCCTACCTGTTTACAATCTGCAGTGAACCTGGAGATTTAGATCCAGACTCTTCCCTGCTCCCCAAAATTCAAAGGGATTCAAGTATGAGGTTCTGGCCTATCTCTAATACTAAGGCGTAATACCCATAAAAAGCTTGGGAGATTTGTGGTGTTTTTGCAAAATACCTGTGCTTGAGAAAAAATGACCTTTCATATCTGTGTGACTTGCCATATACAAGGACCTTTAATTGTATAATGAGCTGGTGTCTGGATAAAGCCCATCATGTACTTACTGACTGCTGAAGAAGAATGTACTGTTTCCCCAAGGACAAACTAATTTAAATCAAAGCAATTTAAATAACCAGTTTTTAATTGTGTTGCATTTATATATTTCAGTTATTTTCCTAAAGAAAGGCTGATTCTCATTAATTGGTAACCCTTAAAATAGGTTGATTTGCAAATAAATGTAATCTTTACACTAAATTTGGTGTTTCTTTTTGCCAACCAGGAGGATACACTATGTCTATACACATTTATTTAAGCAGTTATATAGCTTAACTTACATTTATTTGATTTACATTCTTACTTTTTTTATGTTAGAAAATGGTGAATGATGCATTGCTTATTTTCTAGATGATTAATGTTGTATCTGTGATTTGTGTCAAGCTGCATTTGAATGGAAATTCCAATGAATTAAAAATGCACAAAAGCACCATTTACAATTTTTTTTTATTATATTAAAACTACTTTAAATGTGCTGGATACATAAGAAAAAAATTGATCAAAAATGTTTTGCATTGAAAACTGAAAACTGACATTAAACAAAGGAAGTATTATCTATAGTTAGTGAATTGAACTGGTTGTTTTTAGTAATAATGTCCTTCAACATTTTAGAATTGATGGATCTCATCCTCTCACACTTAGCTTTTCTTCATAGATTGAAAGAGGAAAACAAGCTTCCCTGCTTTTTCAACTCTCAGAAGGTTCCATAACTTTGAATGAACTATTAATTGAACTGAACTAGTTGAATAAATTGAAATGAAGAAAATATTCACTCTGCCCTTGCAGAAGAGGTTACTGCTGTCAAAGGCTGGTTTAACACTTCTGCAAACTCTGGTCCCAGATACTTAGCCAGTGACTTCCACAAGACTTCAGTGGTTTGATTTTCTTTAAAACTTTGCAGCAAATATGTACTGCTTAATGTTTTGTGTTGTTTTTTTTTTTATTTAATTTTAAAATTTTGATATAATAAGTTTAGGCCTTAACATGGGTTGTCATAACTTGAAATTTAGTTTTAAATAGTTTTTTTTTTTTAAATAAACCTGTATTTATATTTAAAACATAGTTTAAATTTTAAATAATGACACTGCTGAGAGTGCCAAATTCAGGAAAGACTGCCAAGAAATAGGGCAGACTCACCCCAAACTAGTGGTTATTCTATCATTAGAGTATACCAAGCCAGTAACAAAAGTGAACTTCTGTATCACCACGCTGGTTAACAAGAAGTCAAAAATGCAGTATCCTTAGGCATTCCATCCCTTGGCTCACTGCAGAGCCGCTGGACTTGATGATGAGTGGTTTCTGAAAACCAGTTTAATCAGATACAGGGTCCTTCCAATCCCAAGGGATCAGTCTCTTAGCCAGGTGAATATATAACTCCGATCTTACCCAATAATCATGCTGATGCCAATCCTTTAGTAACTAAAACTAACGGTTTAATAATATTTAAAAAAAGAAAGAAGAGGAATGGTTAAAGGATCATATAAAACATACAAATGATTTTCATTGTTCTTAGATCAGGATCACAGCAGTAATGGAATAAACTGCTAACTTGCAAAAGTTTGTGGAATCACCCAAACAGATTGGGGGTTATCAGTCCTTTTATCAAAGCTTCCTTGTTAGAAATTCAGTCCAGAGAAATGAAGCAGGAAATGAAGACAAAATGGAGATGTCTCAGGTGCCTTTTTATATCCTCTGCCATGTGCATGTAGGGTTGCCAACTTTCTAATTGCACAAAACCGAACACCCTAACCCTACCCTTTCCCCGAGGCCAGGCCCGGCCCAGCCCCCGCTCACTGCGTTCCCCCTCCCTTGGTGGCTTGCGTTCCCCCACCCTCACTCACTTTCATTGGGCTCAGGCAGGGGGTTGGGGTGCAGGAGGGGGTGAGGGCTCTAACTGGGGATTCAGGCTCCAGGGTGGGGCCAGAAACGAGAAGTTCAGAATGTGGGAGGGGGCTCCAGGCTGGGGAAGGGAGTTGGGGTGCAGGAAAGGGAGAGGGCTCCCGCTCAGGGTACGGGCTCTGGGGTGGGACCAGGGATGAGGGGTTTGGGGTGCAGGCTGGGGCCAAGGGATTCGGAATGTGGGAGGGGGCTGCTGGTCGAGGCAGGGGGTGAGGGCTCTGAGCTGGGGGTGTGGGCTCTGGGGTGGGGCTGGGGCTGGGGTTTGGAGTGCAGGGGGGGGCTCCAGGCTGGGGGTGAAGCCGAGGGGTTGAGGCAGGGGGTTGGGATGCAGAAGGGGGTACGGACTCTGGGTTGGGGCCAGGGATGAGGGGTTTGGGGTGCAGGAAGGGGCTCTGGGTTTGGGGGGGCTCAGTGCTGGGCAGGGGGTTGGGGTGTGGGCTCACCTCGGGAAGCTCCCGGGCAGCGGGCCTAACGCAGGCTCCCTGCCTGTCTTGGCACCGCGCTGCACCCTGGAAGCGGCCAGCAGGTCCAACTCCTAAGTGGAGGGACCAGGAGGCTCCACGCTCTGCACTCACCCGCAGGCATCGCCCCCCAGGTCCCATTGGCCATCTTATTTAATCTTTTTATTACTGACCTTGGCACAAAAAGCGGGAATGTGCTAATAAAGTTTGCGGGTGACACAAAGTTGGGAGGTAGGGCCAATACAGAGAAGGACCGGGATATCATACAGGAAGATCTGGATGATCTTGTAAACTGGAGTAATGGTAAGAGGATGAAATTTAATAGTGAAAAGTGCAAGGACATGCGTTTAGGGATTAATAACAAGAATTTCTGTTATAAACTGGGGACGCATCACTTGGAGTAACAGAGGAGGAGAAGGACCTCGGACTATTGGTTGATCACAGGATAACAATGAGCCACCAATGGGATATGGCCGTGAAAAAAGCTAATGCGGTCTTGGGATGCATCAGGCGAGGTATTTCCAGTAGAGATAAGGAGGTGTTAGTACCGTTATACAAGGCACTGGTGAGACCTCATCTGGAATATTGTGTGCAGGTCTGGTCTCCCATGTTTAAGAAGGATGAATTCAAACTGGAAAAGGTACAGAGAAGGGTTGCTAGGATGATCTGAGGAATGGACAACCTGTCTTATGACAGGAGACTCAAGGCGCTTGGCTTGTTTAGCCTAACCAAAAGAAGGCTGAGAGGAGATGTGATTGCTATCTATAAATATATCAGAGGGATAAATACTGGAGAGGGAGAAGAATTATTTAAGCTCAGTACCAATGTGGCACAAGAACAAATGGATATAAACTGGCCATCAGGAAGTTTAGACTTGAAATTAGATGATGGTTTCTAACCATCAGAGGAGTGAAGTTCTGGAACAGCCTTCCAAGGGAAACAGTGGGGGCAAAAGACATATCTGGCTTCAAGACTAAGCTCGATAAGTTTATGGAGGAGATGTTATGATGGGATAGCCTAATTTTGGCAATTAATTGATCTTTAACTATTCATGGTAAATAGGCCCAATGGCCTGTGATGGGATGTTAGATGGGGTGGGATCTGAGTTACTACAGAGAATTCTTACCTGGGTGTGTGGCTGGTGAGTCTTGCCCACATGCTCAGGGTTTAGCTGATCGCCATATTTGGGGTCGGGAAGGAATTATCCTCCAGGGCAGATTGGAAGACGCCCTGAGGGTTTTTCACCTTCCTCTGCAGCATGGGGCACGGGTCACTTGCTGGAGGATTCTCTGCACCTTGAAGTCTTTAAACCACGATTTGAGGACTTCAATAGCTCAGACATAAGTTAGGGGCTTGTTACAGGAGTTGGTGGGTCCGATTCCTTGGCCTGTGTTGTGCAGGAGGTTAGACTAGACGATCATAATGGTCCCTTCTGACCTTAAAGTCTATGATTCTATGAATAGGAGTGTGGTGCAAGTGCTTGGTGCAGGGGTAGTGCGTGGAGCCCCGTGAACTCCCCGTCTAGGAGCCGGACCTGCTGGCTGCTTCCGGGGTGCAGCGCGGTGCCAGGACAGGTAGGCACTAGCTGGCCTTAGCCCCACAGCACCGCCCACCGGACTTTTAATGGCCCAGCCGCCAGGGTCCATTTTCGACCGGGCGTTCCAGTCGAAAACTGTACACCTGGCAACCCTATATGCATGGAAGTTCACAGCCCCTGTTTGTGGAAAAAGAAAAGGAGTACTTGTAGCACCTTAAAGACTAACAAATTTATTTGAGCATAAGCTTTCATGAGCTACAGCTCACTTCATCGGTTACTGACCCAAGATGGATTCCAGGGTGACATGAGCATATCATATGTCTTTACATGGTTTGCTGACTCACAGGGGGCGGCCATTGGCCCCTC
This sequence comes from Natator depressus, assembly GCF_965152275.1. Lineage (NCBI taxonomy): Eukaryota > Metazoa > Chordata > Testudines > Cheloniidae > Natator > Natator depressus. Next base: position 15,054,133 of record NC_134249.1, on the reverse strand, counting down.
ATTGTCTGTCTGAAGCATTTTCAGGAAGAGCCATCTGGACTGGATGAGTTTCTTCAATGGCCCATTGTGAGAGCTGAGTGTCCTTGATGGGCCATCCACAGGAAGTTGTGTAGCCTTGATGTAGATTCTATCTGGGGTTTCAGAGTAGCAGCCGTGTTAGTCTGTATTTGCAAAAAGAAAAGGAGTACTTGTGGCACCTTAGAGACTAATAAATTTATTTGAGCATAAGCTTTCGTGAGCTACAGCTCACTTCATCGGATGCATTCAGTGGAAAATACAGTAGGGAGATTTATATACATAGAGAACATGAAACAATGGGTGTTACCATACACACTGTAACCAGAGTGATCACTTAAGGTGAGCTATTACCAGCAGGAGAGTGGGGTAGGGGGTGGGGCACCTTTTGTAGTGATAATCAAGGTGGGCCATTTCCAGAAGTTGACAAGAAGGTCTGAGGAACAGTGGGGGGTGGGCGGGTGAGAATAAACATGGGGAAATAGTTTTACTTTGTGTAATGACCCATCCACTCCCAGTCTCTATTCAAGCCTAAGTTAATTGTATCCAGTTTGCAAATTAATTCCAATTCAGCAGTCTCTCGTTGGAGTCTGTTTTTGAAGTTTTTTTGTTGAAGAATTGCAACTTTTAGGTCTGTAATCGAGTGACCAGAGAGATTGAAGTGTTCTTCGACTGGTTTTTGAATGTTATAATTCTTGACGTCTGATTTGTGTCCATTTATTCTTTTACGTAGAGACTGTCCAGTTTGACCAATGTACATGGCAGAGGGGCATTGTTGGCACATGATGGTGTGGTCTGGATGAAAACTGGAGGCATGTCAGTAGGAATAGCGGTCAGTAGGTTTCCAGTATAGGGTGGTGTTTATGTGACCATTGCTTATTAGCACTGTAGTGTCCAGGAAGTGGATCTCTTGTGTGGACTGGTCCAGGCTGAGGTTGATGGTGGGATGGAAATTGTTGAAATCATGGTGGAATTCCTCAAGGGCTTCTTTTCCATGGGTCCAGATGATGAAGATGTCATCAACGTAGCACAAGTAGAGTAGGGGCGTTAGGGGACGAGAGCTGAGGAAGCCTTGTTCTAAGTCAGCCATAAAAATGTTGGCATACTGTGGGGCCATGCGGGTGCCCATAGCAGTGCCGCTGATTTGAACGTATACATTGTCCCCAAATGTGAAATAGTTACAGGTGAGGACAAAATCACAAAATTCAGCCACCAGGTTTGCCGTGACATTATCGGGGATAGTGTTCCTGACGGCTTGTAGTCCATCTTTGTATGGAATATTGGTGTAGAGGGCTTCTACATCCATAGTGGCCAGGATGGTGTTTTCCGGAAGATCACCAATGGATTGTAGTTTCCTCAGGAAATCAGTGGTGTCTCGAAGATAGCTGGGAGTGCTGGTAGCGTGGGGCCTGAGGAGGGAGTCTACATATCCAGACAATCCTGCTGTCAGGGTGCCAATGCCTGAGATGATGGGGTGTCCAGGATTTCCAGGTTTATGGATCTTGGGTAGCAGATAGAATACCCCAGGTCAGGGTTCCAGGGGTGTGTCTGTGCGGATTTGTTCTTGTGCTTTTTCAGGGAGTTTCTTGAGCAAATGCTGTAGTTCCTTTTGCTAACCCTCAGTGGGATCAGAGGGTAATGGCTTGTAGAAAGTGGTGTTGGAGAGCTGCCTAGCAGCCTCTTGTTCATATTCCAACCTATTCATGATGACGACAGCACCTTCTTTGTCAGCCTTTTTGATTATGATGTCAGAGTTGTTTCTGAGGCTGTGGATGGCATTGTGTTCTGCACGGCTGAGGTTATGGGGCAAGTGATGCTGCTTTTCCACAATTTCAGCCCGTGCACATCAGCGGAAGCACTCTATGTAGAAGTCCAGTCTGTTGTTTCAACTTTCAGGAGGAGTCCACCCAGAATTCTTCTTTTTGTAGTCTTGGTAGCAAGGTCTCTGTGGGTTAGTATGTTGTTCAAAGGTGTGTTGGAAATATTCCTTGAGTCAGAGACGTCGAAAATAGGATTCTAGGTCACCACAGAACTGTATCCTGTTCGTGGGGGTGGAGGGGCAGAAGGAGAGGCCCCGAGATAGGACAGATTCTTCTGCTGGGCTGAGAGTATAGTTGGATAGAACCACAATATTGCTGGGTGGGTTAAGGGAACCACTGTTGTGGCCTCTTGTGGCATATAGTAGTTTAGATAGTTTAGTGTCCTTTTTCTTTTGTAGAGAAGCAAAGTGTATGTTGTAAATGGCTTGTCTAGTTTTTGTAAAGTCCAGCCACGAGGCAGTTTGTGTGGAAGGTTGTTTTTTTATGAGAGTATCCAGTTTTGAGAGCTCATTCTCAATCTTTCCCTGTTTGCTGTAGAGGATGTTGATCAGGTGGTTCCACAGTTTCTTTGAGAGCTTGTGGCACAAGCTGTCAGCATAGTCTGTGTGGTGTGTAGATTGTAATGGATTTTTTACCTTCAGTCCTTTTGGTACGATGTCCATCTGTTTGCATTTGGAAAGGAAGATGATGTCTGTCTGTATCTGTATGAGTTTTTTCATGAAGTTGATAGATTTCCACTCCATACGGCTAAATTCAGTGCCTTGCATAATGACAGGTTTCAGAGTAGCAGCCGTGTTAGTCTGTATTCACAAAAAGAAAAGGAGTACTTGTGGCACCTTCGAGACTAACAAATTTATTTGAGCAGGAATACAAATGAACAGCGCAAGGTCTGTGCATTGTTTAAGTCCCACTTAAGGGATGCATAAGTGCTCTGCACAGGGGAAAATTTCACACTCTGTGATTTACTTCTAACTGTTCCTGATTTTAGACCCAAATTCACATCTTGCTCAAACTGATGGTTCTCTAACTTATATGATTACAAGTTATTTATATCATAAATATTGAATCATTAAACCAAGACTTTAGGGAAAAAATGCTAAAATAAACTGATCCAACATCAGTAGTTCTTGCACTGTGTTTTTACCCTTATTTGGGTCTTGACATGTTTAGTGGTTTGATCTGGAGGTTCAAAGGGTATTCCACACACACACATACACAAATCTGATTTTATTTAATAGAGGATGAGCTCAGAAGGGCCAAGGTTCTCAGATACCACAGATACTAGCTTAGTTTCCTGCAAAGATGTATAGATAGCTCTAAGAAAGATAGGTATGAAAGAGCATTTCAAACACCATGAAAATTTGAGAATTAATTGGTACTACCAAGTCAAGGAAAGCTTCGCACCCTACTGCAAAATGAATTTCTATAGAGCAAATACTATAGGGCTTGTCATGCAAAGTACTGAACGCTCTTGGCCCTGATCCAGCACTATGTTGAAGCAGATGCCTAACTTTAAACATGTGAATAATCCCATTGATTTCAGCAGGGTTGGTCACATGCTTAACTTTAGGCACGTTGCCTACAGCATCAGGCTAGTATGCTTCAGTACCTTGAAGGATCAAGCCTTACACGAGAAAACATTTCCCGCTGACTATATTAGAGCTGTGGTTACTGTTCCCAACTTTTAGTTTTTTCTTAGTAAAACAAAACAAACAAAAAAACCAGCTGACACAATATGTGATAAACAATGAAACATGTTTGTTTAATCCAACTGCTAATCCTTGTCATACACCTTCTAATCCTTGCATGTGAAAACGTGCTCTGCTTGGTGCTTTTCATAGTGCTTTAAGGTGATTCTGCACAGTCAGAGGCTCACACAGGGATGACAACTGGACACATCAGGTTTAATTAGGCAACATGGTGTTTGAAAAGCTAGGAGATGGTGCACTTTTTCTTCGGGTGAAAATGTGTTAGTAGAGTATTTAATCTTTTGTGTGCATTTTTCTTATTCCCCCTCATTTGTTGCCCCATGAATGAAGAAATTAAGCCATACTGAGAAACCAGAGAGCAGGCATTCCGCACAGGATCCCAATGGCACTATGTACCTTGGACATGCATAACTGCTTCCCGAATTCCTGCAGCAGTAAAATGCTTTGGTTTAAACTGCCATGTTTAATGTGTAGGCTAACAAGGGAGGAGTTTGCTGTTCTGGAGCATCCTTTATTTGGAAGAGGCATAGGAGGGAATAGAGATGCTAATAATGAGGTGGATTCTGGCTGGCCTCAGTGTGTTTGTGCAAGTGGTGAGGAACATAAGATTCTCCATCTGTCATTTTGCATCCTTGCACAGGGTGTGGCCAGAACCACATGTGGAAGCACAGTCCCTACTCCCTCCTAGTTCTCCATGTATGTTAGGTGGCCAAAAGGGAATGGGAGAGGTGGAATGAGGGCAGGTTCACCACTCCCCTGGCAGGTAGAGCTGGCATGGAGCAGGGAGCAGGCTGCACCTTTTGAAAGTGTGGCGGAGCTACTGTCCCAGTGCATGCACTCTGGGAGTCCTCAGGAGGAATTCTGGCTGGCACAATGAATGCAGCACCTTTAGCCCCAAGGGCAAAGACTTGGCCAATACTACTTGTGTGTTAATGGTTATAAAATGGCGTACAACAACCATATGAAGCTGGAAAATATTATTATGGCCATTTTACAGTTGGGGCAACAGAGGCAGAGAGATGTTAACGGAATTGTCCATGGCCCCATAGCGATGAGCTCCAGTGATAGAGCTTGGATTAGAATATGGAAAGTCCGGGTACTCCAGCATAGGAATTGTCTATGCTCACTTACTAGGTCATGATGCCTCTCTCTTTCTCTCACTCCTTTTCCCATGGGGACACTTGAACATTGCATGTGACACTATTAAATGTCATAATACTAACTAGCACCGTGAAGGATATTCACCCTATGAATCCCCCTCTGCAATTATTCCTGAATTCAGGACAGGCCTTCTTTAGAAAATCTGCCATAGTCAGATCAATAATCTTGTCACCTATATTTGCTGTGGTTGTGTTTTATCATTAAGGTATAGAAGTTGCTGTTAGTCAACTGACCTTGATGTTTCCTGCATTTGTGTCCTTTAGTTAATACACAATGCCATAAATATGTCTACATTATCTTGCTGCCAGTGACAAGGCAAAAGCTAATGTGTCAGTCAGATATGGAACCTTGGAGAGGAAAATTTGGCAAGGAAGTTATGTGGGGGTGTATGGTTTAAAGAAGAGCAGGACACAGTATAGAGCACGAACACCTCCTGAGGTCCTGATGCAGTTTTTACTCTGGCACAACTCCTGTTACCTTCACTGGGAGTCGGGCAATGTCACACATGTGATGCACTAAGTCCCCGAGGGAAAAGAGGACCTGGATTAGCCATCCATCCAAGGAGCAGCCCTTTGAAACCAGCTGTAGAGAGGCAACTGCTGATGTGATCTCTGTCTGAAGGGGGGAGGGCGGGGTGCAAGGAAATAAAGAATGGGAATATGGGAAAAAATGAACGTTTAGCCCAGACCTGCTGTTCTTGCAGACACAGAGCACTCTGGGCCAAACTCTTCTCTCATTTAGTCAATAACCCCAGTGTCTTTACTGGGTTGACAGGATGTACGTGAGAGCAGAATTTGCCCTGCTGACTTTGATAGCCGCTGTGCTCATGTAAGAGTTACAGAACAGATAAGAAAACTGAGATAAAGTGGGCCAAATTCTGCTCTTAGTTTTACCAGTGCAAACCTACTGAAGTCAAGGGGCCTTATCACACCATCAGGTTTTAAGAAGAACATACCATTGAAGTCAGTAGGGATTTCTGCTTAAAACGATGATGTGTCATGGCCCACAGTTTGGCCCATTGTGTAGGAGTTAGTCGATTTGCTGTTAATAAAGGTGTCTCATCCAGTTTCGGTACTGTACTCTGGGCACTCTTAGGCCTTGTCTACACTAAGGGGAGAGATCGATCTAAGTTATGGAACTTTAGTTGCATGAATAACGTAGCTGAAGTTGACGTACTTAGATCTACCTACTGTGGGGTCCACACTACACAATGTCGACAGGAGAGCGATCTGTGGTCGATTTAGTGGGTCTTCACTAGACCCACTAAATCGACTGCCGATGCATCGATTGCCACGCGTCAATCCCCCAGTAAGTGTAGACAAGCCTTTAGTATCCTTCATCAAGTGACCTTTTAGGTATGGATGATAAAATGTTGCTCTAGACTTTTCTTCCTGGGGGAGTTTTTTGGTGTTTTTTTCCCCCTCATATTTTGAAAAGTATAAATTTACAGATGTTGAATAGGTTTTGACTGGTTTCCTTAGCTGCATCTCCACTCTATCCTTCAGTTAAAGTGTAAAGAAGAAAAGAAAATGGAGAAGTAAAAACAGTTTGATGGAAGAGTGTTTGCTTTGGGTAAATAATAAAGTTGTCTTTGCAAAAGAGGAAATGGGAAATGCAGACCGTTAGCAAATAAGGAAATAAACACGGAAAGTGAGGAATAGAGAGGTGTTTATTGTGGGAACCATGATTGCTTAGTGTTGTGAAACTGACATGTGACAGTACAAAATGGCAGGTTCCTCTGTAAACTGAACTTTGTTTGATTTCAGTACGTTGCCTACTGTTCTGCATTGAAGCCCTGAAACAATCACCATGGCAGGTTTATTTATCATCCTATCTAGTCTGCATTTTCAAAAGATACTCTGAGCTGTGCCAGACTGAGAGTAGGGGACAAATATTCCTGTGAGAAGGAGAACATTATAACTCTGAAGCTGTCAGCACTAATGAGCTCCACTGAGTGAGTGGCTGGCATACAGTATGTTAAACTCTAGATTTGCCATTGGCTAGGGATTTGTAATGCCTGGTTTCTAGAAGAGAACTGCTGAACCCTGTTACCTGTGGCTTCTCTGTCCCTGGCACGAGCAGTCAAATAACATTAGTAGGATTTTACAAGGGAGTGGATAATTTGATGACCAATAATAATGTGTAGAATTATATGTGATAAAATGGGGTAATCAGGTTTCCTGTTTCTCACTGCATCAGATGATCACAACGGTTAAGAAGGAATTCCCCCTTACCCCATCTGTGCAGCATCCAACAGCTGGCCAGTGTTTTTTCACCTTCCTTCTATGCATTAAGCAGAGGCCACAGCCTGAGGAGGATTACTAGACTTAATGGGCCACTGGTGGTGTCTGGTATAGCAAATCATACTGTAATGGGCTGGCTGATGTGTATATGTACTGCTGCTCTCTCCTGGATGGAATCGGAACAGCTCAAGTGTGGGTCATAGGCCTAATGCTGCTAATAGCTGCAGGAGGTTTTTCTTTTGCTCAAGTAGACAAGGCATGTGCTTATGGAGCAGGACAGTATGAGTTCAGTCACTATTGCCATCATGATGTTCAGAATGTGCAGCGTAGTTACAGCCGTGGTGGCCGTGGATTTGTGAGTGTGTTTGCACATTAGGCTAACAAAAAGCACGTAGAGAGAGAGAGAGAGAGATGTATCTACTTGTTGTATATAGTCTTACACTTAGATTGTAAAATCTTCAGGCCAGGAACTGTCTCTTTGTTATATGTTTGTGAGGTGCCTAGCACAATGGGGGGCTGGCCTTTGGGTACTACTGCAATACAAATAATAAATAATGTATCAAAGCATTACAACTAAATGCTAGGGTGATGAGAGTGTGGAAGGATGTGGAGACTATCTGGTAATTGTAAGATACAACTTATTTATATATTTATTTTTATTTATTTTTAATTTCAGGAACCTTTCAAAGAAATATCAACCCAAAAAGAACTCCAAAGAAGAGGAAGAATACAAGTATGTTCATTATCAATCTATGGGTGGGGATATGTCTTAGTGGGTGGAGAGAGGGGAGTAAATTATCAAGCAGCAAGTGTGGTAAAAGAATATAGAAGTCCTAGAAATAGGCCTTGTCTACACTTGCAGCCAATGATAGGATCTGCGTAGCTACATGCCACAGTGAAAAGCAGGCTGTGTCCACGCTGTGATGTGTAGCTATACATGGCAGTGAAAGGCTCCGGGGCAGTGGGGAGGCAGTGGGGAAAGTCACCAGCAGGGGGGAACTGCCGGTGCTTTTCCTCACTGCCTCCCCTCTGCAGGAGTCTTTCACTGAGGTGTGGAGGCAGCCGGACACTACACTGCTAAAAATAGCATTGTAGCAGGGGGAGGCCCTGCTTGGACGTATAGCGAACTGAGCACGGTGTGTAACTTAAGGGTCTGGTATGTCTGTACTCTGCTTGCCTAAGCCGTGCCTCACTGTCTGCTGTTTATACCCATGCTAGCCGGGCGTGCAGTGTGTGTACTCTACGCACCACTGTAAATGTAGACATAGCTGTACAAAAGGCCTATCTGCTAATTATGGCTTAATAGTAAAGCTCAAAGGGGTTTAAATTTGGTCCTTAAGCACCCAACTCCCATCGAACATCAGTGGACATTGGGTGCCTAATTTCTTTTAGGCCCCTTGGAAAATCCCAGCCTTATTAACTGAGGATTAATCTTCATTCCTTTGAAGTCAATAGCTAAACTCCCTTGATTTCAGTGGAAGAATCAGTCCCAGAATGTTAGCGCAGAGCTTTAAAAAATGCAGAATCCGGTATAAGCACCAAGCTATTATGTTGTCCAGTCCATTTTATTAAATGGATGAAGAGTAAAGTTATGACATCAGTGGAGGAATGGGCAGTTCATGGGGAAGAGGGTGAAAGGAGGAGGATTTCCTCGGCTGGATTCTCCATCTCCGGGGGCAGAGCTGGGTGCCTGACTCGGTGCTGCCAGAGATTGTTGTGTTGCCCCAACTGTCCCCACTTGACCCAGGGACCCAGATGGTATCTCTAGTGGCAGGGACAGCTAGAATGGTGCTGGCCAGATAGGCAGTGCTGTTTCCAAACAGCTCCTCCAATGGCTGACATTGAGGAAATGTATGCAAATGATGATAGAACACATACATGTTTTAAAGGATCTCTGACATTGATTGGATCAAGAGTAATTCTTCAAGCTGAGCATCCTAGAATGGGAATCTCCCAAAGGACAGGCTGTCAGACCTAAACTTCACATTTCTTGACTTATATCAGTGCACCCAGCATTTTCAAAGGTAGTTAACTGCAAATTCTTACAGTTACACACAAGTTTTAAAGATTCAAACTGTAGAGGAGTGTATAAATGAGGGACTAGCTCTTCTCCACTGGAAGCTGAAAATAGACTGGCCTCTGCATCCATTCAAGCCAATGGGAATGTTTCAGTTGACTTCAGTGAGTACAGTTGTGGACTCAATAGTTTATATAATTAGGTTTATCTAGATTTTGGGTCAGATACTCAGCTGTTGTAAAACAGCTGCTAGACCAATTTACACTATCTGAGAATATGGTCCCTTGTGTCATTATTTGGTTTTAGTGGTTGGATGGTTGTTTTCTAACTATAAGTCAGGGCTATGACCCTCCCCTACTGCTTCTGCAATCTGCTTTTCTGGATGCAATGCTGCTTGACCAGGACTGATAAGTGTAGCTGATTCCAATAACGATACCTTTTTTGGTCTCTCTCCCTTGCTGTTTTTTCCCCCCCTTGCATAGCTACCTCTCTTTCAGTCTTTTCTTTTGCTCCCCATTACGTTTGTGTACACTCACTCACTCACTGTTGCCTCTCTTCACTTGCTTCCCACATCCCCCTCTTATTACTCTCACCTTTATTCCTACCCCTTTCCATTACCTTTGTCCCTTTAAGTACTGCTATCATTTATGTGCTCCTAGCACGGGAAGCTGCAATAAGCATCTAACACTAATAGGATAATTCTAGTATCTAGAAGTGCAACTCTCCTTAGCTGCTCTCTCCTCCAGTTGGTCAGCACTCCTGCCTATGCTGGGGGCATTAAATGCTGCTCTGCTGGCTCAGTTCTGTGCATGCGAATGATATAATCTGCCTTCCTGAAATTAACCAGATGCATGGAAGCTTATTTTTTCCCTTTTTTAATAATACATGGAATGCAGTGTTACAGATGCTGTCACCCATGGAAAATAAATTTTTGTGGCAATCACTAGAGGCTGCTAGAGAGACACGGGAGCGGGGTGGGGGGGAAATACCTCACAAAGTATTGAGGACAAACACCTTGCAAAAAGTGAACATCATCTTGAAAGGGTTTTAGATAAACTCTGATTGATCCACACCTAAATAATGCTTAGAAAGTATTTCTTCCTTTCTTTTACTAGTATGTATGTATCACATTAACTAAATGTTAATCATTTAGGCAATTCACTGAAATAGGTGTGCTGCTATGCCTGAGTGCAGCAAACAGCAGGATCAGGGACATAATGGTTAGTGAAGCCAGAAAATATTTTCTGAATGGTTTTTAGATTGGTAAAGCCCAAATGCTTTTGGTATTTATAAGAGAGGCCACTGTAAAACTATAATTATGTCATGGTTATTTTCTGAGAACTGCCACTGCATGGCATGGGGCTCCCTTTCAGTAAACTCCTGCCAATGAACTTGTGCTAAGATCCCATCTTGTGCAGTAATACTGAATGCTGGGAGGAATGCAAATTCCCTTTGGAGTGTGTGTTCCTGAAAACAAATGGACTAAAAGTATTCTGTATTTTTTCTCTTTTGCAGGTACACATCATGCAAAGCCTTCCTAGCCACACTGAATGAAATGAATGACTATGCTGGCCAGCATGAAGTCGTTTCGGAAAACATGACTTCTCAGATCACTGCAGAGTTAACCCGCTTTGTGCAAGAGCTGAAACAGGAAAGGAAATCGGTAATGGATTTGTTTTTACTCGTTCACAATTAATTATCTATTTAAAGCAGATGATTAATGGTGGTAGAGTTCAGTGGTAAGCAAATCTTTTGACAGGAGGTTAACACAAAGTTACTAAACACAATCAAGGTTTGCTAATGAACTGAGCATGGGGGGAAAAATGGATACATGCACAGGCGGAACCACTGAACTGTTTGAATCAAACATTATAGCATCAGACAGCAACACCTGCAGGAGAACATTCTCTAAATATTGTCATAAAACCCAAATGTGCTTGAGGCACCTTCAGCCAAAAAAACATGGTTTGTACAGTAGTATAGCGTTTAGCATGCAATAAACAAAAATGCTTCATCTCAGAGACTAGCTGAAAGAATTCTGATCGGTGGACTGGACCACCATCCCTTACCACGCTAGAGCTGGTTAACAAAACGTTGTCTAAAATTGTAGCTAATAAAAAATAGGTGTTTAGGGGGGTTTTATGCAAATTTTTGTGATTGGGTTGGGGGGGGGGATCCATTTTTTTACTCAGATTTACTCCCACTCTGCTAAAATTAGCAAAGGTATATGCTTGTATCAGTTTCCAGGTAGTAGCTTATGCATCCATGGTCCTTATACAGGATGTGTCCATAGCTGCTTTTCTTCTGCAATGCCTGGAATTTAGAACAGCAGATAGCTAGGGCCTGGTTCTCTCCTGTTTTACCCCTTGTGTAGATATTCACCCCTGTGCAAAGTGGGCAAAAATGCTACAAGATCATAGTTCTCCATATGGCAGTGTTTGCACCCACTTTGCACAGGTAAATGTCTACACAAGGGGCAAAGCAGGGGAGAATCAGGCCCCAAGATTTCATTTTTAAACAATAACTCTAGATAGCTAGCAAACTAGTGGTCCATCCTGAAAAGTACTCAGTGGGGGTTGCCAACCTTCCAGGATTGTCCTGGAGTCTTCAGGAATTAAAGATTAGTCTTTAATTAAAGATTATCATGTGATGAAACCTCCAGGAAAATGTCCAACCAAAACTGGCAACCCTATTGAGTAATTGGGCCCCTTATCCATCAAAGCACTTAAGCACCTGCAGATAGTCCCACAGAAAGTGCTTTGCTTGATTGTGGCCCTGAAAAGCATCATCTGCTTAGTACAGTCCGAGGAGGACGAGAAGTCTGCCTATAGTGATCGTATATCTTGGCATGCCTTTAATTTGCAGAATGTCAAACAGTCTTCTGAGACCATTGTGCCTGAGCAGTATTAATAGCGTGGGGTATGTCTACACTGCAGTTAGACACCCGTAGCTGGCCCACGCCAGCTGACTCAGGCAAGACAGTTGGAACATGTGTCAAATGAAACACATTTCTGTAGGTGTTTTGTAGCAAAAGGAAGTGGGATTTGGTATCTTTTTCTTGTGAATAAAGTGACTGGTATTAATATGTAGTAAAAGTGAAGTAGATACACTGTAAATGTGTGATGTGTGAGTGAAAAGTAAGTCATTAGTGTCAGTTTAATGAGAGCCAGTGCAGAAGCCAAGTTCAGACAGCATATTGGGTCTATGGATAGTAGCTAATAGCAATGACGGTATAGCAGACAGTATGTGACAATAAAGTTTACTTGCTCTTGCCGGTAGAAATAGAAGACTGTGATCCACCGTTGTTGGTTTGTGTTTGTCTCATGAATGTAGAATGCCTGAACTGTTGAGTCCTTGTCTGATTTGCGTAGCTTTCATATTGGTGAGTAATTTTGAAAAGCAAGCTGCTATTTCCCTTCAGGCTCTTTTCAGACATGTTGTACATCTCTCTGTTGTTTCTTGCTGTAAAACATAAATAATTCATCACTCACACTGGGCTTTGTAGGAGGGGGGAAACTGTTGTTGTGATAAATATCACAGAGGTTTGATATTCTTGCAAAAACATTTATGATACACACTCATGAATGGTTCAGGATTTCTGGAAATATGCTGTGGAGGGCTCTGCCCTCTGTTTGGTATAAATATATAATTAGACCATGATGAGGTATGTGAGGTAATATCTTTTATTGGACCAACTTCTGTTGGTGGACGGGACAAACTTTTTAGCTTCACAGATCTCTTCTGGCTGTGAAAGATATAATTAATGTCTGCATAGATAATATATTGCAGACTGGAGAGTTGCTACTAGTAAAAGTATGGGGAGAGGCTGTTGATCCAGTATGGCAGATATGGCTGGAGGCTGACAGTGGCCATGCAGTCGGCTGATAAAAAGGCAGATACTTTGTGCTGCTTCTGTCTTGGCCAGGTTTGGAGCTCAGTGAGAATCCTGGCTGCCTTATGTTTTTATAGAACAGATCACATACTTTGGCGCATGACCTTCTGTCAATCACAAGGGAGCTGTCAGAAAAATCAGGCAAAGATTATTTTTGTGAAACATAAATATGTTTGGCAGCAAAGGTCAAGCCGTGCTTTTAATTTGGTCACATCATGCATTCCACTTTGAGTCTATTTTTGGTAGTAAACTCGCTTGTTTGCATCTGATGGACTCCATGGTACTGGTGCTGGAGAAGAGTAAATCATTCGAAGGAACTCTGTCCCCTTTATTCACGCTGAATAGTATCTTACTCTTCAAGTAGTCGTACTAATATCAATGAGACTTTTCATGGAGTACGGCACTACTCAGTATGAAAAAGGCTGGCAGACTCTGGCACTGGAAGAGTGCTTAATGGCTTTCACACATTCACATGCGTTATTTATGTTACGGTAGGGCCTAGAAGCCTCAGCCATTGTGCTGGTGGTTGTACAGACACATAGATAGAGACCCTCTGTCCCAGAGAGCTTGCAGTCTAAATAGACAAGACAGACAGAGTGGGTGGGGAAACAGAGGCACAGAGGGATGAAGTGACTTGCCCAAGGTCACCAGCAGGTCAATGGCAGAGCTGGGAATACCCAATCTCTAGAGTCCCAGTCCTGTGACCTGTACACTAGATTATGCCTCTATAGGAGCTATGGACACATGTTCTCAATCCAACTTTTTAATTATAGAAGTTAAAAATAAGGTTTATGTTGCCAGGTAAAAGCTGCACAGGAGTCATTCATTCATGTAATGAAAATATCCAATTAACTATGGAATATTCTAACAAGCTTAACGAAGACATTATACAATCATACAGTTTTATAGTCATCATGTCTTTCATGCAAAATACAGCTCAAAATGCTTTACAAAACTAAATAGTACTATTAGAAAGTTAAGTAACAGCCGAGAAAGAAATGAAGAGATGAGGCAGTAAAGAAAAGATATGTTTAAGGATCATGATAATTCCATTTATTTGTCTACCTCTTTTCCTCCTGAAGATTTCCAAACCTTATTGCAAACTTAACAAAGTGACATATACAATTCTATATAGGGGTCAGGCGATCAATTGTGAAATGCAGACAGCTCTGGGGCAAAACACGACAGCAGTTTGATACATAAGGATACTCAACGTTTTAGGATAGGAAGTAAGGAAGAACACCATATCCAACTGGAAAAATACAGGGTTAATTTAGGTAGGCAGAATGTAGTTAACTGGTTTAGAATTTGTTGTTAATATCCCTTCTCTTACTAAAAGTGTCATGGGAATTTTTAATGACCACAGGTGCTCAGAAACATAGTTTTATGTCTCATCTGAAAGCTGAGATTTGGAAAGCGATAGAGTATCAGTGAGGCAGATAGCTGTAGAAAAGTTAGTAAAAATGTAATAATTCAGATAACAAACCTCTCTTTACTCTCTGCCCATCGCTGATAACTAGAATCTTCCACTGTGAAATTCATACTTCCAGATCCACACTGCAAATAACTATGAATACATTGCAAAACCTCCAACTGACTACTAACTGCAGCTTGTTTAATGCTAAATCTAGGGAGGCAATAAATGCTTATTGTGGTTAATGGTTTGAAAGAGGAAGACCTATTTTAGACAGGGTTGAGAGATACTTTTTATATACCCCTTGGCTATTTCTGCACATGAGGAAAACCTAGTGAAGGTCATTTTCTGGCTGTGTGCCCAGCAAATCCATTTACTATGAGTGAGTTTCAATTTAAGAGGTTTTATTCTGACTTTTGTGCAGGTTGAGCTATGAAATCCTTAAAATTATCTCCATTAGTTTATTGCATGAGGGTTTCTGATCAGGAAATAGTATATCTTTTAATAAGTACAAATATGGTTAACATATTCTGAGATATAGCATGAATAATGAAGTGTTTCTCAAAGCAGCAACTCATCATGGCAATGAAGTAGGATGTCTTCTGTAGCCAGTGGCACTTTTTTAATATTGTGTAGGAAGATTGAGTCCGAGGCCTAAGGGGAGGAGAGGTTGAGTGCACACACCATGCACATGTCTCATCCAATTGCATTCCCTTTGTGATCTATTCAGAGTAGCACTGAAATGGACCTCTGTGAAATCTACTCTAATGTAAGTGAATGAAGGAACAAAGATGTAGTGGTGGTAGAACCAGAGCTGCAGGTGGATATGCTGGTTAGCTGGGGCCACAGCCAGACCCTAAATGTGAACATGTTTAGGTTTCTGTAACCATGAAGAAGCAGGTGTTTATAATTAGGCTAAAGTATTTTTTTTTTAATGGAAAATGATATGTAGTAATACGCACATGCAGATGCATACATACGCTTTTATATGCAAAAGTGCACTAAGATCAGATGAAAAGGATTAATTATTTAAAAATAATGCAAATTGTTTGAGTTGAGGTTTTAATTTACAAATCTAGGGTTTATTGTTGTGGTGTTGGGGTTTTTTTGTTTTTTGGTTTTTTTTTTTGAATGACTGGAGGATTTGTGAAGAATTGCCATATTTGTCACAGGCAGATGTCTTGTGACAGCTTTATGGGGACAGTTATGCCATTATTGCATCTTTCTGTTTAATATCAGTAGAAATTGAACTTGTTCAATGAGAAGATCCAGATGGCAGGGTGTTTTATGAGGAGCCAGAAAAGCTAGGGGTAGCTAACCTATTATTTATTCCAGGGTTGTAGGAATGTTTGTAAAGCCCAAAATATCTTTTTTTTTTTTTTTTTTTTTTTTTGGTAGTGTTAATGCAATATCATGGCTTCATGAGCAACAGTACAATACAGTGTAACCCTGATTGTGTGCTTGATCATTCAAGGCGCAGAGCACTTTGGCCCTGATCCAGCCGAACCCTTCATGCTTAACTTTTAAGTATCTGAGTAGTCCCATATCAAGGACTTGAGGGCGAGGATGCACATTCTCCACATACTCTGCCATACCCATCTCTGAGCAGATTTCATGCCCAACTCCCCTGATTTGATACCTCGCCTATTTCCCCAAGGCCAGATGGCTCAGCAGAGCCACTCAAAGAGTGGGCCACTGGAGTAGCGCATCGCCAGGGTCCCTGAAGCTTTGCTTCTGTGGAGTTCTTCTCTTGAAATTGCAGGACTGAAGTGCTTCAGCTTCCCTTCTCTTCTACCGCCTGCCCATCTTCCTGTCACTTCTAAGCCCCATCACTGCCCATCCTCCATCCACACTAGTGCCCTCTGGCCACATCCACTCACATGAAGCTTCTCTGCATTTCCCAACCTGTGGGGCTTAGTGAAGCTCCTGGGATCCCTATAGCCATCACTATTGCACCTCCTCCTCCTGCAGCAGCTCTCGTGCTACCAGGACCACAATGCACCTTCCGTTACACCGCAACTGTCGAATTTAAAGATTATCTAAAAGACCAAGGTTAAATTGCACATCTGAAAAACACTAAATAAATAAATACACACATGTAAAGATACTCATGTATTTCATGACACTGTTCACAGCGCTAAACTTTGGTTACATGACTGTTGTCACAAACGAGAGAGAGAACCTCAAGACCAGATCTTAGAAGCAAAGATTTCTTCTCAAGAGACAGCATTTCCTGCCTCTGAGGTTAACTGATCTAGAGGGAAGGCAACTTCTGTCACCTTCTAAAACAACGAGGAGTATTTGTGGTACCTTAGAGACTAACAAATTTATTTGGGCATAAGCTTTCATGGGCTAAAACCCACTTCATCAGGTGCATGGAGTGGAAAATACAGTAGGCAGGTATAAATACACAGTATGTGAAAAGACGGGAGTTCCCTTACTGTTGAAAATAGCCCACTTCCACTTTAACTGAATTGTCTCATTAATACTGACCCCCCCACTTGGTAAGGCAAATCCCATCTTCCCCTCTCTCTGAGAATCCTCTTGCTGGCCAGTGTCAAAGACAGAGTACTGGACTAAATAGATCACACATCTGATCCAGTATATTTCCTATGTCCTACATGGGAGAAACTGCAACGGCCTATCTACAAAGAGCTGCCACAGGCACAAATTAAATAAAGTGGGTAAACAGAAAAATTATTACTTTCTCTAATCTCTTCCAGCAATAAGAATTTTAAGAGTAACTTGTAATGATATTAGGGAGAACTTTTAGATAGAAAGGTTAATTGTTAAATTGACAGAGCTTCTTTGATATTAACCACTATGGTGCCAGTCTTATATTATGCCCTTTGGAACGATAAACAATGAAAAGCAGAGAAGGAAAAAAGCAGCTGGTTAAAATGTATTCTACTATATCATAATTTAGTTAGACTATGTAAAGGGGTCAGATAGAAAATGGAAAAACCCTTGTACTCAATCTATTTTGAAATGTCCAGGCATAGAACACTTTTTGCTGAACCATCTGCATGTAAATTAATCGAAGATAATTGTGCTGCTTTGCAATATTACTTCTCCATGTACCTGCAATATCAATAGAACAGAGTGACATAAAGCTGAAACTCAACCCATGGGGACAATCACTGTTTGTTTCTGCAAGACAAATAAGGCTGTTTCATCACAACCTTTCATAAGTAAAATGTTTCACATGAGCAATTTTTAATACCGGACAGATAGCTCTGATCTGATCTTGCTTGTGTCCTGATAAACACCGATTGGTTCATGTTCTCTGTGTATATAAAATCTCCCCACTGTATTTTCTACTGCATGCATCCGATGAAGTGAGCTGTAGCTCACGAAAGCTTATGCTCAAATAAATTGGTTAGTCTCTAAGGTGCCACAAGTCCTCCTTTTCTTTTTGCGAATACAGACTAACATGGCTGCTACTCTGAAACTTGTGTCCTGTGTGTCTCTCAGGGATTCCTTTAAGTTTAAAATTACACACAAACCTCCATGGCTCCCTCAGTGCAGTCACACAATGTCATTATTCTCCTTTGGAGAATTTGGAATACATTTTGTTTCCACCCTCAAAGGGGCATACAGAGGCTAAGTGAGATATACTGAGATGGCATACACCAAGCTCTGCTGCCAGCAACCCCAGCTCAGCTGGAAAGAGTAATGCCTTGTCTACACTAGGGAAGTTTTTCAAAAATTTCCCACCATCCCTGACCCCAGTTCAGCTGCATTGACGTTAACAATGCTGAGCGCTGTAGTGCCAATAGGCTGCTGCTGATGTTCTATTGTCTGGGGCTCGCGAAAGACTTAGGCTATGTCTACACTAGAGAGCTTGCGGCAGTGTAAGATCTCTAGTATAGCTGCTCTATGCCAATGGGGGAGAGCTCTCCCATTGACACAATTAATCCACCCCCAGTGAGCAGTGGTAGCTGTGTCGGTGGGAGAAGCTCTTCCACTGACATAGTGCTGTGCACAATAGTGCTTATGCAGGTGTAATTTATGTCACTTGGGGGTGGAATATTCACACCCATCAGCGACATACGTTTTCCTGACATAAATGGAAGTGTAGACATAGCCTTAGACTGAAAACTGACTGAACAGAATTCAACTCTCTACAGTACACCCTCGCTTTAATATACCCTTTGGGATCCAAGCCATTGGGGTTCAACTCTCTACAGTACACTCTCACTTTAACATACCCCTTGGGATCCAAGCCATTGGGGTTCATCATAGCAAAAGAGTTCTGCAGCGGGGGCTGACAGCTCCTCCAGCTCTGGGCCTGGAGGTGGGATCCAGGGACCGGGTTCATCGTAGCCAAAGGTTCATTATTCTGAAGGGCATTATAGCAAGGGTGTACTGTATATAGACAATAGGTTTCCAAAGGGGCTCGCACCTCCATTCGAAATTTCCAAGGGGGACCACAAATGAAAAAAGTTTGAGAACCATCGTCCTACGCTTTCTGACCCCACAGAAGTCAATGGCAATTTTGTCATTGACTCTAATAGGACCAGAATTTCACCCCATGTCAAATACAGCTCCAGTGAGCATGGTGCTTAAAATAGCTCATTTACCCTAGGATTCAATTTAAATGTAAAAAAAGAATAAAAGTTGATAGTGTGCCTTTCAAAAATTAAATTGATTTCCTCTTCTAGTTAAAACATAGTTATTTTAATTTTATTTATGTTTATTTATGTAAAACCCTAAGTAAAGTGTCCATTTAGGATTTTGTGCACTTTCCCCATATATTTAAAAGTCCAAGCAACTGAATTTGTTAGTCAATAGCTGTGGTCCATCAGAAAAAATCTTGTCATGGTGCTTATTATTTGTATTGTGCTTCAAGTGTGCACAGTGCTATACATTGGGTGAACTGTGCCAAACAAATAACAGGTCTCAGCACCAAAGTGCTTAGAGTCTTAAAGGTAGCGGTAAGCACAATACAAAAAAATCATAATACAGAACAATCTAGCTGAGTGTGGCCATTAATTATGGAAACCTCCAGTGACAGATGAAGTTGTTTTAAAGGAAGAGAGGGAGGGAGCTTTGGCAATACATATTTGGAATCCTCATCCATTCGAGGTGATGTGAAAGTTCCTGTGTACTGATGGAAAGTCTCTTTGTCCTTTATGGTAGAATCCCAAATAAAGTGATGTGCCCAAAAAAAAGCCGTTATATTTTACACAGGAATTAAAATACAGTACTGTATGCCATAGCCCAGTACCTCGTGTGCAAAAGGAAAGGGCCTAATTCCAAATGGAAATACTCCAACTGGAACAGGCTCAAACCCATGATTTGGATGTTCTTTGAGAAGAATTCAGTGCAGCCCATGCCCTTCTGGGTATGGGCAGCTATGCATGTCTAAGTTTAAGAAAGCTGGAACAGAGTCCTAAGGGCTCAGGTTTCCGATTATTAAGAATAAACTACTTAAAGGGGCACTGTCAAGGCCTGTAAGTCTAAAACCAGACCAACCAGATCCATCTCTTTTTTTGGATACAGATGTATGAGAATATTACACACTTCTGCTGTTCCCATCTTCTGCATTATGGGTAAAATTTCCCCTGTGTTGTGCACATAAAATTGTCTGTGAAGCACTCAGAAACTATAGTGATGAATGGCATAGAAAAGCCCATGAGACAATTAATAATTCTGTCTTCAGAGCAGCCTGTAAATAGTATGGAGTAAATAAAGCACGAGGCCAGACGTTGAACAATGAAGAGAAAACAAAATAGTAAATAGCTGCTCATTAAGTGAGTGCTGTCCATTCTGTGCACTGATGAAGATAGGGATCCTGTTGGTTAGTCTCTAAGGTGCCACAAGTACTCCTTTTCTTTTTGTTGAAAATATAGTATGTGATGATGTAATTAAAGACTGTTTGTTTGATAAGGCCTATAGATAAAGGGGGCAAATTAAGGTTGCGCTGGGAACATTAAATGTGGCATTCCCTCACTTTCAAGTTCTTGACTTTGCAACCTTAATGTTCTCTTAATGTAGTTTTGTGTTTATAATACTATATAAAGGCCAATCTTACTTTGCTTTTCAGGAATAGCCACTTCTTTACTTTTCAGCCATGATCAAATACACGATCAGTTTAATATCTAAAACATTTTTTCTTAGGGGGAATAAATCTTGCATCAACAGGGATATGTATTTGTTGATCATAGTAATTTTTTTTTCTTGAAGTCTGTATCCTATGTGTTGCAAGTCACAGGGGAGATGGGAGTTTAGACAGGCCCAGGGAAGGGATTGTACTTGGAACTGTTATCCCCCACCCCTTGGAAGGGGGCAGAACTGAGATTGACCCAGCTGGAGAGCCGAGGACCAAAGGGCAGGCGAAGAGCCTCCAGGTAGGAAGCCCTGGGGGTGCTACTTCATCCCAGAGCAGGAACCTTTGCATGCAACCTGGCCAAGTAGGGTACTGAGATTAGTGAAGTACTTTTAGTGAAGATTAAAAAGCAGTTTGGGGAGACTTAAGAAGGAAACATTCACATTACTGTGATACAAATGCCTAACTGCAATGTTACTGCATGTTGATTTGTCATGTGAGTAACAGTTGCAAGATAAGACCCAAAGCATCGGAAAATTCTGCAGTGTATCATAGTATAGCCAACATCATCACAAGGGAAACTTTTCTTTTTAAGTTGTCCCTGTAAGTTTTCTCTGTATTTTCTTTTGCTAAAGGATTTTTCTCCATAGTTCATTGCATTGTTTTGCTTAGTTCTGTAGTGTCTCT
This sequence comes from Natator depressus, assembly GCF_965152275.1. Lineage (NCBI taxonomy): Eukaryota > Metazoa > Chordata > Testudines > Cheloniidae > Natator > Natator depressus. The sequence goes on along the minus strand of NC_134249.1, from coordinate 15,033,123 downwards.
AAATGGTCTTGTTTTGGGTACTACTCTTTCACGTATGCTTTGTGTTAGTATATATGCAGTGTTGTAGTAGCCCTGTCAGTCCCAGGATATTACAGAGACAAGGTGGGAAAGTGTAGTATATACTTTATAGTACCTACTTCCGTTGGTGAGAGAGAGAGAGAAGCTTTCAAGCTTACCCGGGGCTCTTCTTCAGGTCTGGGAAACTCATTCAGGGCAGGTTTATACTTAAAATGCTGCAGTGGTGAAGCTGCAGCGCTTCAGTGAAGACGTTGCTACGCTGACGGGAGAGCTTCTCCCATCAGCAAGGTACCCCCTTTCCTGGAGGTGGATTAATTAGGTTGACAGGAGAAGCCCTCACGCTGACATAGCGCTGTCTACGCTGGGATGGGGATGGGGAGTATTAGGTCATTATAACTGTGTAGCTCCGGGATGTGGATTTTTCACACCCCATAGCACCATAGTTATACTGATGTAAATCTGTAGTGTAGACTTGTCCTCAGAGTGTGTCAGCGGAACACAAGGTGGAGCAGATTGTTTAGCATAAGTAGTTAACACATATTTCAAGGGACCATTCAAGGTGAAGTAGCCCATTAATACCCTTCCAGTCATAGGTAGGAAAGGGGAGGGAAGTAGCTGGGGTGGGGGCATTGTTAGTGGGTTAAGATAATTGTATGAGTCCATAAATCCAGTATCTCTATTCAGTCCATGATTTTTTAGTGTCTAGCAAAGTTATGAATTTAAGCGGCCAGGCTCGTCCTTTGAAAGTGTTATGCAGGTTTCCTTTGAAGAGGGGGACTGATAGGTCAGCTGTAGAGTGATCGCTTTGTGAAAAGTGTTCACCTGCAGATGATGGGGTGTTTTTGTCTTTTATCATTTTCCTGTGTTAGTTCATTCAAGAGTGTAGTGATTGTCTGGTTTCAGCCATGTAGTTGTTGTTGGGGCATTTGGTGCACCGGCATGTGTATCTTGAAAAGTGTGTTGTTCGTTGCAGCAGTGAAGATATGTCTGCAGATTTTCATCTGTTGTTCTGGCAGGGTCTGGCACTGCTTTGAGTTGGTGTTTCCTGGTCTGTGGGGAACTTGCATCTGATGATGAGGTTGGGGGGTTGTTTAAAGACTGAAAGAGGTGGTTCAGGAAAGATTTCTTTCAGCATGGGTTGTAGTTGTTTGATGGTATCCCATAGGGGCTCCAGTGTAGGCTGGGAGGTGACAAGTAGGTTGTGTGGTCGAGTTGGTCTAGAAAGAGAAACTGTGTCCGCTAGGGGTGTGTGGTTATGTTGGTATAGACAGAGAAACAGTCCAGAGGAAATAGAAGCACAGAGACAACAGGCCACTCCACTGCACATATCTGACTGTATTGCGTGCCAGGCATGCCAGTAACTGCATCCTGCCTGTCATCTGACTCTCCATGTTTAAAATAAATAGCTTGGTCAGGTCAGGGTTCGAGCATTCACACTCCGAAGGGAATGCCATATTCCTTATTGATCAACTGCTTAAATAAGCACATTGCTGTGACTCAGCTGCATACATTTGTGTGAATAATTAGAAGTGCTGATGTTCAACATGGTTTCCTGAATTATTTGTCATTTTCACATATGCTGTATGTGCAAAAGATAGAATAGCTAATTAATGGGGACATCAGATTTGGTTAAAAACATTCTCACTATATATATCTTAGAACATGTTCCCTGAAAATTCATGAATGGAAAACTGGTCTTAAAATCTATTTTTTTCTTAAATTCAAAATCCAGAAGATTGAACAAGAAATATACTTTCTTTTAGAGAGAGACTACAAAATAATGTTAAAGAAAAGAATTTGCAGAAGTCAGGCTAATGCAGTGCATGGAAAACAGGAATGCAGGTCAGGAGACCTGTGTTCTGTTCTGGGCTCTGCCACAGACTTCCTGTGTGCCATTTGGCAAATCACTTCATCGCTCAGTGCTTCAGTTTCCCCATCTGTAAAATGGGGATGATCACACTTTACAGGGGTGGTGAAGTGCGTTGAGATTTGTGGATGAAAAGTGCTATGTATTATCATTCACGCTGCTAGTGTATCTTACGCTTATCACTACATGCAGTGTTGTTGTAGCCGTGTTGGTCCCAGAATATTAACAAGACAAGGTGGGTGAGGTAATATCTTTTCTTGGACCAACTTCTGTTGGTTAGAGAGAGACAAACTTTCAAGCTTACAGAGAGCTCTTCTTCAGATCTGGGAAACTACGGTTATGTCTACACTAGAGACCTTACAGTGGCACAGCTGTACTGATGCAGCTGCGCGGCTGTAAGATCTCTCATGTAGCCACTCTCTCCCATCAACATAATTAAACCACCTTCAATGAGCAGAGGTAGCTATGTCGGCAGGAGAAGCTCTCCTTCTGACATAGTCCTGTTCACACTACCATTAATGCCGGTGAAACTTATGTCGCTCCAGGAGGTGCTTTTTCACACTCCTGGGCAACATAAGGTTTTGCCATCATAAGTGATAGTGTAGACAAGGCCTAACTCAGTGTCACTGCTAAAGGTTTGAACAGATTGTGTAGATTGTTGCCCCCATAGCAGCTATGTAGGTGAAACCAGACAATCACTATGCTCTCAAATGAACTCTCACAGGAAAACGATAGACAGAAATACCATATCACTTGTGAGTGAACACTTCACAAAGCTATCATGCGATATCTGACCTATCAATCCTCACCCTCAAATTAAACCTGCAGAATACTTTCAAAACACGAGCCTGGGAGCTCGTAACTTTGCTAGACACTAAAAATCATGGACTGAATAGAGACACTGGATTTATGGTGTATTACAACAATCTGTAACCCACTAACAATGCCCCCTCCCATCTGCTTCCACCTCCCCTTTCCTTCCTGTGACTGAAGGAGTGTTAGCGGGCCACTTCACCTTGAATGTCCCTTGAAATATGAGAAGCCTCCCTGTCCACTTAGCACTGTCACTAACCACCGGAAGTTAACATAACTGTGTTGCTCAGGGGAGTGGATTTTCCACACCTCTGAGTGACATAGTTACAGTGACATAAGTTTGTAATATAGACCAGGGCTGAGTTCATTTCCTAGATCTGAAGAAGAGCTCTGTGTAAGCTCGAAAGCTTGTCTCTCTCACCAACAGAAGTTGGCCCAATAAAAGATAGTACCTCACCCACCTTGCTTTTCAGTTATCACTACATTCAGGCATACCTCTGATGAGAAAGACATAAATGCTACAAGCCAAACTGGTTTGTTTACAAACTAATTTAGAGAATAGCTGTAAGAAAAATACCAAGATGCAGAATTTGAAATTGAGATGACACAATTGTACAGTGAAATACAGAAAATATTCAAACTTTAACTCTGCAGAATAAGACAAGACCCTTTTCATGGTCTCATTGCTTCATTTCTATAAAATGAGCTTCTTTTAACATGTAGCAGTATCTGAAGAGACCGTTGTTTGCTCAGATCGTGATTGGCTGCTTCTGTCTTGTATGTTACAGCAATTTGTAGAGTTCTGTTTTGTAGAGAACATCAACCTGAAAATAACATTTACAGATCGTACAAATTTAAAACATTTTTGTTGATTCCAGTGAGACCAGATGTGGAAAATAAACGATCTCATGTTCGCTCTTATCTTCTTGTTTTGCTTTGACTGCAGAATTATCTCCAGCCACTAAATTATGTTCTGTTAAATCCTAATTCGTGAGTGAGTGAGTCTGTCTGTCCCCTATATGTATTTATGAAACATTAAACAGTAACACTAAGGGCTTTGAGCAGGTATAGTACTCAGGAATCAGCTCCCTTCACGCATGGCAGCAAATCTGCAAGTAGAGAAGACAAGGAAACCGATAAACATTTACGAAGGATAGCTACAGGCAGGAAATGCAGTGTGAAGAAAGGAAATCAATCTTGTTTGCAGCCTCAGTGTAAGTGAGATAATATTCCCCATATCTTTTTTGTCAGAGATATATTGCTCAGAAAGAAAATTAAAAGGACTAGAGTTAAATTGCAGTTGTTACTTAAGTAGAGTTCAGGAGAACAGACCTATGAAATTAAGTTAAATGTAGGAGCATTTCAAAGTCCATATTGGGGAGAAAACTGTATCTTGCCTCAAAAGTAGCCTGAGGAGTTAAAGGGAGCATCAGAGGATGAGTTAGTGTGAATCTGATTCTAGGTAAGGAACTCTAAATCAGTTTGGAGGAGTTTGGTTTGTTTTTTTTCCCCTCGAGCAGGGAGTTTTCAGTGACATGTTTTTGTAATGTCATACTGCGGTGAGTGTGTTTTTTCACAGAAGTTAAATGTGGTGGGTAAAGGTCAGAATAGCACAAGTATCAGAGTTAATGGGAAAGGATGTGTTCTTCAGAGCTGTAGTATTGCCAGCTTTTCAGCTGCATTGCCTTTTATGGCTTGGCTGCTTCACGTTCAAGTGTTCTCTATAGATGGGACTGTGACAATCCGACTTGGACATTGTTACATAATTAAAAGTTTCAGAGTAGTTAAAAGTGTTACTGACATTGGGTCTCCCTCTTTTTCCTCTCTACTATGAAAATTCTAGGGAATTAAATTAAAGAGAAATGATGTCCAGCACTGCTTTGTTTAGCTGCAGATGAGCACCCAGGCCAAAGGAGAGATTTGGGATTATATACTGTGGTATTTTGAATCCTCAGACTGGTCTTTATTCTTTCCCTCATCTGAAGGTTAAAATGAGTTTGTGTTAGATACTATTAGGTGTTCTGTGGGAGTGATGATAATGGTCTTTGGAGTCTTATTTTAAACCCCACATGGGAAATGGCCGGCTTGTTTGGTGACATCAGAAAGGCACATAGGAAGTGCCATATTGAATCAAGCCAGTGATCCGTATAATCCAGTATCATGTCTCTCAGACAGTGGCCAACTGCTTCAGAAGAAGGTGCAGGAAACCCTGAAGTGGCCACTTGTGGATTAATCTGTTTATAGGGGTAGTTTCTTCCTAACCCCACCAATTAGTAGCTGGCTCCGACAGTGAAGCATGGGGTTTTATCCTTTCTAACATAACTGTGTGTGTTGTCATTTTGCATAAAATAGGTATAAGGTCTGACCCTGCATGGTGCTTAATTCCCAGATGGAAATAGTGATGCAATGTAAAGGCATGTGTGTGCCGGTTAGTGGATTATTGTTGGGGTTTCTCTTGGTCAAGGGGCTATTACAGGAGGCATTGTGCGATAGTGGTTGAGCAGGGGACTGCAAGTCAGGATTCTTGTATTCTATTTACAGCTGTGCCACTGAGTCAGTGCGTGTCTCTGAGCAAGCCACTTAACTTCCATGTGCTTCACCTTCCTCCTGTGTAAAAAGAGGATATACCCATCTTTGTAAAGAACATTAGAGCCTCTGATGAAGAGCAGTCTATAAGTGCTGAGAGCTGTTGCTTAGAATTGACTCTAAGGAGAATTTCAAGCAAGCATCTCTTACTAAGACTATAGTATGATATGAAGAATATAAATTCACACTACTATTCTTGTAAGGGGATTAATCTGTTTTTAACAAGATATGTTACTTAATGGCTGCTTAATAGACATTTCACAGGTCAAATTTTCTATAGCAGCTTAATGTAGACAAGAAAATATATGAAAAATAAGGTTTCTGCAGGAATCCAAAGTAATTGGACACGTCTCAAAACCGAATAGAAGAGGACAGCTGGTCCCACAGTCTTAAGCCTGTAACAGGGGGAAAGAAGAACATGCTCATATTGTATGTGAATGAAAATCAGTTAATAAAGGACCAGTATCAATACCAGAATGTGCCAATCAAGGAGGATGATTCTGTATCGTGAAGATGGCTGGGCAAGTGTCACATGGAGAAAAATTTTAATTCAGAGGCAGTGTTCAATTGGTATTTAAAGAGATCTTGTTCAGATGGGAGTAGTGTGGGGATGGTTGAATGGGAAACCAATAATTAAGGGTTACAGTGAACAATGCGAGGTAGAATTGCTAAAGGGATTAATTATACCTTGTCTATGAAACCTCTTTAATTGTTACCGATGTAAATCCGTGGCCTGCTGAGACATAAAATAGCTATCGTACACCTGTGTGGCTTGGTAGAGTCACAGAATAGATGCAAGATTTTTTTTGTTTTTCTATATCTCCTCTAATGTAATTGTTTGTTGTTTCTTTTGTTTATAATATTTTGGCTTTTTTTCCACAGCACTTTCATGATGGCAGAAAGGCACAACAAAACATTGAAACTTTCTGGAAACAGCTTGAAGCAGTAAGTGGAAACATTTTCAGAAGTGATGTTATAGCTGTATTGACACTGTCTTCATAGGGATCTTTCTAAACATTGTGTTTGAAAAGAGATTATGATATGGTTTGAGGAGAACATCTGAAATCCAAAAGAACATGATTTGAAAACTTGACTCTAAAGGTCAAGATATAAAGACATAAAATAGTGCCCTTTAAGTGCCATCCGTATAGCAGAATCTGGACCTCAATAATAGATATGACACAATGAGGGAAGGTGAGAAACTGTCAGGAGGGGACTGTGTAAGGAAAGGTGAGTGTTACCCATGGATACTCAGCTTATGCATGTGCACACCTTAGTTGTTCAGTCATATGTGCACACATAAAATAACAAAGATAGTATTGGCTCATTTATTGTGGCCTTCACAGAAGCGAGGGGTTTAAATGCAGAGAGAATAGTGATTTGGCAGATCAGAGCAAGGTGGTGTTCCATGTGTAGGGGGAATATGGAAAGAGGCTGAGAGACTAATGGGACATCAAGATGGCGTTACCATCAGAGCCAATCTGTCTGAAGATCAGAGCAAATATTTTCTTTCCAATAACTTTTGCAGTTTAGTGTGGAAATGTATGCAGATGTAAATGAGCTGTTCTCAAAAACTCTTGACAGTGATTACAGAAAATGAAGTTAGCAAGCGTTGCTTACTAGGTTGAATTTCAAATCGTGTTTCTCTCCAGTATCTGATGGGCTCATTTTTCCTTTTCAGAGTAAAAGGCGGTTTGAACGTGATTGCAAGGAAGCCGATAGAGCACAGCAGTATTTTGAGAAAATGGATGCTGACATCAACGTTACGAAAGCAGATGTTGAAAAGGTAAGCCAGGTGGCAAGGCACTCCATTTGTAAATACATATGTTAGAATGGTCACTCCTTCAGTCCCACTAATAACATACGTACTCCAGAATTGACCATCTTAACTGTATGCAGTGTTGTTGCAGCACATCGGTCCCAGGATATTAGAGAAACAAGGTTTGGAAGCTTGTCTCGTTCACCAACAGAAGTTGGTTCAATAAAGATATTACTTTATCCACCGTGTCATCTTAACTGTGTCAGTCCATAGCTTGGCCTAAACAAGGGATTCTCTGTAGTGGGGCACCTCCATTTGCCCAAAAAAGTGAGGGCTCCATTCTCAGCAGGTATAAATGGGCCTGGCTCCATTAAAGTCAGTGGGGTTAACTCAGTTTATATCAGATGAGGATCTTGCCCCAACTCAAAATCAGTCCTCGCTGGCTAGCAGCCGAGGATCTGGGCTCCACTCAGAAACTCGTAACTCCCAGTCAGCAGCGTAGCTCACCCAGGTTTCAACCTCTAGGACAACTAGATGGAGAAAGATTTGGACTTCACTATTATTAAATATTGATCTTGCAGCAGCAAAGCCAAGGATGGCGATACTTTGTGTGCTAATCTTAGCTGCCCATCAAAAGTAATCTAACCCATAGAGGCTGAGTGTTGAGGATTTACCAATGGCAAGTGCATGGGCAAACTCTGCTAGTGCTTGGGACCGAAAGCACGGTACTGTAAGCATCAAAGGGGCAGGGACCAGAATATTTTTCAGGTCACCTAAATGATTTGTTCAAAGGCAAACCAGTATAATTGTTGACTTCCCCCCCTTTTTAAAATAGAAATAATCAGCAGAATGGCTATTAAAGCACAGTATTAATTAAGAGCCAAATTCTGTGCCTTACTCTGCAAGTGGGCCCATTGAAATCCACAAATAAAGGCCCAATTCTGCTATCCTTTCTACTCACCACGAGCAAGGGTGGCAGAATCAGGGTTATAGTAATTTTCCAAGGATGACTGGTGATGACGACAATTTACATGTTGACTGTTGCTGTGTGATGCAGGTAGAACACAACTCCCTGCTTTCCATGCTACTGAATATAGCAGAGATGTCCTAACATCCCACTGGTGACAATGAAGTGTTAGTGCATGACTGCATCCCAGCAAAGACAGGGTGGTTATTCATGATACACACAGACTTGCTGTATAGCAGAAAAGATTTTCATATTGTAAAGTATCCTTGCAGGTAGGGGCGGCTCTAGCAATTTTGCCGCCCCAAGCAGTTGCCGCCGAATTGCCGCCGCGCCAAGAGCGGCGAAGCTGCTGCCCAAAAGCTGCTGTGGCGGGAAAAGCAGCGGAGCTGCCGCTGAATTGCCGCTGCAGGACATGGACTGCCGCCCCATTCTAATTGTCGCCCCAAGCACCTGCTTGGAAAGCTGGTGCCTGGAGCCGGCCCTGCTTGCAGGTCTTGCTTGACACTGATTAGCACCACTTCATCCAGATAGATGCCTCAGAGTATGTATTATTTTGGGGGGTCTTTTTCTGGTTTATTAGTGCCATCAAATGCAGGGAATTCTTTCTTCTTTTCTTTTTAGATGCATCAATGATATTAATACACTAAAGATATTTAATACATGATGTTCTAATGCAGTTATCCATATTTGCTACTTTGCTTAATAAGAAGCATTGTGACTCTATGATATCGGCCACATGCGTGCTCTAAAATGATATCTTTTGTCGTTGTTGTCAGTGTACTAAGATGGGGCCTGAGCCTTCAACCCTCACCCATATTAGAGACAATGGGATGTCTTATGTGAGTAGGGATTGTAGGATTGGGCTAATATTTAGGGCCAACCCTGTCTGTAACATCAGGTTTATCATCCCATAGAGTACATTATAATGTATTTAGTCTAAACCCCACATAAAATTTGGAATCCAGTGTTGTATGCCAATGATTAGCAACGTGCTGCTGGATCACAGTTGGCATCAAGTTATAACATTATTTGTGGCTTTTGCATGTTGGCCCCTATTCAGCAAAGAACTTAAACAGATGCTTAACTTTAAATGTGTATCAGTGTTTTGCAATCAGGGCCTGAAATATGAAGTCGTCCCTTAGCCACATTCACAATTGTACATGCAGGAGGATGCAGTATGTTTATACATCTAGTTCAGTGATGTTGCTGTAATTTAAGAAAGCAACATGGAGGAAGATGACTTATCTAAATCACTTCTATTATTGATGGAACTGTACATCTGTTTGGAAGATGCAGAAGTATGAGATTTTTTTTTTTTTTAGATTGCTAAAATTAGTAAGGGCAATTTTGTCTTGCATGGCACAGTTTAGTCCATGTGGGCCAAAAATAACCAGCATTTTGAAGCAAGCCAATATGTAATTGATTTAAAATCTAATGCCCTGGCTTCCAGAGGTGGAGGGCACCCACAGAAGTCAGCACCTCTGGAAAATCATGCCACAAATGATGTATTGTCACTGAACTCTTAGCGGAGAAAAGGTTTGTCACCTCCTGCATGAAGTTAAAACTGTAGTGTTAGAGGCATGTTTTCTGCTTAGCCCTCAAGCAATTAATTTCTTAATTAATTAATTTCTGGGGATTTCTTAAAGCTGTTAAATTTCAAGTGAGTATTGATTTATACCGAAAGAGTTACATATACAGGCATGGCTACACTTGCAGATGTAGAGCGCTTTCAGTTAAACCAGCCTTTGGAGAGCGCAGTAGGGAAAGCGCTGCAATCTGTCCACACTGACAGCTTCAAGCGCACTGGCGTGGCCACATTTGCAGCACTTGCAGCAGCATTGGGAGCAGTGCATTATGGGCAGCTATCCCAGCATGCAAGTGGCTGCAACGTGCTTTTCAAATGGGGTAGGTGGGCTGGAGTGTGACAGGGAGTGTGTTTTGTGTATGTGGGGGGGGAGAGTGGGTTTTTGGGGGTGCTGAGAGCATGTCAGCATGCTGTCTTGTAAGTTCAGACAGCAGCAGACCCCCCTTCTCCCCGCCTCTCTCTTTCACACACAGCATTCCAAACTGATGACTTGCTTTGTCTCGGAGCAGATAAGCAGCCAGCTGTCAGAAACGGAGCTTTCAAAGAGCATATCCGCATTCCTGTAGCGATTCAAAAACAATGACAAGTGTGGCCACTTGACTTAAGGGGATTATGGGACGTTTCTGGAGGCTGATCAGAGTGCAGTAATGCAACACCTCGTTTACACTAGTGCTGCGGCACTCCAGCAGGGGCGCAGCAAATGTTATTCCACTTGCCGAGGTGGAGTACCAGCCACGCTGTAGCCGTGGAGTCAGAGCGCTCTGTGTGCCTTGCCAGTGTGGACGGGTAGTGAGCTAGTGCGCCCGGGGCTCCTTTACTGCGCTGTAACTTGCAAGTGTAGCCAAGCCCTGACAGTGCAGTTTTTGCACATTGGGAAGTCTGCTGCATGCCACTCCCAGTTAATTTCATGCTGGGAAGCTGGGAAGCTGTCATACGCTAATATGTCACTGAAATCAATGGGATGTTAGAACATCCCTGGCACATTCAGCATTATGGAAGTTGGGAGGTAGGTAGATACCATCCGGTCTCCGTATGTTAGCAGCAGCACAACAAAATGTACAATAAGCCCAGAAAATTTCCCCAAAGCATTCTGGCATATCAAAGGAGAAAAGGCCGCTGTGATTTTATCATTAATTGTAAATTCATCATGCAAATTTAATCCCTTATCACTTTTCTGGATTTGTCACAGTATTTTTCAGGTGACAGTATATCCTAGCATGTCAAAAATGTAATGCTTCATGCATATTCTGTGCTAGAAGGAGATTATCTGTGCTTTATCTATTAAAAATAAATCATAGAATTCATTTTCTAGTTATAAAATTAGGAACCCCCCTTCACCCCCAAGATTTTATGCAAGACTGAGATCAAGCACAGACATGACCTTGTTATCTAAGCATGGGGTTAGGAAACAGTTACTCCTGAGTTCTAATCCTGGCTCTAACACTGATTTCCTCTCTGTGACCATAACTAATTCACATATCAATGATGCATAAGACAATGTGAGGCAATTTCTGGAAGGCAAACTTTATTTTCCTTCCCTGTAAAATGAAGAGAGAAATGGGGGAGAAAGGAGGGAGAGATTTGCCACCATATTATCACATTTTGTAAATTAAACTTATAAACTAGAATTTGGCCACCATATTATCACATTTTGTAAATTAAACTTATTGCAAAATGAAGCAGAGTGCAATAAACAGATGTATTTGAAGGCTATAAATAAATAAATAAATAGAAAGGCAGGATCTATTGGGAGGGATGGCAATGAGTGTCCACTGCTCCCTGCAGAAGGCATCTGTCAAGTCCCCAGTTATGCTGTCAGCAGCATGGTAGATGTAGAAGGAAGGGGTTATCAAAACGAATTGAATGTGCAATAATATTGCTAAACAGAGAGGACAGTGTTTTCTAAGTGCATGTGTTAAACTGGATTTATCCATGTCAGGCTGTGAATAATGGCCTTCCTTTACTTCACCCTGCCCGTGTGACTGGGTCTGCCCTTACGTAACTCCTAAGTGCAAAATAGGATATTGTTTAACCAAGAACTGCAGTTGGGGGTAGCTTTAGCTAACTTGTGGCAGAGAGATACAAAAACTGTTCAGTCTCAAGTGATGCAATGAGATAATTTTCTGCCCTTCTTTTATTACAGTGTCTCTAATTTCGTTTGCCTCTCATAACTTGGCTACCACAGTTTCACTCCCAAAAACTTTCTGGCCAGGAAAGCAGACAATCTCGCTTCATTTGGTGCCAGTGATGTTCAGTCTGCTGGCTGAAAAGGGTGCTCCCAAGCAACGTGATTAGTTGCCCTCATTTCTGGGGCCTGAGATAAACGCCTCTGTTGCTTTAGCCTATACCTGCTAACATGAGGAGACAGTACAGGCTATTTTTGCATCAGCCTTTGCAGAGAAATGGAATTAAAATTCTGCAGTGCATCACAATTACATTTGCAAGTTGTTGTTTGTTTTTAAGCTGTGATTCACTGATGCATCCTGTGATTTGAGAACAAGAGGAGGCTATGGAAATCTCTGCATCTCTGATCAGCCCCCACCTCTTAATCCTTAGATAATAACCAGCTTTGACAAATGCAGCAGGAAATCCTGCAGTCGGGTGGCTAGTGATCAACACCTAAAAGGACTCTGCAAACCTTATTGGGAGTGGGGTCAGGTGATGGTGGAACTAGAGCATGCCTTTTAGATAGGCTCTTCCTAGAGCTGCAATCAGAGCTTGCAGCTGATGTTAGGCCCTCTGATGAACAGCGTGTCAAGTGGCTGCTTTGCTTCAGTTGTGTTTAAAGACAGACTTCTCAGGAACTAAAGGAAGGGCAAGAAGCAGGATCAATTGACTGCAAAGTGTAAATATTACAGAACAGACTCTACCCAATATGCCTTGGTCCCCTTGGAGGTAGTGCTGAGATGCACCATTCCAATGTGTTAGCCTTTTTATTAAGGCATGGAGAGTTTGTACTTTACAACTAAATGATTTTTATTTAAACACTACATCATACAGCTACGAGAGATTCTGTAAGAGCCACAGTCTGGTGTGTCCCCTGGAGTCCAGAACCCCACCTTTCTAAAAGAAGGATCATCTTTGGTCTCTGCAACTACATCCTTATACAACAATGATAGCTACTCAATGCACCCAAGAGGAGCTCTGGGAAGCATTGTGCCTCAGAGAGGTTCAAGTGGTTGCCAATGCACAAGGGAAGCATCCTCACTGTGCCATTTAAGAGGGGGAAGCATCTGGTGCCGGGGGTCAAGTGGCAGGGTGAGAGCTTTGTTCATTTCCTGCCCCTGTTTTGGTGGCAGTAGCAGGGACCACTCCCTGTGATCAGGAGATCTGCAGTTGTGGCCAGCTTCTGCACATGCAGACAAAGTGTGGGTTAGGCTCCTTGCACTTACCTCCCCTTCTGCATTCACAATCAGGCTTTAAATTATAAGCATTAGCTGTGTGCAGACACAGTATTTCGGTGTGCACTCACACTTGCAGTTTGGCATGAAGTGTGTCTCTCCTATGAAAGGTTTTGCCAGTTCAGCTTTTTGGCTTAGTGAGCTCAGGTTACGAAACTTAAACTTTGCAGTAAGTCCAGTTATAGGGACCTGGTTTGGAAATCCTCAAAATGGACTAACATGATGCTGTTAACACTGAGAAAAACTTGTGGGTGACACTGTGGGTTGCAGCTGAGTTGTGATGGCAATGGGATGTAGGAGTTTGCTGTAGCTCTCTTTCAAAAACCACCATGCAGTCATTTAATTTTTTGACCATTTGGGGAAATGAGTCGTCACATGAGCAGTCCAGCCAGCGTACATATAAGGAATCGCTCTGTTGTTTGTTCCTTTTCTTTAGTGCTATAATCACTAACGAGCTGACATCTTTATGGGATGGTGTGGTGCCCAGCGGTGCCTTTGCAGATTTTGTACAATAAAAAATGTCTGCCTGCTTTTCTTAAGGGCCTGTTTTTATATGTAACATTTTATAGCATCACTTTTTAAAGAGGAAGCGCTTTAGGGCCCAGTTGCATGAGGTGCTGAGCACCCTTGCCTCTCACTGACTTGCATAGCAGCTGAGGGCAATCAGCACTTTGCAGAAGGTGCTCAACACCTGGCAGAATAAGGCCCACAGTAGGGAGGCAGGAAAGCCACATAGTTACATCCTAGATAATGATCAATTCGTCATAAGATAATGTTCGCCGTCAGCTTCTAACAGGAGAAACTGGAGTTTGTGAGCTGTCAGCACCGTGTTCCTCAATCCAGAGACTACAGAAATGCTATTCAACAGTTCACATTGTACAGGAAAGTTGACTTTTTTTATGAGGATTTGAGGGGAAGTGTCAGAGTCTTATAATGGAAACTCAACTTTAACCTTCATTGAGGAGTGGTTCCTGACTCCCCACAATTAGCTCTGGGTTTTTTTAAATAGTGCATCTTCCGTAAATCTTCAGCCCACATCCGGAAAGGTTTTGTTTGCATTAGGGCTTTATTCACATCCTGTGCTCTGCTGCTGTCTCTTTCTTTCTGTGCTGTGGGGTTCTTCTTTGCATTTGCCTCTATAGATGCTTCCTGCAGGTGCTTGATCTTATTATATGTCTGCTCCTGGGTTGCATTGAATCCCACTGAAAGTGCAAAATGCTTCTACCATCTCCTGCCCTCACCAGTCCCAGTGTTAAATAAAAACCTACAACTGATCTAATTTTATAGCCTTAACCCTGTAGTGACTCAGACATTGAGGAGTTTATCCTCACAACACCATATGAAGTTGAGAATTACTATCCTTATTTCACTGAGGCACAGAAAGAGTAAGGACCTGATCCAGAGCTAACTGAAGTCAATGGGAGCACTTCCATTGACTTCAGTGGATTTCAGACCAGGCCCTATGTGACTTCCCAAGTCACTCATGATAGAACTGGAAATAGAATTCAAATCTCCTGAGCCCCAGTCCAGTGCCTTATCCACACATCCATCCTTTGCTGGATAGCTGCATAAATCCTCCCAACCGCCACCACCTCCCCAGGCCCAGTGCCCCAATACGCACAAATATGTACGTGTCATTATATGCCATTGCCCTGACATTTTTTATTCAGTAATAAATGGGGTTGATTGCAAATAACCAAGGGAAATAAGATATTTCAGAGTGATTTAATGTCAGCCTGCAAGGATAAAAGCACACAAAACAATTTAAATCATTATATTATTTTGTTTTCTCGTCAATAAAAGTAATTACAATAAAATGCTGTCAGTAGGGTCTGAAATTTACATCCCCCCTGCTCCCTCCAGATGCTCCTAGGCTCTTTTGATTGTGTTAAAACTGACCATGTTATTTCTCCTTGGAGGAGGAGTCTCCGTTATTGTTGCATCAAATAGTCAGTGTATCACTGGCAGAGTCCCATTATGCATAGATCTGCAAAGGCTGCCAGTTAGAGGGATTCCTGGGAGAAGCAGCTCTTCTTACCTTTACAAATGGAGGCGGACCAGCAGTGTTAGCTGCTCTCTCAGCCTGTGGGCTGGGGCCCTTTTCATTAAGAATTTATAAATTGTTATTATCCTGTACATACAGAGCTGCTTTTACAGAAGACCTGAGGGACATGGAAAGACTTCTGATCTGTGTTTAAAGCTTCCCTTCATTTGTCATTTTACAATTCACATTATCCGAACAATAGTCAAGTCATAATAAAGTGAGATAAGATGTATACCGGCTAAAAAAACCTTGCAAACAAGCCACAGAGGAAACTTCTCCAGAGCCGCAGATGAATAGCAGTAATGTGCATTTCAGAGGTTTTGCCCCATCAAGAGCTTCAGGACTAAATTTTCCAAAGTGACTAGGGATTCTGGGTGTCCCAGTTCTTAGGCTCCTCAGGGTATGTCTCCATTGCATTTTAAAACCCAGGGCAGCGAGTCTCAGAGCTTGGGTCTGCAGACTCCGGCTCGTGCTATGGCACTAAAAACAGCTGTGTGTGCATTTGGGCTCAGGTTGGAGCTTGGGCTCTGAAGCTGGGGAGGGGAATGGGTTCCAGAGCCTCACTCTAGCCTGAGCCAGACCGTCTACACAGCTGTTTTGAACACCATAACATGAGTCCAAGTCTGAAGACTGAGCCTCTGAGATTCACTGCGATGGGTTTTGAGAAGCAGTGTAGACAAACCTTTAAAGGGCCTTGTTTTTCAGAAAATGCTGAGCCATCTGCCCTCTGAAAATCAGGCCTGTTTTAAGGTAACTCCAGTTGAGCACTAAGAAATGCAGCACCAAAATCACTAGTCGCTTTGGAAAATTTAGGGTTCTGTTTTTATTGTTATAAAAAGTTGGAAAAATCTTGCACTATTTAAAATCTGTTTAACACAGAGAAAATTATTTCACCCTTTGTATTAAATAATCCCAAACCCCTAGCTTCTCTCTTCTCGCCCCCCCCCACCCCTTTGTCTGCTGTGAATTTATACCAGTAAATCAATAATGCAAACAAAATATACAATCTGGTTGAAATTCACCCCTACACAGCTCAGACACACAGACTATGCACCACTTAAGTGCTTATGCGGGAGGTAAGTGGTGCACAGGACTTGGGCTTGCCCTCTGGTCCTCTGTACAAACTGAATTTCACCTTTGGTGAATAAGCAGCTGCTTTTTTCTTGCTTTAAACATGAAGCTGGGCTAAACTCTGCAATCCTTACTCACTTGTTACCCAGGCCAAATTCCCATTGACTTCACTGGGATTTTGCCCTGGTAATGTCTTCATGAGGTCTGTGGGATTAAGACTAATGTGAATTGCTCAGTTTATACCAACACACCTTCTTTCTGAGTGCTTGCTTCCCAACAGGCAGGTCTGTACATGAAAGCATTGATTCTTTCCAGATAGTTTTTTGCATGTTCTCTAACGGTGAGTCCTATTTACAGTTTATTTATTACCTGAGAGACAGTCTTGTGATTTTTAACAGCTGCTTTTCCACATTGACTCATAATTAATTTATGAATTTTGCTTTCTGGTCAACTAAGGGTTAATGGCTACAGTGTCTCTGGGTAAGTACAGGAAGTAGGGTGACCAGATAGCAAGTGTGAAAACTCAGCACAGGGTGGGCGGTAATAGGCACCTATGTAAGAAAAAGCCCCAAATATTGGGACTGTCCGTATAAAATCGGGACATGTGGTCACCCTAACAGGAAGAAGCAGCTGCATTTCGTAAATACCCTCATGTACTGTGTACAGATTTTGTGTTGGCTCTTCTAAGAGGAGAACAAGTAATGGAAACATCAGATGCTTTTGGATGTTAGGTCAGCAAATCCATTTGGCGTCATCTCCTTTCTGTTAGCAGCTGTACACCACAACAGTTCTTCACTAAATGGCCATTTGAGCATCTTATAAAAATGCGTCCTCCTTAGACATTTCCTCACTTTATATTACAAAGTACAGTACTGGGGGAAAATATGTAAACTGCAAACTTCTGAATTAGTAAAGATCAAATGTGGGGCAAAAAACTTTCATTAGGGATGTAATAATAAGGCATGGACTATTATACTATGTGAGACTAATTAACTTTGTGTCAGATGCTTGGGACCATCTTACTCCATTTTTATTGGGCTCCTAGGAGCTATGTTAATACAAATAATAATTCTTACTCAGTTGCACTTCGAGTGAATTGAGTGGGTATTTTGCCTGAATAAGGACTAAATAAAAGTGGGGTCAAGAGCTCAGGAATTTGCACATTGTTTGTAAGCTAGCCTATGAATCAACATTTTGCAGTCAATAATTTTGAGCCATAAATATAAAATAATGCAAGGTTAACAGTTCATACTAGCAATTTCTTTTCTTCCATTGGTCCTGCCTTGTGGTTGTATGTTGTCTGTAAAATTCTTCTTAGAGTAAGATGACCAGAAGTGTGCATAGTACTCCAAATATGATCTAATTCATCCCTCAGTGCTGGAATAATTTCCACTGTTTATATTATATACTTCTATTTATGTAGCCCAGAATTTAGTTTGCTTATTTTACTGCAGCTAAACAGAGCACCACATATCTGAGTTTTATCAGCCACAGTTCCAAACCTTCAAATGCTTGCAAACAATGAGGAAGAGGAACACCTGTTTTTATTGTAATAAATTGGACCTACAAATAGGTGTTATAATGTTGCTGTGGTTCTCCAAATTATTTATGCTGCATGCCACTTCATATGCGCCTGGATCGACTTCTCTTTCGACATCCCAGCTGTCCCTGTGTTTCACTCTGCAGACCCCCGGAAATGTTTCTGCAGACTATTATGCTCCATAAACAGAGGCTTGAGAACCACTGTTGTAAGGAGATGGACTTCTGGTTTCAAGGCGTGATTGACTCAATAAGGCCACCGAGCAGTATGGATGAATCTTGGTACTCTTCTTTGTGCATATTTACTACCATTGGGTGGTGGTTGTTGCTGTTGTTTTTTATTATTTGTTTTACTGTAACACTGACAGGTTCCAAACAATATCGGGGTCCTGTTGGGCTAAGTGCTGTACAGACACTTAGTGAAAGACAGTACCTACCCTGCAGGGTTTACAGTCTAAATGGACAAGACAGACAAAAAATGGATGAAAGGAATTATAATTATCCCCATTTGTAGGTGGGGAATAGAAGCATTGAGAGATTTGCCAAAGGTTACACAAGGGAGCCTGTGGCAGAGCTAGGAACTGAAACCAGATCTCCCAAATCCCAGAACAATGCCTTAACCACAAGTCCATCCTTTCTCTGATTGTCAGACTTACCCACCCAATTAGTAGGAGGTAGGTAGTCCTAGGACTAACTGTGCTTGTACATGTCTGGCATGTGTATGAACGTGAACTTTTGTTTGCAGTGTAGCTGGGACCAGAACAGTTAAAGAACTGGGGTTGGGATTTGTGTTGCAGCTTTGTAATGCTGGTGGTTCTTTCTGAACTCTATAAATCAGATCTGTCTTACTCATTAGAGCCTTATTTGGTATTTTATTGTTCTAATATATCTCTCATTAGTGTGTGCTCAGATAAGCTGGCAGAACTGCATGCAGTGCTAACGCACTAGATAACATTTGCTAGGGTTTGATAATGAAGCTTTAGTCCTCCCTATCAGCTGTTTGCTTGTTTGTATTTGGCTACATTCAGCCAAGGGTTTTCAGGGATTCACTGCTTGTTAGGTTTCTTCCTTCTAATGATTGAAAGTAACTATCTGTTTTCCTTTTACTTTCCCCAAGGAAATAAAATGTTGAAAACCAATTTCCTGCTTACTTGATGAGATGGTCAAAATGCTTATGGCATAATAGTTAATAATAGGACCTGATCCTTCCAGCACGAAAGTCAAGGGGTGAAACCCTGGCCCTGTTGAAGTCAATGGCAAAATGCCCACTATCTTTAATGAGGTCAGGATTTCACCAGCTGAGTCTAATCATGTGAGCAAAGTAACTTGTTCTTTGTTTGTATAGTGCCTAAGAATGATGGTCTTCGGCCATGACTAGGGCTTCTAGGTGCAACAGTAAAACAAATAATAATAATAATACTCGTGTGTTTGCAGGATTGGTCCCATAAATTAAAAAAAAGAATAAATAACAATGGGATAATAATATACTACTTGAAAATAATTTGTAAAGTATTGTGACATAGGACCCAATTATGAAACTCATACTCACTCAGTCCCACTTAATGGATTGTTTTCGCAAGGGACTTAAATGCATGCCTAATTTTAGGGTTGTGAGTGGTCCCATTGATTTAGAGATGTGCTCAAGCACCTTGTTGAGTTGGGACCGAAGTCAATAGGACTATTTGTTCATAAACTGTAACGTTAAAAATGGATTATAGTCTTGTAAACTCTACTGATGATACTGCTACCACAAGAAGTCCCATTGCACTTCCTGGTAATGAATACTTGCAGTTATAAGCAGTGACTCATGGTTTGCGTTGCAGCATCAGGCACTGTGTCTGAAATGTTATAGGAACAATTGAAAACATTCCTGAAATTGTGAAGTATTTCTTAGCATGCTTGTATCATTAACCTATTTTGAAGTTTCTTGTTCATATTTGCATTTCAGTTTGGTCTTATATTTATCAAAGACAGATCTATTGTTTGGCAGGCAGCAACCTGACGCTGCTTCATCTTACGCACTTGTCTGCCCAAAATTTTTTTTAAAACTCCATCAAACTTTTAACTGGAAACTGCACTTCTGGACAAGACCAACTGCTGAGAAGTTGGACTGTTTCACTCATTGTACCTTGGAGACCGTTTTTTTTGTGGGGAGATTTTTTTTTTTCCTTTTTCAGTTATTCATTTGCTTTCTACGACGACAGCCTGTGGGAGTTATGTTTTGCCTGTGTAAACCTAAAAGACAATATATCTATCAACCCTTTTGCTGTTTCTGGAATGTGTCTTTTGAAAAGTTCCCTTGAATTGTTCTCAACAAAACATGCTTCATTCTTCATCCTTACTGCAGACTGAAATAGTAAATAGGATAGGAGAAATTTGATCACTCCTCAAAAAAACTAATTGACAGTTTTTCTAGAACACAGAACCATATTGGGGGTTGTGACATAGTCTGAATAATGTAATTTTTTAAAAACTTCTCTAAGACACATCATTGTAATGGCATGATAACATAATAATAACTTCTTGTTCCTCACAGAATTTCTGAATGCTAATAGTAAAAGGGTTATGTCCATAATCCATTGAAGTCAGTTACATTGTCTTCAATGGGAGTTGGACAAAGTACAGTATGACAAAACCCTGGCTGCCTGTTTAAAAACTCCAGTTTAGCCTATTTCATATGTTGCATCTCAGCATTCATTCCAAGAGACTCAGTACCTGGAATTTACATCTTTACACCAGTATTTTTTACTTTTCCAATTCACCTTCACAACATGAGCATTTGAAAAAAAATCTTGATATAATAAAAGGAATTCAAAGAGTCTTCCATTATAAAGTACTATGTTTTAGTTAGAGGTCAGATACTTAAATTACACTGCATGCATGCAAAAATTATTGATAAATCTGGGAAAATTTTCCAGCCCTAATATGCAGTGTCTATTCAATACAAGAATGCACTCTTTGTTGCTAAACTGAAAAATTCTTGGAGTATAGTTTTTAAAAGTAGCTGTTCTAAGTAGCCTCATGTGAGACTCAGATATGCCCTGTAATCCATGTTACATCATAAAAAAATGTTTGCCAGGTTTGAAATTCTTTTAATTCCTAAATTTAAAGGGGTGGGGGGGAATCTTTTTCTGAATGAAGTACTTCACCCATAAAAGACTGTAGACCATAACTGATCTCGGCTCCAATGCCACCCATTTAGCTCACCTTTTTTCCCATCTCCAAAGGTTTGCTGGGATCATTACAAGCATCTGGAACAACCAGTAGCTGCTGTGTGCAAGTCTTGTTAATGCAATTCAGTGGTTAGATAGAAAATTGGTGCAGGAAATGTGGCAAAAATAAGTTTGATACCACAGGGTTTGTTTTTTCCTGCTAGCTGGTAGAGACAGGCAAAAGCACCATTGCCAAACTGTGCAGCTATTCAGTTTGTTTTTGAGCTTGAGAGACAAATCTGTGTACGTAAGCCTGGTTGTTTTTTTTTTTTTTTTTAAGTGCTGAGTACCCACAACTCCAATTGCTGTCAATGTGGGTTGCAGCTATTCAGCACCTCTAAAAATCAGGCCATTAAAATGCATCACATAATCCTTTGTTTTATTTTAACTTTACAAATGTTTAGCGTCATCATGGCATAATAAACCCAGCCTCTTACATGGACATTTTATGCTGTATTTTTTTACTGAGTACTGGAAATGCCATTCAATTAAGTTCTTCCCACTTACCATCAAGATCTAGTGTGGCAAGCTGAGAAAGGAAGCATCATTCAGGCAGAAATAATGGTAGTTTTGTGCACCTCCTATGCTAGAGAGGGTTCTAATGGGCCAAATCCCTGGCTGGTGTAAATTGGAATAGCTCTGTCAAAGTCGGATAAAGCTATGGCAGTTTACACTAGCTGAGGATCTGGACTTACAGATCTGCCTCATCCTTCATTCATAAATCAGGTATTTATAGAAAGCATGACTCTGAAATAAATGAACACTAAAATCTGAGTTGTGGTTTTGATGGAAATCTGGATTTTATCGTGTCCTGGCTGATATGGGGCTGAAAAGACTAACAATGCAGCAGATATCAGGCTGCAGTTCAATTTTTAAGAAATTTTCTCTTAATTAGAAGTGCTGCACCTGTGACCTTTAGGTTTTATTGTTGCATATGAGCTTTAAGAAAGAATTGCTTTAGCAAAAGCAGACTAAGGACAGCTAAGAAGTAGGCAGCATGCTTCATATGCATGTTTATTTGGGGGCCCATAAACTAATATTGGAAAAGAGATTCCATGAAGAAGGGGGCCTCATTAGCTTTCAGCATGACAGGTGAGGTGCAAAGCAAAAAAACCAAAACAAACCTGCGTGTGCTCTTTATGATGTATAAAGATTACCTAATTTGTTGTTCTTCTTTGGTTATATTGTAACTATCTAGTCTTGACATATATTTTCTCTTCTGGAGAATTCTGTCAGTCTTTGGAAGACTTCACTTGGAATGTGACTTCACATCTGGAGGTTTAAACCTGAGCTCTGGTTCTATGGACCCTGCCCACTTGAAAGGAGAAGGGAGAAAAAGCTGCCGCTCAGGTTTCAAACACTTACTTCTGAGGTCATGGATCTGGTCTTCCAAAGCCTGCCCTCTAGGAAAAGCCAAGCCAAAACCAGAACTTTCTAATGTAAAAAGGAGGAGGAAAAAACTCAGTCTCTTTGGAGCTTTCTTTATGTATAAATGAGCAGTAAAGGATAAAAAAAAAATTAGTTTTGTATTTTATTTCCTGTGCAGTTCACCTTTAAATTACTCCTATGATTCCCTCTCCTGTGTGACTCAGTGCCTGCAGCTTTAGACTACTGCATCCATGAGGAGTCTGAATCTGAAATGTAATGTCCCCAACTCATATTTTTATTATTCTGTAACTCCCACCGGAGTACAAGAACAGAGCTATAAAATATAATTCTGTTAATATTAAAGTGGTGATGTTAGTAGTAATAATTTAAAAAATTCCAGGCATTTTTATATGTTATTTTAAGATCAAAATACCTCACTGGAAAAACATTTAAAATGTCTTGAGCTTGCCCAATGCAAAAAAAAGGTGAAGAGGAACAATAACGTTATTGTGGCTCTCAGATCGGAATTCTTGTTTTGGAATGTAACCAGTTCTAGTTACTCATCTGCTGTGTTCTTATATTTTGGGGCACTTACACGCACGTTGAAAACTATGGGTCCTGTCCTGCAAACATTTAGGTATGAGATACTTTATTCATGTGAAACTAATGGGCCTCCTTTTGGGAGTGATTTGCAGGATCAGGCCCTAAATCTGTATTCATGGATTACTGGTCTTATATTTCAACGATGAAGTCAAGAGATAATGGCAGTTTGCGTAAACAGAACTGGGCTGTCCATGGAACTTAGCTCAAAAAATGGATTGCTCTTAGATGGCTGTACAGAATGGGATTCATAAGTGAATACTGATCTATAGCAGCTGGACCATGAGTAAGAGGTAGGGGAAGGGACAATCTTACATTACTGTTATAGCCTGGCAGATTTTTGTATGGGTGACTTCATTTTTATATATTTTTTTCAGTGTAAAAATGTAGCAATAATTGTTCCTTAATCAAATTTAATGCAAATATGTGTGTATAATAAGTAATATAGCTCTCGTGTAGAAAAACAACTGAACTGGCCTCTAGGGATTTCATTGCATATAAATAAAATTCCTGAAGACATACATGCTTGCTTACCATAATTAGCAGAAAGTTGAAGAATCTTGGGAGCATCGCATATGGCTGTTTTCTTTGATTTAGTTCACTTATCTGTTTCTAATTATGGTATTTTGCATTAAATGCTACTGTTTTGGCTCTTGGCATGCACATCATGCCCAATGAGTTCTCACTGGGTTTCTTAAATCATTTTATGAAACTAAGATAAAATGAATCCAGGAAAGTTTTACAATCAACTGTGCTTGCAAAAGAAATTGCAGAACTGAGTGAAATAAATAATTAGGTGATAGCTATGAGTTGGATAGATAGATGAGGAACAGGTTCATTTCTCTGCAAGAGGAGATCTGAAACCTTCTGGCACAATTTGTTACTTTCCATTTATCATGCGTAAAATGTTTCATGATTTGGTATTTTATGTGGATTTATTGTCAGGAAACTATTGTCTGCCTGGAACAGTTCACAGGATAACCCAGTTCTGAACTGTTCTAATAGGATTGTTTTGGGAGGGAATGAGTGATCAAACCTGGCAGTATTTTAGGAATGAATCTTAAAATTCAAAACCTCCAAAAATATTCTCAGCTCTGCTCCAAGGGTTAGATAAAAAGGGTCAGATTAGGAGCACTCCTGGATGCCTGAAGAGCTAGTGCAGCCAGGAGGGTGTAGGTGTACATGGCCAAATTCTGATCCCACTGAAATCGATGACAAAACTCCCATCTACTTTTCTGAGAGCAGCATTTGGTCCAGGGACATGAAACTCTTTTTGGAACAGATGGGAGCATATACAGGTGAGGTGCGCTACATCGGAACAGAACAGGCAACAATGCACTGGCTGAGAATAGAAACCAGGAGGAGAGTGAACAAGTGAACACAGGATAGGAGGCAAAGGCATATGGAGTGGGGGGTGAGAGGGGGAGGGATGCTGTGCAAAGGCCAACAGAGAGGAAGGAAAAGGCAGCTGAAATAAACAGATGGGGTAGACAGAGAGGAAAATAATATTGGACAGTGTGACAGAAGGCCTCAGGCAGGAGAATCTAAAAAGAGAGAGAGAGAGATCAGCAAATATGAAGGAAGGGGTCACTCAAGGAAGTGCATCTCTGTGAATGCGGAAGCACTGGGAAGAGCATGGAGGGATCACATACGCAAAGGATTCCAGCATTGTGCTATTGGTTCTAGGGTGGGGAAGCAAAAAAGTCTTTGCTGGCCAACAGGGAAGTAGATTGTTCAGAGGAGAGCAGAAAACATCTGAGCAGGCCTGGGGTGGAGTGGGAAGACTAGCCATATATGTCAAGAGAAGTTCAGAGGTAAGGAAGAGAGTCCTGGATGAGATACAGCTGTGACAGTCTTGTTATGGGAATAAGGGGATGATCACAGAATTCAAACATGTGCATGGAAAGAAACATTGGTGAGAATAGAAGAGATCAGCTGCCCCAACATAACTGGAGCATAGGAATTGGAGGAATAAACTGAGCAGTAAAATTACAGCTATGGTACAAGATTTCTTTCTCAGATAATAAAGAATGAAAATGAGTGGAGATGTCAGACCCGAAGGCATGTTTAGGCCATAATAACCATTATCTCCTTAGTCAAACTAAGAACACCATTCTAAAGAGTCTGGTATTGCAAGCTTTCCAAGTGCCTACCTCCCATGATTTCAATGAGATCTCAAAGCACAGAAGGTTCACGGGATTGGGCCCAACTATTCACAGTATTTAGAAAAGGCAAGGTCCTGCAAAGTGCAGAGTAAATTCCTGGACGTCAAAAGTGAGAACATGAAAAGGAAAAATAAGGAATATGAGTTTTGGCAGTGCAAATTTGGAACAAATACTTGGAGCAGGTAAGATTTAATGGAGGAGGAGAATGAACAAAGAGAGACAGTAAAAATGGAAAGTATGCAAAGATCCAGCTGCTAATGTTTCCCCCAAAGTTTAGTGTGTGCTGAATAGTGGTAAATGCAGTAGGAATAAAATCGGAGTGGCTAAAACCATACCGTCCTAGTCTGGTACAACTTACCTCTAAATAGTGTAAACTATAATGTTCTTTTGGCTTTTCCTCAGGCAAGACAGCAAGCACAAACACGACATCAAATGGCAGAAGACAGCAAAGGAGAATACTCATCCATTCTTCAGAAATTTAACCACGAGCAACGCGAACATTATCACACACACATACCAAACATCTTCCAGGTGAGATCTCATAGTACTGACTTACAGCAGCCTGTGTTCTTGGTGTGGCTACATCGACTAGATGCATTGCAATGCTTTAGTAAGCCAGCTTAATTCTGTGATACCGGTTCTCTGCTCTGCAGAAGCCACAGCACCACATTAGCAGACACTGGACATGATGCAGCAACCCAGGATCTCTAAAAGAAGTAGTTGTTCTCTTTGGTGGGAGCAACAATTCCTATGAATCCAAAGAGATGTTATGGAGCTCAGTCTACTAAACTCCCTCTGACCTCTGGGCTAGCTACCAGACTGATTGATAATGTGGGAGGTGGGAGTCTGCTAGGTGTTATGGCAGGAAGGGGCATGCCTGATGACATTACTCATAGTCTTGTTTTATTACACTCTACATCCATGCAGCTGGGGAATCATAGAATCATAGAATATCAGGGTTGGAAGGGACCCCAGAAGGTCATCTAGTCCAACCCCCTGCTCGAAGCAGGACCAATTCCCAGTTAAATCATCCCAGCCAGGGCTTTGTCAAGCCTGACCTTAAAAACCTCTAAGGAAGGAGATTCTACCACCTCCCTAGGTAACGCATTCCAGTGTTTCACCACCCTCTTAGTGAAAAAGTTTTTCCTAATATCCAATCTAAACCTCCCCCATTGCAACTTGAGACCATTACTCCTCGTTCTGTCATCTGCTACCATTGAGAACAGTCTAGAGCCATCCTCTTTGGAACCCCCTTTCAGGTAGTTGAAAGCAGCTATCAAATCCCCCCTCATTCTTCTCTTCTGCAGACTAAACAATCCCAGCTCCCTCAGCCTCTCGTCATAAGTCATGTGCTCTAGACCCCTAATCATTTTTGTTGCCCTTCGCTGGACTCTCTCCAATTTATCCACATCCTTCTTGTAGTGTGGGGCCCAAAACTGGACACAGTACTTCAGATGAGGCCTCACCAGTGTCGAATAGAGGGGAACGATCACGTCCCTCGATCTGCTCGCTATGCCCCTACTTATACATCCCAAAATGCCATTGGCCTTCTTGGCAACAAGGGCACACTGTTGACTCATATCCAGCTTCTCGTCCACTGTCACCCCTAGGTCCTTTTCCGCAGAACTGCTGCCTAGCCATTCGGTCCCTAGTCTGTAGCGGTGCATTGGATTCTTCCATCCTAAGTGCAGGACCCTGCACTTATCCTTATTGAACCTCATCAGATTTCTTTTGGCCCAATCCTCCAATTTGTCTAGGTCCTTCTGTATCCTATCCCTCCCCTCCAGCGTATCTACCGCTCCTCCCAGTTTAGTATCATCCGCAAATTTGCTGAGAGTGCAATCCACACCATCCTCCAGATCATTTATGAAGATATTGAACAAAACCGGCCCCAGGACCGACCCCTGGGGCACTCCACTTGACACCGGCTGCCAACTAGACATGGAGCCATTGACCACTACCCGTTGAGCCCGACAATCTAGCCAGCTTTCTACCCACCTTATAGTGCATTCATCCAGCCCATACTTCCTTAACTTGCTGACAAGAATACTGTGGGAGACCGTGTCAAAAGCTTTGCTAAAGTCAAGAAACAATACATCCACTGCTTTCCCTTCATCCACAGAACCAGTAATCTCATCATAAAAGGCGATTAGATTAGTCAGGCATGACCTTCCCTTGGTGAATCCATGCTGACTGTTCCTGATCACTTTCTTCTCATGTAAGTGCTTCAGGATTGATTCTTTGAGGACCTGCTCCATGATTTTTCCAGGGACTGAGGTGAGGCTGACTGGCCTGTAGTTCCCAGGATCCTCCTTCTTCCCTTTTTTAAAGATTGGCACTACATTAGCCTTTTTCTAGTCATCCGGGACTTCCCCCGTTCGCCACGAGTTTTCAAAGATAATGGCCAAGGGCTCTGCAATCACAGCCGCCAATTCCTTCAGCACTCTCGGATGCAACTCGTCCGGCCCCATGGACTTGTGCACGTCCAGCTTTTCTAAATAGTCCCTAACCACCTCTATCTCCACAGAGGGCTGGCCATCTCTTCCCCATTCTGTGATGCCCAGCGCAGCAGTCTGGGAGCTGACCTTGTTAGTGAAAACAGAGGCAAAAAAAGCATTGAGTACATTAGCTTTTTCCACATCCTCTGTCACTAGGTTGCCTCCCTCATTCAGTAAGGGGCCCACACTTTCCTTGGCTTTCTTCTTGTTGCCAACATACCTGAAGAAACCCTTCTTGTTACTCTTGACATCTCTTGCTAGCTGCAGCTCCAGGTGCGATTTGGCCCTCCTGATATCTTTCCTACATGCCCGAGCAATATTTTTATACTCTTCCCTGGTCATATGTCCAACCTTCCACTTCTTGTAAGCTTCTTTTTTATGTTTAAGATCCGCTAGGATTTCACCATTAAGCCAAGCTGGTCGCCTGCCATATTTACTATTCTTTCGACTCATCGGGATGGTTTGTCCCTGTAACCTCAACAGGGATTCCTTGAAATACAGCCAGCTCTCCTGGACTCCCTTCCCCTTCATGTTAGTCCCCCAGGGGATCCTGGCCATCTGTTCCCTGAGGGAGTCGAAGTCTGCTTTCCTGAAGTCCAGGGTCCGTATCCTGCTGCTTACCTTTCTTCCCTGCGTCAGGATCCTGAACTCAACCAACTCATGGTCACTGCCTCCCAGATTCCCATCCACTTTTGCTTCCCCCACTAATTCTACCCGGTTTGTGAGCAGCAGGTCAAGAAAAGCGCCCCCCCAGTTGGCTCCCCTAGCACTTGCGCCAGGAAATTGTCCCCTACGCTTTCCAAAAACTTCCTGGATTGTCTATGCACCGCTGTATTGCTCTCCCAGCAGATATCAGGAAAATTAAAGTCACCCATGAGAATCAGGGCATGCGATCTAGTAGCTTCCGTGAGTTGCCAGAAGAAAGCCTAATCCACCTCATCCCCCTGGTCCGGTGGTCTATAGCAGACTCCCACCACTACATCACTCTTGTTGCACACACTTCTAAACTTAATCCAGAGACACTCAGGTTTTTCCACAGTTTCGTACCGGAGCTCTGAGCAGTCATACTGCTCCCTTACATACAGTGCTACTCCCCCACCTTTTCTGCCCTGCCTGTCCTTCCTGAACAGTTTATAACCATCCATGACTGTACTCCAGTCATGTGAGTTATCCCACCAAGTCTCTGTTATTCCAATCACGTCATAGTTCCTTGACATCACCAGGACCTCCAGTTCTCCCTGCTTGTTTCCAAGGCTTTGTGCATTTGTATATAAGCACTTGAGATAACCTGTTGATCGCCCCTCATTCCCAGTATGAGGCAGGAGCCCTCTCCTCACAGACATTCCTGCCTGTGCTTCCTCCCGGTATCCCGCTTTCCCACTTACCTCAGGGCTTTGGTCTCCTTCCCCCGGTGAACCTAGTTTAAAGCCCTCCTCACTAGGTTAGCCATGAATGAGAACATTGCTTGCATTGTTGAGGCACGAATCAACTGAGAGTATTGTCATCTATAAAACCTTACGCTCCTTTGTGACCTGTTTTCATACCTAGATTTCAAAGATGTTTAGATTTATACCACGTTCATGTTGGGCAATAGCTTAATGGATGTCAAAGAGGCAAGTGCTTACAGTTTGATTAAGTTTACTAAAAATGTCAGATGATGGCCAAGAAAGACATTGCAGAGAGAAAGTTAAAACTGCAGAGAGAAAGTTAAAACTGCTGTGCTCTTTATTCATGGTCATTCAAGCCACTGTCTAGGATAAATTATTCCAAGGTATTTTGTGTTATAAAAAAAAGCCGCATCCCCAGGCCATGTATACCCTTCTTACAAGGCCTTTAGAGACCATAAAACTTTGGATCTGGTAAGCGCTGAATTGAACTTACATCCTTGGCTAAGCATAGTTTGGGTGCTTGTGCATTACCAGTGCTCCAGAAAATTCCCTTGCTTTGCTTTAAGTGTTAAAATAGCATTCAGAGAGCTGTTTTACTTTTAAAAGAATGATACCAGTGTGTTCTTTCCTGCAATTGTTTCATTTTTCTGTTGATCGTGGTTGGGTTGCAGTTTAACAGGAAAAAAATGAGTTGGGGGGGTGGTTCTCAGCAGTCAGTGTCCTATCAGGTCTTATGTTTCAACATGAAACATGCACCTTTGACACCTGGACACACACTGTGCCTCCTATTATAATCCATCATAACAGGAATATGCAACATCTGGTTTTCCTGTGTCCTAAACCAGAGGTCAATGGAACTGAAGATCCTTGGCACTCTCTGCAGTGATCAATAAGGCGCCTATATTGAGATGCCCTGATGTAAACATTGTTACGTAATATGGAGATTACTC
Source organism: Natator depressus (assembly GCF_965152275.1). Taxonomy (NCBI): domain Eukaryota; kingdom Metazoa; phylum Chordata; order Testudines; family Cheloniidae; genus Natator; species Natator depressus. The sequence continues at coordinate 15,003,292 of NC_134249.1, read as the reverse complement.
TGAGGCCGTCCTTTGATCGCCGATATCACTAAACCATACATTACATGTGAATAACTGTCTTAATTTGCCTGGGTTTAAAGTCTTATTTAAACAACTGATATAACAGGAGCTGTTTCGTTGCAGAAATTGAAATTAATTGAAACTGTGAAATAACTTTTGATGTTTGATCAAAGTGAAATGTAATGTTTCAGAAAATACAAGAGATGGAGGAAAGGAGGATAGTGAGGATAGGCGAATGCATGAAAACCTATGCAGAAGTGGACCGCCAGGTGATCCCCATAATCGGGAAGTGTCTGGACGGAATAACAAAGGCAGCAGAATCAATTGATCAGAAAAATGTAAGTGTTGAATGTGGTATCTTCTTCTTTCTCCTGTGTTCTTTATTATTTATTAGTTGTATAATAAAACCTAGGAGCGCAAGTCAGGAGCTAGAACCCTATTGTGCTAGGCACTAAACAGACACAGAACATAAAGATGGTCCCTGCCCCAAATTGCTTACTCTGAAAACTGTTAAGAAAGAATTTGAAACACAAAACTTGCACCCAAATCCAGTTAGTGCACAGAAAAGGTGTTCCTCTATCACATGTTAACTAAGGATAGCTTTAGTGCATGTTTTATTTTATGAAGGATAGTTGCTTTGTCTTGTTACAGAGAAAAATCTGTTCTTCTCACGGATGTATTTGTTTAGCAAATTAATCCATAGGGTCATTTGTCTTTTAAGAAGGAAACATTTCTTTTACCAAATTTACTCCATTAACATGCATTCTATACATAAGCGTTTGGTTTGGCTGTATTTAGATAAGATGCTGTATTCTAAAGATGTGACTGTTAGGGCCTGTATACACTCGACAGTATTGTCGACAAAAGTCAGCTTTCATCAGCAAAGCAGTGGAGGTGTACACACTGAAATGCTCTTCTCACTGATGTAACTCCCCTGCTACACCGACAAAATAAAACCACCTTTATAAGAGGCATAGAGCTTTTTGCAACATAATTAGAGTGACACAGCGTCAGTGTAGACAGCGCTTGTTTATGTTGCCCTAATTGGCCTCCAGGAAGTGTCCCACAATGCACATCGTGACCGCACTGGTCAGCAGTTTGAACTCCGCTGCCCTGAAGGTACACAGCCATGTGCCGCTCCCCCGTTTAAATGCCTGAGAATTTTTGAACTTTTCACTTCCTGTTTGGATGGCATAGACTATTCACACAGCATCTTCCCAGGTGACCATGCTGGTTTTCTGCAACAGACGAGCTCCCACATGGAGTACACCAGAGCTGTTGGATCTGTGGGGAGAGGAGGCTGTGCAGTTGCAGTTTTGCTCAAGTCATAGGAACTTTGATATCTATGGGCAGATTGCTCATGGCATGCAGGACAAGGGACACAAAAGGGACATGCAGCAGTGCCATGCTATGATCAAGGAGCTGTGGCAGGCATATCAGAAGGCAAGGGAGGCCAGCTGTTGTTTTGGTGCAGCACCAAAGACATGCTGCTTCTACAAGAAGCTGCATGCCATCCTTGGTGGCGACACCACCACCACCACCAAGAGCCCTATGGATACTTCAGGCTGGAGGCAGCAGCCAGTGGAGTCAACCCTGAGATGAAGTGGTGGATGAGGAAGTGGAGTTGGAGGAGTGTGTGGGACATGCAACAGAATTGTCCGGTGGCATGGCAAGCCAGGATCTATTTTTTGACTCTGGAGGGGTCTAGCCAGACCCAGCTCTCTGGCTCACATGAAGCAGGAGAGGCAAGCTTTGGTAAGCATACCTTTTGCTTTGGTACTGCACAGTGATAGGAGATTGAGTTCTCATTTACTTTGTTATATGATAGAGAAGGGATAAGGGATAGAAATTAACAACAAAGCCTAAGGAGCTATGCATTGGGGGCCCTGCGGAAAAGTTTGTTAATGTACACTGGGGTGTCTTGGGAATCCTCCATAGGAAACTTTCGTGTAGGTACTCTGCAATCCTCTGCTGAAGGTTCCTTGGCAAAGCTTCCTTGTCTCTCCCCCCGCTGTAGGAAATTTTGCCGTGCCAGCCGGCAATTATTTCTGCAGGGACCAAAGTGGCATATAGGTGAGCAGCATACGGACCCGGTCTGAAACTGCACGTATGCAGAGATGCACCCTTGCAGCCTGGGATACCCTCAGAAGTGAGATATCGGGTTCGATTACCCAAGCCTTTGGAAAAAGGTGCCAATATTCAGAATACTCTCCCTAGGTGCATGTAGTGACTCTCTCTTCACAAACCATCCAGTTAATGAAAAACTCAGGCTGGACAGCCTGGAAAGGAGACTGGGCCAGGAGCGGATAATAGATGAACAAGAGTGGATTATAAAGCTACTGGAGGGCCAGATAGTGAGGCTCAAGTCCCTCATAGTGCTGCAGCCTGAGCACATCCATGCACGATTCCCTCTGCAGCTAATACAGAGTGCCATTCCATGTCCTTCCCAAACTCCCTCAACACATTCCTTGTATGTTCCCCTTCCGTCGCAGTACCCCTTGCACTCCACCCCGAGAGCCTGGTTTCATGATGAAAGCTGGAGTTGCACACAACTGGAGAGGCTTAACCGAGAGACACTTCCTCATTGCCGTGTCCCCAGTTTGCCAAAAAAATAATAATAATGTTTTATCCTTTAATTAAAGTGTAGTCTTTGAAACAAAATGAGTCTTTATTTGTGTCATGCACATGGTAGTTGCTGCTAAAATTCAAATACAGTGGCTATAGGCAGGAACATTTGCTCGCTACAATTAAAGCTCAGGAAACAAGCATTACAGGGGTCATTCAAGGCGGCAAGTAAACATTGTCTGTCTGAATGCATCAGATAAAAACACATTACTGGGCCTCATAGTCAAAATGCTCATTCAAAGCCTCCCTGATTCGAATAGCCCCCCCTTGAGCCCCTCTAATTGCCCTGGTATCTGACTGCTCAAAAGCAGCAGCCAGCCAGTCCACCCCAGCACTCCACCCTTGGGGAAAGTTTTCCCCCTTCGTTTTGCAAATGTTATGCAGAGCACAGCAGGCTGCTATGACCATTGGAATATTTTCCTCATTGAGGTCTAACCTGCCAAAAAGGCAGCACCAGCAACCTTTTAAACTGCCAAAGGTACATTCAGTGTTCATTTGGCACCTGCTGAGCCTGTTGTTGAAGCATTCCTTGCTACTGTCTAGGTTCCCCGTGTAAGGCTTCATGAGCCACAGGAGCAAGGAGTTGGCAGGGTGGGCATTGCACATCCCCCATTGGAATCTTCTGGTCTGGACAGAAAGTCCCAGTATGCAGATTTCTATACAGTCCAGTGTTCCTAAAGATGCGTATGTCATGAACTTTCCCTGACCAACCCAAATTGGTGTCAGTTTGATCTGGGGCCAAAATTAGGATATACGTGCCATCGATCACCCCACTGCCGTTAAGGAATCCCATTGCTGCAAAGCCATCAGTTATTTCTGGCACGTTACCCAGAGTCTAGTCCTTTGTTGCAGGAGGCAATTAATGGCCCTGCAACTTGCACCACTGCAACCCCTATGGTGAACATTCCAACTCCAAACTGATATGCGACTGACTGGTAGCAGTCTGGATTTGCCAGCATCCACACAGTGATTGCCACTCACTTTTCCGCTGTGAGGGCAGCTCTCCTCATGGTATCCTTGCGCCACAGGGCAGGGGCGAGCTCCACGCACAGTTCCAGGAAGATGGCTCTGCGCATCTGAAAGTTCTGAAGCCACTGCTCGTCATCCCATACATGCATCGTGATGCTATACCATCACTCAGTGCTTGTTTCCCAAGCCCAGTACCAATAGTCCACCTTGTGCAGCTGCTCCGTGAATGCCAGCTGTAATCTTGAATTGTTTCTTTCCATTGCACACAGCAGGGTAGGCACCACAGATTCACTTTGTATCCCTGCTCATGAAATACTGCAGGACCAGCTGCGTTGTGTTCATAATGCTCATCGCCAAACTAGTCAGCAGTTCAGGATCCATGCTTTCAGGCAGAGATGACGGGCACAGTTTACAGGGGCTATTCAAAAATGGCGTGAAACGAAGTCGGAAGCCCATGGAATGATGGGACGGAAATAACTGCATCATGAGATGGTGAGCATACCTCCATGATGCACTGCAATCTGTTCCCAGCTCTCCCAGTGATAGAGGGTGGCTGGTTACACAGTGAGATAGCTACCCATGATGCAATGCCAGAGCACCAACTATGGATGCGCTGCGCTGACACAAGGAGTGTTCTGTGGACGTGGACAACTGATGTAATTAAAGCCGCATATGATCGTCAACTTAACTCTTTAGTGTAGACAAGGCCTTAGTAAATAGGTTTCAGCATCAATTAGAAGATGAAGGGTATTATCACAGATAGATATTTAGTGGTCAGTCCTTATGTGGCAGAAATGTTTGCTCTAGCTTTTCAACAGAACCACAAATCATACTGAACGTTGCAGAAATTTGTTTGTTTTAATTATTCTCATAATTATGGAAATGCTAAATTCTGAATGTGGAGTTAGACAGCCTATCTGGATCTGGGCTGGATTCAGCTTTGAAAATGAGCCAACACAGATCAGATTCAGGCAAGGCTGAATGCATGGAGAACTGTTGATAGTATGTGGTTAAAGGAACACAAGCCAAGACTCAAAACCTGCCCTGGCAAGAAAAGAGCAACCCTGCTTTGTGTAAGTCAGACTGTGGGCTTTCATATGTAACCAGTGCAGAGATTAGACAGGAGTTCTCAGATGCAAGAAACTTTGGCATTGTGTTCATCACAAGCACTAGTACAGTATTCCCAACCCCAAGTACAGGTCTCAAAAATCATGAGATTGTTAAAGATAATAAATGTGGGGTTCTTTTCATTTAGCTTTTGGTTTTGAGCCTTCTGGGTGCACTTGAGCCATGCTTTTAGCTTTCTACATAACCCTGATGGCTAGAAATTTGGTGGTTGTTTCTTTAAAATGAAAGCTGATACTCTCGTGTAATAACGTAACTCCTGGAATTGGGGCTTTAAGTAAAATACCAAATATTGTGAGACACATGAAAAAAATCAGAGGCATGATCAACACTGCTGTTTGTACCAAAGTATCTCAAATTAACTCTCGTTTGAATAATGTAGGGATCTTTAAGATTTTAATGCTTGCTCTTTTTGGCATTAAAAAGTTAAAGGCTGATAGCAAGGCCATGACTGGTGCTATTTTAGGAGTATTAAATAATACTTTGTACTTCTTTGGTGAACTTCATCTGAGGATCTCCTGGCTCTTTACCTAATTCAGTACATTTAGTATTACAAATATCTATAAAAATAATACTGTTCCATACAGCAACTATGAAGTCTACAATTTATAGTACTAAAATTGTGCTGTACATGTAGTAATAAGAAGGTGGCACCCAGCATTGCAATGTATTTATTCTGCTGGAAACATAATTGGGTGAACTCCATAGGAAGCACCACAGTTTTGATTGCTTGGTGTGTAATACCGCTTGTATTGTGCCTTTGATCTTCAGAGGTCTGCACATACCTGACATGACTTGAGGAAGCCCACTGAGGGAGCTGTGTGAGAGCGGGGATTGGCAGCCCCAGTCTTCCCGTTCTGTGCATACTCCGTTAGATCCCATCTGTTCCTCTGGTATGTGTGTGCTCACACAGTGGCAGTAATGATGCTACTGTATCTAATGCTACTTTCTGCATCAAAATGTCACACCCATCTCCTTTCCATCTGCCTACACACTGATGACTGGGAAGTATTAAAAATGAAGAGCCATCATGGGCTAGAATTGCCAAAGTGGAGACATTAAAAATATGTTGCTATCAACATTTGCGTTAAGGAAACCTCAGTTACAGAGTGGCTAAGCCATTCATCATGTGGATTCTAGCAAGTGTGATAGAGGTGCTGCTTCATAATAAAATAAAAGTGCATGAATTTCTCTTCTTATATGTGGGGACTTCTCCTTGTGAGAGTTCTGGAAAACCATTTTTGTTCCACTTCATTATTCAGTGTTAAGAACTGACAGGATATATTGGATATATTTAATATTCATTACACCTTAGTTGGAAAGAAAACTGAAAGACACTCTTGTCCACCTCCAAAGCTGCCAGTTTTTCAGACTTAATTTATTTAGTTATTCCACTTGTTCAAAAGTAGTATACTTGCTAAGAATCAAATTCTGCCTTCTCCTCAGCTTGCAGAACTCCAGCTAAAATCAATGGGGAGGTGCATGGATTTATCTGGGAATAGAATTTGTCTCTGTATTTTTAATATACTTATTAGGAGCATGCTGCTTTTTTCCATTCCTTTTCATAGTAACTCTAGTAAGGCAGATGTCATTATTAGCAAGGCTAAACCACAATGACTGTTAAGTGAACCTGTGTGGAATTTGCCTCTGCAGGCTCTGGCAATAGATGGGATTAATTTGTTATGGACTTCTGAGTTCCTGTTATGACATTCTTGCTGTCTGATACGCAGCATGAGCTAGTTATTTTTAGCTCCATTGTAATGGTAGGATGTTTTGACAACATGGAAGGAACATTATATAATTAAAAGAGAAGAAATGAAAGGTTCAGAAGGACGGAATAAAGCACAAGTATATAATGTAATCTGATTTTTATCATCTCTTGCCACCCCCCCGGCTCTTGCTTTCATGCTTATAATTAAACATCTTTAGAATTAGGCGAGTTTTAATGTCAAGCTAAGGTGAAACTAGTGAATAATAAGGGAAAGTGCTTCAGTACCGCCTTTAAGGTTTATGGGGGTGATTTACACAGCACCTAATAGATTTATGAGCACAGATCTCATTAGCTTTCAATGGGACCCTTCCTCCTAAACCCCCCTTAAGTGATGATGAAAATCTTTTATCTTGTCTTTGCTTAATTCAGGTCAGATATGTGCATATCATCCTGGGGTTCTTCCATATGCTCAAATGAATACAAACAAAAGCCACAAAAGGTGATCAAAGCACCACCCTTCTCTTGGAAGTGCAGTGACATGGCAGTATTCTTAATATCCATTGGCTAATGAGCCCTCTAGGGACTAAGGCGCAATTTCTCTGATGACCTGAGAGAGAGAAAATATCCATATGGTATGAAATGAAGAGCTTCTTCCCTAGAAAAGCTAATAGATTATATATATATTAAGGAAGGATGATAGGAGAAAATTATTATTCTTTAAATTCTTTCTGTGCTTTACAGATTTGAAACGTATATTCCGTAGGGTGAGGCTCATCTTTTTAAAAATTATGGTGGATGGTCTCGGCCAAAGTTTGTTTGCATTGCACAAGCGATTAATATTTTGTACATGCTAGATTTTGTTTAAGTGACGTAGGGGCAGATTTACAGAACATCTCAGCCTCCATTTAGGCACCAGAATAAGTGGCCAGCGGATGTCCCGCACAGGATGCTGAGCACTCTGGCCAGATTTGGATGTGCTGAGAGAATTTTGAAAATCTGGCCCCATGTGCTTTATGAAAAGTAGGGTCCTTTAAAAATCACAGCCTGTGTGTTTGAAAAGCCGCTAGATTAAAATGCGTTTCTGTAATTGCTGTGAGTCGCACATTAGCAATTAGAAGGTTTGCATCCAAAAATTTGCTGCATTTGTAGATCTACTGCACAAGAATGTTATTTATCATTACCGTTTTGGTTAGTTATTATCTGATAGGTAAAATAATTGCATGCAATATGTGGCCAGTTTGTGAATGAGGTAATTGTCTACAGCAGGGGTTCTCAAACTTCATTGCACCGTGACCCCCTTCTGAAAACAAAAATTACTAAACGACCCCAGGAGGGGGAATGAAAGCCTAAGCCCGCCCAAGTCCCACCACCTCAGGTGGGGTATGGGGGGCAAAGCCCGAGCCCCTCTGGGCCAGGGTGGGGGTGGGCAAAGCCAAAGCCCCAGGGCTTCAGCCCAAGGCAGGGGGCCTGTAACCTGAGCCCCGACACCCACAGCTGAAGCCCTTGGGTGTCAGCTTCAGCCCCGGGCGGTGGGACTTGGGCTTCAGCTTCAGCCCCATGCCCTAGCAAGTCTAAGCCAGCCCTGGCAACCCCATTAAAATGTGGTCGCAACCCACTTTGGGGTCCCGACCCACAGTCTGAGAACCTCTGGTCTACAGAAATTCAATATGGACAGAAGGGTACATGGCTTTTCACAGCAGCAGAAGACCAATTAGCATTTAAGTTGGTTCTCCTTAAGACAGTAGCATTTATCAGAGCTTTTGATATCTGGCTTGCAATTGGAAGCATAGCAATTCTATAATGGAAGGTTTGTATTGCACAAGATTTTTTGTGGATGCCCATTAGTGAATCTGAGTGTATGCAAAAGGTGTTCTGAGTCACCTAATGCAAGCTGTCCATTCAAGCCACTGGTGTTTTAATTTTTTCAAGGGAAATAAACAGGAATACTAATGAGCATTTACATAGCACTTTTTATCTATGGACCTCAAAACACTTTATAAAGGTGATTAAGCATCATTTTACAACTGGGAAACTGAGGCACTGAAAAGTGAAGTGACTTGCCCAAGGTCATATATCAGCTCAGTGAGAGATCTGAGAAAAGAACTCAGATCTCTTGACTCCCATTTCAATGTCTTCCTCAGTGAGCCATGTTTCCTGTTTGATTTCTGATTGCATTTGGTGTTAGTGCTACATACTTCTTGTTTCTTTAGATGGTACTTAGTCCGTTGACCATTTAAAAATATTGGTGGTTAAAGAAGCAGTTGGTCTCAATGAGACCTTTGCATGCTGGACTCAGATGTTTTACATAGGAATGATGGACTGGGTGCTAAGAAACCCAATAGCAATTAGGGTGGTTTTGTTAAGCTTCACTGTGACTAGGAGACTTTTTCCTCCACTACTCTTACACTGTTGTTCCGTTTACAGACCCTCTTTTTATTGGTTTGCAGCATATTTACAGATAGATTGTATTTGTGGCATTTCAGGATTCACAACTGGTAATAGAAGCCTTTAAATCAGGGTTTGAACCACCAGGAGATATTGACTTTGAAGACTTCACTCAGCCAATGAAACGCACTGTCTCGGAATCCAGCCTTTCAAATTCCAGATGGGATGGAAAATCTGAGCCCAAGCCTGGCAGCAAATCCAAGGGCAAATTGTGGCCATTCATCAAGAAAAATAAGGTACTGACTTTCAGACTTCATCTCAGTGTCCGTATGTTTGTAGCCTTTAATGGCTTTCTTGTTTAGTAATCCTGGCAATTAATTTAAGACTAAAAAAAACCTGAACTTTAGTTTCAGAAAACTAATAGCTGATGTCCTATTATGGTGTTTTGTTACAGTCTTATTTTGTTGTTTACTTTTAAGCTATTTTTATTTCTATATAATTTCTTAAATTGTGTTGCTCTTTGTTTATTTACCCTTTTAGTTGTCTTTGCCATGGTCCATTTGCTTCTAATTCAGATCAGGGATTGCATATGCTGTGCATGCTAACGAACTAACAGCGTCACTCCAGTGTTACTATTCTGACACTTCTCAAACTCTCCTCAGCTTTTTATTGGCGTTATCGTTTCGATCTGTACCATGGGTACAGCAGTTGGGGAAGCTGGGAGTGGGGAATGGCTGTAACTCGCCCTTTCACAGCACATCTAACTGAGCCTCTACAGTGTTGCTGACCTTTTTTTTTTTTTTTTAAACTCACATGATCCTTTATATCCATTAAACTCTTCTCTCCATTGTCATATTTTACACCATGATGCATGGCAACATTTATCTGGGATTATCGGTGTGTATCAGGATGACTAGACAAATTCTGCTCTGTTACACCAGCACAAAACCAGAGAACTCCTTTGATGTAGCCTCATTCTCTGTTGCGCTTCTCCTTCCCTAGCCATTGACAGCGATTGCAAAGTGAGTACAGAGCACTAACAAATCAGAATGGTACAGTCGCTGATATAAATGATGTCCTGAAACGCAGGGCAAGAGAGACTCAAGCCCTCTGGTGCTTACACTCATGTAACCAACAGCAGAATCTGGCCTAACACCTCTCTCTTGTAAATTTGTAGTGTAATTTTAAAAAGATAAGTGTGGTGTGCATAGAGCAAGGTGACTTGAAAGCAGGAAGAATGAGGCTTGTTGTCTTCCAGCTAATAGAAACGCTACTGGGCACTAAGGTACCTTCCTAATTCGATTCATGTAAATTCAGGTGTTTGAAAGATCTATTAATGTGCATCATTCTGACCGGCCCACAGAACTAGCAAAGAGTAACCTATGGGAATAGAGTTTGCATGTCAGAGTCTGCATGAGCTTTCTGTCAAATTATTCCATCTTATTTTTTTTGTTGCATTACTTACTACAATTCCCATTTTTATCACTTTCTTCTTTTAACACAAATCTTGAACACTATTTTCCCTCCCTCCTTTTTTTTTTGAACCATGGCTTTAAATATTTAATTATTTGTTTTTAATTGCTTTTCCTGGATTTTGAATATTGTTTTTGATGCTTATTTTTGTTTTGTGTTTTATCTTTTTATTTTGGTTTTTTATTCTATCACTTCTCCATCTCTTATACGTAGCTTATGTCCCTTTTAACATCCCCCCATCAGCCCCCTCCTCCTCCCCCTGCCTCTGCCTCACCCTCTGCTGTTCCCAACGGCCCCCAGTCTCCCAAGCAGCAAAAGGAACCCCTCTCCCATCGCTTCAACGAGTTCATGACCTCCAAACCCAAAATCCACTGCTTCAGGAGCCTAAAGCGCGGGGTAAGTTCTCCTCTGGATACCGCTTGCTGTCTGTCTTTCTTGCGCTTTTATTGCACGTTCTGTTATGTAAAATCTTGTTTTGTGAATGAAGCCATTGTGTTTTACCATAACATACAGACAGACCCAAGGAATCCAATCCTGTAAAGTCATTTGTAGTCAAAACCCCCACAACGAAACCACAAAAACAGATTCCTGTTTGAAATGAACGGTTCCTTTTGGACAGAGGATCACTTTCCTTTTCCAAAAGGTAGAAGGAGAGATGTAATATTAAATAACTCTTCACACAGAGACAAAATAAGTACCTCATCCAGTAGCACTAGGGCATAGAGAAGTTAAGTGAGAGTTTGTCCAAGATCTCACAGCCTGTGGAAGAGCTGGGAAAGAACACAGTTCTCCTGACTCCCACTCTGTTGGACCATGCTGACACCCGCAGATACAGGAGCATGAAGAATTGTATCACAGCATTTCTAGGTATGTCTTCTAGACGTTTCCCATTGAGCCTGCAGAATCTGTTGGATTCTGGGCTGACTTTCGCTCCCCATGACTGAGAAACGATGTGCACAATTTAGAACTCCATGCAGTATGTAAGAACTTTATACTTCTACACTCAGGGGGCTACAGGACACAAATAAGATCTCTTTTAAATAGCTCTGACAGAATGTGTCAGATGTTGCATTGTCTGTAATCTTTATTCACATGATTTCAGTGGACTGCTTGCAGGAGCCTGAGTCTGTATTTGTAAATTAATGTTTGGGGTACTTATACTGAGCTAAAAATTATTCTCATTATAAGTCTTTGTATACACAGCTTCTGTAAATTTTTAAAACTTCACATTTAAGGCAGAATGTTTCTTCCTTTGAAAATTAAGACATGTCTGTTATTGTACCATGTTGTGCCATCAATTTTTAAGCATGCTAAGAAGTGGATGGCACAGTATAGCCCTTGGTTATTTGGTAATTTCGTAAGGATTATTTTCCTTTTTAAGCCTAATGGAACAGTATGGAAAGCAGCTATAACTGTTAGTTTTCAATTTTTTTAAAGTGAGCTGTCACAATAAGGAGAAAACTGGATATAAAGAGCCAAATTCTGCTCTCCACAGGGAATCCCATTGATAGTTTGATCCAGAAGATGTAGTTCAGTAAAACTGGGAATGATCTGCATAGAGAACTTTGTAATTATATGATGTTGAAGTGTTTGGAGAACTTCAGTGCAACCCGCATCCTAATCACTGGATCTGGTTACAAAGAGTAAATCGTTTTAAAAAAAATTCTCTTAAGTAGCATATAAAAAAACAACATTACGCTCTGTCTGGGAACTGCCATCTTGACAAGTTTACAGTTCAAAGTAGTACTAAAAAATTAGTTTCCTCATCAAAAAGCCACTGGAAAATTGAAAGTTTCAAAGTTTGTCATAAAATAAGTGCAAAATTACAGAACTTCCCTCACAAGAATATTTCCTAATGACTTCTGAGGGGGAAGCCCATTCTTTCAGTTCTACATTGGAGGCTCTCCTTGTAGGGGTGTCTCTGAGACAGCTGGATTCTGATAGGCTTGCTCATGTTGAGTAGCACCTTCCTCCGGGATTAGCTCAAGTGATTTAAATGGGAGTGAGCAAGGGTATAACTGTCTGGCCTTGTGAAAGGCATCAGTGTGGTTCAATGAACAGTGTTCCCAAAACAGTGTTGGGTATTTCTAGCTTGTAAAAATGTCTTTTTTTATTTTGCACCACACAAAAGCCCTGAGGTGCTTCAGAAATGTATATTTCCAATGTACATATTCTTATTTAGTAAATATTTGGCTAACTAAGCAATTATGACTAATCGCTTTAAACATTTTTGTTCATGAAATCTCATTGTACGCTAATCATATGACAGCACTAAGAGAGCCTCTATTCAAGCTTTAATGCCCCCTCGGCCAAATTCACACGCGTATGGTGTATACCATATAGTTTTTAACTGAGTAGAGGGAAAACTGAAATTATAAAGGTAAAAAGCTCACCTAGCTTTCTTTAGAATCACTCTAATTAACCACTGACACATTCATTTTTTTAAAAAATGAAAATATCTTGTTAAAGCCCCGTTAAACCTTTGGACGTGCTTTTCTGTATTTCACTTCCTTTTGTCGTTAGCTACCAAGATGTTTGTGTGTAAACAGATACTTTTCCCTGTCTGATTCACCAATACCACAAGCCAACGTTTAGAACATTACACCTTGTTCCGTGGGGCAAATTGAGGCCACTTCCTCCATATACAAGTACAGAGCAAAAGAGGCAACTAAGTTATGGAAGCCTGCTCTGGTTGTCTACAAAACTCATAAAGTTCACGTTCCATTGATCTTTGATGGCCAGAGTTACTAGGTGAAATTCTATGGCTCATTGTTATGCAGGAGGTCAAGGCTAGACAATCATAATGGTCCCTTCTGGCCTGAAAAACCTATGAACCTATCGTATCTATATAAAAGGAATATGGCTGGCATGTGTTAGTGCAGATATGGTCTAACCCAACCCCTCATGTTTAGTGCAGGTTGATTGTAGCCCCGGCAAAAACATCTGCGTGGGGCCAGAGCTATGTCAGAGTAAGCATCTGGATTAACGCTGCTTTTACAGTATTGATATTATAAGGTATGCCTGTCCTGCCCTCCCCCTATTCCTGCCAAATCAAACAGGACTTGAATTTGGCACATGAGGATGACCTCTGATGTTACACATATTGGACAGTGGTGTTACTGAAGGAATTTGGCAGGAGGAGATTGGGAGAAGCTGCCTATATTGAAGAAAGCTTTTACTGCTGCACCGATGAGAAAAGAAAATACAGGTGGAAAAGAAATATAGGAACCCTATAGGACAGTGCAATTTAGGGGATGTTTGGCAAAGCAAAAGTGTTTAACTGACCAAAATGTTTCATTAGAACTTGCTGTTGTTTATATACTCCCTCTGTTTGCTCAGACAGTATGCCCATCCTAGCAAAATATCTTGCAATAGAAATAGCCTCCATAGATGCCTAAATGTTACTGTAGATTCTTTAGTTAATCTAATCAATAAGGAACAGACTCTAAGAACATAAGAACGGCCCTGCTGGGTCAGACCAAAGGTCCATCTAGCCCAGTATCCTGTCTTCCAACAGTGGCCAATGCCAGATGCCCCAGAGGGAATGAACAGAACAGGTAATCATCAAACGATCCATTCCCGGTCGCCCATTCCCAGCTTCTGGCAAACAGGGGCTAGGGACACCATCCCAGCTAACAGCCATTGATGGACCTATCCTCAATGAGCTTATTTAGTTCTTTTTTGAACCCTGTTATAGTTTTGGCCTTCACAACATCCTCTGGCAAGGAGTTCCACAGGTTGACTGTGCATTGTGTGAAGAAATACTTCCTTTTGTTTGTTTTAAACTTGCTGCCTATTAATTTCATTTGGTGACCCCTAGTTCTTGTGTTATGAGAAGGAGTAAATAACGCTTCCTTATTTACTTTCTCCATACCAGTCATGATTTTATAGACCTGTATCATATCCCCCCCTTAGTAGTCTCTTTTCCAAGCTGAAAAGTCCCAGTCTTATTAATCTCTCCTCATATGGCAGCCGTTCCATAACGCTAATAATTTTTGTTGCTCTTTTCTGAATCTTTTCCAATTCCAATATATCTTTTTTGAGATGGGGCGACCACATCTGCACACAGTATTCAAGTACTCTGCCAGCTTTACTCATATTGACTCATATTGGTCCCTTAGGGCCCAATCCAACTCCCATTAAAATCAGTGGAAAGATCACCACTGACTTCACTGGGAGTTGGATCTGACCCATACTATATAAATACTCCCCTTAATTTCAGTGGGAGTAATTGCTTAGTAAGAGACTATTCAATTTGAGCAAGTTTGGTAGAATCTGGATCTAAACAACTTAGGTCAACAAATGCAAAATTGCACATGGTGTGAAATTCCTATGGTAATTGGCACTTTGCTATGCAAAAATAAATGAAAACCACACCATTACTACATAAATTCCAGGCATTCAGAATGGATTTGGCTGTTTAGTAAATTCTAGTGACTTCCATGTGTAATTTTTATTTAGCACAGGGTGTTGTTACGCAGCTCGGGGATGTGAAGAAATAATTCCTGAACTTAAAAAAGAAATAGCACAAAACTGTTAACAAATATTCAAAGAAACTATGTGAGATACCAATCCTACATTCAACCTGTTTTGAGTTAGGTCTCCAAACTGATGATTTCTTGAATCCTTCTCCTTGGGAAGAGGCAGAAGTCCATCCAATAATCAAGAGCAGACATTAGCTTAGTTCAAAGGATTTCAGTCAGCATCAATATGAAGGGTCACTGGCAACTTGAAATCCTAGTCAGTCTTTAAAAATTTAGTTAAAAGTTGTTGCAGGTGCCTGCATCCTGCAAATTTCTGTGGTTTTTGAATAATATTTTCCATAACATTTTTCTCTCTTCCTTTTTTCTCTGAAAGACCCACACAAATAGAAGAAATTGACAGATAGTACAGGAGAAACAGTGAAACTGATTTATACTAGGTGCTGTAATCAAACTAGAAATGGAGAAAGATTGTGTTTCTCTATTTTCTTTTAATTATAGTCATTTTAGATGTTATATGTAAAAATAATATTGTTTTTTTTTTTAAATCAGGCAGAACTATGGTCTTTAAGTTGACTGTGTCCCTTCAGGGAAGTTAGAGGGGCAAAAAAAGCATATGCAGAAAATAAGGAACCACTTATATAAGTCATAGTTTCATTTATGCTTGCTCTACATTTTCAAATTCCATTTTTAAGAGCATAAAAAAATCCAGTTCTTTGTTACTTGATATTAATTTTATGTTGTTTTATTTTACAATTGCTGAGTGGCAGTAACACAAGTTTTTTCATTTAAAAAGCAACTCTTTTAAACAAACAGAAAAATCCAGATTTTACATATATTACTGGGCTCAACCACATTCTGTTCTCCAGGCCATCCCAGTACAAATGAGAGGGGGATTTTGTGGTTTCTTTTCTAGTGGAAGTTGTTGACTTTATTACAACTTTTCTTTCCATTGCACCAGTTAATAAGTTTCCTTGATTGTTTTGTCTCGCCTCTGTGATATCCTGTTCATTAATGTGACACCTTAACTATCAGTCCGCCTGTACTAAATGTTTCTTCATTTTGGGTGATATGTAGAGTCAGCATACAAGAAAAGTAACTGCATCTCTTGCCCTTGGGAATGTTCATTATTTTAATACATACCCTGTGCCAAGACCAGTTTTTAAAAAAGCCTTAATTTAGTCTGGCCTGAACAAAGAATAGTTTCTAATTTGGCATGTTTAATCTAGTTTTTAAAAATATGATGCTTAGTTAATTTACCAAAAGAGAAAAAATCCCTCAGAAGTTATCTGGCATCTTGCAGGTTCCCACCATCACACTTAAATGCTAATTAAGCCCAGGGCTGTCTTTTTTGCTGTAGAAACAGTAAATGTTGAGGTGTCCTTGTTAGTCTCCTCTTTAACAAGTGTGTGTTTTCTCTTGCTGACTCACCGGCAGACTCACTCTTTGTATTTTCACAAAGAACTCATGAAGAGGACTTTAGGGAAACCCACGTGTGCCGTTGAGGCTAGGGACTATGTTGTAAGTTTGTGTATGGTGTGATCAACCCATACAGTTGCTGCACAGTCACTAACCCCACTTACAACACTGCAAAAGGGTGCTTCAGTGGAAATGAGGTTCGCAGAAGGCATAAGGAAACTACAAATTCATTGTGAGGAGAGCCATGACTTACTGATAGAAACAACTGATCCTGTGAAAGAGGTTGCAGCTGTCAGTACTGGAAAAGCTGGAATTGGCACAACTAACATGGTTAAACATGGGAAATTCAGACCACAATGGAACCTGCTTAAAGTGAGTTTAGCTGTCACAAACCTCTATAGGAAAGCATAATCCCAGACTATTTCAACTCATTGCAGTGTGCTAATTGCAAGACTGGTTAGACTTGTAGGCTGACCTCTGCTATACAGTGAGGTTTTTCTGTGTAAAGGTATTCTAAGAGGGTTCCACTCTATTTGTTAAGAATATTTTTGTGGTTCTTTGTAAATATAAGCCTGTCCATGCAGAATGGCAGTGCGTTCATGCTGTGGTATATACTGCACCTTTTCAACAGAGCTTTAACTTGCACTGCTACCACCACAGCTTCCCTGAACGTCACGTAACATTTGTGGTTCATGGGATCGAGAGCTGTGACTTCTAAACAAGATTCACGAAGCCAGACTGTAGAGGAGATTGTTGCAGGATCAAAGATAAAACATTTTAGCCTTTGATAAACCCGATGTCCGGTGATTTATTTCAATCCCCTGTCTTTTGTAAGTGAGGTTAGTGTCCGTGATTGTCCAATAACACATGGACTTGTTGGCTTTCGTGCTCTCTCATGTGTTATTGAAGCTTGTGGCTCTTAGGCTCTTCATTGTTCCCTGCAATGCTAAGTTAGACCTGTCTTAAAGGAACAGTTGCATGGGATTTGCTCATTACATTTTCTAGAAATGTCACTCTCTAATCATTTGAAGAAAAGTCCCCATTCTCACATGAACTGAGCAAATCTCTAACTGTGAAAACCCAACAGAATTGGCCAAACAAAAAAGCAGTCATTTAGTAACTACATTTAATACACATTTGTTTTCAGTCTTCTCAGATGTACAGCAATTGAGTTGCTGCCACATAATGTCAATGTTTTTCAAAACCAGAAAACTTGGAATCTGCTTTTAAATTCAGCATTTCATTGTTTTCATTTGATTTACAACCTATTAGAATCTCTACTGCTTTGTTATTCATGCTGTGCATAACAATGCCTGTTGTACATTTTTGGGGGTGTTATCAAATTTCTGGTTTTCATAATACTTAACAAACAACAACATATGAATTAGACATGCAATGTCTATTATTCCTTAACATTTGCTGAATTTACAGTAAAAGAATAGTTTTAATGCTAATGACTCTTTGGCCATAGTTTAGTCTTTAGAATGATTAGTGTTTACAATGTAGCGCATGTAGCAAACATTTGTGCATTATAGAGTGCTTTGTAGGTAAATATTTTTTCTGCATCATAACTGTTGTGTGTATTTGTGTACAAGGATCTCAACTTGTGCTGATCATGTCTATGCTAAAGTTCACAGGAATGCTAAAGCAATTATGAAAATAAGGGCTGCCTAGATTTGAATTTCTTCAGCAAGATATTTAGTCAGTTCCTCCTTTCATTTGTATAATTATTCCTCTTCTTTCAAAAATAGATGACTTTTGTTTGGTTATTTCAAAGGCCTCTTCATTTCTTGAGTTAGACTTCTCTAGGCTCTGGGGTTAGGGCCATGTTTTTATTTACTGGCTAACTTAACTGCAGGGGAAGCTAGTTGACCTGTTTCATTATCACAAAAATGCAATTCAGGATGGATCAATTCATGGGCAATATATCATTATTTGTTTTAAGACCACATTTTTTTTGAATGCTTGGCTTATTTTTATTTTAATATAAAATTAGACTCTGCCAAGTGACTGTAAATAACCTTTAGAGTTTCCTAAAGGTTAAAATGCAATGACAAAAAAAAGATGTGCTTAACTTGTGCTTCCACTGCCCTACCATTATTTTAGGTCCAGTCTTAGAGAACTGTGCTTGCCTAAAACTGGCACATCTGTTAGCTTATTAAAGATCAGAACACAATAACCAATGAACTTCCCAGTTTTCAATTGCATGCAACTTTTGAATGCAGAAGTGCACTGAAGTCTTAAATGATGGCTTAGCTCATGGTGTGAGCGGAGTGCCTGCCCTCCACGTTCCATCTGACTTTCTTTGCTTCAGCACAGAGTATATTTCAATGCATTTATACGTTCTAGGGGTTTGCTACATAGTTTGTGAATCCCAGCCATTACACCTGAGAGGCTTGCAACACAGTCAGAATGCAAGTTATCGGAGAATGAGGTGGGATGAGCTCTTGGGAAACAAAGTTGGATTCTTCCCTCCCTTCCAAGCAATAACCTTTAAAACCCAGTTTCTTGTATTAAACTACAGTTAAATCATGCCCCTAAGTCCAGTATGGAATGGTGCTGAAATACTACTTCGTATTCGGTGCAGCTCCTGGAAAGCACCCTGTGTTGCAGCTGTGACAGTGGCTTTGCAGCACTGTAACGAGGTACTGCAACACCATTTAAGAGAGCTGTATTTGTAAGTTTTGTAGGACAGGGACAAAACACTCATATGGCCTTTAATGCACAACACTCAGGCTCTTAATATCCAGGCTAATTGAATGATAACGTATTGGCTGTACATAAAGAAATATAGCAGCCTTTGAGGAAAGAGATTGTATATATCATATAAGGGACTTGCATATTGGTCAATAGCGTGGGCATGGAGATAAAAGTGAAAATCCTAAATGGAAATAATTGGGTAAAAAGAAGGGTAGAGATTTTTTTTTCTTTGCTGTGATCTTGTCAGACCTTATAATCTAAACAAGCTTGATTAGTAGTTGGATGGGAGACCTACAAGGTGCTGCAAGATGTGGTGTTGGTTATTACACAGAGGATACTTCCCTCTTAATTAATGCTCCAGCATGGTAGTAAGGGAATACTGTCTTTTGGGTGGAGACATGCAATCTAGGCCCTGACCACTTGGAATCATTAGAGATCCCATGGCATGTTTTACAGGAGGGGTCCAAGGGTTAGTCCCGATGTCCTGGCAGAATTTCAATTCCTTTTTATTTTCCACTTCCTGCCCTAAAGAGTTGTATAGCATGGCTGGCACCGGTGACGTGTGTTTCAGCGCCTCTTCAGCGTTGAGTGTGATAACCCACCTAATTATGTAAGTACTGTAAAGCACCAGTTTTGCTGAGTGCAAGGTGCAACTTAAAGGGGATATGCTATTGCTATCTTAGCGTTGAAGTCAGTCAGCCTGGGTCACGTTTTCACCTGCACTGCCAAAGCAAATATGCAAAGGTGTAACATGTTTTCCTTTTCCACTTCCACTGATGAAATGGCACCTGAATGGTAGTGTGTGGCCCATCTTGTGAACTTTTGCACAGATCTGTTACCCATTTTCACATCCCAACAGTGAGGAGAATACGTGTGTCGTTTTATTATAACAGTAGGACTGAAGAAATTCCTCTTCTACTGATGCGCTTGTTTTTTTTCTCTTTTTTCCTGTACTCCTACAATTCTTACATGAAGCTTTCTCTCAAGCTGGTAAGCACAATTATAGCATGTTTGTCCTGTGTTTTAACCACAGTTTTCTGTGTGTGTTTTTCTTTGTGTGCACTGTGACACCTACAACATGACTGAAATTAATTTTAAATTTGTTTCTTCTTTGTGTTTGCTTTGTTTGACATTTATCAGATAACTTTGAATACGCAGGTCTGGAATCTAATAGAGGTGATCAGAATTCAATCTTTCTAATAAGCTGCTAAAAATTAACTCTAATTTATAGTGTAGTTTATCCTTATTTTTTTGTAATCTAGGGCAGGGGTTCTCAAACTTCATTACACCATGACCCCCTTCTGACAACAAAAATTACTACATTACCTCAGGAGGGGGAACCAAAGCCTGAGCCCGCCCGAGTCCCACCTCCCTGGGTGGGGTGGGGAGCCCAAGGCTAGAGCCCCACCACCCTGGGCAGGGAGCGAGGGGGGAGGCAAAACCAAAGCCCAGGGCTTCAGCTCATGGCAGGGGGCCTGTAACCTGAGCCCCAATGACCACGGCTGAAGCCCTTGGGCATCAGCTTCGGCCCCGGGCGGTGGGTCTCGGGCTTCAGCCCCAGGCCCCAGCAAGTCTAAGCTAGTCCTGGCGACCCGATTAAAATGGGGTCCCAACCCACAGTTTGAGAACCGCTGATCTAGGGCTATAAAAGTGTAGCAAAAATTACACCAATCAGTTCTATTGCTGTACCTGAAATATACATGGAAGAATTAATGTTATAAGTGTCTCTACTGTGGCTGTGCTGTGGCCCTTTATACAGAGAAAAGTAAAAGCCTTTTATCCGACTGCAAGATGGTCATCAATTGTATGTTTTCCATGTTCAGGTACTAATAATCACTGGAAGTCTGAATCATTGTTACCTGCATTTTACAGCCCTATATAGTCCTCCAGAAAAACTAACAATGAAATTAATTAAAGTGAAATAAACCTTAACCAAGAAGGTTAACTCAGATTGATTTAAATTTGCAAATGAGCATGTCTATATGAATCGTAAATCTAGTCTTGGATACAACCGGAATGATAGCTTGAAATACGGTAAGAGAATGCATCGCAAAATTGAAAAGGGAAGGGGTAAGAGCACGTGTGAAAAGAAATGATGTGATGTTGTATTTTACATCCAAGACAGCATACTGTTAAGGCAGAGTTATCCGAACCTTGGTATGTTTTAGATAACTTCTCTTGGCTTTCTTGCCACACCTGATCCCAGCCAGAAGAATTCAATTTAAATAGTTTGCTGAATCATTTCAGGCCAACATGTAGGAGGGTACAAAGGACTGATTTAAGTTTTAGGAAGCCTCAAAGGATCTGCAGTAGCTCATTAGTGATGTTAGTTTGGGAGGTTTCCTTCTTCCGGTCAGTCAGGGTCTTTAAGTTTCTTTCATCCCATTATTCTGGTGTTCACCATTCTGCGCCAAGTCTCCCCAAAACGGGTGACTTCTGTCACAAGGCGAGAGACTTACTGGTGGCTTCCTCTAAGAATACCTATGCCATTAAGGTTTCTCACCTCCACTGCAATGCCTGCAGCAGGGTTTATGCATCTTCATGGGGATTTCAAGCACTTCTGTTCCACTGATGCAGTGCAAAGCATCACTTAATGTACACATTATCTTTCCAGACACAGTCCAAACCTAAATATTTCAGCCCCATGACAATCCCAAGGAAAAATGGCAGAGATCCAGTTACTTACAAACCCAGTTGCCCTTAGCTCTGTGTAGCTCAAAAGCTTGTCTCTCTCACCAACAGAAGTTGGTCCAGGAAAACAGATGACCTCACCCACCTTGTTTCTCCACCAAGCCACAGAGCTAGCAGCCATTGATGTTTATACAGAGTCCTTCCACTCATTCTGTTTGCTAGTCATATTACTAGTAAGCGGCTGATGCATTGTGTGTGACCTTTCTGTGCAGCAGCGTGTACTGTAAAGTATAGCCAACTTGCGCAAAAGGTTCTTGACTTGACCCTTTTGGGTCAGAAGTTGGAGCCTCCTTTTTGATGAGAAGTTACTCAGTGAATTCAGTGAGGGTTCTTTTTGAGTCTCAGGGATGCAGTTCTATGCCGCATTAATGCATTGGTCTGAAATATTGTCTACTAGTGCCCACCGTATTGCTAATCCTGCTGTGCTTGGATCCTGCAAGTGTGGGCCTCAGTTTCTGGATGAGGAGGGTTTCAGAATTAAACCCCCATGTTAAAAGGGCTTTTCCCTTTTCAATTAAGTGCTTTTGTGACTTCCAGTTAAGGTATCATTGGGGGGAGTCTGTTGCATGTGCGTATCCTCTAAGTAGTGTGTTTTTGTAGCCTTTCATGTAGCTACATATCCTTCCCGTCCTCCAAACAACCCCAGACTCTTCAGCTTGATATGTACCAAGATATGTACATCTTTAATTATCTTATTCCATTGGCAAAATACATGGACCTCTTGTAATGCCTGTACCGGGGATGGGGAATATTTTAAAGAAAATGACATTTGCATGAACAAGAGTAAATGAAAACAGACCTCTCCTGTAGCATGAAGAGTCTAATGATGTGGTGGAGGTAATAAATCAAATCTGTCCAGGATTACAGGGTGTGGCATGAGATTTTGGAATGTACCATATTTTAGCTAACTGGTAAAACCATTGTTATTTCCTGCATTCACATTCATTTTGCCTTCTAATCCTTTCATAAAATGGAAATATTTTTTGAAGTGGACTTAAATTCCACTAAAGAGACCAAGCCCAGGGATATGGGAGATCATTGTCCCTTTAAGTGAGAGTGCTGTTGTGCCAGTTTTCCTTAATGACCTGTTCAGTGTATGTTACGCTCCCACTCCTACTAGGGCTGGGGGGAGCGCAAGGTGACCCATTATAACTGCCCTCCGCTCCCTTCCTACACACACAGGCTCTGTCTAGAACACAGCACTCGCTACAACTCGGAAAAAGCAGGCTGTCTTGGAGAACCCAGCCAGTGCACAGCTGAAAAGGTCCGTGTGCTGCTTTTGAGGCAAAGTATTTGCTGAATCACACTCTTCTGAGGAAAGCATTTGGCATTTTAACACAATCCACCTAGCAACTTCGATCACAAGCCATCAGTAAGCTGCTTGGCCAGCTGAACTTTGTCTGGATTTGCATTTGCATGGTCGGCTTTCCCTCCCCCCAACCCCAATATCCCTTTGTATGAAGGAACTGTTGGCATTACGTTTGTGAAATCCTCTGTATAAATTCAGGTTAGTAATTTAGATTAGGGTAAAGCTAGTTTATTAATATTGAGATGTCCTCAGCCTCATTCACCATAACCCCTCCACTCATCTCCCTGCCAGAGAAAGCAGGGACTGCCATAAAAAAAATCATAAAGGCTCGGAAACTCACTGCATATGTTTTATCTACTCTATAAATCCTGTGCTGCCAGGAAGGGGAGCAGCAGTCTGAAGGCAGACGGGGTATTTTGTTTCAGACAAAATCAGAAACAGATGAGAGATGGGAGGCCTGATTCTCCTCCCTCTTGTTCTGGTTTTTTTGATAGTATAACTCCGTGACTCTAATGGAATTACTCCTGATTTAAACCAGTGTAAGCGAGAGGAGAACCAGACCCGCTGGATGGTTCAGGGATTCAACATATGGTGCATCCATCGTGAACCACTGGAAAGAATACAGTATGGTTATAAATTGTATGCATAGCCCCAAAGGTAAAATTTCTATAGTGTGAGTGAGTGCAAGAGAGTCTTAACATCAGAGAGCACTTCTAAGGGAGTGGGAAATGGTTTACCCATTTTATCAAGGTTACTTCTATGGCACTAGCACCCACAATCTCCATGTTGCCAGAGGAAGCCATATCCTGGCTGTGGGTTTGCAGTTTACAGTTGCGCAGGTGAAACGGAACCACAGCATGAGAGTAAAAGCTTGCAAGTGCTTCCAGTGAGGATGACATCTGCAGCACAGCAGGGGAAGGCAGGAAAGATTGGGCCTCCGTAGAGAATAGAACTCTGTTAGATAAAATCCAGTGTGGTGTTAAATCAGGATGGAAACAGATTCACAACTTCTAGCACTGGGCTTCCATGTTTCTTGGCTGGCAGTCTTCTGCTGTCTGTTTTCTATGGCTGTGCCATCTGTGGCTCAGGAATGACACTCTTGTTAGGTGTTTTTCAGATAATTTCCCCTAATTCCATGTGGTGAGAAGGGCTTTACGCTGATGGTGAAATTCAACCCTGTGCAAGTATCTGGCACCAGGGCCATGCTGCACATGAGGGATCTAAGTGATGACAAGGCCTTGTACTGTTACTCTGGGAAGGGTAAATTTTGCCCCGTGTGAACTTCCACATAGCTAATAGAATTGGTGCAGTCATCTTTTTTTCTTATAAAAGCAATAAACTATTAGTATGTAAATAACATACAAGTAATGGAAGAAGTTCATGCAAATTACATATGTTTATGTTGCATCTTAATTAGGGAAAATTCCAGGTTCATTTTTATTTGTCCACTTAAAAATGTCCTGAGTGCCCACTGCATCTGGGCACTAGAGAGCTATAAATTAAACAGGCCTGTAAAAGCTACCCTCTTGTGGCAGCCAAATAAACCACCGTGCATGAGATCAATAGCGATACTCAACTGCCAAGCTAAAAATAGCTCAGCAGTGACCGTTTGTAGTCAGAAACGGGCTGGGCTGAATAAGTGCATCTTGCGTGAAGTCCTAATGGGTGTGAAACTCTGACCATGGCAAACAGCAGGAGGAAGGGAGCAAGTTTCATGAGAGAAAGACCTCTGTGCTTAGTGTCCCGCTGCTGGCTCTAGAAAGGTTGACCCTAGTCAATGGCACCAGAGTTCCCCAGCTGATTTCAACTGTTGTTTTGGGATGTTTTTCAAGTATCCACATCCCAAACTATTCAAGGCTTTAGGGATCTAAAAATAAAGCATGCAAATGCTTCACACCATGGTGATTTTGCACAGATTTTCCTGTGGGGTGTTTTCAAAGTAGAATTTTGAAGGATGGACGAGAATTTTTTAGTCTCTCATTTGCCTTTTTCTTTCCTCCTACTCTGTGTGTAGGGGGGAGGACCAGAGGACTTCAGCAATCTCCCACCTGAGCAAAGAAGAAAGAAACTCCAGCAAAAGGTTGATGAGCTAAACAAAGACATTCAGAAGGAGATGGATCAAAGGTAGGCCTAACGATACAATAAAGAATTCGAGAAAGGCTTTCATTTAGCAGAACAGTAGTGTCTGAAACATCACTAGTAAGCTGTTTCTTTCACAAGCAACAAATAAGAACAAGATAGTAAGTCATGCCCTGTGAATCACTATTTGATATGATGCTCTTGGAATAGAAGATGTAAAGGGCACTAGATGACTAAAAACAGCCAGGAGACTAGCTAAAATTCCCCTGTGGTCTAAGTTCTGAAGTTAATTGTCCTTCCCTGTAGGTCTAAATTAAACAAAAAGAGCAGAA
This sequence comes from Natator depressus, assembly GCF_965152275.1. NCBI lineage: Eukaryota > Metazoa > Chordata > Testudines > Cheloniidae > Natator > Natator depressus. The sequence continues at coordinate 14,977,993 of NC_134249.1, read as the reverse complement.
GGAAGCGTTGCTCATTATCTATCCCACCCACTTTTGCAGTGCATTCCACCACTGCTGTATCAGGATACTAAGGCAAAAGCACAAAAATCTCAGTGACTTGGGTAGGTGGTGCCACCACAGACAGTTTTTCTTTCTTTCTGGCAGTCTTTTTAAGTTGAGCAATCATGTACTTCTGAGCCAGGCTGGAGGCATAGATACTTTTGTATTTGCCTCTGACTATGAATCAGCCCCAGTATTTTAATACAGGATCCATCTCTCTTCAGTTAGCCAAACCACCATGTCTTTCAGGACTACTGAAATCACAGATCCCTCAGCACTGAGCAGGTGGCTTATTGTAAATATTATCAAGCCTGTGTACGGCAACCTTGGAAGCTTTCCATTTCTGGCATCTTGTTATTGCTCATGAGTTTAGGATTATAACAGAGATGGAAAACACTTCCTAGATTATCAAACACGTTCCCCTGTAATGCAAGATACAGTCCTCCAATAGAGGGAAAATCCAATATTAACCTAGTACTGTATAGTCACTTGAGACTTAGCCAAAAGCTTTTGTACTTTTTAGGCTTAGGAATCACATGCACTAGGGAGATTCCTAATAACACAACCTGTTATCCGCAGGGCTGTGTTGACAAAAGTGTGAGATTGTTCATCAGTGCCCATTTTAAAAGTCTCTGTGCTCTCCGGTGTCCATTTCCTGGAAGCAGAAGAGCTAATGATTCTTGCACTTTTGCAGATTTGTTATTAGGAGACTTCATTTGTTATCCTACTTGAGAAGCAAGCACTTCAAGTGACTCCATTTATATTGATCGGTTCTGGCCGCTTGTATTTGCAGCTTCCTATGTTCATTCACATCTTGGGCTAGGATTGGCCCTTTAATTGTGCCTTTTAACCAGTGTCGTTTTTGTTTTCACAAAAAAAGTGTTTAACTTTGATCTGATAACCCTGTTAAAAATCAGTCCACATCTTAGTTGTATAAGTTATGTGGGGATGTTAATTCCTATTTCATATCAGAAATCGGAAATAAGACAGGAGGCCTATAGGTAGCTGTTTACTTTTGTTTCACATGTTCCCTTTATATAATACGGTAGCTATAGTTTTTCTCCTTGAATAGATTTCCCTTTCCCCTTAATTTTCTTTAACTGATTTCAGTGTCACCTAATATTAAGATCATACATGAAATCAGTGCAGAGTGAGGACTACATTAGACAGAGATATAAGATTGGTGAGCAAGGTACAGCAACAGTCAGAGACACACAGAATGAATAAAAAAAACATGAGTTAAAATTTGAAATAATGCCCCTTAAGGCTCCAGTCACAGAACAATCCCACTTCCTTGCCACCCACTCCTTTTCCCAGTTTCTCCATGCACAAAGCAAAAGCAGACACAGGGCTGCCATTGTCAAAGATTTTGTGGGAACCTCTCAAATAAAAAGAGTTATAACTTGGATCGTGGGACTTTGATTCAAGTAATCCCTGAAGCAATGCTGAAGAATCGCACCAGTAATGAGAACTCGGCTCATAAATCAACTCATTTCTGAATCCTAAAATGTTTCTTGTTCTGCAGAGAAAATCTCTTAAAATTCATCCTCAACCTGCCTCAGGTCAGGTGCAACACATTGCCATGAAAGTTGACTCTGCGGGACATGCCTTCTAGTTGAGCACAGGACAGCCGTGTAGCGTGTTAATGTTGGCTTTGTGAGATCAGATTCCTGATATTGTGCTTCAAAAGCACCATCACTGAGATCCTAGGTATTTGGCACCTGAGTTGATATGAAATGTGTAGCCTTTAACACAATCTCAAAATGCGGCATAACTTAACTAGACATAGTGTCACATCATGACCTAAGGTCCATCTGTTGTACACTGTTAACAAGCCAAACGATCTGAATTTAGTTTTAGTCTGAACAATGGAGCAATGTGAAATAAACTGATCAGCAGGGATCCTAGAAATCCATTTGCCCCTGAAAAACGCAAAAAAATGCAGAAGTTGTCTTTTTACAAAAAATCTTCAGTATTTACATTTTGGGAAAAAATAAAAACATATACAGTAAAACCCACGCCATCAGCGTGCACGCAGGAATATGGGAAATTGACGCTTCAGCTCCAGGCAGTGGGACTCGGGCCGCCAGCCTTGGGCGGCAGGGCTTGGGCTACAGATTTCATTTTAATTGTGGAAAAATGCAGATTTTTATGGGTTTTTTTTATCAGAGAATTTTGGGGTTTTTATCATGGAAAACAAGGATTCCTGCTATCAGGAGCAAATTATGTTGCATATTCTTAAGGTGAACACAATGCAGTAGGCAGAGCGAGAGTTTCTGGTTAGCACTCCATTATGGTACTGGAATGCCCACATCCCAGCCTTTAGCCTATTCTCTAGGATGGCATTCAGCCCAGGATGTGGAGAGATGATATAAGCACTTTAATATGTCCATAAGACTGGGAAGATATTTATCTAGCGCGAGGTGGGCAAACTAATCTGGCCCTTGAGCTCCTACTGGGCAGTGGGGTCCAGGACTTTTCCCACTCCAGCCGAGGAGCAGGGTCAGGGGCTTGCCCTACTCTGCACGGCTCCCAGAAGCAGTGGCATGTCCCCGCTTTGGCTCCTATGTGGAGGGGCAGCCAGGGGGCTTTGCATGGTGCCCCTACCCCAAGTGCCACCCCCACAGCTCCCATTGGCCACAGTTGCGGGCCAATGGGAGCTACGGGGGCGGCGCTTGAGGCAGGGGCAGCGTGCGGCACCCCCTGGCTGCCCTTCCGCATAGGAGCCAGAGGGGGGACTTGCTGCTGCTTCCGGGAGCTGCTTGAGGTAAGCGCCGCCCAGAGCCTGCACCCCTTACCCCCTCCCGCACCCCAATCCCCAATTTTGTGAGCATTCATGGCCCGCCATACAATTTCCATACACAGATGTAGCCCTCGGAACAAAAAGTTTGCCCACCCCAATCTAGCGAGTTCAGAGGCCATTCTTTGTGGGGGAGAGCGGGGTGGAGAGCTGTGGGTGTGAATGAAAGACAATTCCACACCTTGACTCTCCCTATATCCTAACCCAAGAATACAGTCACCTTTCCTCGGATTAGTTGGATGCCCAATTCCCATTCATTTTCATCTAAATCTAATCCTGCCTGTTTACACTGACTCAGTACCTTTCTTGTGCCACTCTTGGAAATGATTTGCTTGTAGAGCTAATTCTGCCACTTTAGTTACACTGAAAAAACCCCATGGGCTATTTGTGGAGTAAGGCTTAACATGACAACGGGTATGTCTTCACTAACCGCTGGATTGGCGGGCAGCAATCGATCCAGCGGGGATCAATTTATCAGGTCTAGCTTAGACGCGATAACTCGACCGCCAAGTGTTCTCCTTTCGACTCCTGTACTCCAGCGCCATGAGAGGTGCAGGCAGAGTCGACAGTGGAGCGGTAGCAGTCGACTCACCACGGTGAAGACACCACGGTAAGTCGATCTAAGTACGTCGACTTCAGCTACGTTATTCACGTAGCTGAAGTTGCGTAACTTAGATCAATCCCCCCCACTAGGGTAGACCAGGGCTAAGGGTGGAAGAATCCCGCTTATACACAGTGCAATGTCTCAAGTCTTACAAATTGTTGCTAAAGGCTATTCCCAGGTCTTGCAATGCCTGATAGTTTATAAACTCTCTTCCATGCAGACAACTTTGATACATTAAGGAGAGATCTTTAATTAGTAAATGGGTGGCACTAAACAAAACAAAAGCCCTGGCATAGTTTCTCCCCACACTTTGTTACACCTGTAGCCCGTTGTGCTTGAACCATAAACACAGAATGATTGCTCTGGAACTTTTTGGTTTCTCCAGAAGGATTTACACACCCAGCTGCTGCCTGACTTACTGGTGTTGCATTTTCCTTATTTCTCACAGAGATGCCTTAACAAAAATGAAAGATGTCTACATCAAGAACCCGCAGATGGGAGATGCAGCCAGTGTGGATCACAAATTAGCTGAACTGGGACAAAATATGGAAAAGTTGCGACTAGAGGCCCAGAAATTTGAGGTCTGGAAGGGGTTTAAGTACTAATGCACTTTCATGATGGTAGCTTTAAATAAATAGGCTCTGATTCAGGAAAACATTTAAGTGCATGCTTAACAGGGATGGATTTAAGTAAGTGCCTATAGTCAGGCAGTATTTAAATATGTTGTTGAAGTGGAGCCTTACAGCCACCTTTTAGCATAAATATGTCCTGGATCCTTCATCTGCAGTTGTCAGATTTTTCTGTAATTTGTCACAGAAAATGGCTTATGTAGATCAGGGGAATGCAGGAGAATGCCCTGAAATGCTCTGGTACTCTTGCATTTGCAACAATATCAGGTTTTAAATGCCTCTCCGAAGACATAGATACCAGGTGAGAGCTCAGAAAAACTCCACTTTATTCTTTTCACACCCGAAGGTGCGTTTTGCCAGTCTGATATCTGCTGATGGTAAAAACTGATGGGCACGAAAAGCTTCATCTCCAGCCAACCCCCACCCAGATCTCATGGGAATCCAAAACAGGATTAAAAAAATCAATTGTGAAACACATTATTGTCTAAAGAAGCTGCTATGGTAAATGTGAAGAGGATCTATGGACAGAGCTATCTAAATGTCTGAGAGCTGGACAGAAACCATGAGATGAGCACATTTTAAGGAACAATCTCTGCTGTCAACAGAAAGCATTTTAAAGATACAAAGACTCTAAAGTATGACTAATAGTTGGAATAACTGAACCCATTATAAACAAAAACTATTGTAATTACACCAGAAGTAAGGACAGGGAAGGACTACATTCCATGCGCTATAGATTATGTTGTGGATTTAAACGCACACAGCCAATTAATTCTGGATGCTTGTCACATCTGTTTGCCTTACTCTCCATTGCTTGTGAGGCCCCTTTGAAAGCTGACAGCTTTTCCTTTCCTTCCAACTATTGTGCTTTTCCATTTGGCCAATAAGGGATTTATTTTTGGTGCTTCTATGTTTCTGAAATTATCATGGCTTCCTTCTGTTTACCTCATTGTTCCTAGACCAGCAGCACTTCAGCCCAGCTCCAGTAAACTCCTGCTGCTAAGCCAGCAGGGGTGTGACTCATGCAGTGTTTTGAATCAGCCTATACATTTTTGGCAACATTACTATTTTTAAATATAGATTTAGAATGCAGAATCTACTCCCCTTCACCTCAGATGACAGCAGTTTGAAGCTAAATTTAAGTGTGTTTATAGTAGTTGACAGTTTGCCTGTAGTTTGGTGGTTCAAGTGATAGGTATATCTCCCAAGGGGCAAAGTAAGAGCAAACTCTGTCCCTTGGCTATCTGGTGCATTAAAGAGGCATATGAAACCCGTTGCTTTCTGTTTGCAGGGTTGGCTGGCTGAAGTTGAAGGCAGGCTACCTGTGCGGACTGAACAGACCAGACGGCAGAGTGGAATGTATGACACCCAGAACACTTCAGCCGTCAGTAACTGTGCACAGGACCGGGAGAGGTACAGTATCTGTACAGAGCTGTCCAGACTAGCTTGCTAGTTACTGTTCCACCTCCCTTGGTTTCATTAGCGGCAAATTCTTCTTTACAAGGTGCTGCCATTCTTCAACAATAGATGTGTAAATCTTGCATGCAACAAGCCTAATCCATGATGAGACTGCAAGCTGCCACTCTGAGAAAATAATTCCTTACTTTGATGCAGAAAATTCTAATTTGCCACAGCAAAAATTGGGGAAATGCAAAGAGAGTGAGTGTTTTCCAGGAATAATATTAACAGGTCTAAAGCCCTGTCTGGTTCTGTCACTTGCAAACATGCACACAGGGTAAAATTCATTCCTGTGCAGAGTTAGCACAAGACCTGTTGACCAGTCATGTCTCATTTAGGACATTAAGTGGGATGTAAGTGATTCGTAGGTGTCATGCTGGCCCTCTGAATAGATGTGAATTTCGCCCCTGCAAAGCAGATTGAAGACTGGGGCCACTTTCTGTACTGTTATGCCAGTGCAAATCCAGAGAACTCCCACTGACTTCTATGGGGTTCCTCTGGATTTATATGCAAGAAGACAAAGATATTGTGTGGGATGGGTACCAGCTGCAACACTCTGGATGGAATCCCATCTTTTCCTAGTAAAGACCCCTCCAAACCTCTTGGGAATGGAAAATTGGACTGCAAATCTTGTGTGAGCTGGTTGTCTCAGGAAACTTCTAATCCTGGCTGCACTGGAACTATTGCATGTCACTTGTTCAGTGCATATAATGTTTTCGACATTACACACCACTATAGAGGTATCTCCTAATGGAAATAACCCTGAAAACTAGAAAGGGAAATATCCAGGTGCCCAAAAACTCTGGGAGTGCCCAAAATCCTAGGCCCATCTTCCAGTGTGCAAAGGATACTGAGCAATACACCCCCCTTGTATTTCTTTTGGAACAGCCCTTCTGAACATGCAGCAAGCCCTTTTGCAGTAGCATAAAGAACTACTACATTGGCCATTGTGAAAGGTAGGTGAGAGAGATGCATTTGAGAGGCCTTGGCAGGAGGAGTTGACTGAACTGACTTCCCCTATCGTGCTGGAAATGCAGTGACTGACAAAGGCACATTCTGACGATGTATCTAAATTACCAAGTTGGCCCTAACTGCAGCCACTCACTGGCCTTCAGCTTTCCGCAGCTGAGTATTTCCGGCAGGTGCATGTTCCTTGTCACGCTGCTCCTGAGGCTGGTTGCTATAGTTGCCGTATATTTTCCTTTCTTGAGCAGCCCAGATGGCAGTTACACAGAGGAGCAAAGTCAGGAGAGTGAAATGAAGGTGCCAGTGACAGAGTTTGATGACGAGTTTGATGACGAAGAACCACTTCCAACCATAGGAACCTGTAAAGCTCTCTATACATTTGAAGGTACCACTAACCCTCTGCTTCCATTTCACTTCTTCTCTATTACTTATTTATATTACAAGTAGCCTCCAGAGGCCCCCGTTGTGCTATGCACTGTTCACATATAGAGTAAGAGACAGTTCCTGTCATGAAGAGCAGAAATGGATGTAACATGGTGGCTTGTCCTGCCAGAGCTGGAGGGCCTGGAGAGATCAGGTGATTCCCCTAAAAGAGCCTCTGGAAGCTGCAGCAAGGTGGGATGCTCAGGGGGAGCAGAGAATGCTAGGAGTGAGCAGGCTCCAGCAGAGTCCTAGGATTTGGAGCTAAGACTCCAGCAATTTTGATGGTTGCAAAAGTTGATCCAAATTATTTCCCAAGCTCTTTGCAGAGTACTGGATAGTTTGTTGGGGAGAGTGGTATTAAATGAGCTGTTCAGCGTACAAGGAATAGATTTTATGCAAGGATTATTTAATTTACAAGTACCATATTCAGCTGTAGACTAGATGAACAGACCCTCCTATCATTGCCAGACACAAGGGCTAGTAAATTTACTCTGCGTGTGGTAAATAAACATACTGGCCTTTAGCAGCTGCATCTCAGCGCAATAACAGCAAAGGCTAAATATTCAATACTAATTAAAAGATATTCAGTGGAGGCCCAATTTCATGGCGCACTTGTGTCTACTTGTTGATTTGTACTGAAATTTTCTATTACAGGTCTGATGTCAGGGTCGCATTCTTCTGGTTCTTTGAATACATGCTGTTCTCTCCCAATTATTGCTGTCTTATTCATGCTGCTCATGCTTAAAGGAGGGTATATTTCAGTACCATTGCTGAGTTTGCCACAATCGGGTCTGTATGTTCTCCTGTGGACAGGAAATCCTAAACTACTGTATACTCTGTATCTCAGGTCAGAATGAAGGCACAATTTCAGTAACAGAAGGTGAAATGCTCTATGTAATAGAGGAAGACAAAGGCGATGGGTGGACGCGAATCCGGAGGAATGAAGATGAGGAAGGTTATGTCCCGACATCCTATGTCGAAGTCTATTTGGACAAAAATGCCAAAGGTGCTATGACTTACATTTAATATCCTTTTTATTACTTTGCTTGCTTTCACAGGGACATCTCACCCTGAAACTGTTCTATGATGCAGATGGAGCCTTTTAAAGGACTACATAATGCCACAAAGTGCATTATTTCATACTCTTAACTAACAGACTCCTATGACTTTATACACTGTGATTTAGATTGGTCCGATAAGAAGATACTGAGTGGGATAAAACTGTTACAATAGGGGGATACCCAGCCTTCTCTGGCTGAGCCAGCCTTCCGTGGATAGAGCTCAGTTCCTGCCGATATACCACCCAGTTCAAGGTGGGGAATATAAGGCCATTCTGAGTAACTGTGTGTCTTCTCTAGCTATCCAGCTGATACTTCATAGTGACATTTCAGCCATAGTCAGGAGTATGCTATTTGTTGCAAACTGACTCTGTGAAATGTTATACATAAAATAATTAGGGTGCTGTTTGTCTTTCAATGTGGCAGCTTTTCAGAGCCTAATCTACTCTCTGTGGGCCATGTAAATGGAGGCAGGGATCATAATTTAGTTTGTTAGTATTTATGGGAAGGAGAAGCGTGTCTATCGAAAATGTAACCACAAAATACCCCACCATCCTTGGTAGATCAAGAGAATGGTGGTATTCACTCGAATTCCCCTCTCCATCGTTGCAGTTCAGAACATTCTCTTTCAGGCATATGTTGTTACTACCGATGCACGGCACAGTTAGCTATTTCATCCTCTGCTCCACGTACAATCAATGGAATATTTCAGAGCCTGGATTCATTCCTTTTGTTGTTCTGTTTCCCTTGTTGCTATTTACCCCTCATGACTGAGCGTCTGTGTTGTGTAAGTGAAAAGCATGTGCATGTAATCAGGGTATGTGTCTGCTGCTCCCTGCAAGTATCTCCCTGTTGATTGAGTCCAGTGAGCAAACAAAGAGGTTCCATCGCTGCGGGAGTGACATCCTGTTTCAAATCAGGAAGATTTTGAAGTTCACTGTTAAATAGTGCATGGATTTTTCAATCATTTAATCCTGTAAGTTGTCATCTTCTTTCATAGAGTCTAAGCATTCTCTGTGCACCAAGTCTTTTTGTCCCTTTTAAAAGGGAGATGTAACTGTCATGCTGGACTTCAGGCAATAGAAATAGAGACGCTTCCTGCACAAAATCACACAACTTTATTAATTCACTTTTCTTTGGTTCAGTATTAAGCAATGCAGTACCATGCATGTCCTTTTGAAATGACAGCCTGGATTATTGTTTGATCTTGCCATAATCCAGAGGTCTTCTGTTTGCACTGGCAAAGATAGGATCAGTTGGATCCCTTCCTTCGCCAAGATAGTCTGTGCGGAAAACTCAGCATCCTGGATCTTCTCATTACCCTTGTAAAGTGGTATACAACTGAACGAAAGTACTGCCTATTCCATATATAGGGAAGGGCAGAAAGCTCAGCATCAGATATTCCATCATTACCCTTGTGCTGTCTGGTATGGAGACTACCTGCAAGCAGTGCCTGCTCCATGCACAGTGGTTGTTGCAAGTCCAGGCTTAATTTTTGCAAAATTCCCTGTTGTCCAACAGGGCCAACAGAAACTGATAAGTTACTACATTTAAAAAACCCACCTTGAAATAACAATTGTTCACCCCTCCCCTTGAATACTCTGACATGCGTAGACATCAGCAGAGCAGTTTGTGAAGTCAGCTGCTCAGGAGCAGAGCAGCAGGCTTGGTGGGATATGCCTCAGAGCATAACTATGTGTCTAAGGACAGGGTGAAACACCTATATTGACTGAAACCAGCAAAAGGAAGAACCTTGTTAATAAAGGCTGCCACTTTGTCCTTAGCTCACCCCAATGTATGAGGCTATTGAAGGGATCCCCCGGTCCTAGGACACAGTTGGCACCTAGCAAAGGATCTAGTACACTGGTGGCATTGTGCAAATAGTAATAATAACCCTGTATCATCTTGCCTATCATGTGGGCAGTGTGCTACACAGGAATTATCCCATGGCCATTTGTTTGACTCAAATTTTTTAAGTTTCCTTGTTTTTTTTTTCTAATGATCTTTGAGTGTTTTCTGTAAAGAAAATAGACATGCAGTTTCAATAAATACAGTACAAAGTCATGTGCAGATAAACAAGCTGTAATATGCAGTAAAAGTACAATTTAAGGCCCATATCCTCAGAGACATTTAAGCTTCTAACATCCAGTGGTTTCAATGGAAGTCAGGAGCCTAAACACCTTGGAGGATCTGGGCTTAATTCATTTCCTTGATTTGGTTAAAATCTATAAAAAGAACCTCCCTTAAAAATGGTTGTTAAGATATCAAACTTAAGTGTTTCAAGGAACTTTCAGTAGGTTTAAAAAACAAAGCAGGCCCACTAGACTTGGGGTAATATCTCATATGGATCTGATACTATATCAGTGGAAGCATTTGCATTTGTCCATTGAAGAAGAATTAAAATGAAAAATACAACTGACCCATAAACTAAAGTCCTTACAAGTTTTTGCAGCATTTTTCTTCTTGTGCATAAGGCGAATGGGTAGCAAATACCGCTAAATGTTAGTTAAACAAAGTGAAATTAGGCTGATTTCACACCAAATGAGTAAATTTTGTTACACCTACAGCTAACAGACTGGGAACCTGAAAAAGGCCCAATTCTGTGACCCTTACACAAATAGCCCCATTGAACTCAATGGGACTGCTTGTGTGAGTAAGGGCTATTTACTAAGTTTAAAATGGTAGCCAGCAAAAGAAAGTTGAGCAAACCCTATGTCAAAAAGAACAGTCATGTTTATCTTGTTTGCTTTTTCCAGATGTGTACCACTTCAGAAAATCCCTGAGTAGGTTTGCATAGGCCTGTTCTCCTTTTGTTCTGCTGATTTGATTCTTCAGTTATTTTAAGAGGTGTATTTCAGAAGGTTTTCTTTAAAAGAGATGAATGCACGTGCCCTGTCAATGAATGACCATTTGTTATGTGCAGTTCATTCAGCCCTTAAAACTAAAGGCTCATCATTTCCAGTGAGGGTTTTGGCTCAGTTCTGTGGAATAGTTGTAGACAATATTCCCATCCCTCTGTAATATAATTTAAAAGAATGATACACAGTAATCCATTTTCCTTGTGGTGCACACATGCAGCTTCCGTTAATGCTAGATACTTAGATGTGCAAACTAGGAGTTGAATATATTGGCTATAAACCCCCATGTTTCAGGGATTCTTATTGGGGGGTCAGGAATAAAATTCCTCTTTTGGAAGGTTATCCTGTAACTGCCTGCTGCACGGTTTCTTGCACCTTCTTCTGAAGTATCTGGAACTATTGGATACTAGACTAGTAGGACCTCTGGTCTGATCCAGTCCGGCAATTCCTGCATTTTTAGAAATTGTACCTCCTAGTCCACTTAGGAGCAAAACTGTCTTTCTCTGAGTAATGCTGTGAGATAAAGATTGATAATCAAAAGAAGTTACATAAAATTACCCTCTTAATATTAGAGTAATTTCCCGCTGCTCCCAACAAACATGCCCTGTTCACTTCCTCTAGAAATATTGGCTGTTTGAATGACGCACAATGAACAGAGCCTGTTTCAGAGGTTTTATTTCTTGAAACAAATGCTGGGGCCACAGTCTGATTAGTATTTCAGTCGCCTTGCTACTGTTGGTTCCACTCTCCCCACTGTATGTATATAAATCGATCGACAGCTCTAGGAGTCTGGCTTGGTTGCAGCTCTGCTGTTCGTTCACCACAACTGTAACCCAGGTTCTTGATTTTTTTTTTTTTTTTTTAACCACACCGAGGCGCTTTTTATCTAGGCTATACAATATGATTTCTTAACGCTTGCCAAAATATTTAGGAGACAGTAATTATGAACCAGACTATAACATCTTTTTTAGTTTAATTCCTTTTGTTAAATATATGTCCATAGTGCTCCCCATAAAAAGAATAATTTGTATATAATGTAATTTAATAACTAAAGGTACTTGAATTTTGATTTTTATATATATATATTAAAAGCGGTTTTATTTGCTGTTCTATTGTTTAACCCAATCTTTGTTTTGATAACCATTGAGTAAGACAAAATCTTGTTAAGTCGATAACTTTTTTGTGTGTTTCCTGCTGCCTGCTTCTGATGGGACTTTTATAGAAACTTCTGTTCTGTGTTAAAGTTTGTTACATCTGGTCAATATGATTGTTCCTTTTCTATTCTTATTCTTTAAAGAAAACTCATCTACTGGGTGAGGGTCTCTCCCCGTAGTTAGCTGTACTATCATCTCTTCCTCTAATAAACGTATTTTCTCATTCTTGTGGGGTTTTCTAATGATTATTCACATAAGCGGATTACCTGCTCTGATGCAAAACAAATGGTCCAAACCCTCCCTTTGTCTACTGCTGACTCAGAAAAGCACTTCATTAACAGTAAGGATGTGATTACATTTTAAGAAAGAGCTCACACTGCAGTGTGGTTAATATGTTACCTTTCTCTTCTTCTTTTTCCTTTTCTTTATGAAAATTAGAGACAGGCCTGAACCATAATTTCAAATTCAAATGTGCTCCCATATATGGGGGAATTCATCCTTTGTCCTTCCGTCTAATGGGCCAAACCAAAAACCCTGGAACAGAACACCCTTGAACTTTGGGGACAATTTGGGTCTGGGCCAGAAGTATGTGCTTACAAGAATGTAACTTCCCATATGTTTATGAGCTAGGAATGTTTACATCCCTCCTGTTTCTTTCTTGACTTCCCATCAAGATGAAGGGTCTTCATTGTTTATTACTTGATGAACAATCAGCTTTCTTTGGATGAGTGTATTCTAATCACTGCAAAATACCTTACCCAGATATAAAAATGTTTACCCTGATAGCCTTCCCCAGTAGTTCATTGTCACTGGGAGCTGTAGTCTGACCAAATCCACCCACTGGTTCCTTGCAGATACAAGAAGCTAATTGTTTCATCTGGTGTAAACAATTCAGATTCCCATTGGTGGGGAACCATTCTTGAATTTTCCACCCTGCATGGTCACCAGAGGAGAGCTGTGCTCAAGGTGAAGCTCTTGCCTGAGGGTGGGGATCACCGGGGGCCGAGTTACTTTCATTTTCAAGGAGAAAATACACTTCATGGTGGCTGACCCTGAACAAGGAGGGTTGCTTCTGGCCAAAGGGAATCCCTGACTTAGAACTGCTCTTAACCCTTTCATGATGCAGTCTGATAAACGCTCGTGGTGCTGTCTTTCCCCTTTAACCTCCCCCAAGCAGTGCCACACTCAGGCGAGCCCTTCCTCCTGCCTCTTTCTAACCCAAGTCTCTTTCTTTTTGTCTCTTATGTTTTAGATTCCTAAAGGTGTTTGTGCTGGTGCAAGAATCTGGGGCGAGCTTGTCACAGAAGGAGAAACAAATGGTCTGTTTACCCCGCAGGCAGTTAAAATTCACCCATATAAACAGACTCCTGGTCTGGTCTGGAGGTAGCACTTGAAAAAACTGAAATCTAAATTCCATCCCAACATTACTCAGCCGCTTGCTCTTTTTTATGGCATGTTACTTGTGGCTCAGACTAACTTATTGACGTTCCCCATTGTTCTGCCAACTGGGCATTGCTCTTCCGTAGAGCATAAACAACAAACCCCACCCACCCCACCACCACCACCTTCCCCACAACCAGACAGAAATGGCTGGCTGCACTTGGATGCAAAGGGTAACCAGAGAATCCCATGCATGTGCCAGTTGGGATTCTATCCTCCTGTGGCCCTCAGTCCATCTGACTGTATGCACTGGTCCATCAGCATTTCACATGGTGCCTTTAGCGCTAATCCTGCAGGTAGGCTCATCAGACAGCTAGGGAAAGAGGTACATACAAGTGGAAAGCCAGTTACAGGAACAATATGACAGCAGCTGGACTGACCCCTGAATTTGATTGTTAAATTTTACACACCCATTAGTCAATATTACACCTTCCCCAAAAGGTCCCAAATGTCAATCAGCTTTTTTACTTTTTAAAAATGGCTGGTGCTCCCTCAAAGAGTTCAATCCCCATTGGCTTTGCTGTGTCCTGCCAGCCTAGCAACTCGTGAATGTATGCTTGCTTTCCGGCTCACTTTCACACACAAACACACACAAAGGCATTTTGGTTTGAAGCCACCTTTCCCCCATCACCAAGACCTCCATTTGAATCTTGTTTCAGCCTGCATGCTCGCCCTGTCGCCTTGCCTGCGCATACCTTCCTAACGGTCACATCACTTTGCAGCTCATTGTTCTTAATCTCTTTCCAGTTTTTTAGCATTTCAGACCTGCCTTCTCCTTTTGCATGAGCTCCTGTGCACTCTCATCAGTGTGTTTGAACAGCAGAAATTGCATTTAAAAAAAAAAAAAAACCCTGCATTTCCCTCCCCTCCCTCTTGCCACAGACTGGACCTTTGCTCAGGCATTTCAGACAAGAATTCGGACTTATCCATCATCAAGTATCAACCATCCTGTTGTCCTGTGATCTTATTTAAAGGAGAAACATTTTGATGGCGGTGCTGTACCTTGTCCCCAATCTAGTGCAGAGGAAGTTATGCTGCTTCCAAATATCAAGTGATCTGGAGCTAAACTCCCTAGAGAGGGGTTAGATTGCTTTCTAAGCTCCTAAAACTATGAGCTTCTCGCGCTCCTCCTCCCAAAATCTTCACATTACTAGGCTAGTGCAGTAATCATATACCTCCTCAAACCTTGTCTAACAGCAGCCAGTGGGTAATAAGAACAGCTTTCCAAGGCCTGTCTGAGTAGTTGGGGAAAATCCCCAGCTCTTTAGAAATATCCTGGATTTTTTTGTAAAAGGCTCAGAATAAGAGAGAATTCAAATGGATGCCATCATGGCTAGTGGCTCTAAAATGAGCCTGTCGGTTTTGGTTTGCAGGCAGGCCTGTGCGTGTTGTAATGCTGTCCCCTGTCCTTGTGGGCAGGGACAATATTAAAATATAGCATCCAAGAATTGTTCACTCTTTATGTAGGGTATCACCTAGCTCTTCCCATCTTAGGATGAGGTCGTTGTCTTTAAGGTAGGTTAAATGTTGTGTTCACAACTTGGTCCCTCTTAAAATAATAATAAAAAAAAACTTATATTTTTAATAGCAGAGAGTCCTTCACTTCTACAGTTGTTAATGCTTCATCATGCTTAATAACTATAAGCCTCAGCAAGCAAGAAGACACTTTTTTTTAAATCAAGTTAACATAGATCAGGAGGCTGCATTGTCTAAGCAGATGGTACAAACTCAGAAACCTCTGAAGTCCTTCAGCTGCAATCTGTTATCACAGTCTGAAGGGTCAAAATCAGCTAAACTGCCATCCATACCACCGCTGTTACTGTCTTCGCTTAGTTCTTTAGATCCACAAGCCTTCGATACCAGAATAAAATCCACCACGTACACAGTTTGCTCTTATAACTTCATATGCAGAACTGTGACGTACGTGTGTGAGGATTCTGTTGCATTTTCAAGATCAGCATATCTCCTATTGGGATCTAAATGGTTAAGCAGCCAACAGGCGTGCAAATATCTACAAATATTTTTAGCTGCAGTATTTATTCCTTTGTGTCTGATGCACTGTTGAATCAGCAGCTAGATCAGCTGACTTTCACCCTTTTTTGTGCCATCTATGTAAAAATGAGAGTTTTCTTTTATATATTTAATCTAGGTGGACAGTATATTATTGTCAGCCTCTGTGGAACATTTGAACTATTCCAATGTCAGTGTTGCTACATAGTGCTTTAGAAGGAGCATTAGCTTTGCCCATGCCAACTGATTTTCTTTGAAAGGGATATATTAGAAGACCATCTGTGGAGTTTTTATAAACCTGCTGCCCCATTTCAGAAAGCCTGGACCTTAAAACTGCTAAACCCAGGGTTGTGAGTTCAATCCTTGTAGGGGGCCATTTAGGGATCTGGGGCAAAAATTGGGGATTGGTCCTGCTTTGAGCAGGGGGTTGGACTAGATGACCTCCTGAGGTCCCTTCCAACCCTGATATTCTATGATCTGATGAGAAGGAAACAATTACCACCAGCCAGGTACTATAGTTTAGATCTTTCTTCTGCTGTGTGTATTCAGCATTAGAAGTAGGTAAGGGATAGAGTTTAACTTTAAAAACAAACAAACGAGACAGACTAAACATATGACTTATACAGTGTTCTTGTAGCTGTGTTGGTCCCAGGACATTAGACAGAGGTGGGTGAACAAAAGCTCCATGTAAGCTTGTCTGTCTAATAAAAGCTATTACCTCACCCACCTTGTCTTGCTAAACACATGACTGGTTTATAAAAACTTTGCTTGAATTTACTAAGCTCACACAGAAAAAGTGTGATTGAACACTCTGTGAAATGGAATCTCACCGTTGTCCCCAGCAAAAGTGTTTCTAATACCCTTTCTTAACATCTGTAAATACAGAAGAAAAGAAACATATCCACTGATACTGAAAGTTGTGTTTAATGCTGAGTATTTTTCAAAAGTTCTTTTTGGTTTGATGCATATTGATTCTTTTTTTTTCCTGCTTGAAGTGTCAAAAGACTTAAAAGAAGCCAAAGTATATTTTAACATGATGCTGAGCACTTTTTTAAGTTGTGTGTGTGTGTGTGTGTGCGTATGTGTTTGCGCACTGAATTCTAGCTCTTGGTGGCATCTCAGTGTTGTGATTTCCTTGCCAATGTAAAAGGTTCTGGTGTTGCCCATTCATTTCTGGAGACAGAATTCAAGCAAATAAAGTGCTTCCATTGGAAAGCGAATATTGACCTTGTAACCATGAATGAAAAGTCATCTACATATTTAAATAAACCTTTAATTCCAGACATGCTATTTCATTTAACCCTCTTAATCATGTAGGGGATGCAAGCAAAGCTGTCCTAATTGTTTCACAAAAAAGGATCTATACCCACCTGGCCACTCACTGCTGCTATAATTGGCCGGGCTATTCTATCTGTAGTGACACATCTGCCATTACCACATACACCTGCAGATGGGAACTCCACTTTGTGTTACTTCGCAATGTAACCAAATATAAATCACAAGCTTGGAACTCTGCCTATTTCTTCTTCCTCCGCATTCTCAGTGAATTGCTGGATGCTTTCTAATTTTTATATTCAACGGCAACATGTCTTGGCAAATGAGGAGAAACAAATCTGTTTGAGTGTGATGTTTGTGTCTAGTTGCTGTAATCCGTGGGATGGTGAAGGAACACTTTTACTCATGGTACTTGAATTTTTACATCACACGGGGGGTTTTAGGCACCATTTGGCATTTAATTGTGCTGATAGCAGGAAGAACATTGCCTAGGATGAAGATGGCTTAAATGTTTTCTCTCCAGTGGGTCAGTTGGAGAAGCTGATACTTTGTCAAACTTTTACCTTTTGGGCTGGAATTTGTATAGCTATCAGTCTTAGAATGGGGATTTTGGGAAGCTTGCAGAAACCTTTCAGTCATTTGAGAAGAGGAAAACTACAGTTATGCTGGTCGGAAAAATGTTTGCATACCTCCTTTTTTTTTTTTTTTTTTTTAAGTGGCAGATGCTGAGAACTTCATAGACTTTAAGGTGAGCAGGGACCATTATGATCGTCTAGTCTGACCTCCTGCACAATGCAGGCCACAGAATCTCACCCACCCATTCCTGTAACAAACCCCTGACCTATGTCTGAGCTACTGAAGTCCTCAAATTGTGGTTTAAAGACTTCAAGGTGCAGAGAATCCTCCAGCAAGTGACCCGTGCCCCACGCTACAGAGGAAGGCGAAAAACCCCCAGGGCCTCTTGCCAATCTGCCCTGGAAGAAAATTCCTTCCCGACCCAAGTATGGCGATCAGCTAAACCCTGAGCATGTGGGCAAGACTCACCAGCCAGACACCCAGGAAAGAATTCTCTGGAGTAACTCAGATCCCAGCCTAGCATCCCATTACAGGTCATTGGGCATATTTACCGCTAATAGTCAAAGATCAATTAATTGGCAAAATTAGGCTATCCCATCATACTTGAAATTCGACAGGGACAGATGTTTAAAGGTATGAGGTGTGGCTACACTGAGCCTTGCAATACCTACCTGATTTAGGAGCCTACATCTCATTTCCAAAATTTCAACTCCTGAGGCAGTTAGGTGTGACCATGCCCGAATACCTTTAAAAATCTGGCCCATAGGCACTGAGGCATAGCTGTGCCTCTCAGCGGCCCAGTGAAAAGTCTGGTTGATTTAACTGCTTTGAAGGTCTGGAAAAGGTACTTTGCACATGAACACTAGTTTATATACAACAGAACTAAACTTGTCACTGCTCTGCTGCCATAGCCCGTGCATCTGTAACTGTATGGACATTGCCACTGAATGGAGGATCTCTCAGCGCTGAATTTGCACATGTGGGAAAGAAGGGTGAGTGGAATAGTTTTATGATGTGAGTATTTATGGGATAGAAATTGGACTGGTGTAAGTGGACGCAAGCAGGAATCCAATCTCAGGCCCCAGCTGCCCTTGCCTCTTTGTGTACGGTACAATCTGTCACATGGTGGAATTTTTGATCATTTTCCTTTTAAAAACAATGAAATTCCATCCAAAAACCATTAAGCCTGTTATGGCTGCAAAGTGACTCAAAAATCTGGATATTTCTACACTGCCTGTGCATCTTTAACTCTGCCCACTTGTGCAGCTACATTGCTGTGCACGCTTCATTTGCACAAGCAGAGCATATTTTTCCCCATAAAAGCCCTGGCCTCATTCCATGCACAGGTTGGATGGTAAATAAAGCTGGGTCCAGAAAGGTGCTGCCTTATTCACTCTAGAATTTGAATGGGGTATAATGGATGAGATGGAGGTGAGGCGTTAAGTGGCAGGAGTCTACAGGGCCCCTGCCTCACTGAATTGAGAGCTTGCATGGTGCACAGGAGAGAAGAGAAGGGAGGCCAATACATGAGGATAAAAAATACCAAAAAAATTAAAATAAAGCTGCTGCACTAAGAGCACATTCATGAGTCACACTGAATAAGGAAGAGGGGCCTGTGCTGACATGAAAATGGTCTTGTAATGCATACACATCAGGGGCAGAGTTAAGGGTGCATGAGTACAAACCAGCTCTTGATTTACAAACTTCGCATTTTAATGACTTTTGTATGGAAGGAGCTAGTGGAAACGGCAATAATGTGTTCAAGGTAGGATCACTCCACCCTCTTAACTTCTTTTTGAAGATGAGCTCAGCTGCTGGTAACTAGAAAATGATCTTCTAGCATCTGGACTGCTGGTTCCCCCTTCTGCAAGTAGTTTCTCTATCACTGCTTCAGAGAAACAGCCTTGAATTTAAGATGTTAACCTCTGTTACTGTACAAAACACAGGGCAGTGCATGCTAGGTCTCTGTACAAGGAATGTAAGAGCAGGGATGACTAGCCCCTGAATAGACAGAGAAGAAATCTCCCACAACTATGTGGTAGCAAATATTTATGCCTGATGTAAAGCAGCAGTATTTCTGGCAATTGTGAATGCTGCCATCTGCTGGTGAATTAAAGGTTGGGCTATACAGGCCACCCCAGCTGACTTTGCAATGCTAGTGGCCTTTCAGCTGTAGCCCGGATCAAGTTGTCTACTTTAAGATTTTCCTTGGCTTGAGGATACCAGCCTGAAACATCCTTTGCTCCTGTTTCCTCTTCATAACTTGAATCTGCTACTGCTCACTGCATCATTCACCATAAAACTGAGTAGCTCCTTGCAGGCTTTCCATTACCGCTGCCACTCGCCCCTGTGCACTGAAATCAACCTCCTCCAGGAGCCAAGGAGCTTTGCTATTACATAGCTCACATGCAGAGCGAAGCTGAGTAGCAGCATCGGGCTCATCGTTGCAAACGGAGGAGGGAGTAATAGCATCTGCCCAACGCAGCCAGCTGTTGACTTATTTTTTTAAGAGTTCAGATCTTTATTTACAGCTGGACTCCTCCGTTACTTTTAGAAGTTCAGCTGTTTCTGTTTGTCAGCAGCACCAAGGAGCCCTGGCCAACCAGAGGTCAGTGATATTTATTTATTATCATCATCCAGTAGATAGGGTCAGGTGCTGTCAACAAGAGACCATAAAACCACAGCGGCTGTTCTTACAGCCAGGAGTGTGGAAGGCAGCAGGAAGGAATGGTCAGAGCTGCACCTTTGTTCTCCTTCATTATTAGAGAAATGGAGCAAGGGTCATAGTGAGGACCTGAAAAGGCACAGAGCTGAAGCCAAGCTACAAGCAGAGCAATAAACAATAGTCACACATTTAAAGATCCTCTTATTTTCATAGGCTGAATAGCACCAGGGAGGCATTGGACAGGGAGCGTGTGTGTGGGGGAGGCGTTGCAGCTGCTAATGATGGGCTAAAAACTGCCTCTAGAAAGCCTTGCCACTTAGCAGCAGAGAGGATGGGTTTGTTACCCTGTTTAATACACGCGGGTAAGAGCCAGGAAAGAAGAAACATCACATCAGCACACTGGAGAGCTTTTAATAGAAGGGCTGTTAGTCCATACAGTAAATGAACAGAGCCTTCTCTTTAACCTCACCTTGCGCAGGCCGCACTGAATTGGATGGCAGGAAAAAACGGGGAAGACTGTCTAGCAAGAGGGGGAACTGGCCATCAGGAAAGTCAGAGGTGGTTTGGATCATATGGACAAAGCGTGTCACGCTGAAGAACAGCTCCGCTACAGGGAGCAGTGACGGCTTTGGCCCAATAATTTTTCAGATACCTGCTACAAGAGTATCAGAACTTTGATCACACACCAGGTCTAAAGTCAAGGATGGCTGCACAACGTAGCTTTGAGTTTTGTTATAAGTAGGAAGTGTAAGGGTTTTGTTCACGCAACAATAGAGATGTTTGTCTAGAAACAATCTAATCACGAGAAAGGGAAATACATCCTGATTACATCTTTTAGAATGTCACAAACTGTCTAGTAATGTTAGCAACTACAGAACAAAGTTCATTTTCTGGTTATGAGTTTTGGAAGGCTGGCTGAGAGTTAGAAGACACAAAGCTGTGTTTTTTCCTTACCAGCTACACACTAGATCCAGTTATTAGGACACTTCTGGCTCAAGCAAGTTCAGCAGTTTTACTTTTGATTAGTGCTATTCTAAAGTGAAAACAACATATTTGAGCCATTCAAGTTTACCGCTAAGACGAGCAGACACAGGCTGGCGGTACCACAATGCTTATGTAGACTAGATCCAGGCGGCTGCGCCGCACCGTGCCACCAACACAGAGGTGGGAAGGAGGATTATCCCAGGGTAGAGCTCTCCAGTCACAAAGAGCGGTAATTGTGCAACCCCTATAGCTACCATCTGCAGGAGGGATGGGCTCCAGCCTTCTCTTCATGGTGCTGAATCCCCAGCTGCCATTATCAATTCTTGGAGCCACTGGCAGCTGGTGAAATTTAGTGCAATTTTAGGCTCCTCTAATTGATGCCAGGAAACAAGCTCGACTGAAAGAGCACAAAGATGATAAAGCCACCCTTGCACTCCCTCTCCTCTGTAGCACTGTGTGAGCCCCAGCCAAGAAGAATCTAACTCAGAAGATACAGCCCCGTTCTCTATAGGATGAGACTATTTGGCATTACTGGGGTGCACTTCACATTCACATCTGCCAAGATTAACTCCTAGTGCATTTATCTGTGTGTCACATTTACAGCCCAGGATTGGCCAGTACTGTACAGTTTGTTTCAAGTAGCTACAGTTTTGTGCCTACTTCAACTGCAGAAGCATTTTCCTCCTAAATATTTCAGGCTGTGAAATGCTCCCTTCTATCAGCAGTAAAGCAATGTCTGCAGGCTTCCAGAATGTTGCTGCTGGGACACTTACAGTTTACCCTGTACAGTCTCATGTAATGATCTTTCCAGCACTAGAAGGATCTTAGTTTAAGCCTTCCTCTAAGGCAGTCTGGAGTTTGTTTGGAACTGTTTCTAATACTGTGCGGCCATACCAAGCAGAGCACAGCTGAAAACAAACTTTTCACAGTGGCAAGGCAGCTGTACAGTGTTTTCAGCCTCAGCCTGTATACCACCAGCTCCAATGGGTCAGTCGCCACCTCTTTACTCCAGAAAATACCCTCCGCAGTTCTGTAGGATTACGAGTTTAAATTTAAACATGAATTCTGTAGTGCTCAAGGAGACAAAGCTCCACTCTGTACTGGATGTAGCACATGGGCAGAATGAGAGTTAACAGCATTTCTCCAAAAGATGATCCATTTCTACAGAACCCTCTGTGCTCAGTCTAAAGGCTGGAAGGAGTAATACTTGGCCTGCTGTGCAGTCCTGGGACCACTCTCTCTCACTTTATACCCACACTGCTGGGAGTGTTTTAGAGCACGGTGCACTTATATTCTGCTTCTCAGCCATAGCTCTCTAAGCACGTCACAATGGTAGGTCAGCCACCCAAGCTGTATCCCTAGCTCCAAAATGGGAATCAACTCACGGGGTGGTGCTAGTTTCTGCAAGCACTCCCTTAGCAATTATGAACAGGGAACGCACTGTCCTGCCAAGAGGACAGCAGAGATCCAGCTAATGAGACTGTCCAAGAAAGAAGCCAGTATCTGAGAATGTGTTCCTGATCTATTTTAGTGCACTGGTGCATGAAAGAGAGATCATTAATACACAGAGCCTTTCTGAGAAGCAGTTCCAAGTTAGTCTGAAAGACACAAGTGCCCTTGCTTGAATAAGTACCACTAAAGAGCATTCTGGTAGATGACAGAATCCAAGTGCCATCACGATTCAGTGGATCACACTGCTAAAGCCAGCTGCTGTTTAGAAGCGTTTGTCAAGGCAGGGACCCTTGGCAGCAGGAAACCTGGACTCTCACCACCACCATCAGCTGTGTACAACTTAGACAGGCCTCACGCACGCATAGGCAGCAGTCATGCAACTTGTTGAATGCACGTGTATTTATTGTAACACAGCCTCAGCACAAAGTGTAATACTTGAGCACGGGAGTGTAATTACAATCTGTACAGCATCCTCTAGACAACACAGACACAAGATACAACATGCAGCCCTAGAGGCTCCACAATAGATTCAATGCTGGCTGCAGCAGCTAACAAAAAACAGCTTAAAACACTGAGGAATCCAACAGTGGCTCATTCTCTGACCCCCCCGCTGCCTGGCTGGGTATAGACAAGGATCCAGGTAACCAAGACAGTAAAAGAAACACATTAAACCAGTTACAGGAAAAAATATTTTTAAACAAGAACTTGCTGTTTGCAGCAAACATTTGGTCTAAAAACCTGTGAAGGCCCCATTTCAGGAACTCCCTCCCCCCCACCTAGTTTCACTTCCCTGCAGTGAGACAAACAGCAGCCCCCTTCCACCTTTGTTCATCTTTTATGCTAGGAGCGTGTGGGCTTCCCAAGGCCACAGTCACACGCTGGACCTGGGCTGATGAGGTGAATTCATTCTGTTCCCACCACCAGCGCCACTGTGAGCATGCAGCGTGACTCTCCTCCGAGACACCCTGCGAGGCTGGTCCAGGCACGCTCGAGCTGGCCAGATAAGCCACGCCAGCCTCGCTCTGCCCTACACTCGGTGTGTCTCACCCAAGGGCTTGCAGAGCCCTTCCCACAGCCATGCTGGATTTTGCAGCCACCTGACTGATTTACAGTGGGGCCAACTGCTAAATCCAGATCGGTCATTTTGAAAAGCAGCTTAGACATGAAAAATGGTGCTTGCCATTCTCTGTTCACCCCACCCCATTGCTTGGCGGCTGAATTAGCAGCAGGAGGTTGGGGTGCAAGGTATTCCCATTCATTAAATGAGCCACTGTACATACCAAACAAGATCTGCCCTAGAAAGCTAGAGCAAGCTCAGCACTGCATTGCATGTGGGAGTCTGGATGCTCGTTTGCAGGCAGCTTGGTTCAGTGAGGCCACCCCCACAGCTGGGGACTGTTCAGCCAGGCGCCTTCCCCAGTGGGACTGGAAAAGATTTAGTGTAAGTCAAAAGATGGACATTTTGGCACAGGTGGGTCAACACCAGGCTTCTTGCAAGTGAATGGCTTGGCTTAGAGGTTCTCCCTCACTCCTAGTGGGCCCTTCCCCTCTCCTCAGGCCCATGGGTGCAGGGCTGGGCCGGGCAGCGGTGTTTGGAGAGCAGAATATGGAGATGTTACATTCTGTAGCTATGAAACGGAGGCAGGGGAACATAATCTAGGCCAAACCAAGACCCGTGGCACTTGCTGCAGAACTGACCTCTGTCCAGCCTCCACCACTCGAATGGAGTCTGACTGGTTAACACCTTTGATTTTAAGCAACTCGTAACAGAGCCCTGCAGGCCTGGTATTTGTCCACAGCTACAAGGCTACCGGGAACTAGCACAAATGGAAATGGCACAATGGGAAGCCAGTGTGGAACTGCTACTCGTCTTCCCACCTTGTTCACCAAGAACACGCAGAACAGCTGAACGCAGATGCAGGCAGCACGGGGTCACAAACACATGGCTGACAGTGGAAGAGAAATGGTCTCTCTGCTGTAATTGGGGCTGCGAGAACTAGAACAAGAGAAAATCGTGGAGGACGCTTGTCACTTGTGCACCAGCAGAACAAAACAAAGGCTATAAGCCCTTGTGGCTTTAACCAGCTTCAAACAAATTTGGGTTTCTCTAGTCGCAACGTTACTCACTGTGAACAAAACAATGTCTCTTCTTTATACATTTGACTTCCAAAAAAAGTGCTCAGAACTGCTCCGGAGGAGCCAAGTTAGGGCCAAGCGCCACCTGCAAAGGAGCAGAGATTCAACTCACCGAAGGCAGACTTGGGCTACTCTTCAGAGCAGCCAAAGCAGCGGGAGGTTCAGGCCAAACTTCTTTCCATGGAAGTTTTGTTTGGAGACTGTCTCCCCACCACAGCCTTATGCACGGAGGGTGTGCAGGAGCTGGGTTACGGTACGTTTCTTCTGACCAGCCGCATCCTTATAGCCAAGCCTAGAGTCTGCATGAGGTTTTACATTGTTATACAAGGACAATGGAACAAGCTTATGCCCCTGGGGGCACCTCCACCCCCAGAAGGAAAATCTCCTCTCTAGTTCTCTGAGGTGGACTATGTCCCTTGTTCTTCAGTCCAACGATCCCCCGCTTTTCCAGACACACAGGGCTGCAATCGCATACCTCTACCGCTTGGTGCAGCGCGGCTCACACAGCCCGCGTCTCGGCCTCTATCTTCTGTTCCCCGTGCAGGCTCTCCAGTTCCTGCACCTGCGCGACGTTCTGCCGGACAGGGATCTCCGGCCCTCCTCCATACAGCGTGTTCAAGTAAATCCACGTCTCCTCAGAAATCTGCCCATAATCAGCTCCTGAAAAGCACAGCAGCAGCAACAACGAAATGCAACTGGGTCTCCGTTTACTGCTCAAGCCCGAGCAAGCCGTGCTGGGGTGGGGAAGAGTGTTGCAGCTGGGAGCTATGCGAGGAAGGGAATCTCTCCCCTTGCTCAGATAGCGAGGCAGGTGAAAATGTGACTTTAAAAAACTCCTTCAGTGAGAGAGGAGTTGTACTTGCAAATACACTAAGCCAGGGTGAAGGCCAGTTGTCCAAATGGCTGGGCAGTGCCCGGCAAGGAACGCTCACTGTAAGGTTCACTATGGACGGAGGGAGCTATAAACTTCTGTGTCTTGTAGCCAACATGATATCCTCCTCCCAGAGCAGTGGTGTGTAGTGCCACCTGCTGGTGAAGGCAAGAGTGAGCCATTGGCAGCTCACCTGACACAGAACTTAGCCATCAAACCCTTTGTGGCTCCAGGAAGTTGCCACATTTCTTGTTTCCCATGAGGAATTGAAAAGCAATGCAGGGCACACCTCACCACTTCACCTTAAAGCACTGCCCACATGTGACAGGGCTCACGCTGAATCTATGTCCACCAAAGAGGACCACGTTATCAGCCCATCTTTCTCATGTGCAACCAGGAAGGGACGGCCTGAAGGGGCACAGCACATGGTAACCAAATACCCACTGACCCCAGCAGCTCTAGGCTTTCCTGGACAGTGGGACCATGCACTCTAAGCAGGTTTTCAAGTTTATCAGGCTACAATTTCTTCCTCAGGAGCTTTTTGACTGTCTTTCAGACCAGTGATCATGTTATGTATCGAGCATTGTCCGTCTGCACAGTGCTAATGGGTAGGTCCCTACTCCAATGAGCAATCAGTCTGAAACGACACACAGTCAAACCCATTCAGGCCCCTCTGATGCACAGGAGGAAGGTCCCACCCTCAGTGCAGACTGACTTTAAGCTGTACTTGAGGAAAAGTGCAGTCAGAAGAAGTTAATTGAGTGAGGTTTGGCCAGCCAGGAAAGGAAGGGAGTTCTAAGCACACGGTCAGTGTGGAAGGAGACCGAGAGATGAGGCAGGGATCTAAAAAGGACATTGAGTAAAGGTATGTAGGCCCCAGGAGTGAGAGCAGGGATGGAAGCTGGCTCACAGATGTGGAGGAACTCTAAACTTGGAGGTGATGCAGAAGACGAGGGGAGTCTGTGCAGGGAATCAGAGGGGCAGGTGACACAGTCACGGTAGCAAGAGAGGAAGAGGATTTCAGCTGCGATATGTTTTACATACTAGGGAGCCAGACAAGACATGCAGACAGAGGCAGTGGCAAGGGTGGAGGCACGAGATGATCAAGGTGTGAACAAAGCTTCTAGCACCTGAGATGGAGAAAAGCACCTGGATTTTGCAAGAACCTGGACCATGGCAGGGAAGCTGGGAATGGAAAGTAATGAGGAAGATGAGACAGAAGCTGCAAGCCTGGATACGAGGGAGGATGGTGGAGGCGGCTAGGGGGACAGAGAGAATGAGAGGAAAGAGGGAGTCCGAAAAGCCAGTGGGAGATACAGAAGGAGATGGCAGAGGCAAGCCCAAATAGAGAGGGAAAGGCAGATCTGGGAGTCAGCACAAGGAGATCAGCCGACCATCAGGCTTTGTGTTGAGCGCAGGCAGAGTGACAATCAATGACAAATGGAAAAAGGAAGTTTCCAAGCCCCTTCCCACAGGACCAGTCCCCCAAAGGGACAGCAACACACACACACACAAGCATGAGCCTTACCCTGCTTCACCTGCACGTGTCCACCTCCTTTTGTGAGTGCAATCCTGCTGTTGTCAATTGGTCCGGGAGGCTCTGTAAGAAAGGATGTAGATCAGGGAGCCAGACTCCTGCTTCTCCCCCTCCACTGCTAGTCTGAGCAGTTGGAAGCCCAGCTGGGGCTGGGGGAGGAGCGAGAAGAGGATTTTGCCCCAACGATCACACTAAACAGAATAGCAAAGAGCTTTGGTTGTGTTTGATGGAAATCAAATGCAAAGATACTCTGCAGTAGCTGACGTCCAGGAGAGCGATTGTCTGAGAGCTCCAGAGATCTAAAAAGCAGGGCACTGACAACCAATACACAGCACTGAAACAAAGCTTCTCCTCAGCTCTCTGCTGCAGAAGGCACTAGTCACAGAACAAGCTAGGAGACACCAAACCTCAAAGACCAGTAACATTCTGGCACCAGCCCAGGCAGCATCTCATTCAGCAGCAGGAGCCTGGACTTCTGAAAAGCAAGGAGACCTCAAGGCTGTCGGAAACGAGAGGCAAGCCCCAGCTCCATGGGGCTAGGTCGGTCTGCGCTGGTACACTCCAGATCCTCCCAAAACAGAGACATGCCCTTTCACCACAGGAGAAAACAGACGAAGGGCTCGTGGAGTGTAGCTACCTCACATAGACTGAAATGGCCCCACGTGCTGTAACAAGCTGTTCATGGAGGGAGATCTGATGTATGGCAGTGCCAAACGCAACCCATGGCCAAGACTTCCAGGTTCCCTTCCTGAGGCCTATCTCACCCCTGCTCTCCCAGGCAGGCAGTGCATCAGAGTTAACACAGTCAACTCCTGGATGGGAGGCAGCACTTGACGTCATCTTGCAGTGAGCCCCGGGCTGACTAAGAGGTGGCACTGATACATCTTGCTCTCTGAGGACTAAAGGAGGCCATTGTACCGTGAGAATTTGGGCAGCATGGTCAAAACCGGTGACTGGGAGTCAGAACTGCTGGATTCTCTTCTACTCTACCACTGACTCCGGTGTTGCCTTGGACAATTCTTATCCTCCCTGTGCTTCAATTTCCCTGTGTATCAAAAGGGGATTGTAACTTGCCCACTTCTGAGCCTCAGGTGAAAAGCATCATAAATGCAGAACTGTATTCTAGAACTGTGGAGTAACACAGGATTCCCCCAGACAAGCTGTGTTCCCTACTAACCCCAAAAAGAGAGATTCAAGTCTGGATTCCTCCAAAAGATCGCACTAGCCCTCACAGCAAGTGACAGTATGCAACTCCAACCATGGACTGGAAGAGTCTTAAAGAGCTTCAGGAAGCCAGATCCTCACTGGGTAGGTCTACGCTGCAATGTAAGCCCCAAGGTTCAAACTCAGGCTCAAACCTCACCCCCTTCCTTCTACACACAAATTGCACTAACCCAGGGCTCAGACCCAGGTTCCCAGGACCCAACAGAGGTGGAGGGTCTGAGCTTGAGTCAAGCCAGGACCTAGGGTTCAAGCCCTGTTGCTTTGCAGTGTAGAAGCAGCCCTACTGGACTCATGCTCTAGGAGTCTTCCAAAAATATTCCACAGTCTCACACAGACTTCCTTCGTCCTCCGGACTGTGAAGTTTTCCCGCACTGTACCACAAACAAAGGGCTAGAGTGGCCACATTTTGGGAGGGCACTAGGAAGTCTAGGATAGGAGTGGTTGGACTTGGGCCCATATCATGCAGTGTAGGCACTGAAGCCCCAGGTTGGGACCCAGGATTCAACAATTCCTAACCAGGGGTTATAAAGGAGCGTGGACGCTCAAGCCCCAAGTTAAAACCCCCAGGGTCTGCTACCTCAAGTTGTACTAACCTTGGCTCCCACTGCAGTGTAGACATACCCTCTCTGTTTTCCTCTCGACTTTGCCACCCTAAGAAACCAGGCACAAGCGTTTGAATAATGTGGCATGTTGTACTTAAATGGGATTTCGATATGCCCTGTCCCGTCCTTACCATCTCAATGGCTGGATTTTCATTGAGATTCAACCCACTCCCCAACCTTGAAGTTTCTTTTCCTGTAAATTGCTCTTTTGTTGACTCTCTGGGAAATAGCTTGAATGTGGCTGGGGGGAAGAGGCCGTTCCCCCGTCTTTGCTAGCCTAGTTTTGGTTGGTTCATTTATAGGCTAAGTAGGTACGTTGCCTACAGAAGACACACACACAAACAAGCAAGCTTAGGTACACCATACACCCCACCTCTAACAGGTTCCGGAGTCCTCAGGCTCCTTACCATTGTCCTTCCCCTTGACGAAAGACTCCCACTCACGGAACCATTGCATGCTGATACAGTAGATGACACTTGGAGACTCCTCTGCCTGGAATGCCTTGTTCAGCTGGAGGCCAAGGAACAGGAGAAGGGAAATATTCCGTCACTGCTGAGGTTTGCGATAGGGCTTTCCCGTATAGGTTGGAAAAACTTCACCACTCTTCAGGATTACTCAGCTGTAACCACACACCCCATCGCACCACCACTACCATAGCAATCCACCTGCTCCCACTTGCTAAGCATGTGGAAGTCCTTAGATTGCTCTCAAACCTCAGGCCCCCATGCAAAGCATCTCGCCCCAACTGATGCATGTGCAACAGGGAACCCAGAGTTAAATCTCCCTGCCATGGTGCAGCTCTTGTTCTAGGAGTCAGAGGGGTGAGATCTCTCCCACTCATCTGTGGTGGGGTCTCCACTTCTGACCCCAGCCCTTGGTTCCCTTCTCTAGCTCTTTTCCACACGCACCTTAATGAAGGTGTCAATCTCAATCCTCCTGCGCTTGGCCAGGGCTTCGATCTCCACCTGGCAGACCGAGCACACATACAGATGGTTCACAGCAGGGCCACCCCCGAACCTGAGCCCAGGAGGAGAAGGAAAGAGGAACTGAGAGCTGGGTTGGCAAGGAAGAGGTTAACCGCCCTGAGCCCGGCAAGTCAATAGGGTGGATTCTCACACTACTCTCCATATCCAGAGGTGACTAGGCCTGGTTATTTTAATAAACACCTTTGCCTCCGCCCTCCATGGTGTAGATCAGAACGGTCCCACCTCTGTGATTGCTGGGATAATGGAGAATACAGCTTGTTTGCTGTCTAGATTAGGGGCTCTCACATTACACACTACCAGGCTCCATCTCTCCAAAGGGAAATCCCCCCCTCAGGATTGAGGGCATAAGAATCACCCTGGAGATCAGGAAATAGCCTCACCACCTTATAGACAGCATTGCAACAGCATATACAATTGCTTAGGTGTATTAGAGGGAAGCACCATGTCTGGCCAATACCAGAGGCAGGATCCCACACCTTATGGATGTGGCCTGGCAAGTCTACGTTGTTCTCAACCACGACAAAGCCTCAGTTGTTCCAAGGCACTGTGGGATGAGGAGTACGCCAGCTTTCCTCACCTGTTATACAGATACTCCCACACAGTCTGCGGCAGAATCACCACCAGGTCATCAATGTAATGGTATTTATTGGGCGGGATCCCTGCAAATCAGAACGAGGGGTAGTTAAATTGGGTACTAAGTAAGGAGCAGTGTTTTCCCCAACAATGGAGGAAGACCAAAAATTGATGATAGGTATCACTCCTCTCGCCAGTGGGTGAGGAGTGGGGCAAAGAAAGGAAGGAGGCGATGGGGAGGGGGCAGGGCTTTCTCAGTGGGGAAAGCTCAATTATTGATCTAAGGCAGCTGAAGCCTTCAGGCCAGGCCCCACTCCCGCACTGGCTTTTGGAGAGTTCTTGGTTTGACTAGAGGGTTAAATGCTCCCAGAGAGAAGGACAGAGTGAGCTTTTACCAGTCTATAAAGGTTCCTGGTATCAGCCCACCCCACCCCTCCCAAAACACACACTGAACACCAGCCTTGCTGCTAACACAGTAGTAAATGGCAGTAGGTGCAGATAAAGAACCAGTAACCTGTTACACTCCCGCAGCTGCATTTACCCTTTCCCTTCCCTTCGGAAGCTGCCCCATTGCTCAAGAGTTCACCTCCTTCACCCTATTAGCTTTCCAAATACTTGTTTGAAAACAACTGATGAAGTGAAAGCGATGGTCTCCCAGCACAGCATATCCCTCCAGGCCCTTGATCAGCGGGACAGTGATCTAACTGTCACGTTCCTGAGCGTGCTGAAGACTCTGCCAATGAGGCAGATTCGACTGCAGTACACGTTATACTGGGAACGGAGCTGGGGCTTTTATCCGGATGTGTCAATGTGTGGGCCAGCAAAAGGTGCAGCCGGAAACTTCCCACTGCTGAGTGAATGCTACTATTCCCAATGCAGAATGCCTGGCCGCTTCCCCTCACCTCCGTGTGCGCACAGGAACGTGTGGTTAGTAATGGGACCAGGCTCCGCAAAGGTGTTGAATTTGTTGAGCCACTCTCGAGAGATATAGAACTGGAGCAAGGTGGGTTCCTTCATGGTGGTAAGGGACACTACCTTCTGTCTCTCCCGCACAGCCTCCTCGCTGCTCTTTCTTGAGGAGGAAAGGGGAGAGAAAGTGAAGCAATCCCCGGCATCTGACCCCTTTATATGTTAACAGCACTGACAGACAACTCCAGCCAGGGTACCCACTCACCTGTAGAACAGGACATAGGCCTCTGCGTTCTGTACCACTGTCTCATGGACCTCAGTGACATACTGATCGTCAAACTCATACCACTGGCCATTGATCACGTTCTGGCAGTACGCGATGTAGTGCCCACCTGTAACAGAGGGAATGTAACAGCACTGGGACTCAATACGGAAAGAGGAATCAGGCCTGGAACGATGTCAGCGACCGAGCGGAGATGAATCCTGGGCTGCTGGCCCAGCAAAGGGAAAAGCCATGTGTTGCAGAGATTTTAGTATGGCAGGCCTGACAGGAGGGATGGATTCTGGCGCTGTGTCAGCTTGGAAGGGGGCTGCAGGTGCAGCGCCCATTTCCATGTATTCAGTTCTACCCTCCTGGACAGGTTTCCCCTTGCTGAATGAGAGGAAATGCTTCCAGGGGCCTCGCTGGGAAACGGATCTGAACCAGTGCAGTAGTAGGGTTGTCATGATGGCACAGGAGATCTGCGAATGCTGAGAAATCCGCCACTCCAGCCGGAAACAGGTAGAGCCTGAGGAAGCCTAGCAGTGCAGGAGTGAGCCTTCTACTGCATATTGCTGCATGCACCCGCATGGGGCTCTAGGCTGCCCTGGAAAGGGCTACTTCGTAGGCAACAGGGAAGGAGGAGGAGACTGCAGACATTGGGACCAGGCTGGGACAACAAGAAATCTGAGGAGGTTTAAAAAAGAGGATCCCGAAGTCTCACTGGGAAACCCTTGTAGGAACATGCAGCTTGGACAGCATCAAAGCCAACTCCACTACAAAACAGGCTTGGCATGTTGCATGCAGCGCCTGGGGAGGAGGGTCACGGTGAAACCCTAATACCCTGCCCCTGCCCAAAGACCAGCAGCAGAATACAGCGCTCAGAGCTCCAGGCTACTCCCAGACACACGGATCAGACCCATCTCGTTCCCAGACATTTCAGGGACAGACACGCCAGGAAAGGAGGACTTACTGCCTGCTGTGCCCTGATGGCAGATGACAGACAAGAGATCGTAGGTGGTGATCTGGGAGACACATTCCTTGGCCAGGAAGGGGCGAAGGTCCAGTCCTTCCAGCGGGAAGGAGACGTGGCTGTTGATTTTGAAGGAATACATGACCTCGTGTCGGAACCGTTTCAAGTGGATGCACAGGATCTAGAGCACCAGAGGGAGAGGGCACAAAAACATGTTTCCATGGATACCCAAATCAAATACAGTTTCCTCTCTCGACCCCCTCATCTTTACATGAATTTCCTCACGCTGTGGTCACTATAACCCGGCAGAGGTGTTGATGGCCCATCAATTGAAGGTCACTGGGCCCTTTCTGGTCTGCTAATAAAACAGGACTTTGCTTAAGGCAAAACAAAAAAATGCTATTTTCAATTCTTGGTTCAGCAACTCTTCCCTTCCCACCCCGCAGCTAACAGTGGCAACCAAAGGAGACGGGGGAAACAAGCCGCCTCTACTCACCTCAGGTAACCGGAGAACTTTGCAGTATTTCACGCCATTCCGCAGTCTGAGAGAGAAAGAGACAAGTCCCCCATGAGAACTAAGAACGGGGACCCGAGGCTAACTGGGCAGGTCACGTTTTGGGCCCAAATCCTTTGAACTCCATGGCAAAGCTGGAATGGACTTTAGTGAGAGCAGCCTCCTACCACGTATCAGAGCGTAGGCCACTGGCCTCACCTCTCCATTCTCCTACAATTCTCCTCAGTAACCCCTAAGTGCCCCTAATTCACTCCCTTCCCTTACCACAGCCACCACTTTTCCTCCCACTAGCACCAGGGTCTCCAGTGGCCCCGAACCAGGGCTTTCACGGTCACTTTCAAACCTAGAACTCAACAACTCCCAGTTTAGCAGGCCAGTAGCAGAGGGGACATTCGGCCAGGGGCAGGAGAGGACAGTCAGTTTGGGCAGAGAGAGGTTAGCGGAAAGAGCACAACATAGAGGACACAAACTTACTTTTTACACCGTTCACAGCTGTACATGTTGTCCCCTGGAGAGGGAAAAGAAAGGCATTGCAACGTTACTGACAGCAGGAGCCATGGGGCTCCAGCCCCGATGAGAAAACAAACTCTCATCCCACGTGCGGAAGCCGGGTAAAGTGCCTGCCTAGTAGAGGTAAAGCAGACCTAGCCGGGACTCTCTTTGCCACCCCCAGCTCAACACAGACATGGCACAGACGGCAGCCAGCCACCACGCATGCAACGCGGCGGTGTCTGCCGAGGTGGAAGGGAATCTGCTTAGCCCTCCCACCAGTGGTTAGTGTGTGGCTGGAGCAGCCTCTTCTCCCCAGGTAAAGCAGGGATGGGAGGAAACATGCTCAAAACCCTCCTTTCCACTCCCCATATTAAGACAGGGCCAAAATGTGTTCAGTCCCTCTGCTCTCCATCCCAGGCTAATGACACAGGAGACTGTTCTGCAGAGAGAACTACACAGCCTCCTTCTGCCCCCTCCGTGAGGGCTCTTGGTGAGGAACCTCCTACACGAACACAAAATGCAAGTCTAGCACTCCTAGGCATAAGGGTCGGACTGAGGTTACCCAGACTCCTCAGCTGGGCATGCAGAGTTGTGGGAGAGTCTCCTTGGAACACTTCTGCCCTGTAGAACTCATCCCCCACTTGCAGCGCCCCCAGGGAACAACCTGTTGGGACCAGGACCCTGGGAAACATCTAAGGAGTCCCCAGCCCAGGTTCAGTGGCACTCCCTGCAGGAAGGATGAATGTGACCCAGACTGGGTCCAAAAGCACCAGCATACAGCACAGTCCCTGCTTTGATCTCCCTGGTGCTGCAGCCAGTATATGGACTGGCTCCATCTCACTGTCTGGCGTAGTAGCCAAAGGCCCGTTTATCCTTCCTGAATACAACAGAAGGAGGAGCCAGGGCAAATGTTACAAATTCAACCAACCAGACGATTTACTAGAAAACACCACAATACCCTGCAAGCAATGCAGGAAACAAGTGGCTCAACCCCACCCCCAAGCAAGCGCAGCTGAGCCTGGCAACCCCAACTTGTTCCTCCTGCCCAGGACGGTCCTTGTGTAGCACGAACATTGGGCTACGGACTCTCACTGCACACACAAGAGAACGACAATCACGTCTGCTCTTTGCTGAGCCCACCACACCCTGGTTCCAAACTGCAAACCCTGCCTGAGCAGATGGTGAACGCTCATTCCTGCCCCCAAGGGAAGCTGAAACAAGGAGTGCACTTCCCAGCCAGAAGCTTGGATTTGTTCCAGAAACGCATCTGGAACGGTTATTGACAGCTTCCCTTGGGGGCGGTCAGAGAAGACAGTATACGCCAGCCCTCCCCAATCTCACCTTTCAACTCATCGGCAGCAAAAAAGGCAGCAAGACAGTCCTCCAGGGTGACCACGGGACCCCAAAACCAGCTGGGGATACAGGACACCACAAACCTGCGGAAGGGAGGGGTCATGCAAGAAAGAAATGTGAATGGTACTGGCGATCTATGCACTTTGGCTTCTAAAATTCCCCGGTGGCGTGCTGCTTTATGTGAATCGAGCCTGGAAGGTCAGCTCAGGAACACAGTAACAGCATCCCACAGCATTATGGGAAGTGCTGTTTGTTTCTCAGAACTAGAGTTGCTACTGGTACCTCCCACGCCAAGAAGGGCCAAGGTGGTGGGTGAGTAGAGGACTTCAATAGCTCAGACATAGGTGAGAGGTTTTTCGCAGGAGTGGGTGGGTGAAATTCTGTGGCCTGCGTTGTGCAGGAGGTCAGACTAGATGATCATAATGGTCCCTTCTGACCTTAGTATCTATGACTTAACCCTTCGCTCTTGTAGAGTGATAAGTAAAGAAAGGCACTGACAGGTCCCGGACAGAGACTTCCACCGGAAAGAATGCAGCCACAAAGGAACATTATTAAATGGCTGAAGGAACCAACTCACCTGGAAGGAAATTTACCAATGAGGACTTGCAATGTCCTGCACCTTCAAGTCACAGATGTTTTACAGTCAGCCCATTACTACTGAACACGGTTTATTTTTTAAACACAATTGAAAATATGTTTTGTTGGACTAAACGAGGAAGGAGGTTGGCACAGCTGTTCCTGGTTATGGATCTTACAGATACAGGTCCCTGGCTATGGATCTTAATTCTTTACAGAGATTTTTTTATGCAAGTATGTCCAATATTTGTCTCTCTTTCCTCCATTTCCCTTCGGTAAAGAACCAATCAGCTTGTTACATTTAAGGGTAACTGCCTTCTAGTAACTGACAAGCGCAAAGCCAAGGAGGGAGAGAAACTGCATAAGGGGACGCAAGGGAAACACACCTCCTGATGTACTCCATGATGAAGGCAATCCAGCCTTGCGAGGTGTAATTGTCCCCGCAGGCCCCCGTCTTAGCGGGCACATTTTGGTAAATGGCGGAGTGCAGCTTGGCCAAGTCCTCCTTCCCAGGGATCGGCAGCGACAGATCCTGGAACGTCTCCACTGTCGTGGATACCTGAGGACACGCAAAAAAATCTGGGCTTCTAGTGTACGCAAAGGAGCAGATACTCAGCCCGGAACTTTTAGCATCACTTGGGCCCATCTACACTAGGAAACTGAAGCGTTGCTGACAGTAATAGGCCATTTTCAGCACCATCAGAAAAGTGTCTGGCCCAGCCCCAGCCCCACTCTCCGAAGCAGCGCTGAAATGGTTTTGTCTTGTCTACACTAGGATTATTCCTCACTCACAAACAGGGTGACAGAAGTGTGATCACTCCCCTTCCTAACCGCTTAGTGTTCCCTACAGCCAGAGCGCCAAGTTCTCCATAGAGTGCCCCCCCAAGCCCTGTCCAGCGCCCTCTATTTCGTTGGCTCCTCCACCTTATGCCCCCTTTGCTGTGACCAGCTCCATGGTAGGACATGCATAATGGCTAAGCTAACTGAGCTACACAGGATCTAGATTCTGTATGGCACATAAACAATGACACAGAATATTCCTAGGCCTGGTAGACTTCACACACAAGCGATCATTTTAGTAGGGCCCTAGCATCCCAGAATATTTGGGAACAGCTCTGTTTCCCAAGGAGAGGTTTGTTGAAGCAAACAGGCCCTGCTGTTTTATTACTTGATTAATGGCAGTAAGGAGACGCACTCTGTCGCAGGTGAGGCATTGCACCAGGCTGAGAATGGAGCCATCAAAGATGTCAGAAATAACGCTGCGATAACGAAGCTCTTTCTTCTTCTTCCCGGAAGCCAGCACCTGGGCTGAAAAGACACACATACCCCCCATCACCTTCAAGCTCTCTTACATAGCTTCAGCAGAGTCCTGCAATCAAGCCAGGGGTACGTCTCACCCAGAGTACAGCACAAGACAAGTGTGTTTGTACATGCTTCAACATAGACTGCAGGACGCTTTCAGTGGTTCTGAACTTAAGCTTATGTTAAGAACATCCTTGTTTCAGGTGACAGCAGGAAGCCGGGTCTAACAATCTGCACCAATGCAATGCACCCGAATGCTGTTGGCGGTACAGTCTTTGTCCCCATCCTCCTCCAAAACTGGTTCAGAAGGACACGATGGGGTCACATAGCATTCTTGATGGCTTTAATCTCTGTAACACTGTCTTCATCTCTTACCGATTGTTTTCCCCCCCAGGGTATTTTGTCTTTTTCCTTCTAGCCATCACCCAGTTTTCCCCCCATGCATTTCACACTGCGGCTTGCATCACAGAATGTGGCGGCTGGCAGAACGTGGTTGTTTTGTTTAACAACAAAACCCCCACTTACACAGAGTGCTTTTTATCAGGCTAGAACGTCTGTGTGCCCACCCCACCCCCTCCTGGCTGAGGTCAGCACAGCTCGGGAAATAATGCTGTTATTGAATGGCTGCAGGGCCGGGGTGGGGGCACAAACTGTTGTGTTTATGGGCTGTGGAAGGAGAGTGGGTTTGGTTTTGTGATTTCTTTGAGATGAAGCAGCAGGCAACCGAGGCCCAATTTGTAACCTCGCAACACTCCCACACTAGACTAATGCTTTTAACTTCAATCCTGCGGGGAGCCTACGAAATATGGCAACATCCCTTTAACAGTCAGGAGGCCTTTAACCATAAGGCTGCCCTACAGTCCCTTGCCCACATATGCTATGAAGTGTAAGACTGAAGGCCAGTTCTGGACTCTCCCCTCAGTGCAGGGAAGCCCAGGAGTTCCTTACAGTGATTAGTAAGTTAGCATTATGATACTGAGAAGATAAGGCCAATGACGACCCTTTCTAAGTGATTTCAGGCTGTATTTGGACAGCCAGGCATCGCTCTGCCCTAAACGCCCAGCCATGCTGAGACTCACTATCATTCGTTTCCTAACACTGGTTTAGTAGACATCAACAGATTGAAGGACGATCAGCCATGGGGTCATGATGGCTTGTGTACCTCCCGCTTCTCCTGCTTCCTCCCGCAGACGTGGCCTTTTGCCTCCACGCCCCCCTCAGCCTCCTGGCTGCAGGAGCTTCCTGTCTACACTACCTTTTTTCAGCACATAGGAGGGTCCCAGGCGCACAGGACTGGAGCGAGGGGGGCTGCTAGACAGTTTGGAGTGCATCTCCTGGTGAACCGGGCTGCAAGGGCGCGAGGAGCAGCGCACATAGGCGTCGTTGTCCGGCTCTGTGTGGGGAGAGAGACCACCAGTGAAACACCAAATGTACCAGCCCAGCCTGTCACAAATCAGCCCCAGTAGAATACTGGTCTCTGAATCTTAGCACAACAAAGTCTTTCATGTTCAGGGAATCTAGTTCCCAGCCCAGCCCCACCACTCTGAGGACTGGATACCTGAGGGATTCAATTGGATACCACAAGAGAGATGGCAAACACTGTCAGACAGACCAAAAGGATGCAAGTCACCTCTAGGTCCGTTTCTAATCAAGAAGTTTGTTCTCATAAACTGGATACTGACAAATGCTCCCAATGCCCAGGCCTAGAGCTGAGGTTTAATCCTCTGGGTTTCTTAGAAAACAAAACCACCCCACAAACATCTGCCAGTGTTCCTGTCTCTGGAGCCCACAGGGCTGTAGGCTGGGTCATCATCTTTGGGTCAAGACAAGGAATAGTCACATCTGGAGCACAGCCTTTAAATGCCAGCTGTTCTGCAGAACCACATGGCATCTCTCCATGGCTTAAAAATATTTTTTACATGTTCATTGCCCAGCACTAACAAATACCTCTATTTCCCTGTGAAGGGGTGTGTGCCCCACACAGGTAAGGAAAGGGTTAATCTGGGCCTGGAGGCCAATCAACCCACCTGGTCGCACCTGGAGGTTGGGCCATGCCCAATTAAAGATGAGTCCCAGCTGCCAGAGGAACTGGGTGGCTTTTATAAACAGTCTGCTGCAGAGAGAAGCTCTGCAGTCACTCTCTGGGACTAGAGAGCAGAGAGACTGGGAGGGTTGAGGAGGAAGCCTAGGGGGAGAGTTGGCCTTGGTGTCCTCTCCTGAGTAGAGAAGTCTAGCAGGAGGCCAGGAATTACACACAACAGCACTGGGGATGCAGAAGGCTCTGGAGCTACAATGGGGCGGGATTTGGATTTCCATGGAGAGAGCCCTGGGAGATGCTAGGATGAGGAGCAGAGAGGGACGGAAAGGTCAAGCCTGAAGAGGGCAGAAATGGATTTACATTTTGTACCTTTAGTCTGGGATTTTGTTGAGGAAATCCAGGGGAGCCCTGCAAGTCCCAGCCCTGACAGACAGGTGACCCCAGAGAGACTGCAGAAGAGGCCAGCTGAACAGGCTACAGGAGGAGGAAATCCAGACAGACAGCAGCAAGGAGTCTGATGGAGCAAACCTTGGCTGCTGGGTATAGAATCCAGTGTCATGGGAGGGCCTGGGTTCCCCTACCAGCCACTGGGGAAGGTGATATGAGGCCCCTCAGAAGGGGACAAGAACGATTGAGAGCTGGACCGTTGGCCCCAGAACTGGGTCCAAAGGCCTTTTGTAGGGACACTGGACTATTTGTTCGATTTTCTGTTACCCCAAAAGGCACATGACTAAATGTAACCTGGCCAGAAGGCTGAGTCATGAGAAGAGACAGACCACCAAGGGACAGGATCGACAGTTGGCAGGGCGTGCTAGAGACAGAGCTGCTACTCCACACACCTAGCCATGAGGTGGGACACTGGCTGGGAGTCCACTCTTCCACACACCCCTTATTACCTCCTTTCCTTTACACCTCTCGGAACCAACTATTCCCAGGGTAAGTTTGTAGGATAATGAGAGCTTTACATGCTTATTCCACATTTTTCCTGAAGTAATTTTTAAAAGATGTGCAGGTCCAGGAGCTCCTTCAAACTGTGCTCTGTTCTTTGTTAGGTGTTACTGTGTTGTTTGGTTTCACAGAATATCAGGGTTGGAAGGGACCTCAGCAGGTCATCTAATCCAACCCCCTGCTCAACCCCCTGTATGTCTTGTGTTATTATTAATATTTGGTTTATCATTAGCACGTACAGCAGTTCACTTCTTTAAAGTGCTAGTCTGGCATTATAAAACCCACCTTTCCCTCAACAGAAGGTTTTTTGTTTTGTTTTTTTAATGGTCACATTTGGCAGAGGCAGCTCAAACTAGTAGCCTATCCAGCATGTAAACTATGTTCATCACCACAGTATCTGGGCACACTGAAGTACTTCTCTGCTGATTTACCCATGGATTGCTATGGTAGAAATGAAGCAAGCTGGAGGAAGCAGGTCACCTGTCTTAGAAGCAAAGACATTCTGAAACCAGGAGTGGGAATGTCTACACAACTTATCTGTCTGACTTCCCCCTCCCCATTAGCATGCCCCAACACATGAATATGGCACTGGTTCTTGTATGGTGTGATAGGGACACTATATTAGTACCTGGTGTCCTACATGGGCTGGCAGGGCAGGGAGGAGGTAGGGTTTCAGGAGAAGCTCTGCCATCAATTGGACTCAGGGTGGTATCAACATCTGCATCCTCATCAACTTGTTCCGAGTTGCTCCGCCGGTGGCTGTAGGAGAATTTCCTGTCTTTCAGCCTCTCTTTCTCAGAGATCCCTCTCCCGGCCTCATCCTGGATCAGCAACTCTGCCTCGGCTAGGGAGCTGCTCATGCCCCCTGTCCTGCCTTGCCCATCCATATCACCCCTGTCGCTGCTCGAATCACAAGAGAGGAACTCATCCTCTGAGGGGCTACGGTCACCTTCCCGCTTGTCATCCGTGTCACTGGAGTCAGAGTCTCTTGCCTCAGCAACAACTGGTTCCTTTAGCTCTTCATGAAGCTGGTCCATCAAGCATCGCAGAAACTCTTGGGTGTCCTGAAAACCAGGAGCAATCCCACATTATATACTGCCCATCTAGGGACAAAACACAGCTACTCCAGTTTCCACTGTAAAGCCCACAAAAGTTAGCCCCTCGGGGAATACAAGGAGTCCCACTCAGAAAACACATGGAGTTGATGGTATTCAGCAGATGGACAGAGGGATCCTGCCCATTTCACTGACTACTCTAACGCCTGGGGATTACAGTCCCAATTTGCAGCTAATTGTTTCAATTTCTGCTTTTTCTCAGGCGCTTAGGAAGGTCTCAGGATGGTCAAACTGGGCTACTGCTACAGAACTTAGACAGTTATCTTGTTTACTGGGATGTCAGCACTGAAAGAACGTGGGAAACCAGGAGAAAGACAATCAAGACAGTGGGCTGCAAAGAACAGTACAGTCTATGC
The DNA here is from genome assembly GCF_965152275.1 of Natator depressus. Taxonomy (NCBI): domain Eukaryota; kingdom Metazoa; phylum Chordata; order Testudines; family Cheloniidae; genus Natator; species Natator depressus. The sequence goes on along the minus strand of NC_134249.1, from coordinate 14,936,838 downwards.
TACAAAAACAATCTTCATGCTCCATTGATGTCTTCACATGATAACCCTATCCCTTACAGCAAACATAGTATTAAAATCCTTTACTGCCAGGGATTAGAACTAGAAATCAAAGACAAATCAGCCAGTGTGAAGGCCCCCTACGTGGCCCCCTCAGATAGTGGAGATTGCTGATAAGGGACAGCTCTGGGTAGTGACATTTTGAAGACTTGTGACATTATGGAAGATTTGGTTTAAAATATAATAAAACATCATCATCTCTTCAGTTTTAACTCTTTATAGCTGAAATTCCAATCCAATGGCTTTGCATCAAGGGCAAATATAGCCGCTCTGGTCTCTCTATTTCAGCAACTGGTATTTTTATCATCATCATCTCGGTTTCCACTTGCTACCAGTGCCCTGGCTTAAAGACGCTATTGTCGGATGTCCCTTCTCGCTGTGCGCTTTCTAACCAACTACACAGTGAGGGTGAAATTTCATTCTAAAGAATAAGTGAATTTTTTTTTCTTTTTTTTTTTTTAAATACAGTGAAGTACTCTTTCCCCCCACCCCAAAAGACATGATCTTTTTAAAGGACTCATTTAAATTGGGTGCCGAGAAGGATGTGCATGTAATAAAAGTTGGTATTTGTAACCTTTTAGTGCAGGTGTAACCAGACTCCTCTTTAATATAAGTAACAATAATACCACATAGGTCTTAGATGACATTTTTCATCAGATCTCGAAGTGCTTGGCAAAGGAGGTCAGTATCATTATCCCCGTTTTACAGACAGGGAAACTGAGGTACAGAGATGTACCGAGCCTTGCCCAAAGTCCCACCGTAGACCCAGAAATAGAACCTAGATCTCCTGTGTCCCAGTCAAGTGCTCTAGCCATTCTCTAATACAAAGGCAAAACAATGGGACAATCCCAGCACCCAACCAGTTAATATGGGCCATTTACTCTTACATGAGGTACTTCGTGAAGTGGGCTCCACTACAGAAGTAAGAATCACATGATGTGGAACAACCTAGGCATAGGTCTAGAAAGGCTAGTGTTTTTGTTGGATGGCCCACCTGCTGTGCATAGCCCCGGAACATGGGGTTGACCAGTTTAATTCCATGAGACAAGCTGCTGGGAACCACATAGCTTGGGCTGTTTAAGAAAAAAGACCATTAATTCACATATCGAGTCTAGAGCTGAACTGTGTAGTATGCACAAAATAAAAAGCGGTAGTCAGTTTAAAGGAAAGGGGAAAAAGAAGAGTTATGTTGCTACAAAGTCTGAACGTATCTGTTAACTAGAAATCATAAGATTTGAGATGATGCAGGTATCTATCTACCAAGTATTTTAATCTCTTTTCCCTACTAGTGACAGACTGATCCCTACTGTACATTCACCAATGCTGTGTCACTTTTTAAAATGTCAAGTGATGGTGCTGTCCGTCATTTCCATTGCCAGAATGGTCTCGTCTACTTATTTATTTTGATTTCACAGACAAAGAGCAGTGCCCACCTCAAACAGTCAGAACTCACAGGAGTTACGTTATATTAAAATTACATTACACTGCTCAAAATTACTGCCATGCTCCACCGCTTATTCCAAATAGTTTTAATCCATTCCAAACCCACAACTTACTCATACTCTGTCTGCAGTCTTCTTGCAGCTGTGTTGATCCCAGGATAAGAGAGAGACAAGGTGGGTGAGCAAATATCTTTTACTGGACCAATTTCTGTTGCTAGAACAGCTGACACTCTGATTACCTTTCCCAGACCTGAAGAAGAGCTCTGTGAAGCTTGAAAGCTTGTCTCTTCCACCAACAAAACTGATCCAATAAAAGATATTACCTCACCCACCTTGTCTGTCTTGTACTATGATAACAATTAACACAAAACATAGGACAGAATTTAGATACCCGATCTGATTCTTGCAACTACTTACATTTGCAGTTAGGGAATCAGATCCTCGGCTGCTATAAACCAAATTATTTCAGTGGTGCTACACCAATTTACACCAGCTGAGGATCTGGCCCAGGGTTCCTAGTTCTCATACTGAGTCAACAGCCAGCAACTGACAATCAAAAACACCTTCCAGGCTGATTGGTAAATATCAGTATCGGATGCGAGTTGCTTTTTCTCTGTAAATCAAGAGCAACACCCCTAAATGCTGCACTTGCACTGCAGCAGCCAAATATATCCCCACTCTCTTTTCAGCAGATCAGTGAGAAGAAAAGCCCTTTTTAAGCTCTCTGTTTAAAGCACTTCACGTTACCATGCACGCTTTGATTCACTGTTTTGATTTCAGTGTAATGAATTTTCAGAGGTTTCTAGACCCTGTTCCTCAAAAGATGGCTGTCTGATCACTAACTGCAGGGTGGAAGAACGGGAGTACGACACCAGGCGCTCACAGCAACACACCCCACATCTTCTAGGGCTAGTCCTAAAGCTTGAATTCAGGGACTGCGTCACACCTCTCATTATTTTTACTGTGTTCGTAACTGAAGTATGAACCGCTATACACCTTCCCATTTGGACTGGGGAGGGATTACTCACCGCTTCTTGTGCCAAACCTCAGAGACCAGTTTCTGGTAACTTTTGCACAATGCGGGCTTCTTGTCCGTACGTACCAGCCCGCCACACTCCAGAAAAAACTGTGTGAGAGGCGGGCTAAAGAAGGAAAGATAGGAGAGATAAGTGGAGGGGAATTTCTTCTATGCATACGTTTAAAGTCACACAGAAAGAGAGGACATGTCCTAAGGTTGCTTTTTAAATTTAACATTTAGAAAAAGGGGAAAGAGATGGTGCTGCAAATGCTGCCCTCTGATTCTTCACAAATCACTCCCGTTGGTCTGAATGATTGGGATCCCTCCCCTGAGAGATGCTGGAGTTTATTGCCAAGACCAGATGGTGAGAACTATTTTGGGTTGAGGTTTTCAAGGCCACCTCATTAGGGAGAACATTAAAAAGAAGTTGGGAGGGAAAATGCATGCACATGCACCTATAAAATATTTTATATTTACTCTATTTTAAAGATCACAATGGAAACTAAAGGCCTGTACTTCCACCGCCAGCCCAATGGTACGTGTCCCGTTGGTTTGCTCAGTTTCCTGCTCTGCAGCTTTTTATGCATTAAACACCATGATCCTGTTTTTTTCCCCTTCTCCCTCCCTACTCTGCACCTCAGCTGATTTCCACACACAGCGTTCATGAAGGAGGTCTCGGATTGGAACAGGCACTTGTTTATTTTTAGGGAGTATTCAAGGGAGCATCACCGCAGAATGGTCCTGTCGCCTACCAGTTCGAGAGGGCCTGAAGCGCTGCATTCATGTAGCAGGAGTTCCCAAGGTTTTTCATTCCAGTAAGGCCTGGAGAAAATGCAAGAGACGTTAGACAAGAAAGGAAGGTCACTTTCCAGCACCCCTTCCTTTTCAGAAGCACCACTTTTCTACATTCCGCACAAGATGAAAGGGAATCCAGCACGTCCCTCGCAAACGAGCTCAGCATCCCAGTCCTACTGAAATCACAAAGGCTCTCCAGGAACCTCACAATGTAAGCCTTAGAGTCCAGAGGTGCAGTTATAACTGATCCCATAATTCAATGTGGCATTACCTCTTGGTTTCAGATCATCCTCCTCTGATTCCGATTCCCCTTCATCAGCCACTGCAATTGGAACTGCCTTCAGGGGGTGAGCAGGCAATGGGGACTCCTAGATTAAAGGCAGAGAAATAAGCATCAGTGGCAGGTCTGATCTGCAGAGAGACACAATCTGTACCCATTTATTCACCCACCCACTAAGAAGGTCCCCCAGTAACACAGGCACTGGCAATATGCTGCTGCACTAACCCCTTTACCTTTCCTGATGGCATTACCTCAGTAACATGACGAGGTGTCCAAGGAGCACCCTTAGTGAAGTCAAGATGTACCACAAGAGGCCCAAGGAACAGTCAATAGTGTCTGCAGAGGGTACATTTCTAGTTTGGCAGTTAATGCTGCTGCAGTTCACCCCAGACGTGGCCACCCTTCAGAAGCGGCCAAAGACAGACCGATTATATAGAGAGGGACACAGTTTTTAAAGCACATTAGGAATACCCCTGGATGAAAGCTGATAAATAAATGCAAGATTATCTTGATGGGAGGCATCTTCCTTCAGGTTTGAGAGCTCTCATTGCAACAATGGCATGTCCAATAGTGGGGCGTCCTAAACTAGTCATCTAACAAAAAAAAAGAAAAACCCTGCTAAGCGTTCCATCCCATTCAACAGTATCCTCCTGACTTATGGGGTGAAAGACCCACCTGTTCACTGAACTTTGATGACAGAGATGGAGCATGCGCTGCCAGTCTCTGGTCCAAGAATACCTCCTTTTCACAGGCATAACACCACACCCGGAATGTTGTCAGGTTCACTGTCAGGTTGTGTTTTTTGGCCTAAAAACCAAAATAGTGAGAATACTGAGAACCACAAACTGTAACTCAATCGCCAGAGAGTTTGGAACCTACACACCATAGTCATTATATAAATGTTGTCTCGGCTTGAAAGGTGGCCGGGAATGGCTATAATCAATAAGCGCCCATGCTTTGTGGATCAGAGTTTAATTTATTTGGAAATCCAACTCTGTCTGTCCTGACGAGAGAGAGAGGGTTATAGAGAACAGCTCACCTGTGCGTGAAGGGTGCTATGATCCGCAAAGGATTCCCCACACCCAACATAAGGACAAGCAACCTAGAGAGAGAGGAGATAGTGGGAGAACAGTTTGGATGTGGCAAGATAAACCCACAACAGAATGAAAAAAGGGGTTTGTGACCCCCATCCTAGCCAGCAGCCGCATGTGCGCTGACCCTCTGCACTTCATGAGCATGTGTTGTAACCTGAGTCACAGCATTACAAAAGACTTGGCACTTCTTGAAAAAAAACTATGCCCACCCTTGCTCACATGACTCTATGAAACCTCCAATCCAAATCACAGGCGTTAGTTTTTCTGATCACACTGTGTCCATAGATCTACAGATGGATCATTTGAAAATCTGTTGTAAAAATACATTGCTTGTCTGATGAAATCCAGATACTAAGATGAGAGTTGGTCCATGTCCATCCTGTCACCTCTTCTCTTTCCACTGCTTGGTCTTTCCCCATCAGTCCCCTCATTCAAACGCCTTGTTTTCTTTCTTCTGTTACAAGTATGTTTTGGAAAGGACTAGAAATGTATCTAAAAAGAATAACTTGCCCCTGCAGTTACAGGTATAAGATCTATCAGTCTGATACTTCTGGGCATGCTGCAGCTTCCTGAACAACAGTGTAAAATCTGGCAAAATCTTTTTCAGCTTTGTTCCATTGCTCCTACTAAGAGCTCTTCGGGGCAGGGACTGTCTTTTACTCTGATTACACAGTGCTCAGCACAACAGGGCCTAGGAACTACCATGATGCAAACTAACCATAAGTATCATAATGGAAGTTGATATTCCCAGGCAATACAGGGCAATCCTTGCCTGCTGCTCAGGGTGTTCATGGATGGAAAAGAAGATTATCTCTGCTCCTCCTAGAGCAGTCCCAGCACTACCAAAGCACCAGTACTGCTGCCTCTACAGCCCCTATGCATAGAACTTCCCAAGAAAAAGCAACAGAATGAAACTGACAAGCATTATAAGCTCTTCAAGATCTGTGACTTCCCCTGTGTTTTAAAAATGCCATGTGCATTTGTTACCCAGGAATAATTTTTGATAGTACAACTGATCGACAATTGGTATGACAGGTACACACAGGTGTGATGTACTGCTGCACAGTGAGAATCTTACAACTTTCTCTGGAGCAGTACTTCTCAACCTTGTCAAGTAAGCAAGCCCTTACTTCAACTCAAACATTTTCATGACTTCCTTACTTTTTTTTTTTTTTTTTACTCACTCTTGCTTTTATAGTAAATGTATCCATGATAACAATGAAAAGCCTATGAAATTTGTGTGTGTGTGTTTTGAGAGGTTTGGCAGAGAATACTTGACCTTGAGCAGTAAGAGTGTGGGGAGAGTGGGGAAAGCAAGATTTTCCTTGCTTTAGATGGTAATAACATATCCAATGCCTTGCATCCCACCTGCCCAAATTGCTTTTTGATATCTGCCCCCAGGGGAAGTGACCCACTGAGAAACACTACTCTACAACTCCTAGCATTTATCATTTTAAGTGACAGGGACCAAGATCAGAGCTGGTGTAAATGGGTGAAGCTCCACCAGTCAATGATGATGTCACTGCATAGAATGTTTTAGTTTGGTTTGTTTTAATGTCAGTTGCGGCGCATCTGCTTACATCAGGGCTGAATTTGGCCTATGTTCCAGATTAGATGACATCCGGAGTCCATTCCAGCTCTGATCATATTTAAGCCAACTCTTTTTCATTCCCTTCTGCCTTGTTCCCCTCCTTTCAACAACATCACTAAAGTTCTCTGGCTCCATAGACTTTAAATCTCCCTAAAAGCTGCAAGCAGAAGGATCCATTCAATCACCAGGTGCTTAAAAACAGATGGCAGTTAGTAGCATTCTTCAGTGTTGATTCCCATTGGGGCTCCAGGAGGAAGTCATTTGTGAGGTGTGAACAAAATAGGCCTAGATGTGAGGCAAACAGTATCAGAGTTTGATCATTGGCTTCTATTTTTCTGGGATATAATTGAAAGCTGATGGACACTTTTACTGGCTTCCTTTCTTCTAATGCTTCTTTCTTTGTTTACCAGATATTATGATCTCAGACCTAATTTCATATCTGAAGGCGATAAGTCAGCCTGAAAGTAAGTACTGCATTGTACTAAGAAACAGTATAAATAAAAAATGGGAAGCCCCTTTATACAGTACACACAGATAGCAGGCTCTTTTTACCTGCAGGCAAGCCCAGAGGTTTGGTCCCGCAGCTCTGCACGACTGGCAAGTTCCCTGCAGTCATACACAAAGAAAAAGTCATTACAGTTTAGTAGCCTAGCCCTTGACTCAGAGGGGAGCACCCCATGCTTATTGCATGAGTTGACTTTTTGGGGCAGAGATTAAAACCTTGTTTGGCTGCACAATTCATATTTCCCAGTACTATGAATTCCACCTAAACTAAATTTACACTTTCAAGTACCTGCGATGAGAGACATCTTTGAGCAGGGTAAACAGTCATTCAGAAATGCACCAGTGAAGAGGGCTTTGAGCACTGCCCAGATGGCAGAAATGTTAGTTTTTAATCTAATTCCATCAGCCACTTCTACTCACTCCAAAATTCCAGCCACTAAGATGTTTCCTTTCACATCACCCCCTTTCTGAAGTAAGCCCATGAGCCTTGAAAATGTATTAGTTGCCAAATGAAACCATTCAAAGAGAAAGAGATTTTGAAGACTTCATTTGTTAATGAGCGAGGTAGACAGATCAACAGCACTCAAGAGTAAATGCCAGAATTATGGGCTTTCCCTTGGGCTATCTCATAAGGACAGCCTCTTCACATCATTTAATTGGATTTCTGAAGTACAAATGGCTGACAATGCCTCATTTTATGAGGCATGCTCAAAAAGATATCAGTTTCAGTTCATCCCACTTGTGTTCAATTTCTACATCCCACTTGTGGATCTGTACAATCTTTGTATCTTAGGGCAGCCCCCCCCCCACACACACACACGAGGTAACCACACTGCAAGCAGCGCTTCCTTTACCTTGGATTTGAGCAGCAGGTCATCCTTGGTGACCTCACCTATGGAATCCAGGTGAGGACAAACGTCTCTTGTATCTCCCATTCTCACTAAAGCTCACCTACAGAGGTACAGAAATTGCAGGATGACTCCTCAATTTGGTTAAATGTCAGACTTGATGGTAAAGACAGTAGGAAAGTAAACTGATATGCTGCAGTTTTAAGATGTTAGGGAGTAAGAAAATCCATCTTTACAACTCAAAAGCATAAGGTAATAATCTCAAAAATTTAAATTGGACATTATACATCTCCCCTGTAATTAGGTAAAACAGTTCCCAGACTGTACATTTGTCCCAGTGCAAGGATGAGGGGACTACATGAGTAAATCTCAGAGATTAAATTAAACCTCCACGCACCAGATACAACACCCAAAGGCACCAATCTTGATGTCAGGTAACACTACAGTTCAATGCTGCCGTTGTGCTAATACAGAAGAGCTCATTGTTGAGTAATGGCATTATGATATCAGAGGTAAGTGGGCGATGCAATGGAAAGGAGCAGGGAGCAGACACAGTTAATTATTATTATTATTTGTACAATGTGCTACCTGTGTTCCAAAAATGTAGTAAAATACTAAATCTACATGCACACTTTAAGGGCCACAACTGCCAATTCAGTTATCTATACTGTCTAACCCAGAGGTTTTCAACCTTTTTCTTTCTGAGCCCCCTCTCCCCCCACAACAGGCTATAAAAACTCCATGGCCCACCTGTGCCACAATAACTGGTTTTCTGCATATAAAAGCCAGGGCCGGCATTAGGGGGTAGCAAAGCAGGGCAATTGCCTGGGGCCCCACGCCACAGAGGCCCCCACAAAGCTACATTGCTCAGGCTTCAACTTCAGCCCCAGGTGGTGGGGCTCAGGGACCTGGGCTTCAGCCCCATGCGGTGGGCTTTGGCTTTCTGCCCTGGGCCCCAGCAAGTCTAATGCTGGCTCTGCTTGGAGGCCTCCCTGAAACCTGCTGGAGGCCCCCTAGGGGGCCCCACACCCCTGGTTAAGAACTACAGGTCTAACCAAAGATTTGGATTTGCTGAAATTGATTTGGTTCATACCTCAAAGGAAGATGATAATGTGATGAACCACGGAGTACTCTCTTCTGAAGGCTCAAAGTCCCAGCTTATCTGGATCACACAGCATCGTTGGATGCTACAGAATACTAATCCAGTTAAAAAAAAAAAATTATTTTATACATGTATTTACATATATCATTTCACTCAACCTCTTCCTAGTCCGCACAAGGTAACTAGAAAAACATGTAAGCTACATGTCATGAATACATTCTAATTAATTAAGCCAAGGATGGCTTGATGGACTAGACTTTTACTGCAGGAGACCAAGTTTCCCATCCTGGCTCAGCAGGCCACAAATAAAAACCAGTTTCATTATCTTATCTTACTTCCTGTTGTCAAACACAACCAAAGCTCCACAGGAGAGGATAAAATCTCGTCAGTTTGTTCACAGAGGCGGAGACTAAAATCAAAAGGATGCTGCAGCTCAGTTTTGAGCTGCTTCAACAGAGTTGTGTATAGAAGCTGGCACAGGACCTATGCTATAGGCCTAGCTGAAGCTAGTCCCTAATCACTAAAAATGTACTCACTGTTTTAAATGAAGGAGGCTGGGGGGACTAGAGTAGGAAGGTTTGTAATATCAGTAACCCACCTTCAAAAGCAAGGAAGCCACCAGCATTTCTGAGGGGTTTACTGTTAAATATTTATGTGCTCGACAACATTAACATATGTAAATCACTGTGCAGAGTATGACAAGTGGGGTTCCACTCAGGATAATATATCCAAACGCACACAGTATAAAGGAACATTTCCAGGGTTTCACATCAATATAATTTATAAGCAAAATAAACCCCTCTGGAGTAGTCCATATTTGAGATCATGGAGCCTACCTATGGAACACTCCAGACATGCCCTCAGACGTAGAATACAACGTAAGGCATCAAAGTGAGGCAACTTCTGAGCAATATATTTTAAGGAAATTGCATCTATGGCCTTAAATAAAAACTCTGCAAGCAATACAGACAGTTCAGAACTTGCTCCATAATATTACTACTTGCTAGAGGCCAACCAGCTGTAAAAGCTCTATACCAGTAAAGAAAGGTCAGCTTCAAGCTCACCAAAAGTTTTAAATGACGCATACAGCAGCATATTCATTGCTTCCTGCAGTTTAACATTCTTTGACACCTTAGACATCATTTTCAAAGATGCTCTAAAACAGTGGCTCTCAAAATTTTTTTTACTGGTGACCTCTTTCACATAGCAAGCCTCTGAGTGCGACCCCCTTATAAATTAAAACACTTTTTTATATGTTTCAGAGTAACAGCCGTGTTAGTCTGTATTCGCAAAAAGAAAAGGAGTACTTGTGGCACCTTAGAGACTAACCAATTTATTTGAGCATGAGCTTTCGTGAGCTACAGCTCACTCCATCGGATGCATACTGTGGAAACTGCAGAAGACATAATGTCTTCTGCAGTTTCCACAGTATGCATCCGATGGAGTGAGCTGTAGCTCACGAAAGCTCATGCTCAAATAAATTGGTTAGTCTCTAAGGTGCCACAAGTACTCCTTTACTTTTTTATATATTTACCATCATTATAAATGCTGGAGGCAAAGCGGGGTTTGGGGTGGAGGTTGACAGCTTACAACCCCCCCATGTAATAACCTTGTGACCCCCTGATGGGTCCCAACCCCCAGTTTTAGAGCAGGGGTTCTAAAACATTTTTTTGGGGGGTGGGGGGGGGACCCAAGAGGATGAAGAGCTAAGTCACTCCAGCTAAAGTAAAGGTTTTTTCCCAAAGCTGAAAATCCTTCCTAATTCCATGCCCTGTCCTGGCAGAAGTAAGACCTAATGTGGCATTTTGTAAAATGGCTTTACCAGCTAGGAACTGAACATTTTGCAGGCCTGGAGGAAAGAAATTCATTGCAAATAATAGAGAATGACACATTGGTTGTAGCCAGAGGCTCTAGGAACTTCAAGGTTTGGCTTAATAACCAGGGAGCAGATGGCTAAATAGCAACTGTCCAATCCCACAGGGCTGCAGTTTACAGCCTGGAGCAGGAAAGACAAACTATCATCTCACTATCATCTTTAACATATGTACATTAAATTAAATGGTAACTATTTTTAAAACAAACTGAATGAACAAATACCTGTCCTGATCACAGAAGCACTTACACATATGCTTAAAATTACACAGTCGAGTAGTCCCACTGAATTCCATTGATTCCACTGTATTTCCAAAGGACTACTCACATATTTAAAGTTGAATGTGTGTTAAGTGTTTGCAATATTGGGGAGTTGATTTTCCCACTTCTTCTTAGCACTTCATTTTTTTAATACAACTGGGAAATGGGTCAGTCCCATCTACTTAGTGCGGGTTGAATGTATTAGACCACAGCTAGGCTGTAAGTCAGTTTAACAACCATTGTTAAACTTGATTTTCTTGGAGTATAGGGTACATCTACTCTAGGCCTGGTCTTCATTAGAAAGGTTAGTCGGCTTAACTACAAAATCCACACCCCTGAGCAATGCAGTTACGCTGAACTAACCCCCAGTGTAGATAGCACTAAATCAACAGAAGAATTCTTCTGTCGACCTAGCTACTACCTCTTAAGGAGGTGGATTACCTGCGTCGATGGGAAAACCTCTCCTGTCAGTTTAGGAAGTGAAGCTCTACAGTGGTGCGGCTGTAACATTTCACGTGTAGACAGGCCCTTAGAAATGCTACAGTGCGTTTCTGTAGCATAGACACTACAGCGATGGAAGAGGTTCTTCCATCGCCGTAGTAAATCCACCTCTCCAAGAGGCGGTAGCCTAGTCAACAGAAGAATTGTTCCGTTGATCTAGCAGTGTCCACGCTAGGGCTTAGGCCGACTTAATTACATCGTACATACAGGTTCTCTCTCTGCTGTTGCTTGAGAAAATAGGAATTCAATAATAAAAACATTTCTTAAAGCCGCCCTTTTATTTATCAAAGTTCATACATTTTGTTTTAAAGTGAAAGGAAATAACCTTAAAGCAAGTCCTCCCCAGTCTGTCTCCTTCCCAACAAGCACTGCAGAACAACAGCATGAACATGTCAGAACAATTCCACAGTAACTCTGACCTACAAAAAGATGACAATTGCTGCCAAAAGGGGTGGCTTTCCTACTCAACAACATATTTCTCTCCTTTTGCTAAAAGAAACTACGTGCACCTACACCAAAGCTAGACAGTTGCAAATATTTTTGCAGAAGTTAAACATTTAGTACACAACATACTATGTAAACATGACTATTAATAGTAATAAATACTTAGTGCTTTCCGTCTGCAAAATAATTTACAAACGTTTCTAGTTAATCCTCCCTCTCCCCTCCAGAAGATAAATACATACAATATTATCTGCATTTTATACAGGGGGAAATTGGGCCAGAAAATTAAGTGACTTGCCCAGCGTAACACAGAGAGACAATGTCAGAGATGGAATCAGAACTCAGAAATTTCTGGTCCCAGTCCCAAGTTCAGAACACATCTCACATTAGAAATCCTGATGGTACTACTTGCCTTACTGAAGGACAACCAAAGGAAGCAAAATTTTTCATATTCATTTATTATTTGAGGTAATTAAAAATGATGTGCCCACACATTTAGTTTTAGGATTGCAAAATTATCATCTTTAAGCATTTGCCATTTAGAGCCTCCAAAAATCCAACTCTTCAAATACAACAGGCCCAGAAAACCATTTACCTCTTCCAGCAGCATTGTAGTTGTTAATAGTGAGCTACCATTTTCAATCATAATAAAAGTTAAATGTGATCCTGTCCACTACTAGAGAAGAGACTGAATCAACAGATGGTAAAATACAAGAAAACAGCCCAACTAATGCTAATATACTAGCCCAATACCAGCACGGTCCCTTTTTCAACAATTATTCTGCAATAATTAATAAAGGACAAATACTTAGAATCAGGTGTTCACTGTTGCTTAGGGGAAGACATAAATTCCTTAAATTCTGCTAAATAAGCCAAACTGCTGCCTTGGCAACACTTACCAATATTTTAAGGACCAGGGGATAATAGAGTATCAGCACTGCAGCTCAAACGAAGCAGTGGGTTGCCCTTCTTAGGAGGAACAGAAGGCATTACGCATCATTTTTCCAACAGCTAATGCTGCATCATCCCCTTTCTGCACAGGCTGAGTCTCTGAGCTTTCTACTTCTGTGTCGCCCCTCCCACCTACTGATCAGGAATATATAATAAACAAGGTTCTTAAAATACTCTTTTAAGATAAATGCCAGTTACCTTGCCAAGGGACTCAGCTCACAGCAAAGATCACAGTGATGAGTGTCAAGACCTTAAAGACAAGCAATGCAATCAATATTTGGGGGTACCTGCATTTTGCGGGAATCCTACATATACTAGAAATTATCAAGCCATCTCAGTTCCCTCATCTGCAAACTTGGGAACTTTCAGTAACTAAGGAAACCCCAGGGCCTGCACTATGCACATGCTAAGTCAGTAACAACACAGGGATCCATACTTTTATTTTGGGGAGGGAGAGCTGTTTTGTCAGCACCCTCTTCCAGAGCACCCCCCGGACTCTTCCCTATTTGCTAACACTGTGCAGCACCCCATCCCAATGTGAAGATCATATGTGCAGAAACAACCCCACGTATCCTCATTAAAATCCTGCCTTAACCTCCACATCTAGCTGATAAAACCCTGCTGATCCCACTCCCTCCCTGGCCCCAAGTGATGACAAGCACCAAAATCCCCACACCCCAAATACTAAAACTCTCCTACATCCCCCCCAGTGGGAAGCATCCTTGATACACCAGGGATCCACCACTGCGCTGTGCACCCCAAGGCTCCACACACTTCACGCAGAGCCCCCACAAAGCTAGAGCCAGCCTGTTGGGGTCCCATAGGCAATGGAAGGCCAATCCTGGCCCCACTGACACAAGGGAGCGCATCCCCCCATCGTCTAAGGAATCTCCCCTCTTCCCAGGGTGGGGACGTGTCAAGTCTCTGGCACCCCAACTTAATGGTAGGGTGCATGGGGGAGCATTACACAGCCGCCTTCCCCAGTCACCCCGCGGCCCGTCTGGAGCCGCTGCTCCGGGGAGCCGGACAGGGACCCCCTTCCTGCCCCGCCCCCATGGCCTCTGGAACGCGGGGCGAGGCGCCCCGCTCCCGGCGTGCCTGACTAGGAAAGGCCGGTGCTTCGGCCCCCGAGGTAGGCCCTACCCGCCTACTCCTCCCGGGAAGAGGGCTCGGGACCCCAGCGCCGGGCGGGGCGGCGAGGCCGGTTACCTGCTGCCGGAGGAGGAGAAGCCAGCGGCCGGGCGCTGCAGCAGACAACCCCGGCAGGATGGGAGGGGCCGGTGGGCCGGGCCGGGGGAGGAGGGGATGGGGGCCGGGCTGAGCCCGGAGGGAGAAGGGGCGGCGGCAGGCCCGGCCAGACGGGCTGGGCTAGAGGGGACCCCTCTGTCCTCCGTCACCTTCCCCCCGGGATCTCCAGGGAGCCGGTTTGCTAGGAGTGGGAGGGGGCTCCCCAAATGCAGGAGTCCCCCTAGGGACAGAACCCCGGGATGATCCTTGGCCCAACAGCACTGGGCAGCTGGCCGTGGGTACCCGGCTACCTCAAAAGAGGGGCGACCCTAGGAAAGCCTGGACAGGTGCCAACCCTGCTCTGGATGCTGGGCTGATGAACATCTGGGAAGCTCCTGACTCACCAGGATCCCCCTGACCCTGAGCGGCTTTGAGCCACACAGGGCAGGGGATTCTCCATTTGATGTGAAAGGGGGAGGAGGATTATTAGGGTGGGGTGGCCTGGAGAGGAAACTGGGCTGGAGTGGTCCAGAAAGGTGGCAGAGACTATCCCAGGCTAGTCCCGGTAAGGGAGGAGTTCCGATAAAGAGGGGTCATATGGATATGCTGACACGTGCTCACCATGGGGAATTAGAACCCAGGACATTGTCACCGAAACACCACAGCTCACCTCTCCTGCATAGGGTTAAGGAGCCAGCCAGGAGAGGGGACAGAAACACTGAACAGGTCCAGGTGAGGACAGTGGTACACACATAGCAAAGAGCTAGTAATACAGATGCCACATATTGCATGCTTACATACCATGTACAGAATGCACTTGTAAAGAACATACACAGAACAAGAACCCTGAATGTCTGTTTTGCATGAAATCACCCCCACCCCCACAAAAAAAAAGTTTCTTGAGCTTTTCAAGCCAATTCATTATACCAGGCTGATCAGACAAAAGATAGAGATATTGAAGCAGCGAAGGGGTTACTAGCAGCTAGTATAAGTGAGAGGAAATACCATGAAAAGAATAAGGAATGGACTGGTCATTATCCATAGGGACAGGTCAGTATCCATAGGGAATAGTGAAAGCACATGGTTTTACAAGAACAGGTTATCATCAAACCATCTAACTCTACCCTAGAAGATAAAGTGCAGAATACTTGGGAACCCATGAAGTTATATGGCACATTCAGCAAACAGATGACAGCTCACAGTATAGATTTTTTTTTTCCCCCTGGAAAGGTTTATTCCAAAGTAAAGATATTCCGGTTTCTTCCCCTGTCTGGGTGTATCTACACAGACCGCAGAAGCAACACTCCCAGGCCAGGTTGACAGACTTGGGCTCATGCTACTGCACTAAAAATAGCTGTGTAGACTATGCATCTGATGAAGTGAGCTGTAGCTCACAAAAGCTTCTGCTCAAATAAATGGGTTAGTCTCTAAGGTGCCACAAGTCCTCCTGTTCTTTTTGCGGATACAGACTAACACGGCTGCTACTCTGAAACCTGCGTAGGTGGCTCAGGCTGGAGCTGTGGGTCTAAATACCACCCTCATCCTTAGGATTCAGAGCCCAAGCTCCAGCCTGAGCCACAACTTCAAAGCACTGTCTACACAGCTATTTTTAGAATCCTAGCTCCGCAACCCAAGTCTGTTGACCTGGGCTGGGAGGCTCACTGCCGTGGGCTGTGTAGACATAGCCCCGTGTCCTTTACACCTGTGATACAGCATCTAAAACAAAGTGGCCCAAATTAGGGCTCTAGATGCTACTGTAATCCAAATAACAATAAGAACAGATTACTTGCTCTTTGTTTCTTGCAAAGGAAGAAGAATGCATGCTGCATGTCAATGCCCTGGTACAGAATGCAAGTACAGCATTTCTGCAGTTTGGCTCCAACTTCTGACAGGGCTGCAGAGTTTTTCCAGGACTTGGCAGCCCTTCAGGCAATGACTCTTTGTCCTTGCATAGTCCTTAGTTTACTCTTCCTCCTTCAGGGCTGTTCTCCTGTAGTAAAAACTGCATTCTATCACAGGTATAAAAGGACACAGATAGAGAAAGAACCCTGTATAGTCTTTATGCATTAAACCATCCAGGAGAAGGAAATCGGTTTCTTGAGCTGTCACTTTGCAATGGCTGAATACTATTAATGTTATCAAAATTAACCAGGCCGGCTCTTACACAACATTTTAATTCACAGAATGAGCCATACACACTCATGGGGTCCTTGTTACCAACTGGATACACCTAATATTGCAAGTTTATTGCGTAGGTCCAGAGGAAGTTACCTCAATACCAGATCTTGTAACAAAAAGTTTGCAAGGGTCCACTCGTATGTATCTCATTACAGGATCAGGGTACAATTGCATCAAAGTAGTTTCTATACATCTATACCGGAAACAGAAATGTTTCAGCCAACCAGCAGCCAGACAAGACAACTAGTTAGCTGAGTCTCCCATCCAGTGGCTGAATGTACAGCTTGCAACATCATTGCCCCTGAAAAATCAAATGCCAAGGCAGTAGTTCTACTACACAAGCCAAAAGGGAAGAAGAAGCTGTCCTAAACTAGATAGTTACCATCTTTCAAGGGGTATTAAATGAGGAATATTTTTAAAATACACGATCCTGCTTTCTTACGGCCAATTCACCAAGAAGCAAGCAACATGATGTACACATTTTTTTTCTTTAGCTGAAGTTTGAGACTGTAGCCCAAAGTACCTTCTAGGATGGGCACCAACGACATCCAACTTCATAGCCTCCCAGCACTTAGGGTGAAATGCTGATCCCACTGAAATCAGTGACAGAGCTTCTTTGGCTTCAGTGAGATCAGAATTTGGCCCTTACTGAATTTAGAGCACTCAGGCACAAGGGAAAATATGTTTAAAATAATGGAGTGATTTGGTAATACTTTGCACTGAGCAGCCCTTGTTTGATGGGATTAATACACAAAGGAAGATGACCTTGCACTTGTATAGATCTTTCATCTAAGGATCTCAAATCTTTTAGTGATAGCTCCTGCATGTGTTGCATTCCCATTTTACAAATGATGAAACTGAGCCACAGAAAGACTCACTGCCAGGATCATCCAGTGGAGGAGCTAGGAATAGAACTCAGGAGTCAAGACTCCCAGTTCAATACTCTAATAGCCCCACCACATTTCTTAATAGCCAGGAGGTACCCATGGGAAATATTTTGCAACCTGGGAAGAAGCCTTGAAAGTTACAATCATGCCAAACATGGCAGCAATCTCTTCAAGACACCCCTGGTGGATTTGAACTTGCTTCGTAAAAGGAGGAGTGGAGCTTGGATAGTCAGCATTAAAAACCATGTGACTTGGAAAGGCCCCACTAACTCATTAATCTAAGAGAAGTTGTTGGTAATTTTCTCTCCTTTTTCTGGGAGGTAAAATTTAAATTTTAAAAGATAAGAAGAATCAAAGCAGTGAGAGACAGAAAAGACCTATTAAGTGAGCTAGCGTCTCTCTCCCTGCCAATGCAGGATTGTTCCCAACAGTGCATTCTCTATTGTTGTGTCCAGGTCTAGTTTTAAATGCCCCAAGTGATGGGACTTTAATCACTTCTCTGGAGAGACTATGGGCTTGGCTACACTTGCAAGTTAGAGCGCATTAAAGCAGCCCCAGGCACCCTAACTCACGACCCGTCAAGAGCGCCTGGACTCTGCAGCTGGAGCGCTCCTGGTAATCCACCTCCACAAGAAGCATAACGCATGCTGCACCTCGGCTGAAATGCCCCAGCGTCAGTGTGAACGCAGTGTTGCATTACTGAGCTCTGATCGGCCTCCGGAAACGTCCCATAATCCCCTTAAGTCAAGTGGCCACTCGTCATTGTTTTGGAATCGGCTGCAGGAATGCAGATATGCCCTTTCAAAGCTCCATTTCTGACATCCGGCTGCTTATCTGCTCCGGGACAAAGCAACCATTAGTGTGGAATGTTGCTTGCTGTGAGTATGTGAGAGAGAAAGAGGTGGGGGGGAAGGGGGTATGCTGCTGTCTGAACTTACAAGACAGCATGCTGACATGCTCTCCGCCCCCCAAAAACCAACTCTCTCTCACCCCACATACACACAACACACTCCCTGTCACACTCCATCCCACCCCATTTGAAAAGCACGTTGCAGCCACTTGCATCCTGGGATAGCTACCACAATGAACTGCTCTCTGTGGCGTTGCAAGAGCTGCTAATGTGGCCACACCAGTGCGCTTGAATCTGACAGTGTGAACACACTGCAGCACCTTCCCTCCTATGCTCTCCGAGGGCTGGTTTAACTCCCAGCGCTCTACATCTGCAAGTGTAGCCATGCCCTATGACAGGACAATAGGAATTTGAACCTCTTTTTAAACCCAGGTAAAAATAGTCCACTTTTTAGTATAATTTTATTCTAGTCTATCTTTTGATAAATGTCATAAAATTTAATTTTCATAGGATTACAGTAAAAATGCTAAAAAATGTTTTTCTTAATTTAAAAAAAAATAAAATAATTCAGCTCCCCCAAATAAAATCTGACAGGAGACAGTATGTTGAGATGGTCATTTACCAATTCACCAGGATGGTTCAGGATCACTGCCCCAATCCTGCAATGTTATCCACACAGTCAGCCCCTTACACCTGTGCAGACCCCATTGCAGAATAAGGGCCCATATCCAGAAAAAATTCCTGATGATGAGAGCTATCAGTTTGTGAAATAAACTCCCCATTGAATGAGTGAAACCCCCATTGCTTGGGACACAGAACATTAGGCAGACCAAAAACATTAAATATATACTGGAGGAAACCCTAGACTAGCTGTGAGGAATCAACCAAGTGATATAATGAGAGTTTACTCTTCTTCTTCCTAAATTATCAAATGTAACTGATCTCTTCCCAAAATACAAGATGCAACAGATTCCTCCCAAAAGCATCAACTATATCCCCCCCCCAATCGCTAATGGGTATGAATCATTACTAAAAATATACCTAATGTAATCAATCCTTTCCTGAAGCACCAAAACCTCTTCCTAAAATATCAAATACAACACATTCTCCCTAGCAATAAAGCAACTCATCCCTTACTAAAATATAGACGGCAGATGACCCCCCTTCCTAAAATGTATCATGCAACTGAATCCTTGCCAAAACCTGTCCGTATATTATAGCCCTTTCCCATACCCTTTGCCTCTCTTGTCCATTTACAAGGTAAGCTCTTTGAGACAGGGACCACATACTACTTTGCGTTTGTCAAGCACGACGGGGTCTTGATCTTAGTTGGTCCCTAGGCACTACTGTACTATGTATATGTATATATATATATATATATATACACACATACATATATACACACACAGTATACATTTTATATATATATAATGTAGTTGATTCCTTCCTAGAATTAGAGAATGCAGCTGATCACATCCCTTCCTATAATAGCTGACTGAATTCTTCCAGAAGCCTGAGATGCAGCTGATCTGAGCCTGTTTGCCAACCATGAACTCCTGTTCCTACCTCCATCCCAGGCTGCTGGCCAGGAAATTCCTCCTCCTCCCTCTGGGCAATGGACGCCCCTGGCTTTGCTCTCTCTGTTTCCCCCTTGCTGTGCACACCCAGCTGGCCCAGCCCTGTAATAGCCACGCCCCCTTGCCCAGCCACCTCCCTCGGGAGCGAGCTCCGCGCAGCCCCGCCCCCCCGCCCTGGAATGGAGGCAGAACGCGTAAGCGCCGCGCGACGCCGTGACGCTATCACCGAGCGCCGGAAGCGGGACTGGGCTGCTGTCGAGGGAGACTGAGGCCCGCTCGGGTTGGCGACGATGCCGTCGGGGAAGGTTTTCCGCCGGCGGAGAGCGGACTCCGAGGAAGAGGAGGAGGATGAGCAGGTCACCGAGGAGGTCAGGTGGGTTGGCGACCCCCCCAGGGAGCACGGGCCGTGGTCCCGTGGAGCAGCGTGGAACAAGGCAGTGTTGTGCCTGGTTCTCACAGGGCTGCGTGGCGCAGGATCCTTCTTCGCTCTCCGCCTTTCCAGGCTGCTGCGCCCCTTTCAGGAGTCTGATTTGTCCCGTGCGCCCGCAAGGTTCACCGCACTGTCAAACGACTTGCTTACAAATACAGACGTAAAATACAGCAGTGTCGCAGCCACGCTAGTACGGAAACATGGCTGACTCTCTCATTGTTCCCACGTAACTTACACAGTAAATTGATTGGAATACAAATATCGTCCTTGCATGTCCGTGTACTGCATCCCTAGAGCAGTATAAACAAATCAGTCCCTGTCTGAAATTTTAGTTTGTACTGACTTCACTAGTGCTTTTTATGTAGCCTGTTGTAACACTAGCCAAATCTCTAGATCCGTTGATGTACCCCCTGGAAGATCTCTGCATACCTCCAAAGGTACACGTACCCCTGGTTGAGAACCACAGTTCTAGGCCAATGATACTCAGACCTCAGTGGTTCAGGAGCAAAATTAGCAATCAACGTTACCCAGAAGAACCACAGTAGTGTGAATTCACTGTTTATATATATATGTGTGTGTGGTGGTCTCACAGCAAAATGACTGGCCAGTTATTATTTTATCAACTACAGTTGATTAACAACACAGTAAAAGCATCCTGATTGGTTAATAATTAAATCACTCAGTGTTTCACTATCATGTCCTGCAGAGAGCCACAGGAGACACATTAAAGAGCCACTTGCAGCTCATGAGCCTCAGTCTGAGTATCACTGCTCTAGATCCATGACTGTCCCTTAAAGCCCTGCTTGTGGGATTGACTTAAAAAATGAAGAGGAACCTGGAAAATCCAGGGTGAATGGCAACCCTCTGTGGGCCCACTGTGCCCCCTTATTATTTTGTGTGTGACATGGGCACTGTGCTATTCAACACTGTTGAAGCAGTTGCCATGCATCAGCTTGATTGTGGCAGTGTTTCTGGGGTTGGTTGAAGCGACCCCTGAATGGTTCTTATGTCAATGTGCTACATTCACAAAGTGCTTTGGGATCCTTCGTGATTTAAGTTGTTATGACTAAAGATGGAAAAACAATTGCTCAGTCAGTGTGTGTGCAAATTTAAGGCCCATTCTCGCATTCCTTGTTTGCCCAAAAATTCGACAAAGTCAGTGGATATTTTGAGTGCACAAGAACTGCAGGATCAGCCCTTTGGATGTTAAACAAGATGGGAGCTGGCGCCTTGTTTTCTCATGTCTGTAGTGCCTTGATTTTCAAAAGTGCTAAGCACCGAGCAGCTCCTAGTGAAGTCATTGGGAGTTATGGGGTGCTTGACATGTTGAAAATCAGACTGTTTGTTTAATCAATCCCTAAATATAGATTTAGGGGACTAATTTTAGACACCCAGTTTTGAAAATCTTGGCCACTTGATTAGGCAGCATGGATAGAGTGGATTTATTGACCTCTGAATATATTGCAAAACATTAATGTGTTTTAGGAGGGAACATCTATCCACAAAAGAAAATTTACATGCAGAATCCACTGATGTTGATGGGAGACTAAGAAACAGGATCATGCTCCCACTGACAGCAGTGGCAAAACTGCCATTGATTTCAGTTGCAGAACTGGATTGGTATGACAGTGTTGCAAATAAATAATCAAAGTAAAAGTATTACCTGTGCTGTTTACCATTAATCCTGTAATCTCACCTTTAAATTGTTTACTTAAAAGGAAAATTCATTGCTATCCATGGACTCTCACAGGCCCTCCCCTCCCAGTTCCTTCTGTTTGCCTATCACCAGCCTCCTCTCTGTCCTTTCAGTTTACTTGTCTACAACTCCTGTCATTTGAAATCCACCAACTTCATTGACTTGCCATCTTACTTTCAGATCTCCACATTTAAATCATATGTTTTATCCCTTGACTACTCTTTTTAGTTTCTCTCTCTCTGCTCTTATTTTAATTTAACTCTGGAAATTATTTTAAGATGCATTTTTCATGGCAGGTATTATAAGCAATTTGTATTGTGTAATGAAATTTCTAAATGTTGGAAGAAATTCAGAATGTCTATAACTCTCAATATTCACACTTACTATTTACATGAATATTAAGATTTTCTTCTCTTTGTCACTCAAGCATCAATATATCTTGATTATAGCTCAGTTATATAATGTTCACCTGACCATATTGCTTGCTACATCTAGCCTAGGTAGGGTATTTCACGAGTTCACTGCCGCTTGTATGAAAATGCCTTACCTAAATATCTTCTTAGATAGCATTAACTATTGACAGAAAGTAGTGACAGATAATGCATTTGATTCAAGGACTCCCTTGTTTTGTTGTGAGACAATCATGGCTGGACATCTTAACAAATTGAAGTTGGGCTGGTTGCCCAAGGCAGCATTTTTGCCCCATCGGCTAGGGAGACTTGGATTTGGGAGCCATCTTTGGATGCTTCCTTCCTTAGCTGAAGGAGCTTGTACAGAAGTGGCGTGTTCAGAGAGATGTTGTAAGGTTCTCCCTGTTGGTTCATGAAGTAGAACATGAAAGTTGTCTGATATTATCAAAAAGAGTGAGATCTCCTTAGAAAACCTGCTTGAAGATGTCAGTGAAAAGTCTGCTCTGAAAGTTGAGTGATGGGTGCAGAAAATGCCTGCCTTTTTTTTTTTTTTTTAATTAAGACTGTCTTAATAAACTAAAAAGAAAAGGAGTACTTGTGGCACCTTAGAGACTAACCAATTTATTTGAGCATAAGCTTTCATGAGCTACAGCTCACTTCATCGGATGCATCCGATGTAGCTCACGAAAGCTTATGCTCAAATAAATTGATTAGTCTCTAAGGTGCCGCAAGTACTCCTTTTCTTTTTGCGAATACAGACTAACACGGCTGTTTCTCTGAAACCTTAATAAACTAAATGTTCGTTCTTCAGATTAAAACTTGAGGAAGCAAAAGAAGTTCAGAGTCTCAGAAGACGGCCCAATGGGGTGAGGTATGTGATGCAGTAAAAGAGGCAAGTTTGTGTTTCATTTGAGGGGCCATGTTTCTGCCTTCCCTTGCGCCTTCAGTCAGAAATGGTAATATGTCACAGTGGCAACAAGAATCTGACCTGGGGGAGGAGCAGGTACATTAAAAATGTGAAGACAGATAAGAGGAGATATTGGGGATAGGTGCAGCTATTTTTAACAGACTTTATTGTGGAGCACTTGTTCCCAGCATACCTACAACCTAAACATAAGAATAAGGGTCATACTTTACAATGAATATGTCTTATATTGCTAATTAACCGTATCACCCACATAGACAGTTTTTTTTATCTCCCAGAGTTGTACCGTTTTGGGGGGTGGGGGTAGGACTCAGTATCTTACAGACCATGTTGTGGTGTATAGTTATAAATTGAGACCTATAAAACAAGTCTCTCCTGTTGTTAATTTCATTTTCTCCCTTTAAGCTTTTTGATGGAAAGAAGTGTTGTGCAGTGGCTAGTGTTACGAATTGTACCTGACAGGTCACGCACAGGAACTGCTGCGAATTATACCCGATAGGTCATGCACAGGAACTGCTGCGAATTATACCCGATAGGTCACGCACAGTTCAAGTCTAGGCTGAGGCACACGAACAAAGTCCACAACTGCAGAGTTCCCAAAGATACTAAGTTTATTACGCTTGAGTGTGGTGCCCCCCTGCTAATCAGGAGGGGACCCCGAATGCAGGTTATACAGAGATTATATACCTTTTAGCAAAGCATGTTGCCCTCGTGCATCAGAAACGTTAGCCAATAGACAAACCCTTCCCTTATCTACCACCTATCCCTGCTAGGTATATTCCCCGTGCTAGACCATTACTTCAGCTACATTACATGGTCCTAAAGCAATGCATCAATAGCCTTTCTTATCAGTATGGGAGGCTCACATCAAGGCTGGGAGGCAGGGAGTTAGGAACAGACAAAGAACAGAAACCGGGAGTCGAGACAGGCTGGAAACAAGGGGGAGGGTTTTCACAGGAATGCATTATCTAAGGAACGCTCCTCTTGGTGCATGATGTGCTTGCTTTTAGACAATGGTGGGCCCCAAACCAAAATGGAGTCACATATGTTAACTTTTCCTTAACACTAGAAAAGGGGACTGAGAGTCAGGGTTCGTTCTGTTCCTAACTCTGATGAGGACTTGCTGCATGAGCTGGGGTAAGCGATCTCTGACTCAGTTTCCCCATTTGTAAAATGGAGATAATCATTCCATAGTGCATAAGGGTGATGTGAGGATTAATTATTTAGTATTAGCAAAGCACTTTGAGATCCTCAGGTAGAAGGTGTTAGAGAAGGGCAAAGAAGAATTATATTCTTTTTAATAAATTACCTTGCATGGTAATCATCACTGACAGTGTTGTGGACTCATTCTCTATGCATTTAACTTGCCTATTTTGTGTGTATTTTGCTAGTGCTGCAGCCCTGCTTGTTGGGGAGAAATTGCAAGAAGAGACAACATTGGTGGTAAGTTCTGAATGTTTTCATTACTTCACTACTGGTTCATATTGGTGTTAAAGGATCTGCTCAGTCCAATAGATCTCTTTAGGAAATGACTTGCTTTAATAAAAGGCAGGTTAGGTTGCAGCCTCTTACTATAGAAAAATCATAGGCATTTTTGCCCAGGTGATGGAAGTGTAGGGTTTTCAAGAAAGTGAACCTGAGGATGGCATAAACCTAGGCAGCAGCTTCCTGCTTTCTAACTATTTTTTGTTTTGTAGGATGATCCCTTTAAGATAAAGACTGGTGGGATGGTGGACATGAAGAAGCTGAAAGAACGTGGCAAGGACAGGTGGGTGTGCAGGAGGCTTAGTCCTGAAAAACACTCCCTTGAACGTTACTGAGTCTGGAGCAGTTAACAGCACCAAGGCGGCTTTCATTATTGAAGAACGCAGGCAAAATGTTCCAGGCTTCGTGTTGTTTTGAAGGCTTTATTTAATGCAGTCTGTCTGGTCGCTTACACCTTAGGCTGTCAAATTCTTTAAAATAATGTTTGTTCTGTTTAGGATTAACGAAGAGGAGGACCTCAATCTGGGAACCTCTTTCTCAGCAGAAACCAACAGGCGGGATGAGGACGCTGACATGTACGTGTTTGTTTGGTTATAGTTCGTATGCTCCAATTCATGAGGCTGGATTGGGTGTCCTAGGCCTCCTTTTTCTGAAAACCAAGAGTTTTCAGAATAGCTTCCAAATTTACACTGAAACTTCTGCTTGATCTTTCACCTTCTAGAAACCAATGTGTCTTGTGGTTAGAGCCTAGACTTTCTGGCCAGCCAGGTGGTCTGCTGGTACTGTGAGCTATTGGCATCCTGCTCCGTGGGTTGGTAAAGAGCTTGCTTGTTGCAGGGAGGATTTGATTAGTTTCTTGAACAAAATAGCAGATCTCGTGCTTCTCAGTGCCCCCCTGCTGGCTGAGTGACATCAGAGAAATCATTCATTCCTCCCTCCTACCAGCTGGGATAGTGACCAAGCTGTGGGCGGTGGTATTGGAGGGATGTGTAAGAAATAGAACTTAATGCCAGCTGTCCTCTTGTGCTGCTGTTCAGGATGAAGTACATTGAGACAGAGCTGAAGAAGAGGAAGGGGATTGTAGAAAACGAGGAGCAGAAGGTGAAGCTGAAGAATGCTGAGGACTGTCTGTACGAGCTGCCTGAGAGCATCCGTGTCTCTTCAGCCAAGAAGACCGAAGAGATGTTGTCCAATCAGATGCTGAGTGGCATTCCTGAAGTGGATCTGGGAATAGAGTAAGCGGTTCACTGTTCAATTATTTATAGTTTGAATTAACCTGGTGATCCCCGCAAGTCATGGCTGAGGCAAGCTGATTGATAGGGTAACTTATACTGCCACTTCCTGTGCTCTTAGGGGAGTGACCTTCTCTTTGTTCTGTGTTTGTACTGTACCAAGCACAGTGGGGTCCTGGTCAATGGCTAAGGCTCTTAAGCACTGCGGTAATACTCAGAATAATAGAGGAGTTCATTCCCCAGGTCCGTGATGCAGCGTCTTCCAGTAATATTGGCTCACGCCAAACACTAACACAGGGTGAGCTGTTGAGGGATGTGAGGTTCCTCTTCATCCTTGGGAGGGAGCACTCATCTTTACAGCATTGCCAGTTCTCTGATAAACAGATTGCAAATCAAAGATAACAGCAACTGCTGCCACACCCACATGAAACTGTCCATCCACTAGCTAATAGATAAAACAGCTCTACTGTGTGTTTTGGTACTTGGGGACCCAGGCTTCTTTTTACCTGCAGCGTATTAAACAAGTCTCTTCCTCATTTGTTTTTCTCTTCAGCGCAAAAATAAAAAACATAATCTTTACTGAGGACGCCAAGGCAAGGCTGCTGGCAGAGCAGCAAAACAAAAAGAAAGACAGTGAAACCTCTTTTGTTCCCACAAACATGGCTGTGAACTACGTCCAGCACAACAGATGTGAGTATCATGGACACATGGAAATGTAGGACTGGAAGGGACCTTCATAGGTCATCTAGTCCAGCCCCTGCACTGAAGCAGGACCAAGTATACCTGGACCATCCCTAACATGTGTTTGTCTAACTGTGTAGCTCTCCAGTCCCAGATATGGGCGGCTACTCTACTAATTAGAGGCAATAAGGTGTGGAATTAAGTCTGATGCAAGCAGAGTTTATTAATTCACATGGTCAACCTCAAGCACTGTTTGACTTTCTCCTTCTGGGGCTCCCACACGGACAACATCTGAGCTAGCAAATCTTTCCCTTCCCCCAGCAAGACTGAAGGTAGGGCATGTTACTCATACTTTCCATTCGTGAACTCCCAGTTGACTGGGGCCCATAAATGACACCTTGGATGTGTAATGGAAAATCCTGACCATTCTGTGGTTACAAAGTCTGTCTTACTGGACTAGAGAGAGCACTCTGGGATGCTAGAACAGATCAGGTTTCAGGTGAGACAGAATTGCTAAACAAGAGAAGAGAGTTCATTTTGGAGACTGCCTCTCATACAGGACGGGGAGGAAAGGCAACCTCCTAATGTCTCTAACCATGTCCAGACGGGTGCCTTCAGATTAATATCCATGGGACTCAAAAGCAATGGAGAGTCTCAGGACCATGACGAAGCAGTAGCTAGGTCAGATGCACAGGTGGAAAGAAACCAGAAAAAAAAATCCCCTGAACTGCTGAAAGTTTTAGTGTCCCATAACTTTGCTTTCATTCAATATCCAGAGCTACAGGCTGATCATAGTGATTGTTCCTGGCTTCCATTTGTGTTTCTGCTAAAGTTTAATCGCAACAGATGAGAGATGTGATAAACAATCCACCAGGAATGGTCTAGGTGTACTTAATCCTGCCTCAGTGTGGGGAGATGGACTAGGTGACCTCTTGAGATCCCTTCTAGCTGTATATTTCTGTGATTCTACATCTAAACAATGCTACTCTCTAAAATCACCATTTGGTGTGTCTCTTCTTCCAGTCTATCATGAGGAGCTGAGTGCACCAGTGAGGAGGAATAAAGAAGAACCAAAAGCCCGTCCACTGAGAGTGGGGGATACGGAGAAGCCAGAACCCGAGCGTGAGTACTAAACACAAAGCGTGGCCAGCTTGTTGTAGGTATCAAGTCTTCATTATCCAAGATCCATGAACAGATATGACCTTCTCCAGCCGTCTAAGGCATGGTGTCCTGAGCTGGTGGGAAGGTCTTGTGTTGTAGAGTGGTTTGCCTTTGATCTTCAAAGGAAAGGTGATGCCTATGCCATTCTTGATGTGCTCCCTGCTAGATGAGTCATGAAGCAACCTGGATAGAAAATGTGCCTCCCGCTATCTCCCATCATAGGTGAAGGGTCAGGATTACATGTAGAAAATGACCCATTCACACTTTAGCTCTCCATCCCATGCTTGGCTGTACACCATTGCTATCAGTCTCTGCTCAGCTGAGGCCCAAGGCTGGAGTGATGATGGATGTTGAAGGTCAGGATTTTAAGTGCATTGGGCAGTCCTGTTTTGGATGCGGGGGATGTGAGAGAAGGATTTGGACTAATAAAGAATCAAGTCTGAAGAACATTGGCATTGTTGAAGGCCCAAGTGTAGAATAGCAGGGGTGCTGCAGGCCAGGTGGTTTAAAGGGCATTAGACTAACTCTTTAGGAGGTGAAGGAGGAGGATGCTTCCCTGCACTATCCTCTTTATTAATTCAAGAATAGGAAATAAGGTATGTCTGTCTCTCCTTCCAAGGGTCCCCTCCGAATCGCAAGCGCCCACCCAATGAGAAAGCAACAGATGACTACCACTATGAGAAATTCAAGAAGATGAACAGACGATACTGAACTCTGCTCAGTAGAATAGTATGGACTGAACATTTTGCTGGAGCTTTTAAGTGCAAGATGTTGTGTAAATAACTCCTGAAGAGGGCGGGATCACTTCCTACAGATTTTAGTATTACCCACAAGATTTTTCTCACAGTAAACCTGTAGTGAGTCAGTGGGCACAGTGATTGTGAAATCTCCCTTCCCTGTGGTGACTTGTATATACTGATTTTGTTATAAAACTTTTTCTTTTGTAAATATGTTAGCTTCCTGTTTGGCATTTATTTTAGCGTAAAGTCAACCTTGTTCATAAATATTTTCACCTTAAAAAAAACTTTTTAAAGACAAAAATGTTTTCAGCTTGCAAACGTAGTGAAGCTTTAAAGCTGGTTTGCAAGATTGAGGTTCCAAAGCAACTTCGTAAAAAGGCACTTCTTGTAAAAAGGCATACAGTCTGTGAGTCTGAGAGAATACAGGAATTTGTTCAGCACACAGCAGTATTCAATTTCTCTCCAAGTTAGAGTCGGTGCCATGTAAGATCCTGAACGCGTGCTACTCTGCAGGGATTGCAGCGGGACAGGATTTCTTATCTTCGGCGTAGGGAAATACAACAGTTACTGTAGGTGCCTGAACAGTGAAGGTGTTTTGAGATTTTTAAATGGTGCCCGTTGTGTTTGTATCTTTTCCTCGCTATGGATTTATTTCCATAGCAATGAGGGTTTTTTCATTTTATTTCAGTCGCCAAGAATGAGAAAAATCATTAGATTGTAACTATTTTGAGAGTGGGAGGCATCTCATTTCCAATATTTGAGGCCTTTCGAGATAGGGATGATGTAGGATTTTGTATCAGAAAGCCAAACAAATTGGAAGCAAACACCAGCTGTATATTTCCAGAAACTCTCTGTAAAATAAATTTAAGTTGAGAAATGGAGTTTGAACTTTTAAAAAATAAAACTTTTAACTTGTCATCAGTGAGATTCTGTTATTTCAGTAATGTGCACACTAGATTCATCCCGTGCTGCTTGTAATGAAGTCCGGGATGTACTTAAACAAATATTAGTCTAAAAATTTCTAAATTTGTGTGAAATTGACTAAATTATCAAATCAGAACAAGTAGCAGCAGCAGCTGTTGTGAGAATTGGGATCATGGGCCAGCTCACATCCAGTGCTTTAGTAACCCATTGTAGCCAACATTGTTGGATGTGTTCATGAATTATCTGTATCAACAAATTTATTTGAGCATAAGCTTTCGTGAGCTACAGCTCACTTCATCGGATGCATTCCACTGAATGCATCCGATGAAGTGAGCTGTAGCTCACGAAAGCTTATGCTCAGATAAATTTGTTAGTCTCTCTAAGGTGCCACAAGTCCTCCTTTTCTTTTTGCGAATACAGACTAACACGGCTGCTACTCTGAAACCTATCTGTATCAAGTCACTCAAATTTTTAGAGTGAAATATACAACAGTGAAAATGTAAATGACTTGTTTGTCTGCCTGTCTACAATACTAAAGATACTGGTAGGTTCAGGAGTTTGATAGTGGCATCTAGGCTTTCATCTGCTCAAACCAATCTTCATGGTGTCATCAACCAAAGTAGTACTTGAACGTTGTTCCTAGCTGATAGCTGTTTGTCTTCATTCAAATGAGTTTGATGGTGTTGGTCCAATTGTTAGTAGGCACATGCTCATATCATAGAAATTACCCCCACTCACAGTTAGCATGGTTATTGACAATCTCAATAAAAAAAGCCAATGAGTGAATGGGGCATTGAGACTGGACTGCCTTCTCACCTCTGAGAATTTCTGTTGCCACTACTGGTGGACTGACATCTTTCAAATAAAATTAACACAAAAAGAAAAATGTAAAATCTATGCAAAATGGGAGGAGAAAAATAGACTTTTCCTGTAACATTGTTACACATAAAGGCTAGCTATGAAAATAGTTGAAAGAGGCAATATTGTCTAGCACTGTGAACATCTGACTGAGGGTCCATTTACATAGCCCGTGGCAGCAAATCTCAGATCCCGGATTGACAGACTCGGGCTTGCACTACGGCAATAGAAATAGCTGTGTACATGTTTGGGCTCAGGCTGGATCTTAGAGCCCAACCTCCAGCCTGAGCCTAAACATCTATACAACTATGTTTAGCGCTGTAGCATAAACTCTGCAAACCTGAGTCTGTCAATCTGGGCTCTGAGATTCGCTGCTGAGGGCTGCCACTTGCGGTGTAGACATACCCTGAGAGTCTAGATACCAGCTTCGTGATTCTGCCACTGATACTCTCTGTAATCTGGAACACGTTATTTAATGTCTCTGTTCATCTGTGCTTAACATCATCTGTAAAATGGGGAAAATGATTCTTTAAGTGATTTTGGTCCTGGGGTGAAAAGTTCTGTGGTCATGTGTTTTGGTATATTGACCTTTTATCTAATAGTTGATTGTTGTTTGTTAGAACAGCACTAAATGTTATGCCTAAGCAACACAGATGGCTAGTTCCTGCACCATTTAAAAATACTACCAGTCTATATCTTAACAGGTGTTATAATAAACAGAGATTACAAAAGTGCATCATCTAGCATTTAGAGTATGGATAAACAGCACGGAGAGTTCAAATATTTAAATAATCTTTTCCTCAAAAGATGACTTAAGAAATGTTGTACTGTTAAATTAAAAACATTACTCCAGAACTCATTAACAGTCACAAGTGTGAGGCTACAGAGCCACCACCCTCTTTTCATATTTATAGCTGAAAACCAGTTGGTTTATCAGTGAGTTACATTCTTGCATTTGCTGTAAATCATATGTGATAAACAAGATGTGTGAATCCAAAGGTTTCCAGTTCATTTTAGTGATGCTCAAGACCATTTTAATCTCGGGATCAACAGTGCATTGATACGTAAAACCACCTGATTTAGGAAGCATGAAAATACCATTTTATACAACTTGACAAAACTGTTAATAATAGGAAGTACAATGCAGGGTGACCAGACAGCAAATGTGAAAAAGTGGGACGGGGCTGGGGGGGGTAATAGAAGCCTATATAAGAAAAAGACCCAAAAATCAGGACTGTCCCTATAAAATTGGGACACCTGATCCTGCACAATGGAAACGGTCTGGCTGAAAGCAGTGCCAATATTGTGTTCATTTTTTAGCAGGAGCAGATTGAAATGGGCTTTTATCAACCAGCAGTGACTCTGAGCAGACAGACCAAAACCATTCTTTCTTAATTACTCTTTTCAGGGAGCTGCGTGTTAAAGGGTTTGTATACCAGGCCTGACCTCCTTCCATAGGATATCAGGGCTGGAAGGGACCTCAGGAGGTCATCTAGTCCAACCCCCTGCTCAGAGCAGGACCAATCCCTGATTTTTGCCCTGATCCCTAAATGGCCCCCTCAAGGATTGAACTCACAACCCTGGGTTTAGCAGGCCGATGCTCAAACCACTGAGCTGTCCCTCCCCCCCTGCTAGCCGCAGAGGACACAGGAGGAACAGGGAGCCTCTCAGCAAAGCTCTAACAGAACATTTGGGGCTTTCCCTTTCAGGCTGGCGGGGGGGTTGTGAAGAGCAGGGCCGGGGCCGGGGCCGGGGCCGGGTGTCCCTCCAGCAGGGGCTCTGGGGCCATCTGCCGCTGGACCGCCCAGGGCGCTGGGTGCTCTGCCTGGCAGCCCGGCCCGGGGCTTCGGCCTGCTGCGCCCGGGCAGCTACTGCAGCCTTGACCGCGTCTCGTGACACGTGACTTGCCGCGCAGCGTGCTCGCGGGCCTGGGGTCAAAGGGGAACCGGTCGGTCACGTGACAGTCAATGCCTCTGTTTCCAAAATGGCCGCCTCCTCCCGCCCGCTCCCTCAGCCCTGGCGAAGGCCTCTGCCCACAACCAAGATGGCGGCGGCGGCGGAAGCGGTTAGTCCGGATGCGGAAGCGCCGGGGCTGGGCCGGGGTGGCGGCTGGCAGGGTCGGGGCTGTGGGGGCCTGGCGGAGGGGGGTATGAAGCTGCTGCGGGGGCCGCTGGGGGCTGCCCTGGGCCTCGTGTTGCTGCTGAGCCCGGTGCAGACGGTGGAGCCCATCAGCCTCGGGCTGGCGCTGGCTGGCGCCGCCTCAGCGCTCACCGGCCTCATCTCCTACCCCCGCCTCTACTGCTACTTCAGGGAGTGCTGCCTCCAGCGGGAGGGGGCCCGGGCGGGCGCAGGTACGGGGGGTGGGGTTGACAGTTATGGGGTAAGCACAGGGTTGGGGAGGGCTTGAGAGTTGTCGCGGTGGGGTGGAGTTGAGCTTGAGGGCTCTTTATGTGGGGGAAGGATCAGGGGCCCCTAGGAAGATGCACCCTGAGAAAGGGGGTCAGGGCAGGGTCGCTGGGGAGAGGGATATGGGGCAGCAGGCAGAGGAACGTGGTGAGGAGCACGGACAGGCGATTAGAGGTTGGATGCCAAGGAGGTGCAGGGAGGCTGTTTTGGGGGGCTCTAGGGAAGATGAAGGGAGGACTGGGCTCTGCCTTCTTCTAAAGGGATGTGTGGCTGCTTCCAGATAGAAGGAGGGGGAGTAAAAGGGGGTATGATTATCTCCACAGGAACATGGCGTAGTGTTTGGCAGCTGGAACCAGAGCATCACATGCTAGGGTCTGTAGTCTCCACTGGTCATATCTATATATTAAAGAGAAAAGTGGTTGCTCTGTTCTAGTCAGGGGAGCTCTTTGATACCCCCGGCAGCTGCCCTGGGATGAGCAAAGTTTGGGCACCCTGAGATAATGTTATCAAAGGGTCCTCTCTACTGAAGCAGCTTAGAAACACTAAAACTTGTCACCGTCTTTTATACTTGTCTGATTGGTGTCTTCTTCATTCAGCGCTCCAGGAGGATTTGGACAAGAAACTGTTTGGCCAGCACCTCGTGAAGAAGGTGATTGTGAAAGCTGTGATTGGCTTCTTGAACAATACAAACCCCAAAAAGCCTCTCACCCTCTCCTTGCATGGATGGACTGGTACTGGCAAAAACTTTGTCAGTAAAATAATTGCCGAGAGTATCTATGAAGGAGGCCTGAACAGCAATTATGTCCATCAGTTTGTGTCCACTCTGCATTTTCCCCATGCACATAGTGTTGGCCACTACAAGGTAAGAGTGTATTTTGGAGCTCATCATAGGGAAGTGTGATTGTATTAGTTTATAAAGGTTATGGGATCGGCAGTACTAGCAAGTGAAGACTTTTTATCTGAAACAGTAAAATACAATGTATGTCGAGTCTGAAGTGCAAATGTGTAAACCATAACATTTAGGGACTGATTTCCCCTGGATGTAAAAAAAAATTGTTTATGCATCCTCTCATGTTTCTATCTAGAGGGAAAGGACATGGGTAGGGCATTAACATGGGACTTGGAACAGAGAACTGAACCCAAGTATCCCACCACAGGCTTCCTGTGTAACTTTGGGCATGTGACTTAGTCTTTCTCTGCCTCAGTTTCCCAATTGAAAAATGGGGCTAGTAGTACTTTGTCCCTCACAGGGATGTTGTGAGCATGGATACATTAAAGCTTGTGAAATGCTGAGATACCACAGTGACAGGGGCTATATAAGTACCTCAGGCAGGTAGATATGTGAGGCAGCACGGTTTAGAGAAATACCATTGTTTGTGTTCCTGAATTTTAATCCTGAATCTACCACTGGGTTGTGTGAGGGAGTCTCTTCTGCGGTCTGCGAGATGAGGATGAAACTTTTTTACCTAACAGGAGTATTGTGCTGATTAGTGAATGTTTGTACAGTGTTTTGAACATGTAAACACAAAATGTATGCATACTGAAGACTTAAAGGAATGGAACAGTCTATACATAAGCTTTTAAAATGGAGAATTCTACTTTTTCTCTAGTTTATATATTTCCCCTTGTAAAGCTTTCTATTGTCCTGCCCCAGCTGAGTCTTTCCTAAATGCAGTGGGAGAAATGGATCTTTATGCTCTTTGTTCACTTACAAAGAAAAACTGCTTGTGAAATTTACCATGTGGACAGTGCTAGAAATTAAAGCCCTCTTTATCCAAAGCACAGGCAGTGCTGTCTTCCCTGCACTGCCTCACCCATGTGCAGGAACC
The DNA here is from genome assembly GCF_965152275.1 of Natator depressus. NCBI lineage: Eukaryota > Metazoa > Chordata > Testudines > Cheloniidae > Natator > Natator depressus. Next base: position 14,902,582 of record NC_134249.1, on the reverse strand, counting down.
AAATAATAGTGAGACTGGTAAAATGATGATGATCACTGGAGGTGATCAGCAGAGTCATTGTTGGTTTTAAATCAACTGTCCCAGTTCCTTTTCTTTCTCATTGCTAATCTTAAACGTAACATTTAACAGTGGGTAAACCCTTGTGCCATACAATAAAATACTTAAATGAGGTTAACCCCCTTTCTGAACAAAACTACACTTTTGAAAGGTTTTTAATCACCTCCAGTTAGATTATTTACTAGGGCTTAAAGCACGGGACTAGGAGTTATGATTCTAGGTTCAATTCCTAGCTGTTCCTGTGATTTTATTATGTGACCTTGGCTAAGTCACTTAATCTCTTGCTGACTCAGTTTGTGCAACATTCATTAGTTGGGTAATGTTTTGAGATCTAAGGATGGAATATGCTACATGACTGCAGAGTATTAACACCAAAGAAAATAGTTTTGCCCCACTGGGCTTCACTTTGTCCTACAAGCCAGATCACTGCTTTGTATTGATGTTCATTCACTGGCTTGAAGTATAGTCCTTTTTCATAGATACCTGGCAGACAGATTCTGGTAACTCACCCGAGTTCTTAAGGTTATTTTAACAGCAGAATGCATTTCTGTTACTGTTCTTTTTATCATTGTTTACTGTTGACCTTTTAACCAGTTTTGGATCAAGAAATTCACAGAATTACAGGTACACAATTGAAGTTACAGCTTTTGAATGGAAAGGGGTGATCTAAAATCTACATATTTCCCATGTCTTTAACGTGATATTGATGGAAAGGGAATTTGCGTTCTCCTTTATTTTGTGTAACATAGGACCAGTTGCAGTCATGGATTCGGGGAAACGTGAGCGCCTGTGGCAGGTCAATCTTTATATTTGATGAAATGGATAAAATGCATGCAGGGCTCATTGATTCCATCAAACCATTCTTGGATTATTACGAGCAGCTTGATGGAGTGTCCTATCGGCGAGCCATCTTCATCTTTCTCAGGTAAGGAGCATCTGTGAAATATTTGCAATGCTGTAAACTGAATGCTCTGCGAAACACATCCAGCTGAAATCCTTTCCCTCCTTCACACAGCAATGCGGGGGCTGAAAAGATAACAGAGGTGGCATTAGATTTCTGGAAAAGTGGAAAGAAAAGGGAAACCATGGAACTCAAAGACCTGGAAGCTGGAGTGTCTCTGTCTGTCTTCAACAATAAGAATAGTGAGTAAAATTGGTTATTCCCGTGGCTAAAAATCTTTCTCTTTGAAAGAGTGGTTCTGCATCTATTTCTGGTATTTGTCAACTGCCTCTCCTTTTGGAGAACACCTAAGAAACAAATGTTCCAGTTATAATGGTCCAGTGGTAATCATGGGATTGCCATAATATTTCACTCTTTACATAGTTTGACTCTTCAACAGACTATATGCAATTTTTAAGTGAGATTTTTTTATGCATCTTTTTGCTGCCTGTGGCACTGACCTCCTATCTCTGATGAGGAAGGTTTCCATGCCCCTTTCCAAGACTGTAGATAGATTTTATTTGGCTCATAATTGGAAGGTCCACAATAAATGCCACACCCCAATCCTTCCTTGCCCTTCAGAATTGAGGGTGGATGGATTGCCAGCCTGAGTTAGTTTTCCTTAAATTATAATGGCATATTTGTGTAGTTACAAAGTTATTTTTAACAATAGCTTAGAAATAAACCTTCTAACAATGGAACCGGACTATTACAGCTCTCCAACAGAGCAGTCTACAGGATGACAAACTAAGAAATGCACTCAGTGACTGTTGTGTTAAATGATGGATTCTGCATCTGTTGGTTGGTGGTGGTCTTTTGAGCAGCCTTAGGATGAGAGAGAGAGAGAGAAACTGCTTTTACCATGGTGAAAGTGCACACAGGTTTATTTACCGAGAGAGAGAGAGAAACAAAAATGGCAGGGCTAGAGTTGATGTGAACTGGTGTGGCAGCAGCAGTTGCAGCTCCGTGTGAACTCCAGTTTTCAGGCAGGGAGGTGCCATGGTATAGTCATGAAGTATTCAGACTGATGCTGTTTGGTTGCTGGTTTGAGATGGAGAGGAGTGGTGCAGTGTGAAGGACATGGGACTGCTCTGTAATTTATTAACATTGTAGGTGACCTGGCTCTTGAGAAGTATGGATAAATAGATGGTTTTTAAAAAAAATTTAAATCTGACTTTGTTTAAATTTTTTCATTTTTTTTTTAAATCTATTTAAAATTAAACATCTGGTTATGACAACCTATGCTAAGGTCTAAACTTACTATAATCTATTAACATTTAAATTAAATAAAAAATATTAAGCATTACATGTTTGCTGCCAAATTTTAAAGAAAGTCAAACCACTGAACTGGTGGAAGTCACTGGCCAAACCAGCGTTCGTTGAAGCGCTAAACCAGCTTTTGACAGCGGTAGCCTCTTCAGCAGATGCAGAGAGAGTTGTTGGGGTTTTTTTTGGTTGGTTGGTTTTTACTTTATTCAGCTAGGTCAGTTCAATGACTCTTTCATTCAACGAAAAGAAACCAATGGGAGTTGAAGAAACAGGAAAACTTGTTTTCCTCTTCCGAGCTATGCGTCAGAGAATGACGTGTACTAGTTCTAAAATCCTGAAGGAGATGATGACGTGAAACAAGCAGTTAAATTCACTAACCTCAGATAGTATTTTCTTTGTTTAAGAAATCAGTTTTAAATGCAAAACGTTTTGATAAACTTTTTGATACAAATCACAAATATACTTATTAACTAAAAAAAAATTTATCATTCACCATTTCTGGCATAACAACAAATATAAAAAATAAAAATCAAGCTATATAACTGCTTAACTATGTATAGGTAACAGCATATCCTCTTAGTTAGCTTCTCCCACCCCGAACAAAAGCACCAAATTTAATGTAAAAGCTCTATTCAATTGGCAACCAACCTGTTTTAATGGTTACCAACCAATAAGAATCAACCTTTCTTTAGGAAAGTAACTAAAGTATAAATGCAAAACTCCATTAAAACTGATTATTTAATCAAGTTTTCCTGCTTGCTGATTTGCATTGATTAAAATTTGGTGGTTTTAAATCACTTTGATTTAATTCTACCCACTCTGCTGCATTGGGTTAAATATTGGGATATCTACTATGTGCATTTTAGTTTAACAGCAGGCGGTTGGGGAATAAAAACATGCCCTCGTAAACACTTGAAGGAGGCTAAGAGAAAATACCTGGGATATTAGCTGTGAGGAACCTACTTCCTTGGCTCCAGCCAAATTACAGAGCTTGTTTTCCCAGCCTGGGAATCAAAATGACAATTTAAAAGACTGTCTGGCAAGAGGTCAGGTAGTTGTTTGTGGGGAATAAACTGAAACACTCATAGACCCTGCTGGAGGGTCTGAAGCAGAAAGGCCTTCCTAGGCTTCCAAGACAGGGAGATGGTAAGCCATAGGTAAGATAGACATGTGCATGGCCCTTTGTTTTAAAATCTTCTTTGTTATGCTTTATTCCTACTGCTAAGATTAAACAATACTTTGGTTTGAAAAGGCTGTCTGGTCACTGTATTTACTGCTGGCCATGGGCTCCTGAAGGGAAGAACTGCAGGTACCCAAACCCAGTTGAACCTGTTAGAGTAAGCAAGGTTGATCCACCAGATACTGTGGCCAGGTCCCAGTCTAAAAGTGGGAGAATTGTAGGATTCTGCCCCAGGACCCAGGTAAAGGCTTAGAGCCTAACACCTGAGGGGCCGCACTGAGACTGGAGAGCGGGCAGAGGTGCTGCTAGCCTTGAAACCTTGACATGCAGCAACAGCTCCAATATGTGAGGTTTCTGTGTCCATCTTGCTTGGCTTAAAGTGAAGCCACTCTCCTACTATGGCAATGTGGGACCTTATAAAAAAAGAAGTGATTGTGGTAAGAATACAAACCAAGAGTAAACAACTTTAGGGTGGGTAGCAGGGAGTTGTGATAAATGTATCCCCCTCCCTACTAGCTGTCAGCCTCCACAAAAGGTGCACTAACCAACAGTATTTTTTGCAGGCGGCTTTTGGCACAGCAGCCTGATCGACAGAAACCTCATTGATTATTTTGTCCCCTTTCTGCCTCTGGAGTACAAACACGTGAAAATGTGTGTCAGGGTTGAACTTGAATCACGTGGCTACATGGTGGATGAAGAAATCATAACCAAAGTAGCTGATGAGATGACCTACTTCCCCAAGGAGGAGAAAATCTACTCTGATAAAGGATGCAAAACTGTGTTCACCAAGCTGGATTTTTACTATGACTTGTAATGTTTACGATGCTGTGATCTGCAAAGGAAAAAATGAACCTAATCACGAAGTGGAGAAACCGAAACATTTCATTTGTCAAGCACTTTTTTAAAAAAAAAGGAACATTGTCATTTAATTGCCTGATGTAAATAAGTGGCAAGACACTTGTCTTTTTATTCTGGGAGAGCCCTGTAATAGTCATATCTTCAAAAGACATCAGTCCTGTGCCATGAAGTTAGGGAAGAACTGTGCATGGAGCAGTCACCCCTTCCAGAGCATTGTCTAACAGTACCTATGATTTATCTCAAATCATGGATTGGTTGATCGTTACAATTGTTCAGTGGAACACAGATATGTATGTTAGACCTGCAGTTTTGATCTGGTTTTAATTAAGTTTTAATTTGTAGAAATGGTTTCCAGATGATACAGAATATTTTAATCAAGGCCCTTATAGTTGCAAGACCATTCCTAGGAGTTGTGGGTGGGGTATTTCCCAGACTGTCTTTGAGAGGTGGATATGCAGGTTTTTGTTTTTCTTAAAAACAACCAGCCTTGGTGCTTCCAGCTCTATTGGAACCAAAGTGAGGGAGTGAGCCCATATGTCCTTTTACCTAGCATTATGCAGTGCCATTCTTATAAAAAACAAGGGTGTAAACTGTCCCTTCTGGTGCCAGACTGCATTAGTGATGTGGAATCCATCTCTGATAAGGGAAGGTCAATGTGTGAAACAAGGCTGAGTAAGAGCAGGAACTGCAGCAAAGTTGTTGACTATATCCCTGTAATGGAGTTAGTTCCTTCTTTGGCTGTTTGCTGTGAAGTGTAGCTGTGACACTGTCTCTTTCCTTTTCCTTTGTGGTAATGAAGAAAAGGGCTGTTTACTAAAATCCAATGTTAGGAGTTTGTTTCATAGAATCAGAGTAATTGGAAGGCAGAATCTGTTAAATCCTATTCAGTCCATGTGACTGCTGTAAGATTTTCTTTAGTTTCAAACTTTTCTAAATGCTGAAAGTAGCAGTCTGGGTAATTTTTCACCCCTTTCAAGCTCTGTGTGATTTAGTTTTGATCCTAGCCTTACAAGGCAGTGCCATGTGGAAAGATATGAAGACAGCTTCAAAACTACCTGGGAAAATATTTAATTGTAACTGTAATGCCATCAACTAAAGTTACAGCAGCCCATCTGCCAGTTTTAGTTATAATTGCCAACACTGTTAACTTTTTTTGCATTTCAGTTTCTAGATCTTACAATTTCAAAATAAGATTTTTATAATTCCCTCAATAAAAGTTCTCACCAGTAACATTTGTATATGATACCTCTCTGCTATTTGCATATATTGAAGGGACTGCCTCATGGTTACCTTTGTATGTAAATTTACCATCTTACTACGCTTATTCTGCCTTCTGGTTAGAGGCATTCTGCTATGCTTGAATACAAACTTTCATGTTCATTTTTTGCAGCTAGGCTACAAAGGGGCTAGGTAGTGGAGAGAGACATGGTTCTTTAGCCATTGCTGAAAAAGATTAGCTAAGTTGTTATGGTTTGCAGTGTGAAGCAAGCGAGTAATTAGTGCAGACTGCTTGGGATTGTGCATGAATTTTCTAAAGCTATGCTAGTGCAAACCAGGCTCCTGTCTCTTTGTAAGAGGAACAGTCTTCCACATGCTGTAGTCTCAACTGTATTCTAAAGGTGCTTAAAACACTGACTGAATTTGTCCAGCTGCTAGAGTAGATTAAAACCCCACTTCCTCTTAAAATGCCCACTTCTTATTGATGTCACTAGCGGGGGTGACTAGTTACAGTAAGTGATGATGGCCGTGGTTATGTCTACATTGTGCCACAGTGCAGACTAGGGGTGTGTGAATTGCAGCAGGCACCAGGGTGCTGCATTATAACTGCTGTGGATGCTGTACCTAGTTTGCATTAATGTAGTCCTCTTCAAACAGGACTATGTTTCTGCAAAGTAGATACCTTTTAGTTCATTCCAGCAGTGTCCACATGGGACAGTTAAAATGCAGCACTTGGTGTGCATTGCTTTTTGCACCTCTGTAGAGAAATGAAGCGGCAGGATTCAAGCCTTTCCTGTTTGTTCTTGTTACATTTGGATAACGTAAATTAACTTAAAACTGTTAGCTCATTCTCAGAGGTTCCCTTTAACCTGCTGGTTTCATAACCCCCAGGAGCCTGAGTTTTTGAAACTCGCAGGGCAGACCAGCTGGAATAAGGGTGTAGTGCTCCAAACAGTCACTATTTGATGGCTTCCCTGAAATAATAAATTATGAGGATTACATTCTACAAGCTTATAGTGACATGATGCAATTAGCAGAGAGGGGAAGCAAGAAACTTCCATCACTGGTGTCCCTGGTGGTTTCTGTCCAAGAAATCCTGCTCTTGTTTATATCACAATATCCTGAACCTCTCATTTCAGTAGTGAAGAACATTACGCAACTCTGCCAAGTAATACTTTGCACTTCCATCCATTAGCGAACTCAAAGCACTTAATGCTGTTAGATTCCTACTGTGAGCATCTATGAGAGCACTGGGTGGGGAAGGGAGGAAAGAGCATTCGCCCTGTCTTGCATAGAACACTAATTTCCCACTAATGGTAGGATGTTTATACTGGGCTGCTGGCATTTTAACCCTGCTGTCTAGATGATGGAGTGTTTAAATTCTAGCAGCTGAACTCCAGGGGTACTACCACAGTACTTACACTGTAACAGTGGGGGAAATTGCTTGTTGGGACACGGAGATCAAGTGACCTGGTCAGGTCAGAGTGACAGTTAGGACCGAGATCCTGCTTGAATACATCCTATTATTGCTGAAGATATGTGGCAAGCTACAGTTCTACAGATTGCTCTTCTCACAGCAAAACGTCAGCATTCCTGCCAGTTTTTTCTATGATGCAAACTTTCAGCCATTCTTGCCCAGTGGAAACAGCTAAAAATGCAGCTAAATCCCCACCTCAGGTCTATCACCTGAAAGGAGCATTACTTCTCTGACTCAGGAAGGCCTTCCACCTCTATACTCCTGAATGGCACCTTTGCAAATTGCATTGGTGTGGCTGAACTGGGCACTCTGCTGTATTCAACAAAAAGCTACAGGGAGGTCTAGCTTATTCTTACCTGCTCTTTCCTACAAGGTATCCTTGTAAGTCAGTTGTTACTTAAAGATGGCCCGACTTCATCAGACCAGACTTGAGTGGAAGGAACCTGAGATACCACAGGATGAATGCCTAGGTGTTAAGCAGTCGAATGGTAGTGTCTGCCAGCTGGCAGTTCTTTAATAAGTCAAAAGGCAGCTGAAGGACAAAAGACATTTATTGCAGCTATGACCTTTTAGAGTTTTAAAAACTGCATGAGTACTTTACATTCAGATCAGAGCTACTAGACATTTGTGGGTGCAGTGTTTAGAACCTTTTTGAGGAAGAGTTACCAATAAAGATAAAACATCGCACATTAAAGCAACAGTCCAATATCCCAAGGTTAATAGCTAGTGTCCACTTCAAGTGATTGCATCAGAGTAAACAGTTTGTCACAGTTATGACAAAACCGCCTGCAAGGTTATAAAAAAGCGTAACTGACTCCTTCAATTGCAGAGGTTAAGGTGAACATTTAAAGCTTTCTTGCTGGTACTTTGAATAAAAACAGGCTTGATTTGAGACATTAATAAAAAGCAGTTTTCCAAACCATCTTAAAACAAGTGTCAATGTATAAGAGGGAGTTAATTCAGCAACTACATAATAAAATCAACTTCCTCCCATGAGTCTTAGCTGCACTGATACTATGCTGCACATACTACATAGTTCACTTAATGTGTAAGTTAAGCTTTCTTATCCTCCATTTATGTAAAGGCACTTCCAGCTCTCATGTGTGGCAGAGTAGGAGGGAGAAAAAGAGTTAGAAAGTTGAGTCTTTGGTGAGTAAGCTGCAATATGAAAATTCCACCCTTACTGGATGAGTGAAGGTTGATCCTCTCCCAGCTTCCTAACCCTTCAGGTTCCCATTTCACCTTGCTGCTGGGAACAAGATGTTTCACACTGACTGTGCCAGACACAGGTTCTTTAATAACTATTAAAAATAAGGCTGCGATGGGGGAAGATTGTTCTCTGACCATATTTCCCACTCCCCCCTTCCCTTCCCTTCCCAGGTCTGTAGGAAAAGATTTTGTACTTCCATTTCAACAATCTAGTATAAAATAGTATCAAAAATAGACTATTCAAAATCATTTCTACTACAAGGTAACATTCAAGCAAGGTGTGTGTCTGGGGAGGGGAAGGGGGGTATTGCTGGATTACACAGGTGTGGCTTGGAGGAAATGTAACACCTTGTGGATTTCACACCCACCACTGTGCATAGATATTGACCTGACACGTTGTAACAGTCAAACCTTCATGAATGTTTCCCCACCGAAAGACAAGACACTTTCCTGAGGTGCTGTAGCAGTCAAACCCCTGGTGAACGGTTCCCCTCGCACACTGAAAGGGGCAGAAATACCCATTGGCAGCCAAGCACACAGCCACTTGGACTCCCTTTGATTCAAATTTCATATGAGGAGCAGAAAGAATAGAGTCTTTTGGATAGAAACCATGGAGGGAAGCAACTAATTTCTCCCCAACCCCAGATTTCTTTGAGTTCACCTTAACGTTCCACATCACCAGAGCAGGAGGCATGAAGACAGTTTGGAGTCAGAAATGACTCCAAGGTCCTGCCCTTCCATCCCTGGAGAGCTGACCCTCTAAGCACAACACTACCAACCCTCTGCAGAGCACAAGGAGTCCTTCCAGCACAGTGACATTTGAATTAGCAAAGCATCAAGGACTCTACCAGTTCCGTTATCATGGACCCTGGGCACGCCAGCTGAAGTCAAGGCCGAAGCTCCTAGTGGACCTTCCATGTGCTAGGAAGGGACTGTGGCCAAATGGAAGGATTCCTTCATTTTACTCCAGTCGTCTAGTAGCAAGGGTTGGAGGGAGAGGATGGAATTTTTAACAATCTCAGCTGTTAAAATACAATGCAGTGAAGGCTGTATCCAGTGATGAATGCTACGATCAAAGATTTCTAGAGACTATCCCAGATTAAAAAGGCAACACTTGGGTACTGCATGTTTAAGGAAGAGCATTAGGGTTTAAAAAAAATAAAAGAAAAAAAAAAATCAGTCATTCCTAGGATCCCTGCCACATGTCCCAAAATATTAAAAGTGCAAAGAAGACAGACTTCAAAATGCCATTAAAAGTGCTTCAGCGAGGTAAAGGGGCACAGAGTTCCTTGTTCCACCTCAGTTCCATATTGCTCATAACCTCTCCCAGTAATACAACAGCTTCTGCTGCACAAGCTTGCAGCCTTTATCAGAGTAGATTTTCTCAGCTTTTGGGAAGAATGTCATCTCGTTGGCCACCTCATCGACGATCGCCTCGTTGATTTTCTTGCCACCAGACTCGATTTCTGCCCTGATGCACATCTTAAGATGCTTGTACTCCAGGGGCAGGAAGGGGACAAAGTAATCAATGAGGTTTCTGTCGATCAGGCTGCTGTGCCACAAGCCACCTAGAAAACATCAGACAGGAGGTTTGCTTAAATGGTCAGGGAGAACATCTGTAACATCCTAATGACAGTTCTGTCCTCCATTGTCAATAAATACTTGCTCCTTGTTTTCCAGGTAGGTGATTTTACTCAATGACAGATGAACAGCCCCCTACCACTTCCAAACATGAAAGGCCCAGGCACTGCACCTAGGTCTGACACCCCTAGGGACATTATCTAAGATTTAGACTTTGATTCATATTTGTCACTTATAATGGCACTAGCTTGCACCAGGCGTAAAGCAGGAATATTCTGTACACAGCTCTGTCAGTGCACTTCAATCCTGATCTGCAGTACCCTCTGCTGGTCCAGTTACAGGTCTTCCCCTGTGCAGAGGTCTTTGATTTTACTGTTATCAGTGGAGCCCTACCAAATTCACAGCCATGAAAAACGCATCACAGACCGTGAAATCTGGTCTTGTGTGTGCTTTTACTCTGTACCAGGGGTTCTCAAACTTCATTGCACTGCGACCCCCTTCGGACAACAAAAATTACTACATGACCCCAGGAGGGGGGACCGAAGCCTGAGCCCACCTGAGCTCCGCCACCTGGGGGGAGGGCAAAGTCAAGCCCAAGGGCTTCAGTCCCAGGCAGGGGACCCGTAATCCGAGCCCCAATGCCCAGGGCTGAAGCCCTGGATGGAGATGCTCAGGCTTTGGTCCCAGAAAGTCTAAGCCAGGCCTGGCAACCCCATTAAAATGGGGTTGCAACCTACTTTGGGGTCCCAACCCACAGTTTGAGAACTGCTGCCCTATACTATACAGATTTCACAGGGGAGACCGGTGTTTCTCAAATTAGGGGTCCTGACCCAAAAGGGAGTTGCCGTGGGGGGACAAGGTTATTTTGGGGGGGGGGGGGGAGGGTCATGGTATTGCCACCCTTCTGCGCCGCCTTCAGAGCGGGGCGGCTGGAGAGCGGCGGCTGTTGACCAGGCACCCAGCTCTGAAAGCAGCACCCTGCCAGCAGCAGCGCAGAAGTAAGGGCGGCAATACCATACCATGCCACCCTTACTTCTGCGCTGCTCCCTTCAGAGCTGGGTGACTGGACAGTGGCAGCTGCTACTGCTACTCAGGGCCCAGCTCTGCAGGCAGCAGCGCAGAAGGAAGGGTGGCGATACCATACCAGGCCATCCTTCCTTCCTTCCTTCCACTGCTGCTGGCGGCAGCTCTGCCTTCAGAGCTGGTCTCCCAGCCAGCAGCCGCCGCTCTCCAGCGGCTCAGCTCTGAAGGCAGCGCTGGCACGAGCAACAGCACAGAAGTCAGGGTAGCAGTACCTCAACCCACTCCCCATGATATCCTTGCAACCTCCCCCCGACAACTCCTTTTTGGGTCAGGACCCTTACAGTTATAACACCATGAAATTTCAGATTCAAATAGCTGAAATCATTAAAATTTATGATTTTTAAAATCCCATGACCATGAAATTGACCAAAATGAACCCTGAATTTGGTTGGACCCTAGTTATCAGGTAGGCAGCTGTCTTCTAAGAACCAGGCTGGGATCATCTAACATCATTTTCACTGGGACCCAAGTTAGGTTATAAACTCAGGTCAATCCGCAGAGGTGAAAAACATTGGGCATCATTTCTCCCTGAAACAAACATTCTGTTGGGTGAGGACCCGATCCTGAGAGCTGCAGAGTGCCTCCTGAAATGTGCCAAGCATCCAGTGAAATCAATGAATTGTTGTGCTCAGAGCCTGGCAGTATCTGGGCCTAAGTGCGTGGGAGTGCGAGTACAACAATATTACACAGTTAAAGAGGCAAGCTGGAGCAGCACACACCGAGCGAGGATTTTCTGTGGAGTTATGAAGTAAAAGAACCTCCCACTCATTGGGAAAGTAACTCACTATTCTTATTATTGAAGACTGCTACAGATAACAGAGGCTCCAGGTCTTTCAGCTGAATCTGCTTCCTGTCTTTTCCACTCCTCCAGAAGTCCAGAGCCGCTTTATTAATTAAATCCCCACCGGCATTACTGTTCATGAGAGAAAGAGTTTAGTACAGACCCAAGACAGGAAGAGTCCAGCATCTCTTCTCTAGCAGGATTACATTTAACACTTGTCTGGTCTAATGTTTGCCTGCATGGCAAGCATTATGTCACCAGAATAAAAACCTTAAACCAATGCCAAAGTCATTTAGGACTAAATTCCACATTGTCCCTACAGCATTGGTTCTGAGCCACAATACCTCTTGCTCAGAGGAAATGGTCACATAGTTCCCTCTCAAAAGAAATCATCAGCTAAGCACATGTGATGGGCCCGCTGAGTGATGCAAAGTAGTCTCTCCACCACCCTGTAGTGAAGCTCCCAGCACATGGAATGAGGGACAGATTCAGGATCTGATCTCCAATCTGCTGTTTAGATTACTAGACTAAACTATCAGATTGGCCCACTTTAAGGTGTTATGCACTACAGTCCTTTGCTGGATGGAGGCAGAATTGCTCAACTGTATCATAGGCCCTGCCGTGCAGACAGCTAATGGACATTCTTCTTTAGCTCAGATAGCACATGCTTTTTGACAGAAGAATCTGGGTTCTATTCCTGCTGATGCTTGGAAGTTCTTCGTGGCCAAGACACATACCACAGTGACGGCGAAGGCGCAGGTGACCCTGGATTTGCCATGGTAGACGGACAACAAACCTGAGAAAGATAAAGATGGCTCTCCGGTAGGACACCCCATCAATCTGCTCATAATAGTCTAAGAATGGCTTGATGGCATCAATGAGGCCAGGGTGCAGTTTATCCATTTCATCAAATATGAACACGGACCTGGCACAGGCGCTCACATTACCCCGAATCCACGTTTGCAATTGATCCTGGAACAAACGAGAAACACACATTAAAAAACTAGGTCCCACTTGTAGAAAGCGCAAAACACACCTCGGAGGGGGTGTGAGTAATGATCCTTTCAATGCTCTGATTATATCCAGCTTCCAGAAGGGAGGAATATGACCACTACCTTCACATGCTGCTAGGATGTGAATCCTGTTCCAGTTATTTGATGAGAGTCACCATAATGCACATTATTTCTTCCAAGCTCAGTTGAACAGTTAAAGCATGAAGATCGTGGTTCAAATGGAAGACCATACAGGGGAAAGGAAGAAATTTCTTCTACAGTACTACTTCTACCATCTACTTGACTAATAATAAAAAACAAACAACCATCAAAAATAGATTCCTGAAATGTTCAGTTTTAAACATTTAAAGATGCTTTGAGTACGTAACTTTCAGTCTGTGACTATCCTTTTCATGGAAATTGCAGGGAATAAACAAGGTGATCAGCATCAGTCACTTATAAGCCTCTGAAATTACTGTTCCTTACAATCACCTCATTTAGCTTGAGCAAAGGACATTTCACAACAGCGAAAGCTGTAAAAAGAAACGTGAAGGGTAACCCCAGGGGAAGGCAGACGAGGAAGTAACTTTTAATCCTTTGAGGAACACTGAAAAGCAAGAGTAAACAGACTTGTCTGTTTCACTTTCCATTTCTTAGCATTTAACTCAGTGCTGTTGTGTTCCAGTTTCTAGCACTGCAGGGGAATATTTAGATTCCACCTCCACAAACTTATCAGTGAATGTTTGAAAATACACAGAAACACTAGCTGGATACAAGAGTTTGTTATTTGAGATCTTGAGACACCTATGGATTTGTACATCAAGAACAATCTAATTTCACAGGGTAGCGTTTTAATGATTAATATTTACTAATATCACCAAGGGGAAGTTAAAATTTGCTCTCTTACCTTATACAGTTGAATCTGATGTTCATGTGGGAAGTGTAGTGTGGCTATAAAGAGATGAACAAATTTGCTTTTCTGTCCCGCTTTGTGAATGCTCTTTGCGATGAATTGGCTGACAAAGTTTTTACCCGTGCCTCCCCAGCCGTGTAGGGAGAGAACAAGTGGCTTTTTGGGATTTGGGTTATTTCTGAATCCAGTCACTGCTTTCAGGATCACGTCTTTGGCAAGGTGCTGTCCAAAGAGTTTATTATCCAGATCCTCCTTCAGTGCTGAAGAATCCAAGGAGAAAAAGAAAAAAGGTCATTTGAGAAGAACAAAGATTTCAGAAAATGGCTTGCAAATTGAATGGCATCATTAATCCCATTTCTCTCTCTGGGCAGTCTGGTATCTTTACCCCACACTAGGAAACATTAGAGGGGCCTCGGTAACTGCGCTAGGAAAACAGAGCCCGATATTGATTTGCACTTACACCAAGGATCTTGAAGTGTTTTAAGAACGCTAATGAATGTGGCTCCCAGAATGTCCGGCTGGGGTACCTGAAGTATCAGCCCCATTTCACAGATGGGGAAACTTCAGACAGAGAAGGCAAGGGCTTTTCTCAAGGTCACATTGCAAATGAGTAGCAGGGCTGGGAGTAGCACCCTGGGGTGCTGACCCCAGTTCTCCGCCCTTTCCAGTAAGCCAGGCTCCTTCCCCTTGAAGCCCGGGTCCATCCCAAGCAGCTCTCCCTCCTCCCATGTCCCCTCCACCGCGCCAGCCTGGGGCTGCTGGTCCCCCAAGGCTCGCTGGCTGGGTCCCGCTCTCTGCCCCTGGTGTCCCTGCCCCCCGGTTCCAGCCTGGAGCTAGTGCCCTCGGCAGCACCGACCCAGTCCCCTGGGGTTCGATCCCGGTTCCGTTGGGCCAGCCCCCCGCCTCGGCTCCCCCCGGTCCCGCTCCAGCTCCCCGGCCTGGTCCGGTCCCCTTCCCCCGGCTAGGGCTCGGCCCCCCTGGCCCGGTACCGGTACCGGTGGTATTGGGCCGGTCCCCCGCCCCGGGGCAGCACTCCACGAAGCCGCAGTAGAAGCTGGGGTAGGAGAGGTAGCCGGTGAGCACCGAGGCCGCCCCGATGGCGATGCTCAGGCTGATGGGCTCCAGCGCGGCCGACCCCGGCGCCAGGAGCCAGAGCAGCCCCAGCAGCAGCTGCATGGCGGCTTCAGCGGGCCGGCCCCGTCCGCGAGGGAGGCAGCGGCTCGCCGCCGGGGCCCGGTAGAAACTACGACTCCCGGCGGCCCCTGCGCCGCGCCCAGCACTTCCGCCCCGCACGGCGCTCCGCCGCCATCTTTGTGAGGGGTGATGTAGATTCCCGTGCTGGAAAAGCGCGGGAGGGAGCGTTCGGGCGACAGCTACTTCCGCCCCGCGCGCACACGCTTCCTCCTGCTATCTTTGTGAGGGGGCGGATGCAGGCAACGGCTTGGAAGGGAGGGGGGCAGGGATGGGGACAGGGATAGGGACGTATGTTCTGCCGAGAGCAAGCCTAGGTGAGGCGGTGCGCTGGCTTCTGGCTCCATTGAGGAGCCTGGTTTCCCCTGATTGTTTCCCATCCTCCCTGGAAGGGGGGTGCGTATTACAGCCTCTTTCCCTCACAGCTCTGGGGGTGCTGGTGCCACCACAGGTTGCGACGCAGCATCCCCTCGGGGCGCAGGAGACCAGTTGAAAAGCTTGTGTCGTCCCCCCCCCCCCCCCCCGGCTGTGACGCCAGCCAGCCTGTTCTCACATCATGATGCAACACGATGACGTCAGAGTAAAATGTTCTCACCACAATCCCCGTTCTCCCATGGAACGAGCTCTGCAGGTGGCAGAGTCGCACCCTTTCTCCGATCCCACAGGCATTCTCCTGCATTATGTGTCTATCACAGCCCAGAAGATACCTTCCTTTTCATGTAAAGTGTCAGCGCGGATACCTTTCCTCACCATGCACTGGAATAGTTTGAACCTGTCTGAACCGTGCTTCTCTCTTATTTGTTTACCATTACAGTTTGAAAGCTACACATCCGCAGCAGCAGCAGAGTGTCCCATGCCAACACCCACAGATGGGAGAGGTAAATCATTGCAGACTATTACAAAAGAGAATAAACAGTGAGCCAGCCACGGGTAAATACACAAAGGACTTTCCAAACTGCACTAAATCCTACAACCACCAAGAGAAAAGAGCCTGAGGGAAAATTTCATTTTAAAATTCCAGCAGTTGCAAGTATAGTTGTTTGAGGATGGGGGTGACATCATTGTGTTTCTTTGTACATTTAAGAAAGCAGGTAGCAACTGGTGAACTGACCGCTTGAAAGACAATAGAAAAGAGCGTTATAATAGACAAGGCGAGTGAAGATGGAAGCATGTATGAGGATTTCAGCAGAAGTGAAACTGAGTCACTATTGTGCCCAGATCACTAGCCCCAGTCACCTTTGATGTATGTTTAAGAACTCTGGGGCTCATTCTGATCTCATTTAGCTAGATCCAAGTCCAACTGAAATCAGCAAAAAGACTCCCCTTGGCTTACTTCGAAATTCACATTGGTGTAAATCACAAGTAACTCCATTTAAATCAGTGGAGCGTAAAAGGGTGTGAGATTAGAATCAGGCTTTCCATTTGCTCCCCTTTACTAAGCAAGTTTCATTTTGTATTTTTGCTTCCTCAGTTTTATTTCTACAAGTTTTAATGGGTGTCAAACTGTCCAAATTAAGCGGCTTCTGCATTTTTCAGCTGTACATTTCCTCTCAGCAGACAAGTCTTTAAGTAACCTCGGTGTCACAGAGTCACCGGGCAATGCTCTGGAACTACTCCATACGAAGCCAGTCAGGACTCTGGGGGAGCATGCCTCCTCTCTGTGAGCATACTGTCTCCAGGGCAAGAAGCTTACACAGCTTCGACCTTCCTGGGTCTGATGTTGGAGCATTCAGTATCCCCTTCTCACAGCGTGCACTTTCCACAGCAAGTCCGCACAGGCGGGGCTCCTGGGGAAGCCAATGGGCCCTGCACCCCAATTCCACAGTCAGACATGACTCTCAGCCAGCCAGTAAAACAGAAGGTTTATTAGATAATAGGAACACAGTTTGAAACAGAGCTTGTAGGTACAGAAACAGGACCCCTAAGTCAGGTCCATCTTGGGGGCAGGGAGGCCAGATCCCAGGTCTGGGCCTCCCTCTCTTTCCCCAACCAGCTCCAAACTGAAACTCTCCAGCCCCTTCTCTGGCCTTTGTCTCTTTCCTGGGCCAGGAGGCCACCTGATCTCTTTGTTCTCCAACACCTTCAGTTGACACTTTCAGGGGAGGGCCCCAGGCCACCAGTTGCCAGGAGACAGGGTGTCAGCCATTCTATGTGCAGAAAGCATCACACTGACCCTCTAAGGCTCTGCAACAATCACACACCCCTATCTCACCACCTAGATACTTAAGAAATGCATAGGGGAAACTGAGGCACCCACATAGTATTCAGAGAAAACATTAAGAACATTCCCACTTCGTCACACTCGGTGTTTGCTTTTTTGTCTTGCCTTCTTTTCAGTTCCATCAGAGTCATATTTCTTGTGCTAAAAATACTTCGTTGGTGCTTTGTCAGGGAGGAGTTACAAGGAAATGATCAAGTATTAATCCAGGGCAAAAATGTAGGTGGAGTAAAAAGTAGTTTTTCAAAACCTGACACTGACAGAAACCTTTCATGATTTGTTTGACTCAATATAAAAAAGGGTTTATTGTTGGGATTCAAACATTCCCCTAGTGTGTTTGTAACCAAAACATTGCAAGAAGAGGCTAGAAAATTAAACTGACTTGCACCAAAAGCATAACTGACTAAGGTATCTTCATTATACCATCAGAGTGAATTGCAGCAAGGAAACACTCTGTATAATTGGTGCGTGTACGTTTAAGGATCTAAGTTGATGGGTATTTTGGCAGAGATCAAGAAACTCATCTTCTTCCCCTCCCTTATCCCACCCCAAGAATCTCCCTAACAGGATCCTTAAAAATATTGTAATAAAATGTTAGGGAAGATTTAAAAAAAGCTTGGGGGGGGGGGCTTATTTGAGCTCCAAGCTTTTTAGAGCATCATTCTAAACCATAGCACCTCTGGCCTATTCTCTAGCAAACCTCTGTTCATAACCAGAGTTTTCTAGATTTGCTATTAAAATCAAAAGCTCACACAATCATCATTAATAGAGACTGGTGAGGAATTAAGTGGGCAAGCAAACCTGAGTCAGTAGTTCTGTATATTGGGTCCCTTTTCTTCTGTTGCTTTTGTTTTTCCTTTGTTCATATCCCTGGAAAAACAAGGCAGGCATATCTGCCCTGCCTACTCTGTACTGCCTCCCTTTGATCTTGATAGGGGAGGTTTGTCAAGAATCCAGAGAGATAATTAAGAATAAATACCATATTAATTTTATTTTACTTACAGCAGCATGTTTTGAAGGTAGGGAAAGGATGTACTGTATTATGCTGAGATGAGGAAGTTATCTTTTCTCTCCAGTAACAGTGTGCCACAGGCTTAGATATATTAAAGGGCAGTTCCCTGCCCCAACAAGCTTACGGTTTGAGAAGATACTGGTGGGAGAAGGAAAAAGAGACTTGCTTTCTTTTCCTCCTTGTCCTTGAGCACTTGGTCCTTCTAGGTATCCAGGTTCACCTTTGAGGCCACAGTTTTGCAACCTTTGCTAGAGTAGATTCTGTCTTCATTGGGATAGTCGGACATTGCTAAGGCAATCTTTATGATGAGGTCTTCATCTTCTTGGTGCCCTTGGTAGCGCAGCTCCTCTTGGATGCACTCTTTCACATGTTTATATTCCAGGGGCAAGAAAGGGATGAAATAATCCACCAGGTTCTTCTGGATCAGCTTGCTATTCCAAAAACCACCTGGGGATGGAGGGGTGGGAGGGAAAGAGAGAGAGATGTCTGTCCATGCATAGCTGGAATAACCACATGTCACCACAATGTTTTGTTCTTCTACAAAGCCTGCTATCTGGGGATCTGAAAGCACCCTACAAACACTATTTTACCTATGTGGGGAGGTTTACAGTTGAGTTCTTTAAAATAATTATGTTGCAGGAATATATTGCTACATATCAGTACTGCATGGCTCATTCCACAGAGAACTGGGGCTGAATAATATACATGGGATCCCATGGACCTCACAAGCTCAGAAGTACTCACTGTTCCTGTTATTGAAAATCTCAGCGGATAGCATAGACTGCAGGTCTGTCAGGGGAATTTCTTCTCTTCCCTTCTGCCTCCTCCAATGATCGAGCGCCACCTCTGTTATCTTATCCCCTCCTGCGTTACTGTTAGGAGAGAAATGAACTGGATCATCAGAATGACCCTCAGCAAAGTATTATCTCAGGAACAACACAAAGGGCCAGATTGTGCCCCCTAGATCCATGCATGGAAGGAACCCTAAGTGGGTGAGTATGACTTGGGGAATCTATGCACAACTTATGAATTCTGTTCAATATTATGGACTCTCAATATGTATCTTTCTATATGTATCCATCAGAAGAAGAACTGGAAAGAGCAGTGAAGCAGTTACAAATGGGAAAGCTGCAGGAATAGACAATATAAAGCTGAGCTGCTAAAATCTGGTGGGACAAGTGCTGTCAAAGCATTAGGAAAAATATAAAAGATGGTATTGGAGAAAGAGAAGGTACCGGAGTGGCTAACAGTAACATTTGTACCAGTCCTGAAGGAAGGAGATCCTGTCACTCTGAATAATTGTAGAGGCATAAGTTCTTCTGGCTGACATGAGGGTAGGACAGGTTCAGTTATCACATATGGACAGTCTCTTCTTGGTGACCAAGGAGAGAGTGTACAGCAAGGTACCTGAACCCGTGCAATCAAACTGTAGCCTGGTGAAAGCCTATTAGTACCTACTTCTCCCTTTGCCCTTGCTGACTCTGTCGGGTCACAGTTACTCACTAACCATTGGATTTCCTTACTTCAGGAAGAGGAAGATGGCCTTGCCATAGTAGATGCCATTGATAGCCTCGCGATGACTGAGGTACGGCATGATGGAGTCAATCAGACCATGCGGCATCTGGTCCATTTCTGAGAAAATAAAAAGCGACCTCGGACAGACACTGACATTCCCTCGAATCCAGTTCTGCAGCTGCTCCTGTGGGGATGGGCAAGAGGGTCGGTGAGCAAGGGGAGCTGGAAATCAAGATTGGAGCTGGATTATTTTTTTGTGGGGGATTCCACCGGTACGCTATCTTGGAGGGGCTATTAATGTAATGCGAACGATACGTAAAGGTAATCAAATTTCATGTGTTAAGAGTCTCTCATTGACTTCAATGGGAGCAGGATCAGACTCTCAGTACCTACATGTGTGACGGCATGGAATTTGTCTGGATATTGACTTCCATGAGACATTAGGTATTAACCGTTGCCAGAGGGTCTAATCCTGAACTCACTAAAGTCAATGGGAGCTTTGGTTGAATAGGGCCGGGGGGAGAGAGGCAGAAATACTGAAAAGATGGACCAATAATCTGATGTGATGTGGTAAATTCTATGTCTCTGTATATGAGGCCTATAGATTCCTTGGGCTGTTGTTCGCTGACAGGATATAGTCGGATAGAATAGGTCTCAAATTTGACCTACTTCCTAAATGTTATTATCTAGTGACGAATGTCTAAATCCTCTAAAAGAGTGCACTGTTTATGTAGGACCTGCAGTAATAAATTTGGGGCAAACTGTGTGCCTAAAGCAAGAACTGTCTTGAATCTCAGTTCAAACATTGAAGCAACCCAAGTGTTTGGAGAGGTTCAACAAGTTTGGCGAACTTTGTATCATTTTTCACTCCTCTCTGCACTGTCTGGTGATGTCCAGGATGGGGAGCAGAGATGTTGAAATTCCCTGGGCAGTGTTATTCGCGTACAGCCCCGTATGTGATCTGCATGCAGGATTCCTGACCTATCCACCCCATTAAGAGGTAGAGTCACAAAGGAAGTACCTTATACTGCTTTATATGTTCAGCGTGTGGGAAATGCAACACTGCGTCAAACTGATGGACGAAGCTCCTTCTTGCTTCATGAGTCTGGTACAGGTTCCGTGCAATGATCTTGCTGACAAAGGACTTACCAGTGCCAGTCCAGCCATGGAAGGACATCACCAGGGGCTTCCTGGGCTGTTTGTCTCTGGAGTGTACGCTCAGTGCTTTCAGAACCACCTGGGTGGCTAGGTGCTGCCCAAATACTTTCTGTTCCAAAACCATCTGCAGGGCTGGAGGCATGATGGGAGGTCAGCATCAGGAAGCACTTCATTGACCCTCCCTCCGCATGCTACTCCTGAGCCACAGATGGGGAGAACATTCCCAGTTAGTATTATCGTGGGGCCATTTCCCTGTATAATGGGAGCTGTAGGCACTGAGCTGCACCCTGTATCTGGCCCTCAGTGGCTGTTCATGGGAGCCAAGCAGCTTGCACGGGATACCTGGAGACTCCCAATAGGAATATCACTGTAGCTGGTGCCTCATACATGGCCCTGGGATGTGATCCTGTGGTTCTAGGGGGACATGTTTGTTGAAATTCCTGGATCCTCTTTAACCATCTTGGTGGCACATAAGGTAACTGATAAGTGAGGTAAGACATGTCTCCCTTGCTCCCCCCGTTCTCAAAGAAGAGCTGACATTTCAGTGGCAAAAAGCACTTCAAGGTACACTGCCTATAGGCGGAGGGCTGGAGGAAATCTGTGCACCTTGAAGTAAATGGAGCTATGCTAGTTTTCACCAGCAAAGGATCTGGCTCAGAATCTGCATTATAGTCCTGCAGGGAAAGGGTTAATCAAAGGCCCAGTGTTACTGGTGCTGAAAACACAAGAAAGGGGATTTCCTAGGCTGGGAGGCTCATGGTTTATGGAAAGTTTCCAACAGGCCATTTATTGATCCTTTCGGTTTCCACTTCTCGGCACTAATGTCCTGAAGGCAGGGCGAGAGCTGCTGTTCAACTTCCTCTTTCACTGCGGAGGCTGCTTGCTTCACAGAAATGAAACAGAGAGACTGCAGGGCTCAGAGGCAGGGTGGGCTAGTGGAGAAAGCCTGGGACTCTGAACCTAGCAGTCCTGAGCTGTAATCCCACCTCTAGCCCTGACTCATGCATCCAACATTCTCACCAGTGATGCTGGGCCCTGCACAGGGGGGCCATGGCCCCACCACTTTTTACAAGTGACAGGGGCGAGGGGGTGGAGAGGAACAAGCGGGGGGGCGAAGTCTTGGGGGGAGAGGCGGTGCAGGAAGGGACGGGGCATCAGGGGAAAAGGGTGGCATGGGGGGGCCACGTTTCATGCACCACTGCCTTCCCCCCCCCCCCCACACACACACACTTTTAGGAAGTTTCTGCCACTCCTGGTTGTGAGGTGTTTGGGTGCTCAGCTGGAAGCAGGGGCATTGGGAGGATTAATTAGCTCACGGCCTTCAATTCACTCCTGGATTATGCCAGCATAAAGCAGGGGATTCCTGGCAAGGGAAAAGTCCATCAAAGGAGAAGTTGTTGTGACATGAGGTGTCTGCAACCTCTTCTCTGCCAGCAAAGACCTGTGGCATGGGAGGAGGGGCATGGCCAACGCGGCTGGGGCATGCAGTGAAGTCGTCCATTCCCTGGCCAGTCTCTGCCAGCTTGAGCTCTGGTGGGAAGGAAAGCTGACCTCTCCCATCAGAGCCACTGAGGGAGGGTGGTCATGAGAAGGCAGCCTGCACTGCCCCCGTTAGAATCCCTTCACCCAGAATGCAATAGCATTCCTGAGGTCGGCAGGTCCCTCGGATTCCTGCGCCCGAGTCATCACTTTCTGCTGCTATTACCTGGGATGTCCAGGGTGTCCTTCATGTTGCAGCACTCCAGAAAGCGGCACTTGAGCCAGGAGGCAGGGGAGAAGAGCTGCCACATGACAGCTGCCCCGCAGAAAGCAAGTGAGGTGGTGATGGGCTCCAGAGCTGGCACCAAAGTGGGCACCAGAGCGAAGAATCCAGCCACGTTCAGAAGCTTCATGGCAGGAGTTGAATGCCAGCCCAGCTCAGTGAAAGCAAAGGGGAAAGCATCAGAACGTGACTTCCTGATGTGTTTCTGCAATCTCAGGCTGTTCTGAGAGCTGGAGGCTAGTTCCCATTAGCCTGGGTAAGCCACTGATGCAATAACAAGAGTTGAGTCATCATCACATTATTATATTTGGTGTTAGCCTAAGAGGAAAGTCCCATCCTGAGCCGGGTTATGTCTCTGTTGGGGAGTGTGTGGGGGGGGGGGGGGTGGCGAGCTTCTTCGGCCCACTCCTTCATGCTCTCATGCAGCAGCTGAACAGGATCCCAGCCTCGAGATTTCTAGAGGGAGCTGCTAGTGTGTCTACTGCCACACTGTGGGCTCATGCCTTGCTGGGCATAGCAGGCCCTCAAGACCCTGCACGTTTGCAGCTTGAGCCCATGAGATGCTGAGCTCCTTGAATCCCACTGACTTCTGCAGGAGTGGAGGGCGCTCAGCACCTTGCAGGACTGAACCTTTCGCCAGCAGATACCAGGGGGAGAGCATCTTGTTCCTTTTTAAAGTGAAGCCCTCTACAGAGCAGGTTCCCTTGACAGCGCGGCCCCGGCAAGGTGTCTCAGGGTCGTTCTGAGCAGCTGCAGTCTCCATGCCCTGCATGGCTTGGTCGACTGGAGAGGATATGCAAAGTCCCAGATCAGGAACAGGACGTGTGTAGGCTCGAAAACCAGAAACAAATTCATCCTCTGGGCAAACATTTGAAATCATTTCCTCTGCAATGACCAGTAAAGATGGTTGGAAAATGATTTTTCCCCTGTGGAAAAATTTCAGGTTTTGTAAAATGCTGATTTTTTTTTCAACAACCCCTCCGCCGCAATGTTACCGACAGAAGTGATTACTCTTGGTTTTGACTAAATCTGATTTTTCAATTAAAAAAGCTTTTTGTTGGAAAAATTCCAGCCAGCTTTATTTACCAGTCAAGACTTGTGTTAAAGATTTGGTGTCTCCCTTTCACCAGCTGATGGCTGGGGATGGTTGCCTGCAATGGGGTGTCCATCCCACACAGGACTCGAAGGGGCTAAGCTAGTCATGCAGGCCTAGTAACTCCACAGGCTGCCCTGGAGGAAGAGCCAGGGAGCAGGGACTTGATTGCAAGCAGGTTCAGCTGTGCAGGAATAGTTGGGGCTTATACGACCAGGAAACTGGCAACAGACAGGGGCTGCTGCTGCTGGGAAAGGGGCAGTCACTCCCTGGGAAAAGGGAAGAGTGTTTGGAGTTGGTATATCCCAGCAGGCGGGAACCAGGAAAGGTAGGAAACAGTCCAGAGAAAGACCAGTGAGGGCTGGAAGAGTAGAGCCCAGAACTGCCAGATGGAGGGTCCTTGGACTGGAACCTGGAATAGACGGCAGGCCTGGATTTCCCTACCCACCGTGGGGGAAGTGGCACTGGAGGGGCAGTGAACTGGAAGACTGGCTGGGTCACTATGGGGAGTGACAGAGACTCTGGGGGACTGTATCTTGTAAGGGGGGAATGCTGAGTGACCTGGCCAGAGGGCTGAATCATGAAGAGGATGCTATGGTTCTTGGAGTGAGAGAGGAGCTGCAGACCTGAGACGGTGTGACAGCGTGCAACCATGGAAAGGGGTGTGACCTCGAGAGCTAATCCCCAGAGTGACCAGGAGGAGCTGCCAGAGAAGCAGTGAGTGGTGCACCCTGTGACATAGCCTTTTTACTCTCCTGTAGGGGCTGACGGTCAGGGAGAAGGTCAGTAGAAAAGGAGAGAAGAGAGATAAGAGCAAGAGGAAGAGAGATGCAACAGACCAAGGGGAGAAATAGAAATGTTGAGGGGATAAAAAGGAGGAGGGGGATAGGAAGGGGAAGACATACAGAGTGGAGACCTGAGCCAACAAGGGGAAGATGGGTACAGCCATTCCTTTGATTTCCTGTACTGATGTGATGGGTGCTAGGTGCGCCGAGAAGCAAGGCAACAAGAGGCAGACAGAAAAACCTGTGGGGGGCAGGCTGGCCTAGTGGAGACCTGGTTCAAGCCCCCAAGATCCAGCTTGTGTTCCTGGCTCTGCCACTGCTCTACTATGTGATCTTGGGCAAGTCACTTTGCCTGTCTCAGGGGATAATGATGCTGACCTCTTGGTAAAGTACTTTGAGACCTCTGGATGAAAATCACTCTATAAGAACTGGTTATCATCATTGCCGAAAAGACACTGCCAGGAACTTGGAGAGGAGTGTTCACTGCAACATGGGTGGATAAGTAGGCATGGTGCCTGTGTCCTGGAGAAACAGTTAACAGGCAGGAGTGTGTGAGGGTAATGGCACCAAAAAATAACCAGAAAACTAAGGGTGGATATGAAAAAAAAAAATAGCAAGCCGGATTTTTAAGCTTTCTTTTCCAAGGACCAGATCCATAACGCACTGGAGTCAACAGGAATCTTTCAGGCTTGTGCTTGTGATTTTCTCCAAGAAATCTCATTGATTATCTGGAAGTTTTTATTGAGTAGCCCCAATGTTCATAGTCCCGGAATGCTTTGTATATTGATTAACTAGTGTATTCCAGTGCCCTAACTGGTTTATAACTTAGCCCAAACTCCCTGTTATCTGTGCTCCTGCTGACCGGTACAAACCAGGGTCCATGCGTTGGATCTGTTAATGTTTGAATTGTCAAATAATTATCAGACTCCACTTCTTTCAACCACACTCAGCTGGAACTCCATTGGCCAACGAGCACCTTTCAGCACTTGGGGTGATGGGTTTGGATTAATACTGTCCTTCAGCACCCTGGTCAGCTCCCCTTCTTTTGCACATCTCCGGGTTTCCAATTAACACATTTGAAAGGGGAGTTCAGAATCTTGTCCCAGGGAGGAGAACCTCCAGCCACAGCAATGTGAGACCCAAACGCATATGACTCAGACTGCAGCAAGCTTCTCCTCTGTACTTGTGTTCTGTCCCACAGTTTAAAGTGGCATCTAGTCTTCCATGGAAGAGTGAGCATTTAACATACATATTTGGTGAGACCTCATCTCCTTTGTGCTCGACCTCCTAAGAAATATATCTTTCTCCCAGTCACAGGCCTCTAGGCTCTATTGGTGAAACAAGGTAAGAGTTGTTTTAGATACAATGGAACGTGGCCTAGTTTGGTCTAATTCTCCATTACCGTGCTCCCTTGTATAGTCACAAAAGCGGTGCATGTGCTACCATTCTCCTGTAATAGCATGATACACTCACTTTGCGCTGGTGTAAATGAATAAACAAGGTGCAGGGCTGTGAAGAATCAGAGCCCTGGCCTCTAAACTGTGCCCCCTGCCTCCTCAAGGGAGTATAATTTGATTAAGCTGAAAATATTTTTATCAATGATACGAGCATATAGTAATTGGTGTTTAACTGATATGTGCTCCTCAGTCCCACTGACTTACAAGCAGGCTTGGAGATGAAAATGGACAGCAGTTAGGGAGGCTAGACTGGGTCCATATAGTTATTAAAGTTGTATGGAGAGAAAAGGTAATAGAGGTGCTTTATTATTTATTTTATTACAGTAATGGCCGGAGGCCCCACTCAAGACTGGGGCTCCATTGGGCTAAGTGCTGTACAAATACACAGTAAGAGACAAGCTCTACCCCAAAGAGCTTACAATCAAAAGTTTGTTACTTTGCCTTTATTCATCCACACATAACTATGGGACAAGCAGCATGGCCTAGTTGGCAGAGCCCTGGATTGGTACCCATGAGACCTGGGTTCTGTTCCTGGCTCTGCCACTGGCTTTCTGGATGACCTCAGACAGGTCACTTTATGTTCATGAGCCCTCAGTTTCCCCATCTGTAAAATGGAAATAATGATACTGACCTCCTTTGTAAATGCTTTGAGATCTACTGATGAAAAGTGCTATGTAAAAGCTCTGTATTATTGTTTATTATATTGCAGATCAGCTACAAGCTTCTACATCAGTTTGCAGGGGGGAATAAGACATGAAAAAGAGATTCAAGATTCCACTTTCAGAGTGCCTCTCATCCTTAGAGCTTTACACAACACTTATCAGCTCATCCTCATGGTGCACCTCTGAGGTAGACAAGTGTTTTTAGCACAGAAGTCCTGTTTCCAAATTTCCAGCTTTAACTAGTGCACCACATGGTCCTTAGCTTAATAACAAAGTTAAGGTCCAAAAGGGCATAGTTAATATCATTGTCAGGAGAAGAGCTCGAAAAGGAACTTTCCCACTCATTAGCAGGCAAAGCTCAATGAGAGAAAATCCATCTGATCATTTTTCACACCCCAGGCCTCATTCTCTGCTGCCCTGCACTTGGAGGTGTAATTTATACCTGTGCAAAGTGAGTGTGAAGTGGCTGTGAAATGCTACCAATTCAGGATGGTTGCACTGCACACCCACTTTGCATGGGTATGTCAATGAGTGCACATGTTGCAAGGCAGTAGAGAGGATCGGGCTATAGCTCATCTCAGGGCTCGTCTACACACGGAGGCAGTGATATCGACATACAGGCGTTTATACTGGTTATGACAGGCTGACAATTCCCTGTAGTATCCTGAACAAATCTTATGGAATTAAGAAACTTTATTGAATTAAATTAAACCTTATTGAACTAGGGTTAATATCTTTGAGGTATATTATATTAAAAATGCAATTAAGTGTGTATTATTGTGGCATTGTATGTACCTTCTCTAGATGCTAATGTACTTCCTCTGTTATGAACCCTTTGAAGCCATTCCCCAGGAGAGATGTGCATATACTGGTTCCAACTGGATTCTCCAGGGGCCAACAGACAAAGAAAAGGTTTTTGGATAAATAGCCCGGTTTTAAACAGGCTGATGGCCTTCTTCCTGCTCCAGCAAACAGACAGGACCCCTGGTCTACAGAGGGCCCTAATCGACCTACTGAGGCCTCAGAAGCCTGGGTGCTTGTTCTGAGTTGAAGCTGTGGTGAGCTGGTAACCACAAAGAATCCCCCTTGGGTGGGGGTTTAAAGGACAGTTCCTGTCAGAATCCATGTTAGGGTTGGGATGATCTCTGGTAAGCTTCTGGGCATGCGTGTAGGTTCTTTCATTGTTTTCAATCTGTTTTCTCTGTGGTGCTCTTCACCTTAAGAATAAAGCAGGCTTGTATAGAAAGTGCTGGCTGGTAAGTTATATCTGTAGCAAAGGTTACAGTAAACCTGTTAACCATCTCTGAAGATGAAGCAAGCAGGTGTCCTTGTGCTGGGAAATACACAGTGAAAGCAGGGAACTGTTCACAAGGGGGTGAAGGGGGTGTACCTCAACCCAACAGCAGCAACAGCTGGGAGCCTAGAGTGGGTGCCCTTGCTGGCCCACGGAGGGGAAATACAGGTGCAGTTGCATCAAACTGTGACACTGGTGTAGCTATTTCTGTATGGGAAGGGGAATAGCGATTCTAGTATAAGGCACCTGCTTACCGGTATAACTGCCCACGCCAGGGGTTGTACCAGTGTAATTATATCGGTTTAAAAAAATCACATCCTTATACAAAATAGTTCCAGCTGTACAAAAATTGTGTATAGGCCGAAGAGTGTTTTAAGCCACTCTGAGGACTGTACCTCCAACTCTAACCTCTGCTTCGTTGCATTTGTTTGTATGAACACCAGATGGCGCATCAGCCAAGGTCTTGGAGCTAGACCCAGGAGGCACAGCAGTGGAAAAGCCCTTGCAAAATGAATGCCATGTTTGCAAACGATGGAAGGAAAAGAGGGGAGTGAACATAAACAGAGCTGCTGGTTTGTGTTAGAAACGATTCAGGGGAATTCCAAGCTGTGCAGCCATTGGAGCTGCCAAGCCACGAGCAACATGGACAGTGTGTCAGGAACCCAAGAACTGTTATAAAGCAACAGAATTGCAGCCACTCTCATCTTTCACATGGAGATGCAAGCTTGAACCTAATTTTATGCCAGGGCTTGTAGACTCTATGGACTGAACCTTTGTATTCAAGAAGAAAGGAGGCCCCATTACAGAGCTCACAGGCTTCAGGTGAGGTTTATCCACTCCTGTGGTAGAGGTTGAGCTGGATCCCAGGGGCTCTGGAGTGGACTGTTTGTCTTGGATGGCCCCATTGTAGAAAGTTGTGCATGCTGCTCTCTCTTGTCAAATGAGTAGGTCTCAAAGTTTGGGATCCACATTTCTCATCATCCCACCAGACCTGAGTGGTGTGAACCCACTTCTTGTTTTTGACATGCAGGGAGGCGGGTGGAGGACTCATTTCTCTGAGTCTGTGTCTGTCTTTGAGGTCCCTCAGGGCTGAAGTGGGCTGTGACTATTGAATTATAATCCTGAAATACAGTCCTATATATTATAGACCGCACATTGGAGAAGAATCATCTGGGCTTTGCATAGGAGAGCGCAAAGGGGGAAAAGTCTATAGACTCTCCTTTCCCATAGGGGGCGGAAATAATATATTTCCTATACTGAGTTGGGCTGTGTGCTGCTTAACATGTGCCGGAGGAGTGTACAAATGATTCACAATTGCAATACTTCATGCTGAAAAAGCAGTTATCAATAACTCACTGTCAAACAGGGAGGTTGCATCTAATGGGTCCCGTGGGGGGTCTGTCCTGAGTCTGGTCCTACTCAGTATTTTCATTAATGACTTGGATAATAGAGGGGAGAGAGCGCTTATCAAATGTGTGGATGATACCAAGCTGGGAGGGCTTGCAAGCACAGTGGAAAACAGGATTAGAATTCAAAATGATCTTGATAAATTGGAGAATTGGTCTGCAATCAATAAGATGACATTCAATAAAGACAAATGCAAAGTACTATACTTAGGAAGGAAAAATCCAATGCACAAATATAAAATGGGGAACAACTGGCTAGGGAGCAGTACTGCAGAAACCGATCTGGGATTTATAGTGGATCACAAATTGAATCCGAATCAACAGTGTGGTGCTGTTGCAAAAAAAGGTAAATGCCATTCTGGGATGTGTGAACAGGAGTGTCATATGTAAGATAGTAGTTCTGCTCCACTCAGCACTGGTGAGGAGTACTCTGGAGTACTGTGCCCAGTTTTGGCCATCACACTTTAGTAGAGAAGTGAACAAATTGGAGAGAGTCCAGAGGAGAGTAACAACAACGATAAGAGGTTTGGAAAACATGACCTATGAGGAAAGGTTGAAGGAAGTGGGCATGTTTAGTCTAGAGAAGAGAAGGCTGCAGGGGGAAATGACCACAGTCTTCAAATATGTAAAAGGTTGTTATCAAGAGGAAGGTGATCAGCTGCTATCCACCAGACAAGAAGTAATCAGCTGAGTTTGCAGCAAGGGAGATTTAGGTTAGATATTAGGAAAAACTTCCTAACTCTAAGGATCGTTGAGTGCTGGAAGGGAGGTTGTGAAATCTCTGTAATTGAAAGTTTTTAAGAACAGGTTAAACACCTGTCAGGGCTGGACTAGGTGTACTCAATCCTGCCTCAGCATGAGGGGAAGGAGTGGATGGCCTCTTGAGGTGCCTTCCAGCCCCTCAATGGTTCTATGCTGTTATCCCATTAGCTCTTACATGCTAAATAGGATCAAGATGGGTCAGTACTTGTCTGAGACACTTCCCAAGAACCGCCAAGGCATTGCAGTACTAATGATGATGGCACTCTTTTCTTCTAATCTGCATGGAGCCAGTGCCCCAGGACGGTGCTGGAGGGACTGTCTTTTGGCTGTTAAACTGTCCTGTGGTTCTCATTAAAGAACTCCTGAGTTTTTCGCAAAAGTAAAGGTGTTCATGGGTGTGGGTGTTTTACCTCTGTTCTCCTGGCCAAATTCAGAGCCTGGTAATTGCACTCTTCCTTCCTCAGCTCCCCATGAAGTTTCAGCCTGAAGCAGGATTCTTTTCCCAGCCAAATGCATTGAGGTGTTGTGGGCTATTAAGCAGCTGATGTGTTTCATCCCAGAAGTGGCTGCATTTCAGTTGGTGGATAAAGTGATGTCTCTGTGAAAGCTGGACACTAGTTGAAGATTATCAAGTATGTTCGGTTTCTTTGAGGTGAGAGGCACTAGACAAATGCACACTATTTGTGTCACCACTGGTACAATGTATTGGCAACATCATGAAACTGGCCACAAGTTAAAACAGAAGCAGCCCCTCCCTTTTCCTTAAAATGTGCCCCTGACTTCAGGGGAGTTTAGAGTTTCCCCTTTCTACTGTTACCCCTCACACATCCATGCGTGCAGACTCATCCACACACACCCGCCCTCTTTGCCTGCCAGCTCATGAGTAGGCTGATGTCTGTTTGTTTTGAGAGCATCTTCCCAGAGGAGGTCAGGTTAGAGCCCCCTTTAAAGTCACAGAGGAGGCAGCTGCAGGGAGAGACTGCACCTCTGACGCACATCCAGCTCTCTGAAGGAGCTGGATAACAGTGTGCTTTATCCAAACACAGAGCCAGGCTGCGCTTTGCAGATGCATCAGGAACTGTGCGGCGGGCTGACTCACTGGGACATATCTGGCCGTTCTCTGATTTGTGGGTAGTAGTAACACCTAACACTGTGCAAACATTGCTTAATCCTCACAACACCCCAGTGAGTTGGGGGTGGGGATCATTATCCCCATGCTACAGCTGGAGAAACTGAGGCACAGAAATGGGAAGTGATTTGCCTAAGATCCTTATTCTGTTTTTCTATCTCCAAGTTATAGCAGGGAGAAGAGAGACTGTTCTCTCTCCTTGCAACAAAGACCAAATCCTGCAGCCTTTACTCAGGCAAAAACTCCAGCCAAGATTGGTCTGGGTGAGGACTGCAGGACTGGGTCGTAGATGAGAACCGCAAAGTCCCCACACCACTCTGCCGGGTGTAGTGCTGCTTGTTGTGTCAGGCGGGGCGCGGGGGCAGGAGCGAGGGAGTCCATGTGCCTGTGATGCATGGGAGGGATGGGGACAGGGTCCTGGTGGGAAAAAATGTAGAGGTTTGTGGATGAACCTGCCTGGATCAAGTGATTTCTTTGATCACATCTTAATCCTCTGTAGGGGGACGAGTGTGACTTTTGAATGGATTTTGGAGTCACTAGTGATTTCTCATACATCTGGAAAAGTTTTAGATCTTGGATGTTTTTATGGTCAGATGCTGTCTCCGGACAATGTAACCAGGTGAGGGGAACCGCCTACCATACAAGAATATGAAAGGGGATCTGATTTTAGGGTCCATCCGTGCTGTCTTGAGTAAGGTTGGCAGGACCAGATCTCTTATCTAGTTGTTACATTCTGGACCGGACTCTTATTTACACTACAGCTGCTTGACGTTGCTCTGCTGCTGTAAAGGGGCCTTAAAGTATGAGTACATTACATTTGCACTTGCTTGAAGACCCTGTACTCTGCTAGCATGGTATAAAGACTCCTTAGTGCACCTGAGAATCAGCCCTTCTGTTTAGTGGCTGTGTGAGCCCCTTGAGCTCATGGATAGGCAGAATGGGCAGGTCTATGACACACACAATCATTTTTCTCCCCCTCTGTCCCCCGGTCATATTCCAGTATTTAACAAATAGAATAATGTGCCTTTCAGAGTCCAGGCAGAAGGAGTGAAAGCTGCTCCCATAGCCCATCTGGCTGGCTTCAAATCTGAATTGAACGGACAGTAATTGGATGTTTGAGACAGGAGCAGTGATTGGCTTCATATCCTGATTGTCCTGCCAGGCTATCTATCCTCCATTGTGACTGGAGCTCCCCATATCTCTGGCCACCCTGGGAGCAGGTGCTGTCACATTTAACCTTGTAAGCAGGACAGGCGCCTTTAGATTTTGCAGCGTGCCCTGCGTTGGTCCAGTCTGGGGTTTATATTTGTTTCTAAGAGGCCAACCTATCAGAAGGAATAAGAAGCAGGAGCAGTGCTATTGCAACATCACTGTGTGTGGTGTGTGCCCAGGCCAGAGAGGATATGAGTTTGTTACAGCCCACCTCAAGTCGGCTCTTTAGCTCATGCTGGAGTGACTCGTGTTTTGCCGCAGAGGTCCCCAGTTCAATCCCTGCCGGGAACCAAGAGTGTGGCTCGTGTACACTCACCAACACATCGTCTCTAGAGACCTGGGTTCAAATTCAAAAGGGGAAAAACTTTGAGTGAGTTGGGCAGCTTCCAGTCTAGTCTCAGTGACCATTTATCTGCATCATAAAACCACTGTATAATCTGGCATCACTGAGCATGAGAGGCCAAGGACTGGGTGAGTCAGCACAGCTATGTGGGAACCTAGAATTAGGACAGTTTCAGCTGCTTTAGGTCAAGGCTGAGGAGCATTGCGAGGGTTTCAGTGGAGGCTCTGGGCCATCACAGCATGGGGGGGTCTGTAGGTCCAGCTTTAATGTGTGGGCAAGAGATCATCTGCCTGACTGTTTGGGAAGTGGCTGCACTTCCCTCCCACACCATATTCACGTTCAACCCTGGTGTTTGCTATTTGTTGTTCTGCTGTTTCAAAAGTTTCACCCATCCAATCAGGGAGCAGAGACAACACCATGTGACTTAGGTGACCGCTCACCACAAGTTATGAAGAGTGAAAAGTCGGAAAGGATGGCTCACAATTGACCCGCATGCTGAAATCTGTTATATCAAATCCTGTTATCCCAGGAACCAGGCTAACTGCATCTCCGATTCCCTCCTGATCTCTCCGGGTGCACCCTCTCCAGGCTTCTGGCCATCAGTCTCGAGCCAGAATCACCCAGCGTTGAAGTCCTCTGAGTAACAACCACAGCAAGCGTGATATGTCCTGCAAGTCTGTTCCCTCTGGGGCAATGACTGTACTAATCAGTGACCAAACAGCTTCCTCCAAGCCAAGCATCATTTATTTAGAACAAAAGTATTTGAGAGAAAACAGACCTTAAAACCAACAAAACAGACTGTGGGCACAGCTCGCTTTTCCAAAGGGTTTCTATTCTCTGGCTTTGGGAGGGGCCTACTGCTTAGACTCCCTCCACAGGGTCCCTCTCTTTGTGTCAGCCTGTCTCTCTAGACAGCTTCTGACAGTGACCCCCTTCTCCCCCCCGAGAAGGACTTTTAAACTCTGACGTGTTCTTTTGATCACCAGGCTCCTCTTAAGGAGGCTTGAGAGATGAGACAGGATCCTGGAAGCTAACCATTTGCCCCAGTTTCTTTCAAGAATGTGCTAGGGTCTCCCTATTGTATTGCTTTCCAGTTTGCTCTTCCCACAGCCCCCTGTTACATTGGATCAATACAGTCATACAGGAAATCCTAGTAATCCTACACTGGCTTTCTTGTATTGGCCAGGCTACTCACAATAGTCAGACTCTTAATACACATCTGTGTTCATGGGCTAATACACAGCAGTCCCACAACTGCCCCACTCAGTGAAAGTGTCTGGATGAGGAATGATAAGGACTGGATCACAGATGAACAGCAAAAAGGGGTGGGGAATTTGTGTTAAATAAATAATTGGGCATGCTGATCTGCAGCCCTTCCCTTCGGCAGGGGCTGTGTCCTGAGACCCTTGTTCCCGGTGAGCTCGGCAGCATGGCTCTGTGCTATGGCTCCAGGGTAGCGTGAACTGGGCCCATCTTCATGGTCCACTTGCCTGTGTTAGAGGGGGGAAAGGACTGAAAGGCAAAGGAGGAGAGAGAGAGAGAGTGTGTGTGTGGTAAAACAAGAGACTCTTATGCTTTCTGTCTCCCTAGGTTCAGCCTCCCTGTCCAGCATCTATCATCTGGTAGGGCCCCTTCTCCTGCAAAGAGGACCCCTCCCACCCTAAATAATGAGGAGTCAATCAGTAAGGTAAAATCAAATAAAGTGTATTGAAGGGTTTATAACAAAGAGTGGGACAAATAAGAAGGGGAATAAACAGCAAAATGGCACAATACGGTGATTACCCCCAAACTCAACCCTATAAAACAGATATAAAAAACCTTTTTCTCAGATCAAAGTGATGACAGGTGCTTGGGACCTCAATCCTCTGGCTAATGGCAAGCCTTTGGAGAGGAGCTCCAAGGAGTCCCTTGATGTTCCTTCAGGACCACGGGATACAGCAGATGATGCGTCCAGGAGAACAGTGGCGGACGATGACAAAGGGTAAGTGTTGTACTGTATCTTCTCCTTCTCTCTTGTCGAGCCCTTTTATCACTAAGATGGATAAATGCCTGCAGGTAAGACCCATGGCCTGTGACTGTCCCTGGCTGCCACTCAGACGGACAGCGCTGAGGCCATGTTTGGGGCAGTCTTTTATACACTTGCCCGGGAAACCCCTTAGAAAAACCAGTTCTGCCTGGAAGTTGTTTACAACTTCAGGAGAAATAAAAGAGCAGGAAAATTAATCTATAGCTCACGTGGGCATAAAACTCCCTTTTGGAACCAACATGGATTCCTGTAGTCACAAAACATATGAAAGTGAACCCAACCTAACACCTGTCAAAGCGCTGACCTGAAAGGGAGCTGGCACCCAATCTGTGGCACTGTAGTCCCTACACTTTCGCAGCCTGGAAGCCCCAGGGCCAGAGTGACTCAGCAGGTCAGAAACAAGCTGGACTGGCAGGCTCAGGTCCCCAGATTATCCAGCCATAAAAAGAGGATCCCAGAACAGCCACACTTTTGGAGGCAGGATATCCTGGATGCTTCGCAAACCCAGCTCGCTCGCGCGCTCTCTCTCTCTCTCTCTCTCTCTCTAATGAGGCAAACCTTTTCTGCACATTGTTGTGATCTTTGGCACAAGCCAACAATCCCCAATTTTTCCAGTGAACCCAATGGAGATCTTCTCCTGGCTTTACTTTTAAAGTGAATTTTTATGCTGGTGAGCTGGCAGTCCTGCAAACTGAATCCTCTAATTATAGCCCCAGACAGGCAGCTCAGTGCAAACTTCACGTGCACGCTGTTCAGCTAATTAGCTTCCCTCACCAATGAGCCTCAACTCTGACTTCTCAGGGAGGGGAGCTAATTCTCCATGGCTTGTTCCATCTTTGGCCTCCCTGCTGAGGCTGCCAACAAGTCATCCAGCTGCAACAGTGTTTTCTGTGACATGGGCACCTCCATAATAGAAAATGGACTGATCTCTATTTACCCACAGATCACCAGTCACCATACTGTCTAGGCCTAGCTCATTCCAGGTCACTGGACGACCACCAGCCACCACCATCTGGGCTGGATCTTAGCCAGTGATCTAGAAGCGATAGGTCCCCACAGCCTGCTAGCAATCCCCTGAGCAACCCAGTCCCTTCCACCAACTTTTTATTAACAGCTGCATGGGGTTTGTCTGGGGGAATGTACGTGTCTTCTGCCGGACAAATGGAGCTCTCTTGAATGTACGAGCCGCAGGTGAGTGAGTGCTTAGCAGAATGCGTAATGGGTTATTGCGGATCAATCTGAATGAATACGATTATTTGTATTGTGGTAGCACCCAGGAGCCACAGTCATAGACCAGCGCTAGATGCTGTGCAAACGCAGGACAAAGAGACAGGCCCTGCCCTCAGGAGCGAACAAGCTACAGAGGGGGAGGTGGGTGGGGCCAGATCCTCAACTGGTGTAAATGACCCAGCTCCAAACCCCTGAGCTGATTTACACCAGTGGAGGCTCTGGCTGTGGGTGTTAACCACTAGCAATGCAGCCCTTCCCCAGCTGTCTTGAGATGGAAAGACATGCTGCTGCACCCAAGCATCACTGAGGCTGTTGCTCCAGCTGGGGTAGGATTTCTCAGCTGTGAGCAGAAGTGAAAGATGAGAAAGAGAAGGCTCAGTGCGTTTGAAGCCATTTCCTTCCAACAGCACCTGGACAGGCAATGGGATCGGCTGTCCGGCACCTCTCGCTTCTTCCCAAAGCAGCCCAGAAAGGTAAGCCTTTTGCAGCAGAGTGCTAAGTGAGCAAGGTGAGGGGTGGGGTGGGTGCGCTTGGGGTCACAGCCCTTCTTGTTTCTCCGCTCCCTGTGTTCGGTGGAATCCTGTTAGTTGGAGCAGTCCAACCAACAGCACCTGTTTTGACCTTTAATCTCCATACCCAGCACCATCAAACAGTGAGCTTCCTACCCAGGAAATGAGTGCAGAAGGCAGCATTGCGATTTTGCAAGTGCTGAACAAACACCGCTAGGCATTTTAGGTCACGCGGAGTCTGTCATTTCCACCAGCCGCTATGTTCTTTACCTGCAGCTCCAGGAGGGGTGAATGGCTTTTTTAGCTGGGGGGGGGGGTGGAGGTGGGGGGAAATCCAAGAAATGTCTTCAAATCCAGGAGCCATGACTCTGACTGTCTTTAGGGAGAGCAGTGTTTGATCCGGAGCTGGATGCTCACTGCTTGCTCAGACCTAATTCCACTATATAAACAATCTCCAGGCTCTCATAGTCTTTGACGTCAGAATCCCAGAGGTTCAGGGGGAGTTTGTTTTCCCCCAGGTGTGATTTGGAAGGGGAAAGCAGCTGCTAAGCAGTAGAAGTTCAGTGTAGGGGTATATACGTTGGTGTGGGAAAATATGCATGCATGTATCTGTACTTGTTATGTCTATGCCTAAGAGAAAAGAGGCATATCTGTATTTTCCACTGAGTGCATCCGATGAAGTGAGCTGTAGCTCACGAAAGCTTATGCTCAAATAAATTTGTTAGTCTCTAAGGTGCCACAAGTCCTCCTTTTCTTATATCTGTGTAGTTCTGCACGCATGCGGGTGTTTGTGCAGTTGTGTGTGTGTGCGTGTGTGTGTGTGTGTGCGCAGAGAGGGTTGCATGTGCATTTGCATGTGGGTTTATGTGACTCGGTGTATCTGAGCCTGGGGGATGTGTGGATGCAGGACAATGACTGGATGTTGGGGTATACGTGTGACTGCCTATGTCAGTGGGTGACGTATATTCTGATATCTGTGGGTTTGTGGGGCTATGTGTTTATGTGTGTGTACATGTGGCTTTGCGTATGCAGATGTATGGTTGTTTTGTTCACTTGTAGATACTAGGTTGTGTGTGTGGCTAGATGGGTATGGGTGCATATATGTATTTGTGGTTGTGTGTGGGGGGTGCTTGTGTAGCTGTGAGGTGGGGGGTGTTTATGTGGCTGGGTGTGGTTATTTCTCTAGGCTGGGCTGTTGAACAGCTCCATGTACGCCAGGTCTTTGTGACTTGGAAAATATTGTCTGTTTTTCTTTTGTTCCTGGGGGAAACCATTTCTCCAAAATCTCAGCCACTCCAGCTCTCTGTTGCCTCTTAAAAAAAACATCCCCAGTTCTCATGGGTGCCGCAGCCCCATTTGCATGACACTGGGAGAAGTGAAAGGAAAAAATGGCCCAAGCTGAGTAACGATTTGTGGGTGGGTTTCTGGAGGTACTGAGCTCCTGCAGCCCTTCTGGATTTCAGTGGGCTTTGGGGGTGCTCAACCTCCACCTCTCAGGCCATTGGTAGGTCAGCCTTCCTCCATTTTTGGAGCCACAAAGGTGTCTGCCTCTCTCCATTACTGGGGACACCGCCGGTTACTCTTGCCCAGTCCAGTGCACACCATGAATATCTGCTGTAGTAAAGGGAGTTGGACAGGTTTAAATCCGGTGGGGGATCAGAATTAGGCTCTGTGTTACCTTCACAGCTGGGCTCTGGGATGTTATTGTGTCTGCTCAGATGCTCCTGGAAATTTACTTTTTAGGCTGTCATCCCCAGCCCCACTGGCCACATGCGATAAAAGCAAAGCCATGCGTCAGCAAGCATCTGTGAGCCAGGAACCTTCCCCGATGCTCCTCTTTGCTTTCCCACGGCGGGCTTGACTCAGGAAGGGCTGAGTCCAAGCCCGCTTTGCAAAGGCTGCGATAAGGACTCCAGGCACGAGCTGCCTCAACTGTTGAGTTGACATCAAGAAATACTGGAGAAAAATGGCTCTGCGCCTTATTGCTTGGCAACTTTTGACCCCACAGTGTCAGCAGGAATGTGATCACTGGAGAAGCGCAGGGCAGCTCAAGCCACACAACTCAGCTTACAGCAGTCTGCCACCGTACACCAGCCTATCTTCATGGACGCCTCACCCACAGAAAGCGTCCCTTATCCTGCAGAAATTTGTGGGCGCACAGATGGCTCAGTATGTCCCACGGTGGTGCCACGCGCAGTGAGCTGCTGCTGATCACAAGTTTGTGAAGCTTTTGGAAGCCATGGTGCAGCTCCTTGATGAATGAAAATCAGTAGCGCTTTGCCCTTCTAGATCACCTTTCTTCTGAGGATCTCAAAGCACTTTACAGACATGAATGAGTTCACCCTCCCAATGCCCTTCGAGGGAGGTAAGTAATTATGACCTTCCACGGGACAGGTAGGGAAACTAAGGCACAGAGAGGGGGCGGGAACTTGCACAAGCACATGCAGTGAGTCAGTGGTAGGGCAGAGCTAAAGAAACCAGGAGCACTGACTCCAAGTGCCGCTGCTCTATCCACTAGATCACATTGCCACAATAGCCTACAGCACGTTGTTCAGCAGATTGTGTTTACACCATGGCAGAGCAGGGCCTTGCTGTCACAGGCAT
Source organism: Natator depressus (assembly GCF_965152275.1). Classification (NCBI taxonomy): domain Eukaryota; kingdom Metazoa; phylum Chordata; order Testudines; family Cheloniidae; genus Natator; species Natator depressus. The sequence goes on along the minus strand of NC_134249.1, from coordinate 14,863,656 downwards.
TAGTTGTAGATACCGTCTGAGATTTTCTAAGCCACTTGGAGGAATTGGGCTGTCCGGCTCCCAATCATAATAATGACTGGGTTGGGTTTGTGGGTCAGTGTGAGAGAGATGTTGGCGTAAGGAGGCTGCATGAATCCATCCACATGTGCGAAGCTGTCACATTCCTTTTCCTTTCCTTTGGAATTGATGCCTTCCAGCCTGGCCTGGATACCCATCCCACAGCCCTTGCATTTCGGGGGCCTTTGCAGAGCCCGTTAATGAGTTGAGGTAGAAATTGTGCGATGCTGAGGAGGGTGGTTCATATTGCAGGGAAAGGCGATACGGCGCATCTCAGGTATCTAGTGGTGTCATCTGCGTCCAGATGCAAATAAATAATGAAGCTACCGGCAGGCCATGCACATTTGTATTGGCTGGTGTTTGAATGAAACATACCCCCTGCTGCAGTAACTGAAACAAAACCCCAACTCACCAACAGGGTCAGGTGGAAGCGAGTGTGGTGGATTAACAACCTGAGCTTTCACCCCTAGTTGCAGCAGAATACGGCTAGGTTTGCTCCTTCCTCATGCATAATCCTCAGCAAAATTTCCAGCTGGGCTGTGATTTCAGGTTCTGCACTGGGTGTTCAAAGCTGAACCAACACAGCTTGAGGATGAAATATCAGGTTGCACCTGCCGTGCTAGCAGTGAGATTCTGTTTGGACGGGGAAACTAAGCATCCATGATACAGAAGTCATTTGTGGTCTAGTGGTTAGACAAAGAGGCTGGGAGTCTGGAAACCTGGGCTCTGTTTCCTGTGCTGTTCCTGCCACTCCCTGAGGCTGTGTCTACACTGCATTGTAGTCTCGGGTCTCTGGGACCCGGGATTGTGACTCAGTGTATCCCAGCCCATGCTTGAGCACATGTGCACCGGCTTTCTCATTTCCCCGAGGGTGCTTGACCTCCACTCTGCCCCAGACCCCACCCCCACTCCACTCTGTCCCCCATGGCCCCATCCCTGCCCCACCTCTTCCCACCCTGTTCCGTCCCCTCTCCCAAGTGTGCCCCGCCTTTGCTCTGCCCCCTTACCTCCAGTGCCTCTTGCACACCTCTGAACAGCTGATCCGCGGCAGGCAGGAGTCGCTGGGAGATAGGGGGAGAAGCTGATTGGCGGGGCCCACCGGTGGGTGCTGAGCACCCACTTTTTTTTCCCCGTGTGTGCTCCAGCCCCGGACCCCCCCACAGCGTCGGTGCCGATGCTTGAGCGTCCAAGCTGTGTTGTAAACTTGGGTTTACAGTTTCTGGGCCTGGGTCTCACAGCTGTGCTAATGCATCCACACTGCACTATGCCGACCTTCTGACTTGGGTCTGTGGCTTGAGTTAAGTCTACACTGCAAAATGATAGGGCTTGGACCCACCGCCCTAGCAGGGTCCTAGGACCTGGATCCTGAGTGGTTGCTGACCCAAGACAGACTGATTTGTTTGTGGACATAAGAGGGGCTTGGGTGCAAACCTGAGTCAGAGCCCAGGCTTTGTGTGCACTACCCTAAGTGACTTTGGGTAAGTCACTTAAGCTGTCCATGCCTTGGTTTCCTATCTGTAAAATGGAGATAACTACTGGATTTAGATCCTACTAAATTTATGTCCTGCTTGGAAATTGTGGCTTCTAAATCTAGATCAGGATCATAAACTTGAGAATCCATTTCCATTTGGCTTTGGTAGACCTCAAGCCTGGCACATTCTATTCTCTTGGCCATCCTAGAAGCAGCAAGAGAAGAATAACTTTCAATAAAGATGCTTTATTGTTTGCATAGCTCAGGGTCCTGTTAGAGAGAGAGAGAGAGAAATGGGGTGAAATCTAGAAGTCAATGCGAGTTTTGCCATTAACCTCAATTGGGCCATGATTTCACCCTCAGTATTTAATGTATGGATGCTTTTAAAGCACCTTGGAACCAGAACCTTTGACCTGAAAAGAGGAACCCCAGACCAGAACCGCTCCTGGCTTGGGGTGCGCAAGGCTAAATGCCATGGGTTTTGGTGTGTCTCTTGTTGCCGAGGGAGAGTCCATGTGGCTCACTAAGAACTCAGTTTTGTAGAACTGCCGTTGATGCCTCTGTATGTTTTAATTAGCTGTGCAAGATGGGTTTCCAGAAGAGGCAAGAGGAAGTGACTGTCTGCTGCTATGCGCTTCCGCCTGAAACTGTTTCCCTGATTTGTTCTGACAGGCCGAGTCTGTTTCCCTGCCTAATGTAACGAAGGCTGCTCAGAGGCAGACTGTGTGCTGAGAGCTGAGCAAGGGGCCCTGGGAGAAGCAAGGATCAACGAAGAACGTTGATGCACTGCCCCATCAGAACTAAGGCTTGAGGACAAGAACCCATGTTCATGGTCTCCTAAAAGCTGCTTTTGTTATAGAGCCCCTTGGAAGGGTTGATAACCAGAGAACACAATGGCTCTGAATGGCCAGCAACCCTGGGCATGAGTGGTAGAGAGCATTGTGCCTGGAGAATGCCATACCTTCCAGGCTGGGAAAGGCACAGGGCTTTGATTTCATTCCCTTTGGGGAATCCCAGCATGGAGACTTCTCTGAACTGAAGTGGAACAACACCACCAGCCTGTCTATTTCTGTGCAGCCCAGAGCATCGGACTTTGGCCTTGAAACCATCCAAGCTCCTCTCCCCGTGAGTGGCTGACCATGGGGTGTGCTGTGTGCTCCCCCTTGGTGGATATCTGGGATGTGACAACCAAACAGCCCGGCACCAGCTGCCTGGAGCTCTCTGTCTTCCCCAAAGCCCAATCCCAGGATTACCAGCCCATCTCTGCCCTGCACTCTGTTTCTTCCTTCTCCAATGCCGAGGACAGCTGTGAAGAAGTCACCGTGGCTAGCCTGACTCTGGACAATGGTTGTGAGACAGAGTGAAGCCCTGAGAAATAGCTGTCTCTGAAGAGTCTCATGCAGGGGACAAATAGACGCAAGGGGCTTGCCAGCAAGCTGCAGTGGGACTGGCTTGCATGGACTGGGGCAGCGTGCTCCATTCACAGGTCCCCCCGCAGAGCCAGTTGGCACAGACTTCTTTCTGAGCGGGCCTAATTCTCCACTGCCTTGCACTGTGTGCTGTTATTTACATCAGGGCAAAATGAGGGTAAAATGCTACCAGGGCAATGAAAAGTCAGGCCCAAGTGGGGGCCTGATTCTAATCTCACACTGGTTTTACGCAGGTGTAATTCCATTGACTTCACTGGACTGATCCTGATTTGCACTGGGGTAAGTGAGAGCAGAATCAGGCCCTAGATGTCCACCAGGTCCTTGCTGTGTTTGGAGTAAAATAATTGAAGAGTCTGGAGACAAGTTAGAAAAATAGCAGCTGCTGTTATTGAGAGTGAAATTCAAGTACAGGAGCAAGGCTGGTGCCTCCTCACAGTTGGAGAGGATGCAGCCATTGGCTAGCGGAGCACTGAATGGAAACAAACCCGAGCAATCCGGTGCAAAAGAAAAGCATTACATCATCAGGACAAACTCTCATTGGCTGATTCATGATTCTGATTTACCCTCCAACTTCTGAGAGCAGATTCACTTTTTCAGCAACCTCCCATACTCCAGTCTTCCCCTTCCATTTAAACTGAGCCCCGAGGCATCCCTATGGCACCCCAGGAAGCTTTCCAAGTTCCTCTGAGTTGGATCAGTCCAGTTTCCAGACCCAGCTGATCACTTTCTTTTCATTGTGACAGCATCTGTGTAGGAGGAGGGCCACTGGCACCAGCACTGCTTCCCTGGAAACAAGTGATATGTATTCATTAGTTAGGGGACAGAGGGAGAGATGCAGATTTCTTCGTTCGTGATGTTTTGAATATGACCTCCTCCGTTAGTCCAGCTGTTTCACTGTGTATGTAGATGAGCAGAGGGTATTAATCAAAATTAATACGTTCCACTTCAACATTGCCTTTCTTTTGTACAAGTATCTCAAAGTGCTTTACAAGCATCTGTTAATTACGCCTCACATCCCCCTCTGCCAGCGAGGGGAGTATCATTATCCCCCTGGTGCAGATGGATAAGGAGAGATACAGAGAGATGAAAAGGACTCACCAAGATCATGCAATGAAGAGAGAGAGCCAAAGAGAACCCAGGAGTTCTGACTTTCAGTCCCTTGATCTCACCATTATGCAACACTGCCTCTCTGGGCAGATGCAATTGTTCTGTCCCTCTTTAAGAGTAGAGTGGGGTGGCACTGATCTCTCTTGAGTGTCCCTTCTGTACGGGTGTGTCTGTAGTCTTTAAATAGTCCCGGCCGTGGTATCGGCACTTGGTATCGGTTTCACCCTCTCTGGTCTGTTCTGGCCCCAGCTGGGCCTCTTAGCAGTTTAGTTCCCCTTCCAGGGGTTTATCTCAGTTCAACTGCAGGCCTACTTCCTCAGTAGTGTATGAGGGGGACATGGGCCCACCCACTACTCTGGGTTCCAGCCCAGGGACCCTAAGAATAGCAGCCATATGCCACTGTGTCCCTTTAATGAAACCACCTTCAGTTCCCTGGGCCACTTCCCTGTGGCCCCAGACTTCAGCAAACCTTCACTATTAGCTCAGGGCTCTTCCAAGTTCAGGCCCAGCAGCCAGCCAGGAGCTCTTCCTCGCTCCCCCAGTCCCTGCCAGTCCTGAGCTGTCCATGGTTCTGCAGTTCCCTTTAGCCAATCAGGAGCACCATCTACACTCCACTGGCTCTAGCAAGGAACTGACTTGTCTTTGGCTCTGCAACTCCTTTTATGTGGCCCTCCTGGGCCCTGGTTGGCTGCTTCCTGCAGCCTCTCTGATTGGCTGCTTCCCCTGCAGCCACCCTAGGCTGCTTGGACGACTCCTCTATTACTCCTTTCTTGGGACAGGTGTGGCAGGACACTGAGGCCTCGAGCAAGGGGCCTCTGGGACTAGTCTACCCCATCACAAAGAGATTGATGTGTGCAGAGTTCTGATCACCATTTATTTTTAAATGAACATTAGCGAGATGGGAATTTTGCAGCTGACAATTCTGAATGATTTAGGGGTGTAGGTGCTTACAGCTGCTCTAAAGAGAGATTATGAGGCTTGTGCTCATAGCCAAGGAGAAGACCTCATTCATGGATAAGGAAAAGTTCCAAAGGAATAAAGAGGCGAGATGTTATGAGCCAGTGTGAACTATATTCAAATCTGTGGCTAAATGGCTGTGGAATTAGGCTTGGGATGGGCTTCCCTTAATGGAAATGTAGTTTGAATTTTTTTATCTAGTGAGCCGTCTTCTGTGGAGTATTTAGACAGCTCAATGAAACATCACTGGAGACAGCTCAGTGGAGACCTCTGCTCATTGTGCTGCAGTCAAAAAACAAAGGTATTAGGATGCATAAGGAATAGGATGGAGAACAATATGGAAAATATTATAATACCTTTTATAGAACTCAGTGATCTGGAATAGCATGTGCAGTACTGATCACCCCATCTCAAAAAGGATAGTGCAGAAATAGAGGGATTTCAGAGAAGGGTAATGAGAATGATCAACAGCCTGGAAAAACTCTTCTGGGGAGAGAGATTGAAAAGAAAAGAGCTGAATAAGAGGGGACAGGATACAAGTGTATCAAAGAATGTGGGGTCTGGAGAGGGTAGATGAGGAGCTTCTCTTCTCCTTGTAACACATGAACAAGGGGACAAGCAGTGAAATTGAAAGGTGGGAAAATCAAACTGATAAAAGAAAGTACTTTTTCACACCACATATAATTAGACTGTGGAACTCACTGTGACAGGAAGTCGTTGAGGGCAAGATCTTAACAAGATTCAAAAATGGTTTGGACACTTACATGGCTATCAAGAATATCTAGTGTTTTAATTCATAACAGATTTTGTGGGAGGTTCATCAAACCTCCTGCTTCAGGCTGTAGGCCAATCTCCGACTATTAGAGATCAAGATGAGACCTCATGTCCCACATCTGCTATTGTGGGGTTCTTACACCTTCCTCTGAAGCAGCTGGTCTTGGCCGCTGTCCGAGACAGGATACATGGCTAGATGGACACTGGGGGCTGAGCCAAATCTGGCAATTACTAGTTTACTATTTAACTGATTACTCCGTAAAGCACTCTGAGATCCCTTGAGCATGAAAGGTGCTAGATAACAATGTTTGGCACTTCTCTCGTGCTTGCCACCTGAGCAGCTTAAAGTGTTTTACACACACTGAGCCTCACAACAGCGCATGTTACAGATTCGCATTATTATCCACATTTCATAAATGGGGAAATGGAAGCACTGAGAAGCTAAGTTAATTCCCTAAAGTCACCCAGTGGGTTGGTTGAAAAGCGGGTAATTGAACCCAAGAATCCCAGCTCTGACCACTAGCCAACACTTCCTTTCCATTTCTCTCTCCATTCACATCTTCTGACCAATAGGGCAGTATTTTCTTTTTAACTTCAGCTAACATGGCTGCACTAACAACAGACGTGTGTCAGACTGGACCAGAGGTATTCTGTTGTTGTGTTAACGCTTGTGATGTGAATACATTTCATCTTGGAGAAGTCGCGTACCCCCAGTGCCTGGTACAAGCTCTGAAATTCTATAATCACTCAGGAGTGAGAGATGTTTGGGCACAAGCCATGGAGACGAGCATCTCCCGAGGAGCAGAAGAGTAATCCTTGCACAGGTACCACATAGATTTCTAAGAGAAATGGCAAGGATTCTTTCTCCAGGCTCATTCTCATTGAGAAGAGACCTGGGGATGGCTAGTCCAAGGATTTACTACTTGCTATAAGCATTAATGTGGGGTCTCTCCACTCAACATGGGAGCCCCCAAATCTGGGTCCCATTCACACCCTGGAGTTACACCAGGGGATACATTTGGCCAAGGGTTTTTGAAAATGTAGTAGTTCAACATTATTTATGCTCAGGCACCGTGCACGGCGCTGCACAAGACACAGAGGCCAGGTCTGCACTACAAATGTACGTCGGTACAATGACGTCGCTCAGGAGAAATCCACCAGCGCAGACAGCGCTCTGTCAACGGGAGAGCTTCTCCTGGCAACGTAGCTACCGCCTCTCGCAGAGGTGGATTCATTATGCTGATGGGAGACGCTCTTCCACTGGCCTGGTAGCGTCCTCGCTAGTGTGCTACAGCAGTGCAGCTGAGGCTTTCCCAGTGTAGACCTGCCCACAGACAGACCCTGCCCTGAATAGCTGACCTTTCCGGAAGGGAAGGGAAGGGAAAGCCGAGGAGGGGACAGAAGCCTTTTCATGCTCATTCTTTTCACTTAGGACATGTCTGCACTACAGCAGCTGTCGCAGTACCGCTACGGCGACCAAGGGGGTTTTCCATCAACGTAGCTCCAAGAGGCGGTGGCTGGGTTGATGGAAGAATCCTTCTGTTGACCTCGCCGCATTGACACCAGGGGCTCGTTCGACCTAACTACGGTGCCCCGGGGGCGAAATGTTTCACAGCCCTCAGCGCTGTAGCTATGTCAGTCTCATTTTTAAGTGTAGACCAGGCCTAGCTCCTATTCTGCTGCCTTTGGGCCTGACTCTGATCTGGCTTGTGCTACCTTGAGGGCTGTATAATCGTGCTGGCTTCTGATTTACACCAGTGTAACTGAGATCAGAATTGGGCCCTTTGTAACTACATCCATAGTTGTACGCTGGCACTGCAATTTACAGTGGGGTTGAAGGGCCACTGTGTCTCTCTGCGCAGGAGGCAGGATTTCAGCAGCATCACCTCTTGGGTTTTGAAGAGGTGGCACCTGTAAAACCCAGCTTTGAAAAGAAGGAGGGTATTAATTTTCTTCTTTCCAGAATAAATGGCTTGAAGAGCAAGAGTTGTGGTAACTATAACAGGAGCGTCCAGCAGGTGGCGCCACAAACAATGCAGCTAAAACAACCCCCATTTGCAGTGGAAGAAGAGAACAGAATCTGAAGGTGGCTCAGACAAAGGTGACGAGTAACTGTTGATAGTGGGGATGGGGGGGGCACATATTTTTAACCCCCTCCCCGCAAATAAATATAGACCCTGGCATAAATTGGGGGGGCACGTGACCACTCTGGCCTGAGAGTCAGGGCTTGTCTGCACTTCATAGATTCATAGATACTAAGGTCAGAAGGGACCATTATGATCATCTAGTCTGACCTCCTGCACAACGCAGGCCACAGAATTTCACCCACCCACTCCTGCGAAAAACCTCTCACCTATGTCTGAGCTATTGAAGTCCTCAAATCATGGTTTAAAGACTTCAAGGAGCAGAGAATCCTCCAGCAAGTGACCCGTGCCCCATGCTACAGAGGAAGGCGAAAAACCTCCAGGGCCTCTGCCAATCTGCCGTGGAGGAAAATTCCTTCCCGACACCAAATATGGCGATCAGCTAAACCCTGAGCACATGGGCAAGACTCACCAGCCAGATACTACAGAAAATTCTTGCCTGGGTAACTCAGATCCCACCCCATCTAATAGCCCATCACAGGCCATTCGGCCTATTTACCATGAATAGTTAATTTCCAAAACCATGTTATCCCATCATACCATCTCCTTCATAAACTTATCGAGTTTAATCTTAAAACCAGATAGATCTTTTGCCCCCACTGCTTCCCTTGGAAGGCTATTCCAAAACTTCACTCCTCTGATGATTAGAAACCTTCATCTAATTTCAAGTCTAAACTTCCTGGTGGCCAGTTTATATCCATTTGTTCTTGTGCCACATTGGTACTGAGCTTAAATAATTCCTCTCCCTCTCCAGTATTTATCCCTCTGATATATTTATGGAGAGCAATCATATCTCCCCTCAACCTTCTTTTAGTTAGGCTAAACAAGCGAAGCTCCTTGAGTCTCCTGTCATAAGACAAGTTTTCCATTCCTCGTATCATCCTAGTAGTCCTTCTCTGTACCTGTTCCAGTTTGAATTCATCCTTCTTAAACATGGGAGACCAGAACTGCACACAGTATTCCAGGTGAGGTCTCACCAGTGCCTTGTATAATGGTACTAAAACCTCCTTATCCCTACTGGAAATACCTCTCCTGATGCATCCCAAGACCGCATTAGCTTTTTTCACAGCCATATCACATTGGCGGCTCATAGTCATCCTATGATCAATCAATACTCCAAGGTCCTTCTCCTCCTCCGTTACTTCTAATTGATGTGTCCCCAGCTTGTAACTGAAATTCTTGTTATTAATCCCTAAATGCATGACCTTACACTTCTCACTATTAAATTTCATCCTATTACTATTACTCCAGTTTACAAGGTCATCCAGATCCTCCTGTATGATATCCCTGTCCTTCTCTAAATTGGCAATACCTCCCAGCTTTGTATCATCTGCAAACTTTATTAGCACACTCCCACTTTTTGTGCCGAGATCAGTAATAAAAAGATTAAATAAGATTGGTCCCAAAACCGATCCTTGAGGAACTCCACCAGTAACCTCCCTCCAGCCTGACAGTTCACCTTTCAGTAGGACCCGTTGTAGTCTCCCTTTTAACCAATTCCTTATCCACCTTTCAATTTTCATATTGATCCCCATCTTTTCCAATTTAACTAATAATTCCCCATGTGGCACGGTATCAAACGCCTTATTGAAATCTAGGTAAGTTAGATCCACTGCGTTTCCTATGTCTAAAAAATCTGTTACTTTCTGAAAGAAGGAGATCAGGTTGGTTTGGCACGATCTACCTTTTGTAAAACCATGTTGTATTTTGTCCCATTTACCATTGACTTCAATGTCCTTAACTACCTTCTCCTTCAAAATTTTTTCCAAGACCTTGCATACTACAGATGTCAAACTAACAGGCCTATAGTTACCCAGATCACATTTTTTCCCCTTTCTTAAAAATAGGAACTATGTTAGCAATTCTCCAATCATACGGTACAACCCCTGAGTTTACAGATTCATTAAAAATTCTTGCTAATGGGCTTGCAATTTCATGTGCCAATTCCTTTAATATTCTTGGATGAAGATTATCTGGGCCCCCCGATTTAGTCCCATTAAGCTGTTTGAGTTTCGCTTCTACCTCGGATATGGTAATATCTACCTCCATATCCTCATTCCCATTTGTCATGCTACCATTATCCCTAAGATCCTCTTTAGCCTTATTAAAGACTGAGGCAAAGTATTTGTTTAGATATTGGGCCATGCCTAGATTATCCTTGACCTCCACTCCATCCTCAGTGTTCAGCGGTCCCACTTCTTCTTTCTTTGTTTTCTTCTTCATTGCTAGTTATATATATACAGCAGTGCATCTGCAGTGCTATAGTTCTGTCACTGTATCGCGTTCGTGTAGACACTACCGATGCTGACAGGAGGGGTTCTCCCTTTGGCGTAGGTAATCACCGCTCCAAGGGACGGTAGGTTTTGCCCATTGTCCTAGCGCTGTCTACACCGGGGGCTGGATGTTTCACACCCCTCAGAGAGGTAGCTGTGCCACTGCAGACCTGCCCTTAGGGAACAAGTGAGAGGACTGAGGGCACTGAATGGGAGACGGGAACGATGCTTATAATTCGAGCCAGGGATCAGATTTCCTCTTCCTCCTGCATGGGGCAAGTGACTGTGGTAATCACAAAACCTTGCTATCAGCCATTGAAAACCTGAAATACCAACATGGCATGTTCCACTGCTGACCCGTCCGAAAAGAAGCCACATGACCTATTTCTTCCCTGGTGTGGGCCGAGAAGGCAAGGAAAGGGATGCTGGACCGGATCCAAAGCTGCTTGAAATTAGTGGGAAGACGCCAGTTGATTTCCCTTTGTATCAGGGTGTCTCAGGTCCCTAGCTGCTGATTTGACAGACAAAGACAAGTGTTTCTGCCTGCAAGCACTACACAGCCAGTTACACAATGGGAGAACACACTGGATCTGCCTGGGGAAGGACAGCCCAATCGTTAGGTCAATAGCCTAGGATTTGGGACACCTGAGTCTAATTCCCTGCTCTGCTACAAGTTTTCTGTGTGACCTAAGTGGGCAAGTCACTTAGCCTCTCAGTGCCTCAGGTCCCCCATCTGTAACATGAGGGTAATAGCACTGCCCTACCTCACAAGAGTGTTGTGAGGATAAATACATTATAGATCATGACACACTTTGAGATCTACTGATAAGTGCTATATAAGAGCTAGGTATTATTATCATGTACAACGTTGTCCACTAAGTTCTGACTGCAGAATCTTCAGTATCAGCCATGAAGTGAGAGGCAGGAGATTTGTAGATTGTTATAGTGGGGGAGGCATTGTCTCATAGTCACCAGTCTATAAGGTACTTTCCCCCTGGGGACAGTTTCAGGTTGCATAAGCAGAGATGAAGAGGTTTGTTCTACCTGGTCAACGATTAGAGATGCTTGTAAATTTCAGCAGTTTAGAAACATTGGTAGTTATATTTTTGTCTGAAAAGTCCAGTTTTCAAGGCAGCGATGTGAGATGCATTCTACATTTGTTATAGAAATGATTTCCTGAAGTGATCTAGTTCTCTGGAACAGAACCAGATGGCAGTTGCCATATTCATGTCCGAGTAAAAGTAGAGGAGGGGGCTGGCTTCCAGCAGTCCCCTGATTTCCCTCCCCGGGCCAGTGCATATCTCTCTCAGAATTACAGGTGTTGCTTTGCTCTCAGATCCAGGTTTTAAAACCCAGCTGTGTCTACAGGAAATGCTAAAGCAAGGGGAGAGATAAGACTTTACTAAACCTCGTGCTTCAGTCCCATTTTTTGCAGCTGTTCTGTGTCCTGGCACACATTCATGTGATTTAGCCAAGAAATTCTTTCACCCTGAGAGAGAGTTTGTGGAGTGAGTCCATGTGAAGCTCATAACAAGAGAGACTGAAGCTCCTTCCATAGTCCCCATCTCCGCAAACTAGCAGTCTATCTGCCAGCCACACTGGAGGAGCAGAGACTTGAAAATGACATGGTTGTTTATTTTGGCTTGTTAAAGCAGGTTTCTCCAAGTGAGGGGCATGCCGCCCAGGGGGCACAAAGGACTAACTGGGGGACATGGACAGACCTCTCAGATGTTATGAGGAGTCTAAGTTTTCATTTTAAAAAGCCTCTAGGTGTTATGGTTGCAAAGAAAAGCATCAAAACGTGACCCATGCATAACTGATGTCTGCCTGAGTTTTCAGAAAGCCTCTGACATGACCTGACACCATGACATGACCTCTGACATGTGTGAACTGCACCGTTCATTTCAGTAGGTGCTAACTCCGGCGCCAATGATGATACTTAGCCCTGGTCTAAACTACAAGTTTAGGTCGAATTTAGCAGCGTTAGATCGATTTAACACTGCACCCATCCACATGACGACGCCATTTTTGTCGACTTAAAGGGCTCTTAAAATAGATTTCTGTACTCCTCCCCGACGAGGGAATTAGCACTGAAATCGACATTGCCGGGTCGAATTTGGGGTAGTGTGGACGCAATTTGACGGTATTGGCCTCTGGGAGCTATCCCAGAGTGCTCCACTGTGACCACTCTGGACAGCACTTTCAACTCAGATGCACTAGCCAGGCACACAGGAAAAGCACCGGGAACTTTTGAATTTCATTTCCTGTTTGGCCAGCGTGACGAGCTCATCAGCACAGGTGACCATGCAGTCCCAGAATCGCAAAAGAGCTCCAGCATGGACCGAATGGGAGACACTGGATCTGATTGCTGTATGGGGAGTCGAATCCGTGCTATCAAAACTCTGTTCCAAAAGACAAAATGCCAAAATATTTGAAAAAATCTCCCAGGGCATGACGGACAGAGGCTATAACAGGGACCCGCAGCAGTGCCACCTGAAAATTAAGGAGCTCAGGCATGCCTACCAAAAAACCAAAGAGGCAAATGGCCGCTCCGGGTCAGACCCCCAGACATGCCGCTTCTATGATGAGCTGCATGCAATTCTAGGGGGTGCCCCTACCACTGCCCCAACCCTGTACGTGGACTCCTGCCAGGGGGGAGTCTCACACAACAGGGATGAGGATTTTGGGGATGAGGAAGATGAGGAGGAGGCGGAGGATGAAACCATTCTCCCCGGTAGCCAGGAACTGTTTATCACCCTGGAGCCAATACTCTCCAACCCGGACTCCTGGACCATGAAGGCAGAGAAGGCACCTCTGGTGAGTGTACCTTTGTAAAGATAATACATGGTTTCAAAGCAAGCATGTTTAATGATTAATTTGCCCTGAAGACTTGGGATGCATTCGTGGCCAGTACAGCTACTGTAAAAGTCTGTTAATGTGTCTGGGGATGGAGCAGAAATCCTCCAGGGACATCTCCATGCAGCTCTCCTGGAGGTACTCCCAAAGCCTTTGCAAAAGGTTTCTGGGGAGGGCAGCCTTATTCCGTCCTCCATGGCAGGACACTTTACCACGCCAGGCCAGTAGCATGTAGTCTGGAATCAGTGCAGCACAAAGCATGGCAGCGTATGGTCCCAGTGTTTGCTGGCATTCAAGCAACATCCGTTCTTTATCTCTCTGTGTTATCCTTAGGAGAGTGATATCATTCATGGTCACCTGGCTGAAATAGGGGAATTTTATTAAGGGGACATTCAGAAGTGGCCGTTCCTGCTGGGCTGTTTGCTTGTGGCTGAAAAGAAATCATCCCCGCTGTTAGCCATGCGGAGGGGGGAGGGGTGAAGCGATCATCCCAGAGAATTGGGTGTGTGGGGGGCAGGGAGGTGTTAGTTGGGTTTGTGCTGCACGTTAACCCGAAAACTGCAGCCCCTCCTTTTAAATGGCCAACCCATTTTAAATGGCCAACCCAATGGGTGCTTGGTATGGGAAATGGGGGCGCTGCTGTTTGAAACCATTCCCACATGTTATGAAGGTGCTATGTAACGTTAACAGCTTGGTTCACTGTGAAAGGGTCTACCCATTGTTCTCTAAAATGTGTCTTTTAAAATACTACTCTCCCTTGTTTTTCTCCCGCAGCTGCAAATGTTTCAACGCTCCCCCTATCATCTCTGTCCCAGAGGCTAGCGCAGATAAGAAGGCAAAAAAACGCACTCGAGATGAAATGTTCTCTGAGCTCATGCAGTCCTCCCGCACTGAAAGAGCTCAGCAGAATGCGTGGAGGCAGACAATGGCAGAGTCCAGGAAAGCAGAAAATTAACGCGAGGACAGGAGGGATGAGCAAGAGGAGAGGTGGCAGCAGCGTGATGAGAGGAGGCAGGATGCAATGCTGAGGCTACTGGAGGATCAAACTGATATGCTCCGGTGTATGGTTGAGCTGCAGGAAAGGCAGCAGGAGCACAGACTGCCGCTGCAGCCCCTGTGTAACCACCCGCCCTCCTTCCCAAGTTCCATAGCCACCTCACCCAGACACCCAAGAACACGGGAGGGGGGGGACTCCAGGCACCCAACCACTCCACCCCAGAGGACTGCCCAAACAACAGAAGGCTAGCATTCAGTAAGTTTTGAAGTACAGTGTGGCCTTGTCCTTCCCTCCTCCCCACCTTCCCCACCCCTCCCGGGCTACCTTGGCAGTTATCCCCCTATTTGTGTGATGAATTAATAAAGAATGCATGATTTTGAAACAACAATGATTTTATTCCCTCTGCAAGTGGTGATTGAAGTGGGGAGGTCGATTGGCTTACAGGGGAGTAAAGTGAACCAAGGCAGGGGGCGTTTCATCAAGGAGAAACAAACAGAACTGTCACACCGTAGCCTGGCCAGTCATGAAACTGGTTTTCAAAGCTTCTCTGATGCACAGTGCGCCCTGCTGTGCTCTTCTAACCACCCTGGTGTCTGGCTGCACGTAATCAGTGGCCAGGCAATTTGCCTCAACCTCCCACCCCACTATAAACATCTCCCCCTTACTCTCACAGATATTGTGGAGCACACAGCAAGCAGCAATAACAATGGGAATATTGGTTTCACTGAGGTCTAAATGAGTCATTAAACTGCACCAGCGCACTTTTAAACGTCCAAATGTACATTCTACCACCATTCTGCACTTGCTCAGCCTGTAGTTGAACTGCTCCTTACTACTGTCCAGGCTGCCTGTGTACGGCTTCATGAGCCATGGCATTAAGGGGTAGGCTGGGTCCCCAAGGATAACTATAGGCATTTCAACATCCCCAATGGTTATTTTCTGATCTGGGAAGTAAGTCCCTTCCTGCAGCTGTTCAAACAGACCAGAGTTCATGAAGATGTGAGCGTCATGTACCTTTCCCAGCCATCCCACGTTGATGTCAGTGAAACTTCCGTTGTGATCCACCAGTGCTTGCAGCACCATTGAAAAGTACCCCTTGCGGTTTATGTACTGGCTGCCAAGGTGGTCCAGTCCCAAGATAGGGATATGCGTTCTGTCTGTCGCCCCACCACAGGGAATCCCATTGCAGCAAAGCCATCCACTATGACCTGCACATTTCCCAGAGTCACTACCCTTGATAGCAGCAGCTCAGTGATTGCGTTGGCTACTTGGATCACAGCAGCCCCCACAGTAGATTTTCCTCCTCTGAATTGATTCCCGACTGACCGGTAGCTGTCTGGTGTTGCAAGCTTCCAGAGGGCTATCGCCACTCGCTTGTGAACTGTGAGGGCTGCTCTCATCTTGGTATTCTTGCGCTTCAGGGCAGGGGAAAGCAAGTCACAAAGTTCCATGAAAGTGCCCTTACGCATGCGAAAGTTTCGGAGCCATTGGGAATCATCCCAGACCTGCACCACTATGCAGTCCCACCAGTCTGTGCTTGTTTCCTGGGCCCAGAATCGGCGTTCCATGGCTTGAGCCTGCCCCATTGCTACCAGGATGTCCAAATTGCCGGAGCCCGTATTTTAAAGTCTGTGTCCATGTCCTCATCACTCTCGTCACCGCGCTGCAGTCGCCTCCTCGCCTGCTTTTGCAGGTTCTGGTTCTGCATATACTGCAGGATAATGCGCAAGGTGTTTACAATGCTCATAACTGCTACGGTGATCTGACCTGGCTCCACGCTTGCCGTGGTATGGTGTCTGCAGGAGAGCAGAGTTGCAGCGGAAGCGGTGAATGACGATGGTTTGCAGTCCTACTGCACCATCTGCTGAAAGCAGTGTGGCATCCGCACTGGAAAAAGGCGTGAAACAGTTGTCTGCCATTGCTTTCATGGAGGGAAGGGCGACTGACGATATGTACCCAAAACCACACACGACAATGTTTTTGCCCCATCAGGCATTGGGAGCTTAACTCAGAATTCCAATGGGCGGCGGAGACTGCGGGCTAGCTACCCACAGTACAACGCTCTGAAAGTCGACTCTAGCCACGGTACTGTGGACGCACTCCGCCGACTTAAAGCGCTTAGTGGGGACACACACAATCGACTGTATAAAATCTCTTCTATAAAAATTGACTTCTATAAATTCAACGTAATTTCGTAGTGTAGACATACCCTTTCATTATCAATGTTGTTAACTATCTCACTGCTCACCAAAACATGTAAGAAAAAGACTGTATGGAGATCTATACCACCATTTCCTGGTGGAAGGGCCAGGGTGCAAACACCTAAAAACATAGATTAAGATGAGGAGGCTGTTAACAATGCAGGGCTGGGTTGCAGGAGAGAGAGATGGGTTTTGTTTTCCTGGAGTGGGGCTCTACTTTCCAAACGTTTCGGAAATGCTGGTTTAAGGTGACCCTGGGTTATTAAAACTCAGCTGCCTTGCAAGCTCCTCCATGTCTGATTGCTGGGCTGGTCTTTGCAGCAGAGAGATTAACTCTTCGCCATGCCACTCAATTTCATACTTGCATACCTCTGTTTCCAGGCATATATTTCCCAGTCACTCCTCTCTTGTCAGCCTTGTCTGCATGGAGGGGAAATTTCCGAGCATAGCTCCAGGCGAAGTAACTCCCCATGTGCACAGTGTTCTGGAACGAAGGTGATTGTGTTCCAGAATAATTAGTTCACTTCCAAAGTGCAGTCATTTATTTTGTTTTTATCTGAAACCGCCTTCCCCTCATCCTCTGGGTCATTCTAACCTCATGAATTAATCATGAACTCCTTCCGCGCACGGCTGGGATCGTTATCGTTACTTCTGTAGCGTACTTCTGGCTGTGGTATCAGTGCCTTACGGACAGGTAAATCAGACACAGCCCCTGTTCCAGTGCATGAATTATTGTTATCTGTATTGAGGTAGCCTTAGGAGCCCCAGTCATGGACCCCATTTTGCTAGGCACTGTGCACACACAGAGAACAAAGAAATGTCCCTGACTTCTTACATAGTGTTCTTAGAAACCAGTCTTTACTCACTTAAGTAGCCCTTTGGATGTCAATGGAATTAGTCCTGTAAGGGCTACTCATGTGAGTAAACATGGCAGGATCAGACCCTTTGTTACACCAGTGTAAGTCCAAAGTCATTCCATGTAAGTTGCAGAGTTGCTCTGAATTGATACCAGTGTTGCTGAGAGTGAGCTTGGACCGTAGGCTGCAGCATACCTCACCCAGGTGGGAGGCAGGTGGAACAGGGACGTGCTGTGTCCAGAGTGTTCCTTTAATAGCAAGTTGTAAGCAAGCTTAGAGAATAAAATGAAAGCTGGGAAGACGCCCCCAGTCCCAAAGGCTCAGGTCCTCAAAAGTATTTAGGTTCTTAACCTCCATTGTTTTCAGGGGAGTTAGGAGCCTACACACCCTTTGAGGATCTGGGCCAAAGAGCTCACGGTCAATCCTCGACCCTGCAGAGTGTGATCCTGCAACGAGAGGCGCGGCTCTTTTCAGTTGTAAGTGCTTTGGGGCAGGGTCTGTTGTTTCTGTATGTTCGCACAGCCCCTAGCACAACTGGGCCCCGACCTGCTTGGCCTCTGGGCTCTACTCCAATATAAGTGTGAAATACCGATAATGATCCTAAGGCAGCCCTCTGCACCAGCACAGAGCCACATTGAAATCAACAGAGCTCCAGGAGTGTTGGACTGAGAGCAAATGAAGACAAGAGACAATGTGAGAGAGCATCAAAAATGGGGTGGGAATAGGGGGTAACGTTAGAGAAAAAACCATGTGCTTACTACAGGTTGTTATGTGTACTACCTGATTGTGGCATTAAATATATACACCTGTCTATATCTACCCCTATCGACACATGCATAAATAAACTCAGTGTGCTGTTTATTTCACTTGATTGAAATGTACGTGGATGATTTATGTGCATTGTCTGGGTTAATTGGCCCCTGGCGCCAAGGCACCTGTGACCTCCCGGTGACCCTTTTATAATGCCAAGGAGGAGGAAATTAGCCACGCCCTTGGTGCCAAGGAGACGAGCTAGTTTGTCTGCTGGTGGGAACCTGATTACAGGTATTGCTGATGCTTTGTGCCACATCCTGGTTACTTTGGAAGGGCTGTGGGGGAGCAGCAGAAATGGGAATACAGACTAGGAAGCTACTGTCCCTAAGAATTTCTGGTCAGATCCTTAGCTGGCATGACTCCCCAGAGTTTAACTGTGTTGCCTTGATTTATACCATCTGAGGATCTGATCGTCTGTGTCTAGGCTTGAAAATCCCAGGTGGGTGTTGGCTAGGAGCTCCTAAGGGAACGTCTCCTGTTGCTCCCCTTTCCTCTGCTTTGCTAGTGTGTTTCTCCGATCTGCCAACTAATTAGAAGTCAAAGTCATTTAGCCCCCACTTTTCTGTAAATAGCACAGGGGAAGTGGAGCTGATACCTAGGCTGGCCTATGGCTCCTGGCCTGGATTGTTTCTCCACCTTGCAAACGGCCAGCAGCAAAGGGAATTTTCCGTCCCCTTGCTGCAGAGCTCCTGGGGAAAGAAAGTCTGGCATTTGCAGTCAGTGTGGCTGTGACCTGGGGGTGGGTGCTGACAAGCTGCTGCTCCCCAAATGTGATAGTGGGGAATGATTAACCCTTCCAACGTCTGTGGCTCTGGGGCTGGCTGGGAGACATATGTACCCCTTTCCTGCCCACCTCCAATGGGTTGCTTGGCCTGCTGGCAGGTGTTTTACTAAACACAGCACCACATGCTGCTGGGACTCACTCTTCACGAGCTGCCCCTTGCTGGCTTGTGTCCTGCCTGCCCCCCCTCCCTCCCAAACGAGATGGGTCAGAGCTCGATGGGCTTGGTGAATGCTGGGTGCTGAGCTCTGTTGAAAATCTGGCCGTAAGCAGCACAGTGGGAGGTGCTGGGAAATCTGGCCGTGAGCTCTTCTGAAAATCTACCCTTTGTGTGCAACCTGATCGCTTGCCACCCTGGGATCTTTGAACTGGGGCCCATAAGCTACTTGGGAAAAGCCCTGGTTTTCTTGCCTTCCAAATGCATCAAGTATCAGGTATTGCTTAAAAAAACCAAATCCGCCCTGGGCATGGTACCTTTGGCCCCTCCTTGAAATGACTGATCAGCCAGCAGGAGGTGATGCTGTTCTGACTGCCAGAGGAGCAGTTGCAGTTCCAATGTATAAGTAATGGCCGAGAATTTCCCGTTCTCGGGCTTGATTGGCCTGTTGGTGGGTTTTATAGATCCAGCCCTACTCTGTGAACGTGGGAGGGGACAGCAGATAGATGCACTGCACAGGACAGATAACCCCCCAACAATGGAGGCCGTGTTGGACAGGGGCAGGGAAGAGTCTCTGCTTCGCTGTGGCCTACGGAGCATAAAACTTGTGTGCAAGGCTGCAGCGTGGCCTGGAATGACGAATTGCTCAGACAGAAACGGCTTCCTCAGCTCTAATCTCAGCCGGAAAGCACTAAGCAACTCATTGTTTTTCAAGGTTACATTTGAGGAACAGAACAAACATGGCCGCTTCCCCACCTCAGTGAGACTGTGGGTCTAATGGCTCCTTGGGGATGGGAGGCTGAGAAGCAAGACATCCTGCCTTAACCCACCCTTCCCTTGTTCTCTTTAACAGGCTTGGTGATATCCTGGGGATGGGCTAGAGTCCTTGGGTCACTCTTCAGCTGTGGGAGGAAGCTTGGATTAGTGACCCAAGCAGAGAAAAGAATCTACCCAATTTCTACATAAATAAATCTCTGGTTCAGGACCAGACCTGGTTTCGCTACTATACATCAGTGGCTTTCAGCCTTTCCAGACTATTTTCAGGAGTCTGATTTGTCTTGTGTACCCCAAGTTACACCTCACTTAAAAACTACTTGCTTACAAAATCAGACATAAAAATACAAAAGCGTCGCTGCACACTATTACTGAAAAATTGCTGACTTTCTCATTTTTACTATATGATGATCAAATACACCAACTGGGATATAAATATTGTACTTACGTTTCAGTGTATAGTATATAGAGCAGTATAAACCAGTCATTGTCTGTAGGAAACTGACTTTGCTAGTGTTTTTTATGTAGCCTGTTGTAAAACTAGGCAAATATCTGGATGAGTTGATGTATGCACTGGAAGACCTCTGCATACTCCCAGGGGTACGCGTACCCCTGGTTGAGAAGCACTGCAGATCCATCAAGATGTGGTTTGATTCCTGCTTGCTGGCATGTTGGGTGCATGTTGCTTTTTCTCATCGAACGAGGGCAGTCGTGCGTGTGTATTCTAAAAATGTGATGCTGTTTGGATTGGTACCAGCCCCGTGGAGCCCTTTTCTTAGCCCTTTCCCACTCCCCCGCCCCGAGCCATCATGCAGCCAAGTACTACTATAGACCACATCAGTACTTGCTACAGCAGGGGTGGGCAAACTTTTTGGCCATCGGGCCACATCTGGGTATGGAAATTTTATGGTGGGCCATGAATGCTCACGAAATTGGGGACTGGGTTGCTGGAGGGGCTGAGGGCTCTGGGGTAGGGCCAGAAATGAGTAGTTCAGGGTGTGGGAGGGGGCTACGGACTGGGGCAGGAGGTTGAGGTGCGGGGGGGGGGGGGGGGTGAGGGCTCCAGCTGGAGGTGTGGGCTCTGGGGTGGGACTGGGGATGAGGGGTTGGGGGTGCAGGAGGGTGCTCTGAGCTGGGACCAAGGGGCTCAGAGGGCAGGAGGGGGATCAGGACTAGGGCAGGGGGTTGGGGTGCAGGAAGGGGTCAGGGGTGCAGGCTCCAGGCAGTGCTTACCTCAAGCAGCTCCCAGAAGCAGCGGCATGTCCCCCCTCTGGCTCCTACGCAGAGAAGCGGCCAGGCGGCACTGCACGCTGCCCCGTCCACAGGCGCCGCCCCTGCAGCTCCCATTGGCCATGGTTCCTGGCCAATGGGAGCTGCGGTGGCAGCGCTTGGGGCGGGGGCAGCATGTGGACCCACCTACCTGCCCCTATGCATAGGAGCTGGAGAGGGAACATGCTGCTGTTTCCGGGACCCATGCGGAGCAGGGCAAGCCCCGGACCCCACTCCCCGGCGGGAGTTCAAGGGCTGGATTAAAACGTCTGAAGGGCAGGATGTGGCCCCCAGGCCATAGTTTGCCCACCCCTGTGCTACAGTGAGAAAACATAGCACCTGATCCTGCACCATGCACCTTAACAGGAGTTTTATCATTGCCTCAAACGGGGAGGACTGGACCCAAAATGTCAAGAAAACATTAAAGCTACAATGCTAGCCCAGGCCAGGTGTACACTAAGCGTGCTTCGCCAGGATAGCAACGCCAGTCTACCATGCTGGCGTACTGCTCTTATTGTGGACACAGTTTACCAGCAAAACCAGGATAGCTTATTTGAGACCCCCCCACTTCCCCTCCTCCCCCCGCCCTCCAAAAGCAAATAAGTTTGTGGCAGAGGTGAAACCCTGGAAATGTGGAGATTTAAAGAGACTATTATAGCAAGATGTGCCCGACGCCTGGGCCCAGGGAATTGCTATGAAACCGTGTGTCTGTGTGAGTGAGGGATTGTATTCTAGCTGAGTTTCCCCCAGGCATTAATATCAGTGGGAGGCTAATTACTGCAAATCCCAGGACAGGTAAATCACTCCAGAGAAGTGGCAGCCCCTGAGGGGAATTGTACAGACTGGTCAGAGCAGATTCAAGAGGCCCAGGGAGACACACAAGTTTTTGGGTAACAGCCGTGTTAGTCTGTATTCGCAAAAAGAAAAGGAGTACTTGTGGCACCTTAGAGACTAACCAATTTATCTGAGCATAAGCTTTCGTGAGCTATAGCTCACTTCATTTGGGGACAATGTATTCCTTCAAATCAGTGGCACTGCTATGGGTATCCGCATGGCCCCACAGTATGCCAACATTTTTATGGGCTGACTTAGAACAACGCTTCCTCAGCTCTCGTCCCCTAGCGCCCCTCCTCTACTTGCGCTATATTGATGACATCTTCATCATCTGGACCCATGGAAAAGAAGCCCTTGAGGAATTCCACCATGATTTCAACAATTTCCATCCCACCATCAACCTCAGCCTGGTCCAGTCCACACAAGAGATCCACTTCCTGGACACTACAGTGCTAATAAACGATGGTCACATAAACATCACCCTGTACCGGAAACCTACTGACCGCTACTCCTACCTACATGCCTCCAGCTTTTACCCTGACCACACCACATGATCCATTGTCTACAGCCAAGCTCTACGATACAACCGCATTTGCTCCAACCCCTCAGACAGAGACAAACACCTACAAGATCTCTATCAAGCATTCTTACAACTACAATACCTACCTGCGGAAGTGAAGAAACAGATTGATAGAGCCAGAAGAGTTCCCAGAAGTCACCTACTACAAGACAGGCCTAACAAAGAAAATAACAGAACGCCACTAGCCGTCACCTTCAGCCCCCAACTAAAACCCCTCCAACGCATTATTAAGGATCTACAACCTATCCTGAAGGATGACCCAACACTCTCACAAATCTTGGGAGACAGGCCAGTCCTTGCCTACAGACAGCCCCCCCAACCTGAAGCAAATACTCACCAGCAACCACATACCACACAACAGAACCACTAACCCAGGAACCTATCCTTGCAACAAAGCCCGTTGCCAACTGTGCCCACATATCTATTCAGGGGACACCATCACAGGGCCTAATAACATCAGCCACACTATCAGAGGCTCGTTCACCTGCACATCCACCAATGTGATATATGCCATCATGTGCCAGCAATGCCCCTCTGCCATGTACATTGGTCAAACTGGACAGTCTCTACATAAAAGAATAAATGGACACAAATCAGATGTCAAGAATTATAACATTCATAAACCAGTCGGAGAACACTTCAATCTCTCTGGTCACGCGATTACAGACATGAAAGTTGCGATATTACAACAAAAAAACTTCAAATCCAGACTCCAGCGAGAGACTGCTGAATTGGAATTCATTTGCAAATTGGATACAATTAATTTAGGCTTGAATAGAGACTGGGAGTGGCTAAGTCATTATGCAAGGTAACCTATTTCCCCTTGTTTTTTCCTACCCTCCCCCCCCCCCCCCCCCAGACGTTCTTGTTAAACCCTGGATTTGTGCTGGAAATGGCCCACCTTGATTATCATACACATTGTAAGGAGAGTGGTCACTTTAGATAAGCTATTACCAACAGGAGAGTGGATTGGGGGGGGGGAGGAGAGAGA
Organism: Natator depressus; assembly: GCF_965152275.1. Lineage (NCBI taxonomy): Eukaryota > Metazoa > Chordata > Testudines > Cheloniidae > Natator > Natator depressus. The sequence goes on along the minus strand of NC_134249.1, from coordinate 14,840,333 downwards.
AAACCTGGATTTGTGTTGGAAATGGCCCAACTTGATTATCATACACATTGTAAGGAGAGTGGTCACTTTAGATAAGCTATTACCAGCAGGAGAGTGGGGTGGGGGGAGGTATTTTTTCATGCTTTGTGTGTATAAAAAGATCTTCTACACTTTCCACAGTATGCATCCGATGAAGTGAGCTGTAGCTCACGAAAGCTTATGCTCAAATAAATTGGTTAGTCTCTAAGGTGCCACAAGTCCTCCTTTTCTTTTTACACAAGTTTTTGTGGCTAAAGGGTCAGCAGGAACTGCCTGAGTGACCCTCACTTTGATCCAAGCACTGACCTGAAGCTGGAAGCGAGAGGGCAAAGCCCTGCTGACAGGGTTTGAAGGACTGGACCTAGAGGGCCCCTGTGGAAGAGGGCGACACCAGGTAAGCTAGCATGTGAGCAGACTGCTGCGCACAACTCTGTGGGTCAGGGATCAAACACCCCTGATTGATGTACCTATATTGTCAAAAATGTCCCAGCTGGAGCACTGAAGAAGAGCTAGGGCTTGCTATTATAACTATCCACAGAGTCACCAATATGTTGTGAAAATAATGTGGAATGGGTCCGTTCTAGGGTTCAAAGTATGTGTGTTTGCGGGGGGTGTGTGTCTTTCTTTGTTACTTGTGGATTTTTTGTATCTATAGATCTGAGGAATTAAAATATGGTTGAGTGGTTTAGAATTGAATAGCTGTTGCAATGCTGGGTGTACGAAGCAAGAGGCGGTCTGTGGGTGTACAAGTTTATGTTTAGACTTGAGTAAAACAGTGATCCTTCCCCCTCTCTCACAGAATCAATCTCTGAACTGAGATCGCTAGTGGCTGCAGCCTGCTTAAGGAAACGCAAATCCTCTCCCACCTTTCCAGAAAATGATGGAAAACGAAGTCTTTGCATCGTTTACTTTCTACAGCACGATCTTGATTATAAAAATGTATGTTCTTGCCATCATTACAGGACAAGTGAGGCTCAGAAAGAAGGTACGTTCCAGCTTTTCTGCGCTCCAGAACTGCCTGCACTGCTTTGGGGTTTCTGTTAGCATTTCTGCAACTACTAGTATTGAGTTTGCTCCTTTAAATAGTGGCTGACTGGTTTTACTGAGGCTTTGAAGCAAGTTGGAAACTATTTTATAGCTGCAGTAGATCAGCTTGGGGTGGTGTGTGAGTATTTCCCTCTCATCTGCAACATGTTTAGAGTAGGATTCAAAAAGATAAACAGTAATTTGCAAATCTAAAATGCCATGCAAGTGAGTTCCTTTTGGAAACAGCCTATTCGCTAACTATCAGTTTGACAGTTTGTCTGTAAGAAACTAATTTTTAAAAAGTTGTTTAAGTGAATAGCAAAAAAAACCCCAACAACCTGTGAACTATGAGTCTGTTTGTGGCATTTTAAAGGCTGGATTCCTACCTGTGTTTGCTACAGGAGGACCTAACTTCTTAGGAGGTAAACAAGTCTAGAGGGAACTTGTTTTGGGGTTGGGAAGTAGAACAGAAATATTCTCCTAGTGCATGCAGAAAAGCTGGCCTCACATGTCAACGGAAGTCAATCAAACATTAGCTCATGTTTTTTCTCCTCTTGCTAGGACATTCTGTCCTTTTTCCTTTAAAAAAAAAAATCCCAGCTGAACGCCCTGCAACAAAGAGAAGTCTGCTTTAAATCAGTTCAAAAATGTTAGTAAAATTTTTACTGGAAACTGGTCAAGCCGTGTGTGTGTGTGGTGTGTGTGTGTGTGTGTTAAATAACAGGCCTGTTTTTAGGACTCTTTCTCACTGTGAAAACTAGGGTGAGGACCTGGCACTTCTGTGCTGTAGCTCTGATGTATGTAACGTGGTTTGGGCTCAAACAGCAAGTTCAAGCAACTTAACCAAATGCCAGTTCAGGAAATTGTATTACAGCTCTACTTCTAAAACAAAGAAACAAAAATCCCGCAGCCCTTCCACGCAGCTGCATCTCCAGTCTGGGGTCCGTACAGCGCAGCCGGAGGACAGGGCTGGGGCTGGTACCGGTACAGCTGTGCTGGAACAGCTGCCGGTGTGGCACGTTCTGCTCCTTTCCCTGAACCGCAGGGCTCTCCTGGGAACCGCAACAGCGAAAGGAGCAGAATGTGGGGTTGTCAGGTGGCTCCCCCCCAGCAACTCCTCCAGTGCGGCTGTACCCACCCCTAGCCCAGCCCCGAGCTCTGTCCTCCGGTGGGGCTGTGCCGCCTCCAGGCCTGTCCTCTGGTGGGGCTGTACAGACCCAGACAGGAGATGTAGCTGCGTGGAAGGGCTGGGGGCAGGGCGACCCCACGTTCTGCTCCTTTTGCCGCTGCGGTTCCCTGCTGAATGTGCCACCCCCAGGAGCATCCGATCATTCTTGTCCCTCCCAGGTGTCGCCTTTGACTTTGATTACAATCCTGGTTGCTCAGAACTGTCTTGCTCTCCCTTGCTTGGGCTCTGTTTGAAGGTGGTGTTGATATGTTGACAGTAGAAATATGTGAGTTCCTTCTCACCCTCGCATACAGCTCAGCCTTTTGAGACGATCACTTCCTCCTCCCTGAACCGCCGAACAAACGAGTGAAAAGGGGGAAATCCTGGTCTCCCTGGAGTCAGTGGGAGTTTTGCACTGTCTCCAGCGAGGCCAGGATTTCACCCCAAGTCTGGAAAACTTCAGCCCCCAAAAGCTTCAGACTATACTGTAAGCAACTGGAAAAGGGGGTGAGAATGGAAACTCCGAGGAACAGCTGTCGCCTCTGCTGGGTGCAATAAACACTAGGGCTGAGATTCTCCCAAGTCCCACTGACTTTTGAAGATCGGGGCCCCAGTACCAGTACCGGTACGAGTACCCACTAAGGTACTTAACCATTGTTCTGCTCGGCGTTGCAGAGCTTAGGCAGCTGGCTGCCCAGTGGAATTCTCAGCCCCAAGCAAGGTGTCTCGGCTCCCCAGTCAATGCAGGGGAGCATTAGGTGCCTAACGCAACTCATCTAAGCTAGACAGGAGTGAAATGCCAAGGAGGGGGCTTAGATCTCTTAAGAGCTGACCTGGTGCCCCTGGCTGACAGGTCAGAGATAGGTGCCTCCATCTTCTGGAGCTAGGCTCCAAAGCCAAGTTAGCCACTCAGATAGTCCATGCCCTAGAAGCCAACACTGCGTGTGTGTTTCTCTCATGCTCTTCCTGTCGTAGAATCATGGAATCATAGCTTATCAGGGTTGGAAGCGACCTCAGGAGGTCATCTAGTCCAACCCCCTGCTCAAAGCAGGACCAATCCCCAACTAAATCAAGTTGGGGATCAATCCTCAACTAAATCACAGTTTCCCTGTGCCCCCAGTTGTCTCTTTGTGGGGTGCTGTGCTGTCCCCCACCCCCGCATCCCTATTGGCGGTCTGTATCCAGCCCTCTGGCAATGGGGTCTGACGGGGATCGGGTCTGGGGGTAGAGCACGCTGATGGGTCCCATTGGCAGGATAGGCATTCCTGTGTTTTGGCCCTGTGTGGCTTAGGCTTCAGCAAGGGCTCTGAGCAGCTTGCTCACTGTGGGTCAACATCACGGCTTAGGCAGCATTTCAAATGCTGATTGGTGGAAACGTAAACACCATGGGGATCTTGGTACCTATGGGGCTGGGTGGCAGCTGAGGGCTGTTTTGAAAATGTCAGTGGTGCCCAAAGAGGCAGATGAGGCCCCTAAATACCTCTGAGGAGCTGGGCCTGGGTCTCCAAATCCCTAAGCAGCTTTGACAGTCTCAGCCAAAGAGCCGGATCCTGCGAACGCTTGTCAGAGCATATGACTGAATTAATCGCGCACAGGGGAGTTGGCAGGACTGGGTCCCAAGACTCTGCGTAAAAGCTGCACATTTAATGAGGAACAGAAAGGGATCACCTCCTACATGCTAGGCGCAGCACAGGGAGCTGGCCTTGCCGTGGGAACATTAACTCCCCGTTTCCTGGCTCCCTTTTCGCTGAGCAACCTTAGCATTGTGCAGCAAACTCGATTGCACTTAGCGTCTTCGCTCTGGAGCCCTGCAAATCCGCGGCTAGCCACTGATCAGCTGCAGATACAAATGTCGTATCTGCGCAGGGCTCTACACCTCAGACTCCCGTGAGTCTTGGTGGGAAGCATCTTCTCACGCCTCTGAGATGGCAATTCTTTCTTCCAGGCTTTCGCCAATCCAGAGGACGCCCTGAGGAACGGAGGGCTGCAGTACTATCGAGAGGACCCAGACGTGGAGCGATGCCGCAGGCAAGTTCTGTACTGTGAATTCCATTGGCCAGCACGCGGTGAAACACTCCTCAGCAGCTGCTCGGTGTCATGGGAAAGGCAAAGTGTAGGGCTCATTAATTTGTCAATTACCTACATGGATTGATCAACGGAAGCCTGAAGCGGGATCCCATCAGCTCCTTGTGCTGGGGCTAGTTAAATATGAAATGGAGGCACTGGCTCATGAACCATGGATGGATTTATGCCTGGGGTCCTAAATCCATCAACCCCGAGGGTCCCATTATAACTGGTTCCTTAGGGTCCAGATTTTCAGAGTGTCCCAGATGACTGTGGACATGTCTTGAATTAATGCACTAAGGTTCCCCCAACAGCCCCAGCTCTGCCAGACTCAAATCTTCACTAATCCCTGCACAGCTCTGACAATAGCTCAGTCCATGACTAGGAATGCTCTGGGCTCCCACACAATTCTGCCAGTGCACCTTGGTCACTGTTTCAGTCCTAGGTCTAAGAGGAGACCGTCAGTGATGTCACATTGCATGTTGGTTTTGCCTCTAATGGGTACAAACGAGGCTGAGACCCCGACCCCCCCCACCCCGAACCCGAGCTCACTTGTGCTCCTGGCTAGATTTGAACCCAGCTCTCCAAAAGGTGGCAGGCTAGTGTATTAACCCACAGCCGCTGTATCTTCACGAGGAATTTTCAACCTGTATTAAGGAACTTGGTGTTACATGACAGCGAAACCATAGCTAAGGCCTAGTCTGCGCTACAGAGTTAGGTTGACATAAAGCAGCTTAGGGTTCAGCTTAGCGTTGCCTCCTCTGGAATTTGCAGTGAGATAACTGATGGGCGACCTAACTGTAAGCATCTACACTAAAATGTCGCTCCCACCGATGTAACTCGCCCGTCACACCGACTTACTAATGCCGCCTCTGCGAGAGGCAAAGAGCTTAAGTCGATGTAGTTAGGTGGATGCAGTGTCAGTGCAGACACTGTGTTGCTTACATCAACTGTGGCTGCCTTTCAGAAGCCGTCCCACAATTCCCCGCACCTTAAATCGGTGCAAGCGCTCTTGGTGAGGACACGCACCGCCGACGCAAGGAGCGTAGTGTGGACGTGCAAATGCGATTTAATTGCTGCAGTGGCTGTACGTTGACGTAACTTAGGTCAACTTAATTTTGTAGAGTAGGCTTGCCCTAAGCTTGTGTGTGTGTGTGTGTTAGCCAGGTCACTGTAAAATGCTAATGCAGACAAGGTTCTGTAGTTATAATTGTGATGTGTCAAAGCAAGCTCTGCCATGGGGCACAGGGTTTGATTTCACCTCGCTACATTAAAAGGCTCAGTAGAAACGGCCTCCACTGGAATTTTCAGTGAGATAACTGAAGGGAACGCTAAAATCCCCTTTTGTTGGCAGTGAAGACGTAGCCCGAGTGAAGACAAGGCAGGAGTAATTTTAACCCTTGCTGGCTGGTCAAAGTAAACCCCAAGGAGAGCTTAGAGTCTCCCTTGGGTTACCGAGACAACTGCTGTGTGTTAACTAACCCCATGTTACAAACTCTTTTCCAAGTGAAGACGAAGCCTGACTTTCCCTCGAGCCCCAGCAGCATGACGCGGGAGTAGGAGATGGCTGTGGTTAGGAGTTGTGTAAAGTGAACCACAAAAGGACTGGAGAGAGCCCAACAACGAGACCTGAAAGAAAACAAGCAGAGAGTCTGGAATCCCACAGCCTTATAAGGAGCCCCGGGCATTAGAGTTGGCCAAAAAGCTGCCTTTGTTTCTTTCCATTTCTCCTGCTGAAGTCTCTCTGGGAGGACGCTATGTGCTGGCATGGCTAGTGCCTGAGAGTTTATTTTTGTTGAGCTGAGGGCTGGCTCGGCAGCTTGGGTGCTGTTAACCGTCCTTTCTCCATGACCTCCAGTATGCCAGAGGAGAAACTGGTTGCATGACGCAGAAACAGAGGCGAAGTGAGCTGGGTGTGGGGAGATTTATAGTTGTTTACTAATATACAGCTGGAACTGGAAAGGACTTGTAAGCAAAGGATTTGGGGGCCTGCCTTTCAGGCCTGCTGCAGTAAAAGTACAGAGCCAGAGCTGTGTGCTCTGGGGATGGGTTGCTTCTAGAAGTGGGGAAATGCCCCGTAATGGTGCGGCTTTTTGTGTGAGAACAGGTTGCCCTCTAGTGTCTGCCCACAGGGAGGATAAGAAACCTGCTATTCCTACCAGCTCACTGAGGAGTCTGTGATTTCAGATTTGTGTGTGTAAGAGAGACTTAACCGAATAATTGTATGCATCCATGTGGAACAATGGGGCGGGACCACACTTTTTACCTCACGCACACTGAACATGCAAGGCCATGCCACATGGAGGATGCCATTTTATACAGAAACGCACCAGGGCGGGTCAAGCCTCTGGAGTGGAGCCATACTGGTGGGGGTGGAGTACCTGCACTTAAAAAATCAGGACTGCCCCCCCGCTCTGCCATTTCTCATGGAGACCACCCAGTGTGGCAACGTGGCCTGACTGCCCAGGCTATGGCGTGTTGCTCTGGATTTACACTGGTGTAACCAAGAGAAGAATTTAGCCCACAGAGTTTAGCTACTGTCAGAACCATACAGCCAAGAGTAGCATAGAATTCCCCCTTACCTGTAAGGGGTTAAGAAGCTCAAATAACCTGGTTGGCACCTGACCAAAAGAGTCAATGGGGAAAGAAGATACTTTCAAATGCGGGGGGTCGGGGGGAGGCAGCTTTGTTTGGGCTCTTTGTTTAGGGGGGTTCTCTCTTGGAACTGAGAGGGCCAGGCAGAAATCCATTTCCTCCAAACAATCCTGAACAAGTCCCTAATGTTACAAAAATAGTAAGTAAAGCCAGGCAAGGTGGGTTAGGTTATCTTTTGTTTTAGCTTGTGAATTTTCCCTTTGCTAGAGGGAGGTTTATTCCTGTTTTTTGTAACTTTGAAACTAACCCTAGAGGGGAATTCTCTGTGTCCTAAATCTTTTTATTTTTCCCTGTAAAATTGCCTTCCATCTTGATTTTACAGAGGTGATGCTTTTACTTTTTGTAATAAAATTTTTCTTTTAAGAACTTGATTGATTTTCAGTGTCCCAGGGGTTTGGTCTGTGCTCACCTGTACCAATTGGTGAGGATATTATTCTCAAGCCTCCCCAGGAAGGGGTGTAGAGGTTTGGGGGGATATTTTGGGGGAATAGGAACTCCAAGTGGGCCTTTCCCTGAATCTTTGTCTAAATCACTTGGTGGTGGCAGCATACCGTCCATCCAAGGACAAGGGATTTGTGCCTTAGGGAAGTTTTTAACCTAAGCTGGTAGAAATAAGCTTAGGGGGTCTTTCGTGTGGGTCCCCACATCTGTACCCCAGAGTTCAGAGTGGGGAGGGAACCCTGACAGCTACCAAGGCAGGCTCCAGGAGAAAGTTACTGAGCAAAAGGCACTTAGGAAGCGAGAGATTTTGGCACAGAGTCACCCAGGTGAGGGTAACTGGGGAGTAGGGATGGGCCTTTTAGTCAGCAGATAAAATCTTCATTAAAAATAAACAGACTCAGTGGCTGCCTTCCCATGCCTGGACAGCTCGGGACAGGAAATGGCTTGATTGAGGTGTTGGCCACGGGCTGTGGTTGCCGTGTTTACATAATATCCGCATTTACGGGTCTGGAGTGAGGATGGGGAGACAGGAAAGGGTGACTGGGTTGCTTTGGCGCACGCTCCGTCTCCCTCGGAATTGGGGATGTGGTGATTGGAAGCAGCTGCCAGGCATTGAGGCCTGTCATCCAGATCCCTCTTCCCAGCATTTCTGCGTCAGTGCAGATGCTCAAAGTACCGGGCTCTCACTGTCCGTCCTCACCCCACCCTTGCCTTGGAGACCTAGGCATGCCAAGTTAGCTAATAACATGGCCAGAGGGCAGCATGGTGCGGATGAGTAGGATGCACTCCTGCTAAGGCTTGCCATGCTACGGAAAAGGCCAGCATTGACTAGAGACTAGGATGAAACCTCTAAAATCCAGGTTTTCAAAGCCTTATTGCTTAAGACTTATTGCTAGAGCTGGTCAAAAAATTTCCAACAGAAGAGTTTTCTGTTAGGGAAAATACTAGGGCTGATGATTAATGGCAGTTAACTCACGCGATTAACTCAAAAAAAATTAATCGCGATTCATTGCAGTTTTAATCACACTGTTAAACAATAGAATACCAATTGAAATTTGTTAAATATTTTGGATGTTTTTCTATGTTTTCAAATATATTGATTTCAATTACAACACAGAATACTGTACATTCTCTGTTATTTTTATACAGTACAGTATACACTCTGTTATTTTTATTACAAATATTTGCACTGTAAAATGATAAACAAAAGAAAGTATTTTTCAGTTCACCTCATACAAGTACTGTAGTGCAATCTCTTTATCGTGAAAGCACAACTTACAAATGTAGGGGGTTTTGTTACATAACTGCACTCAAAAACAAATCAATGTGAAACTTTATAGCCTACAAGTCCACCCATGCCTACTTCTTGTTCAGCCAATCGCTCAGACAAACAAGTTTGTTTACATTTGCAGGAGATAATGCTGCCCGCTTCTTATTTACAATGTCACCTGAAAGTGAGAACATGCATTCGCATGGCACTGTTGTAGCCGACGTTGCAAGGTATTTACGTGTCAGATATGCTAAACAGCTGTATGCCCAGCTTCATGCTTCGTGCCACTGTTCCAGAGGACATGCTTCCATGCTGATGACGTGTATTAAAATAATAATGCGTTAATTAAATTTGTGACTGAACTCCTTGGGGGAGAATTGTATGTCTCCTGCTCTGTGTTTTACCCGCATTCTGCCATATATTTCATGTTATAACAGTTTCTGATGATAACCCAGCACATGTTGTTCGTTATAAGAACTCTTTCACTGCAGATTTGACAAAATGCAAAGAAGATACCAATGTGAGATTTCTAAAGGTAGCTACAGCACTCGACCCAAGGTTAAAGAATCTGAAGTGCCTTCCAAAATCTGAGAGGGACGAGGTATGGAACATGCTTTCAGAAGTCTTAAAAGAGCAATACTCGGATGCTCTTTTACAGAACCCAAACCACCCAAAAAGAAAATCAATCTTCTGCTGGTGGCACCTGACTCAAATTATGAAAATGAACATGTGTCGCTCCGCACTGCTTTGGATAGTTATCGAGCAGAACCCCTCATTAGCATGTAAGCATTTCCCCTGGAATGGTGGTTGAAGCATGAAGGGACATATGAATCTTTAGCACATCTGGCACTTAAATGTCTTGTAACGCTGGCTACAACAGTGCCATGCGAATGCATATTCTCACTTTCAGGTGACATTGTAAACAAGAAGCAGGCAGCATTATCTCCTGCAAATGTAAACAAACTTGTTTGTCTGAGTGATTGGCTGAACAACAAGTAGGACTGAGTGGACTTGTAGGCTCTAAAGTTTGACATTGTTTTATTTTTGAACGCAGTTATATTTTGTACATAATTCTACATTTGTAAGTTCAACTTTCATGATAAAGAGATTGCACTACAGTACTTGTATTAGGTGAATTGAAAAATACTATTTCTTTTGTTTTTTTACAGTGCAAATATTTTTGTAATCAAAAATAAATATAAAGTGAGCACTGTACACTCTGTATTCTGTGTTGTAATTGAAATCAATATATTTGAAAATGTGAAAAACATTCAAAAATATTTATATAAATAGTATTCTATTATTGTTTAACAACGTGATTAATCGCACGATTAATTGCGATTAATTTTTTTAATTGCTTGAGAGCCCTAGAAAATACTGATTTGACAGAATCGGAATGTTTGTGGGAATGTGTAGGTTTTTGTGATCATTTATCAATGTTTTATTTGACTTTTGTTGTAATATTATAGTAGTGATGTAATGTCACCTCTTGGCTCAGAACATCATGAGTCTTCGTATCCTACCGTGACATAATGATGTCGGAGTGTGATATGTCAGGCTATGATGCAGGGTCCTGCTGTGATGCCGTCATGCCATGTGGTGGTGATATGCCATGTGCCATGTCTCATGTCATGCTTTAGCCCATTACATTGTGACACAATGTCCTATCTCATACAAACTGAAGCAACACACTTCAACTTTTTGTCCTGATTTGAGATTAAACCATATTTAAAATCCAGGAATTATCCATGGGATGGAAACTCCAAATTTGACCAGCTGTGCTCATTTGTATCGTGGTAGCACCTAGGAGTCCCAGTCATGGACCAAGGCCCCATTGTGCTAGGTGCTATACAGACACAGAACAAAAAGAGTCCCTGCCCCAAAGAGCTTGCAGTCTAAACAAGGGCTTGTACACTGAAATACCAGTCATCTCTGGGGGATAAGGGGAAGGAGTTATTTTAAAGCTGACATGCAATGGGACAGGGAAATGGGTTTATACTCTTCTTCTTTGAAGGGAAAAAGGACAACTTTTTTCTGACTATTTTTAACACTAGCAATTTGGGTCTGGTCTACCCTCCCTTCCTGGAAGACTCTAGGATAACTAGAGACCCAGTAGGCTTTTGACTTCACAGGTACCAAGCCAGCGAAACCTGACTGAGAGAGGAAGGGTTTTGTTTTGGTCAAACTGTTCGAGGCTCTGTCCTCATTGACATGCAGGTGTTTGGGGGGCAGAGTTTTAACAGGGAGAGAACTAACACGGCGCTGCTGTGCTGGCAGGATGATGAACGTCCCCTAAACCCGCAGGACTTACTGCAAGAAATGTGGCAAGCACCAGCCCCACAAAGTGACCAGTACAAGAAGGGAAAGGACTCTCTCTATGCTCAGGGAAAGAGGAGATATGATCGGAAGCAGAGTGGTTATGGTGGTCAGACAAAGCCTATCTTCCGTAAGAAGGCCAAGACCACGAAGAAGATGGTGCTGAGGCTTGAGTGTGTGGAGCCCAACTGCAGGTCCAAAAGAGTGCTGGCCATTCAGAGGTGCAAGCACTTTGAGCTGGGAGGAGACAAGAAGAGAAAGGGCCAGGTGATCCAGTTCTAAACTCAACCTTGTTCATTGTTATGGAATCCATTAAAGTACTTGGAAAGAAAAAAACAAAACAAAACACGGGTTATCTCACTAACAAGGCCAGCTGTAGGGCTGGCTGGGCTAGGTGAGGTCAGTCCTATAGCCCCTGTCCATGCTGACCCCCCCACAGTACTTTAATCCTCAGTAAAACCACAGTGCCCGCTCTCCACTGTGTTTTTACACCAGGACAGCTAATGCATGTTAGTTATTCTGTAGTAAGAACACCCCTCTTTTGTTAAAATAGACAACCCCTAAACCTCTTTTAAACACTGATGTAACACCTGTGTCCACCAGACCGTTGAAAGGAAGGATGATGATCTCCTGATAAGGGCTGAGAAAGCTCCCCATTGCTCTAGGTCCCCTAATGAGACCTCCAGCTAAAACAACCAGGGGAAGCAGAAAAATAGAAGCAAAACCCTCTCCAGCCTCTCAGACCGATCACAAAGAAGCCAATAGCCTTTCCTTTTGCAGGTTGCCTGTCAAGGTATTTTGTAGAGACTGGCCCAAGCCTCATAACTCAGAGCTGCATCTGAATTTCCAGCATTCCATTCCTGGTGACTGTTTGTGTTAGGATTTTTTCCCCCTGGCCCCAGTCTCTTATGGATATTGAGCCACTCGTGGGTGACTAAGTGCATTGTCATCTCTATCACAAACCATTTAAAGGTGAATGTATCAAATGTAAGTGGCTTGCGGTATAAGCCTGGGCTTGAGAAATAAACTGCTCCTATTTCCTGTACCGTCTCCACTCCTTCTGCTGACCCTGCTTATACAACCAGTTTCAGCTCAAACAAAAGCAGCATTAAGTTAGAATTACCTGTCAAATGCAGTGGGATTTTGCAGGCTGGAAAGAGGAACCTACTGAGTGACTAAATAAACAAGGACACAGAAAACAAGGGGGAAAGCTGATCCATGGGGAAAGCTGATCCATCCTTGGGGAGTGCCCTAATTCATTCAGCAGAAGCCAGAGTTGAAGTGGAGATTATTCTATGCATGGGTGTTGGGGGTGGGGGAAGGTCTCTATGAACGAACACTTTAGGCTGGGAGCTGCAGTGTGAAGGAGGGTCGTTTCTAGTGGCTTTGGGGAGGGGGCCTGCACTGATTTTAATTTTTTGAGACCCAATCCTATCAGGTATAGAGTACCCTCAGCTCCTATCACTTCAATAGGAGTTGAGAGCGCTCTGCACCTTATAGGATGGGGGGCTCAAAGAGAGAATGTGGTGCAAAGATCCTGTCCAGTATTCACTAAGTCCAGTGGAAAGACTCCCATGGACTTCAACTGGGAGTGGGATTGGTCCCTGACAGGTCATCATGAATTTGACCGTCATCTTAACTGTAACTATTTTATGTATAATTCGGGATAGCTGGTAGCACTGCCTATACTTAAGATTGCCCAACACTTCCCGTTAGACTCTCCCCCAGCTAAAGGAGGGGGTACATGGGCAGAGCCAGGGAAACTTGCATCCAAAAATTAGTAAAAGCTTGGATGATCTTCAATTTCCTTTTGGCTTCTCATGGGAAATTTGGAAAAATTTACACACGTCTGTGTGCTGACATAGTGAGTATGTTTCAGCCAGGATTTTGGTTTCCCCAGCTTCTGGGAAGCATTGCTTTGTCCTTGTTTCATAAACTCTTCCATTGGGGCGGGGTAGGGGGAGTTTAGTGGGAAAAATGCGTCTTACTGTAGGCTCTAAAATCAGTCAGATCCCCTCCCCCCCGTTTTTCATCACTAAGAACGCTTGCCTTAAAAAGATCCTGGGTAAGAAGTTAGGTGCCTAACTCCCACTGAAATCCAGCTGGAGCTGGGTACCAGGCCCCTTTGAAAATCCTGGCAACTCTTCATTTCTTCGCTCATTTGTTTCTGCTGCTTACTCCTCACCAGTAGTCCGTGGCATTCCACCTAACAGCAACCCATCCATCCCATTCTCACGCTGTACGGATAGGCTGCCAAGGGAGAATCCATCCAGTCCAGAAAGGCAGGGGCAGCAATATGGGCTGACTAGTGTATGGGGATGGGGTGGGAAGAAGAATTGGGCAGCTCAGTGATTGGTGGGAGGGAATGAACTCCAAGGCAGCCCCATGAGCCTGAATTGTCCTGTTCACATTTCCAGGGCCCATCGTAATGACATGGAGAACATTTTCCCCTTCCTCTTCCTTGGGGCCATCTACTCCCTGCTGGACCCCAATCTCATCGTGGCAAGGATCCACTTCCTGATCTTCTGTGTGGGGCGGATAGTTCACACCGTGGCCTACCTCCTGCGGCTGAAAGCTCCCACACGCTCGGTGGCCTACAGTGTGGCACAGCTGCCTTGCTTCTCCATGGCGCTGCAGATTCTCTTCGCGGTCATAACACACTGGTGACATGAAAGATAACCCACCAGTGCTGCAACGTGGGTTAGAAAGACACGCCTTTGCTGCTTTCCCAAGAGAAGAACTCACTCTGCTGTGGCTTTAGTGCAGGCATCTCCCAGCTGGCCAGAGCTTAGGGCTCTGGGAAGTCTCCTCTGCGTGTGTGCAATGCCCTATTTCCAGGAGTAGGCTGCAGAGGTGGAAGGACATGCTCCTCACAGCTGAGTGCTGGTGCATTAAGCACTCAGTATTGCCACAGCATTAGTGCCACAGCAATAGCACTGTGGTGTCTTCCAGTCTTCTCGCTGGTGACCTGCGGGGAGGGTTCTTGCGGGAGGGAAGGAGGGAGGGAATGATGCCAAGTTAAGAACACAACTAAACCAGGAAGTGGTGAAGACTCTCTAAGTAGCCTGGCCCCATCACTCTGGGGAGAGGAAAGGGGGAGACACTTGGTCCCCCTAACTCACTTTGATGGGAGTGTGTACTGTCAAGAGATATGATGTCCCATCTCCTCACTTCGGCAAGAATACCCGGTGATGTAGTGAGAAAGCTAACTGAGTCTTTGTAGAAAACAAACCTCTGCCCCCAAAACCTCATTTTTCTCTTTGATTAGAGAGACCTGACTCTCCTTGCGTTTGTTTGTTTGTTGTTTTTTAACCTCCTAGACAGGAAGGAAACAAGTTGGTGGTGCAACATCTGATACTGCCAGGCAAATCTCTGCTAGGAAGCATAACCCAAAGGGTTAAATCTCTCAGAGGGTGGCAATAAAAACACAGAGGGAAACAGAACTAGTGCAGGTCCTCCTTCCAAATCCAAATCACATCATCATTCCAAAGAGGCAGCTCTCCGCTGGGCCCCTGATATCAAGATTTCACTTGACTGTAAACTCCAGAGCAGACAGCTCCATTTGCTTTCGGAGTGAGAAGGGGGAGTTAGCTCCAGGCACATCAGGCCATCTTGAGACTCCATCCTGGAAAGAGCATTGAGCTCAAAAGAAGGTCGGGGTGCTCAGCACTTGGCAGATCTTTGCCTTTTCTATTTCCTATAGGTACCTAGATGTTCTGTCATTTCTACATAGCTTCATATGAGATGTAGGGCTGAATGAAAGACCGCAAACCTATGTATGTTACGCTGTTCCCCTCTTGTGCTTCCTTGGCGTTATGAAGTATATATTCATAGTGAAACAAATACTATGTATTTCTCTTCTCTACCATTCCTTATGCCTCTGTGTATACATCTGTGAACCAGGCAGAATACCACCCCATGCCTCTGTTTGGAGGCAAAGTCCTTTGATGTGCTTGGATAAAAAGGGCTATTAAGGCATGTAACACACGGAGGTGATGCATGCACTGCAGAATCAGCACTTTCCTGGGTGACCTCTTGGCCCCTCCTAACTTTTCCCCGGTACAAGGTTGCCTTCTTAAAGGAACTCTCTTCCCACCATGCCTTGCTGGAGCTGGCCCTTTAAATTTGGCAGAGCCAAGGAGCTGTAGCCCTAAAGCAGCCATGTTTGATGAGTGGCTGCATCTCCTGCCTTCCTTCCTAGCTGGTGAGTCCCTCTCCTGTTCAGTTTTCTCTTGGTCCTGAGGATGGGTCATTCTCATCAAGTGCATGATGATGTTACCCTAGGAAATAATGTTAGATGACCAAGAAGGGCAAATTGGAGCAGGAGCTGGAACCCTGCCGCATGTTCCATTATGTCCCCTGCTGAGCTGGAGATGGTGTGTTGGCAGCCTGGAAGGCCAGAGAGGTTCAGGTAGGGGATGATTGCTTCCACTCGCTGCATGGGGGGGTTGGGGTGGCAACAGGCCTCCCTGGTTCAGTTTGAATTTTGTGGTTAGGAGTTACCTCCTTGTAAGTGAAGATGAGCTAAAGTATTTATTCCACCCCTGCTTTTTTTTTTTTTTAGAAAGAGGGGGAGGTGGTGAGGTTCTAAACCATCCTGGGTTTTGCCCTATCTCTGGATGCATTTATCTGACTCCTGTTCTCTTCAACCCTGCCTCTGTCTTTAAAGTGTGTGTGTGTGTGCACGTGAGGGGAAGAGCTGGATAAAATGGGACCTTGACCTGACCCATTGTTGCTTTTGGGGAGAGGGGGGAGTAGGTACTAGGATCTATTTTGGGGAGGGAGGGGGTAGGTAGAAAAATCCAGTTTGCAGAGCTGCTAGCTCTTGACTTTCACTGAGAGTCTTGTGATGTTTGTCCCTGATAAAGTCCTCTTTCCTGGAATCATGATGACATGACTCCAGGAATCTTGGCTTTCTTTAAAAAACAAACAGTTCATTTCCTGGCATGAGGGTTACAGAGAGAAACTTGGAAAAGTGAACTGTAAAAACTTGGCCCCGGGGGTGGGGGGTGGGGCACAAGGCAAATAAATTTAAAAAAAACCCAACAGGTTTGTATTATGATTTTTAAATATCATGGGTTTGGGGGGTACTGACTCCCACTTTTTTTTTTAAAGACTTGGGGTTGGCAGTGCTGAGTTTGGGTTTATCTGGACCTGTCCCAAGACAGTACCTGTTTGACTGAAGCACTCCACCAACAGGCAGAGCTCTTGTTTTCCTCCTGGCTGCCCTCGCTTGTGGCCAGTCATGGCACTGCCCATGTCCTCTACCCCAGCTAGATGCAAACAGCATCCTAAGGACCCCCCGGATTGGCCCAGTGCAAAGGGAACATGTATATTTGTACTCTCCCTTCCATGGTTTAGGCATGACTCTTCCACAGCAGGCTTTAATAAGGGGGTTAGGGCAGGGCTGGGCTGGGAGAGGGAAGATGGACTGAGCTGTGGTCCCTTCACAAGGCCATACCTAAAATACACCCCTTGGCCTAAAGCCAGACTACCTTTAGGAATGAACTGTGGAAAGTGGGGCTATAGTTAAAAACAGAGGTGTGCACCATGCCCCTGTGCAGGGAATAAGTATAAACTCCTGCCACTTCACACCTGGATCGACCAGGGGAAGTTGGGGCGTAGGTTGCTAGAGGGCCGGACTGGTGAGCGTCCAAGGTATAGGAAACACGGGGTGGGAGCTGTAACGATTTACCAGGTGTAAAGGAGAGAGAAAGATCTAGGTCCCTCTTCATGCGCTGAAGGGAGAGTCATATAGGTGGGGCAAGATGAAGGCGTAGGACTCTGATGGGTAGCTTTGCTGCTTCCTCCACTATAGCAGACTCCTTAAACAAACCCCAGGGAAGGAAGGGGGGTGGGGGGGATGTAACGAAAGACACGGGGGAAGGTTCATAAGGAATTAAATTCTACTATGAGCTAAAGCAAAGAAAATTTTTCCCCCCACTCCCTGACCCCTTCAAGGTGAAGTATTCTTTGTCACACACACAAATTCCCTAGGCATAGCATTATTATTACTGGTAGACCGTTCTTACTCTGTCAGTAAACGTAAGGAGATCGTGGAAATTTGACCTCAAATAAGGAGTGACCACACAGAAACACCTGCCTGTTTGCTTTAGAGTCTAGCTCTGAGATCGTTGAGTGTAAAAGGGGAGCTGTGCTGGCATGGGCAGAACAGGGTTTGTTTCCGCTGCGGCGTTTTTCGTCTAGTGCAGTGATCGTTCCCTTGCCTAGATGAATGTGGAAATGCCAATGCAGGGGTGGAGCAGCTCAGAGCCCTGCAGTGGGACTGGGCTCCCATGGGTATCGCAGAACCTGCTGCCAGAAAAGAAAAAAACCAGAGTAGCAAAAAAATAAGCAGTAATCTGTGGGACGGCACCATAGCTTTTTAAATAAAGGTTTTAATACTTCTGCTTAAGCAAGGGACAGAAAGAGATTTGACATCTATTATAACTGGAGTTAAAGTGGTTTTTCTACATGATTTAAGCAAGATTTGTTTTATTTCTTTCGTGGTATAAATTGTGTCTGAATTCCATTTATATCCATAATATATCGTTATATCCATATATTAACGGACTGTTTTGGGGTTTTTCTAGTAGCGTGGGGGAATCTTTCTCTCTTGTGGGATTTGCTGGGTCTCAGGTTTTTGTGGTTGGGAACGGGATAAAAATGCAAGAAACAATGCCCGAGTGGGTATTGTGGGGAGGGATGAGAGTGGGGTTAAAACAGTCCCTTGCAGGGCTCTAGAATAGGTACCAGGCGAGGAAGAAAATCCAACCCAGCAATGTGACCAAAATATAGCCATGGATACACGAAACTGTAACCTGGTGGTAGGGAGACTGTTCCAGGAGGAATCAATGGGAATTTAGTGTCTTCTCTTTCTTCTCACAAAGACCCTGCCGTATCTATGTCAACTCTCACCCCTTAGTGACGGCTTACTCTGTGTGATGGTACAGCACCCCCCTGTGGTGTCAGCCAGACACGCACACACACGCACACGCAATGTCCAAATCATAGTAATTTATGTCTGTAGGGGTTTTTCACAGACTGAATAATAAAAATAACGTACACTTGGCTCTATTTCTTCATCGGAACTAAACCGAATAGAAACACAGATAAGGTGCTTTGTATGTTCTTGTCTTTTTGTTGTTGCGTTTTCTTTTTAGACTTGCTAGCTCATAAGTCTGCTTCTGTGAAAAGTGATATTTGTATGTTTGTTAATATCCCTCTTCACAGCAGAAGATTTGTTAGCTACCTAGGAGGCAGTGAAAAGTGATATTAACAAACATAAAAATATCACTTTTCACAACAGACATACTCAGCCCTCGCAAGCTGGGGGACAAGTTAAGCCTTGGATGGGGAGGTGAGTAGGGAGGCAGTGGGGGCCCAGGGTCATGGGCTGGATGGGTGAGGAGCCGGAGGAGGCAGCGGGAGCCAGGGATGATAAGAGAGGTGGTGAGCCCTGTGGGTGGGGGACGGAGCCTGCCACTGCATAGCCAAAGCCCAGAGCCTGAAGCCCCACGGTCGGAGTCTGCTGCCATGTGGCTGGAGCCTGTCACCCACTACCCCAGGGTTGAAGCCGGAAACCTGAGCCCCACGGCCCTCAGGAAGATGGGGAACTCATACCGGCTGGCTCCAGAGGGGGGGAGGGCCCAGCCCCTGCTGGCAGCCCCGGGGGAGCGACCACTGCTTTGCTGCCCCCCCCCCCCCCCCGATCACCACTCAGGAGGCTATGGCTGCAAGAAAAGCCCCTGATGGCTGCATGCAGCCACGGTGGCCACATTTGAGAAACACTGAGCTAGACTATCAGCCCTGCTGTTCAGTGCTGATTGGAAACTGGGATGTGTTGATTCCCTCTGAGAAAATTTTGATGAAAACAAAACTTTCGTTTCAGCCAAATTTTCAGTGGAAGATTTCTGCTTGTCAGCAGGTCAAACTGAAAACCCCCCTCTGTGATGTTATCTGATTGAAATATGACCATATAGATCATTGTTGCAACCAATATTGTACAAAGGTTGTCGAGTAAGATGTCTATAGAAAGGTTATGATTGGCAGGTTATGATTGTGCTATCTGTATGCATGTATCATTTTTGTATTTAAAGTTATAAGTGTTGGCTCTATGCCTGGATTTCAAATGTTGGCTCCTGGGGTAACGCCTATGAAATAATCAGCCAGATATGTCATGTAAGGTATCTGCAAAAATGTTATAATTTCACAGATATGATAATCTTGTTTATATGTTTGTATCGCCTTTGTATTATGAGTTATAGGTATGTATGTATGTCTGTATTTCAAACTTGGGCTATGCTTCTGGGTGACACCCCCAGAGAGTTTGGCATCAGCACAGCCTAGCCTGCTTGATGGCCCATTAAGGACCCTCAGCTATACAACTGACCCACTGAGAGAAGGCAGATACACCTTATGACTCAGCAAGGCAGACAGGGACATGCCTATGGCGAGAACTCTAAGGCTTCCAAGCCATGTGCTGGGCAGCTTGTGTTTGAAACAAAGGAAGCACAGGCCGCATGGCAAGAGACTATAAAAGGCAGCTGCATCTTCTCCATTTTGTCTTCAGTCCTGCTTCTTACCTCTGGAGTAACTTTGCTACAAACTGAAGCTCTGAACAATGGACTGAATGACCCATCCCAGCTGTGGATATACTCCAGAGACTTGACTTAAGCCAGCCGTTTATTCCATCACTGCTACAAGCCTGAACCAGGAACTTTGCCATGACTGCATGTAATTGATTCCTTTAACCAATTTTAACTCTCACCTTTCTTTCTTTTTTATAAATAAACCTTTCGATTTCAGTGAATAAGAATTGGCTGTAGCGTGTCTTTGGGTAAGATCTGAAACATTTGCTAACCTGGGCGGTGACGTGTCCGGTCCTTTGGGATTGGTAGAACCTTTTCTTTTATGTGATGAAATAAGATTTACAGAAATTTTCATCATATTTGATGTGGGTATCTGGATGGAGGCCTGAGGCGGGATCACTTCAAGGGAACTGTGTTGTTTGGACTTCTGAGTAACCAGTAAGGTAATAAAGAAGCTGTTTTATGCTGGCTTGGTGAATCTAGGTATTGGAATAGCCACCAGCTTTATGGGGATTGTCTGCCCCATTCTTTGCAGTTCACCCTAATTGAGTGACCACAGCTGGCTCCCCACGAGGACCCCGGTTACATATCCAAAATTCAGTTTTTGGTCAGAAACAAACAAAAGAAAGCCTTTAAATTTTCACCTGAAAAAATTCCGTTTTCTAATGAAAGTAAGCCATGTCCAGGGAAAGCCGACACTTTCTGGGAAAAGTTTTGTTTTATCAAAAACAAAAATGTCAGAAAAAAAGTATTTCACTAGAAAATGTTTGGCCAGTCCTGGTGGGTGAGGTGTCACCGTCAGTCAGACTAAAATTCCACTGCTAGAGAAATATCCATGTAGCATCTAGCAGACAAAGGCATCCCCAGACTCAATGCCCGAAAGCTGAAACTAGAAACATTTGAACTGGAAATAAGGTGCAAATTTTTAACAGTGAAAGTAGTGACCTGCTGGAACAGTCTGCGCAGGAGTGTGCTGGATTCTCCATCTCTTCACGTCAAGACTGGATGTCTTTCTAAACAATGCTCTCATCCAGCCACAAGTTATTGGACCTGATGCAGGAGTTAATGGGCAAAATTCTGTGCCTTGTGTTAGGCAAGTCAGGTCCTTCTGGCCTTAAACGTAGGGATTAGTAACTAAGTGGTTCTGTGAAACTTATAAAAAACTTGACAAGGCAGCTGGTGTTCTGAGACGGCTGCCTGTCATGCTGACTGATAATTGTCTCATTCTTTCTTTGAGCCTCCCCCTCACACACACACCCCTCGTCTGTTTCTACCTGTTTGTCTCTTGTCTTGCGCTTAGATTGCAAGCTCTTTGGGCAGGGATTGTCTTGTTTGTGCTCTCAGAAAGTTTCCCAGAAATGAAGCAACACAGACTCTTAGCAGAAATAGCCAGTGAGTTAATTGAAGGTTGGATCTGACTGACACATGGCCATTCAGGTTGTCCTGCAGCTGCTATATCTGTACATACGTGCCTAACCGGTAACGGAAATTGGCACAGTGGGTGTTTGGCAGCGTCTGGCAGGCTCTGCGTCCTCCAGGCCAAGAGGGATGAAGTGCTGTGGATGATTCTGCAAATGAGCCACCCTCTGGCTTCCTTGGGGAAGAGCCAAACTGGGCATGGGGCAGGGACTGCTTTGGACAACATACCTCTTAGCTCATGGAGACATGTCGTCAAGCAATGCTGCAAACCCACAAGTCAGGGGATGGTGGACAGAGTTTTATAATTCAGGCTACAGTATAACCTGGGGGTTATTAGGAATGGAATGTGGGCAGTAGATGTAGCTCACTTCCCCCATCAGATTCCACCCCACACCCTGTGGGGGGTGTGTGTGCGTGCTCTCTAGTCCCCCTGCCCTGCCAACTAGGTTATACCTTACCGTTGGAAGGTGCAAAGGCCCTGACCTTTGGCTCTCCTGTTCTAAAGTTTTCCTCAGTGCACAGGCTTCTCCAGAAAGGACTTGAGAAGAGGTTGGTATGACCCAGACTTGATGTTCCTGTGCGGCCATTCCAGAATCTTCACCTCAGCAGAGCAGCAGCAGCGGCCTCCCTGGAGCTACCTGGGGACGTTTGACAGATACTGCGCCCCACTCGTGAAGCTGTGTGGCGCATGGACGCTGTTCGCTCCGAGAGTGAATGGTTGTTTCCCGAGCCGCTCCAGCAGAACCAGGTGACTCCCTCCAACATTCCCCGCGGCTGAGCACGGACGGTCACCGTGAGATGAGACTCCAGGAGCTGCCGTGCTGGTGATCGCCAGCTAGTGCCAGTTCTGTGCGCGTGGAGTTGTAACATGGACACTCATCCACTGAGCCCCGGGCGTATCCACCATCTATTCAAAACCTCTCTCCCAGTCCCTGACGGAGCCAGGATTTGAACTGGTGATTTAGCAGTAAAGAGAAAAAAGGGTCCACAGCCTGTTACTGACTCCCTGAGCCATGCGGCTGCTGTAGGAGCTTTTTGGCCAGGTGTGAAATGCATGAGGGGTGAGAGAAATTTTTTAAACCTGTTTCCTCCTCATGGATAGAGATGGTCCCAGTCCAGCCGCGCTGCATCCAAACTGCCCCCAGCACTGGGATAGTCAAAATCTGGCCCTGAGAATTGTGGCTTGAGTCCTTCTCTGCTGCCGGGCATAGCTCAAAAAATGGGAAAGGGGGGGTGAGGCGAAAGCAAGTGTCAGGTCTGCGTCTCCGGGGCCCGCACAACGGAGTAGCGTGAAGCCAGACATCGAGCAGTTCCCTGCGTGTTAGAACCGTGTGAACACAGTGCGGCTGTGACCTCCCGAACAGGAGCTCCTGAGGCAGACCGAGGGCTGGGGTGAGAGGCTGTTGCCCTTGCAAGGGGAGAGGAGTCATTACCGTATGGGGGATAGTTATGGGCGTTTCCCCCTTCACGTAGTATTAAGGCAGCCATGGCTTTGCCTGCAGTGAACCAATCCTATTCCCTCTGACAAGACTCAGGGCCTTCAACCACCAACCAGCACTTCCTGCCCCATGAAATGTAATGAAATCACTAGGCTTAGGCATAGCCCTGCCATGCTGGGCCCTTCACTTCTGTGCCCCTGGATGTAAGTTTCCATCCCCTCTGGACATCCGCTGTGCCAGGCCTTGAAAGCACCCTGGCTTGAAGAATTCCAATAAACTAATTGGCAGGCCGGTTGCGGCTCCTTTCACGCCCACTCGACTGTAGCTGAGACCGCAGTGGGTTAGTGGAGGCCACGGGCAGCTCCCAGTCTCTGCAATATGCTTCCGTTCCTTTGAAACGTGGCTCGGCGATGCCTGGTTATTACAGGGGGGCCTACCAGACATTCAGAGTATGTCTACACTGTATCTGGGAGGCGGAGCAAGCCTTCCAGCTGGCGTCTGCAGCCTTGGGGGGATGTCATGCAAGTGCACTAAAAATAGCCACGCAGACGTTGCTTTCCCGCTGTGGCTCGGGCTGTGATGCCTACGCGGCTGTTTTGAGCGCGCTGGTGCAAGGCCCGCCAACGCATGTCTGTGGGTGTCAACGGGGAGGTTCATTCCTCAATGCAATGTAGACGTCTCCTCAGTGCTGTGGCAGAGGCCTCCAAACTGACACACTCAGTAAGGGATTGGAGGCCAGGCTGAGAGGGGATACAGAGGGTCAGTCCCCAGCCTGAATCACGCACCCTGGGGAAAAGACCCAGGGGCAGCGCTAGCATGGAATTAACCAAGCACCTGTGGAAGGGGAACCATTCCCTACTAGGAATCCAACGCATCTAGTGGTTAGAGCAGGGCTTGCGAGATCTGCAGCCTTGCTGCATCAGACTTGCTGTTCTGAGCCTCTGTTTCCCCACTTCTTAGCTGGAGATACTAATACACCCCCCCTCCCCACCCCGCTTTTGTAAAACACGGAGAGATTCTCAACCGGCAGGAACTATGCGAGCATTCAACAATAATGGTGCAATAGTCAAATAAACCCTTGGTGGGGCTTGAACAGATGAGCGCCGGCTCAATAGGAAGAGGGTGATGCTAAATGGCCCTATTTGTGTTCTTCATCTCATTACTCTTCCTGGCCTGAGAAGTCCAAAGTGCCCTGCCCGGCCATCTTCCAACGCAGTACAGCCTCCAATCCTGCTGTGGGTCGGGCATTGTCCCAGAATCGGCTGTGACAGAGGAGGGAAAGGCTGAATCCTCATTCATACAGCTAGACGCTAAACTACTCAGTAAAATATTTATTTCTCAGTTATTTCATGAGTTGTTTTTACAAAAATTACTCCCCTCCCCAAAAAGAACCCCCCTAAAAACCAAACCAAAACCCCAAACCCTACACAGACATGCAAAAAAACAAAACCAAACCCAAACACCCCCCCCCCCCAGATCCTGTTACAAGTAATTGAAATGTACAAATTAAAAGGAAGAGAGCAAGCTTAGATTAGGACAATCCCTAGTTCTTGATATCACTCCACTGGGGCAATTTGTATCTTGTCTCGGTAATGCTTTAATGTCAGCTGACAAATTTGGAGGAGGCTGCCAAGATAGCTGTAAAATTAAGAGCAAATGTTTTCTAATCGAGATTGTGCAAAGAAATATTTATTCCTTTTTTTTTTAACCTTTAGAGAAACAGCATCTGCAAACTATTAAACCAGTTTATTTTCATGAATTCTCTCAAAAAGGGAGTGACATTTATATCTCTGCGGTTTTGTCTTATACAACAGGAAAGAGCCCCATGTTTTCCATGGGAATAAAAGCTCCAAGATTTTCCCTCTTCCCACCCCCAAGCAAAGTTTCTCATGGTGGGAGTTCTGTCTTCAGTGAACCCATGGCTGCATGTCTTGGCTTTCAAAGGCCACCTCCATCCCGCGCTGCTTGGAGAGCTTTATTTTGCACCAAACAAACACTGGGGCTGGAAATGTGGAATTCGCTGTTTGGTGGCTTTTCTCGCTGGGGGAAATAGAACATTTCTGCCCTGCATGGTTATCCCGGGCCGTTTGGTGCGGTGCTAGTGCCACCCGGTGTTAAACTGAAATCGGTGCAGCCAGAGCTTCGCTCAAGCCCATGGTCTCTCTTTCCTGCCTCGGGCCCTTCTGCCTGCGCTCACGCTCCTTCCTGGGGAAAGGTTTTCTGCACTCTTGGCTCCTGCTAATGAGCCTCAACCCTGCTTTGATGATACTTGCCACCGGTTTTGCATGAAGTGTCAGAACCGTTCTCTATGTTCTTGAAATGATCTCTCGCCGAGTGTTTGAAACTGTGCACTCGTTAGATGACCTTCAAGATGCTGCGTTAAACAGGATGCTGGCAGGTGCTTGCTGGCCAAGAGGCTTCCCTTAAGATAGGGCCCCCTACAGTCACAGCAATGTGTGTGTGGGGGGGCGGGGGGGTAATCGGTGGGGTACCTGATCTGACAAGTATATTTGGTCTCATGGAGACAGATTTTTTCCTAGGAGATCAGGACCAGATTGTCTATGCCCATCACCCACAGCGGGGGCCATACTTTCAAAGCATTCAGGGCCCAAAATGCTGGCCAGTTTGGAAAATCTGGAATTGCTTTTTAAAAGAGGGTGGTTCAGGGGTTAGGGTGCCAGCCTGAAGACTTAGGGGACCAAGATTCACTTCACTGCTGCGCCGCAGACTTCCTGCGTGACCGGCTTGTCTACAGACAAAAAAGCTCCTGCTTTAACTACACTGGTACCCCTGAAGCCATCCCCCTCCCGTATCTCTGCTCCCATCATTTCAATGGAGAGGATAGCACTTCCCTAGCTCCCAGGGGTGTCGGAAGGGTAAATGGAGTCGAGATTGTGAGGGGCTCAGGTACCACAGCACATGAATTGAGTGTTGGGATTTAAGTACAGAATCACCAGCGTAGGGGTGGGGGCTGGAGCGGCCAGGGCAACAGCTTCAGAGCTGTCCCCTGGTGCTGTGATTCACATCCATAGCAAGCCGGGCTGTGAACATCTCGGGCCCGGGCACTGTTCCAAGGGGGTGGGTGCTATTGCCTGACCATGATCTTGGGATTGGCTGTGCTGGTTTCTTTAAGAAGTTTGCACTCCCTATCCGGTTAAGCTAAACACGCACAAGGTGTCACCACCTTGATTTTGGAAACATCTTTCATCTGTCAGGAAGCAGCTGGGAAGGTACATCGGGCAGAATCCTCCACACTGGACTCCCCAGGCCAGGTGTGGCCCTGCTGGTGCCACCCAGAGGCCTGGGTCTTCCCGGACCTTGATAGCCGCAGCTAAGGGTCCCCCAGTGGCTAGAGCATTGCTTCGCTCTACAGGGTGGAAAGTAGGATCTGCTCCTATCATGGCTACAGCCGATACAAACCGTGAGGCTGCCTAGCTTGGGGGGACTTGTGTCTTTTGAAGCAGATGGTCTCGTGCATGAGTCCTGCTGCCAGCTACCATATCAGGCTGCAGCCAAAGACCCATTCCAGAAAAGGCTGCTCCCAAGGGAAGCAGTCAGTGGGGGAGGAAGTAGGTTATCTTTATGGATGACCTAGGCCATCCCCTCAGAAACTCCACAGGTGCCTTTGTCCTGGAGCCTGGTCAGCATCTGTGACTACTGCGAGGGAAGGTGACAAAGGCCTTAAAGAGAGAGGGACTGAATGGGCTGGGGGATTGGGACCGGGAGAGGATCCCTTTTACTTCTAAGGCACAGTTTCAGCCCAGTTTGCAGTGGATACTTTGTCCACATCATAAAACCAGCACCACGCCCGCCACTGTTCGCTCCTATTGTTCACAGGCTCTGCAGAGAGCCAGGCTTGAATGGAGGCTGGAAACTGAGCTCCCTTCTCCTCCTTGGCTGGGAGCCCCAGGAGAGCAGGGTTGAGGCTCAGTGGTGTAGCAGTACCAAGGGAAACCTGTACTGCCCATGCTATACCTGTACTTGTGCTTACATTAAGGGGAGCTGTCTGTCCAGCCCCCTACTCTAGTCCCATTCATTAAAGCCCCACCATAAAAAGCTCAGAGAAGGCCCTGGCTGAACAAGACCCCTGAGGCCTCCAGCTGAGGTTCTGCTTGTTCACATCTTGCATTGTAACTGAAAGCCCTGCTTTTGATTTTCAGCTGTTCAGCAGGGAAGAGATTGCTAAGAGGTGGGGTGATGGGGAAAGCCAGCCACTTGCTGCGGAAGGCATCTAATTTACAAGCCCAGGCCATCAACCACATCCAGGGGACGCAGTTCCGTAAGAGAGGCAGTGTTTCCGAAGGAGGCAGCCTGCCTGGCCATTTGCATAGAGCTTGGACAACGATGCACTCAGCTAAAGTCCACAGACTTTCTTTTCCCCCAGGACAGTTCAATGACCCAAGCCCCTTCAGACTTGCTTGTGAATTCATTGACTTAACCACAAAGTGCAGAGCAAACATTAACTTTTGGACAGCTGCAAAGTCCCATCAGCTAGCTGGAGTGAGTTCTCCTGGGCACTCAAACCATCATCTTCGCCTTTGACTAATGGTTAAAAAAAAAAAGTTGGTAGCATATATCTTACATTGGCATGGGCAGCTGGCTACTTCTAAATGTACAAAGCACAATGCAGGGTTAGGGTAATGAATATATACAGCAGGGGTGGGCAGTCCCGCTTGCAAAAGTCTTTCTCTCTCAAGCATTGCAGTCTGGTGACATAAAAATATATGAGCAAATTTGTCAGCCTTGGAAATGCTGTCGTATAATGTGAGTCGGCTACAAACGCAACGGCTGACCAGTCACGTTTGAGTGACAACCAAAGAAAAAGGGACAATATAATGGACATAATACAATGTAGTGATCCTCCCAACGAAGACCAGGGTCCCCAGCCTAGGAGGATACTCAGTTGCTCTTTGGCTGTCCAGCTGAGATATTCAAATTGGTCAAATCCTGTAGTCCAAGATTCTTTCCTGTTCGGAATCATATTCATGTTAACTTGGCAAGTCTGTTTATCCTTGACGTGTGTGTGTGTGTGTGTGTGTGTGTGTATATATATATATATGTATGTATGTATGTATGTATATTTTATTATAGAGTGTGTGGGGAAAGCAACTTTCTTACCAAGTTCACTCCGTCTGTGGCTACAATTACACACCACTTTCCAAAGGGGATTGTGACTTGCTCTGCTTTCAAAAGGGACCAGGAGAAGGGGATGCTGGTGATGCACTCGGCATTGGTTGAGAGTCACTAGGGTTTGGGTTTAGACTGGGACAGGAGCGGCAGTCTGGCCTCTTGTGATGGGGAAGATGCTCTCCCGCCGAGGGCAGGCACATTGGTATTTTGTCCCGGTTCTGGGGATGGGCAGTCAGTTCACAGTTGGCACCTGGTTCTGATGCATGCTGAACTCTTTGGCTTTGAGGCGTAAGCTGGCGATACTGTTTGCCATGTTCACCCCCTGGGCAGGCGTTGCGGTGCCGCTTGAGCTGTAGGATGGCACCGTGCTGCAGGGGTGGGAGCAGGGGAGGGGAGCAAGGGAAAGGAAAATAGTTTGAGACTCCGGCACAGCCCAGGGCAAGCCTTAGACGCTGACGCTGCAATACTTTAGTGGAAGAGCACCTCTCTATTTGATTCATTTGGTTTTAAGTTGTCAGGCAGTTGGCTCCTTTCACCAGCTTCTCGGAAACAATCGGCTGAGGCCAATAGTAAGGGTCTGGATGGTTTTATGCTGCTCAGTGAAGGCAGGCAGTTTGTGCAAATCACTTTTAAATGAGATTAAAGTCCCTGCCTCTAGCTTTTAAACTGAATACGTTTGAGATGGGTCCAGGGCAAAACCCTGGATCTAGACCCCTTCCCTACCCACTCTGAACATTATATGGGAATTTCGCTCCAGTCTGTACACTTGATCTCTAGGATTGGCAATGGATTGAGTCAAAAACCCAGAGAGGAACATGTCCTGAAGTCCAGATCTGGCTCCAAGCTCTGTAGCACAGGAAAAACCCACTATCTGAGCACTCAATGACAAGAGGAGAATGATGTCTGTCACTCAAGGGCTGAAGAATGAAACAGACGTTAGATACAGAAGCAAATCAGGTGGGGATTATGCTGGAGCAAACGTCTGTCTCCATACCAATATTCTGCCCTTGTGGCTCTTAGAAACTGAAATTCTAGGTCCTTTTTGCAAAGCTCTTCCTCCAAGGCTCTCAAAGCACTTAGGGAAAGGTATTCGTTACTGCAAGTATCCCGAGCTGACTCTATTCAGATCACCCTTGGGTCTAGGAGAGAACCCAGGACTGGGATGGCTGATGTTTCCCCCACCCATTACAATTTCTCAGTTCCACAGTCTGTACAGAAGAGTCAAGCTTTCAAGGATGGACACTCCCAGTGCAGTTTTTATGACTCTCTCTGGTTACAGGGTTCAACAAATGGGTGTGAATTTGCAATCCCTTTCTTCCCTGGAATGGCTTTTCCAAAGGAAATTCTATTTAAAAGTGAAAAGAAGCTTCTTCCTAGCTGAAGCAAAGCCTGTGCAGTGTATTTGAGGGAGAAGAGCCCCTTGACCTGAAACCAAGGTGGTGGGAGAGTCTATCTTGTACCCACCCCCTTGCTTGTAATTATTTATTCATTAGAATTTCTTCCCTCCTCCCCTCTTCCTCTCCCTCTCCAGCCTTTATTTTGATGCTCTCCCAAGCAGAACATGAGTTTACATTTCCAAGTGGGTTTTGGATTAGATAAAACAGGCCAAATTCATCCCTGGTGCAATTGCTGGAGTTACCCCAGAAAGGAATTTGACCCTGTTGAGTTTGTCTGTCCATAGTTTAGAGGATTCCTAAACCACTGAAAAAACCCTCTCTTGTAAAGCTTTCTGGGCTTTGCTTTTACCCTCGTGGCGGGGGGGGGAAGGCGGGAGGGAGAGGGGTGTCATTAGTGCTCAGGCTGCTAAAAAACTCTGTTGGTTCTCGTGGCCCATGGGGAGCGCCATGGGCCTCTGACACTTAGAATATTAATTGTCCTCACTCAAGTTTCACTCTTATAAATATTTAAACTCAACATTAAAAGAGAAGGTGAGTGAGGTAATCTCTGTTATTGGATCAACTTCTGTTGGTGAGAGAGACAAGTTTTCAAGCCACACACAGCTCTTCTTCAGGTCTGGGAAAGGCAGCTAAATACAAGGTGGGACAGATAGTTTAGCATAAGTAGTTAGCGCGTGTTCCAAGGGACCATTCAAGGGGAAGTCACCCCTGTAGTCACAGGACAAAAAGGGGGGTTAGTGGGTTACAGATTGTTGTAATAAGCCATAAATCCAGTGTCTTTATTAAGACCATGATTTTTAGCCTCTTGCAAAATTATGAATTTCAGCTCCCAGACTCGTCTTTTGAACGTGGTGTTGTCCAGTGTCCTTTGAGGAGGAGTCTGATCCATGGGTCCTGCATATGCCTATCGCAACATGTGGTGTCGTGTACCTCATCCAGGGCACTAAATGACCTAACAACAACTATGTGAGTGAAACCCATAGGCACCACCTCTGTGGGTGCTCCAGGGCTGGAGAGCACACAGGGAAAAAATGCAGCGGCAGCCCCCCTCCCAGCCCCCCTTCCCTCCTGCAGCACCTCCTGCCCACTGGTGGGCCCCACCGATCAGCGCCTCCCCCTCCCTCCCCATGCTGCCCGCCTGCAGCGATCAGCTGTTTTGCGGCGTGCAGGAGGCTCTTTGGGGGAGGGGGAGGAGCGTGGATGAGGCGTGCTCGGGAGAGGGGTGGAATGGGGCCGGGGTGGGAAGAGGCGGGGTGGGGTTGGGGACTTGGGGGAAAGGGGAGTGGGCGTGGGGCCTGGGATAGAGCTGGGGGTCGAGCACCTCCTGGCACATTGGAAAGTTGGCGCCTGTGGTGAAACTAGACAACCGCTAACCCCCCCTTTTTTGTCCGATGACTACAGTGGTGTTAATGGGCCACTTCACCTTGAATGGTCCCTTAGTCTAGCATAAGGAGTTAGCACATAGTCTATCTGTTCAACCTTGTATTTAGCTGTGGCACTGGGAGTACCTTTCCCAGACCTCAGAAAGAGCTCTGTGTAAGCTTGAAAGCTTGTCTCTCTCACCAACAGAAGTTGGTCCAGTAACAGATATTCCCTCACCCACCTTGGCTCCTAATAACCTGGGACAGACACAGCTCCCACAACATTGCATTCAACTCAACACATCATTGCCTCCATCCCATATGCTGGCTGTGTTTGTCCTAGCGGCAGGCCAACATCTTGCCCAATGGGCCTGCAGTTTGTTCAATTCTAACTTCTCCTTCCTACTTGGGGCCTTAGGGCCCATCCCAACTCCCGTTTAAGCCAATGGAAAGACTCCCTGTGACTTCACTGTGGCCTTTGTGCCTTCTCCATTTCCTGTTTGTTTAATTCTCTCCCTTGACAGGGGAGCAGTTTTCTAATCAGCCTCTCAGCCACCCGCCCTTCACAGTCTTTTCGGCCCACTAGGAGCAGGCCTGGTCGGGTGACCTTGGCTGGCTCTCCAGCACCTCCCGAAAGGCAGCAGTGATCACTCAGTTTGGGAATTGATGGGAAAGATAATGGTGAGGCTGCCTGGACTTACCTGTATGGGGATGTGGTGGTCCAGGAGAGATACTCTGGGCTCAAGGCAGTCGGCCTGGGGGCCATGGGCTGTTCAATGGCGGCATCTTGGCTGTAGGATTTGAGGAGCGATGCGGACCTGTTGGCTAGCATCGCCCGCTCATTGCGGCGGAATTTGGCCCTTCGGTTCTGGAACCACACCTAGCGGGAGGAGAGGCAGCACTGGTCACCTGAGCCGCACTTAACCCGGGGCACAGACAAGGCAGGTGGGAGGGAGAGGGAGAGCTGCCCCACTCTCCCCCAACGCAGAGTGCAGCAGGCTGATTGCACTGAGCAGGGGGCCTACTTAATTCTGGCAGATCTCAGGCTGGCAGCCTGGCGCTGACCCCTCTGCTCTTCCTGTCATGGCACAGTGGGCCAGGATGAGCTGTGATGGTCTGGAGGGTGCGCTGCCCTGGTCATTCTGAACTCTAGGGAGGCATGAGTTCTAGCTGGCCACAGGAGCGGGGAAGCCAGCATCCTTGCCTAGAGCCAGGAGGCAGAGACCTAGTTTCTCCCCACCCCTTTGCTCACCTGGACTCTGGCCTCACTGAGGTTCACCCTCCGCGCTAGCTCCTCTCGCACAAAAGCATCGGGGTAATGCGTCCTCTCGAAGACTCTCTCCAGAGCCTGGAGCTGGCTGCTGTTGAATGTGGTGCGGTTCCTCCTCTGCTTCTTCTTCCGCTTGGCAGCCCCCCGGCTCGGACTCAGACTCTCACCTAGGGGGAGCACAAAGGAGACAATCCCAGGAGGGCTGGGTACAAGTGACCATGGAACCAGCCCACCTCTCCCTGGCCGGCCGGCCAGACACACACACACACACACACACACACACACACACACACACACACACACACTGGTGAGGGGGGTGTGGTAGACAGGGTGCAGCAGGGGCAGTGCCCTATGTCTCTTTTCAAGGGGTGAACAAAGCCTGTGACTGACCTTCTTAGAGAGGATTTCATTGCTGGGCCTGGGGGATGACATTGCTAAGTGCAGATGTCTGTAATTCAGCAGAGGAACATAACCTGTCCTTCATTGAAAGCCCTAGAGCCAAGCATGGCAGAATTCAACTCATTTATAATTTTGATGGATAACATCAGTGTTTATTTGAAAGCATTTTCTCCTGATGTTGCCAGTTTAAATGTTCAGTGATACGAAATTATGGGGGAGAGGTCAGATGACGGGGAGAGTAATTGTTTGACAACAGACGTTGCGAGTCAAAAAGCTAAAGCTTTATAACTATTAAAATTCAAATTGTCAACATCCCCTGTCAAAATATACAAAGTAAATACCCTGAAATCAAACTGGAATCAGTTCTCAAGCAGTATTTTTCTTACTTTGTCTGTAAATTTTGCTGATCATTGATGGAAATATTTTTTCTTCAGTCTGTGAGTGTGTGGTGAAATCAATGTTTGCCGACATTTACCGATAAGAATCTAACCTGCTAAGCCTACCTCGAGGGGAAGTAGCATGGGCCACTGGAAGGGAAGGAGAAGCAGTTCTTCGGTTCCAGTCGGAGCTCGGCCACTGGCTGTGTCTCATGGCACACTGGACATGTCTCATCCCCTCTCTGTGCCTCAGTTTCTCTCAGGGGTGAAACGGGGGTAATACTTACCTTGTGGGGGATGAATAGGGAAAGGGTTTAACTAGTTAACGAATGCCAAGTGCTGTGTAAGTACGATGCTTAACATTCCCCAAAGTGGCCACCAATTTCAGATGCTTAAAGTTTTGGAAGCCCCACATCAGATGCTTGGGGCCTGATTTTCAGAGGTGACAAGTGCCAGCAAGTCCTGCTGAAGTCAATGCGAGCTGTGGGAGCTCGGCACAGTAGCAAATCAGGCCCCAGGATGTCTCAAGTTGGGCACCCAAAAATGGAAGCACCCAAAATCCGTGGCCACTTCTGCAAATGTGGGTCTTAGTCTCTTAACACCAGCCATCAGGGGTGCAGGAGCTAGTCGTGCTGGGGATGCAGCCGCACTCCCTGGCTTGAAGTAATAATAGCAATGATATATTAGACCATTTTGTCCAATGGCTTTCAGCACTCTCCCTATAAAAATGGTTCCAGCTCCCCTGCCAGCAGTTCCTCAAATAGCAGCAGCTACATCTGTCTGCGACGTGGGAAGGAACAGGAGGGTAATTAGAAGGACGTGATTTTTAAGGTGAACGATCTCATGGCCAGCCAGTGCTAGAAACAAATGTTACCAAGCCTCTGAGATTTCTACTCACACCCAGCATTTGTTTCCATCTTTGTGGCTCATGAAATTTTGAACCTTAAGCCTGCCACTGGTCCGTCTGTTTGCCTTTTTGGCCCAGATCCAGGCCTGAGTATGGCGCATCTTGGGCCTTCATCCAGTGTAACTTTCATTCATTCTTTGTCGCCAGCATCACATGAGATGGGGCAAGCTGATGGAGACAGGTCCTGGAGGACACAGTCAGTTGCCTGCAGAGGCCCAGTGGGGAAAGTATGTTGTTGTTTTTAATTCTTTAGCAGAGTATTGTTCCGTTATTCTTTCCATTAGCAGAGCATCTGGGTTCAATTTGTACCAATGGCGGGAAAGTATTTTTGAAAGTTTTGAAATGTTACTAGTTTTATGACATCCCGTGGATTTACAGCAGAGTTGCATTGGATTTCTCTGCTTTATGTCAAAGTTAGAGCCTATGATGTGAGAAATTGTTGCCTCTTGCTAAAAGGCTTCTAATGCAGCTTTGCAAAATTGTCATGAGATGGTACCACCCCGGGCACCAAATCTCCTGGAAGGAATATAAACCCTCATGCCACCCTCTAACTACTGAGGGCTAGATGGAAACTTGTGTGCCTTACTCCATTGCTACTGCAAGGTTTCTTGCACCTTTCTCTGAAACATCGGGTGCTGGCCATTGTCAGTAAGAGGATACTGGAGTAGATGCACCATGAATATGATCCAATGTGGCAACGTAATCCAATTTGATTTGATTCCTACTTTTACCATGCTGATGGCAAACTAAAGATAATTTGGATGACCATCAACGCCCCCCCCCAAAACCCTAATCTCAGGTGAGTGGGGTGGTAGAAATGTGCATGGCTGTTATAACCCTTTGTGGTGCTCCAGCATCTCAAAGCACATTACAAAGGTAGGCATTACCCCTGTGTTACAAAGGGGCCAAGTGAAGCACACAAAGGTGAAGTGAGTTGACCAAGGTCACACAGTGAGTCTGTAACAAAGTTGGGACTAGAACCTGAGGGTCTGCCTACACCGCAGAAAAAGACATGTGGCAGTGAGTCTGACCCTGGGTCAACTGGCTCAGTGTGTGGGACTCTGAGACCCTCCCTGCTTTGCCAGGTTTCAGAGTCCAGCCTCCAGTCCAAGCCCAAACATCTACGCTGCTATTTTTAGCCCCACAAGCCCAAGCCAGCTGACCCGGGCTCTGAGACTCGCTGCAGTGGGTTGGTTGGTTTGGGGGGTTTCTTCTGCTGTGTAGACGTGTCCTAAGATTCCTGAGCCCTTGTCCTAATTACTGGTCTGTGCTGTCTGCTTTATCAGTTAAGGAAACCGAGAGTAGGCATCTGTGCTGCTAATTTCTGGGTAGACCCTTTCTTTGCTGTCCTTTGTATTTGAGAGTCTCTCTCCATAGCCTGGAGCACTGAGGATCACTGATGTGGTCGGATAGAGACTTTGGGGACATTCCCATTTTAATAATGAATAGACCAAGCCTAGCCTACTTCAGCCCTGCTCTGCCTGTGGCTATCAAGCCGGCGCGGATGTAGCCTCCCCATTCAATGAGCACCTCCTCCAAGGGGGCACCGACCACCCGCAGCAGCACCTCCATCCCAGCATCACAACCCTAATCCTGGCCGAGCACGGAGGGGAGGCCCCAGGGGCATGGAGAGTGACTCACTCAGCGGTTGTGACTCCTTTCGCACGGGGCCGGGCTCAGCTGCCCCTCTCCAGGCATTGTGACTTGGTGCACAGGGCCACAGCACTGCCACTTAGGTTTGGCCCAGCTGCCTCTGGAGGGGCGGCCAGGCCCAAACCTGAGATGGGGCCCCTGTGCAAGTGCACCCATTGCACGCTGGTTAATCTGGGCCCGATTTCTGTGGGTGCAGTTGCAGCCATGGACCTCCACTGAAGCCGCCACTGCTATCAGGTCCAGGGTTCCCAATTCTGGTTGGCCGTATTCCTAGAGGTTTCATTGCATGACCTAATCTTTAATTAAAGATTAATCTTTTAATCCCTGGGGACTCCAGGACTATCCTGGAGGGTTGGCAACCCTAATTTAGTTCATAATTCCAGAGGCAGCTCTCCCTGGCTCAAGGCAGGAATCCTGACAACCATGCGGTGGTTACCCTGGGGAAGTGGGGAGGGATAGCTCAGTGGTTTGAGCATTGGCCTACTAAACCCAGGGTGTTGTGAGCTCAATCCTTGAGGGGGGCCATTTAGGGATCTGGGGCAAAAAGAATTGGGGATTGGTCCTGCTTTGAGCAGGGGGTTGGACTAGATGACCTCCTGAGGTCCCTTCCAACCCTGATATTCTATGATTCTAAGTGGCAATTGAAATCGCCAAGAATGAGGGGTTAGGTTTGTGGCTGGTGCTGACAACGGCCTGGTGTAAGATGAGGCTTTGGTGCTTTCTTTCCAATGCACATTGAGGCTTGAGACCCCTGGACGCCGTCCATCATTAGGAACCACTACACATTACAGGCAGTGAGAACGCTCTGCACCTTGTAGGAATGGCCTCTCACAGTCCACAGCCCAGGCTCAAAACCCAGCACGTACCCTACTCCCCAGCCTATTATTGGTGCAGCTCCACCACACGCGTGACTAAATAGGTCTTGTGTTGTGTCAGGGTAGACTCATCCCTCTGTGAAAGCCAAAACAAGTAGGTGTCCAGGGGATAGTGGAAGGGAGCTGTCCATTGAGACCACCCTCCCCATGACTGGATGGTGAGATGGGAACTCCCTTGATGGGCTGTAGAAAGAAAGGTGACCTCAGCTACCATGGGCCTGAGGTGTAGTTGTCTGAATAGAGGGGGGGGAGTTCCTTATGTTCTGCCACTTTCTGATCATTTAAGTCACACATCTTTGCATGCCAGGTAAGTTTCATCCTTTGTTTGCCCCTGTAAACCCCTCTGAGGACAGAGGGACCCTGGGGCTGGTAGAAGCTGAGCACGGCTGTGTTTGGGACGCTCCAGGATGGGGGCAGGGGAGAATGTTATGAAAGGTGACACGTGTTTGGTTCAATCTGAAATAAACACAAGTTGAGTCCAAAAGCGGAGAGAGAAAGACACTCTTCGCCCCGCCCAGGAGACCACAGTCTAGGCTCCACTGAGCTCTGCATCCCAAATAAAATTCCGAGAATTCCCTCCAGCCCTTGGTTCTGTCGAGAGCCTCAAATTCGCTGCCAATCTCTATTTTACAGTTGCCCCTTTTAGTTTAACTCCTTTTTTGGTTTTGTTTTCATACAGCAAACTATTGAGCCTCAGAATTTAAAAAAATATGGCAGATCACTGCCATCCCAGCTTCCTCTCAGAACCTGGGATTGACAGGGGCCAGCATGCAGGAACCATCCCTGATGGAAAAGCCCTACAGAATTTAATAGGGAGAAATAAGCTCCCTATGGGATTTATCAACCACCCGATAGGGTTTAATGGACAAATTATAGAAAGAGGATCTCATTCTCTGTTAAATGGTATAGGGTTTTATGGTGATTTCTATAGAACCCAGCTGGGTTGATCCTTATTAAAATCTGCCTGTAGGGCTTTCCCATGAGCGATAGCTTCCCGGTTGCTCTGCTGAAAGACTGAGGGAGCAGTACCTATAGATTTAACTCTTCAAATGGCATGCGGAGAATGTGCTCTCAGCAGCACCCAGCCTGTCTGCCCTCTTTCCCTCCTAGCAAAGCAGGACTCCTGATCTGTCTCCCACTGAAATCAACACAAAGCCTCACATGGAATTCAATGGAAATGGGGTCAGGCGCTACCACAGACCCACTGTGTAAAACGATTTCCCTGCAGGATTTGCATCGGAGATGGGCCCAAGCTGCAAGATTCCGATATGGATTACACCCTCCCCCCCTTCCGTGTTTGGAATGGGGTGGACCATTTTGTGTCGGGGCTTTTAAAGAGCTGTAAAGTCTGGGGGCGCACGGGTCTAGTTTTTATGTTCAGGCCCCTCTGCTAGTTTAAATGTGTCCCTAAACCATGTGCAAGTGAGATCTTCTCCTGAGCCACAAAACCATGCAGCACATTTCAGGCAAATCCTTAAAAGCTATTGTTAGCTGGTGAAAGCCTTTCCTCACCTAATCAAACCTTCCCTTGAAAGATTGTTCCTGAATGCTACATAGGTCCTTCTGCTTCCAGATCAATTCTCCATTAAGTGATGGTTTTTCCCTCTTTAAAAAAAGAAAATCCCATCCGTTGATTGCACACGAGGCCGCTCATGGTCCAAATGTACCTGTCTGATTCCTCTAATTAGCCCAGAGACAGGGTTCTCCTGCTCCATAATGAATCAACATCTTTTCTCAATTAGCTCATGCTTTGGAGCCCTGCCCATACTCCAGAGCTGTAGGACCAGATAAATGCCACTCTAATTGCTGATGGCATGTGTCTGACAGGTTTATGGTGTGCAAGGTTGGGAGCGATCACCCGTTCTATAAAAAGATAGAGCTGAAATCAACATTAAAAAATGAATGTCATTAAACATTCCATTTTTGTGCCTTTCGCGGGGTGGGGTAGGGGGATAAACCTACTAGATCCTATTTCCATCTGCAGTCACAAATCCTACATGAAATCCACAGCTAACTCTGACCATCCAGCCATTACTTTCTCATGCCAAAGGCCGCTGTGCCATAAGATAACCCTATTCGCTTCTGAGCTTTAGACGCACAGGAGGAAAAGTGATTTAACTGGCTTCTCTGTGATTTTCACCAAGGAATTAGAACGTGTGTTCCCATCCTGACGCTCTTCCAAGAATAAGACTTGTTAATTATGGAATGGCAGAAATAGCTCGGCACTGGATTTCTTTCCCTCCTGAAGGACTTCGTAGGCCTCGTATTAGGGGGTAAGGAGGGGTTGAAATGATGGACAGAATTTGCAAGTTTGCATTTGTCTTTTTTCGGTTACTGTCTGGCTCACTTGGAGATACTGACTGGGTTGATTGTCCAACCTAGAGGTCAGAGGAGACATGTGAACATTCCCACTTCCTGTGGCCACTTTTTGTATGGTGTATTTATTTTCTGCTGATTACAATTTCCTCTGAGGGGAAAAAATAAAGAGGGGAAGGAGGGATAATATTACCGAATAATGAAAGATGACATTGCAAGGATAAAAAGGGAAAGTGAGACTGCTCAGTAACGCTGAGATGAAAACCATATTCCCCAGGGGAAATCGCGTTAAATGGAATATACGAGACATGGAATTAAGCTGTCGTTTTGTAACAAGTTTGTGTGTGTGTCTCAGACATTGCACAAACTAGAAACTTGTTTCTGTTTAACACTAAATCTAGCCCACTCATCGCGGGGGAGTGTTAACAATAAAGGCTGGAATTTCCAAAAGTGCCCAATGGACATTGGCTTTCAGTAGAACTTGTATTCCTGAGTCACTTAGAGGGTTTTGAAAATCTCATCCAAATAGTAAATCATTCCAAAAGACTTGAGCTGGGATTTTCAAGCTTGTGGGATAAAATGTTCAAAGTCACCTAAGTGATTTAGGAGCCTAAGTCCCATTTTTCAAAAAGGGACTTAGACACTTAGGAGCCAAAGTTTAATTGGAAAGTCAATGGGACTTAGCTTCCCAAGTGCCTCAGGCAGGCTTCTAAGTCTCTTAGGGTACAGCTATGCTGCAAGGGAACGTGTGACTGTAGCATGGGAGACGTACCACTGCACTGGTAACAGTGGCCGCGTAGACATGGTGAAACAGGCTTCAGTATGGTTAGCAACCAATGTGTGTCCCCATGCTCCCTGACAGGTTTGTGGTCTGGGTGCGAGACTGTGCTGAAGCCCGTGCCACCACGTCTGCCTGGCTCTTGTTACCCACACTAGCTAGATTAAAGCTAGAATGGCTGCGCCCTACCCACGCTACGATATGCTGTGTAGACATCAGGCGCTTCTGAACATTTTACTTTGGGGCTTAACCCTCTAAGGCTCCTTTGCAAATCACAGCCCTTATGGTCCTCTTCTTAAATTAATCTTGATCATCCCATTGGATAGCCTCACTTTTCTCCTTTGCCTCTTCTCCCTTTGTCCTCGTCCTGGCCGTTCTTTACTTAACACTGCTATGCTATCAGGCAACCCCATAAAGCATGTCAGACAGTCCGATCCTTGTCCCGCCGCATCTATGCAAGTTTTGTCGTTTAGCTTCAGTGAGAGCAGGTTCGGACCTGTGGCTTGTAGGAAAACTGCTCTGTCAAGATACAGGCCTGATCCTGCGTTCCTTACCCGGGTAACATGCCAGTTTGGAGTCACTGAGCCTGCAGGATCAGGCCCTAAGGCGGTATTGTGATGTTCATTTTCTAAGCAGCTCAAGGCTGCTCTGCTGAGTTTGCACCTCTCCTCTGTGCTCCTCGCAGTTTTCTTTCATAATTATTTGCTGAGTTGAGACTAGAAAACCAGGTATTATAGCAAATCTGGGTCATGGTTAAATATATATGTAGTGAGGGATTTTAACCCTGGAACTCCTCCTAGGCTATTAGTAGTAGAAAGTTGCACTATGTACCATCAGAAAGGGAATTTTCCCTACATTTCCACCACGGTTTCAGATTTGATTTATGACCGCTGTTCACAAGGGATTAATGAACTCAATGCAGCCATGATAGAGGCAATCTGAATCTATTATTATTATTTATTTAGATTTGCATTAAAATTACATCCGTTTACATGTGGGAACTCAATGAGTGGAATGTCTCAATTTCTACATGTGCCTTATCTACATGGACTTTCCCTGCTCCATGGGAGAGTTGTGCCCGTATTCGGGGAGAGGTGGCAATTCCCTTTCATTCAGGCAAGTGTACTATTCCTGTAGGCCTCACTAGGGTTGCCAACTTGGTCATATTTAAAAAACGGACACTGCAGCAGGAGTGCCGGAACCTCCCCTGTCCTGCTCTTCACCCCCGAGGTCCTTTCCCCATTCACACCTCTTAGCTCGCTGCTTTTCCCTTCCAACTCCCCTGCCCAAGTCAGAAGGTACTCACCTGCTTTGCTGGGGCTGGGAACTGCAGCCGCCCGACACAGGCAGGAGGTGGCCCTGGCTGAGTAGGGACTGGCACGGGTAATGACCCAGCACCTTCCCCACCCACAGTAACCAGACTTTAGGTGTCCGGTCAGAAGAGCTGACCGGACACTGTCAGGTCCCCTTTTTGACCGGACTTTTCAGTTGAAAACCGGGCACCTGGCCATCGTCACCTTGTGTGGAAAGGGGAGATTTTTATAATGGAATTTACGGCCCTCAGTGCTTTTCTGCACCTTCCAAGTGGAAACTGCCTCCCCTAGTTCTTGCTTTGAGATGAATCTAAGGGGGAATGGCCTGATTTCTCAGGGGCTGAGCTACCTTAAGTCAACAGGGGATGGATATCTAGGCCATCCGTGTTTATTTAAGGCCTAATCCTGCCACTCAGGCAAGGCCCTGAATGCAGGGGTTCTGATCCCTGTAGGCTGCTAAGCTCAGCTCCTGGTGCCCGACTGCTTTGGGAAGGTTTTGGGAACCCCTATCGGGGGTGGAGGGGGCGGAGGCCGAAATTGTCAGCCCCAGTGCTAGTGTAGTGCCTGTCGAATGGTTCTACAGCTGTGGGCTAGGGGTAGAAATGAGCCTGGGGGTTAAAATAAGGCAGAGTGGGGGGAGCAGGAGGGTGCCCCTCGTCCCCTGGCTTTGGGGAGCAGTGCGAGAGACACTGGCTGGTGCCGGGAGAGCTCCCTCCGTTCCTATTTCAATCTCAGTTCCGCTTGGGGTGCGGGCGCTGGGTGGTGCTCGTGGTCTGTGACACACAGGAAGTCAGACTTAGATGGTCGGGTGGTCCCTTCTGGCCACATGCTCTCAGACGGCTTTAACCACACGTCCCCTTCCTCGCTATGTGCAGCCCATTCCCGGTACAGCAGCTTCCACCCTGACACCATTCTGATTTGGTGGTGAACACACAACACTCCTCCTCCTGCATCTCTGGCCTGGTTGGGAGGGAGGGGGGATGTCAGACCCACATCTCTAAAAGCTAAAGTTACATCTCGCCCGGTTGCGTTGCAATGTAGAACCCCGAGCAGAGCACAGGTTTCTGCCATTCAATTATTTCACACATTCCATTTAGTTGTGGACAGTTTGCCAAAGACCTTTTTCAGTTTTATTTTTTTCACCCAGCCAAATGATCAAATCTCCTTTACAGTCACTTCCCCTCCCTTTCTTCCTCCCACTTCGCTCCCTCCCATCCCAGCCTTCCCCCCCCCCCGCCCCCAATTCCATATAATTTAAGGTTTTAAATAGCCTGGAGGGAATTAACTGTAAATTCTTCCTAAGACAAATAAATTCAACCCTCTAAGTTTGTGCCATTTTCAAACTGTTGAGAGACGTTTTGGGTTTGTTTTGTTTGAAATAATGATCACGGCGTATATGACCCCAAGGCTGCGGCCATCTCTAACCAAATAAATAGCTTTTATTAATTAACGTTTATCCTTAACAAATAAAACCCCAATTTCATCTCAGACAGCTGAATTAGCAAAAATAAACAACTGGTTCTCCGGGCATTTGATGTGGATTTAACAAATTAACACTGGGCCTTAATCAGGGAAGCCGCAGGGCAGCGGGGGGCGTTTACAGCCAAGAAATCCTTTGGAAAAACAATGTCTTTCATTTCTCCCATGGTCTTTCTCAGTACACATGTGGACTGCCATTATATACTTCTGGGAAACCAAAAGAACTACAGCAATGACATCCGCATAGATTTCATGTGCAATTGTTTAACTTGTTCCTTAAATCATGAAATCTATTTTAAATGTTTCCCTTTGGATTAATCTGTGGAGTAAATGATCCAGGGGCTGGAGAGTTGTTTTTCTGTGTCCTTTTGCCCCAACCCTTGAACAATAATAATTGTCTCTCTTGCCAGCACTTTTCATCTGAGGAACTCAAAGCCCTTTACAGATGTTAATTCATCATAATTCCTCCCCAGAAGGGAGGTAAAGGGGGGAACTGAGCACAAAGAAGTAAGGTCATTTGTTGCAAGTCACATTTCAAATCAGCTGGGAACAGAATCTGGAGTTCTGACTCCAAGTCACCATCTCTAACCACTAGGTAACTCCAAATTTCCTAAACAGTGTCATCCCCATTTTAGATTATGGCTCAGGAAAGTATTCCTGTTCAGGACAGCGCTGAAGCACTTGTTTAACTTGAAACCTGCTGTGTTTAAAACCAAACACATGCTATGGTGCTCTCTTGAATAGGAACGGACTTAACTCATGTGCTTTCTTGAATTGGGTCCCACAGAAGGGGGGAAAGTGAGGCAGAGAGAGACTTGCTGAAGGTCACAGCATGAGTCGTCTGGGAATAGGACCCAGGCATCCAGATGCTCAGTCCCCTGGTCTAACCACTAGGCTGCACTGAATTTCCCATTTGACAGTTATGGAAATGGTTGGAACCAAATACTCTACAAAAACATTTAATCTCTAAAAATTATGTTATGAAAGCTATTATGCCTGAGAGGTAATTGAAAGCCCTGACTTTTGAAAGTGTTTGCTTGCCCCTGTGATGTTGTTTTCAATTATTCCTTTTATTGAATTTGGCCTGCGTTACACAATACAGATGCAAGATTGCAAAAGTATAGGCAGGCTGACACCCAAGGTCAGCGTCTGTGGACTATGCTGGTGTCTGTGCTTTGAGCTGTCTGCTAGTTTGGAAAGCTGACTGCATTTGTATAACCAAACTGGCTATCTGGGCTGGGACCTGCTTTCCATCTTCTAG
Source organism: Natator depressus (assembly GCF_965152275.1). Taxonomy (NCBI): domain Eukaryota; kingdom Metazoa; phylum Chordata; order Testudines; family Cheloniidae; genus Natator; species Natator depressus. The sequence goes on along the minus strand of NC_134249.1, from coordinate 14,797,410 downwards.
ACTGAAAAATTCAACTGAGGAAATATCTGCGCCCCCGCCACCCCCAGCCCGGGAATGCAAAACTGTCTGCCACAGAAGGATTTGGTGAGGGGTGGGAAACAATTAAGATGCATCAGTTTGCTGACACTAGGCTGGATCCTGCAAGGTGCTGAGTGCTTCCCATAAGGTTCTGTGCACCCTCCACTCCCATTGACTTTGCTCAGCACTTTGCAGGATGAGGTCCAAACCTGCCCCATTCAGGTCAAAGCAATACTCTGGTTAACTTCAGTGGGAGCAAGAGTAGGCCAAGGGAGTGAGATTTTTTTAATTATTTGTGTGGCTGTAACACCTAGAGGCTCCAGCTGAGATCAGGGCCCCATTGTGCCAGGGACTGTACATACAGTGAGAGACAGCCCTTGCCCACAGACCTTATAATCTAGATAGACATGACAGGTGCAGGTGCTCAGCATCACACAGCTGGTCAGAGACAGGGCTGGGACTAGAACCACACGTCTCGTGGGGCCCAGTCCAGTGCTTTATCCACTAGGTCACGCTGCCTTCCCTAAGAGAAAGAGGAGAATGATCTTTTCTATGGAACCCAGCTGTCACTTTTTGTTTTGCCTCAGGGTTTGAAGTCACTTCTTGATCCCGGAATTGAAGAAGCTTTCTTGGCGTGAAATGAACTGACCCAAGCAGTGTTCCCTGAGGTCCACTGAGTATTCTCCTGCTGCAAAGTTACGCAACAAGTTTTCAGACAAGGCCATGGGTCTTGACCCAAAGCCCAGTCAAGTCAATGGGAATCATTCCACTGACTTCCATGGCTTTGGGTGAGGACTAGAGCAGGTGCACCACGGAGTTTGCATTTTGCGCAAGCAAGCTGCCCTGGGCAATTAGGGCTTGATTTTTGTGCCCCCTGATGCCAACACAAAGTTCCTATTCACTTCAGTGGTGCCGGACTGTGCCCCTAATTGGCAACTCTAAATATGGTTAGACACATATTTAATAAGTTATAGGGCATTTCATCAGCAATATGAAACCTCGTCTACCCATCCAGAAAAGGAAGGGAGTGGTTCAATCTGGACCCATCGGGCAGTGAGCCAAATGCTCTGATGGCTGAGAAAGAAAAGCTCTGGTGGGCCATCCCCAAAAGCAAGAACCTGCTACTGACACTGTCTTGAGTCCTCATGAAGGCTCAGAACTAAAGAATACCAGCAACTCAGCTGTTGCAAAGAAGGGAACCACCTCTAATGTAGCCAGGTGCAATATAGGGTGATGCCAACCCCTTGAGCTGTGCCATTTGGCCAGCATCCGTGGGCCAAGCTTAGTTTTTGTGGATGTGCCAGGGATGCATGTGCAGTTCTATACTGAACCTGCCTCTCACAGTTAAGCCCCCGGGGACATTCACAAAAGTAAGACATGGCTCTCCCAGGCCTATTGCGATGAACTCTCTTTTAATGAATCATCCCACATTCCCCAGGAGCCATTTGCCATGGAAAGGGATGTTCTCTGCAAGCAGATGTAATCTGCAGTTTGGGCACACGTGCCCTTGCTTGCTCCGATCGAGTGAATGTAGCCACAGCTGCGTGGGTGGCAGGGTGGGCTGGTTGCCCCAAGTATGTTCCAAGGGCTTCAGACGGGGCAGCTAGCCCATCTCACTGCCCATGCAGCCGTGGCTACACTAAGTGATTGCAGGTAGGATGGGTATGTCTACCGCAGCTCCAGTGTAGACATACAGTAAGCTCACTTCTGGGCATGTGTAAGAAGTGGAGAGAAAGCTAAACCCTCAGCCGATAGAGTCGTCATGCGACCGCAGGAATTGCACCCCCCACACACACACACACACCTTCCTTCTGCAGAGTTCTGGCTTTAGACCTCTCCCGAGGCCGGGCAGGAAAAAAATGTTTAGCTATCAAATGAATGCTTATCCTCGCCTCTTTTCCACCCCACCTGCCAAAAGCCAACCCCCAATCAGCCCCGTCCCTCATGGGCTACTCCGTCTCCAGAAATGCGTTTGTGGATTAAGGGGGGAGCTTTCATAGCAGTGATCACTGTGCTGGTTGCATAAATCATACGTGGAATATTCTGGCTGATTGCATCCTGCCAGGATCACGTGTGCACAGCTCTGTGCGGCGTTGCCAAGCCACAAACACTGGCTCTGGAGCTCCACGGCTGGATGCAACGGGTCACTCCCCCTTGCCATCACCTGGGATGGGGGTGGGGGAATAATCATCCCAATAGGTGTACCGTTGGCGCTGACGGTCAACATCTACTAGGGAGAAGCTTTGGCCATCAACAGTGGCGTCGGGTTGAAGGCATGTGGCACTGTTAAGAAATGAAGCAAAACCACCCGACAGAAGGAAATATGCAAGAAGCCCCGAGACTTGGCTCCCATATCAATAACCAGCCCGCTTGCCGCTCTGGCTTTTTCCACTCTGTGGTGAGATTTCGAACAAAGAGCAACGCACGAGCTCATTGTGGAAGGGCCCAGGCTCAGAATGGAGCCAAGCGAAGTGCGTGTGGAAGGGGGAGAGGCTGAAGAATTGCTGAATCCTACGGAAACTTCTCCAGCATAAGTAGAGTACATGGAAAAAAAAAATTGGGGGGGGGGCGCGCAGGGGGAAGCAGGTCTTCGCTACTGTAGCAACGTTACAGCCGAATGTTTCCGAGGATGTTTCACCTCATTAACTGTGAAAAAACTGAAACACTGACACATTTTTACAGGCTGCCAGTTTTGCTGGGGGAAAGTGACTGTTTAAAAAGAGCAGCGAAAGCCGGGACCAAAGAGGAGGCCAAAACTGTCCCATGAGGGTCTTTCCCTTCCAGTCACTGACAGGCAGCAGCAGAGTATGAAGCTACAGTCTGCACCCGTCAGAAACCACCAGCCCCCGCCCTGCGCTGCCACAGACCTTGCTGTGGTGTCGGGGAAATGCGCAAGCACCCCGTTCTGTGGGCCGGGAGGCAGGGGCCCTACCCAGAGCTGCTTCTCCAGTGGGGATGCCCAAAAGCCTATGTAGATATTTGGATGTTATGTGTATCCCCCCAAATCAATGGGCTTCAAAGGAACCCCCAGAACTGTGCCCCCCAAAAGATGCTCATGCAGATCCGTACGTGTGCATGTGGTGCACGATTGCCCATTTTGGCAAAACATTCACACCGAGGAGTTTGGTTCAGGCCCATCGCGCTGGTGGGGCAGATCAGATGTTTATATGGGTGCCAGGGGCCAGAATCACTCTGGAAGGGAAGGACCATCTCTCCTGCGATTTGTGCCACCATCCTGCGAATCCTGGCCACAAAGATGTCTGCACTAGATGGGTCTAATAGACCAAAGTGGGACAGCAGCAGCAGTAGGTAGGGTTCCACACCTAGATGATAGGTAACAGGGTAACATATTTGAAGGGCACAAACACCAAAGAGGACTGGTGGCGAGAGGTGTCCGGTTTAGGAAGAAGTTAAGGCAGGGTCAATGTATGTTGAAAAGTCAGGAGATGTGTGTGAGCCCAGGGCAGCGGCAGAAGCTCCGTTGTCTGGAACATTATGATTTCCAGAATGATCCAGCGTTAGCCAGGAGAAGGGACTGGCTGTCTCTTCCCAGCTCTTATTTCATCCCGCAAGCGGGCTTGAAAACCTGCTACGAGAGGGACTTACCCAGTGCAGAGTGCCCCGGCTCACAGCTGGAGGATGGGCTCTGGCGTCTAGGGACCAAATCTTGCTGTAAGTAACATGGTGTAAAGTCAGAGCAATTCCACTGACTTAAATGGACCTATTTTGGATTTATACCAGTGTAACTAAAAGACTCTGAACCTGCCACCCTTACTCACATGAATTGGGAATAAGCCCAATTCATGTGAGTAATTCAGTGGGGCTGCTTGAGTGAATAAAGGCAGATGGGTTGGGGCCTAAGAACAGAAATTATTTAGGCTGTAAACCCTTTGGAGAAAGGACCGTCTTTTTGTTATGGGTTTGTACAGCACCTTGCACCGCAGAGCCCTGTTCCGTGACTGGGCTCCTAGGCATTATCGCAATATAAATAATAAAGAACAACAGCTGGTGTCAATCAGCGTAGCTCTCCCAAAGTCAATGGAGCTACACTGATTGACACCAGGTGAGGATCTAGCCCCTAACTGTTAAGTTGCAATACTGCTGATATTCTTTTTAACATTAACTCTAGGCAGGACCGACAAAATTGCAAGGGTTTGAGCTGTCTCCACAGGAGCACTTAGACTCAAAAAGACACTTGCCCCAGAGCTGTGTTGATCTAGATGAGGCCAGGGCACAAACAAAGGCGTTTGGGCGGGGCAAGGCGCGTACGTCAGCGGAAGTTGTTGCATTTCTCTCCCACGCCTACACAATGGGGAAGGCGAGTTAACAGGGAATAATGTGTTCCTGTTCAAGTTTCTAGGAGGGTCTGCTCAACAAGGGAGAGGATAATCAATAAATACCAAGGACTGGGCATGGAGCTGCAGGGTTAGCACCCTGAATAGCCAGAGGGACTCTTCTCTCTGCTGCCCGGAGCTGCCCTGGGCTTGGAGAGCTGGGGAGGAGGCAATGAGATGTGGGGAGGATCAAAAGTGTTGAAGAGACTTAGGAGCCCATGTCTGACTTTCACGAGGCGTTGGATTCCTAAATATCTTTGAAGCCCTGCACCTTAGACGTTTTAAAAAATGTTACCCTGGATGCTTTGAGCTGGGGAGAGAATGCCCTGCCTTGTCCAGGGGCAAACCCCACAAGTGAACAGGATGTAGAGTCAACAGGGTTCCCGAGCTTTCTGGGGCGGGGGCCATCTCTGTGTTCAGTGTTCGTATGGCACCTAGCACAATGGGCTCCTGGTCTATGACAAGCACTCCTAGGCATTACCTCAATGTAAATAACCCATAATTAATAGGTTTCAGAGTAGCAGCCGTGTTAGTCTGTATTCGCAAAAAGAAAAGGAGTACTTGTGGCACCTTAGAGACTAACCAATTTATTTGAGCATGAGCTTTCGTGAGCTACAGCTCACTTCATCGGATGCATAAAAGTGGCTGTAGCTCACGAAAGCTTATGCTCAAATAAATTGGTTAGTCTCTAAGGTGCCACAAGTCCTCCTGTTCTTTTTCCATAATTAATAGTAAGGGAGAATGGTCCTCAACTTGAGTGGCTGCCAGGGCCTCAGTGGGTGGGGAAAGGTTCAAGGAGGGTGGAATATTGAAATAAGGTTTGGTCGCCCCTCCCACCTGGCCTGGGGACATGTGGGCCTGGGGTTTTGGTTTGGGCCCCTCTTCAATGAGTCCTCCGTGGAGGAGGACATGGTGTTCAGGAGGGGAAGGAACTGGAATGACAGCTATGGAGGGAAAAAGTCCTCCCACAGGACAGGTATCGCACAGGGCAAAGTTCTCCCACACTGCCCGGGCAGGCTGACTCTCAAGGGCGAGATGATCATTCTATCTTCTCAGCCCATCCAGTCCTTGCTGAAACTGCCAATCAGCAAGCCAGTTCGGGGGGGGGGGGGGGGGGAGGGAGAGGGAGAGAGAGAGTGTGTGTGTGTGTGTGTGTGTGTGTGCGTGCGTGTGCGTGTGCGCTGCAGCCACTTGCTCACTGGGATCTCAGCTGAGACAAGCACATTTCACGCAAGCCACTGAAGAGTCATCACCTAGCAACGTCCTGTCCCTGCCGATCAGGACGGGATTTGAACAGAGGCCCGAGAAGCAACCTGTTGTTTTGCCCAAATGAAAGGTTGAATGTGACTTGGCCATGATGTTAACGAGTTCGGGACTCTGAAAAGAGCTTTGGGAGAGGCTGAGGCCTTGTCCACCGGGGAACGTGCCGTCCATCCTAAGACACTGCTGGAGCTGCACCAGCACGGACCCCTCGTGGGCACAAAGCTACGGTTTGTACCAGCAGAGTGGGAGTAAGAGTCACTGGTGCAAATTGTAGCTTTCAAGCAGGTTTAACTGGAACTAGAGCAACTCCCCATTGTAAACCAGGCCTCTGTTACTGCATTTATAACAACAGGCGAGAGCACACGAGCCGTGATCTGTGACAATGACTGCTGCATAAAGATTTCTAGCTTTTGGCCTGTCTGCCCATAGTTAAAGTCTGCTCTCTTAGCCAGTGATCTGCAAACTAAAACTCCCTCCTGCGGCCAGCACTATGCGGGTCAGTACAACCCCGAGGAGAGCTTTCATAAGCTGCCAAGGGAATCATGTGCATGCGAAAGAGTCTGTAATTACACACTTGCACAATAGACGGTGATGGCTCTAAAGCAGCCTCTTGGGTCTATTGTGTCGAAGCTCCTACAGTTTTAAGACAGATGGAGCTACAGCGGAAATTAAACCACAAAAGAAACGACGTTAAAGTTGCACTGAGGATCTGGCTTTCACCCACACAAGAAGGGAGAGTCAAAATTCAAGTTGTCCTTAGCTCACCCGAGGGGGATTTCTGTCCTCTCGGCAGCTTCGTGAATTAATTGCAAGAGAGGGAAGGAGGGGTGTGGGTGTGGGTGGGTGAGAGAGAGATCTTCACTCTAGCTCTCCTGGTTGAATGTGCTCCATTCAGGGGACCTTAAGGGCACTGTAATGCTGGGTGGTTATTTGTGTGCTTTTATTATGCTCCTTATAGGGGAGGAGTGATGGTCTTGCGGTTAAGGCACTGGCCTAGGACGTGGGAGATCTGCATGCAGTTCTTGGCTTTGCTACGCACTGTGTGTGTGACTTTGGCAAGTCACTTAAGCTTGCAGTGCCTCAGCTCCACATCTGTAAAACAGCAGGGGTGGGGGAATGCTTGTTTATTTAGACTATAAACTAATCAAGACAAAGACACAAGCCTTGGTTGGGGCTCTAGACACTACTGTAGTCGAAATATATAATAAATAATCCTGTATGCGGTGGTGTTATGCCAGCAGCACAAAAGCAATTTTAACGTGCTCCTCATCTTCAAAGCCCTTCCCCAGTGTTAACTACTTAAACTGGGAGGTATCGTCCCCATTTTACAAAGGGGAACCCTTGGAGGGTCACTGCGGTTAATGTGCTATAAGGCTTTTCAGTACTAGGTTGCCTGTTCGAATCCGGGTGCAGGCTGATAGCAATCTGTAGCTCCTCCATGAATGGCCTGGTGATCTCAGTCTAGCACCTCGCTAACTCACGACTGCAGCGGACATTATTTGGCCCCTTTGTTGGCAGCCTCAGGAGAGAAGCTCTGTGGTCACTTCTGAGTCCATCATTTTGTACCTATTCCCTTCACTCCTGTCCCTGTATTTTCATTTGTTGTCCTCTGTCTTTAGTTCATTCCTGGGCCTGTGGCCCGCTCCCTCATCGGAGGGAGGCTGACTGTTCATTCTGGTGAGCCCCAGGATTCACAGGTATGTAGGGACAAAATTAGAAACGCCAAGGCACAAAAGAAGATTAAGCGAGGTAGAGACATAAAGGGTAGCAAGAAAACTTCCTACAAATACATTAGATGCAAGAGGAAGACCAAGGACAGGGTAGGCCCATTACTCAATGTGCCGGGGGGGGAGGGGAGAGAGCAATAACAGAAAATGTGGAAATGGCGGAAGTGTTAAGTGACTTTTTTGTTTCACTTTTCACCTAAAAGGTTAGTAGCGATCGGACGTCTAACACAGTGAATGCCAGTGAAAATGAGCTAGGATCAGAGGCTAAAAGAGGGAAAGAACAAGTTAAAGATTATTTAGACAAGTTAGATGTCTTCAAGTCACCAGGGCATGATGAAATACATCAAAGAGCTGACTGAGGAGGTATTTGAGCCATTAGCAATTATCTTCGAAAAGTCACAGAAGATGGAAGAGATTCTAGAGGACTGGAAAAGGGCAAATATAGTGCCTATCTATAAAAAGGAAAATAAGAACAACCTGAGGAATTACAGACCAATCAGCTTAACTTCAGTACCCAGAAAGATAATGGAGCAAATAATTAAGCAATCAATTGGCAAACACTAGAAGATAATGAGGTGATAAGTAACAATCAGCATGGATTTGTCAAGAATGAATCCTGTCAAACCAGCCTAATAGCTTTCTTTGCCAGGGTAGCAAGCCTTGTGGATGGGGGGAAGTGGTAGACGTGCTATATCTTGACTTTAGTAAGGCTTTTGATACTGTCTCGCATGACCTTCTCATAAACAAACTAAAAAAAATGCAATCTAGATGGAGCTACTATAAGGTGAGTGCACAACTGGTTGGAAAACTGTTCCCAGAGAGTAGTTATCAGTGGTTCACAGTCAAGCTGGAAGGGCATATTGAGCGGGGTCCTGCAGGGATCAGTTCTGGGTCCGGTTCTGTTCAATATCTTCATCAATGATTTAGACAGTGGCATAGAGAGTGCACTTATAAGGTTTGTGGACAATACCAAGCTGGGAAGGGGTATAAATGCTTTGGAGAATAGGATTAAAATTAAAATGATCTGGACAAAATGGAAAAATGGTCTGAAGAAAATAGGATGAAATTCAATAAGGACAAAGGCAAAGTACTCCACTTAGGAAGGAACAATCAATTGCACACATGAAAAATGGGAAATGACTGCCTTGGAAGGAGCACTGTGGAAAGGGATCTGGGGGTCATAGTGGATCACAAGGTAAATGTGAGTCAACCGTGTAACACCATTGCAAAAAAAGCCAACATCATTCTCGAATGTATTAGCAGAAGTGTTGTAAGCAAGACACGAGAAGTAATTCTTCCGCTCTACTCCGCACTGATTAGGCGTCAACTGGAATATTGTGTCCAGTTCTGGGTGCCACATTTCAGGAAAGATGTGGACAAACTGGAGAAAGTCCAGAGAAGAGCAAGAAAAATAATTAAAGCTCTAGAAACCACGACCTATAAGGGCAGATTGAAAAAACTGGGTTTGCTTAGTCTGGAGAAGAGAAGACTGAAAGGGGACATGATAACAGTTTTCAAGTATATCAAAGGTTGTTACAAGGAGGAAGGAGAAAAATTATTCTCCTTAACCTCTGAGGATAGGACAAGAAGCAATGGGCTTAAATTGCAGCAAGGGCGGTTTAGGTTGGACATTAGGAAAAACTTCCTAACTGTCAGGGTGGTTAAGCACTGGAATAAATTGCCAAGGGAGGTTGTGGAATCTCCATCATTGAGGATTTTTAAGAGAAAGTTAGACAATCACCTGTCAGGGATGGTCTAGATAATACTTAGTCCTGCCATGAGTGCAGGGGACTGGACTAGTGACCTCTCAAGGTCCCTTCCAGTCCTACGATTCTCTGACTTGCCCACGGTCACAGAGGAAGTCAGTGATAGAGGTTGAAAGAGAATCGAGCCCTCCGGACCCCTCCTATGTTCACTAGGCCTTTGTGCCCCTTTTTAGCTCTTCTTGCTGGAGATGGAAGATTAATAAAGAAACCCAAAACAGCTACTGCCTGTTGCTGACCAAACTGGAACAAGTCCTCCGAAAGGAGCCTCCATTTCTGTAGGGCGGCACTGGCCACTGTCACCTTGACCAAGGCACTGAGGGACAGTGTGAAAGGTCAGATCAGCCCAAGTACAAAATGGTGGGTGGATGTGGTCAGGAACTTCAGTTTAGTTGTCCAGAGTAATTACCAGCCCCTCTGCAAAGCACGCTGGACCACCAAAAGGGCATCCACGCACCCCTTCTAAAATGAACGCTCACAGGGCGCAGAGCAACTTGCTGATGTGTTTCTCCTTAGTCTCCAGGCCAGGAGACAATCTCATGGTAGAAGGGAACCGACTCTTGGTCTCTCCTGCACCCTGTCAGCTCCGTGCGTTACTTACAGGGATGCCTTGCTGCTAAAACTGGGCCCCTGGAAACAGCCCCACACTGACCCACCTGGGTCTAATTTAGTCTCCTTGTCTTGCTAACACATTTTATGCGGTGCATTATGTCTTGCTTCTTAAGTTTTAAAATTAGTAAGGGAAAAAAATAGCAGAGTGAGAGAATGACAATGCTGGTGATAGTTAACAGATGTGCGAATGGCTTCTGCTGTGAGTAAGTATGATCGATTCTGACTCTTAATAAAGGAGGCCTGGTTGCAGCTCTGTCTCAGAGCCGATGCTATCCATCGCCACCCTGTGCGTGTGTGTACATAACCATGGTACGTTGTACTACCCCTGCAGCTACTATTTCAAGGATCTCAAGACATTTTACAGCTCAACCTCACAACCTCTCTGCATTGGATTAGCCCTGCAGCTCCGCGGGGTGGGTGTTGTGTTCTTGTCCCCACGTCACAGGTGGAGAGATCGAGGCACAAAGAAGAGAAGTGACTTGCCTAATAAGACAAGGAGCAAAGTGGGAATAGGACCCAGTCGGCCTGCTTTCATTCTTGACAACATTCCGACCCGTACAGAATCCCAGTGCACGTAGGATCACAGCCAAAGTCTGCCCTTATCGTCTGATCATTAGCATGGGTGCTTCAGAGCTAGGCCACTGTAGCCTGACCTGTGACCTTGCGGGTCTCCCTGCAAAACTGCAGAGGTACTAACATCCTTCTGGTGATCCCCTGACATGAGGGGTGACCTGTGGTGTGTGGGGAATGAACTGAGGCATTAATGACTGTTAAGAAGGATCTCCCCCGCTGAATCACTGAAAATGGAAGCCTTTGCTGTTTTGCGGACATGCTCCATTGAAATCTTTCGGTTATTTTACTGGAAAGCTCTTTTCCGTAAGTGGCTAAGAAATGTACTTCCTGGAGGAACTGAGACGCTGGTCAATGGCAACGTTTACAAACTCAGGTGTCTACATTTATGCTCCCCCCCCGTCCATATTGAGGCCCTTAACTAAGTAGTCTGACTTTTAGAGGGGCCAAGCACGCATACCCCCTGCCCCAAAGTCAATTAAATGTAGGTAACTGAAGGCCCAGGTGCTCAAAGGGTGCCTAACTCTCATTGATTTCAATGCTGGAGGAGCCTAAATCCCTTTGTAGATCTTGGCCAACACCTCCAAACTGCCATGAGCTCCATGAAGGCCTAATTCTGCACCTGCTGTCTAATGGAACACCACATGGGTGCCAGGATCTGCTAACACTTAGGCCATTGCAGGACTGAGACCTAAATACAGATCTCGGTGCCTACTGCCAAGCACCCTGGTTTGAACCTGTTGACCATGTGATCATGCAATTCAGTGCATACCCAGCTCTCCTGAGTCCCAATCTGCTGCTCTATCCATTAGGTCACACTGCCATCGGCTACAGTATGTTTTAATGTCACTTTTTGTATTTAACTTCTTCTTGTTTCACATTTGAATAGACGAGCAGTATAACTAGCCACCCCAGAACACATTGCTATTGACAGTATAGAGATCGGTGGGTCCCTCACCCCAGTAGGATGTCAATAGTTGGCAGAGATTTTGCATACCAAAAATAAATCCAGTATGTGTTGCATAGTAAGACTATTATGCAAAGCCCTGGCTTCCAACCAGGGACCCCTGGCACAGTGCTCCCACCCCTCCCAAAACATGGTCTCTTGAAATTTAATAGGCATTACAGGGAGAAGCCCACAGCAAACCAGGCCAGAATGGCATCTGGCACTGAAATCCAACACTGCCCCTCCAGGTTAAAGAAGAGACCTAATTGCATTAGGGAGACTGCCAAGAACAAACTGCCATCCAGGTACTAACATATACTCCCTTCTTCTAGGGTAGTTTCCTGGAGTCTCTTACTGCCACTGCAGTTTGCATAGCGTGAGCCTCACCGCCTAGCGCCATGACCGTGCTTGTCCGGTTAAAGGCCAAGATTTTCAGGGATTTTTGGCGTGTAACCTGAGACGCCTTAGAGGCCCCTGACGTTCAGAACGTCCTGAGCATCCCACCCTCTGCGACTCAGGCCCCTTTTGGGTGTCTCAAGTCAAGCTCCCCCCCCACCCCCCCAAAAGCGGAGGTGCCTGAACTCGCTTTTGAAAATCTTGGCCGGGGACGTAGAGAAGACCATGGGGGAGGGGCCAGCACATTTCCATGCCTGGGAGTCATCCGGCCCGCACGGTCTGTGAGGACAACTCGGTGGGCGCAAACACGCATTCTGAAAACCCTCGCTCTGCGCACGGAGTCGCTGTCCTTCAATCTGGTTTTCATTTGAGGTCGGTGGCCTCTTGCCAAATTTATTGTAAAACATTCATTTTAATAAGTGGGCTCGTATCTCTTCAAAACCCAGCCCCTTTAACTGTTTCTAGGTTAAACCAAAGCCTTGTTTAGCTTACGATAAGGAATCCACAAAAGGAAGATAGTGGTTACAGGGGGAAACAGCGCTTTAGGGGGCAGGTGTTTGGAAAGCAGACCACCAGCACACCCACTGGTGCTTACTGCAAACTGGAAGAGCATCAGATTATATCAAATGGGGGTGGGGCAAGGAAACAGGCACCGTGTTATTTTTCAGACCAACCCCAAACTGCAGGAGTTCACTGGGGTTTATACCGCCGTTCCCCCTGAAGCCACATGGCCCCTCAATGCAGGGGACATCCTGGCCCCATTCAAGTCAATGGGATTTTTGCCACTGAGGTCAGTAGGAGCAGAATTTCTCCCAGGATAATTATAAATCTATGATGTAGAGAGATTGAATTCACAGATTCCAAGGCCAGGAGGGACCCCTGTGGTAACCTAGTCTGACCTCCTGCGTAATTCAGGACGTCCCCCCAATAATTCCTGTTTGAACCAGAGCAGTTTTTTTAGAAAAAAACATCTACTCTTCGTTTAAAAAACGGCCAGTGATGGAAACTCCACCACCAGAGGTGTTGCCTAGAGGTATGAGCAGAGGACTGGGAGCCAGGAATTGACACAGGCTCCCTCTGCAACCATTGGCCACTCGCTCAGGCACCGAGCAGGTCCAGCTGATGTGCCAGTGAGAATGGCTGGTCTACGTCAATTGCACTGGTGCTAGGATAGACGTGCAATTTCCCAGAAAGTGCCGGTGTGTAGACAGCCATGGGGCAAAGTCAGGGACCGACACAAGATGCTGGTGGTGGTGGGGACAAGAGTGAATGTGCCCCTGCCCTTCTCACCCCCTCCTACCCCACCAGGACACGTGATGTTCCCCAGGCTGCATGGCTGCTGGGCGAAGATGAAACAGCAACCATGTTGCTGGCCTTCAGTCTGTCTGGCTCATGTGGGCAGGGGCAGCTGGCCATGTGAGTGACTCCGGCCCACCCTGCTCACGCTCCCTGAGGCAGCAGGTGAGCAAAAAGCTGAGCAGCAAGGGGTGCTGTGACATTGCGGTCGTGGTGGACAGGGAAGCTCTTAGGAAGCCCAACCGACCGCGGGGCAGTCCAAGCAACTCATGGGGACACAAAATGAAGGCAGGGGACTAGATGGTCCCAATCTTGCCATGGGCTCTGGTGGTTCTGACCTCCTAGCACCGAGTCAGCTTAACCCACCCCTGGAACTGGAAACACAGTGAGTAGCTCTCAGAATAGATTCTGAAGTAACAAGAGTCGGCTGGCCTTCCCTTCCTAAGTTCCTCGCACGGCCCCTGCTTTACTGTTGGGAAGATGAGAAAAGGCAAGAATGGCCTATGAGAACAGCAGAAAGGGGCCTAGGATTGACCCATCTCATGTGTCTTCTCCATACGATTGAAGGACAGAGCGAGTGCTCCGCCTTGGGGACTGTGCACCATGAGAATGGCTTTCCCTCTGAAGCTTCAACAGTTTTAGCCTATGTTCCTGGGACTCCTAAGAGGAGTGATTGTAAGGCCCATGTGGCTCCCAGAGGCTGCTCTTGAGTGTCTGTGCTTAGTTATGGCCTGTCCACCACTTGCAGAGATGCTGAGGATTCACTTGTTCCCCAGGACAACAGAGAGTGAACACAGTGCTCCGGGAAAGAGAAGGGCTGGGAACACTGGCTAAAGGCACAAGCAGTGTTGGCAAATTTCCACTATGCACAACTCTACCAAAGCCCCTGAGACCTGACCTGCAATGTCCTCTGCGATTCCAGACCCGCTCCTCCTCACAGCTCTGCCAATTCACCTTGACTTCAAAAGGCCAGAAGGGACCATGAGATCATCTTATCTGAGAACCAGATTCACCAAAGGTGGGATTCAAACCCAGATGTGCAGAGCACACTGGATTAGCAGGCCATTGCTACTCAGCCACCTCATCTCATTATTCACTACTTTGCTACCTGCAGCACCTTCTGCTCAGCCAGGCCTGGGAGACTGCCGTGTCTGCAGATGAGACCAAAGATTCACTGGAGACTCACAACTATAATTTATTTGTGTTTGGTGACCTAATTCACCTTTGAACCTGGTTCTCCAGAGTGAAAGGCATTAAGGAATGTGCTAATTCTCTCTCCCACTGTACTACCAAAGGTCCCAAAGCCTTGGACATTTTACTCCCAGAAGCAGAGTGTTAAACTTATATTGTGTTAATTTAAATAAATAGCTTTTTGCCATACACACTTACCAGAAACATTCCTCCTTTATATACACCTGGTATAACAGAAACCCCTGGGTCCCAAGAAAAAGCCATACAGACAGGACATGCAGCCAGAATTCCCTATCAGTGTATATAACCTACACAAATGGAAGAGGGCTTTTTAATATCAAACTGGGATAATTGTTACAATTTCTCTTTTTTTTTTCCTCCAAAGGGAAAAGTAAGAGGCCAAAGTACCAAATCTTGCAAGGGAAAAACCACTGACAAAGTAAACACAAGGTGACCTCCTTCTTCTGATGTGCCCCATATGAAAACATTTATTGGAGTATCAATTTTCGTTTGTGTCCATTCAGACTGTCAGAGTGCAACTGGGAGGGAGCCAAAGCTCTTTGCATGTAGCCCCACAGGAAAAGGGTTGGGGGCCGGGGCTTACCTGAAATAGACAAAGCGTTTTAAAACATTTTTCACCCTTGGGACAAGTTGTCTAATGAGGGTTGAATTTAATCAACAACCTGGTTTTGATTCCCTAGGCTAGCTTTGACAACTGTGGTAGATAACTGTAGTTACATTTGCGTTCTCTCTCTTGCCATCTCCTCCCTGAGCCAACAATGCAATTGGCATAAGCACATTTTGCAGCCCACATGTTGTGACTGCTAGCAGAGGGCTCGATTCTGTGAGGTGCTGAGCACCTTCAATTCTCATTGAAGTTCACAGGAGCAGAGGGTGCTTGGAGCCAGATTTCCAATGCTATTTAGGAGTCTAAAGATGCAGATAGGTGCCCATCTGCATCTTGCAGAAGGAGCCTTCAGCTCTGTGCAGGATTGGGCCCCAAGGGTTATAACATTGTAAACTTGTCGAATGCAGGATTATGGGCCTGAGTCTGCAGAAGCTTTGTTTATGTGTATAGCCCCATTGACTTGAACTGGATTATTTGTGTTTGTCAGGATTGTGTGTGAGTAAGGATTTGTGGGAATCGGCCCAAGATCTATAACTATAAATGAGCTGCTTTTTCCTAAAAATAAATAAATAAATAAATAAATAAATAAAATGACAATGACAAAAAGCTTGTCAAAAAATGTTCACTAAATGGATCACATTTAGTGGTTATTTGCTTCATTAAAAGGACATTGTCTGGTAGTTTAATTTCAACATTTGTTTTATGTTTTATAAGCCCCCTAAAACTCAGATAAATGGTTCAGTGTCTTTCCATTTCAATTGAAACAGTTATTTTTTTAATTAAAAAATTTCCCTGCAGTATTTACAATCCCAAAACTTGGACATGAGCTAACCCATAAAGAACCAGAAACAAAATAACCAGAAACCAAGCTGAAACTGACTCTGTGAAGGAAGTGCAGGAAATGCAAACAAAGAACATAAATGGCAACAAATGGCCCAGGATCTGAGCAAGACAATATATTATCTAATTCCTGTATTTTTAATAATCTGAGGTTTTATTAATAAGGCTTGTAAGAAAGTTGGTGTAGTTAATATGGTCTTAACTGCCTGTTTAAAATCAATGCTCAAGTCATTTTAAGCTAATCTATAACACATGATGCCTACATGTTGCTTATTGACATTCAAAGGACTAAACTCTATTCTTTGCAAACTCCAGCCATAAATACGCAACTCTACAGTTATGACCCCAAGGCTAGGTGTATTTTTTATTGTGAGTTGTGGGTGTATTTTGGAGCTTCTCTGGAGAGTATTTTTAAAGAGAAGGAACTATAAAAAGATAATTGGAAGATGTATTCCTCCACCTTTTGCAGATTTAATACCAATGAAGACACCTTAAAAGCTTAGGGTTGATTTGTTGAGCACTCTGGTTGCTGAATAAACAGGAAAATAAAAGCAAAATGGAAGCAACCCAATGCAGCTCCTTCTCTCTACCTAGATGGAGAGGCAATCATGCATTCCAAGACCCTCCCAAGTTGTTGTTTTTTTTAAGAACTGTACAAAGATCCTTAGCTTGCAGAGAAGTAAGTAACAAAACAGTGACGGATCAGACTAATTCCTAGTGAACCCTGTTTGCAGGTGTGTTATAAACGATCCATCTTTACTCCCTCAGTCCCTGTTTGTTTGTTTTTTAATTATTGCAAGTAATTAAAAGAGGCCCTCTGCATCTCTCTCTCTCTGGAGCATTTCCTTAAATATTAAGCCAAGTCATCACATGCAACTGAAGCTCTGGTGGTTTATTTCTCCCCCCCGTCTTTCTTTGGGAGGAAAAAACGGTATGAAAGGGACCGAGAGCCAGGTATTGAACGCAAGTTCTGCAAACGGGCCGATCGCCGCTGCAGTTCGTACCAAAAATCAAAGGGCGGGGGTAGGCGAGGGACGTCTCCGGGACCAGGTGTTCCATCTCGGGCAAGGAAAACAGGGCTCGCGGCGGGTCTGCCCGTCAGGGTGAGGGGCTGAGTTCTCCCCCCTTATTTATCAGCAGTGAGACCCAGCCGTGGCCGCGCGCCCCGGGCAAGGGGGCTGGGCTGGGCTCGTTCTCCCGGGGGCTGCTCGCCGCACAGCTGGGCGCCTCGCCTTGCTTTTGCGCAGCCAGCCCCCCGCGGCCCGCCTTGATCCCAGGGCCAGACGCCTGCGCCCCCCGCCCCGGCTCGGCCAGCCGCGGGGGTGACAGGAGGCGGACGCTGGGGGGGGGCCGCGGGGAATTGCCCAGGGTAGCAGTGACCCGAGCAATGCCCAGCGGCGGGGCTCGGTTTAGGGAAGGCGGCGCAGTGCCTGCAGCAGGACCCCCGTCCCCCTCAGCTCTTGCAACGCCGTGCACGGCGCGGCAGACTGGAGCGGAGCAGCCTGGCCCCCTGGCAGGGCTGCGCGTGCAGTGTTTGGATACCCCGCTAGCCAGACAGGCTCGGTGCAGCCTGGCCAGGAGCCGGCTGGCTGGCTAGGGCAATGCAATGCCTCGCGCGCATCCCCGGCTTGTATCGTGCATGCGCCCCCCGGCGCCCCCGGCAGCTCCTCGTTTGCCCGGAGGAGGGTTGCGCGTCCTCTCGCTGCAGCCCCGCGCCATGTGCTCGCCGCAGCAATCCCCTGGCTCCCCTGCCATGTGCGCGCCAGTTTCCTTGCGTGTGAGGGCTGCAGCCTCTCGGATTCAGTGGCTGGAAGGGATGGCGCCTCTCCACATCTGGTTCAATGTGAGAGCCTGGCGCCTGGCTTAGCCACAGACTTCACTCGGAGACACACAGCCTTTAATGGACTCATGCAATTCTTCCTGATCTGTCACTGCAGCCGCAGCTGAAAAGCTGCTTTATTAGCCGCGCTCCGAAGGGGAGGGCGGGCTGGCATTTCTGCAGGCCGGGCACCCGTCTCGGCTCTCTCTCGGGGCTGGCAAAGGGCGTTATCGCCCGGGTCCCGCCGTCCCCAGGGAAAGCCGAGCCGCGCACCGCGCACCAGAAGGGAAGAGAGCCGGGGTCTGGGGATTAACTTCAGGGCAGGCTCCGCACGCCCCCTGGGATCAGCAGCCCTTGGCAACATGGGTATTGCTCCAGCGGTGCAGACACGCGTCCACACGCAAGACACGTCCCCAGAGCCGGCGCCTCCAACCACTGATAACTCCCTGCTGAATTAACACCTGGCCCTGCAGAGAGCGAGCCGCACACCCCCGGGCTATGTAGGACTCACTGCCCCCAATGCAGCTGTTGTGTTTAAAAAAAAAAAAAAAACCACCCCTCTGCTGGGCTGTGTGCAGTGTAGTGTCTTAACTGTGGGTTGCAAACTGTTAGTACAGTGTCTGCCTCCATACCATAGTGATTACTTCTGTGTTAAATGCCTGCCAGGCACTCATGGGAAAGAGGGCGGGGGGTGCATAAGGCCCTAGACAGTATAAATACCTAGATAGACTGATTTGTGGCTTGCCTACCCCCTGCCTTTATTGTAGCTGCAGGTTCCCCATTTAATAACTGGGCTAATCCATTGCATCTCACAAGGCCCTGGTTTTGAGCTTCCCGGAAACATGGTAGTTCTTGAAAAAGCCGTTCAGAGCCTGCATTTGCAACTCTCTCCCCTCTCCAGTGAGAGGGGTGTGAATCCAGAGGTCCCTGCCTCCTCCTCCTTGCCCTGGCCTTTCTCTGAGGAATAGGCATGACTGTGAAATTCAGCTCATTTAAAGTTTAGGAGTGTTCATCTGCGGCTCAGCCCATTGCAAAGCTAAAAGGGCCAGCTGCAAAATCTAGATTTGAACTCTGCAAAGTCTGGAGAGAAAAGCTGAATCCTGGGGTTTGGTCTGGGTGCTTCTTTAATTTCTATAAAGTTCAGCCACCAGGTGAACTTAAGGCCCAGCGTCCTAACTTCTCTGGGGGCCACAGGAATACCTCTAGTAAAGTTTACTAAAGTTTGAAGATCAAAATCTGAAATGCAGTTTCTCTAAAGAAGTCCCAGACTATTAACTATAATATAAAGTAAGACTTCAAAGGTGCAAATACACTTGTAAGAGAGCAATATATTTGAAAAGCTGTTCACTTCCTTCACAGACTTGCCCAGTCCGGCGTTCAGGATTTGGTGTTTGATGGTACCCAAATAAGTATCAGGGACATGTTTCATGAATGTCTGTGATACTACTCGGGAAACAAGGAATCCCAAGTTAATATCTTAGAAGGTAAGTGAAAGCAGAACTGATTTTTCCCCCCTCCCCCAAAGTTTAAAATACATTTATTTTTTGTGAAGGTACTGTGTAGAGTGTTTGTACCAATTAAAACATCATGAACATTATATCTAGGGTCCTAGTAGTTAGGGATGGAAAAGACGTTGGATTCTAAAGTCCACTGCTAAAAGGACTGCAGATGAAAAAAGGGACATGCCAGCCATATTACACTTGTAACAAGTAAGGAAGAAGTGGCTTCCGGGAAAGGACATTTCCCCTAGTTGCTGTTCACTTACAAGACTAATAAAATCTGAAGAGCGGCTGAAGCTGTCTAAGTGCCCCTGAAAGATCCCACTTTTCCCTTTGCTGCATGGAAGTGTGTGGTGTACCTTGGATTATGTAAACAATTAGACATGTATGCCATTCCAAAGGTTCCAAAGCTTATTTCCATGTGTCTCATCCTTTCCTTACATCCGAGTATCTTCCCGTGCTCTAGGAATATATTTTCCCCTATTTTTTCCTCTTAAAGAAATCAAGCTTACAGCTCATAGAAGTCACACCACCCTCCTCTTACAGGCTAGGATTTAAAACCTCCCTCTCTGGGTCTGAATGCTGGATATAAACTACAGGTCTCTACTTGAGATAGTGCCCCTGGAAGTTCGTATGAGCTAAGTGACTTTATACGTGTTATAGTGGTTAAGCATTGACTGGAGCAAGGAAACCTGCAAAGAACTAGTCATGACACCCATAAGAGGAGAAGAGGGATGAAGAACAAAGAGACAGAGTTCACCTCATTGCTCCCCCTTTCTGATGTCTGCCCCATAATTGTTGCCCTGGTGGCAAATGTTTTGCATGATGGAGGGTTAGATTATACTGTGTAAAGTTTGAAAAGACAATCTTTTACCTCCCTTATGGAGTGAAAGAACTGAATTTTTAATACGAAAATGCACTGTGATCAGTGAACATTAAAAGCCACCGTATAGGCCGACTTCTTACCTCATAAAGTCTTATTTTACATAATAAATTACAGCTAGCCAACACAAATCCCCTACCAGACAACGTCAGATGCACTGAACTGAGGATTCTGTTACTAATATGGTTTCTTCAAAAGTTTAAGACCAAGATTTTCAAAAGTAACTAGTGATTTTTGGGGCCCCAATTTAAGACTAGTTAAAATGGCCTGGTTTTTAAGGGTGGGAGCTTGGCTCCTTTTGACGATCAGGACCCTTTAAGATGTCCCAATTTGTGCCTCCAAACTCACTGGTCACATTTGGAAAACTAGGGCTACACTTCTTCTAAACCAAAGCTTTTGATGTCTCCATCTACGAATAATGCTATAAATTGTCCTACTGAGCCCAACTGATTGTCATACAAAGTAAGTCTCTAGCATAAACGTCTTCCTGTCAGTTTCCTCTGGAACCCCTTCCATTGTACTTTTAACTACAAGAGATTTTTTTTATAACTAAGGCTACTGATAAATTATTCCCTTGTCTTGGCTTTGTAATTTATCTCCATTTCCCCCACACCTCCTTTCCATACTGCAGCCAGGAACAATATCGGTCTCCAAAACAGAAACTTGGGTCTAAGGAGCAGCAAAACCACAATCACTAGGCTGCAGAATGGCTCAGATTAGCCGGAGGGAAACCTGAAAGGAAGCAAACATTGGTGTTTGGGACTAAGATCTCTATATAGCGGAGGGAGGGAGAGGAAGCATGTTCTCTTCCACTCTGCCCATTCAACAGAACTGATCACCTCTCTGTACAATGCATGGCCTATCGTATTGCCCATCCCAAAGACAAACCGTTGACCATTTGCTCCTCTTCCACTGCAGACTTTAAGTATTTGGGATGCCTTTAGCCTCCATTTCTGTCCTGCCCGAAATGATGCAGTTCCATGCCTTATTTCTCCTTCCTGGTTAACTTGTTCCATCTGTGGGCTGCGTTATTGGAGTTTATGCTGCAGGCTGTTAAACTCCACAGGGGAGGGGGAGTGCTGGCCCTTGTAAGTCCAAACATTGCCTGTGTAAACCAGTCTGGGGGCTTAACCACAGGAAGTTAACTAAACCCAGTTCCACTTCAAACCCAGCCCTTTCAACTCAATTATTTACAGCTTTCAAGGCTGGTGAAGGACTACTACAGTACACCAAGTTTAAGGATGCATTGTAGTGTGTAGATGGTATAAAGGCATAAAATATTGGCTGGAGTTCAGACCTATAATGGGAAAACATTGCCTGGGGAGGGTTTTAATCACTGCCCCTAGGAACCCATTATGTCAATGCAGTTGGCAATAGTATTTTGTGCTTCAACACAATGGGCCAGATTCTGATTAAGTGTGACCCAGGAATAAAGCCCCTGAAGTCAGTGTTCGCAAAAAGAACAGGAGGACTTGTGGCACCTTAGAGACTAACCAATTTATTTGAGCATAAGCTTTCGTGAGCTACAGCTCACTTCATCGGATGCATTCAGTGGAAAATACAGTGGGGAGATTTATATACATAGAGAACATGAAACAATGGGTGTTACCATTTCCACTGAATGTATCCGATGAAGGGAGCTGTAGCTCACGAAAGCTTATGCTCAAATAAATTGGTTAGTCTCTAAGGTGCCACAAGTCCTCCTGTTCTTTTTGCGAATACAGACTAACACGGCTGCTACTCTGAAACCTGAAGTCAGGGTTGTTACTCTGGATTTGCACTGGTGTAACCAGGCCTTCTGCATGCTGCCCTCGCTCTGCTAATGTATCTTAGTCCTGACACCCAGCTCTTTTATTCGTAAGAGATTGTCAACCATGTAAAATTATGGAGATCTGGGGATGTCAAATCCGAGCCACTGAGAACTCGATTCAGATCATCAGATTCCATTAATTGTGACCTCAACTCCCAGTCGTCAGTCTCCAGGAGACAAATGATATTAGGATTTAATCAGCTGCCCTGCTTAAATCCTCTACTATTTGTTGTTAAAACTTTGTAGGACCTGCCTTCAGTTTCATTTGCCAGACCTTAGTCTTAGCAGGCAAAGCCAGCTCTTCATAGCTAGAAGCAATTTATGTAAAGCTGTTGAGTGAAGCTTGTTTATATATAATTATTATTTATAGAGTGCTTCTCTCTCAAAGTCTAAATGGTTGACAAAAAATAGAGCAAAGGATTACAAAATAAAAACAAATAGAATCAATATACCTCGATGTGATCAATTAATATATAATGTACAATTCATATTTATATGGCATATGCACACTCTAAAGGCATACATACAGGTGTGTGACACTCCCCAAGAGCAAATTACGTGGACATTGTCTACACAGAAACGTGTGTGAATGTTCCTGGCTCTAAACAGACACGCGGGGGTCTGTGATACTCCAGTACTGAAGCTGTAAAAAGTGTCTTTCTAATAAGCGCTCCGTGAAAAGGCAAAGGTATTGAATAAAAGTTTTACACGGTCCAGACTTTCCTTCTGAAGTTTATGGCTAGAATTAGGTGGTAAAATCCATTTGATCATATTTTTAGGGCACTAACTGGGGGCTGGAGGACCCTTCCCTGACACACAGCCCCCTTGGCCCTCCAGACCGCTTTAGCATTTGTGGGATAACGCGACTCGTGTCAATATCACTCAGGGCAGGGAAGATTTCGAACCAGGATTCAGTCATGTCGACAACCGGCGGTCTGGAGGCACACGCCCCGTCTCCCTGGAAATGCTGATTCGGTGCAATTCGCCCCTCTTGGCTGCCGAGGGTTTACGATTCATGTTTTCGCCGTGAATCAGACCCGCTCTCCACACGAACCGCGCCAGGGAAGATCGAAATGATCCTCCACGGCGCCGCTCGCATCTCCTTTTGGGTCCTGATTTAGCTCGACGCCGCGAGCTTTAGGGGGGAGGGAGAGGTGATTAATCCAACACCCCCCCCCCCGCAAAGTGATTGAAAATTACAGTGTAAACTGAGAGTCGCTCTGGAGGAATCATGTCCCCCTGGCTCGGCCTGTCACTCCGGTCTCAGTCCCGTTCACACGGCGGTAGGATGGAGAAGGGAGGGGGGAACTCATCTGTGGGGGCGATTGGAAACGTGCCGCTAACTATCACTAATGAAGGGCGGGGTGCCTGGCCCTTAAGGGAGGGGCTGGCCGGGAGACGCTTCGCACCCCTAGGGCGCCGGGGCCGGCTCTGCTCGCCGAGGAGGAGCGGCAGGGGAGCCGCTGAGCGCCGCCGGGCCCCTGGGGATGCGGCAAAGCCCGTCGCGCGTAGCCCAGCGCCCCGGCGGGGGCAGGACAGAGCCGAGACGCGGAAAGGAGCCCGGACCACGTACCTGCAGCCACCTGCCCGGCTAGAGCCAGCGGCCGCCCCGGGGCGCTCGGAAAGCGGATCGGTGCCTGCCCAGAAGAGCCCTTCCTGGGCGCTTTTCTCCTCCTCTCTCCAGTCCTGGAAGGGGGGGGTGTCTTTCCTCCCCGGGGCTCCCTCGACCCCTCCCGCCAATAAACGTGCAGCCCCTCCAAGGCGACCCACACCTTGCCCCCTATTCCCTCCCCCGCTCCCAGCGGGGTGATTTGCAACATAATTCGTTCGCTGGGGGCCGTGGGAGCTCAGCCCCGGGCCGTGTGCAGGGCAGGGGGGTGCAATGCAGAAAGCAAAGGAGAGCTAGGATGATGCTTCATGCGGAAAAAACTATTTTCTCTCCGGGGAGAAACGCCACGAAATCTGACCAGTAAAGGGACAAGGCTGAACTTGCTGGGGTCTCGTTAGAGCAGGGGGGCGATTTACTATCTGGCCCGAGAGGTTTCATTGCAAGAAATAACCTGGTAACAGAGACAGATTTGCTAAGAGAACTTTTTTTTTTTCGCTATAGCAAGAATGAATTTGTCTCTAGGACGAGTTTGGAGAGACGAGGGGGGATAGGTAAGAGAAATCAGACCCCACATAAATGTCCAATTAAAACAGCTGCGTTTCCTGCCTGATGGACGGGAGGGGGACACCAACCCTTTTGGTCCTGTTTTCTTTTTGACAATAACCCCCGTACAAACTCTGCACAGAGCTTGTCTGATAAAACAGCCCCCCCTTCAAGAGCTTGGGGTTTTCCAGCAAATTTTCATTTGGCTCATTTAAACAAAAAGCCTTGGATCCGTTTTTAGGGGAAAATAAACAGAACCGATTACCGTAGGAAAAAATGATCTTTTAACATTCCCCCCCACCCCCCGCCCCTTGATTTAAGGCTGTTTGGAATAGCCTGCCCTCAAAACAGGAACGGGGAGCGTCTTTTGAAAGCGTCAAGGATGCTGATTCTAGCACCCAGTCCTATGCATGGACCCCTTCGCTGAGAAACCAGGCCAGACCCTGCAAAACACCTGACCCCATTCCTCTTTCCAACACAATCACCTTAAGGGGCACAAAAAGAACAGAGCAGCGTGTGTCTGTTCCTGCCCAGCGATGAGCGTGGGTGCCACCCAGCTCATGTGTCTGAAAATCAAACTCTCTAAATACCACTCCGGCAGCAAACTCCCCTTGAGCTCCACAGACAGGTAAGATGCACAGAGTCCAGCCAGATTTTCCTGACACGCCCCACCTGCCCTAACAAGGCTGAGCAGTGGGTTAGGCTGTGTGTATTTATTTGTTATTGGACCCAGATCTGTTTAGGTTGAAAACATTTTGGTTCTGGAATTCTAGAGCGGGGGGGATTTATTAAGACTCAGGTGGAAAGAAATGATTCCCTTTGGCGTGGGTCTTGTGTTATCTGGCGGCGTGTGTTTGTTGTGTTACAGCGTCTCCCTTCCCAATTATTGTCACTGGTAAAAAAACAAACACTTCCAGCAGCCTGGGTATTTGTGTGTTTCTAGAGACACAAACGCGGTCCCACCTCCGCCGCACACTGGTGAGGGTGAAAGCCAAGACCTCAACGCAAAACTGTACACCTGAAGTTGCGAGTTTGGTAGAGGTGTTTATATATTTAGCCTGGCCGCAAAATAACGGCAACGACAACTCTGGCTCCCAAAGCAGCCGCATAAATGTGAGCCCTTGAATGACGCAAATAAAAGAAAGTCTGGTAGAGGAGAAGCAGGAATTTCTATCCGCCATGCAGGAGAGAAAAAAAAAACCACGGAAACTTTTTTCCTCGTTTATTTTTCCCAGAACAAAACTTGCTCTCTTCCCTCCAGAACCCTGGAAACTAGGAAGCCAATGAGCCAGAGGAATTAATACTTCTTGCTTCCTTCTTCTCCTTCCATTTGTCTGTTTGTAAAGCACTTTCTCTTTTCTCCATGGCTGTGCAATTGACAACTAAAATACGCTCAATGCGTGATCATAGCTTTAATCCACTGGAAATCTGTTTTCTGTCAGCCCCCTCTGTGTGTTTTACAGTCACATTACAGCAAGAGAGAAAGAGAGAGATCCGGTCCCATATTGACCACAGCTTCAGACCTTCTGAATATGGCCTAATGCAAAGAGTACTGACGTCAGTGGAAATCTTTCCATGCCTTCAGTAGGCTTTGGATTGGGCCCCGGTTGAGCAAAGTTTGCAGTACGCTCTCCTACCAAGAAACCCTCTAAACGTGCCTTATGGTTATATTCTTATAGACTGGGCTCTGTTTTCCCTGGCTCCTGGGTTCAATGCCATTTCCCCTTGCCTCAGCTTGCAGGAGGTTTGCAGAGAATCAAAGGTCTGATTTTTCAGGCAGGGTAGGATCTGCATGGTTTCTACAGCCAGAGGAGGGAAGAGGAGTATTCCCCCAGTGTTGCAAAATGAGTATGTCCAGGGGAGGGGAAGGAAAGGAACCTCATCTGGACAATGGATGTTGTAAATGTCAATTGTGTGACTAGGAGAGAGCCCATCAAATGCTTAGGGAGAAAGGTAGAACTGCCCCACTTAGCGCTGGGCTTTTTAAAAACAGATTTCTGACTTTACCCACCTCCCCTAGTGACATCCAGTGTCTAGCTTGTGGCCACGGGCCATTTCATAACATTTTGTACGATTATTGCACCTTCAGCCAAGGGGCTCAGTGTGCTGCACCAAAGGTGGGGTAGCAGAGGCTGAGATTAAGGGCCCAAACCAAAGGCCATTGAAGCCAGTGGCAGTTTCCCCATTGACGTCGATAACTTTTAGATCAGGCCACAACAGGCCTGGTCTACCCACAGAGTTTTTTTGTTTTTGTTTTTGTTTTTGTTTTTTGCAAACCACCATGTTTTAATGGTTATACCAATCAACAAGAATCACTTTTTTTTCTTTAGGAAAAGAACTGAAAAGTACAAATGCAAAACAAGATTAAAAATCCATTATTTTAATCAAAGTTTCCTGCTTGCAGATTTAAATAATTATAGAAATCACCTTGATTTAAAATCAATCCACCCAGCACCCCCCTCAAACAAAACAAACAAAAAGTTACTTGAGTCCCAAAAGATAGGTCTCTGTCAATAAAGCTATTCCCTGAAAGTGAAGTTTAAAAGTGAACAGTTTGTCTTTGAAAGCACACAAGGTTTCTAATAAGAAATTGAGTTTTCCGGAAGTCATGGAGAGAGGCAGAGACACACAGAAAGTTACATAAACCTGGCCTCTCTGTTTAAAGATGCCACTGCTAAATTCTGCCAGCCATAAGTAAAAATTCCTCCAAGAAGAATGAGGACTTGAGCTAAGTTTTAGTTAAGAGTGAAAGATTTTGCCTTTAAGACATCAACATATCCTCATCATGCACATCCAATCTATGTTGATTACCTGGAAACCATTTCCTTTCCTTACTTTAACTCAACCCATTCTAGATACAGAGTTGCACCAGTTTAACTAAAGGCCTGATTTAAATTTCAATTAAACCAGTGCAACTTTGCTGATGGACATGTTTACATGGATTTAAACCTGGCTTATATTGGTTTAGCTTGCACCAGGAAATTTCCAGGCACAAACTAAACCAGTGTAACCAGTTTTAAGCTGATCTAAGTGTGTCCACACAGAGGTTTGCACCAATTTAATTACATACTTTTAAACCTGATTTAAGTTAAAGGGATGCAACTTTGCATAGAGAAATCCTAAGTGAATTGCCCAAGTCAGTGAGAAAAGAACCTTCCCTCTCCAGGCTCCCAGCCCTCTGTTCTAACCAGTAGACCACACTGTCTCATCCAGTGGTTTATGTCACTGCTGTTTTAGACGAGCCTGGACTCCTTGGAACTGTGAACTGGGTCCCTGCAGGGCTGGCTCAGCTAAATTAAGTATGCAGCGAACAGCATGGGGGTCTTTTGGATGAGACGAGACCATGTAGGACTTGTCTGCTCTGCTTGCCTTAACATGTGCTCAAGGAGAGCTCCATCTCTCTGCAGAGGTGTTATGTGCGATGGGTACCCATACAAGGCAGCTCCCCCTCCCTTTGCATTTAAAACGGCTAGCATTTAACGACACATTGCTATTCATTGTTGCATGCTGTGGATCAGGCCCATTTGGTATGTAAGGAGAGAATGCTATGAATTCAATGGAGCTGCACTGATCTGTAAGCAAGGGTGGAAATGGCTTCCTCTGGCTCAGGGAACGTATGCTGGAAAGGTGGTTGTGCATCTTCACGCTGCTTTTTACAGTATGGATTTGGGGCTCTCTGCTCCCCCTGTGAGGCCCAGCGTGGAGGGGAGGACAATGCAGAGTACGCTAGGGAAGTGGCTGCAGCATGCTTGTGCGGGGAAGTTACACTTCCTGGGGTGATGCCCACCCAAGTCTCAGAAACAATTCTATGCAGCTGCACCTTGGGGTGAGAATAATGCAGCATGGAACACGCTGGGGGGAGGGAGAGGAGGCTTTCCCTGTAATCTTTTGACGTGGATGGAGTCGGATCTTTACCCGCTGCTGAAAATTAGCTCCCAGACACCACGACTCGGCTGTTTCCCTGATCCATTCTCAGATGTCACCAGCCGCCATTAAGTACAAACAAATAGAGAAAGGTTCTGGGAGGGAGGAGGTGCAAAGGGGCAACAGACAAGCTTGATTAATTGGTAGATCTTTACTGATTGATTGATGTTTGCCCAATGCCTTGAAAACCTGACAGAGGCGCTGCTGTTGCTAAAGGAAGTTACGCTGCATGCCATCTGTGTAAAAGAAGGTGAATTAATGGGTAGAAAGGATTGAGAGTTACCAGAAATAACTCGCAATCATATGGCAATGCATCTCAATGGCTAAAGAAAAATACACGCCCCGAGGCATCCAAGAGCCACCTCTATCCAGTGAGGATAGCATGGACTTACAACGCCCTACCTCTGTGCCAGCGAGAGGCGAGTGAGCTTGAACACAATCCTAAACCTGTTTTCCAACATGGATTTTGGCTCTGTACTTGTTTTTCCCACTGCTCCACGAAGTTTGCATCCAACTGCTTTGCACATGGCTTCGGTGCCATGTTCTCAGTGCTTATTATTCATATATTTTTTGCCAGCGGATTTTGGCTCCTTCAAGGCTTATTCCTATGAAGGGGTATCGTATGGCCCTCGGTATTGTTATGGATCCTTAATGCATGTTTTAACCACCAGCGCTGGCTGCAGCGGCCTTACAAGGACTGAAACAAACTAGACTGATCTAACACATGCTCCTGGTTCACATTTCTCAACGGACGTTGGAGAGATTCCCTTCTAATGCCTCATACCATTTCTGGCGTTTGTTGCTCTTCCCTCTGTGCGAAACAAAAGGGCGTCAGACCTAAAAATATTAGAATGATCCTTGAAAGGTTTGTCTGAAGCTTGACAGTTATAATGGCTCCAGAAGGAATCAGTTCAGACATGAGATCCTCTGCCAAGGTGTCTCCAACTGATGCCATGTTTGGGAGAGAAGAGGGGAGATAGATAACATAAACTCCAACATCTGTGATCTGAAACATCTTGTTATATGACACTGGATCATATGTTCAACCACAAAAAAACTATTAATGACATTGCAAATGCCCTCAATTTTCTGAAACCTCAATTATCCACATGTCTAGCTTTTCTCTATCAGGTCATTTGGGGAACTGAGATTGCATTATGTATATAATATATGTGGTTCAAGCCAATGCAATTTTTTGGAGGGTGCTCCATCATTCATTCCCCCTTTAATGTCCCTGAGTATTGGGCAAAACATGTAGGAGCATCACGCCCTGTTTTTAGAGTCCTACGTGTTGCAACTGGGTGATGTTAGCTTTGCCTAGGCTGGGTTAATTTTTTTGCACTAGTCTAGTTGCATGGGACTTTTGGAGTTTGACCCTAAGTCCTAGAATTCCCCTGGCTTTCACTATGTATCCCACCACGTACAATCAGAAAAATCCCAGAATGCACACAGCTCAGTAGTGAAGCAAAGGACCTTGGCATAGCCACCCAGAATGTTAGTGAGTAATGTTGTGTGGCCACAATCTACAGACCGAAACAGGGCACCATTGTCCGTGTGGACACTATTCCTGTGGCCTGTGTACTGCACACCGGTTAGTGCGTAGTAAACACCCTGCGTGGACAAGCTCCACGGCGGCACACGCTGGCTGTGCGTGCACTACTCTGGTGGATGGTGTCACTGGCACCTGCACGGCCTTTCTCCGCTTAAGGTGTAAGACCCAATAGGGCAGCACATCTACACTAGATCAATGTAGTTACAGGGGTGCAACAAAACCAAGGGTAGGCAAAGCCTTAGTATAAGCTTTAACCTATTCTATTCTGTCTAGGATCTGACACCATACTCACCATCAGGACCGATTCTAGGGTCCATTATTGGGCAGAGGGGCAAGTGGGCATTTTGGGGCTCCTGGATGATGCTGTTTAAAAACAAACAAGCACCCAGGGGTCCGGGGCTGCTTAGACCCCTGGAAAACCTTAGATTTTAAGGGTTTGAAAAAGTAAAATTCAGCTGATGTCAGTATTTTGTCATTGTCACTTCCACTGCTTAGCACTGGATACCTGTACATATGGTGGGCTTTCTGACAGTAACTTTCCGCCCTTTGCAGATTATTGGGCGGGGAGGGGGAGGGGGGAAAATGTCCCCTTTACCGCCTCTCTTCCTGGTAGCACTGGGCCTGCTCATCATAGTGTCTGAGTGCCTGAACTCACTTAAAACTCCATCGCCTTGCCTGTGTTCCGAGCACTTGAAAGCATACATGGGTCTGAGGTGACGTTTATATGCACAAAGAAGAAGAGCAGGTAACTTGTGGGAAGGCCCATTCAGGTTGAAGACGGGAATGTTGTTTTTTCCCCCACACCTGGGAGATCATGTCTGGTGTTTATTCTGGAGTATGACATGAACTGTGCTGCAGAGCTCCTGATGTTAGGAGGGCCACTGCTAACTTGTACAAATAAATCAGTTTTGTTGCGGTTAGATCTGAGATCCGCAGCAAGTGCTCTCCATACAGACCAAATGTAACGGTTCCCTGCTTATTTTTCTAAGCTAATTTCACAAGAGGGTATTTTTACGATGTTTAAAAATAACTTGTAGACCCTTTGAAGCGTGCTTCTTCCGCGAGGCTCCGAACCTCTAGTTCCCCCACCAACAAACGTGCTGCCAAAATATAAAATCACAGAACTAACCAACCCCATAATGTACATCGCTGCTCACTCGCCGTCCTTCCCTGCATCTCATTCCCCATCCATGCCCATCGGTTTAAACTGGAAGGCCTGGATCCTCAAAAAGATTTAGGCGCCTAATGTCCACTGATTTCAACGGCAGTCAGGCGCTGAAGTACCTTTGTGGATCCATGGGGGCCTACGTTCTTTAACACAACGACCTTGTCTCCTTGTAGGCCCTGGTCCTGCAGGGAGCTCCAGAGCGTGTTACACTTGCCCACTGTGGGTTTCTTACATTTGCCCTCTTAGCATCTAGTACTGGCTACCGTTGGAGACTGGATAGTTGACTAGGTGGACCCTATACGTCTAAAGAAGCCTGGCTCCCTGAGAGCACTGTATAGGTTACAATACAGCAGTCTGCCCACTTTCACACAGTTATTGCGCTGCTAAGTATAATGCATATCGCTGATATAGTCTCTTCTTGGGGGGAAAACTTCAGCCTGTAGCTGAACTTGGTCTCTTCCATCTCCAGCTTTTGGGGCTAAGTCAAGGGTATGGACCGGCACTAGAACCTCTCAAATATTGGCCTCTCCCCACAAAAATCTTCCTCCTCCCCCGACACAGACTCTCTCTCTCTCTCTCTCTCTCTCTCTCTCTCTCGGCAGCATGTGCTGCTGCCATTCAAGTTGGAGTCAGGTGAGAGGCACCTTTGGCCCGGGGTGTGTCTCTTCCTATTTGGGGCCTGTGTCAGCAGCAGTCAGCTGTGTGCATTGCCACTGATTGCTCACGGCTGCACTGCTGCAATGGGCCCTCTGCAGCTGAGGAGTCCCTTGGATTCTGCCTTTAATCCTTCCCTGCCAGCTACAGCGATCTGCATCCTATATACACAGTCTCTGTGCAATGGGGCTGGAAGATTTAAGGTGCCTGATGAATCGTATTCTTTTCCCAGTGTCAGCACAAAAAGCTGTAATAACCGGCTAATGAAGTGCAAGTGTTGCAACCAGATGGGGATTCTAACTCTCTCCAGGAGGTGCATTGGCAAACCCCATTGGCTTGATGGGGAATGGCCTCCTAACCTTCTTCAGACTGCTTCTTGTGGTTGGAAAAACTCACACTGTGGCAGGGCAGTAGAGGCAGCTTTTGCAGATTTTCCAGCAGCGCCCCCAGATTCTCACGCGGTTGGTTTGAGCGGTCACAGCTCAGCATGGCTATCATTTTGTCTTTCCTCACAAATCGCAAGCACTACATCAATACGAAACGTTCATTCACGTCTATTTTTTAATGTTGGCAGTGCTGTTGAAAAGGCCTGGACGGACAGCCTTAGACTGCAGATAATGATTATGAATTATTTGTATTATTGTTACACTCAAGATCTGGGCCTCCTTGTGCTAGGTGCCGTACACCACATGGTGGGAAACAATCCATGCCCTGGAGAGTTTACAATCGAAATAGACAAGACGGAGGGTGGGAGAATGGGAGCATTATTATCCCCATTGGGCAGCTGGGGAGCTGCAATAGAAAGGGTGGTCTAGGAGATAGGGTACACAACTGGTCCTCAAAAGACCTCTGTTCAATTCCTGCCTCAATTGCAAATTTCCTATGTGACCTTGGGAAAGTCACTTGGGCCCAGATCCTCAAAGATATTTAGGTTCCTAACTCCAATAGGAGTTAGGCGCCTAAATGCCTTTGGTGAGCTGGGACTTAGTTTCTCTGGGTCTCAGTTTCCCATCTTACAATGAGGGTAGCAGTTCCTTAGCTCAGGGGGGTGTTGTGAGGTGCTCCGAGCAGAGGGCTGCAGGAATACAAACACAGATCGCCCGAGTCACTGGCCAAGGGTCACACATGGGGTCTATGGCAAAGCCAGGAGCTGAACCCCCCAGGTCCCCTGAGTCCCAGTCCTGACACTTAATCATGGGGCCAGCCTTCTTCTCTACAGCATTTGCTGCCTGAGGACAGATTTCCCCACCCTGTCTTCCTATCTTAACCCTGACCTAGAGGAATCCTCCCTAGGACTGAGATAGGAACTCAGGTTCCCTGCCCCGTTTATTCCTGGGCGTCTCTGCAGAGATCATCCACAAGGGCAAAAATAGCGATTAAAACTGTATCGACCTATTTGCATGTGTCTAATGTACTCACGCTGTAGCATCTAGGTGCCATGTTTGTTAGTAAGGCCAGCACCACTTCTGTCTGGAATATGCAGACTCTACCCCCGAGTTCCTTCTGCTCCACTTTCCTAACTGCAGTATGTCCCCTTTATTCAACCTTGTGGGCCAAACACTGCCCTGGTGTAGAGAAAGGTTGCCCAAGAGTAAATGAGAGCAAGAGCTGTCCTTTTATTTGCAGGGATCAAATAGAAACCGTGTGCAGTGTTTACATGGAAGCATTGGAATGGTTAATATTGCCCTTAGATTTGTATCACTCTGGTTTATGGACCAACCAACGACTCTACTCTGGGACTGTATTGTAACTCCTGCCCAGGCTATCCCCAGGGTAAACCTGTAATTATTTTTTTGCTCTAAACACAAAACCTTCTCTCCCGGGATCTAAATATTGCAAGTGACACAGCAATTAAACTTGGAACTGAATTCCCTGTTAATTTCAAATATAGTAAAACCCCTCCTAAATCCCTGGGTATGTAGACTGCCTTTGTCATGTAATTACGTAGCAGCTGCATGGACGCCGCATGTGTTATGGAAAATAAAGGGCCTGCTGAACAGATAGGCTTGGACTCAAGTGCGCTAGCGAAGGATGGTGTCCAGTGGTAGAGAGCCCAGTGCCAGACCTCTGCCAAAGGGATGCCGTCTGGATTGTAACTATGCTTTGTGATTCCTCCTGTGACTGATTGAGACAGTTGAAGCAGGGGAAGCATATTTATCGCACCGTGCGTCTGAGCAGCTCAAAGGGCTTTACAGATGTTGATTAAGCTTCACATCAGCCCTACATGATTAGCCTCATTTCACCCATGGGGAAACAGAGGCACATGTCTAGGTTAAGTGAACTTACCCAAGATGACACAAGTTCCGAGCTACAGCCCATTGGGTGTCTTTCCATTGCCTTAAATGGATTGGGCCCATAACGAATAGTCAATTGTTAAGCTGGGAATACAGCCCAGGAATCCTCTCTCCTGCTTCCCTGCTCTAACCATAAGACCAAACTTCCTTCCCCCTGCATCTTAGTATATTTTTATCCCATTGTGGAAGGGAAAGCCATCCACTTCTCCCCTCATTGGAAGGACTTGCTTGTTAAATCATGAGAAATAAATAATTCTGAGCATTATGAAACCTGTGATCAAAAGGCAATTGGAAAGGGTCGGGAGAGGTTTCTCAGCTGCCTGCTGGCCCCACCAGGCCACTATAACTAGGAAATTCATTTTATTAGGACCTCGGCTCAACAGTGAGCTAAGGACCCATTGCCTGGCTGGAGAGTCATCAAGAACCCATTGAGACTGGACATTGACGGTGACATTTTTTCAATGCTGCCGATGGGATTTAGACATCCAGGGTGTAATCCTGGCCCCACTGAAGTCAATGGTGGTTTTGCCATTCATTTCAATGGAGCCAGGATTTCACTTCCAGTTCCCAATCCCTTATTCCCTCAGTAGCTTGGTGAATCTTGCCCCAGAGGTCCATTGTCTGGCTGTGCCCACTGTTCCCCTAGCCACTACTCAGGATTTCAGGCCAGTACATACATGCTATGTACAGACCCAACTCCACTGCTCACCAGGCCCACTCACAGTCCCCATCTGTGCGCTGCTGAGCAGCAGACTGCCCTAGAGAGGCGTGCAAAGGGGCCTGTGACTGGCACATAGACCCAGACTTTGGTTGGCGGGAGAGGGGATAGCAGCAGGCTCCATCCTCTCCTCCACTCTGTGGCCTGCAGAAGTGCCAGCAGAGTGACTCCACACCAGCTGTTGAGCTTGGAGCCAGGGATTCCACCCCTTAGCCCTGGTTACATGCATCCCCAGGTGCACTTCTCTTTTACTTGGGCTGTGTGCTCTGTGCAAGGATTTGGCTCTTAACGGGAGCTCACACCATATATTGTTTTGGGAGTGACTGCGATTCCTTTGGCGGGTTGCTGGGTCATCCTGGGGTGAGATTAAGGATTTATCACCCGATAGGTTTTGGATCGGCCCATTCAGAGGAAACCTGGATTGTCTGATCCCACAGCAGGAGAATCCAGTGGCTGGTAGAACTGCTGGGCTTCTGGTTCTTTGCCTTTGGTTGACACCAGCATGTTTGTACATGATTGGGATAGAGAGCTGGACTCTGGAGATCAGGTTGGGGAGAATGAATCATGACACCTTCCCAATTTGCCTTGTCCTGTGCAAGAGGTGAACTGAGAGGACAAAGGGTCGACAGGAGAGAGAGAAACTGAATTAGCTGAATCGAGACAGACCTAGAAATGACCCTGGGAATGATAAATACAAAAATTCAATTTTGCCCGATCCAATGTCCTTTTCATCAGAACTTCCAAGGCAGGTTCTGAAGGGACAGATCTTGAGGGAGGGAGCTAATCCATCATCCATGTGTCCTCCAAAATACCATTCCATCACCTGACAGAGATTATAAAACTAGCCACAGCCACAGACAGTCAGGTTATACAGGTGTCCTCTCTGCCTCTATAGAAACTTAAAATGTAGCCCTCTGTGGTTAGTCAATAGTAAGACTAATAATTAATTTAAAAACTCATGTAGCAGCCCATGGAGAGCTGTGGAAAACTGCAGGCCTAGAAAAATCTGACAAAAAATCATTGAATCCCCAAACTCAGAATGCAACTCACCATCCAGCACTGTAACCCCCTCATTAAAGGGGCACTGTCAAGATAAAAACCAACCCTATTTATATATTTTAGAACTGCTTGAAATGTTCTGCATTTTTCCCCATTGAAAATGGCCTTTTTTTTCAAAATCAGAAAGTTTAGTGCAAAAATATTTTCAGTGAATCCCCCCAAAATGTTGTTTTTAATTTCCCCCCACCGTGTTTTTCAGTGGCAAAATGGGAAAAGAAGAGAAAAGGGGGGCAAGGAAAAGAAGGGAGGTGGGCCTGAGACCCAAAAAACTAGGAAATTATCTAAACCAAAATTTTTGTGACAAATTTCAAATAAATAAAAAATTGTTTCTTTTCAAAACCCACAAAGTGAACCTTATTTTGAAATGTTCTCTTTACCATTTTTTGACCAGTTCTTACATATTTCCTCTTATCTGTGCTGTTTGCAGCACCTTCAGCTCACTACATCTGAAAGAGTTTTTAAAACCCAATGTACACAGCTAGTCAAAAAGTTTCCACTGTAAACTTTTTAGGATGAAGAATTGAATTTTTGACTAAAAGAATTTTTTTCATGAAAAGCATCTACTTTCTGTGGGGAAAAAATGCAACTTTTTGTCAATAAACCAAAAACCTGAAGGATTTTCAGGTTTTTGATAAAAAATGTAATTTTTCCATGAGATCCTCCTCCCCCACCAATTTTCTGACCAGCTTTATCACTGTATTTTGCCTCCTTTTTGCTGTTTACTATTTGCATTTTGCTTGAGACTGGTTGGTTTCACTTCCTGTTTGTCATCAGTTTCACTTCTTGGTTCTCCTGCTGGGACAGAGGAAAGGCCTGAAATGCCCTTGACCCAGAAAGCTCCAAGGAATAAAGTGAGTTGTTTCTTCTCCTACTTTCCTTTTTAATTTCAGGCAGAGGACATTCTGCTCCACCACTTATCTCCTTAATCTTCCCTTTCTCTATGCTTTCTTTCCCTGCCCCCCACCTTCTCTCTTTGGTTTAAAATTATTTACTTTCCTGCACCAGGAGATGGGCTTGTCTGGAGAAAAGCATTAAAATGGTGCATTTGAAAACTGTGTTGGAATTGTGTAGGTTGTCACTTTAATTTGTAAGGGGGTTGCTGTTCCTGCTTGCAGGCTAGGGGGCTCTGTAGGAAAGCAAGAGATCCCAATTAGTCTAGAGACAGCTAGCCTACAGTAAGGTGGGGTGAATTGTGTCACTCTCTTTTAGGGAGCAGCCTGCTTTGTCTCTCTCTGTCTGGTTTGGGCTCTTGTGTGTTAACATGGTGAATTCGAAGAAATAATGTTGTTATGTTACAACCTCCCAGCAAGAGTATTTCTGTTTTTATTTAACTTTGTGTGTGTGTGTGTCTTGAATGCAACAGAGGATGTTTTCCCTTAAAGGCTAAGTCCCGCCCAGAAGCAGGGTTGTGTCAATGAGGGGATCTAATCAGTCACTTAGCTCTAGAAGAGGGAAGAATCATAGGGACCTATGATTCTTTCAACTGGTTAAAGACCCCATATACTGTGTCTACATATAGGTACGTGAAATATTATTGCTCTTATTGTCCTGGTTGTTGTTTATATTCACACTAATTTACATTAAAAAATCACTCTAGGATCACTGGTCCCAGCTGCCATCTTGTATGTGTCTCTGTTCCTTTCTTCATTTACAGCTGCTTCACATACAACAAGAGCAAACTTCCCCATTCTGATGGCTAACTCTTAACATTTGGGGCTGACTCCTTATCAAAAGGAGTCAGCACCTAGCACACTGGGGTCCTGCTCCAGGACTACTGCTCCAAAGCACTACGGTAATATAAATAATAATAATAATGACAAACTGGCTTGAAATCAGTCCATTCTGGTGTCCAAGACTATGAGGGGGATGAAATATTCTCAGTAAATCACTGGGCTCTCCCATGAACTGGGTGTTGCACATGGACTGGTCCTATCTGAGAAGGCTTTCTCTAGCCATGCTGTATGAATTGTCTCTTTTTTTCTGGGAGCTGGGACCTCCAGGTGCCTTTGAAAAGTCTGCAACGGGCAAGTGTTTCTCCTGAGTGACCGTATTTAACTTTGGTGCGGCGAGCCCTTGCAATGGACATCTGAACTTACAGAAATATCTCTAGGAACCCTGACAAAATGGATAGTTCCTAAAGGTTTGTAGCTTTAGCCAGCGAGAAACAAACCAACCAAACCAACTCTGCGTTTCACAATTTCCCCCCATCTCCAAGAAACACCAAAAGTAACTGTACTGTTTGAAAAGGCATCAGTCAAGGCCTGCTGGCTAAAATTATCCTTCTGCTTTATCATCTTGAGAACATTAAGGGCTGTTGTTAACAGATGTTTTGCGTTAGACGTTATTTGTTAGTCTAATGAAAGGAGGTGAACAAGCTTTCAAGACCTCAAAAGTTCTGCGTACAGTTTTATATGAGAGATTATTGCATTGCTCTGGTAGAGAAAAGAGATCCTTGCCAATTCACTTGGCATTTCTTCCTTTGATTTTGTTGTTTTCAATCATTCTGCGTTGTAATTTTTGATCTAGTTAAATGTCCCATTTAATAAGTACTGCACAATGTGTATTCATGTGCACAGCTGAACATCAACAAATAGATGGATACTTTTGGTAGTAGTTGGAGACTGAACTGGCTAGCCGTACCTGTGTTCTAGCAAGGAAGAAAGCAAATTATCCATAAAGCAAATGCTACATGTGAAGAGGGGGTGGTGATGACCATGCAGATGAGAAGCAAGAGATGGTGATGGCTGTTTGCCAAGAGCCACTTGGAGGAGAAGACAGTGTCAGTACATGGACGTCTATGGTGGTGGCTTTGCGATGCCATTGCTGGAGAATGAAGGGTGTGTGGGGCCAAGAATGAAGATGAATTTGCTATGCTAGCTGTGGGAGGTGCAGTCCTGATATTCCAAGAACAAGGAAGAGGGGCAATGCCTGCATAGGGCTTTCTGCTGGCCAAGGGAATAATCTTTTGGGTCTCTCTGCAAGGATCTCAAAGTGCTGTTAATCCTCACAGGAGCCGATAAGGTAGGGAACATGTCTTTATGGATGGGAGGAAAACAGGGACCCAGAGAGGGGAAGCGACTTGCCCTAAGTCACAAAGAGGATGGGCAGTAGAGTCAGGAATAAAACCCAGGGTACTGGAAGTCACCATAGCTATTCTGTGTGTTGGGCCTCCCTGATTCCTCACAGCAGTGGCCTTTCGGTATGTATAAGGGGGTGGGGGGAAAGAGTTGGCGTGGAGACATGATGCAGTTCTTCGTTCAATGTGTTTGTGTTCAGGACACATGGCGAGAATGGCATTCCCACCCTTGGGACCCACTGAATGATACCATTCCAGAGACCTCGCGTCCTGGAGGGGCCACAAGGATGTTGGACTCTGGGCCTCAGGTCCTTCATGGAAATGCTTCATTTTACTTTTAATGTTAATAAACTTGTTGCCACAGTCTGTGCTGTCAGCCAACAAAACTGCATCTAGGAGAAGGAGCGATGGCCATAAAAAGAAATGAGGCATAATGTCGAGGGCCTGTTTCAGTTTAGGATGACAATAAAAGATAAGGTTATCATGCGACCCCTCTCCTGTCATCACATTGTCTCCCCTCCATAAGGGAAAGCATCCCAGATGTGCAGTGAGGGTGAGACTGGCTGCAAAGGGAGGACATGCTAGTAGGTTCACCTGGTCTGTATTTGGATTCTGAGTTCAGACATGGCTTAGGAAGCCAGTCCTCAGTTTAAAGGGAGCTCTGCGGAGTATTGGCTCAACACTTGACACTTACATGGTTGGACAATTCCCCCCCCCCCCCCCCAGTCCGCCCCATTTTTATTCAGCTTCTGATTAGTAAGTTTTAGCTCCCAATTTTCCCATCACCGAATTACCTAGATATTCAGGTGGCGGGTGGGAATCAGAAACACTTCACTTCCATGGTGTCTTTCCTCAGAGAAGCTCAAACACCTTCCCGAGGTGTGTAAATATAATTTATCCCCATTTTACAGATAGGGACACTGAGGAAGGGAGAGGTGACGTTATTTGCCAAAGGTCACACACTGAATCAGTGGGAGAACCAGCAATAGAAACCAGGAGGCCTGATCCCAGACCTGTGGTCCAACCATTAGAAAACAGTAGGGCCCAATCCTGCAGACACTTACGGGGCATGATGCTTACTCCTGCATGGAGACTCGTTGACTTCAAGAGGACTACTTGTGCTAGTAAGGACTATGCCTGGCAGTAAGCGTTTGCAGGATCAGACCTCAGTTAGCAGTTTGGACATGTGGTGCTAAAGTACGTGCAATGAGAATTAGTTAGGAAACACCCTTTATGAAAATAATATCAGTTCAGGAAACTAAGGGCCAAATTCTGCTCTTTGTAAAACAGGTGTAAACCTGAAGTAACTCTGCTGAAGTCAATGACGTTGCTCCAGATTGACACCAGCGTTGCAGAGATCAGATTTAGTCCCTATGGATCAAATGTTGCCATCTCTCAGATCTACATGGCTGCCATTCAATACAGCACAGGGGAGGGCAGGGGAGAGAGGAATCCTTGCCTTGCTGCTCTCAGCCAGCATGTACTTCTCTCCCAACGCAGAGACCCACATTGGTGGATGAGGTTTATGATCGGACAGAGGAAATTGGCATTCCCCCTACATATGGTCTGTGGCCCACACATCATTAGCCCCAGATGTGGAGCTAGCTGCTACTCTTCATAGCCCTGGATCAACAAGGCACTTAAGTATGTGCTTAAGTTTAAGCATGTGAGTAGTTTAATTGAAGTCAGTCAGCCTATTCACATGCTTAAAGTTAGGCAGCTGCTTAAGACCCTTGCTGAATCAGGGCCTGTGTTAATAGGTTTTGGTTAATTTGGCAAGGTGGGGTATGACCCTTACGTTTTGTAATTACTATTTGCATAGCACTATCAGGGCACTATCAGTATTTATTTGGGCAGTGGTAGCACCTAGGAGTCCCTGCGTGGCCCAGGAGCCCACCGTGCTAGATGCTGGTCGTACAAACAGAACAAAATGCTGGTCTCTTCCCCCAGCCACTTGTGCTTAGCTGGGAAGGTTTAATGTCTGGCATTTGGGAAAGAATTTTAGTCTAGCAAATGCTACAAATACAATCTACCAAATATTAGAAAGCAAACATTTACAACCCCTCCCATCCCATCTGCCTTCTTTTTTAAAGGCAATATTCCTTTTGGAGTTCTGCTTTGGTTTGGAAGAGATGCTGAAATTCTACTTGCGCTTCGATGTTTCCTGTCATTCCCACTGCTAACGTGGAAATGCCAGGTAAGTGAATAGGAAGGTCGACATTACAA
Organism: Natator depressus; assembly: GCF_965152275.1. Classification (NCBI taxonomy): domain Eukaryota; kingdom Metazoa; phylum Chordata; order Testudines; family Cheloniidae; genus Natator; species Natator depressus. The sequence goes on along the minus strand of NC_134249.1, from coordinate 14,756,992 downwards.
GTAACTTGTGTGTTAACGTGGAAACTTTAAGGCCCTGATCCTAATCTTGCTGAAATCAATAGCAGCAGACCCCTTAACTACAGGTGAAAGGTCAGGACCCTGAAATAGCAGTCGTATACGTGATAAAATTGTGGGCCCATTGAATCCAATGCACAAACAAGGAATGCAGAATTGGACCCTGTGATCCTGTATCCCTTATGTCAATACTGGGTGAAATCCTGGCCCTCCTGAAGTCAATAGAAGTTTTGCCACTGACTTCCATAAGGCCAGGATTTCACATAGTGACTTCGGTTAGACAGTGCATAGAAGTCAGGACTACAGCCTGGAGCCATTCAGCCAAAAGACCTGCGTGCCATTGTGTGCAAATCTCTGTTCCGGGCACAACAGCAATCAACAAAGCAAACAAAATGTTCGCTGGAACAGGGAATGGGGTACAAAATAATACGGAAAATATTCCAACGCTATTACATAAATCAATGGCGCAGCCTCATCTGGAACACTGTGTTCAGTTCTGGCCACCCCATCTCAAAAAGGACACAGCGGAAAGAGAAGGGTGATGAAAAGGACCAGCACCCCGGAGGGGTTTCCATAGGACAAGAGATCGAAAAGAGTGAGGCCGTTTAGGGGGGATGAAGAAGAGGAGACCCGAGGGAAGTGTACAGCGTAATGACAGGTACAGAGAAGATAATTAGATGCTCCTATTCACCTGCTTGTGATTTACATGAGCAAGGGACAGACGATGAAACTGAAAGGCAGCACATTCAAAACCGATACCAAGTAATGTTTTTTCACCCGGTTAGCCTGTGGAACTTATTGCCACAAGATATCATTGGGACTGAGAATGCAGAAGGATTATAAAAAGGATTAGACTTTTACATAGATAATGAGAACAGCCCCAGCTACACTAGGCAGGGCATGAACCAACCAGTAACTGACGGGGATAAGAGTTAGGAAGAAACTTTCCTTACGGGCAGTTTATCCCAGAACTGCCCTCATCAGGGTTTATTGCCCCTTCCTCTGAAGTATCTTGTACTGGCCACTGTGGGGAACAGGATACCAAGTAGATGGGCCACTGGTCTGATCTGATCCGGCAATTCCTATGCTCCCTGTGTTTATACAGCTCCCTCTATTTATCCTACACTCCTTGTATTTCCACATCTCCATTGAAAGGACCTATGGAGTGCCAGTTACTCATGGGAGGGGTCTACTGTAGCTTCATTTTCCCCAGTACTTTATGGGGGCAACAGTTTTTGGTCTCTTCACTTTCCCCTTTATTCAATCCCTGCTCCGCAACACCCCACTTTGGGTGACCTACGAATGGTAACAACATGTCGAGGCTGCAGAACAAGATTCTGGCAAGCAGACCGCTGCCGCGGCTTGCAGAGCCTGAGCCCCATAACCACCATCAGGCCGCTACCAAAGGCGTGTGGCATCGCTTTCACAGCAGCCTCTGGCCCCAAGTAAGGAACCAGGGATGTATGATCTAGTGCTAACAGCAGGCTTGGAAGCCAGGGTTATCCTGGGTTCGAATCCGAGCTGGGCCACTGCCCGCCTTGGTCTATCAGCCCACCTGTAAAATCGGGTAGAAGAGCAGGACTTTGGTGAACACCAGATTTTCCCCCACCTCCGGGAACTGTGAGCTATGAAAAACAGCAACCAGCCCTCCAATTAATAAGTGCTACATAGCGGCTATTGCAGTGCTCTTAGCCCCAGCCCATCAGAAAGCCAGATGTGGCTAAACCAGGCCTGTGTTACCCAGCCAGGACTTTCCAAGATTAAGAGAGCGTGCCTGAGATCTTCAAAGGAGCCGGCCGCTCTTCATCTTCCCTTTTCCCCTGTTGAACAGTTTCATTCCCCTCCCTGTGTGGTCGATAAATCCTCCTGCTTTCCTCCTGTGTGGACATTGCGTGTGCAGTGGATTGTTGGGAGTACGCTCTATCTCGTACTGGTTTTTCTAGCTTTCCCTTTGCAAAGCACTTCTACTACCCACAAGTTCGTTATGCTGCTCTGGGCTCCCCTGTAGATAAGATGGGACAGACTGCTGGGGTAAAATCCATGATTAACCCCTTACATTCCTGCTCTGGTAAGTGTCTTGGGCACGTAGAATTGCACCGAATGAACATCCTATCACACACAGTAATGGAGAACTTCTGAACATATCAGTGGAGAGAGTTTTTCCCGTCATAAGCTTTACTTAGACATTAGGGCTTAGGGATCCCTTAGGTTGAATGGTGAGATCCTGGTCAGAAGAAACAAAGGCAGCTGGAAAAGTTACTTTTGTTTCTGTCCTGCACTGGCTGGTTGATTAAAAAGGCTTTTCTGTCTCTCTGGTCCTCTTTAGTTTTCTGATATGAGCACATAGGAAATGTAACATTACATGGGTTCACTAGCAGCAAAGTTTCCAAGCAAGTTACAAAAAAGGGTCAACATTAAACTTGGAAATCCAGCTCACTCCCCCATGGCACTAATTGATTACAGACGCCCCTCAGCTCAGGGGGGAACTATTCCTTCTTACCCGTATCCCCCTGAGCTGTCTCCCCAAGTGAAGCCCCCTGAGATACCCTGATTTATTTCTGTATATCTCTTTGCAATTTCCCATTATCTCCCCCACCACACACACACACTATACACCAGGCAAACAGGGAGGTGCGGTGGAAGTTGGGTTGGGAACTAATCACTGGCTTCTCACAGGATCCGAATAAAACCTTCTGTGGTGCCCTCGATCTGCGAGAGCCTGCGACTGATTTATAGCTGCTGAAATCAAACCCTCCCTGTCCATTTCTTGTAATCATATCAGGAGAAGAATTACATGTTTTACATTCAAGGGGGAAATTTATTTGCTTTTTTAAAAAATTTGTCTTATGCTCGTTAAGAAACAAAAACTTGGGATTTAGATTATTTTTTTTGAACGTGCAGAGCGAAAAAATTGGAAAGGATAAAATAATTCCACATGGCAGGGAAGTTTAACCAGTCCCTTTGCTATGTAGGTTTATTTCAGTTGCAGTGGCTGTCTGTTAGTAGCTCCTTCTCTATCCAGTGGGGAGAAAATTTCAGCACTGATTTTATTTCTTTGCTGTAATTTACCGTGGATTAAAAATGAAGCATCCAAACGCTTCACTGGTGTCCAGCTGCATAGCTCCACTGAGGCCAAATTACCCCGTCTAAGGATGTGGCCCAAACGTCTAATTTCTGCATGTGCTTGATTTATTTTAATACTCCTAATTCACACCTCAGAGTCTGACTTAGGGAGACCAAGGCACGGCTTTTTTTGTGGCAGCCTCTTTGCAATGTTGTCTTCTCTTTGTAAATCTTTTTTTTTTTTAAGGGTCATCTCCTAAGGTCTTGCCTCTGTTCTCACTCCGGCAAGCTCCTGCTCCCATAAAACTTCAGTTTACCTAAGTAAGGAGTGAGCAAAACTGGAGTAAGCACTTAGGAAACGGTTCCTTGGCAATAAAGGAGCAATCTGGGCCAAACAACAAACTGGTGTAACTCAGCATAGCTCAATGGAGCTGCTTCGAGTTATGCTAGCTGAGGACATATGACTCTGCAGTTTCATGAAAGTGACAGAAAGATTGTTAAGTGCAGGACTTCAGCTCAGTCCCTTCTAACCACTCCTCTGCTAATTTTTTATTTGTTGCTATTATTCTATATTTATTGGCGCTATGGAGGCACATTTTTCTCTCTTTCTCCTGTACAGCCCCAGAGCATCACAAAGGGCCGGACGTGTTTCTAAAGGATCTGCTCTAGGAATTATTTTGGGGAAGTTGTCCGGCCTGCGTGTTACGGCAGGTCAGGCTAGATATCCACCAGGGTTCCTTCAGGCCTGGGAAGCTGTGGATCTATTAGCTTCACAAAGGTGTCTGGGGGCTTTAGGAGCGGGCTCCCTGCTTAAAAGGCTGTGGACCCAGCGAATATTAGAAAGAAGTCGGCTAGGCATCGGACCACGGGGGCCTGACTGCGGCGGCCATCGACAAGGCTATTGCTCTCGGCTTTCCCAGGCTTCCCATGTGCAACACAGACCCAGAATGAACTCCATGGCAGGACGAAAACCAGCAAAGGAGGCCTCTGGAAGTGAGGAGGTATTCATTTCTTTAACATACACAAAACTTGTCCTCCTATCGAAAGGGGTAATCCTGCAGCCCTTTCGCACACGAGCGAGTAGAGCTGTCCCTGGGACTTCAGTGGGACAACTTGTATGCGTCAGGTCCTCTCTCGCCCAAGTAAGGGCTGCAGGATTGGGCCCTTGTTTTCGCAAAGCAGCCATTCCTCTTTCAGGGCAGGACCACGAGGAAACGGACGCGGTCAGAAATAAAATCAGCAACTTTGCAATCAGTCCCAGTTAAGAGCCATGCCTGGGAGTGACTTTGTATTGCAGCCTGCCACTGACCTGACCACAGCGGGGACACTGGTTAAACCAGCAGGCCTCTGATGGACAGACGTGCAGGCTAGAGTTAGGTGGAGGTGCTCTGGGGTCTCTCCATCTGCTGCATGGGGTGGCTCACTACAGTGACAGTTTTAACTTGCAGCTCCCCTGGTGCTGGTCTGGGACCAACACTTTCCAGTAATTCCCTTCCCTACGTGCAGTGACTTCGAAAAGGGTTTGAAGGGCCCTTGGTTTTCTCTAGCAATCAGTTACATCAGCCTTGAGACCTGATACTTGCCGATGCCGTTCTTCCTAGAGGACCCTCCAGAGCAATGTGCTGACAGCAACAGAGTTGCTGTGAACATGTTTATAAATCAAAAAAGCTGATCCCCTCCTGCCCCCCCCCCAAAAAAAGTAAGAGGAAGGAATAATAGTTTTAAAAACGAAACCCTGTGCTCTCTGCTCGAATCAGGCTCCCTGCAGCTGAGCTCAGTGTGCCATGGTGGAAAGGTTTAATGAATGAGCTTCAGATAACATCAGGTTTCAGAGTAGCAGCCGTGTTAGTCTGTATTCGCAAAAAGAAAAGGAGGACTAGTGGCACCTTAGAGACTAACCAATTTATTTGAGCATAAGCTTTCGTGAGCTACAGCTCACTTCATCGGATGCATCCGATGAAGTGAGCTGTAGCTCACGAAAGCTTATGCTCAAATAAATTGGTTAGTCTCTAAGGTGCCACAAGTCCTCCTTTTCTTTTTTCAGATAACATCGTTAGCTGATAAACTGATAACACTGCCCGAGTTCTCCCAGTCTTGAGCGGTGGAACGAGGAATCTTAGTTTTTCTGAGTACAACCCCCCCCATTTGCCTAAGTGATTTAGGAGCCTTTAAAAGTCACGGTGATGCCTGAGTCTCAGTGAAAAATCAGTGGGACTGAAGGCTCCTAAGTCATTTAGGTGCTTTTGAAAATGTTGCCATCTGTCTCATCGGTAGAAATGGCTAGTGTCATTTAAACTAGCCTGCCTGATTGGTGGGCCTAGACAGCTATTAAGCCTTACAAAACTGGCATTTTCTAGCCTTCCAGGCAAATACAGCAACGTATCGAACCTATGCAGGCCAGCCGGATCCTCAGAAACTCACTTTTATAGGGAGCTAAAACTGCTCAACTCACATGAGTCACCTTTGAATCGGTGGCAAAGTTTGTCTGTGTACATATTTTCCCCAGCATCCCTTTTCCTGTTGCTCTGCAATCCATTGAGGGCACTATATGTTATCATCACATGGGTAGCATTTAAGATTATGATAATGAAGGGATCACTGCAGCAAGCCCTTACTCACATGAGTAGTTCCAGTGTTGTCCACTCCCATAAGGACTGTTTCCAAAAGGGTTTTTCAGGATTTAGCCCTAATTCTCAACCCATGTCTCTTGGGCATTGTTTAGAGTGGGGGAATACTAGTGTAGAGGACTGTAATGTTCTAACCATTTTGGATATAAACACCACATAGATGGGTTCCACTTGTTGAGATTTAGCAATTTTCCTCTTTTAAAATTGTGTTTATTTTCCCTGTATCCATTTTTTTTCTCGTGTATCAAATATTTTATCGACGAAACCCAGTGTCATTTGGTGGGAAAAACGGGATTATTATTTGATCGATATTTTTTTCCTACAAAGTAATCTTGTAGGAAGTGATTTGATAGTATTTGCCCCCCTCATTCTGCAGAGGTTCACTATAACCAGAATGAAACGGAGTACTTGTGGCACCTTAGAGACTAATGCTCAAATAAATTGGTTAGTCTCTAATGCTCAAATAAATTGGTTAGTCTCTAAGGTGCCACAAGTCCTCCTTTTCTTTTTGCGAATACAGACTAACACGGCTGCTACTCTGAAACCTATAACCAGAATTGCATTGTGTATACTTCATCGCTTAGAAACTTTGCAATTGCTACTTTGTTTTGCTGGAAAGCAGATGACGTTTCTTTGTGTAAGAAGCTTCCCATAGTATTTTACTCTCTACTCATCAGAGAAAATGTGCTTTGAAAAAGTTTTGTAATGTGTGTTCCAAAGTAAAGTTCCTTGGTTTGCTTTCCTATAATCGTTTTCTTTTCTTTCTCTCCATTGTATTTGCTTTCCTTTGGCATCTATCTATCTATCTATCTATCTATCTATCTATCTATCTATCTATCTATCGTACTTTGAAGGCACCTATTATGCTGGTATCTTAAACACAATACAAAATTAAGACGTATCAGAGTCTATATTCAAAAGTTATGTGTCCACTCTCCGTGATTTGTGAATTTAAGTGCTGGAGGTTTTCTGTTGCAGATGGTGTGTTTGTGTATATATGCTCCTTTGAAGGAGAGTGTCTTTCCTCCTCTCTGATTCAGTAACAATAACAGATAAGACCAGCCACAAAAATAAAAGAGAGACAGAGAGAAACCTGAGTGGTTTTGGTCTTTCCTTTTTCAGAGAGATCAGTGCAGAACTGTAGCCGATTTGCTTTCCAGCTTCTCTCTCAATATTTGCTAGAAATCAGTAGGAAGAACTTTTAAAAAAATTTACTAATATTTTTTTCTTGGGGGCAAAAAACCAATATCCTGCAAACCCCCCAAGAATCTTTCCAGACTGGTGAAGCGAGGAGGCAGCCGTGTTTTTGCATTGACTGGCGAACGTATTAGTCATTTTATAGATGCAATAGCTAGCCCAACTTCCTGGCAAGAATGGTGATGTGAAAAAGAGACCGTACATGGAGACTCTAATGATAAGGAATGGGATTAAGCAGCTTCAGTGTTGCATTCAGATAGATGCTAGTCACTCGACAAGACGTCGCTACCAGACTGAAAACAAGAAAAATGCTCGTTCTGCCTCAGTTTTAGTGCATCGGCTCTTTGGAGTGTGCTCCTTACGGGTGTTTACAAGTGCTCTGCTCCACTTCTTCAAGGGGTTTCTTTTCATTTTCTTTATGAGTTTAGAAGGAGCTGGGATGCCTACGTCCCAGTTTGCCTTCGGCTGAGAGGAAAAAGTGGCTATTGAAGCTCAGATTAAAAACCTAAACCAAATTATTTTCCTTACTTAAAAAAAAAGGGGGGGACGGGGAGTAATTTTTGATCCATAAATTTAGGATGGGTAGAGACCTATTGTGAATTTTCCAAAGAGAGATCAAATAATTGATCTTTTTTGGTTACCCAAGTTATTGGACAGCTAGGAACCAAACTTGAGTGTTTATGGCATTAAAAAATACTTCTGGCACTTTGAAGTTTGCTTTGTTTGGTTCAGACCTGTGATATTATTGCAGCAGACCCAGCAAAATATCAATATAATATTTTACCTTGGTGATTTTAGAAGCTTCCTTGCAAACCTCACACAGCGCTCAGTTAATTTTAAACCAGAGGCCGGATTCTGCCCCTCTGACTTACACTGAGCAGTACCTTGCTGTGTGAGTGGTCCAACAGGTCTCATTGCTATGACTTGTGGAGCAAGGGACTGCTTAATCTGAGTGAAGAGGGGCAAAATCTAACCCTTTAAAAATCAAATATGTGCTTGTTTTATTTTATTTTTTAAAATAAAGATGGGCACTCGCTTGAGACAGAATTGTTCAGTATTATCTGTTCTGGAAAATAAAATAATGGTCCAGATTTTCAAGAGTGACTAGTGATTTTTGGATATCCAGCTCAAGACACCTAAAAGCAGCCTGATTGTCAGAAACGCTGAGCCTTTGCTCTCTGAAAATTGGGCACCGTTCAGATGCCTTGAGTTAGGGAACCCAAAATTAAGACACCCAGAACTCCTAGTTACTTTTGAACATCTTGGTCAGGGGAGTATTTGGCCTGTAGCATTTCCTGGCTGAGTGGAATGATTTTATTTCAATCGGATAATCCCTTTGCTGCGTTCGTGCATTTAAAGTCACAGTATTCAGAACACAAGGTCTGTCCACAGGCCTGTTAATGGAACTCCCAAATAGAACCAGCAAATCACGCTGCCCGAACCCAGGGCATCAATACAGCTCTCCTTGAACACTGATGATGCTCTCCCTCTCCCCCTCACTCACTCCCAGGCACTTTTCTGTCTCCCATCCTCTTCTCCCAGCCCTCAGACCTGGGTCTCCAACCAGCCACCAGCCCAATCTCGCATGTCTATGCCCACTTGATCTGGCCTTTATTTGGTGCCGGTGGCCCACTGACAACTCTCTTTCTGTCACAGTTTGTAATGGGCAACCAGTGGCCCTGTCCCATCCGCAATCAGTATAGAGATGCTAGCTGCCCATTTGGGGATGTGTGTGTGTGTGTGGGGGGGGGTCCCATTCTTATCCCCACCCGCAGCACAAATGTCTTGGCTGAGTCCATTCAGGTGAGTTTCAAAATTAGCAGGAGAAATAAGTTAAAACCGGAGCTGGGGGCCTTTGTCCCATCCCAGCTGACGCTGAGGGTCTGCCCCTATGAAATCAGGTGCTCGGAAGCACTGTTGATACCCTGGATTTGTGCCCCCCACCCAGTGCTTAATTTGTAGTGAAAGAGGTGCCCAGGCTCGAGCAATATTTTGACATTCATAACTGATGTGGCAAGCGCAGCGGTGCCAGGGCTAGGGACGGCCAGGCCCCCAGGGGCGCCGGGGCTAGGGGCGGCCAGGCCCCCAGGGGCGCCGGGGCTAGGGGCGGCCAGGCCCCCAGGGGTGCCCCTGGCCCTACTTAAGCACTGCCCCCCTCCCTTCTCACCCATGCTCAGCTGTGTCCCTCCCCAGCGGCTGCTCGCCTTGTGCCTCTCAGGGATGCTCAGATTCTGCCCCCCACCCCCCACCCCCTCCCGGGCCGGTTCTGGGGGCGCCTCTCCCCCTGCCCCAGCAGTGACCCCCCCGCCCCCCCGGCCGGAGGTACTCACTGTCCTGGGGGGCCGCCTCGCTCCCGCTGCTGCCGCCGGACGGCTCCTGCAGCCCCTTGGCGCCGTCCCTCGCCTCCGGGCCGGGCTCCTTGCCCCCGTTCATGCCGGCCGCCACTTCCTCCAGGTCCAGGAGGTGGCTGACACTGAAGTTTTTCCTGCCCTGCGGGTTGTCAGGCGGCTCCAGGATCCGGCCGGGGCTGGGGCCGAACTGCTTGTCCATGCCGAAGGCTGCCGCGCTGTCCATGGCTCGCTCCGGCGCCCCCCGTGCCCCCCAGCCCGCCCCACGCCCCCGTGCCCCGAGCGGCCAGGCAGCCCCCCTGCCCCAGCCAGCCAGCCCCTCGGTCTCCCTCTCCCGTCCCGAGCGCTGTTCCGCCGTGTGCTGACGTCTGGGGAGGGGAAGGGAAAAAAACAAAACCCCAACAAAAAACCCCAAACTTTCCTCTCCCCTTCGCTCTGGAGTGGTTCAGACAAACGTGTCCACACACAACGCCCCTTCTTTGGAACTGACGCGAACAGCCCCCACGGCCCTCCCTCGACTTTTCTGCCCCCTCTTTTCTGCGGCAGAGATTTTCTAAAAAGAGCAAGAGAGAGAAACCACTTCGCTTTCTCTCTTACCCCTCGCGCATGTTTGTTCCCCCGCCTGTGCCTGAGAAAGTTAAGTGCTTCTATCAACAAGTGTAAAGTGAATGTGCTCAGCAGAGCTTCTACAGGGAAGGGCTTTTTCACATGTACAAATTCCACTGGAGAAAGATCTGACCCATGGTTTCGCAGAAGGGACCTCATAAAATCAAGCTCACACGCACATAAATGTAACCCCCCCCTTTCATATATACAACACACACACACCCCCGCGTCAAAATCTCTGGATAGCCCCCCACTGCCTCCCTCAGCCTCAGATCAAGGTCACTTCTCTTGGGAAAAACCCAGCTCTCCTGCCTTAACGAGATAATTATGCCCTGCACCACAGTTAAAAACTCATAGGCTGCTTCCCTAGGGATTGCTATGGAGCCTCCCTAATGAAAAGCAGCCACTGAGAGAGGAAAAATGAGTTTTTCCTCTTTAAAAATATTTTTAAAAAGAGCAAGCTTTGAAAAGTGAGGCAGGGACTTGTTATTAGTGTCTGGTGAGGGGCTGCAGTCAGGACAATAAGAGAAGAGATTTTCTTCCTTTTGATGTATCTGTGCTTATCACGATTCTTCCTCAGTGCAGTGTGTGCACTTGTTTTTGAAGGCACATGTGTGTGATTTTGTGTGTGTACAGCTATGGGATCTGTATTGGCGATTCAAACTCCTAGCTCATAAAAATCTACTCCTGAACTCTAACGTGTCCTAAAACATCTCAGCTAGGGAGCTCACTGACTGAATCAAGTTAAAATTTGTAGCAAGTTTTACTTGTGCATTCTGTTTTTCGGCAACAAACCTGCCTATTTTAAAACAAGAGCAAGGGTGGCTGGGTTCAGAGGCTGTTTTTTAAACTTCCAAAACAGGACTCCAGCTTTGTTCATTAGAATTAAATGTTGCCAATTCTGATCTTCTTAGCCCTGGTGTGAACTGGGAGTAACTTCACTGAAGTCAGCAGAGAGACTCCAGATTTAGATAGGTGTACCTGAAATCAGAGCACGGATCCCACTGAATTGGAGTGAGGCGATTTGGTCTGATACAGAAGCCAATCCAAACTGTTTTCCTTTTTCAAAATATGACGTTGCATGAATTTGGAGATGGGCTGTCAACCCAAGAGTCTCTGACCAAAGGAAAGTTAAATCATGGGAAGAAGCATGACAGGTTTCCCATCATGCTCTGTCACCAATCAGCTCCTCAACTGAGCTGCAGGGTCCATGTCTATGGATGAGAGTTGAGTGTGTTCTGGTCTTGTTTAATCTGATTTGCTCAAACAATTTAGCTCATTTAATATCTTCTGTGACCTAATCCTCATCTCCACGGTGCTCATGTCACAAAGAGTAAATTATGTCCTCGGATGGGTAATGAGCAGGAGTGGATGGAGTCTGAAGGAGTAAAGATTTTGTTGTCATATAAATGTCTGTAGAGCACTAAAGAACAAATAGAGAGCAAGACAGAATGCAGAAACGAGAAACAGGCCTAGGCTAAGCCCTAGAATCAGACCTCCTTTGATTCTTAGATGGTCTGGAATCTAATCTCTTGGTCTGAGCCCTTTGGTTACATTTTTTATCCAAACCCAGGAGGGGCCTGTTTTGTCGTTCTGATGCTGGTGAAATCTCATGAGAACAGCTGGTGAGATAGCATCACCACCAAATCCGAACTTGAAAGCCTTATACTGACTTGACCTCGTCCATGAATCAGAGCTTAAATCAAATCTAAATTTGGACTATGCTGGCCCATCCTTGGTATAAACAGAATGACTGTCCGGATTTCAACATTTTTCAGTTTTCCTAGAGGAGTCAGCAGCTGGAGCCAGGAATGCTGTCCTTATGAAAAGTCACCTGGGTCAGATTTGGATTCAAACTTTCTCAAGGTTTGCAGATATTGGAGCTGAGCTTTTGGTTTGGACCCATTTCTGTCCTTCGCCTCGTGCTGGTGTGTGTTGTGTGGGGAAGGATTGTGTTCCTGGTAGCACCAGAGAAACAGTGGTGGGTGGCTTCCAGATGGAATGGATTGCATCCCTTCCATTTCAGGTCTGAATTACCGTAATCCAAAATCTCAGTGTGAAACCATCACATTTGGCCTGGTTTCCACCAGGAACCATAAAGAAGGCCTGAAACTGGGCGCAGAGTGGCTCATCAGCAAACTTTCCAGTAATACTTACCATTTATGCAGCAGTTTCCATTTCTGAAGTACTTTAGTAAGAATTAATACTTCCCAACAGAGCAGGTCAGATAAGAAAACAAACATGGTGCCTTTTTTTCAAATGTTTCTGTTTTTATTTTTAGTTACGGAAGTTTGAGATTCATTCTATTTTGACCAGCTCTATAGCTGGCTAAAAATGGAGGGGGGTGGGGGGAGTTTCATCAAAATGTTCCCCTGCCTAGATTTTATTGATTGAATTTTCAAAATGTTGTTCAAATTTCAAGCAGCTCTGCACACAAAACCAACCCTCTTGGGAGGTAGGTGAGGATTATCACCCCCATTTTAAAGATGGGGGAACTGAGGCTCAGAGTAAAAGGCCTGCTGCTCTAGTCATTGTCCTTAGTGCATGAAGTGTTGAGCCCCAAGGGTTGCCAAAAGTTACCCTGAGAGTCATTGGCATAGTCAGGGTAGGAGCCCTCGAACACCTGGCTCCCGGCTCCAAACGCAGTTCACTAAGCCATGCTGCCATTTGGCAAACGTGAACCAAGTTTTGCTTGCTTTCAGGTTTTGCTACCAGAGGTTTGCCCAGCTGTGTTTGTTCCCTCTTGTCAATTCCTAACTTGGGTGAACTCTTCCCAGGGGGACGATCAAGACAGAGATTACTGGGATTAATCCTGAAGCACACCAGACTTGATTTTTCTCATGACAGTAGATCAAGCAACTGCCTGGCAGATATTTTGGCAGCTGTGGCTAGAAATGTATCTTTGAAAGAAGATTGGGTTTGCCCAAGAATCTGCTCTCTGCATCCATTATTATACACCAGGGAGGTCATAAACGCCGTGAGACCGATATGACTCAGTTATGCCTTGCAGTTACTGTAATTTACAATGAAGTCCTATAAGTATCAGACCAAGTTGTGAACACTGAAGGATCAACCAGGCTGCCCCTTTCTGCTTGGTGGATGGAGATCTACCTCCCACAGCTGGACAGTGGCCAGCGCTGCTGGGCACCTCTCACAACAAACTATTTTAGGGCATCAGAGGCAACACAGTGGGACTGGCGGAAAGCTAGTAGCTTAATACTGGCAACCAGGGTTCAAGTGCTGGCAGCCAAGGGCTGGTATCTGCTGGTTAGGGATTGAGGGTTTGCGGCTAGAGGATAGGTCCTGAAGGCTAGGGACTGGCCCCTGACCTTCCCACAAGCCTTCTAATTGCTCAGACCCAGAGGCCTTCTTTTAGCTGGGTAACATCTTGCTGTGATTATGTTGCGGAGCGCTGGAGATCTGCAAGGGCTATTCATTTTCAGGCCATGGGGGAGGGGGAAGCTGAATGGTTTAGCCTTGTCTCGCTCCTACCCTATTTAATCGGGATTATAATTATCATCAGCATCATTGTTATTATTTAGACCCTATTCTTGAACCCAGGCCAGCTTGTTTCTTTCAGAGGAGAGTTTTGCTCAGTTCAGGGTGTTAAATAATTCAATGGAGGGACTAATCGGCAGGGAAACCCCCTTGGGCTCGCACTTCCTCAGCCCCTGTGATTGCTGATATTTTTTTGGGTGAAATATGGCCTTTTTTACGATCAAAGGGGATCAGAGTTCCAAAGGAAAGAAAAAAAGGCAGAGAGTTTTCTTCTTCCCAATCCTAGCGGTCTGGTAAAGTTTCTTTAGACATGCAAAGATTTACACACCTTTCTGCGGGGTGCCTTAAATTACCCTCCAACTCTTTACACATTTCCAGGAGCAGAGCAAGAACAGTAAGTCATTGAGAAATTAACTGGCCTTTCAATAATATCCCCTGTCGGCCTTTCAGAAGGGGAATGTCTAATGACTTTTTTGAAGTAGAGGTCAGGGTTTGCTTTTTTTAAATAAAACAATCTGTATTAATGCAATTTCCTTTTCAGCTGGAGTGATTTTTTTTTAAAAGCATCATTCCCCCCCACCCCCCTCCAGCCATACGATGCATCTAGAGTTAGAGACATTTATTTAAAAACACCTATCTCCTCGCTGTGCTGGCTCCTCCGGATGGGATCCTAATGTTTTTTTTAAATTTTCATTTGTTTTAAATTACCGAACCCAGATCTCAGCGGGGCCCCAATTCAGCAATCCATCCCTCATCCTTGTTCAGCAACACATTTAAGCACGTGCTCAATGGGATTTTAGCGCATGCTTAAAGTTAAGCATGTGTGTTTTGCTGAATAGCTTAAAGCATGTGATTCAATGAGTTGTGGTGTAAATGTGGCACAGTTCCATTGAAGTCAATGGAGCAATGCCAGTTTACCCCTGCTATGGATCTAGCCCCTCGTGTAGTCAATGTTTGCGAAGTCTGCAGTTTGATGGATGGACTTTTCATTGCCGTGTCCTATTTCCTTCGTTTTTTTTTCCTAAACACTTTTTTTTTTTTCCCCGTAATCTCATTGAGTGTCCTCGGGTTTTCTTTCAGATTATCTCTTACATTTATGTAGCGCCTTCCAACACAAAGGATCCTCATATGTTTTACAAACACAATCCTTTTCCTCATCCCTGAAATACAGCTGCCTCTGGGGTGGAACGCTGCAGCTCTTCAACAGCAACACTACACAACACTTTAGGTCTGGAAAGTAGCTTGTACGTATGGGGCTGGTGCTTCTCTAACACACTCGCATACTACAGTGATGAGAATGGCATAAGCATCTCGCTAGAACTAACACCAGCTGAGATGTGGCCCATATTTTCTGTCTGAAACTGCAGAGGAAGTCTACAGTGTATAGGCCGAAGGCAATTACCTGGGTTCACAGGGGTTTTCAGTGGAAGTGGCAGTTTTTTACTCGTGTAGTGTTTACTGTTGCATCAGTACTGGACTACCCCATTAGAGTTTCTCCACCTTTTGCATCTGCATCTTCCTTGAAACCTTCCTGCACTCTCTAACAGCTCTCATGCAAACCCTGGCTCCTCTTCTCCCTGAGCAGCAAAACCTGTCTTTGCAGTCAATCTTTACGCTGTGATAATTCCTAGCCATGTACACTTTTGACCTTTCTGTTTCATTTGCTGGGCTCTCTCCCCCTTTACGCTCATAGAGGAGATGATCCAAAAGGTCAAACCAATAAATTTTCCTTATTTACCCTACAAGTTAGGAAGCCATTTACAACACGTGTGTCTCCCGACTCGCAACTGCTTTCAAAACATCAGGCACCGAAACAGTAACTCCAGAGAGGGAATCTCAGCGAGAATTTTATCTAGTTTCACCTCTTGTAACAAAAGCAGAATATTGCTATTCTCCATGTGTGTGTCGTTAAGGACCTGATCCAGCAAAACACTTAGACACGTGCTTAACTTTAAGCACAGGAGTGGTCCGGTTGCAGCCAAGGGACCTCATGTGTTTAAATGCTTTGCTGGATAAGAGCCAAAGTCTTACCTTGCCCTTGGTTCTTATTCAGACACAGCTCCCATTGGCTTCAGACAAGGATTATTAAGTAAGGATTAAAGTCTTCAGGCTCTAGAATATCTGTCTAAGCTTTTGGACTCCTACCCGCGATACCTGAGCACCTGCCAGAATTGTCATCTCCACCATATGGAAGAGCTACAGATGGTCTAGCTGAGTGTAGAAGGCACCTGATATCATAGCAGAGGGGCTGCTGGTGGGGTATATCCCTGTGCGTTGCAGGTTCGCTGCAGCGCAGGGCCCAGAACGTTACAGAGCCTTCGGGTGTTGGTGGTATTGTCTGGGTTTTGGTGGTGTTTCCACCTCCTCTGCAGCGCTGTTCTCAGCTCATGGGAGCTGTGAGGAAATCAGAAGGAAATGGAATGGAGGGAAGCTGACAGAAACCTGCAATTGCTAACCACCCTCTCTGCCCCCTCTCTGGCTGTGCGGAGGAGAGTGGTGTTCAGGTGAACTGTGCGAAGTAAACAAGCAGCCGGCCTGGTAGGAAATCCAGGAGACCTGCCAGATTGGCCGTCTACAGATCCCAAGCTTTCGCCTGACATCCTCCGCACCCCGACGGATCCAGCAGGGAAGGAGTTTTTTCACTGGGCAACTAGCCGGATACGAATGCGATCACAAGGCCATATATGTTGGCGTTGGTCCTGCTTTGAGCAGGGGGTTGGACTAGATGACCTCCTGAGGTCTCTTCCAACCCTGATCTTCTGTGATTCTATGATATGTAGTTTGCAGGTTTAAACACACAAACTGAGCACCAAATCCATGGAGCTCCCAGGAGTGACATAAACGAATGGCCAGATTCAAGCCGGCACAGAAGCTCAAGGGCAAAGATGTGCTGCTGGCTGCTTAAGAGCTTTTCTTTATTTATTTTTTAGAGGGAGTGAGCACCAGGCTGCAGGGGCTTAGGAGGGCGGCAGGGGCTGGAGTGGGAGGAGACAGAATTAAGCAGGAGTTGTTGTGGGGTTTGCTCAAAGGTCGCTAATCAGAGGTCCTAGCAACTACACACCTGCTGAGCTTTGCCCCCCGGTGGCTTAGACATTGCCTCTGGGACTCCAGTGTGGACTGATGTAGCCATGTCTCTGCCCACATGTGTCTGTGTGTGTGTGTTCCTAACGCCTGTTTGCAATGAGCCCCTTTCCCAGTGTGCTGCCCTAGGGCTCTGACGCGTCATAATCAAGTGCATGTGACGGCATATGGCACAGGGCATGATGAGGAAACCAAGAGTGTTAGGAAACTCCAGCTCCCCTGTGATGTTAGATACAGTAAACACCAAAGGTGAAATCCTGCCCCACCGACATCAGTGGGAGTTTGCCGGGCCAGGTTTTCAACCAAGTGCTTGACTGCTGGCCAGGATGTCTTGTCTCACTCACCTGCGTGCCAGCTTCAAAGCCACCTACTTTGGAGTCCCTGCCCCTGCACCCACTGCCCCTGCGGATTACTTCCCTTGGTGCTCTCCCTCTACCTGCAAGACAGTTCCTCCTTCCAGCTTGACTCCCAGTCCCTGCTGTGCTCCGGGTGGCACCATCACAGGCTAGGAAGGCCATTGGTCCGAGCCCTTATGGCCATCACGTACCTGCAACAGGGGCCTGGTTGCAAAGCTGGGAAGCCCAGATGGTTGCCTCAAGCTTTGGGCTTGGGTGGAGGGCCCGGAACAGGAGCCTAAGAAAATGTCTCTAAGCCAGGAGTCCTCAACCCTATGGAACATAAGAACATAAAAACGGCCATACTGGGTCAGTCCAAAGGTCCATCTAGCCCAGTATCCTGTCTCTGACAGTGGCCAATGCCAGGTGCCCCAAAGGGAATGAACAGACAGGTTATCATCAAGTGATCCATCCCCTGTCACCATTCCCAGCTTCTGGCAAACAGAGGCTAGGAACACCATCCCTGCTCATCCTGGCTAATAGCCATTGATGGATCTATCCTCCACGAACTTTTCTAGTTCTTTTTTGGGTGGTGGGCCCTTATGGACATCTGGGCTGGAGTCTGAGGTTCAACAGTAACAATCTAATCTCCTGCCCGGTCAACAGGTGACCAACAGGGGTATATTCTCGCCTGCCAGTGGCAACGCTTTACACTGCAGTGATAATAATTCCCTCCCGTCACTAAAAATACCCATTTTCATATGTCTGACCCCTCTTCCAGCCAGATTCTGCTGACTAAGCATGTTTAGGCATAGTGAGCTCTCAATAGCTGGATGTCAAAGGGGGATGCTAGGTTTTTGAGCAGACGGCTTTTCCTCAACCCTGTTGCTGAAGTGTCTGAACTTATCTTCCTCTTGCTTAGATTGGTGTAAATCAGGAGTAACTCCACTGAAGTCAACCAAAGAATGGTGGTATGGGGCCTTCTGTGGGCTGGTTGGGTTGTTTTCCACATTAGCAGTTTCGCAAGGACTACAGGTCGATAGGAGAGAGACTGCTGGAGGGTTGCAGAGAGCTGAGAAGAAATCTAAACTCCGAGTGTGTGTGTGGTGGAGGAGGGATTATACTATATGAGAGAGAGAGAGGCTTAGCTGTGGGGCTGAGTGGAGTGCGGTGCAAATCTATTCGGAAAGGAACTCTATTGTGGGGGGAGGCAGGACATAGAGGATTGGCAAAGGAGGTGGTTCCATCTTTTCTATCTGCCTAATTATTAATGGTATTTCTTTATTCACTGATCCATTCCTATTTCTCCCTCCATCTCCTTAATTTCCAGAAGGTGCAATTCACTGGAATTTAGATCCTCTCCCTGTCTCTTTTGGGTTACCCAACACACCCACACACACAGCTTGATTTAGCTACTTGTCCACATTGTTCCAAAGTGCCCTGTTCCATGCTCTTGTTAAAGCCCTTCTCCCAGATTTCTTATTCCCTCTATTTCTGTCTCTTCTCTCTCTCTCTCTCGCTTTCTTTCTGTGCCAGGAATTCTGGTCCCAGATGAACCAATGCTCCGTGGCTCTGCTATTTCCCGTTCTCCCCCCCACCACCACCACCACTCAGCAGCGAGATGGGAAAAGACTGAACTAAAAAGAAAAAAAGGAAAAAAGAAAAAATCAAAGCTGCACATATTGGATCCAGATGTGCTCCCTTGTATACAGCCCTCTCCAGCAATTTAATTAAATTCCCCCAGACAGCCAGGAGGGTTTCTTAATGATCAAATTTCCCTGGCTCTCCTCCTAAAATGCCCTCTCTCTCTCTCTCTCCCTTGCTCTGTCTCCCTGATGGATAGCCAACTGCATTCTTCCTGCAATCAGCCCAGCCAAAGCGATCTGGAAAGGGGGCAGGTCCCACCTCTGTTATTCTAGCAGGGCACAGAATGCTTGTGGCTGGCGGTGGCCAGAGAAGCTTTTATTCGCAAGGCAATCGCTGCTTGTTTCCCATAAAAATGCACTTCTTCCAGCTCTGGAATCTAGAGTCACTTCCCCACTGGGAAGGCTTGGCTTGCAGGGCTTGGAGCTGGATATCTAGAGTGGGAGAGATTTGAAGAGGGATGTTATACACATGGATACTTTGGCCCCGTTCTCCCTCATCGGGACGAGGGACAATAAAGAGGCACTCACCTATGCTTTGGGAGTCATAAATATTCATTAATAAGGCGGGGCTTGACCCATTGCGTCCCTCTGGCCATTACGCCTCCCAAGGCTGTTTTTGATCTGCCTTTGGCACCGAGCATGGACCCCTCTAAACTAATTTCTGACCAGCAGGGGCTATTCAGAGGTGGGGGAGGGCCTGCCTGGCCGGATCCACAGACTGCTGTAGCCCTGCACCGTGCCAATGGCATTTCACGGCTCGGGGCTACAATGGGCCATGATGGGGCAAAGGCCGGAGTCCTTTAAATATGGTTAATGAGAAACTCTACTAGGCTGACAGGGCCATTTTTGCAGCCGGCTCTGCTTGTCTTATGGCCAGCAATCGACCTTTGATGGGAGAAAAAAAGATTTAGCTAAGTTCCTGGAGGATAGGCCCGTCAGTGGCGATTAGACAGAGATGCAACCCCATGCCCTAGGTGTCCTTAGCCTCTGATTGCCAGAAGCTGGGACTGGACAACAGGAGATGGATCCTTTGATAATTGCCCTGTTCTGTTCATTCCCTCTGACGCATCTGGCCCCAGTCACTATTGGAAGACAGGTTACTGGGCTAGATGGACCATTGGTCTGACCCAGTCTGGCCCTTCTAATGGTCTTATGAGAAAGGGCTGAAAATCCTGTTCACTGGGTACCACCCCTCCCCCGGAAAGGTGGTGGAGCGTGTGAGAGCCAGGCCTGAAGGATGATGATGATAAGACCTCATGCTTATCTAGCACTGCCTTTCAGCTGAGTACCCTCGATTGACAGATGGGAAAACAGTGACCTAAGAGGGGTTCAGTGACTTCCACATGATGGCACAGCAAGACAGTGGCAGAACTGGAAATGGACCCCTGGAGTCCTGAAACCCAGCCTCACTGCTCTAACCAGTAGCCCACACTGCAGAGGCGGGCATCAGGTGCTTGCTCCTGCTCTCATTAATGGCAATGGCAAAATGTCCATTGACTTCGATGGTCTGGCTCAAACCCCAAGGGGCGGACGTGTCCCCAGGGGGCATGGGGATATAACTAGGCTCTATGATCAGGGCGGTAGAAATGCAGTAGGAGGAATTAGCCTCAGTTTCACAACATAGCTCATGAACACGTACAGTCTTTAAGCTGTTTCTAAGCCCCTTAATAGATGAAGAGGAAAATGTTGGTAAACGCTTCCGAACAATTAATGTGTTTGGTAGCACGAGGGATTTTTTTTTTCTATTTTCCTTGCATGGGGCTATAAGACACGTTCATTTCCCCCGTCCAGAGTGGTGCATGTAGGAAACCACAGCGCCTGGCGATGACACACAATGCCCCCCTCCACCCCCACCCGAATGCACTAATGTCTGCAAAGTGCTTGGAGCGCCCCTTCTGAGGAGCAAACTATTGTTAACGTGTCCCTGTGCAGCAACGAACCCAGGAGTCTCAGCCACTGCTGCTTGCTAGCCCCAGCAGCGATGGAAGCCCCTGCTAGCCCACTGCCACAACTGAATACTTACACTCAGGGACTCAGCCGCCCAGGGGCTACACTCATGTAGGAGATGGGGTAGCCTGTGGTGCCTTGAAACCATGATTTGAGGCCTGCCGTAACTCAGCCAGAGGTTAGGGGGTCTATGTCAGGAGCGGGTGAGAGTCTGTGGCGTGCAGGAGGTCAGAGTAGCTGATCACGATGGTCCCTTCTGCCCTTAGAGTCTATGAGGCAAAGCCCATTTTAGACAACAGGAGACTTTCCGGAGCCAAAGCCCACTGAAGCCAATGCTTTGGGGCAGGCCCTTTGTTGGCCCACAGGTTCAGTGCCAGACAGCCTGCAGAAGCCCGTGCTCTGGGAAAGAAAGGAACAATTGCAAGCTGGGTGGTGAGTGAACTGGGGCAGATGGTTCTTTATGGACCTCACCGCAGCCTTCCTGTATGCCCTTGGGCAAGTCACTTAGCAGCTCGGTTCCCCATCTGTAACATGAGGCTAATAGCCTCGCCCCACCTCACAGGGCGTGGTGAGGCTAAATCTATTATAGCTCATGGGGTGCTCAGATACTCCAGCAAGGGGGACTTGCTAAGTACCATCGATCACTAGCCCTGAAGGATTTATGCCCGGCAGCGCCGGGGTTTGGGAACAGGCGCACTCAATGGGCGGGAGAGGTAAGGCTCTGCATAGCGGTAGCTTCCATTGCTTCCTCTCCTTCAGAGGTTTGTGTGCTGTGCCCTGATGGGGGACAACTGATTGGCGCCATTGTACAAACGTGCCCCCTGCACACCTATGCACTCCCGGCCATTTTGGGCTCTGGTTCAAGCTAGGATGGCAGCACTGCTATGAATCTGCGTTCCTGGGGACCGCTGTGTCCTGCTGAGGAACCTAGTGGAGTTAAAGTGCCTCCCCACAGTTGCACCTCGGCTCCAGTTTAAAACTGCTGGGGTGGGGGGATGGGATTGAATCACGTAGGACTGGTACAAGGCTACGTCCCGTTCATCGCCAGTCACGTCTGCTTCAGGTCAACAGCACTCGGAAGCCAGTCATCCCAGTCTGACTGTATCCAGCTGTTGGCTCTCGTCACACTTAAATCATAAGCGCTTTGGGGCAGGGACTGCCTTTTTGTTCTGTGTGTACAGTGCCTAGCACATGAGGGGGAAGGGGCGCATCCACAACTGGGGCTCATAGGCACTAGGCTACTAACACTAACTAACTGACTACGCTGGGCTGCAGGAACTGAGTTCAGAAGATCAGTCTAGGCCCCAGGGAGAGCTGTCTGCCTTCCAGTAACGCTCACCAAGATTGGCATTTACACCCCCCCTCCACCCCTCCACACTTTCTTGGTGGTCTCAGCAGGGAAGCCAAGAATTGACTGTGGAATCTGATCTCCCTTCTCACCACTAGAGGGAGACAGGTAACGCCTGGGCTGAGCTGAGGCGCACTGGCAGGGGGCAAGGTGAGGGAACTCGTCATAACCCATAGAAGGTGAACTGGAGGCTGAGACACAGAAGATAAGAGTCCACTACTGCTGCGAGACAATGGCATTAATCCATTGGTTAAAATGGCAGCGGTGCATGCTTTTAGCCCTGGCAGTCACAAGTGCAAACCTCAGCGG
This sequence comes from Natator depressus, assembly GCF_965152275.1. Lineage (NCBI taxonomy): Eukaryota > Metazoa > Chordata > Testudines > Cheloniidae > Natator > Natator depressus. The sequence goes on along the minus strand of NC_134249.1, from coordinate 14,734,972 downwards.
TAGCTCAAGCGAGGGGCTGTTATACTTATTCTGTGGGGGAGAGGCTCTCGGGCAAGTGCTATAACCCCACCCTTTTGCTCTGCCTCCTACAGGAGACCCAAAGAGGAGGATAAAGGAGGGAGCATTTCGTGACTACATGTCAGAAAAATGCCAAATTATTTGGGCTGCATGCCTTCTCTGGCCCCCCCGTCCCTCCCCGGGATGCAACTGTGTGTTGAAATTTGGATTGATTCCATTAAAAAAAAACCCCATCACCAGCCCTCCTTCACTTATTGTTAACTTTTCAAAGATCCAAATGTCTGGAAATGCTAATAGCATTGCTAAGACAAAATCAAAATCCTGGGATAACACCACCCTCCCCCTCCAGCCCACCCAGCTGTGTCAGCCTTGAGAGAGGGGCAGGGGAGATGTTGGCTGTAGGCTCACTGGATTCATTTGGCTGGAGAGCTTGGGCTCAGGAAGTCATCTCCCGGGGCTGCAATGCAAGAGGGGAGCAGGCCAGGGCCTGCTGCAGATGGAGGAGAAAGCTAACATCAGCCTTGCAAGCACGCACGCAGCTGAGCTCTTCCCTGCAGAAAGTACTGTTAATCTGGGCCAGGCATGTGAGTGAAGGAACAGACCTGGTGCTGGGCCCTGCAGTTGTGAGTGGGCACAGGGGGAGAGGGGTTTTTTGGGAGACGGTAGGTAGCAACAGTCCCGCCACACTGGGATTTCCGTACCCTGGGATGATGCTATTTTTGGATTTCTGTAGCATCTTGACCCTCCCTTGGGGTGAAGTGTTTTGCAGATTGTGCGACTGATTCTCAGATGCCCTGCACTTTTTGTAGCCATTTACACCAGTGCAAACTGGATGGATATAAAGATCCTAGGCTATTGGGTTAGGCCAGCTGCACTCTTTACTAGTCTCTGAGTACCCTGACAGGCTGCAGCTCCCAGTGTCTCCAAAATGCCTGCCTCGATTCTTCTACGGCAGGACAGTCAGCAACCGGACAGTGAGGAAAAGTCCGGGGGAGGGGACGGCTCTGAACAAGTCCTTCTTCCAGTATCTCAGTATATGGGGAAATTAAAGTAGCAAAAGCAAGAAAGAAAGTGAGACGAGATGATCACAATGGAGCTGTCAGGCCTTGGCATCTGTAGGCCAAAGAAAGGGTGGAGGAAAACCAACATGAAATCAGCCCAGAGAAGGGAAAGTAGCTGGAAGCTGCATCTGAAGAACTCCTTTGGAAATAGCTGTAACCGATCTGCTCTGCCAGCAGATTTTCCTCTTGTTTGCATCTCCAACTTCCAGGTGCTAGGCCTCAGGTCTGACAGGTCTGGCTGTCTAAGAGCCTGGAGAGTTTTCCCAGGAAAACTCTGATGAAAGATTGAGTGAGTTTCACACCCATTCCAGGGCAGGAATAGTGGCAAGGGAGTGCGCCTCTTCCCCAGATTACAAACTGCTGATTAATTGGTGACAGAGCGGAAGCCAGCCGGTGGCTTACTGGCTTGGCCTCACAGCCTTCTGAACGCAGGGTTCTGACCTACCCATCAAGGTGGGGCAGTTGTCAGGGTTCATTTTCTCCCTAGGGGGCTAGCAAACACCCAGCTGTGATGCCCTCAGCACTTCCCAACCGAGGCTCAAGGAAATGTTTCAAAGTGCTGTCATGCTCCTGGATCACGAGCGGAAAGGCAGACACTCGGAAAGGCTGGGACGTGCTGGCTGCATGTGAGTGGCACCTGGCCGGAGTTCCCTTTGCCTTTGGTTTTGCACGGCCTACAAGGAGACCATGGCAAACATCTAACAGCTGGCCAGAATACAGGGGTAGAAGGAGCTGGGAAAGTCTCAGCTTCACAGCTGACTTGGGGGCTTTGCTAAAACTTAAAGGCCGGAGTCTCCTCTCACTTGCACTAGTGTAAATCCCTGGATTTTTGTGGCTTCATTCCTTGTCTACAAGAGAGGACGATCAAGTTCTTAGAACTAGCAAGCCCAGGCTTCACCCCTCTAATCAATGACTCTGTCTTGGATCCTATCGTGTTTACACAATACAGTGAAGGGCACTGGAGAAAATCCTTGGCTATGGAAGGTAGAGAATTTGTTCCTGCCATACAGTGCAGGAAAGGCTGCTCCCTACCCCAGGATTGTCTTCACAGACTCTCCATGCAACCCTGCTCCTCTCCAACTCTCGGCCTCCCTCCTTCCGCTCCCTGCAGAGATGGCTTCAGCACGCGGCACGCTGTCTCCTCAGAGCTGAGCTGCTTGCGGCCACAACCTCACTCTTCATTGCCCACTCAGACACGCTCCTGTTCACACCCCTCCACAGTGGGCATGGGCCACGTACAGATCTGGGAACCAGACACGGCTTTTTCCAGCTGCAGGTCAGATTCATGGCCCCGAGGAATCGCAGGGCCCTGGGTGCCTCCATCCCTTCACGAGTATGGCCATAGCTCAGAAAATACGAAGGACCCTCATCACTACTCCCCCAGCCCCCCACTGTGATCACGGCCCTAAGAAACACAGCCCCCCCCCCCCCCCCCAGCAGTAATACAGCCCTGGGAAAGCCAGCCTGCAAACCAAACTGCACCATGCATCAAGAGACCAGCAGGATGATACAATGTCCATGGCGAAAAAACACGGGGTGGGTGAGGGAGGAGAGGCATACTCATAAAGCAGGCCGAAGCTATGAGAAGCGGGGTATTAACTAGCAGCTGATGGAGCTGGGTAGTAAACAAGGCATTTTTTATTAACAGAAAGGTTAACAGGCAGATGAATTTCTAAAGACAGGAGCCTGACATTGTGACCTGCGGGGGTATCCAACTTCTTTGAGTGTACTCAAAGTCCTCAGTTTCAAAATTGGGCCAGCACCAGTGCAGAGAGGAAGAGCCCGCTGGTCGTGGTGACTAGCCATTGGCCTTGCCCCTGTTAAAAAATCTTTTGCTTCATCAGTGTCTGGCATATGGGGCTCAGGCCCTACAACGATGTGGGCCCTGGAAGGACCTACATTATCCCTCTGACTAAAGCAGTGTGACTAATGGACTCTTCGGTTTGCTGGCCGTTTGAGGGGTGGGGGGGGGCGCAAAATGGTTTTGGACTGAATGGAAAACAACTTTTAAAAATGTTTTTTGGTGAATTGAAAAGTCAAAAAAAATTGTCTCAGTTAAAACAAAATATTTCCGGTTGCGTTTTGAGCATCATAAAACATCTTATTTTTTTTAAATGTAAAATTAAAGGGTTTTTTGAAACAAAAAGTCATTTTCAATTGGAAAATCTAAAGGTTTTGATTGTTGGAATGTTGCGGGGGGGAGGCTATTCGGGTTGGGTTTTTTGTTTGTTTGGTTGGTTTTGACTAAAACAATTCAGTGGAAATGACACAAATTTGCAAAATGTCACTGAATCTGCCCTATTTGGGGCGGGGGAAGTGCCCAGCTCTGCCTCTGAATCTTTGCTCTGTTTCTCCCCTAGGACTGCATGTGCCATGCCACATGTACTGTACTTCTGACTCTGATACAAGGCAGAGGGTGACAGGATTAACATGGGCAAAGGGCTAGCCTGGAGTCCCTGTGAAAAAACAGATCCGTAACTCTGGTTTCAGTGTCCCCAGAGCAGAGTGCACAATGCTCTATATCGAGATGTGGCAGAAGCCAGTTTGTTGGGTATAATTTTAATCAATCATATTGATGTGTATTTTAAGCATTTTTGTCTATGTTTAGCTATTTAAATTTCCACACTTGCATGAAATGATGGGGACGGGGATCAGACAACGAGGGTCAGACAGTAATTATTTAATGACAGTAAACGCGCTTCGATTCAAAAAGTTAAACCATTGTGCACACAAATTGTGAGCATCACAGCAAAATGTACAAAGTGAAAAAAATCCTTAACTCAAATGCTAATAAGAAGTTGTCAAGCAGCTTTTTTCTTACTTTGCCTAGCTGTGAAGTTTGATTTTTGGTAGACAGATTATCTCTCTGACTAAAGCAGTGTGACTAATGGACTGGTGAAATCAAAGGTTACTGATTAAAAGCTAACCCTTCTTAGCCCACCCTTGCCTCAGGTCCCAAGAGACTGCACCAGTCTTCGAGGACCGAATGGGATGCTGCAGCTTCTGTGAGGGTCACTTGGTGGGTGCTATAAGGGGCATGATGTAATTACAAGCGCTTTCCCCTACTTACAAGTGGGGAGAGCAAGGCTGAGAGCCTAAGAGTGAAATTTTGGCCCCATTGATGTCAATGGCAAAATGCCAGAATTTCACCCGATAAGATTTGTTCTGTGACAGACGAAGCCCGTGTCAAAGACGGGATTAGAATGCTGGACTGCTGGGCTCACCCTCTTTTGCTTAGACCAGGTTTCTCTCCGTGTCAAATAAAAGGGGTTTTGCAAAACTTCATAGCAGCAGAAATGGTTACACATGAAAAAACAAATCACTGAAAACCATTTTTAAAACGTGACTAATCCTTTGGGTTTTGTAAATCCAAGTGGTGATATTGTCCTAGCCTTGGAGAACCCAAAAGAGCTATTGACCATAACAAAAAAGAAAATGAACTGCCTATTTTCACTGTCCAACTGAGTGAGCCGTAAAAACTAAATAAGCAGTACCTTAGTTTGGTTTATGGTTGTTGCAGTTGCAATAACTTAAGTAGTTTTCTTATCTTATTTATCTTGGTATCTTGGGTATTTCTAAGGCCGCTATCACCAAAGTTTCTAAGTGGCACATAGCTTATGTGAAGTATGTGTTTATTTAAAGTGTTTGCTCTCCAGGAGCACCTCACAAAAAAACAAACCTTGCTTCATGACTCGCCCAAGGAGCCAAGCAGGCATACAGACAACCCCCTGTGTTGTTCAGAGGCCTCTGAATCCAAAACCTTCCTGCACCATCAGACGGTGCCTAGGGCACGAAAAGGTGCTACCATCTCTGCCTAGCACTGTTCCCTCTAAGCTGTGCGCGTGATCCTAAACCCCACGCACATGGTGAAATACCGCACGCACAAACATTTGCACAGAAGACATTTTTTGTGCACACGGCCCGTCAAAAATTAGAGGGAACATTGCTGCCTAGCCTGGGTTGCTGCTGGCATGTCCTCTATGTTGTTAAGTCCCATAAATTACAGCTCATGGGGGTCATTGGGCCACATAAGCCTTCCCACCGTGTCAAGGGGCAGGCCCCAAGGAAGGATTCAGAAGCATAGACGAGCAATATGATATAGGACACTTTGGATGGGCCAGCAAACGATACCAAACAGTCACCATTTCAGGTTTTTTTCCATTGGCAAGGGCTCCCTTAGATACGTGTCAAAAATATCAGTCACGCCAGGTGGAGCTGCGTTCCAAGGAAACAAAGGACCAGGACATGAACTATGCAAGACAAAGCTTCTTGCTAAGGTAGAGCACCCCACAATGTTCTATTGATGGGACCAGGCCAGCGATGGTCCAGAAATAATCAAACATTTGTATCACAGCGTATGAGACTTCGTGTGCCTTTTGTTACTGAAATATAGAACACCTTGCATCCTCTAGGGCCATGATACAGTAATGGGCCAGCAAGCACCAAATAAGGGCCATCACGTACAACAAAAGCTGAGCAATCAGTTAGGCTGGCGCTGTTAATGGGACAGAGTGTGTGTTCCATTTGTCTGGAGCTGTGATCCCAAAAGGTAAAAAAAGTCCTTTTAAAAATGCAATGCCTGGCCCTGAAGCTCACACACCCATGTAATTTCCTTTTTTGCGCACTAGCCCATGGCAAGCCGAGCTGGCCCTGTTAGGTACTTTAAACGCTGGTTAACAGCAGATGGACGAGTTGTCCACATGGGTTAGCCGTGCACAGACTTAAGGTGCACGCTCGCACTGTGTGCCACGCTTGCGGGGGGAAGGAGGGGCCTGAATTTTGGCCCAAAGGGTTGTGGCTACATTTGCAAACCTTTCGCGTGAACCCCGAGCCCGACCAAGTTTGAGGACGAGCATCTAGCCTGCCTGACAGTGCAGGGCGCAAGCCTGGACGGTTGCCATCGCTGATGGCCTTCAGGCTTTGGGGCTGGGGGTGGGGGGGTGACATACCCAGCCCCCGAGCTACAGTGGGGGGAGGGTGCCGTCAGGGGAGAAGGAGCCCCTGCAAAGCACGTGCCCTGCGGCCAGCCCAGGTTGCAACGTGCAGACATTGCCTGGCTCCCCTTTCCCTGTAGGCGGCTGCCCTCTGCTGAGCCAGCCGCCCTGCAGCACCCGCCTTCGGCCGCTAGAGGGACGGTGCGCTGCAGCCTGCGGAAGCGGTTTCCGTTTCCCGTGCGCTGCCCGCCAGGAGGCTCCCGGGCAGGTAGGAGCGCGTGCCACGGGCCCAGGCTGGCGCGGGGAACCCAGCACGGGGCGGGGGGAGGCTGACTGCCCGGCCCCGGGCACTACGGGGGAAGCGGCGCTGGGGAAGGGAACTGAGCCCTGCCTGCCCCCCCCGGGGGAGCGGGGGGGGGGTTCTCAGGCCCTACTTCGGGTTTAGGCAGGACTCTTGGCCCTCTCTGGTGCAGCAGCGTGCAATGGCGGGCGTGTGTGGGTGCGGCACTGTGCAATGGCGGGCGTGTGTGGGTGTGTGTGTGTGCACATAGCATGTGTGGGTGCAGCAGTGTGCAATTGCAGGTATGAGTGTGTGCGCACATAGCATGTGTGGGTGCAGCAGGGTGCAATGGCGGGTGTGTCTGCACATAGCATGTGTGGGTGCAGCAGGGTGCAATGGCGGGTGTGTCTGCACATAGCATGTGTGGGTGCAGCAGGGTGCAATGGCATACAGGTGCGTGCTGTTGCTGACTGCAGTGTCGGGTACTTGGCAGGGGCATGACTAGCTTTGTGGTGTGATGGTCACATCCCCTATTGCAATGCCTGGTAGCTGCCACTGTGGCAGGTGCTGCTGGTGGCCCTGACCACTTAAAGGCAAGCTGCTTCTTTCAGTGAGAGATCCCACAGGGAGCCACCCTGCCTCCAGAAAGAAGTACATGCCCCTACCAATGGCAAGTGGTCACTGAGTCACCTGGCCCGTACCCTGGGACCCACTGTGTGAGGACTCATGATCTGGTTGAGCTGGTTGGGAAACATACATATGTGTGCGTGCGTGCATGTAAACAGCGTTGCTTGTTTATAGTATATTTGTGAAATTTCCCAGCCAGCTGCGTGCCCTTAGCCTTGGGCTGTGCCTGGTCCTGTTTCAAGTGGAGGGAGGTGTTAACTGCTTGATTCCGCTCTTACAAGTTCATCATTTGCATCAGGTGAATTAAGCACCGTGTGACTGCTGCGGTAACCTTGGGGTAGCTTGATGTTTTGTTATTCCCGCAGGTGGTGGTATTCATTTATTATTTTTATTGTGGTGGCAACCAGAGGCTCCAGTCAGGATCAGGGCCCCAGTGTGCCAGGCCTTGCACAGCCACACACACAAAAGATAGCCCCTGTCCTAAAGAACTTACAGTATTACACCCCAATACTCTGAAGATTTTTGTCTGTGCTTTATGCACTGTGAATAGTCAATGGAATTACTTGCAATGCTTAAAGTTAAGCACATGCCTAGGTCTTAGTAGGGTCAGGGCCATAGCAGTAGAAGAGTCAGAAATTAAATCTTTGCTGAAAGCAACGCACTGTCAGGCTAAAATCATATTGCGAAGAAACTGAGCGAGGAGTTCTTTCCTCTGGTTACTACTGACACTTAAAATGATTGAAACCGAAAAAAAATCTAATTTACTTCTGTCTATGGTTTTGGTTATTTTTACATTTTGTATTTGGACAGTGAAAATGGACTAGCTGCTTTAATGTTTTGGTTCTTCTGTATTAACACATGAAACAATGCAGGGAATGTTTTTTAATTAAAAAAATTTGTTTGAATTTAAAGGGGCATGACCTAGATAGGGGCCCAAATTTTTAAAATGTGTAAGGTGTGGGGGAAGCCCTCCAGCTTTTCTAAAAATCTAAGACCAACATGGCTTGTACAAATTAAAAGGGAAAAAATCCAGTGAAAACAGGTGCTTCTAAACAACTAGATATTTCTCTGCCACACAGAGAACCTGAAAGTGAAATTGACTAAACAACAGTAGAGGTGACTGTGTTGATTCCCATTGTCTACACTGGGAGAAATGCAAAAAGTAAACAAAGGAACTAAATAGTGATGACTGAAATAAGATCCTTACAATCCTTTCATTTTTAATAATCTTACTCTGTTTAGGTTCTAAAATCCTGCTCGTCACTATGACATCAGAGCACCTAATGTGTTACTAGTAACACAGCAAAAAGTGTATTGTTTGCACCATTATGATCTTTTAAGTTCAGTGTAGTTAATGGTTTTTTAAAACACCTATGGAGTGTTTCTGTTTATAGCGGGTGTTGAGAACCCTTCTTAAGAAACAGAACCAAGACTCCATCATCATTGTTTCTAACTATCCTATTGTTTAAAATTAGGCCACATCTAAGCTAGGAAAAATGTTAGTCAATGTGTTTTAACTAATTTGAATTTTAAACAGGGCTGTGGTCCTAGCGTAGACAGGACAACTCGTGTTTAAAACCATGTTAGGTGGTCATGGTTAACCCTCAGCTCCCCTTATTTCTCCTAGTCTCCCCTTAGTGAGACCTTCTCGCTAGTTTTGTGTGAATAAAGGATTTTTCAGTTCACTGGCAGTTTGTTTTTTTTAAATTGTGTTGGGTCAAACTGGAAACATTTTCAGCAAATTGAAAAGTAAAATAAATTTGACCTGAAACAAACAGATCATTTTGTTTCGATAAAACTGAAACATTGTTTTGAATAAAATCAAAGGACATTTTGAAACACAAAGTTGTTTCAAACTGAACAATCAAAACATTTTAAAAACATTGAAACAAAAGTTTTGATTTTTTCCAGAATTGTTTAATGTTTTTTTTCCAACCCAAAACAATCGGATGAAACCAACACAAATTTGCTAAATGTTTTGGTGTCACCAAATCCTCATTTTTTGCCCAGCTCTGTATCTGATGCTCCCCTTCCAGAAACCTGTAACTGATCCCTGTTTGAACGTCCCTCTGATTTCAGGGAGAAAAGAAGAATCCATCTCTTGTGCTTGAGCCAAAAGGATATTCTGGATGATCTTTGAATAGAAGAGCACAATGCCTTTCTTGCATGGCTTCCGCAGGATCATTTTTGAGTATCAGCCATTGGTAGATGAGATCTTGGGATGTCTGGGGATACAGGATCCTGAAAAGCAGGAAACTCTAGAGAGGTAACAAATTTCAAAACTCTGGTGGCCTTTACTCTGTGACTTAGTTTATTTTTTAAGTAACTGAATGAAGGATTAAATAAGTGGTTGTGGGTTACTCTAAGCTTCTCTCCACAGAAGTTCCTCTGAATAGCTGTGTGGTATCTAATTAACACTCTAAGTTATTGTTATTACAGTAGCATGTGGAGGTCACACCTGAAATCAGGGTCCCACTGTTGTATAGGCATGTTGTAAAAGGTGGTCCCTGCCCCAGTGAGTTTACAGTCTAAATAGACAAGACATACAAGAAGTGGACGAGGAAGCAGGGAGGTGAAATGACTTGCCCGAGGTCACCTGGCAGGTCCAGTGGCAGAGCTGGGACGAGAACCCAAGTGTCCTAAGTCTCCACCAGTGGGCTAACTGGTGCGCTATCCTTGAATCACTGACTGTACAATCAGAGGGCTTTGCTGTAGGAAAGCTGGATGCTAACGTTGGATGGATGTGGGTGCCAAGAAGATTTGGGGAGCCCTTTAATAGTGGAGCCAATTGTTTACACAGGGGTTAAAAGGCAGATTACGGTGTTCCCCAAAACCTGCAGAGAGGAGCTGTTTAACCCTTTAGAGAGCCCTTCCCTGTTAGAGTCTGTTGACCTGGAGCAAACTCTTGCGATAGGAACTAAGTGGAGTTCTCTCAGGCAGCTGACACTTAATTCTGAGCAAAATAAAACATCCCACGGCAGTCAGACCCTAAAACGAGAGCAGCAGCGAAAGCAGGGTGCAATGCACCGAGGTGCGGCTGGCTCCCACAACACAAGACTGGAACGAAGGAGGGTAAGATACCTGCAGAGACCGTTATTGGGCTGGGCTTTGTGAAAGAGCCCAACAGAGTCAGGTGCCCAAATCCCATCTAAAGTCAAAATATCTTGGGCACCTCGATCGCAGCTGTGCTCCTTGCAACCCTGGTGAGAAGGGAGAGTCATCTAGCGGTTGCAGTGCAGGTCTGAGAGGTTGGTGTGCGGGGCCCTGTTCCTAGCACGCCCTCAGATGTGCCATGTGGTTATAGGCAAGTCCCTCATGCTCTCTGTGCCTCTATTATTATTTTTTTCTCCTCTGCAAAGTGGAGTTGAGACTTTCCTACCCTAGCAACATACTTGGAGATCCTCTGAGGAAAGGTGCTGTCTCAGCGCCTGATCCAAACGCTGGTGGGCGTCTTTCCGTTGATTTCAATCAGCGTGGATCAGGCCCTACGTGCAGATAATATCATTGTCAATTTTAGGCCTCCCTCATTCCCTTTTCCAACGCACATCCCAGGAGAAATGCATGGAGCTCTAACAATGGGCCACTTTTCTGTGTCTCAAGCCCCAGCTGCCCAGCTGAAGACAGCAGCAAATTCTTGGTCCTCAACAAGCTGTTGGAGAGAGAGACCCACTCCCCATTCTACCAAGAAGGAGTGAGCTACTCCTTGCTGAAGGTAGCTGAACTTGGGCTGGTGAATGCAGCTGAAATCCTCCTGCAGAATGGGGCCAATCTTATCTTTGAAGGTAAATCTGGGGGAGATGATGTGTTCTAAGCGCACCCCTGTTCCTGATGCAAACAGGCTTTGCAGGCGGCAGAGAGGGAGGAAAGGTCCATTTGTGGGCTGGCCGGTGGATTGGAGCCACGACGAGGTGTCCTGGATCTGAACTGAGGTCCCAAGCCCTGCCCCTTCCTCATTGGGTTGGTCATTCCCAAGTTAACCTGTCTAATGCGTGGAGCAGTGTTCGATGTGTTATGGGTTTTGGAAGAAGCCAACGCCCAACCCCCTTCCACCAGAGGGAAGATCAGTGAGCTGGGTAGGATCATAGGATATTCCACTTTCCCCTCCAAACCCCCTTCAGTGGGTAATAAAATCGGTCCTTTGCGATCTGTCTCCTAAGACCTTCCATGCCCCTATCCCTCACAATGGATTGATTTTTTTTCTTTTCTCTGAACTCAAGCCAGGGAGAGGATGCTGTGTTGCCTTTTTTTTTAATTAACGTTAATGAAAATGCAATTGCTGGCACTGGGCCTGGTCTCTCCCACCATTCCTTGGTGCTTTTCTCTGAGCCAACTTGGAAATGCATTGTGCTCATGTTCTGGGCATCGCAGGAAGCTGGTGAGTGCCTTTAGGTTTAAATCGTAAGTCGGAACGTGCTGGCTTCCCAGGGCGCAAGCACCAGCGTGGTTCCAGGGAAACAGGAACATATTAGGCCAGAGTCTGATGGTAAAATCCAAGTGGTGTCAACTCGTGGGGCAGGCGACGGGCTAGTGCAGTGGTTTGTCTGGCAATCCCTGTACCCCTCGCCTTTAGGTTCACGGTTCAAATCCACCAACAGCAACGAAAAGCTGTTACCGACTGCCGGCTGTTTGTTGAATAGAGCAAGGTGGGGTTCAAGCCAGTTTAGTGGCCACAGCAGACACCCGTGTTGCCAGTCCCAGCAGCGAGCACAAGGATGCGAGCCCCCGGGATTAAACCACCCCTTCAGATCAGGATTGAGGCATGCTGGCAGGTCTGTGCTGACTAGCTTGCCCTAACCATGGCAACGCTATCCCGGGGCTGTGGATGGCTAGAGAACTTCAGGGCTGTACATCCGGCCTCTCTCAGCAACGCTCCTTGCATTAGCCTTGTGCGTCAGCACATGGGCCTGTTTAATAGGGTGAAGGGTTTAAAAAGCTGCAGAAACCAACACTGACTCTTCTGTTCAGCCCGTGGTCAGAGAAACCCTCCCGCTCTGGCAGTGGCTGGGCGTTTGTGACATCACACCTGGAATCCTGGCCGGGCTCCTGCAGGGTGGCTGGGTTTAAACGGAGCCGGCCCCGTGATCTGTGGAGCATCCAGCTGTTGGGAAGGGGGTGGGGATGGGGGTATTGGGCCATGAATTGCTTCCCTTGCAGGCCCAGATGCAGCAGGGTAGCAGTGACAAGTGGTGAGTCTCTTGTCCGTCCATTGCTGTCAGGGAGGCGGTTGGGGCCCCCCTGTGGGTCGCAGAGCATGTAGGGGCTGTGGGCTGCCCCACTGTCACAAAAGCAGGGCTGCAGCCTGCCAGAAAGGGGCTGGGATGGAGTTGGCTCTTCTGATCCGGCTGCTGGGGGCTTAGGGCCAGCTTGTTCATTGTCCTAGAGACGAGGCCCCCACAACAGCAGAGCCTGGGCAGTCAATTGCTTTGCTTCAGGCCAGCCCTCCCTGTAATTCCTCCAAGCCAAGCAGGATCCCATCCCCTTCCCACGCTCTTAGCCCCGTCTGGGGAGCTGGACTCTCTGAACCCAGCTGGTTTGGGTTATTCTGCTTTATCTTGGACCGTTTCATATTTTTGGAGGGCGTCTTTAGTTCTGAAACTCCCTGACTTGTCATTCGGTTCTGGCTCTAGATCCTGTCACCTATTACACAGCTCTGCACATCGCTGTTCTCCGAAACCAGCCGGACATGGTGGAGCTGCTAGTGCACCGTGGGGCGGACATTAACCGGAGAGATCGGGTATGGAAAGCACCCACCTTAGACACAGGGCTAAAGGATCTGACCTCTCCTAGATATATAGTACTGATAACGCCTCCTGGGAGATCTGGGCCTGTGAATTCCTTTGCAGAGAGCACTCGCTGAGAGGGATCCAGAGTGATGCCTGCTTAACTCATCTCCCTTTATCTTTAATGTGTTGGGCTGCTCAGGTCCTGGTGGAGCATTGCATGCTGGGACTTGTAGTTTGCACAGGCTGCAGTCAGTCCTTTGCTTGCCCTGCCCCATAGCGCTAATGCTGAAGGGACTAACTTACACTCTTCCCTTCCGGCCATACGAGCCCTGCTTTTCACCCCATTGTCTGACTGTGGATTGTTCTGTATGATCAGCCTCCACAGCGAAGTGCTAAAGCGGAAGATCATGGGCTTTTTCCAGTTGCTGTTGCCTTTCCTCCCCACAGATTCACGAGAGCAGCCCCCTGGATCTTGCCAGTGAGGAGCCCGAGCGGCTGCCATGTTTGCAGCGTCTCCTGGAACTCAGTGCTGATGTCAATGCGGCTGACAAAAATGGTCTGTGCCCCTTTCCATCATACAGGGAGTGAATTTCCCTCTGGCCTCCTGCCCCACCCTAACTCCTGGGGCACTTGGTTCCCACAGAAAGCAACCATTGGTATGCGTAGCAAAGAGAATGGGCAGACAGCACGGTCTAGTTAGAGCAGGGGACTGGGAGGCAGGACACCTGGGTTCTTTTACCTAGGCTGTTAGTTTGGTTCTGGATTTCTGAGTTGCCCAGTGTTTAGCCCATTTTAGAAGCAGGAACTACCTGTGGAAATTCAGATCCAGGTTAAGACCTTCAAACCCGACCAGGGTTCAGGGGCATTTGCCCCAGGGCTATTGGTATCTCTAGGACAGGCAGGGATTTAACCACAGTCGAACATGCCGTGCTCAGACTACCTGGCACTTCTGGCTAGGACACTTAATTCCTGCCCACACCAGTTGGGGAGATCACACTCTGTGCTGTGACACTCATGCTGTAACATGCTTGCAGTTGCCCTGGGATGCTCAGGGGCTAATGGAAGAGCCACAATGTCTGGTGCTCCCTCTGGTGACTCTAAAGCAGTATTGTGCTAACACGCACTAGCCCCAAGTGGGGTTGCCAAGCCTCCCAGTTTCACCGGGCGTCTCCTGGAATCGGCCTTTATCTCCTGGAGGCCACTGAAGCCAAACTGGGAGATTTTACGCTGCTAGAAGTCCAGCAGTGCTAAGGCAGGCTCTCTGCCTGCACTGGCCCCGTGCTGCTCCTGGAAGCGGTTGGCATGTCCCTGTGGCCCCCGGGGGAGGGCGGGGGCAGCACGTAGTGACCCCCTCCCATTCTCCCCAGGGACGTGCCAGTCACTTCCGGAAGCGGCACGGGGCCGGGACAGGCAGAGAGCCTGCCTTAGCACTGCTGCACCACTGCCTGGGAGTGGCCCGAGGTAAGCACCTCCTGGCCAGAGCCCGCATCCCTCACCCCCTTCCAACCCGCTGCCCCAGCCCTGAGCCCCCTCCTGCACTTCAACTCCCTCCCAGAGCTTGCACCTGCACCCCTACCCCAGGCTCAGCCCAGAGCCCCCTCCCATACTCCGAACCTCTTGGCCCCTGCCCGGTGAAAGTGAGTGAGGATAGGAGAGAGCAGATGGAGTGAGCAGGGCGGGGCTTCAGGGAAGGGGCAGGGCAAGGATGTTTGGGTTTGTGTGATTAGATAGTTGGCAGCCCTATCCCCAAGGCTGTGTATGCTCCCTCTGCTGCATCCTTGTGCGGTCTGAATAGCTCATTAAGGGGGTTCATTATTTTTCAGAGCTATATGCAGAGTGTCCCCTCCATACCGTCATGGTTCGTGGAGGGGGCAGGCACAAAAGGGACCCTTCCTAGAAGTCACTCTGACGTAATGCTCCCACTCCCCGGTTTATACTCTTATCCACAGGAAAGACAGCCTTACTGCATGCACTGGCCAGCAGCGATGGAGTTCAGATCCACAACACCGAAAACATCCGGCTCCTGTTGGAAGGAGGTGAGGGCAGCCGAGCAGCTGTCAGCTCATTTCCCGGTAAAAACCAAGTGTTCTTTTTGGCAGGGCCCGTCTGTTCTGTGTTTGTACAGCACCTAGCACCATGGTCTATGCCAGGGGTTCCTAGGTGCTACCACAATACAAACAAATAACATAACATTTGGCCTCTGTGAAGATTGTTTTAACTGGCAGCACAGGTTGGTGCAGAGAGATACTGTCTCTCTAGGTGAAACAGTCGCTACTGTGCGCTCCATCAAAGCCCCGTCTACTCCCTAAATGGCAGGCAGAAGAGGGCTGGAGGTGGGTGACAACGATCAGGGGCTTGGGGCTGCAGTTCAGAGGAGAGGTACCACGTGCTGGGGTGCGACACATACCTGCACCTGCTCTTCGGTGTCAGCCCCCCGTTCCAGGGAGTCGGTGTCCATTGCGGCGTCTGACTATGGCTCCCCCTTTTCTCTCTGGCTTCAGGAGCAGACGTGAAGGCCACCACGAAAGACGGCGACACTGTCTTCACCTGCATCATCTTCCTGCTTGCCGAGACGGTGGGCGGGGACAAAGAGGAGGCGCGAATGATCAACCGCTTCTGCTTCCGGGTCACCCAGCTGCTGATGGCCCACGGCGCTGACCCCAGTGAGTGCCCAGCCCGTGAGTCCCTCATGCACATCTGCCTCAAGAGCTTCAAGCTCCACTTCCTGCTCCTACGCTTCCTGCTGGAGTCGGGGGCCTCCTACAACTGCTCCCTCCATGGCCCCTCATGCTGGTCAGGCTTTCACGTGGTCTTTGAGAGACTGTGCTCCCACCTGAGCAGCTCGGAAGACGACAGCTTCTCCGCTGACCTCCTGAAAAAAGCAGAAACTGTCCTAGAGCTCATGGTGGCCAGCTCGCAGATCCCCAAACTGCCCAGCAACTTTGACATCAACTCCACCAGCTGCAGGTTCCATGGGGAGAAGATCAAGGCCCTTTTCTACTCCCTGAAGCAGCTGCAGCACGCGCCACAGGCCCTGAAACATCTCTGCAGGGTGTATATCCGGCAGCGCCTCAAACCGTGGCCAGTGGATGTGAAGATCAAGGCCCTTCCACTTCCCGACAGGCTAAAGTGGTATCTCCTCATAGACCACGGCAGTGCCGGTGAGGAGGACATCTGAGCCAGGCAGGGGGCAGACCTGGAATCCTCACTCCAGTCCCTCCCCCAAACACTCCGGTGACTTGGTTTCCCCACCTGGAAGAGCAAGAGGTTCCTTATGGTCCAGACCAGCTTCCTCCACTGCCAGCCAGTGCTTTGTTTGATCACGCCACACTGTCCACAAATACCGGGGCCTGGCTTCTCTGGGAAGGGATACCCTCAACGGCATGTTAACCTGAATCCCCATGAAGTGTGATTCGGGGTGGGAGGGCAGAGGGGTAAGTGGGTTGGGCTGGTCATCTGGACTTTGTGCCTTTACGAGCGATGAGCATTGGTAAGAAGGCTGCTTCACAGGGACGTACAAGAAATGCCTGCCTGGATTTGGGATCATGGGCCCGGTCTGAGGAGCAGAGATTCAGGCGATGCACCCCACAGGTTGCGTGACTGCGTGTGCCGTCTTGTTTGAATAAGGCCGAGGAACAAACATTCCTCCTCTCCCTTCTCCGCCCACCACGCAGGAAGGGCTGAAGTGGTGCCTCAGGCGAACGGCGGCTTCCAACGCTGCTGTCTCCTGGGAGCACAGCCCGGGGCAGGAAGAAACCTCGACCTGCTAGAGAAATTGTTCAGCGAGTGCCTCCTCGATAAGCTATGCGGGCGGTTTCCCCTCGGGCCAGGCCCAAGCGCGGGCGGTGCTGTCTGAGGGATTGATGGCCTTTTGCCAGATCCCTCTGTGCAGAGCCTGGAGCAGGCTCGGCTCTCCCGACGCTTGGAAAGCAGGAGACGTGGCGCTTGGCAGCCTGGGCCACAGGAGCAACTAACTTCACCCAGGATTTCCAAGGGCCATAGTCACGCTCCTCTCGCAACAGCTTGTCCACTTGTACCACCTGCCGGGACTAAACGAAGAGCAGGGAGAGGTTAGCGTTCGCTCTCTTTTCCCCAGGCATCTGCCAAGCGGTGGGGGCGAAGGCCGGTGCCCCGGTGATCTGGGGGGGCCTTGGGCTCAGCGAAACCTTTACAAAGGAGAGGGAAGCGGCAGGGCTGGGGGCAGCATCTGACTCTCTAGCTCAGGGCTTTGCAAGCTACTGATATTGCAAGTGGAGGGTGGCACCCGGAAATGATGGGCTTGTGAAAGGACGTGCTCAGGGGCAAGGAGGAGACTGTAGGAACAGTGCTAACACGGGGCCTGGTTGTGGATTCCCAGGCCAGGCAGTCCTTTCGGCTTAGTCTAGTGGCATGTTCTGCCCGGCTCCTACAGTTCGGAGGGTTCTAGTGCAGCTCTCCACTCTGTGTCTTGGGTGTGGTAGCCAAGTCTACTGGAGCAGAGGAGCCTCTAAGCTTGTTTCCAGCCGAGGCTCCACTGACCCTCCCCGTGAGGCCGTGTCTTGGGCTGGAGGTGCCTCCTCCTGGAGGCCACGCACCTTGGCCAAAGGAGCACTTTAAGCCCTGGCGACAAAGGGTAGGGCTCTCGTTTTCTTTGGTTTGTGCCCTGCTAAACCCTAGGTGTGATCTCAGCCCTGGGGCTGCAGAGATGAAAGGCTGAGTCACAGCACCATCCACTCAGGGCAGGTTTCCTTCCAGTGTGTTAATTTCTCTAAGTGCCAAAGCCAAACAGCTGCTAAGCCATTCTCACCCCCTGGGAGAAAAAGCAAAGGCTCCAGTGAGGAAATCCACTGTGATTCGCCTATAATTACCAGCTAGGCATGAAAAGCCTTGAAGTAATTGTGGCTAACGTTTCAGCTGGGTACAACATGAGGCTGTTCCTCCCGGGCCATCACTTCCACCCATTTGTTAACACTCACGGCAGGGCAAGAATATGCAATTCACTCTCCTGCCAAAATCCATCCACCCGATGTCTTCGCCCCTCCACCCCTACCCCCAACACTTCACAGAAGCAGCTGACTGACAAATGGGTGTAAAATGGAACACTGTGCCAGTGTCTTGCTGAGATCAAGCCATTAAACATGACCTGTTGTAATAGAAAATGGATGTTTGTTTCCTTTGGGGCAGAGGGGGTGTTCCCCAGGGGCTCAGCAGGTGGGACCTACCTGTCCCGTAGGGAGACGAAGACTTAACTGCAGCACTCTTTAGTGTGTGGGAGGCTAGTCACCCCGCTGTCAGTAAGTGGGTAACACGGATGGGCCAGGCACCGTGGACTCATTCCTTATTTTCAGTGAGAGATTAAACAAACGAGGCAGTGATTGCCGGCACGCATCTCTGACAGTGGGACTAGGTGCAGGACTCAGTTTTGATCTTGATGAAACGAGTATAAAACTGGCATAACCCAAAATGATGCTAACTCACAGGATTTACACTGCCAGCAGCAGCACCGAGATGCCAGATTTACACTAGACTGACAGAAGTCAGGCTCAGCTATTTGTTTACAGGGCGGAGAGAATGAAAACATCTAAGTTATCCAGAGCCAGGGGGGAAAAGAGCCTTCGCATTGTCAAAGCCTGGTCCTGCAGGCAGGACGCCAAGATTTTATTCCCAGTTCTGTACTGGGCACTTGATCAAATCACTTAACTGCAGGCTGTTTGCACGAGAGGGATATTTCCCTCCTCCCAGCCAGCGGGGGACTTGCAGCTCAGTAAAGGTTGTGGATAAAAAGGTACTAGACGATACCTGGTAAGACACTGTCAAGCAGCGAAGTCAGCCGCCAAAGACTGTTGGTACATGGCCCTACCCCAAACAGGGCAGCCACTGGGCCTGCTCTCTCCCTCTTTGGAAATTAGCTGCCCTCTTTATTAGCCCAAGAGGGGCTCTGAAATAAGGGAGGGTGCCCCTTTGGATCTTAATTCCTGCCTAAGTAACATGGTTGCTCTTTACAACACAGGCCGACTTAGCATCAGGTCCAAGGGGCTATCACTGCAGGCTTGCCCCTTGTTAAATGGCGGGAGCCAAGTGTGAGCTGCCCAGGCGCGAATCGAAAGCTAGCGAGCGCCGGAGTCACAGCCTGATTTGCACTAAGTCACTGTGCAAACAAGCCCTTAAACCCACCCCACCAGTCAGCGTTTCCTTTCGGGTTGCTGCTCAGTGATCACGAGACGAGTGGCAACAGATGGGAAGTTGCTACAGCGGGGGGTGGTTTGACAGGCTGGGTGCAGGCTCCCTCTCTGAAATGCTGGAACCGCCATGTACCATGGTGTGCCTGCCTGGAGGGAGAGGGACGCAGCAGTTCAGAGCCAGGTTCTAGCCCTACCCTGGGCCAGGCTCTTTATTCTGCAGCGGGTGGCAGGTGTCAGTGCTTGCT
Organism: Natator depressus; assembly: GCF_965152275.1. NCBI lineage: Eukaryota > Metazoa > Chordata > Testudines > Cheloniidae > Natator > Natator depressus. Next base: position 14,715,923 of record NC_134249.1, on the reverse strand, counting down.
TGGAACAGGCTCATTCAGGAAGTGGCAAATACTGCCTTGCCCGTAATTATACAATGGCACCAGAGCCACTGCCCCGTGTCAGCAGCAAGGGCCCGGCCTACCCTCACAACCCCCACTCTGGGCGAGGTGCCAGGGCTCTATTTGGAGTCTCTCTTAATGTGTAGTTGGCCACAGCAACATTATTTTAAAAATCCTTTAGGGTGAGAGATTTCCCTTCTCCTGGACTGGGAGGGAGGGAACAGGAGAGCACATCCCCAGCAAGCCGTGGGCAGCTTGACTCCCCCCTTTTGACTCACAACTGTCGAACAGGTACAGCAGGCAAGCTGTCCCCGGCTGAGGTTGGGTATTACCCAACTCTGCTGTGCCCCTGGGGAGGGAGCACTGGCCCCACAAGTTCTCAACCTCTACGCCACCTGCCCCCACACAGATAAATATGGATTTGATCAAATCTTGAAAAAGTTTTTGCATTGAAAAACTCCCCGAGATTCCATGAAGACACTAACGATTTTGCTATTGCTACTGATTTTGCGTGGAAGATACAGTGGTGATGGGCAGCCATATAAAACCCCATGACAGCCCCAGGGCCTCTTTTCTTCCTCCCCTTGGACAGATCTGCTCCATCCCAAGGAAATGGCAGAGATCTTCAGACAAACAAACAAAATCACCCCTTTTCCATCACTGTGAGAGAGCCCGAATATCTACCCCTCTGCCTTTGCGACAGATTTCACGTCCCAGGAACGTACAACCTCCTGCCTCAGACTGGTTTCGGGAAGGCAGCAAGAAACGCCTAGCTGAACCGACCCCAGTTCAGGCACTCAGAGGAGGGTTAGGAACAGCGAAGTAGGGAGCTGGAGCAGGAGCTAGTGAGTTCTACCCCCTGCAGCAGGGAGAGCTAGTGCGTCAGCCTCCTCCGCACGCCCTGAACTGAGCGGCATTCAGGCATCGCGCACGCAGCGTTGTCTGGCGGCAGGCACACACCAAGGCAGGGCAGTTGCAGGAGTTCTTACTCTGCCTCTCATACCCCCACTTGGTGCAGCATCAAGGCTTTTCCTCTCTACAGAGCCAGCCTGGGTGGGTGGCGTGGGGGTGTTTAAGCAGAGTCCGTGTACAGAGGTGCAACAGCAGGAGAGTGTATTTGGCAGCTGTCTTTTCTCACAAATAGCAGCAATGCAGAAGACCCGCCCCGATCTTTCCAGCCAGCCCCAGCAGGGTTATTTAGGACACCCCACCCCACCCCAAATTTTAACCGTGAAGTGTCTGGACTGCACGATAGGTGTCCTCCTGGTCCCCCCAGAAAGGGCCTGCTGGGCTGGTCCTTTGCTCTGAGCTGGCACAGTGGTACCTCTTGGTAAACAGCCTCTCCCAGCCCGGGTTCATCTCATGGCAAATGTATAGACGTGGTAGATTTCGTCAGGGAAGTTCTCTTGCCTTTCTTCAGCCAGGAGGTTGAGGCCTGCACGCCGGACGATCATCCGCACCACGTCCAGGTCCCGGCACACGCTGCTGTCCACATCGTCCATGATGACTCCCTCCTGGGCCATGTTGTCCTTGATGACAACGATGCCATTGGGGCGCAGGCCAACCTTGCATCTCTTCAGGAAGTCAGACAGGTGGTCGTCAGTCAGGTGTCCTGGCAAGAGGGAGAAGCACACGAGCGTTAGCAGGGAGCATGTAGAAACACAGACCAGCCATGAGCACTGGACCAGCAAGATTCCCTGACCTACTCCAACTGCGGGGGTGGAATGGAGCAGCACAGACGGGCAGAGTACTGCTGTATCTGTGTGGGGAACAGCTGGTGCTCTGTTGATCCACCCCTAGACAGGTGCGTGGGTCTGTTCTGCAGATCATGGCATCACCTAATGGAGTAAGGCAAGCTGTTCTACCCGCCCTCCTTGGGTAAATCCCACACCAGCCAGTGTGTATCCTCCGTACAAGGGAAGAGAAGTAGGCTGGGGACAGCAGAACTGAAGGGGCCTTTTCCATATGGCAGAGGGAGGGGTTCTCTCACCTATTACCCACTGGATCCAGATGACGTCATAAGAGTTGGGCTCGGGGCTGAAGTCCTGCAGGCCGCAGCAGAAGTAGTTCCTCACTCGCCTGCCCTCTTCTCCCAGGTAGGTCCTCGCCTTGGTCAGGAAGTCCTCAGTCACATCCACCATGTCCACTGCTTTGAAGAGAGGCAACAGCAGCCTCTTGGTGATCCTGCCGATCCCAGCCCCACAGTCCAGGGCACAGGTGGTTCCCGTCCTGTTAGGACCATCCTGAAATGAAAGTGAAAATGAGGGACAGGAGAGACATAACTCTGCCAAGAGGAACCTAAAGCTCACAAGCTATAACAGAGGGGCGTGGCAATTGGTGCTGGGAACTGGACCTTGGCAATGCCAGCTGGGGCCTGAGGGCCTCTTTCTCCAAAGAACAGCACTGTCAGGGGCACTACAAGCTGCCCTCATGTTGCCCGGCAGAGAGGAGATCCACTCCAATAGGGAGTGGGGGGCTCAGTCTCCACGGGTTAGTCTATCGGTGGCCTCTCAGCTGAGACACCAACAAGGGAGTTCCCTGCCCCCTACATTCACAGTGAGACTTGTTTGGGCTGCATGAACACCTGGTTGCTACAGGATTTGAACGGAGATCATTTCCCAGTCGGGTTGGCTTCATGTGGCGCGATTAGCCAGACATCAGGACCGCTCACAAATCCCCCTTTAACAGTGGGTGTGGATGACCAGCTAGGCTTTGAAGGAGATCATTCATAGACAACCAGCCTCGTGGCACTGGACAGCCAACACACACAAGGGGCCAAAGGAAAGAGACAGCGGTCAGGTCTCTAGAGCGCTTTGGAAAGCTGTGGGGAGGGAGAGAGCCACTCAGCAGGTGTTTAGACATCCACTCACAGTTAAAGGACAAGCTGTAGGACGCCTCCGCCCCTCCCCAGATGGATCCAGACCACCTACCCGAAGGAACTTAAGCAGGAATTTTTTGGAGCTGTTGATGTCAATGCTGGAGATGTGGCCGTACCCACCCAGCATCCCATCCACCGTGGGCGGCACGTCCTTCCAGTATTTCTCAGCCTTGGAATAAAATTCCATCTCATCCTCCACCACCTCGCTTGTCATGCTGCTGAGTGGAATTGCCCCCTGGGTTAGGGACTTACCCTGCTCCTCCAAAGAGAGGAAAAGAAAACAAAGGTACGTCAACCTGCCAGAACCAAAAAAAAGTCACTTTGCACCAAGAGCAGCACAAATCATGGAGACCAAGCAGGGCAACATATTGTCAGGCCCTGTCTGCAAGCCACCAGCGTTCAGACAACCTGGGCCCATTCCGAACAGGGTTAGATAGCAGTTTAACCACCATCTTGTCCATAGTGTTCTCACTTGCAGGAGCGGCAGGAGGGCCTGGTTAATTTCACTTTACAGATACTTGAGAAAGTTTTGGGCAGTGGCAAAAGCAGCGGCGCAACCTGCAAGCTCCGGATACAAGTGCTGCACTGGCTTGCAAGCTGCAGTCTTCCCCTGTGCAGCTATCAGGCCAAGATTTACCCCCCCCCCGCCAATGAAAGTTGATGCCTGGGACACCGCCCCCATTAAGGAAGGTTTCCGACGAACCACCCGCAAACAGCTTCTCCCATCCCACAAGCCCTGACAACTTCTCCCCCTTCCTGGCATCTGCTCTCTTCAGATTTATACATGGGTTTGCCCTCTGTTCTTGGAGCTTTGACAAGTGTTTGCAAATCCACTGCAGCCAGACTATACATACTGAGCTCTGCTAACCTTTCCTCCAAGTCAACCCTTCCTGCCCTTCTCAACTCCCTGTCGTTGACAGGGTGAGATTCTGGGCAACATCTTGGGGCTTTAAGCCACTTTTGCATCCTTCCAATTCTGGGCTTTTCACAGGGCCGTCCAATGAGCCACAGCACGGCACAGAACCTCTGCAGCCCCCAACACGCCCCCTCCCATGCCCAGCTGCAGGGCTTGTGAGGGAGTCCGTGCAAGGAGGCCTTTAAAGCTGATTTCTGCTGGGCCTGCACTGACGGATGTCTCCCCCCAGCCAGATACAGACTTTTAGGACCTTTCAATGCCAATCTGGCCCTTTTATGCAGCATAAAGAGGCAGGAGCGGGGATGACGACTTCACCCACTTTATCCATCTGGCAGTGATGTGCCCAGAACTGGACGCAGTATCCGAGGTGCAGTCACACCATAACCAGACGGTCATAACCTTGCTCCATGATGTGCATTTTCGGAGGCTGAACTCATTTTCACTCACCCTTCCCTTCCTACCACTGCTTGAAAGCCTTATGAGAGTTACCATTTTATAGATTACATGTTTATCTAGGTTGACACCCCATCAATCACCCCCAATTACATCCAGGGTCGCCAAAAGTTATTCTAAGCACCTACCTAAAGACTGTAAATTTCAGTCATGACCATAAGTTGGATGCTTAGCAATATAATAAAGTCAAGGTATAATCAGGAATACAAGCTGTAAATTCCTAAAGACAGCTCATAATTCAAACCACTGAGGACTTGATTCAGGGTGCTGAGGATTAAAATCTAAATTTAATGTGGCCAAAGGGTAAATTCAAGGACTTCAAACACCTTTACAGCGAAAGAAACAGATGATTTCATGGACTAAATTTCCTGCGAAATATAAAAATCTTTTCCAGGGAAGCCTTAAGAGCTTCCAATACCCTGGCATGATTTTAAAGAGCAATAGAGAGTGAACAAAATAAAAAGTACCCAGAGACTAATAGCTCAGGGAGATGGTAACAGGTTATGGGCAGTCTCACCTTGATCACCAGCTTGAATCCAGCTTGGGTTGCTAATGACGAAAAGCAGATCCCTGTTCTATGGCCTGTGTGGAAATAAATGGCTAGGTGCCCGTCCAATGGCTATAGCGCACACGCAATTCAATACCGCAAGTGTAACCGATTAGCTACCATCTCAGCAAGGAACCATGGACTCAATGGACCAGAGAGACTGAAAGAAAAGGAGGACCTGTGGCACCTTAGAGACTAACCAATTTATTGGAGCATAAGCTTTCGTGGGCTACCGCTCACTTCATCGGATGCAACAGACTCCAGCGCGAGACTGCTGAATTGGAATCTCTCTAACCTGCAGGGGGCTCCTGCATGGCCATGCTGAGGCACCTTCAGGTTTGGGATCTTGATGCCTGCACTGTTCCTGTTGTGGGGATCTCAGAGGGTGTCAGTCATCAGGGCAGTCACACGGGACAGATGTTAGCTATGTCCCCCACGGCACAACTGGAAGGGGCTCACATACTGTGGGGCTGAGGGCAATGTAAGAACCTATAGAATAGAGCCGTCAGCCCCGCACCTTCCATCAGCAGTAAATTCCCTTCACAGACACTTAGGATGCAATGCAACAAAATACTCACACTTGTTCCCTGATCACCGGGGGGGGGACGGGGGGGGGACACACGAGTACTGGGTTCTATGCCACAATTTAAACCCTCCTTTGGGGACTTGAATTGTGACAGATTTCACTGCCCCGGACAGGGACACAATCCCACGCTCTAGGTGTCCCTAAGCCTCTGACTGCCAGATGCTGGGACTGGATGACAGGGGATGGATCACTTGATAATTGCCCTGTTCTGTTCATTCCCTCTGAAGCATCTGGCATTAGCCACTGTAGGAAGACAGGACACTGGGCTAGATGGACCCATGACCTGCCCCCTTACAGCCATTCTTGCGTTCTTACGGACAGGAAAAGAATCGGTTGTGTCAACCCTTCCCAGAGGGGGCGGCAATATTCCAGTGGGACATCGGCACTTTAAGGGCTTGTCTACACTACAAAGGCTGTGCTGGTAACGCCTGCAAATCTAGCTTGGGTTGCTAGTGACCAAAAGCTCATGCCAGCAAAGCCCTCTAATGGAGATGCAGCTTCTACTGACAAAGGGACTCCTCGCACATACACTAGGGCTTTTGCCAGCACAGCTATGTCAGGCAGGGGGCATGATCGTTTTTCCCACACTCCTAGCCAACATAACTACACTGGCAAAACTTTGTACCGTGGACCAGGCCTAGGAGAAGGTACCAGGTCCACAGAGGAAGCACTGGGAGTTCATTGTGCCCTTGGTATGTTCGGGCCTTACCCTGCTCCAGGTGAAATTAAATACATCAGGTATGTAGGGAAACAAAGACACTTAAGCACAACTCAGAGATACTGGTGTTAAACTGTAAAAAGAGGAGAATGTGTGTGTGTGTGTGTGGGGGGGGGTTTAGAATCCACTGCTCAGATCTGCCCCCGACTCACTGCAGGGATTGGGGCCCCTCTCTGCGTGCCTCCTTGCTCAGGCTGATGGGAAGAGGGAGCGTCAGTGTTTGGAGGCCTGTGTCTGACTGCCAAAAGAAGAAAGATGCCCCAGTCTCCAGTGAGCTCCCACAACAAACCCTCCTCCTAAGGATGTCCCCGCCTCTTGGCATCCACGCAGACATTTCACAAGCATGTGGGACACCTGAGAGCGCCATGGGCGCAGGTGACACTGAACAACTGTGGCAGCCAACAGCTTCCTCCTGGGATGCTGCTCTGGTGCTGTCATATGAAACTGGCTGCCCAAAGCCAAAGGTTGGGTCCTGCAGCCTGGCTCCTATCTCCAGGGCCCCTATCTCCAGCTGTCAGGCCGAAGAATGCACTCTGCATCCACCCCAGCAGCCAGCACTCTAGTCACATGAGCATGCAGGAGCATGACAGAGTCAGCTAAATATACATCTGCTGCCTCTTCGCATGCTAGGATAGTTCCATGTTTCCAACCAGACAAGCGCAGGAGAGCACCGAGTATCCTGTATACCCAGACGGTGCCAGCAATCCCAGGGCAGAGAACATGGAACCACATCTTCCCTGCTACTGGTCAAAATCCTACCTACAACAGGGTGTAAGTCCGGGCAGGGTCTGGCCAAGTGGACCCATGTCTGCCCTAGGGGCTTGCACTCTTGCAGCTACCCTGCTGGCTAAAATCCCAGCCTAGGCAAGGCCCAAGAGTTCAAGGTTTCAGTACGTAGCTCTCAAAAAGGCCAGCCACGTAGGGCTTCACCCGAAGAAGCGCCTGACTTGGCATGCCAGAGGCATTTGCATGATGCTGTTTTGTTACGTGCCCATGCCCATCACCGGTCGGAAGAGTCACTGCACTTTCTCAGGACAGGTCTGATTTGTTTTACCTTCTTACCACAGTAAGAGTCAGGCTGGAGCCAGATTGAAACAGGAGCAATTACACTGAACCCCCTTGAACCACTCTCTTCTGGAGGGTAAGTTGGTTGGCCTCAGGCACTCTTTTACTTGCAGTCAGAGGCCTTGGCTACACTACAACTACATGGGGAAATGTAACTCTCCCTGAGGGCAGCTGGACCAGCAGAGGGAGCTATAGAGTAAACAGCACCCAGGATGTTGTACCGCCAGGTGCAGTGGTAAGGACAGCCACCCACGCCCAGGGCCCATCACTGGGTTCCCCATTACTGGAGCCACATGGGTGGAGAAGTACAGATCCATACTTCGATAGACCCAGCAGGTGGAAATAAATTCTGGCTCCAACCACATCCTCCTCATGGGAAAGGCAACCCCAGAACACTACACGGCACTGGAGACACCAGCCCCAAAGCTGTGGACAAAGCTACGGCTAGTCAAGCTTTTCGTCCCTTGCGACAACAACGAACAGGTTCAGGGCACTGCAGCGATGCAGACAACTGGGCCTTTTCAGTGACGGTCCCCCCCCCCCCCATCTCCTCAATCCGGCCCCACATTTTCAAACTTGGGTCCATGCTTAGACCCCTATATACACGGCCCAACTATCAGTGGTGCTGGGCACCCACAGCCCCTACTAAAGCAGTGTGAATCCAGCTGCTTTTATTTAGGTGCCTAAATTCACACACCGAGTCTGAAAACTGGCCCCGGTGAATAGCCGCACACAGCATTCCCCAGCATGTGGTGTGGCTGCTCATCAGGAGAGCCTGGCACTGCCCAGCTGGGGAAGCCAGAAGTGAACATGCCTCAGAGGCAGAAATCCCACATGCACCTTCAGGCACCCTCATGCAGGGAGCAGAAGACGACTGCAATGCCCAACCCTCATCCCCCCCTCCAGCGCACAGAGCAGAAAGACGTGGCTATGTAGATGGTTGGGAGGTTTATTTAACACCCCCTCTCCTTGCCAGTTAAAGACCCCTGGGGCACGAGAGTAACAACCAGAAGATGCACAACTCAGCTCACGAAGCAAATGCCAGAGGCCAAGACAACTCCTCCAGAGATGGGAGGAAATGCTGCTCTATTTCCAGGCACAGTGGGGATCCAAACCTCCCAGGAGTAAGTCCCCATTCACAGCAGCTTTCCAACATCCTTCCCCGCTTACCCTCCAACCCCATCCCCTGCAAGCGCACAGGGACCGCCCCATGCAAGATAACGCTGAACCCATCGGCAACCCCCTCCGTGCAGTGATGCCCCCTTCTCACAAAGGCATTCACAGGCAGGCATCAGCAGCAAGCACAGGGGAGCCATGCTGCCATAGGGGAGAGGGAGAAATGGGGAGCAGTGTGGAGGCCCCAGGTGGGTGGCAATTTCTCTGCAGATCTTGGGGTATCAGTGGACTAAGAAGGCTGAACCTCCTGCCTGCTCTGTGGAAGGACAAACCAGGCCTACCCCCCACCCCACCCTCCTGGCAAGATGGCTCAGGGAAAGCAAATCCTCAGTGGAATTGGTCTACTCCACCTGTTTCTCAGCAGAAGGGCACAACATGGACTCTAAGGCCACGTCTACACCTGCACTTATGTCAGCAAAACTTTGTCGCTCGGGGGGAACCCACCCTCCTGAGCGATATAATTTTTGCCGGCATAAGTGCTCGTGTGGACAGCGCTACGTCCGCAGGAGATGCTCTCCAGCCAATATAGCAACCGCCACTCACTGAGCTGGTTTCATGTCGACGTTGGCATAACGCAGCTCGGTATCGGTACAGCCGTGCGATTGTAAGCTGGTACCTGCAGACGTGGCCTAAATGCTCAACTCAGCAACGTAGTAGTGAGATTTCTAAAGACAGGGGAACGAGCCACAGACCCAGGTAAACAGGGCATGGCAGTATGGTTAAGAAATAATACTTTGCACCTACAGAACACCTTTCATCTGAGGAGCTCAAAGTAATGAGATTACACATAATGCAAGCCACACCGGGGGGGGGGGGGTGTGCACGCATGTGCGAGCATGCGTGTGCACACACCCCGTGACTATGGGGTGCACACACACACCTGGCGTGACCTTAGTGACCATGTACAGAGCCAGGAGGAAAGCCATGTTTTGAGCTTTGGGGTGGGCAGTTCCCAGATTCCCACCTCCCCTTACAAATAAGCTCAGCCAGACCTCTTGACACACACACACACACACACCTGGAGGTTCCCCCCAAATCCGGAAGGTTGACCAGGGGAACTGAACTCTCTCTCCCTAGATTTTAACCTGCTGCGTGTAAGGCGAACCGGTATCTGTGGCCAGGGCCCTGAGAATATCACCCTGCCATCAGCAGCCAAGGACCAAAGCCTTCCCCACGTGCCAGGGTCTCCTGCTTGGAGGAGCTGGCGCCCGTGCAGAGGTCCGGCTGCCTGGGGGGCACTGGGGCCGCTGGTGCATGGGGAATCTGGGGGAACCTGGGCCCGGGAGCCTGGTTGGGCGGGGGTCCTGGTTGATGGGGAGAGGCAGGGAGCACTGGGGTGGGAGGCTGCTGCAGCGGACGGGGCTCGTCTCTCCAGGCCCGGCGCGGAGGAGCTGCCCCCGGGTCACCCCGCCCTGGAGCAGCCCCGGGATCCGAGCCGGCGGGCCTGCCCCTCCGCTCCCGTGCCACGTGGGCCGCGGCCGGGCCGAGCCGGGGGAACTGGCCTGGGGCAGGCCCCGCTTCCCCCCCCCCCCCCCAACCCGCGGTGCGAACTCACCCCGGGTCTGCAGCGCCTGACGCTGCGCTGCGTGGGGGAGGAGCGGGGGGGTCTCCTCCCGTCCCGGCGGCAGCGACGTACCCCCTGGATCCCCCCCCGCTGCAGCAGCTGCTGCACGCTGGCCTGCCTGCTCCTCCTCCGCTCGAGCGTAATTTCCTTAAATAGTTCAGAGTGAAAATCCCTCCCACCAGGGCCAGGGCGAGAGATTTACTCCAGGTTACAACAGGGAGCCACCTACCAGGGGAAGGGAGAAAGGCAGGGGAGTCAGAGAGTCTCTGGCCTTTCGCTGCTGTTCGAGCTCCCCTGCTGGGCTCGGCCTCCTCCTCCTCCCTCGGGAGAGCAAGGCAGAGCCACCAGGGCAGGAGGGCTTTTAGGAAACAGCACCCTTGAACCCAGGCAGCTTGAGGATGGCTGGAGAGTTAGGGCCTGTTGTCAGAGCACGCCCAGCTCAGACTGAGGCCGGTGCGGGGGCTCAGCGCCCCTGGAAACGTGGGTCCCTTTGCCTGGCAGGGTCTGTCTCACTCCCCCGCCTTAAGGGGGTTTGCAGCCCATGCCCGGGCAAGCCACCGTTCGATTGGCGCGGTGAGCTTTACTAGTGCTGCCCAAGCTAGTAAAGCTCATCTGGCCCCTGGGTCTCTCTCTGTATGGCACCGCTGAAACGCAGCTGCCTATGGGGTGGAGAGTGGCGGCCAATTGGTGCTCATCAATGAACAAAGAGGGCGAGGAAGGGAAAATTTGGGTGAAGGGCATCAGGGCAAACTTCCTGTTCTTAGGAGGGGAGGTATCTTGGAGCAGGGGGTATGGTCCTGGCCGGGCTGGCTTCTGCCCTTAGCTCTGCCACTGACTGTGTGACCTCTGGCAAGTCACATCACCTCATGTCACAGCTCTGAGCCAAGTTTCTCCACTTTCAGAATTGAGTATTGACAGTAATTGAGCTCCTCGGACTCAGGCCAAACTGCAGAGCCCTGAAGCAGGATTCTCAAACCAGGCAGGGGAACACCTTTCTCACAAGCTGGGCTCGATCCCACAGGTATACTTAGAACATGCTTAACACCTGGCATGCGCCTGCCCCTGCTGGAGGGCTGGAGCCAGGTCACGGACAAGTAGAGGAGACAGCACCAAAGACAGCTTCATTCCCAGAGGTGGCTGCATTTCAGTAATGGCGTCAACAGGCGGAGGATTCCCTGTCCAGGCTGACATTTCCAATGGAGCCCCACAATGCCACACCTGGTCATTTTCACATGTTGCCATTCTGTGAAGCTGCTTGGGGTGTTTGTTTTTTTCAATATTGACTAGTAGGGAGGGGGTTTTAATGCTTCTCTACCAGGTAGGTGAGCGATGGCCCAGGGTGAGCTGTCACTCTATCACAGGTACTTGCTGTGGTCATAGGGGCCATGTATCTGAGCAGCTCACACGGTCCCTGTGAGGTAGGGGAGGGTCATTGCACGGTTGGGGAACTGAGGCAGAGAGACCAAGGCCCGGATTCACAAAGGGCTTGAGGTGTTGCCATGCTGAGGAGCCCAGAAAATCCCAGGAACTGTGATTCACAAAGCCCGAGTTCAGCACCTCGGTGCCCCGTATAATGTATGGGGAGGGAGGCCTTAGAACATGATCCACAAAAGCCAGCCTGCTAAATGGTAGGATGACCAGATTTAATGGAGAAAATATCGGGGCACATGGGGGAAGGAAAAAAAAAAGCGGCCAGAGTTGCCGAAGCAAAATAAAAATAAATAAAAACAAACACACCGGAGCAGCCAAAGCTGCAATATCGGGACAAATGGCGTCCGGACCGTGTATCGGACAAAGATGTAAAAATCGAGACAGTCCCGATTTTACTGGGACGTCTGGTCACCCTCGCTAGGTGGGGGGTGGCCTACACTAGCCCTGGGGAGATGCTGACGAGAGGGGTGTGCACTAAGCCCTGCCCATCTCCTGGAGGAAGGCTCCCAAGAGGAGGTGGCAGGGAGGTGCCTATCTCTGCTTAGCGATCCAGGAATGGGAACCCATCGCCGGGAGTCAGGCAGTTTAGGAGCCTAAGTAGTTTCTTGTGGGAATGAGTTAGGCACCTGCCTTGTTCTACACAGGAGGTGCCCAGTGGTTAAAGCTCTCCCCTCTTCCATGACCATGTACGTATTTATCCACGGTAGAACAGTCATTGGGCCAGAGAGCGACAGAGAGAATGACTCGAGCCTGGTGGTGAGGGCAGCCCCCCAGGAGGCGGGAGACCCAGGGTCCAGTCCGCCTGCTCCAATCACTCGTTATCCCCAGTGAAGCAGCTTCAACGGGAAAGAGAGAGCCCCACATCAGAATATCCCCTAGCTCAGTGGTTAGAGCGCTTTCCTGAAAGGGGGAGATCCCTGTTCAAAGCCTTTCTCCCCCTCAGGCAGAGGGGAGGAATTGAACCTCCCACATCCGAAATGAGCACAGTAACCACTGGGCTGAAACTGAGAAGGGTTTCAGATTTTGAATGGGACCCGATCTGGCAGGCAGCCTCTGAGCACGCCTATCAGCCTGGGCCCTGCCTATCGTCCCCTAGCTTGGGCCGAAGCCAGGTGTCCAGAGGCTCAGAAGGAGGCAGCAGTGCACCTGTCTAGAGGCAGGAATGCAGGTGCCTGCAGCAGTTTTGTGGATCACGGTGGAGCCTAAACCTGGGACTTAGGCACGTAAGAGACAACACCCCAGGTCCCACATGGGCAGGGAATTGAACTCAGGTCTTCCAGGTGCCAGGCTTGAGCCCTGACCAGCCTCCCTCCCTGCCAGTCATTGAGTGGCTGTGCCATGGGTCATTCCAGGGAAATACATCAAAGGATTAAAAAAAAAAAAATCAAAGAAATTACCTTCTGCTGGAAAGTTTCAGTCACATGTTACCGTGGATACAGGGTTCTGTTACCAGTATTCATTTCTCCCTGGGAATCACTGGCAGGTTCAGTAACCAATAGGAAAGCAGCACTTCAGCCTCAGTGTTCCGTAGGGTGTGTCTTTAAAAAAAAAAAAAAAGTACATCATTTTCTTTTTTCATCAGCAAGGCTACACTCCAAAAAATGCTTGTTTTGCACCAAAACAGAAAGGCCCTTGTGGCCATGTGCAAACCAGAGTGTGGTGTGGGGAAACACCAGCAGGCCCAGGGCCATTCCCTGCAGGGTCCACTGCTGATAAAAGAAGCACAGCTTGCGATCCCCAAAATAAGGACAACAACCCACAACATACCAAGGTGGAGTCAGTCACCTCAGACACGGGCTCAGTAAACTCAGGAAAAGCTACGTCCACTAAGTTATGGTCCAGGATTCCAAAGTTCAGGGGTATTGGGATCCAGAGTTCGGACCCGAGCCATAAAATCTGGATTCAGAGCCAGACTTGTGGGGGAAATGTTAGGCCGAAACCTCAGATCTCATCTCTAAGGAATGAGAAAATATGCTTTAAATTGTTCATATGTTCAATACATATAAACATACTCACATGCCCTACCGCAAGCACACACAGTTGCACTCCCCACACTGTTGCACAAACACGTAAGCACATTTTCACACCTCTAACTGAGAGGATTAGGAAGAAAATTCCTTCATGGACAGGTTAATCCATAACTTCCCACCTCTGGATTCTTGCACTTTTCTCTGAAGCAGGGAACTGAGGAGATAACAGGATGTTGGAGAAAAACAAATGTGGTACCAACCTTCAAAATAGGAAAACAGAATGATTCTGGCAATTATCATCTTTTAAGTCTAATTTCAAACTTTCAGGGACCAAATATTAAGAGAAAAGAAATCTGTAAGCACATCTAGTGGATAACGAAATGGGTTTCTAATGAACAAATCATGCCAGGTATATTCCGTGTTCTGAAGGAACTCAAATATGAAATTGCAGAACTACTAACTGTGGTATGTAACCTATCACTGAAATCAGCCTCTGTACCAAATGACTGGAAGGTAGCTAATGTAATGCTGGTTTTTAAAAAGGGCTCCAGAGGAGATCCTGGCAACTACAGGTTGGTAAGCCTAACTTCAGTACTGGGCAAACTGGTAGAAACTATAGTAAAGAAAGGAATTATCAGACCCATAGATAAACATAATTTGTTGGGGAAGAGTCACACAGCTTTGGTAAAGGGAAATCATGCCTCACCAGTCTATAAGAATTCTTTGAGGGAGTCAACAAGCATGTGGATAAGGGTGATCCAGTTGATAGAGTGTACTTGGAGTTTCAGAAAGGCTTTGACAGGGTCCTTCATCAAAGGCTCTTAAGGAAACTAAGTAGCCATGGGATAAGAGGGAAGATCCTCTCATGGATCAGTAACTAGTTGAAAGAAAGGAAACAAAGGTAGGAATAAATGATCAGTTTTCACAATGGAGAGACAAGAACAGCAGGGTCCCCCTCAACGATCTGCATTGTTTAATATATTCATGAATGATCTGGAAGAGGGGGTGAACAGTGTAGTGGCAAAGTTTGCAATCTGTACAAAATTATTCAAGGTAGTCCAAAGCAGACTGCGAGAAGTTACAGCGGGATCTCTCAAAAGTGAGGACTGGGCAACAAAATGGCAGACAAAATTCAACATAGATAAGTGCAAAGTAATGCACATTGGAAAAATCATCCCAACTATACATATATAATGATGGGCTCTAAATTAGCTATTACCACCCAAGAAAGAGATCTTGGAGTCACCGTGTATAGTTCTCTGAAAACTTCCCACTGAATGCACAGCAGCAGTCAAAAAGGTTAATGGTATGTTAGAAACTGTTAGGATAGAAAATAAGACAGAAAACATCATAATGCCACTATATAAATCAATGGTGCACCCACATCTTGAATACAGTGTCCAGATCTGGTTGTCCCATATCAGAAAGGATATAGTGGAACAGGAAAAGGTTCAGAGAAGGGTAACAAAGGTGACCAAGGATATGGAATGGCTTCTATACAAGGAGAGACTAAAAAGATTATGGCTGTTTACCTTAGAAAAGAGACGATTAAGGGGTGATATGATCAAGGGCTATAAAATCATAACTGGTGTGGGGAAAAAGTGTTATTTACCCTTTCCCACAACACACACACAAAAAAAAGGGAGCTAGAGAGGTTAGAAATATGGGCAGAGCTAGACTGGACAATAGAAGCTAAAATCACTGCTATTTAATAGGAAGGAGACCCTTGCAGAGCAGTAACAGTGACAGCAACATTAGGGTCATACTGGACAATGAACTAGGTATGAATGTCATACGCTGTCAAGATGTCAACTCCTGCTGATCGGCCACTGACCAGCCTCTGTCACCCACTTATTACCTTGTCAAACAAGCACCGGCATGATTTCTCCCAAGCTGCCCCTCACGCTTGGGAGGAGCTCCCTATAAAGATCTGCAAAGCCACCTCTCTATCCTGCAAATCCCCCCTTACAACTTTCCTTTGCCAGGATACCTACAAAAAACTTGACAACAGAAAGGCACCTGGCATGCTGGAATCACTGCCCATCATGTCCAACGAGTATTTCCCTGTGCTCCCCGTCGGGGTGTCTGTCTCCATCTATTACCTCTTGTAAGATTTTAAGTGGGCTTGGCAGAATTTGATAGTTACTTTTTTATAATTTTGGCAGATGATATCAACATTTATTTTTAAGCATTTTTAATTGTTTTAAATTTTCACAGTTGCGCAAAATTAAGCATTTTTTCTGATTTTATCGCTTTACATTTTCACAGTTGCGGGAAAATTATGGGGGTCGGACAAGGGGAGGGTCAGACAATAATTATGTAATGATGGTAGACACGGAGCTGTACAAAGTTGAAGCTCTATAACGGTTAAAACACAAATTGTCAATGGCACATGTCAAAATAGACAAAGTAAATATCCTTAAATCAAACTTCTATAAGTTCTCAAGCTGCATTTTTCTTACTTTCCCTATTTGTAAATTTCGGTTTCATTGATGGATATATTTTTTCGTTGGTTTGTGTGTATGCGGTAAAATCGACGTTTACCGACATTTACCAATCAAAATCTGACCCTGCCAAGCCTAATTATAAGCTCACTGGGGCAGGGATTTTCTTTTCGTTCTATGTTTGTACAGCACCTCGTGCAATGGGTCCAGGACTGGGGCACATAGGCACCACTACAATACAGATAACAACTTGCAGTGTGATGCAGCAACGCAATCAAAGCCAATATCATTCTGGGCTGCTAACACCAAGGTATCTCCTGATGGTGCATGGAGGAGTTAGTCTCTTTATCGAGCTGGAGTAAGGTTGCCCCTGGCATGCTCTGCTCAGATCTGGCCACCTAAGATCCAGCTGAACTGGAGGAACTTCAGAGACGAGCAGGGCAAACTGGTGCAGAAAAGATCCAAAGAATTAAACATGCAGAGCTTGGCTAAACCTCGGCTGCCCTGGGGTCTGGTAAGTGCCTGCAAATGTCTGTAGGGTGAAAACATACATGTGGGGTGGGGGGAGGAGGGTTGCTTAGGATGCCATGAGGGGGTGTAAGACCAAGAGGATGAAACTGTGACACTGGGGAGCATGAAAAGCTTCCTGGATGTGCGTCTGACCGACCAGATTTGGCGGAGCACGGGCAGCGCAGCAGGGTGATACTGATGGAGACCTGGGACAGCAGCTCTGCCTGATTCTGATCTTACCCTGCGTTTAAGGGTGGAGTTATTCTTGGTTTACACTGATGCGAGTGTGATCAGAAACAGGTAGGGGCTGCCGCTGGTGATGACCTGGTGCCTCCCTTCCTCCCCCACCCGCAGTAACCAGACTTTGGGTGTCCAGTCAGTAGACCTGACTGGACATCGTCAGGTCCCCTTTTCAACCGGACTTCCTGGTTGAAAACAGGACACCAGGCCCTCCAACCCTAGCAACAGCCCTTTCAGCTCTTCTTGTGGAGATGAGGCAGAGGGAGGACACCCTGGGCTAAAACCACCAAACTCAATGGCAAGATACCCCCAGACTTTGGAGGGAGCAGGAGCAGGCCCTGCACTGCCGAGGTCCAGTGGGGAAGCACAGCCTTGCATCTGCCAGAGCCAGAAGTCGGTTGCTGTGACAGGGTGGGGCTGAGCCCCGAGGTACGTGGGTCCTGGTACCTTTCAACTTCCCTTCTCTGCAGACACAGGAGGGAACCAAACCCCGCAGGGCTCCAGAGCACAGGCTCCGCACAGCCACCCAACACAACCATGCCTAAGCCTCCAACTCCACTGCTGACTCCAGTTACCAGGCAACCTGAGTGGCAGGCAGCTGTGCAGGCAAGGGGCATGGGGCTGGGTGAAGGGCAGCGCCTAGGAAAGTTCTTCAGAGCCCTGCCCAGGCACAGGACAGGACTCCGCAGCCGTCCGCTAACAACCGCCTTCCTAGCAACAGAAACATCACAACACCCAGTCCTGGAACCAAAGGGCCGGGCTGGAGACAGCCCACTGGAAGGAACAATCGCTCACCAGGCAGAGCAGCCCTTGCCAGAGGGATGGCACGGACACTGTGAGACGCTTAGAAAGAGACCGATAAAACACACCCAAGGGGAGTAACACAACCCAGAGAGATTCCACTACTGCTCTTTACTTCTGTCTGCTTAGGAGAGTGTGCGTGTGTCTTTACCTCTGTCTGCTTGGGGGGGGGAGACAGAGAGAGTGTGTGTGTGTGTCTTTACCTCTGTCTGCTTAGGAGAGAGTGTGTGTGTGTATGTGTCTCTTTACCTCGGTCTGCATAGGAGAGAGAGAGAGAGAGTGTGTGTGTGTGCGGGCACGCGCGCACACACCTGAATCTCTCTGTCTACATCCTGGTATACATCTGGGTGAATGTATAAATCAAGTGTGTGTACATGCATCAGGAAGGTGTGTGTGAATGTATAAATCAAGTGTGTGTACATGCATCAGGAAGGTGTGTGTGTGTGTCCATGCATATAAGTGAGAGTGTACACACACACACACTTGCATGGAGAGAGAGAGTGGGTGTGTATACATGTGCATCTGAGTGGACTGTGCGCACCCTCTGCATTTACGAAGGCTGAGCCTTACAAATAAACCATACAGTCAGATGCTGTTTCATTAACATTCACTGTGTCATCTAAACTCTATGGGGATTTGAGGCTACCATGTTTCTGGACTGACTGCCCATGGCTAGTGCCCTTTCTCCGGGGCTCATCAGTACGTCCAAGCAGCATGGGGGTCAACTGCGCATTGGCACACCAACAGGACTGGCGGATCGCTGCCACACCTGTCAGGAAGGAGGTGCTGCTGTGCAATCCCTGTGTCTGGCATTCAAGAGCCTGGCATGTAGCTGCTGCAACTGGCATACGAGAGGAGGGCATGGAGCTGCCACATCTATCATAAAAGAGCTGCTGTCATTTGATTCTAGGGCTGGTATATGGAGGCCTGGCATGGGCTACTGCTCATGAAAGGGAGGGTGGCATATGGCTGCTGCAACTGGTATTCAAGGAGCTGACATTTGGCTGTTGTGCATGGGGTCATAGGGGTGCTGACATGCAAGCATTGCACCTAGCCTGCGGGGGCATGGGGCTCGGCCTGCCCTGCTGCACCAGGCAAACAGGGAGGAGGGCAGGTGGCACGGCACTTGGAATACCGGGAGCGGGGATGTGGCCACTGCCTTTGGCATGCTGATGAGGGGACTGGCATGGACTGCACTGCACCGAGCACACATGGGCCTGGCACCCGGTGTTATCAGTCACAGGCATCTCTAGACTCCTACCACTAATACCCATGCGGTAGCGCCACCCCCGCCAGCTCTGTCCCGAATTCAGGGGCACGGGGCCTGACTTTCTCTGCAGGGGGAGTCCAGAACGGCACCTGCTGGGCACTGGGGAGTCAAAGAGGGTGGGCTTGTGAGTCTTCCAACTAGGCCTGCAAATGTGTGTGTGTGGGGGGGGGGCAGTAAAGTGCCCACGTCCAGAGCTCTCCCCAGTAGAGTCGTAAGTGTCTATAATGAGCCTGGTTCCCCACTGACATGGAAAGGGGACTCTCCCCGACGTGGGTGCAGTTGCACCCATTTACCCCTGCAGTGCATGGAGCCAAAGGGCCCTTCCTGGCCAGACATCGCAGGGACACACAGTGAGGTGGGGCTGGGTAAGAGGAATAACAAAGTGAAGGACTAACGCAGCCGCAGCAGCAGCTAGACTCCCCCACCCTGCAGCTCTGCCAATTCCTCCCGCTCCGGCTCTGCTGCAGCCCCATGCCGCGCCTGTCCTGGGCTCCCAGACACACCGTTCCTCTGCGGGATCTCTGCAGGCCAGTCACAGCGGCAACGTTCCTTTCACCGAGGATTACTAGCTTTGCCAAGGCCCCTCAGTCACGACCTGCAGCATTCCCTGCTGCTGCTGCCGGCCCTGGACTCCCTCCAGCATCCGGAGAACTGTCTGGTGCTTTAGTGACATAGGCAAACGGGGCCTGAGACCAGGCCATCCAACTAACAGGAGGGCGACCAGCGGCAGAATTTGAATGCAGAGCTCCCAAGAGGTGACAGGCTAATGCCCTACCCAGCACCACTGCATAGCCCCGTTAGCCGGTCTGCCTCTTCCCACCGGACAGCAGCTGCACAGCTGGGCCCTCAGACGGACCCCCTGACACTGCCACTTCCAGCAGAACCCCGACCCCCGCCACGGAACCACCAGAGCGCAGGTAGCCTCCGCTGGCTCCTGCAGTACCCCTGCACTGGCACATGGGGGCAGTGTTGGCTTTCCTTTGATGAGCCTTGGGTTTTTCCCCCCTACATTGAAGCTGGGCTAAACTTCGCACCTTCTTGCTAATGGGTTGGGAAGTGCCTCACCCACCCCCAGTGCTGCCGGTGATAATACCAGGCTAGCCCCTCTCTTGTCCCCTCTACCTCCACGTCCCCTGCAAGGGAAGAGGAGGGGCTTTAAAAGTTAAATAAATGTGTGTGTGGAGGAATCCTGCCAGGGTTGCAACAGTGCTGGAAACTGAGTCACGAATGAACCTTGGGACACAGGGCAGCGGGGAGAATGGGTCCAGTTCCCAGCCTCTCTCTCTCTCCTGTCTGCTCCCCCCCACCCCATCCCTTCGTTTACAGGACAGCACTAAGCAAATCCCCAGGGCCAATCTCCAGCGCCTTTAGTCAGAGGATCTCAAAGCACTCTGCAAACAGGAGCTACTCTGGAGAGCTGGGTCTCCCCCATCATCACCACCACCACCGCATCTCAGCACCTCCACCCCTCCTTCGTCGCTTTATCCCATGCACTCTTCGCTCACCCTGCCCGGGGTGCTGAAGGAACAGGGCTGGGGATTTAAACCCCCCCATTTACATCTCCCGCCCGGGTCAGTCACGGTGTAGCCAGTCCCACCGGATCCCAGAGGCAACATCTCCCAGCCTGTCTCCCTCCAGCCGGAGGCTGCTGGCTCTGGCAGGGAGCCATGCTAGGCTTATGCGGCTGAGGGGCTGAGAACTAGCACGCTCATAGCAATCAGCTCTGCAGGCTGCATTTGCACAGCAGCACTGGAGGTCAAAGGGACTGGCCAGCCCGGCCCGAAATCCGCAGAGGAAAGCAGGAATCCTGCTCCTAAGCTTAAGGCAACCTGACTCCTGAAGAGCTGCTGAGCTTTGGACCCCTGGCGGGGGGTGGGATGGGGGGGGGGAGGATTCTCCCTCCCCTCCCCAATGTGTTAGCCAGGGACTGTGCTTTGCACCCCTCTCTGGTGCATTCAGCAAGGGGGTGCACTGTGCAAACACTCCAGCCTCCTCTCTGCCTTGCTCCTCTGCCAGCAAAGGAAGCTGGGGGAGCTGGTGTCTCACTGGCAACCTCTCCTTGTTGAGCTGCATGTGCAAGGACTGTGCCCAACACCCAAACAGGACAGCAGGGTCTGTCCCCCCAGGAGCCTGCCCTTGCCTGGCTACCTTCTGCTGAGCTCTGCTGTGGGGGGCACAGAGGTAAGCAGAATACCCAAGTTTGGATGAATGCTGCCTACCCGCTCCAAAAGCCACCTGCTCCCTTGAGCTAAGAATGCCCCGGTGCCGCTGCAATCCCTAGACTACTTTCAGGGAGAGGAGGATTTGTTCTGCCCAATTTTGAATCCACTCCCACACGGTAGCTCTGTCTCAAACTCCAGCGCCATTCAGTTCCCCTTCCGCTACAGAGAGAAATGAGGGAGTGGAGAAGGGGACAGAGAGAAGGTGCCAATGTCAATGACAGCGTGAGAAATGGCAGATTGTGAGCCACGTGGAAAAACAGACACAGAGATTTGGGAAGCAAGGAGAAGA
Source organism: Natator depressus (assembly GCF_965152275.1). Lineage (NCBI taxonomy): Eukaryota > Metazoa > Chordata > Testudines > Cheloniidae > Natator > Natator depressus. The sequence goes on along the minus strand of NC_134249.1, from coordinate 14,694,825 downwards.
GCAGAGATTAAGTCCACTGGAAACAGACTTTCCACCTACATAGTTCATACAAGACAGCCCCTTTGCCCCACTCCAACTCGGGGGAACTTGTCCAGTCGTTCCTGCCTGGGATCACCGCTGCCCTTGACCTACAACAAATGTAGGTTTTCTAAAAACGGAACCCCCCCCTTGAAAAGCAACGAGTTTCCAGTAGGACCAAACCCAGAGCACTAGATCCAGCCACCGCTGAGACCTGGGGAAGTTGGGATCCTGATCCGAATGCCGGGCCTCTCTCTAGAGTGGCCTCAATGGGAATGTAAACTGAGTACTCCTAGCCTCAGGAGAGTCGGGATCCCAGTCCAAGTCTCCCCCTGCTGCTCGGCTCCATCTCGAGCTTAAATTACAAGGATGGGGAAGGTGCAAGATGATTAATTATTTACATTGTGGGAGCACCTACGAGCCCCAGTCGCAGCTCAGGGCTCCACTGTGCTAGGCATTGCACAAACACAGAACAAATTCTCCCTCTCCTGAGAAGTAGACACTCTAACCAGCTTGAGGTTCACCAAGCCTTGAATACCACAAGGTTCCCTCATCCCAGGTCACTTTCCACCTTTCTTTGTCACAGTGGGAGGAGACAGGTGAAGGACAGGAATCCTCAGTGGTATAAAATCACTCCACACCCACATTTTCCCACCCTACCACCCCAGTCTTCTCACACATGGACTGGTTCTAGTCTTCCTCCTCATTCCCCTGGACAGCGAAACCATCTGCACATGAAGCAAGGCAGGGCTTGGTCACTGGCCAGGCGGCGGAGAGGCTGCCCCATTGCTAGGCCGGGTGACTCAGGAGACTGCAGGCTGAGCAGCAGCCTTGGGGTTGTGGCTACCTCCGAGCCAATCAGTCACTGGGGAGACGAATGCAGACTCCAGGTCTCCTGAATGGGATGGATCTGGGAGTGGCCACTGGAACAGATGGGCTAGAAGGATGGGGTGGAGGAGCCCACTGGGCTGGGTTTCTGCATCACTGGAAGACCTGCTGTCGAACACTGGAGCGAGTCCCCTGATGGTGCGGGGAGAGACAGACATAAAAGCCCGGCTGGCCAGCTCTTTCCGGGAGACGGTGCATTTCCATTTCTAATGGCTGGACGGGAGCCAAGCTCCTTTCAGAGGGCTTCATGGGAAAATGTGATGTGAACGCCGGCTGGGCTACAGGCAGCTCGCAGGCAACGCTGCAGAGAGCCAGAGCTCCAGGGCAGCTGAAGACCCACTGGGCACCCCTTGCCTGCCCCACTCAGTACCTTGTTGGACAGAGCGGGAAGAGCAGGGAGTTCAGGCCAGGCCTCTGAGCACTGCTATCCCTCACCTGTCTGATCTCCTGTCCTACCTCTGGGGGAGGACAGAAAGGGGATAGGGTGGAAACTCTGGTCTCCCATTTATGTTCTAACGCCAGCCTGATCTCAGTGAGAATTTGGGGTGGAGGTGGATTCCCAGCCCCCATTCAGCAGAATTCCCAGTCCAAAGGTCTCTTTATTGCCTGGCTCAGTTGGTTTGCTCTCTGCTCCTGCCGCTCCCAGCAATGTTGTGAACTATTGCAAAGAACCATGTTAACTAGAGGGGGTGGCTTAGTGCACTAAACACCCAGATTCACTGTAAACCCAAGTTCCAATCACAGCAAGGTCCCTTCATCATCCTCAGGCATGCAATCCATGGACTTCATTTTGTGTGGGGGACGTGTTTGGGGTGACCCTTAGATGCTGAGGACCTGTGATTTGTCTGCAAGAGAAAGGCTTTGCCATAAGCAACAATAGCTCCTTCCACCACCTTCACCACCACGCCGGCTGGCTGCTGACCTCCTCCCCAGAGGTGGCTGCATTTTAGCGGCACTGCATGTGGATAACTTCCTGGCCCTTTAAAATTCCACTTGTGCAGGGTATTTCCTACCCCGTGGGTCGAATTCCACTGATGCTCCCTTTCTACTGGGAAATTTTAAAGTGCTAATTGGGAAGTATATTGGGATGAGAGGCACTGTAAGGCAGAATCATTATTATGGACTTGATATAACAATTGAGACGGAAAAAGACGCCTACAAGCCAGGGGCACAAGAGAAGGGGACGAGAAAGTCCAAGGATCTCCCGTTCCTTCCAACCCCTGCTCAGGGGCCTGGCGCACTGCAGGGTCTTTGGCTCACTGAGCGCACCCATAGAAGGTAGGGCTGGAAGGGCCCTAAGAGGTCATGTAGTCCAGCCTCCTGCACTGAGGCAGGATTAAGGTTGTCAGGGGTGGTCCACATATCTCCTCAGGGGAGGAGAAGTGTGCAGCTCCCATCAAATTACTAGAGCCCCCTTTTCCAGAGTTGCTGAGGATGGGGCCTTGTTCATCTTTGGCAGTGCAGGCCAGCATTGTTCATAAAGACAGGGGGGGACTTGTACGGATGCAAAGAGCAGTGGGACCTGGGCACTGCTCCCAACTGTGCTTTTGAAAACCTCCCCCCTGTGATCCCTGGTTTCAAAGCCAATTGAAAAAGATCACAAACTGATCACACGGATGCAAAGGGACGAACCCCAGAATACCTTGAAATGAAGCACACGCGACCTGGCCCCTCAGCTCTAGATCCCACTCATGGCCCCGGCCCAGCGCTATTCATTATTAACATCACCGACCATGTTAGGCCTGCATTCAAAGAAAATTATTTATGGGGCTTGATCCCAAAGCCCACGCAGAGGCAGGACTCCCACTATTATAATGAGAACGCTTTGCATTTGTACAGTGCCTTTGGTCTAACAGGCACCCAGCATTTGCCAGCCATGAATTAATTGTCACAACATCCCTATGATGTAGGTCAATATTAATAATGGCATTTCACCTGACGGGGAAGCTGGAGTTCAGGGATGTAATCAGGCAGGTCGTCTGCCCAAGTACATATTGTGGGTCAGTGACAGAGCAGAGAATAAAACTGTCCAATAATAGTATTTGGCTCCATAGTTCTCAACTCACTTTACAACGGAGGGTAAATATCGGTAGAAAAGAGACTTGCCCAAGGGCAGAGGCAGAGCCAAGAACAGAATCTAGGTCTGTTAACTCCTAGTCCCGTGGTCTGCCTGGTGGACTATGCTACCATCTAGCCCCTACACCACACCCCCACTGGGTGGGAGTGCTGCAATTTCTTCACTGATCCTCCCAGACAATCTCTCTTTTGTTGTGAGGAACCCCCCCACACCCCACCCCGAACCACTTAGACTCAGTTTGCAGCTGCACCCTTAGACATGAAAGATACAGTCCCAGAGGAGGGCACTCCTAGTACCTGCTTCCCAGCATGCTCCTCCTCACCAGATGTTGCACACTACATGGAAATGGTTCATGTTGCTGATTGGCCACGCATCAGGGCCACGGAGTGTGTCATGGGTCACAGGAGCAGAATCGGCATGGTGCATCTTGGCAACACTCAGTTATCTTAATACCCTGGACACTTCATGCTCTGCTGCTGGGATCCTGTGGAGTAAAGGTGGGGTTTTCCAAAGTGCTCTGCCCTGGCCTACCTGTTGTCTCACTGGTGTCAATGGTAAAAAGAGCTGGCTGAAAAAGGCCAGTTAGTTTGCAGGAGATTTCAAAACTCCCTCCCTCCCTTCCCCCCCCCTCGCAAATTTCCCCAAGTAAATGTTTGGATCTTTTCAACGAAAAGCCAAAGGAGGAAAACGGTGTGAAAACGGTGTGCAGGAAATCTCTCCCAGTGCTAGAAAACCAAAACCCACATCATTTTGCTTAAAAACATTATTTTGACAAAAATATTTCGACTGGCCCTAAGGGTAAATTCCCGTTGACTTCAATGGGAACAGAGTCAGACCAACACTTAGGCAGGGGTAGTTAATTATTTTCTGTCAAAGTCCAAATTTCTTGGCCAAGGTATAGTCAAGGTCCAGATTCCAGAGAAAATAATTTAAAAATGATAATAATAAGTAAATAAAAAGATTTCGCAGTCTGTTCAAAAGCATCTGGCAGTCCGGATTGGGCCCACAGTCCGCCTATTGACTACCCCTGAATTAGGGTATGTCTACACTGCAATCAAAGATCCATGGCATGGCCATGGCTGCCTCGGGTCAGCTGACTCAAGCATGTGGGGCTCGGGCTGCGGGGGGTATAAAATTGCAGTGTAGACATTTGGGGTCAGTCAGGAGCCTGGGCTCTGAGACTCTGGGAACAGGGAGGGATCTAAGAGCCCAGGTTCCAGTCTGAGCCCAAATGTCAACATTGCTATTTTTAGCCCCACAGCCTGAGCCCCATGAGTCCAAGTCCATGCTCTGTGACTTGGTGTGGTGGGATTTTTATTGCAGCGTAGATGGACCCTGAGAGCTTCTGCCTCATTCTGCCTGCCCAGCAGTTGGACAGATCCACCCCATCCATGCTTAAAAGCATTTTTCCATTCTTGGTGGAAGATTTTTAAAAATCAAACACCAGGAAATTTTATGCAAAGAGCTTTAAGAGAGCTGCTGCTCCACCCCTACTGTCTTGGTTGGGTCAGTAGGAACCCCACGGCCTGGAGAGTCCTTGGATCCCCAGGAAGAGTGGGGAGCTTACAGATGGAGTGACCTCCTTAATTCTCAATTTCCTTGGGCTCTATGGTTTTAAGTTAGACCCTTAATGCTGCTTTACTGTGGATTTGGGGGGGGGGATGTTAATTGAACTGACAGTAAATCTATCTTGCAGATTCCCCCCTTGATCTTCCTTTTGATTATTATTAGCTCAACAGAACATGCTTTAAAATTAAAAATAAAATCATGTTTCCATATTTCCCTTGGTCTCCATTCCTTAACTGGGACCAAGGGACCTCTTTCTCTTCATCTGTCCCCTTGAATTACACACAGATTCCCATCAGCGCACATATCCCAACATTTGCCATCCAGCTAAATCTTCCGGAATACACACAACCGTGGGGAAGTTGGCAGCCATCATATCTCTAGGTGAATTGCCAGAAACAGGTGCCATAACCAGTGCTATGCAAGCGAAGACAGTACTACCTTCCCCTGACACCTGCACGCCTTACCTTACCTACAGAGGGCTGTATATGCTGACTACAAAATTAACTGCAGAATCCACCCCTATGACTCCAGAATCAAATCTTTCATTAAAAAAAAAAGAAAAAGCTTCTAGCCTTCCTAGTTACAAAGAAAACCTTTCCAATGTGACCTGAGCATGGACCAATACGTCTGCCTGAGTTTGAAGACAGCTTGAAGCAATAGTTCTGAGACAGGTATGACCTGCTCCATTGTCAAACTGGGCTGTGGCTTCTGAAACCTAATGATGACAGATTAAATGTCAGCCCTATTAACTGTTTCACTGATGGTACTTGTAGCAGAAATGTCCAGTCACCCTCAATCCCCAACAGCCCAAACCTGAGCTCACCCCCTACAGCTTCTGTGATGCAGTTTTGCTTGGTCAGTACTTTGTAGCATGTGGCAAAGTGACAATGTAGGAGCAGAGTAAAATAAAGTGATTTTAATCTCCATATAAATTACCCAAAAAGAATGTGCCCTATTCACTTCTGTATTTAATCCAGCAATCCCCCTTCCAAATACACACACACACACACACACACAGACGACAAACAGCTGGAAGCTGTGGCAATATTCCCATCCAGCTACAGAAACCAAGAGAGCTTAGGTTGAGCTTACTGCAAATGCACAGGGCATGTGTTCTCAAGGGTCTTCTTCTAGGCAAGAGTGAGCAGGTGACTCCTTATGGTCCAGCCTAGCCAGAGCCTCTGCTGTGACTGCCAGCAATGAGCTTACCAGTCTCAACTGCTATGGTGGCTTTTATTATGTAGAGACCTGTCTGCTAAGAACTGGACTGAGGTCCCCAGCTTGTTCTCATGGACACCTGAAGAGATATCAAGAGATACAGGACATTTTGGCCACAGCAAACCTGGATTAGATTTTAACTACTGGAAGGCTCTCTATTTCCTCCATCCCCCCAATCAATCCAATCCCCCAACTAAGCAGCCACCTCCTGTTGGGTCAGGAAATCCACAAACCTTAACTTTGATAAATTGGGGTGAATTTGATGCATAGAAAATTGAGGGAGTGCCACCCTGGCTGGAGACAGATTTGGTGCATGGGTTCTTCCATACCGCTCTGTTACCCCTTCCCAAGCCTGATCTTTCCCAATGGGGTTCCTGTGGCAGTACCGATTGGGTGACGATGAGATCTCTGCTTTCTTCGTGCAATACCAGGGGTGATGACTGTACTTAGTAGTAGGAATCAGCATTCTAGCCTCTGTCTCTGGAGCATCTTTGAATGTGAGGAATGAGGCTCAGTGCTCTTGCTTTAATGGAACCGCTGTGACATCCCTCTGCAACAGGTTTCATTGGGGGACCATTACAGCACTCCTAAGGGGAGGCAATGTGAATGCAGCCTTAGTCACTGGCTACGTAAGGTGCTGCTGATTGGTGTGAGTCCAGATGCGCCTGAGTCATGTAGTAAGGAGGTGGAGCTGAACCTCCCCAAAGCCCAGGGCTACCTGGATACCGGCCTTTGATCCAATCTGTGTAGAGGTAGAGTCCAGGGCCAAGTACGGATCTGACCACCCGCAGAGTCAAGGAATGTTTGGATGCAGGATTCTGAGCAGGCCCATCTCTGCCTCTGGGATGGTGCAAGGGGCCAGTCATGAGAGCCAGCACTGTGCCATACCAAAATACTTGCACAACGATAGCCCCATCTCTGCTTTTCTGGACACCCTTAGAGTCACTAGCAGGCAATGTCGGAGCATGTACCACAGGGCTATCACTGCTAAGCTTAGTGGCCAATGTGCTTGAACTTGCCAGGGCCTCCAGAGGTATTTGACACGTCAAAGCATCGCGGGATGAAAGGGAATCTGCTGAAACTTGTCTCCCCTCACAGATCACATCACCTCCCTCTTCCAGCAACCGGATCTCACTCAAGGCAACCAGCCCTTTGATGTTAAAGGAGAGAAAGGCTGCTCATCCCCACTCCAAAGGAGCTAAGGAGACAATGAGGCAAACATCAAAGGATAAGCACCCACGCCCCCCACTCACCAGCTGAACCCAGAGAACTGGGACAAGGCCAAATGGCTTATTGTGCTGGGCACATCAACTGGGGATGAGCTTTGCAGCCACCTCTCTGGTCTCTGGTTCCCAGCTGTGCTTTCCTCAACCCCAAGCACACCCACCTCCTTCCAGTGTCCGACGCAGAGCGGTGTGGGAAGGCGATAAGGTTGCAGGCAAGAAGAAGAAGGAGAGGGTGTTGATAGGGCGCTGGAAAGAAATGAACCTTAACAGGGAAAAGAACAACGCAGGCGGTGAAAGGGATGGGGGAGAGATGTTTTGGGGATCTAAGTGGAGGAGATCTCCACCAATCTGCTTGAAATCAAAGTGTGATGGGGGGTCAAAGGAGAAGCTGCTGCTTCACCTAATGTTGTGGCAATATGGAGAGCCACCGACCCATCCCTCTCCTTTCCCTGTAACCCCCCCATGTGGGAGACTGGAGGTCACCCCCAAGGCATCAGCAGCCGTATGTCCAGATGTGCTGCAGGCAATAGACATCGTTGTTATATAAATCACAGCCACAAGAAGAGACAGCACAAGAATCCTGCTCCTTCAGCTCCCAAGCTGGCCTTTATCTAGCATTAGCAGTGGGTTTCCTATCCCCTCTGCAGGTCAGGCCCTAGAGAGCCACACCCCACACTCAGTCACACGCATGTTACACAGAAGTAGAAGAGGCAGACCCAGCCCTGGAGGACACAAGGCACTGAAAGAGATGCAGACAGGAGCAAAGCACGACCCCAGGGGGTTACGCTCCCAGTTTCAGGGGAAGGAGAGATTCTGGGAATCTGACAATGAGACATTCCAAGTAACAGGAGCCTCCGAGAGGCCAAGATTCCATTTCATTAAAATGTAACAAGATGTTAGGCCCTAAAGGAATGGTTCAATATGGCTGGAATTTTGACAAAGTCCTAGCACACACATCTGGGGGCCAGATTCTCCAAAGAGCATGGCACGCCTTGTGAGCATTGGGTGCTGAACAGTTTTGAAAGTCTGGCCCTTCTTTGCGTAAATGGGAGCTTAGAGCTTTTGAAAATCTGGCCCCATGAGTAGAAATATTGACCTGTGAGGTCCTGACACAGGGAGTGTGTTAGCCTTCAGCATGGGATGGTGGGGAGATGGATGGTCTTCAGCAGTGCTTTCAAACCTGGAATTCCATCAATATATTGTAGATTAATATTAACAGAAATAAAAATAATTTGATCCAAAATGTTAGTAGTCTGCAGATGATTATTTCATATCTAAACTGCAGTAACATCCAGTGGCCCCAAAGTGCTGGGTTCTGGACAGACAGATAGGAAGACAGTCCCTGCTCTGAAATAGAAATGGTCTACATATCACTACGCCAGGAAAAATAGTTCCCAGGAATGAAAAGGAAAAGAATGGTTTCTCTTGTTTGGCTTCCTCATACACTCTGCTCTCAGAGGCTCCAGTATATTTCTGGTTTGTACAGTGCCTGGCCCAGTGGTCCTACAGTAATACAAATACAGAATGATCATCCTGATCGGAGTTACTCCAGATGTTACACTGGGAAATGGGAACGGAATTTGTCTCTCAGAACGTACTCAGGCCAAACTCCAAAGTCAATGGGAGTTTGACCTTGGGAAACACCGAATGACAATCTCAGGCTTAGGCCTCTGAACTATCTGCATGTTTTGATATTTGCCAGTCATCTTACTAGGAACACAGGATTTGCCATAATGGATCAGATTATCAAGTATCATCATGGCCCATCTCATGATGTCTCAAACGAGGCACTCACTCTTCCCTTGGACGACTACTAATTCTCTAATGCTGCACATGCTGGGGGGGGGGGGGGGACGACACAGCATTACCACCTGACCCCTGTAAGCCATCAGCTTGTGCCCTGAACCGGGAGAGCTGATTGCCCGTTACCTTAGCTTGTTTAGCTAGAATATATTCAAATGTCATAACGTCACTCCGCCCTTGTTTAAAGCCAGCAACGGTATCTGGCTCCGTCACTTAAGGCTTATCCAGCCCTCTAAATAAATGAATTACTTTTAAGGCTGGAAACATCACAATTGCATCCCAACAGTTATTAAATATGTTAGAAGAATCAGAGAAAGGCCAGCACAAGTTAACCTAAATAAACAACAATTAACTGATTTTATAATTTGGTCTTTGTTGTTATTTTTTTCACAGTAGCACCTAGAGGCTCCATTGTGGTAGGTGCTATACAAACAAAGCAAGAAAGAGTCCCTGCCCCACAGAGCTTACAATCCAAACAGACAACTCAGACTTATTATGCATATGGGAAACTTAGGCACAAAGAGAGGAATGCTGGGATTTTCGGAGACTAAGGTAGTAATATGCCCAATTCACACTGAAACTCTCTCACGCTTTCCGGAAAATCCCAGCCTAAGTTGCTTGCCCCACCTCACCTAAGAAGCTTTTAGGAGAGCCAAACCCAGCCTTTGAGTCCCCAGCCAGTCCCTTAACCGCAAGGCCATCCTTGCCATCAACAAAAGGTAACTGAAAATGTATGTTTTATTTGAATTCCTGAGCACACAGACCCCTCCTCTTGAAAGATCAACTTGTTCAGACTCATGCAGACATTACTTAACTTTCTCTTACATAACCATAGGCAGCACAGCAAAAAGTGTTGACATTTTGGCTGAAAAAGGGCCTTCATCAAGTGAAAAAACCCACTGGCTTTTTGTTATATTTCTACTCCCTAGCCATGACCTGACTCATGGTTCTGCCACTTGTGATTTAATAAAAGCCTGCAGCAAATTTGCAAAATAATAAATCTGGTATTTTCTTTCTGAGCCATATCATCTTCATGCAGGAACAAAATCTGCCAAAAAAAACCCAAAGCCTCACTGACAGAGGAACATACAGATTGCCAGACAGGATCATATCCAAAGTCCATCTAGCTCAGTAACCTGTCTCTGACAGTGGCCAGCACCAGATAACGTTTCGGAGGATGGTGGGAGAACCCTGCAGTAGCAGGCATGGGATAATCTTTCCTCATGTTAGGTCTCATCCTGGTATCTAACAGTCAGAGACTGGCTACAGCTCTGACACATAAGGTTTAATATCCCTTCCACAAAATTAGTTATCATTAATTATGTCCAAACATTTTTTAAATCTTAAGTCCTTGGTCTCAGCAACCTCTTGCGGCAGGGAGTTCCACACTCTAATTATGTGTTGTGTGAAAAAGTATTTCCTTGTATTGCTTTTGAATTTGCCATCTTTTAATTTCAAAGCTGACTGTGAAGAGCTACAAAGGGATCTCGCTAAACTGGGTGACTGAGCAACAAAATGGCAGATGAAATTATACGTTGATAAGTGCAAAGTAATGCACATTGGAAACATAATCCCAACTCTACATACAAAATTATGGGGTTTAAATTAGCTGTTACCACTCAAGAAAGCAATCTTGGGGTCATCGCAGCTAGTTCTCTAAAAACAACTGTTGAATGTGCAGCAGCAGCCAAAAAAGCTGCCAGAATGTTCAGAACCATTCGGAAAAGGATAGAGAGTAACACAGAAAATATCACGCTGCTATATAAATCCATGGTACTCCCACACCTCAAATTCTGCGGGCAGTTCTGGTGCCACATCTCTACAAAGATATATTAGAACTGGAAACTGTATACAAAAGGGCAACAAAAATGATTAGGGGTATGGAACAGCTTCCATATGAGGAGAAATTAAAAAGTCTGGCACTGTTCAGCTTAGAAAAGAGATGACTAAGGGGGTATATGATAGAGATCTATAAAATCATGACTGGTGTGGAGAAGATGAATAGGGAAGTGTTATTTACCTCTTCACATAACAAAAAAACCAGGGACCACCCAATTAAATCAATAGGCAGCAGGCTGAAAACAAGCAGAAGGAAATTTTTTGTCATACAACTCACAGTTGCCAAGGAATGTGGTGAAGGCCAAAAAGTATAACTGAGTTCAAAAAAGAATTAGATAAATTCATGGAGGATAGGTCCATCAATGGCTATTAGCCAAGATGGTCAGAGATGCAATGCCATGCTCTGGGTGTCCCTAAACCTCTGACTGCCAGAAGCTGGGACTGGATGACAGGGGATGATGGTTCACTTGATAATTGTGCTGTTCTGTTCTTTCCTTCTGAAGCACCTGGCACTGTCAGAAGACAGGATACTGGGCTAGATGGACATTGGTCTGACCCAGTATGACTGTTCTTACGTTCTTATTGAATGTCCCTTTATTCTGGTGTTATGAGACGGGCTGAACAGAAGCTCCTGACTTACCTTCTTTAGACCATTCATTTTTTGATTATCTCCCCTCTTATTTGTCTCCTTTCTAAGGTACCGATCCCAATCTTTTCAATTTCTCTTCAGAGGAGAGCTTTTCCAGGCCTCTAGTCATTCTCATAGCCCTTCCCTGAACCCACATTAATTCTGCAATATCCTTTCTGTGGTGGGGTGCCCAGTGCAGCATGCAGTCTCCTAGAGGAGGCTGCACCACTGATTTATAGAGAGGCATTACAATAGTCTATGTGTTATTCACCATTCCTTTCCTTATGTTAGCTTTTCTGACCGCAGCTGCTCGTTGAGCAGAGGTCTCCACGGAGCTGTCTACAGCGATACCCAGGTCCCTTTCCTGGGTCGATTCAGTTAATTTAGAACTCTCTAAGGTGTAGGAGTCGTTTAAAATTTTCCCTCCAATGTGCATTACTTTGCATTTATCAACTTTGAATTTCCTTTGCCACTGTGTTGCCCACTTACTTAGCTTCTTTAGGTCTCTCTGAAGTTCCTCACACTCCTCTCTGGTCCTGACCTACCTAAATAACTTCCTCGCATCTGCAAATTTTGCTCTCTCTGCTCACCCTACTTTGCAGTTCAATATATTAACAACATGGAACCTAATATGGATCCTCGAGACGCCATCAGTACCCCTTTTCCATTATGAAAATTGATCATTTAATCCTACTTTTTGATTGCTATATCCTAGCAAAGTTTTGCTCCATGAGAATACTTTGACTCTCACTCCAGACCTACTTAACTTCTTGAGGAGCCTCTTGTGTAGAACGTTGTCGAAGGCCTTTTGGAAGTCTAAATACATTAGTTCAACTAGTTCTCCTTTATCCACTACTTTATGGACATTTCCAAAGAATTCTAAGAGATAAGAAGACACAATTTTCCTTTGCAGAAACGGTGCTGGTTCGACACTATCATACATAGGTGCTCAGTTTTAGGTGTTCCGTTTTTTAATTGCTGCTTCATTACCAATTTGCCAGGGACAGATATATGGCTTACTGGTCCGGATCACCCTTGAGCCTTTTTTAAATACAGGTTCAGCATTTGCTACCCTCCAACCCTCTGGAACAGTGACTTTTTAAATGAGAGACTGCGTATTCTGTTAGCAGCTCAGCTCCTTCATACTTAAGATCCTTGAGAATTCTTGGATGGACCATCTCAGCCTGGCAACTTACTGCAGTTTAAATGATCAATTTGCTGCAGCAGATTCTTCTTCTGACACCTCAGTCTCTTATTGTACCTCACCGTTATTACCAGGGAAAAGCAGGGCCGGGGTAAGTACTTCTTCAACATCCTTAGCAGTGAGGATTTACACAGAGAAATCATTTAGCATCTCAGCAATGTCCTTATCATCCTTAACTGCTGCTCTTTATTCCTTTGGTGATCCAGTGGACCCCCTGATTCTTTCACAGGCTTCCTGCTCCTAATATACTTAAAGATTCGAAGATTTTGTTATATTAACAAACAGGTCAGTAACTCAGCTAGTTTAAACTGGCATAGCGCCATTGACTGAGCATCTGGCCCAATGCTTTGTTAGAAATTCTGGAAAAGGCAACCAGCAATCATACATACTCCAACCTGGGAACATAGCTGGAGCAGGGACTATCAGAGTAATGGTTAATATCCAGACAGGTGTGTAAGTGTTGCTCCTCTTCCTAGATGGCTGCTAGGGATGCACTGGGCATCTGATTTACAAAATATTGTATTGTATTGTATTGCTAATCAGTCATGACCAGGCTGATCAGGGGCTCCTCAAAATCAGCCGGTGGGATCATTCCCCGTTCCCTGGTCTCCATGAACATTACTTTTGTGGCAATGGGTGCAACTGATCCTCAGCTAATGCAGTTTGGCACAGCTCCATTGACAGCAATGACTGACACAGAGTTACACTGTTTGTCTGTGGAGAGAACAGTAAAACCCTTTGCATCTTAGTGAGATTTAATGGCAAGCCCAGCCAAGGACAGTCCCTGCTCAGTGCTGGTGTAGAAGCTGTGCTCTGTATTCAGCACAGAGTCTGCTGACATTTGTTGTTAGCCTTGGATAGTTTTGCTAGTGGAGGCTTAAAAATCATGAGATTTGAAAAAGTAAAATGTTGGGTTCTTTTTATTTGCCTTCTAGTTTTGAGGGCTTTACAGTTTGTGTTTTTGCTTTCTTCCATGATCGCAAGGACTAGAAACCTACTGTTTGGGGTTGTTTTTTTAATTGAAAGCTGAGATTCTGCTGTATTCACATGACTCCAGGAGCTGGGGCTTTAACAAACTTACCATACACCATGAGACTCGTGGTAAAATGCTGAGTGACATGGTAAAAAGAAATTTTAGTTTTTGTATTTCTCCCTGACTTTTAATAATCTGAGGAGTCATATGTGTGAGTGTGTATGTATAGATCTATATATCTACAGAGATATAGGGCCTCATCCTGCTATCACCAGTCAATTACAAAAAACCCATTAACTTCTAGTGGCCCAAACCTTTAAGACAGTGTGCCCTCCCTGTGTGGTGTTGAGTACCCTCGGTGGTTTAAACGAGATGCACCTCCTCACAGGGTTGGTCCCATAATTCTTAAATTTGATCGCGTCTCTTTACAAGAAACGGATATTTAAAGGGGAAGGCATCATATTAACAGTCACAGTGGTGCAGCACTAAAGTATTTCCTCTTGTCACACAGTAAATTCACAGTGATGTCGGATACAGACCGACTTGGATCCATTTCAGACTAAAGCTTAGCAAGCTCCCATCCTACCACCTTCGCAAACCTCAGGCAAACCCATCTTGTGGGTCCATGCAGTTGCCCCCCCCCCCCCAACTGCCGAGTATCTATAAACACAAATTGAAGCCTGTCCACCATTTATTACGGTTGACTCATGCCTGCTGGAGGGCAATACAGTCAACGTGGAGTGAGGATTCTGCTTTTGCCCCAGGCACTTTCCCACCGGAAGTGGATGGCCAGCCCCGAGTGCAAAGGGGCTCGAATCCCAAATTAGGGTCTTTGGGTGTGACCACAGTACCAACAGAGATAAACCCATTTCCTCCCCAATCACTCTTAGAAAATACATTAGCTCTTTACCTGACAACCTGCACGTCCCACATTTGGTCTCTGGAAGGCCAACAACTATGGACCGGACCCTCAGCTGATGTAAATTAGCATAGCTCCATTGACTTGAATTGCTCCATTGACTTAAATGGCGCAAAGCCGATATACAGTGAGGGAGATCAGAATGGTGGAGGAATGTGGAGAGACTGAATGGGAAAGAGAGGGAGGAGGAAGAAATGCAGAGGAGGGTTCATAGGAGAGAGAGAGAGGAGAAAGAATACAAAATACTCTGAATTATAAAAGCTTCCATATTTGATTAATTGGGCTTTCTGTTTGATAAATGTTACTCAGGAGTATAACTATGCAAAGCACTTAACAAGTTCACATTATTAAAAGAACTCAACTAACTACATTAAAATTCCATGATATTAACCAAACCGCTAAAGATCAACTTCTCCTTAATGCAACGTTTGGGGAACCAACCCAAGCCAATGATTGTTACACGGGAAATTTTACACAGTTAAAACAACTCAGGCCATGTTTTCCCTCCAAATGATTATCGCAAAAATTTAACGGCAAAGAGAGCAGGTTTGGTCACAGTGGCGACGGAGAGGGCTACGGGGAGGCGATCTTAGAGTTAGGCCATGTTGTCTAGTGGTTACAGCAGGGAAGTTGGAGCAAGAACTTTAGGATGTTATTGAAAGCTCTGTCAATGGTTTGCTATGTGACCTTGGGCCAGATTGGCAACAGAGCCCAGGACACAAAGTACTAAGCTCTTCTGAAAATCTGGCAATTTATTCAGGTGCCTAAATAGGAGTTGAACTCGTCTGAAAATCTGGGCGCAACTGAGAGTGCTGGGCCCCTCAGAAAACATAAGTCTTAGCTGCTACGTGCCTCAGTTTCCCCACCATAAATATTTCTCTGACACACAGTGGGGTTGTAAGTCTTCATTAATTAACGTTAGCAGAGCAGTTACAGATCCTTGGTTGGAAGACGCTACCATAAGTACCATGCCCTGTTATTAGGGACATATCTATTTCTAAGCACACCATATCTGTGAGACAATCCATTGCTCAGAGTGCTCCAGCTCTCAGAGATTACAATGACACAGGCCTAACTCTAGGAGCTACTGAGCACCTTGTGTCCGAGTTCAGCGGAGGTTGAGGAAGGTTCAGCACCTCACCGGATTGGGCCCTGGGTGATTTCATTCCTTCTTTTCCCTGAAGAATCTCCTCCCCGCAGAAGCAGTAACATACCAGAGCAAGGAGTAACCTGGTGATAACTAAGAGCTGGCTATTCCTCCTCCCCTACGGCCTCAGCAGTCTCGTTCTCCGCTAGGCAGAGGCCAGGGGAGGGAGGGTGGAGGAGTAGCTGCACCTGGCATTTCGGCTCCCAGGTTCAGTCAGACTCGCTCAACCTGTTCTCCACCTCCAGGGGCAAATACCAGGGCGTGGAGAGAGGGAGCAGTGAGCATGACATTGTCTTTCCCTGTGTGTGTGTGTGTGTGCGCGCGCGTGTGCACACGCACTAGGAGACAAGGGGGATGCCAGTGTATTGCAGGTCTCCCATTAATGAGATGTGCAACTCATGAGACTATCGCACAGAACACATAAAAATACAACAATGGCCTCAGTGTGTGTCTCTCTCATCGCTTAGCCTGCATGTTCTCCCAACGTTAGGGGTTTGTGTGTTTGTGCGTGTCTTTCTCTCTCTCTCTCTCTCTCTCATGTCTGGAGTGTTGGTGTGTTCTGAGATTGCTCGGTGCATTATGCGAGTCTCATTGTTTGGTATGTCTGTGTTCTGCCATTGTCTAGTGTGTGTGTTCTCCCATTGTTTTGCGTCTCTCTTTGTTTGGTGTCTGTCTGTGTTAACGGATTGTTTGGTATGCTTCATTGTTTGGTGTATGTGTGTCTGTTTTCTCATTGTCTGGTGCATGACCCATTGAGGGGGATGTTTCATGGTTGGCTCTGTGTGCATGCGTGCGTGTGTGTGGTTATCATGGCTGTTCAGTGTGTTTGTCTGTCACTCACTGCCCATGCTGAGCTGTGCTTCAGGAAGTGCAACCTAGGTTAGAAGGCAAGAGGGAGAGGGAAGGTGACTTGAAGCCACTTTTGCATCCTCTGGATTCCGGGGCCAGCTCAGATAGGGAAACCGAGGCCCAGAAAGGGTAGGCTTACTTTTTCAAACACGTTTACATTTTGGATGCCCCTGTTTTCAGGTGCCCAACTTGAGGCACATTGGGACTGATTTTCAAAGCAACCTCAGCTCCCCTTGACTTTAACTGGTGGTAGGGCAGCTGGGCAGCTTCTAAAAATTAGGCCCCGGGTGTCTCAAGCGGAGTGCCCCAAAAACCTGAGCGCTCAAAATGAGTAGCCACGTTTGAAAACATAGCTCTGCTGGCTTCACAGCAAGTCAGTGGCAAAACTGGGGGCTAGTACTCAGGAGTCCTGGCTCCCGGTCCTGTGCTCACCCAGTGGAGCACCCTATTTCAGGTAACAGGCAAGAGAAAGAAACACACACTCATTTGTTCTTATATTCTGCGGTGTTCTCATCCCTTCCTTTTATATCCGATAAATCACCAACTCCCAAATCCTCCCCGCCCTCTCCTAAAAGGGAAATCTGTCTGGTACAGAGAATTGAGAACTGCTTTCCTGTCCGCTGCTTAACGGTTCTGACAGTTCCCCATCTATTCCCTCATACATGGCTTACAAGGCTACAGTGTGTTTGCTAAGCAGTTTCCATGGTTCCCAGCAAGGGGCGTATGCACAATCCACTCCAGACTGGGCACGGAATCCAGCCTGAGATTTCTCTGCCACTGTCCCAGGTGAGCAGGGTTTGCAGAAGGAGTCTGCAGTGCACTCAAGTCAGACAGGTAGAGGACTCTTTCAGGATTGCATTTTAGAGGAGAAAGTGGGAGGAAAACCTGGACTGGAATCGAGTCTGGCTGACTCCTGGCTCCCAAGAAGGAACACAGCTGAAAGCCTCAGCTGAGAAGTTTAAACATGAGTCCTGAAAGCTTCCCTTGGTCCTAGCACCCGCTCTCTTCAACAGGGCTCGAAAGAGAGGGCTGTCTGAATTAGTATGTGCAGGTGAGAAGCGGAAAAGGGGGTGATTAACATGAAGACATGCTGGGTCTTTGAGATGACAGAACTCTACAGCTACCCAGGGTCCAGGCTCACCGTGCTGTGCAAAACAGTCCAGAGTTTACTTGAAACCACAGGTTTATGGAACCGTATTGCAGCCTAGATTAACCGCCCCACACTAATGCACTCTTCTTTCTCCCACTCTCCCCTCTCACTGTCTTATGCTCTGTGCTTTAGGAGCTGACTCTCGTGCTCTCCGATCCAGAGTGCTGGATTTGTCCCTTTCCTGAAAAATCTGACAAAACTCTTTGCAGCTCAGCACCCTCGACTCTCAGCGAATGAAGGAGTGGAGGCCACTCAGGATCAGGCCCCAGAGAAGTATAAAGGACAGAGAACTCTTGAAACATAGAGACCAAATTTTGCATTGATTTATGCCTCATTAAGGGGCCGTCTGAGCCAACAGGTGTAAATCTGGCTGCAAGGCTATGTTAAAGCTGTGCTCTGCCACTATCGTCCCCTTTTCGTTCTTCTCCCAGATTCTTCTCTCAAGGGTCACCAAACAGTTTGGTCAATTACAGCAAGTTACGTCAAGAAATGACAATCCAAGGAAAACGTGCAGGAAACAATGAATCAAAGAATATCACAAAAAATACAGATCCCAATACTGGCATGCTCTTGGCAAAGTACGTGCCAATCCCTCTTCCAGTCCCCATCTTCTCATTTGTCTCTCCAGGCACTTCTCCTACCCTTGCCATTTTCACTGGGTCCCAGTGAGCTAGCCTGGAAGCTCCTTGGGGCAGAGATCCTTGGCCAAGCTCTGCCCTGAGATGCGCAGGTGCCAATTCCTTTGATTTCAGCGCCCGCCCATTTCATACGTTTGCAAAGGACCAATGAGGGACCGATCCAATGCCCACTGGAGTGAACAAGAGACCCTCTGGCTCAACTCTGTAATCTCCCACCTCCAGTCCCTTCCAAATAGCTCGAATTGCCTTGCAAACATTCGACCCCCACAGCCATCAGAGTCTGAGCCAGGGAACTCACCATTGAGGGTTAAACGTGCAAGACCTTGGCACAACTAGGGCAGCACCCACTGACCCTGGACTTTGCAGCTTTCATCCCCAACTGTGAAGGGCTGCAGCTGTCCAGGGAGAGGGGCAGTTTACCTTTGACCTTTGTT
This sequence comes from Natator depressus, assembly GCF_965152275.1. NCBI lineage: Eukaryota > Metazoa > Chordata > Testudines > Cheloniidae > Natator > Natator depressus. The sequence continues at coordinate 14,676,245 of NC_134249.1, read as the reverse complement.
GTAGGTTGTGTCATGTGGTGTCAACCATCAATCTCTCTATAATACAGTGTTTGCATTTGCGCATATAAGGCATTTGCAATTGAGGGACAGAACACACACACACAATCTCCTGCACTGCCTACACCTCCCTGATTAAAAAGACATGCATACCGTCTAGGAAAGGGTTAACCCATTCGTTTGCTCTCCAGCCTGCTTGTTTACAGCTCAGGCCCTGCCATGTGATGCCGGGCTGCACTCTGCATGCAATCCAGTCCCCTATAAATATCTAAGTCTTTTCCTGAGAGATCTCACAGCTGAGCCCCCAACATTATAGCCTGAACCTCTGAACTCTCCAGCACCCAGAGTGGAGACAAATGTCCAGCATCTCTCTTTGTCAACACACTACGGAGAAGCTGTCAAGGGCTGAGGGGGAGTCTCGTTTTCTGCTGGCACCCTTCCCACTGGTGATTGCTTTTAAAAAGCCCGGCAGCCCCATTAGGTCAGCGGTGAGATTAAAAGATCTGTCTCTATCCAAGCTTAAATGGGAGGAAATGAGCTGCCATTCGTCCTCTGCCAGAGCTGAGAGCTTAGCAGACGTGGGTGTCCATGGGCAAGTCACCTACTCTGGCTTTAGCCCTGGCCCGGATGGGGGAGAGGCAGGTGACCCTCACTGTCTCCCTCCACTCGTTTCAGCCAAACAGGAAGTGAGTGGCTGCCCTTGAATGCTGACCCCGGCACCCCACACACACACAAACATACACACACACACACACACAGTGAGGGGCTGGGCCGTTCCCCAGCTGTCTATGCAGCAGCAGGACAGAATGTTACGACAGCACCTGGTGACTCAAGCTGAGCTCCAGAAAGGCTTTGGCTCCGGCCCAAGTCCCGACTGAGTCAGCGCAAGAAGCCTCGTTTTTCTAGGTCACAAGCAAAGCCTCAATCCTTGCTCCAGTCGTTTTGTAATCCACAGACGCTGCCCAGCCCCGTACGGGCTAGGCACTTTCTCCTGCTTTGGGCAAGCGGCAGGCTCCCGTTATAGGAGGCAGGAGTGCGGCGGGGTCTGCATCCCACTTCTCCTCTGTCTTCTGTAGCAGTTGGCCTTTCTTGTCCAGGGAGTGGGCCACCTTCCTTCTCCACCGTGCATGCCACGGCTTTGCAGCGACCCGGAGAGCCCCAGGGCCAGAGTAAAGCTTGGTGTAATTCAAATAAAGCCAAAGGACTTACACCAGAGAGGAGTCTGGCCCTGGTTAGTAACAGGCCCCAGGCTCATTCCCCACTCTGCTCTCCACCACTCTCCAGCTCTGAGTATGACCGAGAGCATCAGTGCCGTTGGAAGCTGCCAGCTAGTGTGCCCCGGCAAGGGAAGTCCTCTGTCCACAGAGCAAGCGGGGCGCAAGGAGACAACAGTCCCAGCTTCCCTGTACCTCTTGGCCAACGTCCCCCTGCCCTCCCTTGGCGGGACAGGCACTCTGGCCGAGAGGAAACCACAACCTCCAGGGCCATTTCTGTCTTTAGCACCTGCCAACAAGGAGCCAATTATTGCCAGTGGTGGTTATGCTTCTTGGTTTGGAGGGGGGGATGCGGGGGGAGAGGGAGGTGCGTGCTCTTTCACTGGAAACTGGATCAAGACCCACCAAACTCATTTCACATGCTGCAGAGGGCCCACAGAGCCTTCAGAAGATAGTGACTTTCCAAGCTGGGGCAGGAGGCTTCCTGCTCTGTGGGCTGGCCATGAAGGAGGGGAGCTGTCAGGAGGCCGGACAGAGGGGAGTTGGGTGCATGGGGGATGTGCATATACTTGACCATGTGGAGTGAGGGAGAAGGAGACGCATGAATGGGTTAAGTACGTGAGCTGGGGAGGATCTGTGCAGAAGGGGTGTGCAGTGTGAATGGGTATGTGGGCACGTCTCAGGACACAAGACTCCAAAAGCTCTTGTCCAGCAGGACAGACAGTGGTACCCAGCTGGGCACAGACCTTCCTGCAAACCACCCAGCTGCTAGCTACAGAAATGTCTCCTGTGGTGTATTGGTTACATGTGCCTGGTAATAACAACAGAGTAATAATCCAGCCATCTGCTCCATGCTTCTTTCTCTCTCTACACCTCCTTTCCCTCTCTTCTGCCACCTTCTCCCTTTCCCATCTTGTCTCACCTTCTCCACAACCCCACTTCATTTCCTTCCCTCTCTCCTCCACAGTTCCCCCCCTTTACTCCTCCTTTTTATGTTCTTGGTTCTCTGCTCTCTTCCTTTCTTCTCCCTCCTCTCCTCCTTCTCTTGTTATCCTTTCTTTCCAGGGTGATGATAATTATAACAGCCTTCACAGCAGTGAATGAGCTCAAACACAGAGGCAAGGGTTGCTGATGGGGAAAAGAGTAGCTTGCCATGGCCTGTGTATATGGGAAGGGGGACGGTCATCCATAGTGGAGATGGGTCTTACGAACAGAAATCTTGACTATGCTTACACCACTAATAACCACACTGGGAAGAAACTTGCATATGGCAATTCAGGACCAAAGTCTCATGAAGAAAAAAAAATAGATGAACATTTTTTCTTCTTTGACTCACCTCCCCTCAAACAGCAAACTATCTTCTGCCAAATTCAACAAGGCTGTTTACTTTCTAGCCTCTCTTAAAGGATCTCTATGGTTACATTTGTCACGGTAAAGTGGCAGTGAGTAAGAGATTGACTTTCTAGCCTTTCTTCAGGCTCTCTATAGTCAGAATCATCACCAGGTGGGTGACGTTGGTGGAGCAAACCTGATTCAGAATGAATTTGCCAAAATGTCTCTGCCCTGAGCTTCCAACTTCAAATAATCCCTGTTAATCCAGGACCTAACACCTGTAGCTCAAGGTTATTTCATAATCAAACCCAAGATAACGATTTGAGTTACAGCCCATCCTTTCTCCCTTGGTACTTGGCGTTGTTTCCCCATATCTATTTTAGGAGGGCAACACCTGCCATCCTTTACTGCAGAACAATCTTCTGCATTATGTTAAAGGGGCACAGTCAGCATAAAAATTACGGGTCAAATTCTGCTCTCAGTTACAGCCACACAATCCCCAGTGTACCATTGGAGATTAAACAGGTGTAAATAACACCACAATTTAGCCCCATAAATGTAAATAAGAACTCCTTATATGCATTGCTCGTTAGAACGGCAGCAGGCATGACTGCTATAGTCCAGTTATTATTACTTTTACATTAGCACCTAGAGATCCCAACCAAGATCAGGGTGCTGGACATACACACAGTGAAGAGTTTACCTTCTAAGTATTAATACAGCTAAACCTCCCCTTTGCCGCGATGCCTACAAAAAAACTTGACACTGGCTAGGAAGCTGGGGCACTGAGCACAGCCCATCCTGCCAACCAATATTGTCTCATAGTTTCATTGTGCTCCCTAATCTGTCTCTACCGATTTGTTGGCTCTCGTCTGATCCTTAGACTGGAAGCTCTCTGGGGCAGGGCACCCATCAGTTTGTTCTGTGTTTGTACAGTGGCCTGCACAAGAGAGGCCTGGCCCATGCCTGGAGCTCTAGGAGCCACCCCAATACAAATAAATAGCGAAAATAATTCATAAGCAGACAGAAGCTTGTAGGGGAAAGAGAGGCAAAGTGACTTGACCAGTGTCACAGAGCAGGTGAATGGCAGAGCCAGGAATAGAAGCCAGGACTTTGACATCCCAGACCATTCCCCTCTCAGCTGACAATACTGCTCTTTCCCCAAAGTTACTTCTGCAATTTCCATTCTAATCCCCTGACTGTTAGCAGCTTCCTTGCTCCTGGGTCCATTTGAACTCCCAACTGATGCTTTAAAAACCGATTGTTTTCAGTCACTTCTGAAATGTTCACTTTGGAGGGCTGAAATTTCCCAGGCTTTGGCCTCTGCCTGCAGATGAATTTGTCTGGAAAGTTGGAGCCTAAACCATTCAGCCGGTTTGGAGAACAAGGCGAGGGGAAAACAAAACAGCGCTTCCTTCATGGGGAAGGAACATCTTGTGAATTTTGTTTGCTTGCCTCTGCAGAAGAAACAGCTGGGGGTAGAGAGTTGAAGTCACACCATATTATTTGAGAAGATGGTACAAGGTCAAACAAAGACTGCATCTCAATGCACAGGGGCAGAATTAGGTGAGTGCGAGCATTTCCAAACTTTAAAGTTCTTAACTGAGGACACTTGATGTTCTATTAGGGTTTGATTACACTTGTATTTTTAGACGTTTTAACACCTGTTAACTAATGCAATTGTAAGACAGGACACAAACATTTGTCTCCTGCAACACACATTTGTGTAGTGTTGACACTAGAATTTACCGTCTTATTAACACACATTAAAACTTTACTAAAAATTCAAAGACCAGTTCTCATTTACACTGAGACCACCTTGAAGTTGATCTGGCAATGTAAAAGGACTTTGGAGTGGGAGTAAAGAATATTTACACCAAATCTAAAACCTCTTTATACAGCCAGAGTGGTGTAAAGGAGCCTTAGTATAATGAGAATCAGCCATAAGTTGAAATCTATCCCTGTGCAGAGAGCCGGCAAAGACTTATGCACCATATAGGGGACACATGCGCTGGCTCTGTGCAGAGCAATGGATTTCACTCTGAATGAGATGATTTTGGATTACCAAAGTTGCAAGAATTTTTAAAATCTCATTTGTTTTTCACCACCTAAATTGTTTCTTTGCTTTTCACTTGGCTTGGACTTAGTTTCACTTCCCATTTATAAGCAATTTCCTTTCATACACTGGAAACCCAGACAATGCAGCACTGTAGTAGTGCTAGATTTCCACTAGGAATGTGTTTAAATTGTGTGTGTGTGTGTGTGTGTGTGTGTGTGTGTGTGTGTGTGTGTGTAATGCTTCTATTAATTTTTGTTTAAATTAGCAAAAACATTTGAGTGATATTAGTCACTGTGAAAGCCCGTTGCTGCTCCAACCCTAAATTTTGGTCTACTTTACCCTGAAGCGTCCCTTTAATTGAAACGGTGACTGCTACTCAGGGCACCATTTTGGTTAGCATGTGTGTAGCTATTCTTGGAGATGTGAGGAAGATAAATGCATAGAAGGGGAGTAAAAGGTATTGGAAATTACCCTACATCAGCTGGGGTCTTTTCCCAGGGGGAATCCTGTTTTCATTTATTCTTTATAGGCCTGGCTCAAAACCCACTGAAATCAACCACTGACTTCAATGTGCTTTAGATGAGGCCCTGTCTGAGGGTAGAAGCAAACCACAGCATATCAGGACCACGGGGATCTCAGCCACTACTGCCACGGGGCAATGACTAGGAGATTAATCCCAAGTCTTTTAGCTCCAATCATGAGCTCTGTGGAAGTTTGGGCTCCAGACACACACACACACACGTTTGTGAGTGGGGAGGGATAAATGGTTCTAATTCTGTTCTTTTCCTAAATGTCATTGACCCTGAGCCCCCAGTAAGACTCGAATAAGCAAAGAACGACTCGTCTTGGCACACCACTGTAGGAGCTCTATCATCTTGACTATGCGTCTTTCTGGAGGATAGACATCTCTCTCTAGCTATGCAGTGCATGTGTGCAAAAAAAAAAAAAAAAAAAAAAAGATACAATCAGAGCTCCCACAAGAGCTTGCCAGCTCCCCGATTGTTTGTCTGAGGAACTGCATCCATGAAACCTGCTTCTTAAAGACTCCAAACCCGGAGCCTGGACTTGCAGAGTTCCTTGGCTCACCACGGTAGGTTAGATAAAATTGTGCTGACTGTGTTCTCCAAGCCTCTGCTGACAAGCCTGCTGCTTATTGTTAGGGGAGGGCAGACGCCTCGCAGGCTGCTCTGAACCTTCCCTACTGCAGGCTGGGCTCTTCTCCCTCTCGCTCTCGCTCGCTCTCTCTCTCACTGCTATCCATAATCTCGACAGCCTCCTCTTCCCCTGTATTGATTAGCCACCTTGGACAGGAGTCCTGATCCGTAAGCACCGCGCTGCAGAGAGAGAGAGAGAGAGAGAGAGAGAAAGCTGCCTCTTGGGGGTTATGGATACAGCTGTGAGATATACAGCTGTGTCAATAGAGGGAGCGCAGGCCAGGAGGCGACTCAGGATTTATCGCAAGACACTTTCCACTTGGGAAATCTCCTCCAGAGGGGAAGCGAGAGCTCCTCTGCTCGCCTAGAAACCAACACCTCAGCAAGGAGAGATTTACTGGTATCGACCCTAAAATATCATTGGCCTCTTTAGGCGGAAACAGCACTGGGCACAAGGGTGGGTTGGACTTCAAATGTTTCTGCCGGTGTGAAAGTTTTTATCAGCATGAGAGACATTGCCTGTCCTGGGGAACAGGAGGAGACCCAAAAGAGTGGGTTGTTTCCTGCTGCAGCGCTGGGAAAGTATCTGGGGGGGTGATGTCTCAATAGGTCTCGCCACCCACACCTACCCGGGAAATCAGTGAAAAGCAGGAGGCTTATTTAGGTGCCTAAACATGGTACCTAATTTTAGGCACCCAAGTTTGAAGATTTTTACCACCGTGCTTCATTCTTATGTCACATCTTTTGGGTGATAATCTCAAAGCACTTCATAAATACGAATGAATTAGCCTCACTGCCCCCTGGGAGGTGGATAAATACCATGAGGCCTATTTCACAGAGGGCTAAACTGAAGCACAGAGAGGTTAGATTAACTTATCCAAGATCACACACACTGAACCAGGAGCTCTAAATCCAAGAGCATCTGGTCTGCTAGACCAGGTGCACAAAGCAGCCTGAGAGCTGGACTTCCCTGGGGAAATTTAGGGACAGATTTTCAAGTTTGCAGCTCCCAGGGTGACACAGAGGTCCAGTTTTTCCGAGGAGCTTAGCAACCGACGTGCACCCAACATGCTGAGCTCTGTTGAAAATCTGGCCCCAATTTTGAGTGTAAAACTCTTTTGAAAATTTGGCCTGATCGAAACCCAACGAAGTCAACTGCAAGATTCCCATAGATTTCAGTGGACTCTGGATGAGGACCAGAATGAAGGAATAAACTCCCCATGCAAGTAACGATCAAAAGAAAGCGAAAACTGACCCAATAGAAGTCAGATCTGTTAAGCTGAATCCCTTCTGGTTTATACATCTGACACATATCTTTCAACAAAATTTGTATTTATCCAACTTTTGCTTAACCACGAAATGCCAGAGAGCATCAATATCCCTTTCACACACAATGGTTCAAAAAGAGTTGAGTTACAATGAATAAGGGGATATACCAGTTATTGAACCACCGAGTTACTTTTTGCCAGGCAAAGTTTACTCATTCACCCTGCTACCTAGTTCCAAGATGAAAATTAAGGGGCCGGTTCTGCTCTTCCCTCTCTTGCTGATCTATCACTCCCTGGGGTGGAGATAGAAAACGAGCGCATCTGCCTCTCAGCAGATTCACCACAGTATATTTCCTTGGTGGCCAAGGCCTTTTCACCAGATGCCTGTTAAGGGCCTGACCCAGTAAGTGTGGAAGTCAGCTGCAAAACTCCCATTGACTTCAGTGGGAGCAAGCCATAAGGCAATCAGGTCTGTTAATATAACTATTTTGGTGCAACTTGCAGCAGGATGTTACTGTCTATATGTCTTTGAACAGTACAGACACCAGTGAGGGGGAGGAATGTTTAGGGTGTTTAAAAAAAAAAGGTGGAACTAGGAATAAAGGGATGAGATTAAGAAAGAGAACATGTAGGATGAATATCAGCAAGAACCTCTTGCCTGGGAAACCGTGCAAAACTGCATGATCCCGACGTGCTGCAGTACTGTTGTCTTTTCATTAAAAAAATAAAAAGGTGGGAAATTAAATTCAAAAAGTTTCATTATGGTAAAGTTAAGGCTGCAGATTTATAACAAACAAATCCCAGTGCTGCCAACATTCAGCACTTGTGATTTTGTCACAAGCCTCATGATAGTCCGTGTTCTCTTAAAGCACCAGTCCCTGCTATTGCTGGAGAACCTCAGCTTAAAGTAAGCTTCTAGTCTTCTTGGTTATGGAGAAAAGCTTGAAAATGGGAATCGTGAGGACTCAAAAAGCATAAGGCAAATCCATGAGGAGGGGGACATGGCTGGAAGATCAGCTCTTGCTATCCAGGGTCCAGTGGGAGACCATGGGACTAGTTCAGCAGAGTGGTGGCAAAGGGCATCCATTCAGATGGGTCTTCTACAGATGTCCCAAAATCTAGGGGATCCCTGGGTTAAGGGCATGGGACTCCTGGCTTCTTTTGCAGGAGGCTATTTGGAATTTGGCAAACCTTGTACCTAATGGAAGAATGAATAGGAAACTCAGCAACTTTTCAACTCACTGGCTTCCCTCTTCTCTGCCTGAGTTATTCCCATGGAAGTGAGAATAGACTCTATGCTCATAAAGGAAGGGATTTTTTTTATAGTATTGTTCCTATGTATTCAGTGCTGACAATTGCTAGATGCCGTGCAAGACATTAAAGTAAAGGAAGACTGAAGAACCCTAATTTCTCTCCCCCACCCCCCAAAATGTCAAAATTAGGATTACAGAAAGAAAAAAATGTGACTTTAAAAAATACTTCCACATGGCCACTGTAGTTCAGCAGTGTATTGATGACTATGGACTGCTCGCCAATTAGGAGGCCAGTGGCTCAAGTTTTTAATATTGTCAGCCTGCTTGCAAATCAGTTGCCTCCCGCGGGCCACCGAGCACCCACTGCCATGGCAGTGGGCACCTGCCATTGTACACAAGCCCTGTTTGAAAAGTGACTTGGATCCTCATTCATATCTCTATGAAGAGATAACTGGCTCTGTGGAGGAGGGGAAAGCAGTGGACGTGTTGTTCCTTGACTTTAGCAAAGCTTTTGACCCGGTCTCCCACAGTATTCTTGCCAGCAAGTTAAAGAAGTATGGGCTGGATGAATGGAATATAAGGTGGATAGAAAGTTGGCTAGATTGTCAGGCTCAACAGGTAGTGATCAATGGCTCCGTGTCTAGTTGGCAGCCGGTATCAAGTGGAGTGCCCCAAGGGTCGGTCCTGGGGCCGGTTTTGTTCAATATCTTCATAAATGATCTGGAGGATGGTATGGATTGCACCCTCAGCAAGTCTGCAGATGACACTAAACTGGGAGGAGGGTAGGGATAGGATACAGGCTGGAGGGTAGGGATAGGATACAGAGGGCCTAGACAAATTAGAGGATTGGGCCAAAAGAAATCTGATGAGGTTCAACAAGGACAAGTGCAGAGTCCTGCACTTAGGACGGAAGAATCCCATGCACCGCTACAGACTAGGGACCGAATGGCTAGGCAGCAGTTCTGCAGAAAAAGACCTAGGGGTTACAGTGGACGAGAAGCTGGATATGAGTCAACAGTGTGCCGTTGTTACCAAGAAGGCCAGTGGCATTTTGGGATGTATAAGTAGGGGCATTGCCACCAGATCGAGGGACGTGATCATTCCCCTCTATTCGACATTGGTGAGGCCTCATCTGGAGTACTGTGTCCAGTTTTGGGCCCCGCACTACAAGAAGGATGTGGAAAAATTGGAAAACGTCCAGCAGAGGGCAACAAAAATGATTAGGGGACTGAAACACATGAGTTATGAGGAGAGGCTGAGGGAACTGGGATTGTTTAGTCTGCGAAAGAGAAGAATGAGGGGGGATTTGATAGCTGCTTTCAACTACCTGAAAGGGGGTTCCAAAGAGGATGGACCTAGACTGTTCTCAGTGGTACCAGATGACAGAACAAGGAGTAATGGTCTCAAGTTGCAGTGGGGGAGGTTTAGGTTGGATATTAGGAAAAACTTTTTCACTAGGAGGGTGGTGAAACACTGGAATGCGTTACCTAGGGAGGTGGTGGAATCTCCTTCCTTAGAAATTTTTAAGGTCAGGATTGACAAAGCCCTGGCTGGGATGATTTAGTTGTGGATTGGTCCTGCTTTGAGCAGGGGGTTGGACTAGATGACCTCCTGAGGTCCCTTCCAACCCTGATATTCTATGAAGCAACACAATGGAACCCATAGCAAAAATGACAGGTTTCAGAGTAACAGCCGTGTTAGTCTGTATTCGCAAAAAGAAAAGGAGTACTTGTGGCACCTTAGAGACTAACCAATTTATTTGAGCATGAGCTTTCGTGAGCTACAGCTCACTTCATCGGATGCATACTGTGGAAATTGCAGAAGACATTATATACACAGACACCATGAAACAATACCTCCTCCCACCCCACTCTCCTGCTGGTAATAGCTTATCTAAAGTGATCATCAAGTTGGGCCATTTCCAGCACAAATCCAGGTTTTCTCACCCTCCGCCCCCCCCACAGACAAACTCACTCTCTTGCTGGTAATAGCCCATCCAAAGTGACCACTCTCTTCACAATGTGTATGATAATCAAGGTGGGCCATTTCCTGCAGAAATCCAGGTTCTCTCACCCCCTCACCCCCCTCCGAAAACCACACACACAAACTCACTCTCCTGCTGGTAACAGCCTATCCAAAGTGACCACTCTCCTTACAACCTGCATGAAAATCAAGGTGGGCCATTTCCAGCACAAATCCAGGTTTTCTCACCCTCCCCCCCACACACACACACAAACTCACTCTCCTGCTGGCAATAGCTCATCCAAACTGACCACTCTCCCCACAATGTGCATGACAATCAAGGTGGGCCACTTCCAGCATAAATCCAAGTTTAACTAGAACGTCTGGGGGGGGGGTGTAGGAAAAAACAAGGGGAAATAGGCTACCTTGCATAATGACTTAGCCACTCCCAGTCTCTATTTAAGCCTAAATTAATAGTATCCAATTTGCAAATGAATTCCAATTCAGCAGTTTCTCGCTGGACTCTGGATTTGAAGTTTTTTTGTTCTAAGATAGCGACCTTCATGTCTCTGATTGTGTGACCAGAGAGATTGAAGTGTTCTCCGACTGGTTTATGAATGTTATAATTCTTGACATCTGATTTGTGTCCATTTATTCTTTTACGTAGAGACTGTCCAGTTTGACCAATGTACATGGCAGAGGGGCATTGCTGGCACATGATGGCATATATCACATTGGTGGATGTGCAGGTGAACGAGCCTCTGATAGTGTGGCTGATGTTATTAGGCCCTGTGATGGTGTCCCCTGAATAGATATGTGGGCACAGTTGGCAACGGGCTTTGTTGCAAGGATAGGTTCCTGGGTTAGTGGTTTTGTTGTGTGGTATGTGGTTGTTGGTGAGTATTCGCTTCAGGTTGGGGGGCTGTCTGTAGGCAAGGACTGGCCTGTCTCCCAAGATTTGTGAGAGTGTTGGGTCATCCTTCAGGATAGGTTGTAGATCCTTAATAATGCATTGGAGGGGTTTTAGTTGGGGGCTGAAGCAAAAATGCAATTGATAATGCACCTCAACTCACTAGAGTCAGGAGTGAATTTTAATGGTTTTTTTTTTTAGCTCCTTGGAGAAATGAGCAAATTCCACAAAAAAACAGAGAGGGAAGGGAGAGAGAAAAATAACTCATTTTAGTTCTACAAATTAAAACTTAGAAGCCAAAATCTCATGACAGTCAATGGGGTTTTGGCTCATAAATGCCTAAATCCCTTTTGAAAATGAGACTTAGACTCCTAGTGGTCAGGAGTTGCAATGCTGAGCAAACGCAGCAACACCTACGTACCTTTAAAAATCTGGGCCCGTGCTTATGGACATCGGCACATGCTTCAGTGCTTTGCTAAATCCTGGTTTAGAAGCAGAATCTGGCCTGGGGAGAAGGTGGAGATATGCCAATGCAGGTCTCCTTCTCTGTTTTAAAGAACTGCTATACTAGGGGTCAGGCCCCCCAGCTCAACTGGAAGGGTGCAGGCTCTGAAGGGGAAGCAGGCACAGTCTCAAGGCTCAGACAGAATGACACTATGAACAGTTTATTGTCTATATTTGTTACACGCTGGTACCAAACCTGCTTCCTACGTTGCAGGATCTCCATCCTTTTTTCCCCGCTCCTCCACCTCTCTCTCTCTTTCTTCCCTTTGTTCCCTCCCCCTCCCTATTATCCTTCCTTAGCTCGCCCTTTCACTATCCTTCTTTCTTTCTCATCTCAAACCAACTCTCTCTCTTTTCTCACCCTCCCTCCCTCCTTTCCATGCTGCCAAGTCTGCAGGTTTCCTGCTGTGACCTTGAGCTGATTGCTGGAGCTGGTGGTGGGTTTCTTAAAGGAGCCGCATGGTCAGCTGTCACTGGGGCGATTTGTGTTCTCCTGCTGTCAGCCACAGCAAGGGGCCATGCTCCATTGGGCCAGGACCCTTTGTGGGTGGGGTGGGGGCTAGCAAGGGGGCACACAACTCTGGCAGCAAATGGGGGAGGACGTGGGCAGCTGGCTGAAAGTTCTGCGAGCCAATGAGAGCGCTCGCTCCAAGCATGGGCATTGGTTGCCAGAGTTATGGACTGGTCATTCCCATCAGTGGCTGCTATGTTTCAGACTGGGTAGCACAGTAGATGGATGTGGTTTCTTGCCTCTCTATCTGGCACCTCCGCCTCCCTCCCTTTACTGGACTTCAGTCCCCATTTAAGTCCTGCACATTTTAAAGCCTTTGACCTAGAAGGCCGGGGTGGGGATCTGCTTTCTAATGGGCTAGTGATCAGATTCAAGTAGCACAATTCACTCAGCCTGAGCAACAGCAGCTCCATCAATGGGAGCTCTGCACAGAGATTACGGGTAGAGCAGGGCCCTTCGCTTCAAAGGAAGATTCCACTTCCAAGCCTTATCTGCGAATCATAGACTTGCAGGCACTGGCAACTTCTGGATAGTTTTGAACTTCAGCCACACCTAGAGGGGAGAAGTCTCCCTTCCCCTCAACGTGCAAACCCCTCCCTCCTCTAGCACGTCCAGCTCGCCACAAACATGCTCATAGGGCAGCTAGTGTGTTCACACAAATATCCACACGCTCAAACTAAGAGTGCGTTCTCACACACACACGCAAAGGCACAGAGCTCAGTACGCACAGTCACACACACAACTAACCTACCTTCACACTCCTACAAACAACACCAGACCAAAACAGCAAAGAGGTGTGCTGGGGATTCAGGTAGATGGCTCTCCGTCCTCTGTGTAGTCATGAATCAATGACCCAGCCCAGTGCTAGGGGGTGCTGTGCTGCAGGAGGTGCCATCTTTCAGAGACTCAGAAAACCTGTGGCCTTTAGGCCTCACCACCCTTTTTCACAAGTATAGTGTAATTAGTCTTGATGCCCTGGCCAAATGCCAATTTGGGCAATTACAAACTGCCAGCCTCAATCCCCCCTGCACTTTCAACTGGAGACAGCACCTTCTGTCTTCAGCTCATGTCTAGTTTGGCTGTATGCTCTTATACAGCTGTTGTGTCCCAACCAAGAAGTGGCTGCATTTCAGTGGTGGACAAAGTTTATAAAGAGCTTTGTAATGAAGAGAGATTTGGGATGTAATTAATTGTGATTATAACATACAAACACGTGCTCTGGACTAAAACACGAAAGCTCATATTTCAATTCCTTCAACAATTAGCTATTGCAGAAGTTAAGCCAGCAATCTACAGGTATTGGCCCAACGTAGCTGGGCGTGTTGAACCTGAAGCCGTTAGCCTAGGGCAAGAAATTGTTCTAGAGGGTAAGTGTGTAAATGCTGGATTGTGAACTTTTTACTCATGCTGGTGAATAGTTACTCACGGAAGTAGTTCTGTTGACTCCAACAGAACAACTAGTGAGTAGAACTGCTTACTAGTGTAAAGGGTTCACACTTCACACAGACGCTGGGACATTCTTTGGCAATAAACTCAGAAACCATTAAATAACTTCCTGTTTGTGATACCTAACCCAAACTCTTTCTGAGTTCTCGTTAGAGCTGGACAGACTATTTGCAGTGCAGAAATTGTGACATTTAGTCCCCTTTTCTGCTGCCAAATTGTGCGATTCCTATGAATTCATGTGCTGCTACTCCTTCAATGGAGGTTTTGTGCAAACACAAAATCCCGTGAGCGTACCAGATGCCCCAGACGTAGAGCTGATTTTGAGTTGTATCAAGTCAAAAGTCAAATCAAGTCATACCATAACGGGGGGATTTCTTTACATTCACCTTAGAGCTACTGCCATGACGACTCAAGAAAAGATTCAAGAAGTGGAATTACCTTGTGAATTCTCCTCATTTGACTCAAACGTTCCAGGAAAATTCTGCCCAAGTATAAAATGATGCCCGAGAAATTGGCTTAGTCTTGGCGAATGTAAAGCCCAAGTGAAAATTAGGCCAATCATGGAGAATCAAACGTTTAAAAGTGATCTAAAGCGACTACAAACACTTTATAGGCCAATCAAGAGAAAAGACCCCTGCACTGATGAGACCTCTTTTATTGTTCAGAACTGCCTCCTATGAAGAGAACTGCAAGCTAAAGTGAGTTCTGCAGTCATGGAGCAGTTATTAACGACCCTTTGTCACAGATATTTTAAGAAGTAATTTGGACAAACCAAATGGCCTGAGATTCCAACCTTCTTTGATGGTCCAGGACATGTAGAGGACCACAGTCATTAAGTGCCTTAAAGGTGAGCAATAACACTTAGAAATTATGCAGGAGTCCATAGTTAGAGTGGAGTTGAATTAATATGGAAGCTCATGGGAAACCAGTGAAAGGGGATCTTAAATTAGGGACAAAGTTTACAACAAGGGCTGCAGCATTCTTCAGTGACGGTCATCGGGAGCATCAGCAAACAAAGAATACCAGTAGCCAAGCCTTGGGGAAATGGTAGCTTTGACCAGTGATTCCAAGCCTTCCTTCTTATTAAGCAACAGTCTCAGCCTGTATGTTCTGGAGATGGAAGGTGTTCTAATGACAGATCCATTGACAATGCCCAAACTATAGGCTTGATCCAAAGTCCATTGACTTCAATGAGCTAACTACTCATGTTCAACTATCCGTTTGCCCTCATATGGAGCTGTGACACTTTTAGTACCTTTCCCACACCTGAAGAGCAGCTCTGTGTAAGCTCGAAAGCTTGTCTCTCTCACCAACAGAAGTTGGTCCAATAAAAGATAGTACCTCCCCAACCTCATCTCTAACATCCTGCGACCAACACAGCTACAAGAATATGCATACAGCAGAGCTCTTGTCTTCTTACATGTCTGTAAATGCCATGTGCATCAATGGTGCTAGATGAACAATAAACACTACTGTACAGCACACAGGCGCAGGAAAATAGCATCAACAGGAATTACCAAGCTGGTTGAAGAAGCACATGAGCCATTAGCAAGATGTCTGTATGAGTGGGATTTAAGCAAAGACCTTGTCTACCCTGGGATTCCAGCCACCAGCATAGCAGCACCACTTTGAAACTGGGGTAAACTGCACCAGTGCAAACTGTGTGTAAATTGTGTCCACACCAAAGACCAGATTTTCAAAAGTGTTCAGGGTCTGATTTTCAACAGCTTGGCACCCACAACTGGAGCCGGACTTTCAAAAGTGGTCATCTCCCAGTGTGTCTGGAAATCTGGCTTTGGTGGTGGGTGCTGAGCATCTTGGGAAATCTGGCTCTAGGGGTTAGCACTGCTCACCCAGTGAAGACAAGATCTAACTAAATCATGTGACCTGTAAGGATGTGGAGTAAGCAACTGGAGGAGAAATCACAGCCCAGGGTATGTAGCTCTGGGGGATGAATGGCCAGAAGAGCAAGCTAAAGGATCCTACCACTGAGCCCTAATGCAGGGCAATGCGCAAAGCTGAAAGCTCAGTTAAAAACGGACCAATGAGAGCTGTTGCTGATCGATGTTGTAAACAAAGCCAAAGCTGTCGTGACAGCCCAGGAACACACTGCAAACGGGTCACACAGTCAGCGGTGCTGAGTGCTGCCAAAAGGGCTAAAAACCCAAAGCAACAGAGAACCCGACTCAGAAGGATCCAGTCAACAAGTCTATAAATGTTATCAAATCCACAGCTCCCCAGGAACTTCCTGAGGGTTGTTCCATAGCACCAGCTGGAAGCGAATTCAGACTCTCCTCTCCCCGTTGCATGAGATGAAGGCAAATTGCCGTTCGCTCTTATCAGTACAGGTTTTATGAAAGACAGTGGAGCATTCTCGGAAGGAGGGAGATATTGTTGCTGGAGGTGGGACAAACCTGCAAAATTTGGATCCAGATTTCAAGCATGCCACAGTTTGCCAGAGTTCGGATCCAAGGTTTTGGTTCAGTACGTTAAGGTGACTGGTACTGAAATTCAGACCCAGGCTTGAGGTGGGAGGCTCAGGTCCAGAGTTTTGATTCAGACCCATCTCTAATTATTATATCCACATACTAATGGGGAAACCGAGGCAGAGTGGGGCCAAGGACCCGGAGGTATTCAATGGCACAGCCCTCAGAGAAACCCAGGAGTGCTGATTCCCTATAACAGACCACAGATGCAAAATAAGAAGCGTATCTAAAGGAAGAACCCCCAGTCCCCAAAAATGTAGGGTGGACTCCGCACTGCTGGACGGTGGTTTGGGAGCTCCTATCCCATCTCCTGACCTGAGGGTTGGGACTCGCTGACCGTATGCTCAGGAGAGAAGAACTTTCCGAAAAAAGCAAACACAGGAGGAGGCAGGGCGGAGGAGGAGAGGAAAGAAAAGGAGAAAAATGAGTTTTCCCGCTGCCCCAGTGGCGTTGTCGATTGATCGGGTGCAAGTTACTGTGGAGCGGTGGCGAGAGCCTCATTCCCAGCTGCTAGCTTACAATTATTGGAAAGAACCCTCTGCTGCTGCTGCAGTGAAATTAGTTATTGATCTCTTGTCTGGGTGACGAGGCTCGCTCTCCTCTCTCTGCTGCTGCCACTGCAGCACCTCCCCGCTGCTCTGGTGCTGTACGCTAAGCAGCCCAAATCCCACCAGCCTCCCTCTCCCTGCCCCTCCGACGTTGTGGGGGCAGGATCCATGGGGCACTGTAATTCAGCTGGAGATTTCCAGTGGTATGAGAGGCCTGGAGGGAACGGAGTTCAGCACACAAGGCTGGGGAGCCCCTGATAACCACCCCCCCCCCACACACACACATCAGGAGCCCAGCCGTAAATGGAAGGCTGTGTCCTAGGGAAGGCATGACCCTTCTCTGCGTGAGTGCAGGAGAGGGGAAGAAGGGGGCAGGTAAGAGAAACAGGAGCCAGTCAGAGAATCCGGCTATGCCAGAGCAAGCCTGGGGCCTGAGGTCTGCACTGGAAGAGACCTGTGCCGTAAGCAGGGCTGGAGCAGCCTCCCCCCGGCAGCCTATTCCGAACTGCTCACCCCAGCAGATCACCACCAAAGCAATGCTCGAGGGCCTGATTCTGTGCCCTCAAGTCCTGCTGACGTCAGCGGGTGGGGAAGGTGCTCAGCGTGTCTCAGGATCGGCGCCCATATGGCGCTCACTCCCAAGCTGCTAGAGTGCTTTTGTCCCCCCGCCCCCGAGTTGTGTCTAATGCCCCCTTCTCCACTCCTCCCCTCCCTCCTGCCCACAGGCTGGCATGTGGTTGCAGCTACCCCCTAGGCTGGCTGGCACAGCACAGCTGCTTAATGTCTGCCAGCCGGCTACCCACATAGCATCCCTCACTTGCTCTACCCACTCACTGGGCTACCTCCAGAACCGGCCAGAGCCCTGTGGGCCAGCTTGTGAATATGGCCCTGATCATGCTGCAGTACTGCATGCACAAGCAAATTGTGTGTGTGTGCGTGTGTGTGTGTGTGTGTACGCAAATCCCCCATTTGTTCGTGTGCACGCGTGCATTTCCACAGCCCATCACCGTTTGGTCTCCAAACTGTTGTGGGAGTGGGAACACAGTAGGGTCTTTCCTGAGGCTCTTTTCACCTCTGGATAAATGGTCCGGCTCTGCCTGGAGAGCCCAGGGTATGTGCACAGATAACAGCAGGAAATCAGGCAATCTAAGGGCCTTTTGTTGTCCTGAAAA
Organism: Natator depressus; assembly: GCF_965152275.1. Taxonomy (NCBI): domain Eukaryota; kingdom Metazoa; phylum Chordata; order Testudines; family Cheloniidae; genus Natator; species Natator depressus. Next base: position 14,658,429 of record NC_134249.1, on the reverse strand, counting down.
GGGCTCTTTACATCACAGGGTGGGCTGCTGCAGGGGGAATCTGTGGGAAGGGAGCTTTGTTCCTCACTGCCTGAAATGTAAACACTCTCCCTCAAGCTCACCAGGGTCAGGCTGGCTGGGGGGTCCCCTCCCCACTGTCAGTTTTCTCCCAGCAGCAACAGCCGTGTGGGAAGGAGCTGGATTTTAACACTGGATTTTATAGTCCTGGGGCTGGCCCGGCTGAGGCCAAAGGAGACAATTACAGAAGACAGGGGATGACAGGTAGGGTTGGGCAGGGAATGGTTTTTCTATCCTCAGAAAATTTTCAAGATTCCAACAATTTTCCCCAGCCTGAAATAGGACAAAAAGTCAAAATCTCAAAAAACTTTGGAAATCAAACATGCAAAAAAATATGTTTTTTAAGTTTGTGTCATTTGCAATGCTTCGATTCGATAACTTCAAAAAAATTTGTTTCAATGTTGACCTTTTGATGTTTTTTTAACCAAAGGCTAACATCGATTTCAAAGTGAAAAGTTGTTTTGAACCAAAAAAACAAAAGTTTTCATTTAGAAAATGTCAACACGGGACATTTCAACCATTTTTAACTTTTTTTTTTAAACAATTTGTTGAAACAGGAATTTGTGTCCAAACCGACCGTTCCCTTGAAAAGTTTTGGTTTTGACAAACTGGCATTTTCGGATGAAAAACCGTTTTGTCAATAAAAAGAAAAGGAGTACTTGTGGCACCTTAGAGACTAACCAATTTATTTGAGCATAGGCTTTCGTGAGCTACAGCTCACTTCATCAGATGCAACTGATGAAGTGATGCTGTAGCTCACGAAAGCTTATGCTCAAATAAATTGGTTTGTCTCTAAGGTGCCACAAGTACTCCTTTTCTTTTTGCGGATACAGACTAACACGGCTGCTACTCTGAAACCTGTCGTTTTGTCAATAAATTCCTGACCAGCTCTATTCACATAGGGAGGGGCTCCTTGCCTCTAAGAAATATGGAACCTTTTCCCTCACCTCACGAGGACCCTTCCTTTCACACACTCAGTTGGGCAGACTGAAATCTCCTCAGAGCCTGCTGGGAATAGGGCATCACCATCTCCCACTCCTGGAGGTACAAGGGAGGAAAAGCTCCTCCCTCCACCATGGAGAAGGTAAAACTCTGTGGAGAAGCACAGAGGAATGGATGAAAGAACTGATTGGGGGAACGTTACAAGGAGGGGAATTTGCATATTGCTATCCATCCGTCCCCCGGGTGAAATGGCCAAGAGCCTTGGTAGCAGAACCATTTGGACACAGTCAAGGTCTTGTACTAAACTGCGATGGATTGAAACTCTCCGCCTTGGCATGGAGACAGGAAACATGTGGGTGAAAACATACTTCCCTTTGGTGGTCATATCAAACCAACAGGGTACTTACAGGGGTTCAGAGTCTCTTTTATGGTACTGCACTTGGGAGGTAGAATTCTCAGCTCAAATATTCATGGAGTTCAAGGCCAGAAGGGACCATGGTGAACATCTAGTCTGAGCTCCTCATCGCACAGGCCACAGAACTTCCCCGAAATAATTCCTTGAGCAGATATTTTGGAGAAACATCCAATCTTGATTTAAAAATTGCCACTGATGGAGAACCCACCATGACCCTCAGTAAATTGCTCCAATGGTTAAATTACTCTCACCTTTAAAAATGTACACCTTATTTCCCATCTGAATGTGTTTCAACTTCCAGCCACTGGATCACGTTAGACCTTCCTCTGATAGATGGAAGAGCCCATTATTAAATATTTGTTCCCCAAGTACAGGGTTACCAGATAGCAACTGTGAAAAAACAGGACAGGGGGTGGGGGGTGGGGGTAATAGGCACCTGTATAAGAAAAAGTCCCAAAAAAATGGGACTGTCCCTTTAAAAGTGGGACATCTGGTCACCCTACCCATGTAGATACTTACAGACTGTAATCCAGTCACCCATTAACCTTCTCTTTGTTATGCTACATAGATTGAGCTCTTTGAGTCTGTCACTATAGGGCTTGTTTCCTAATCCTTTAATCATTCTCCTGGCTCTTCTCTGTACCCTCTCCCATTTATCAACATCCTTCTTGAACTGTGCACACCAAAAATGGACAGAGTATTCCAGCAGCAGTTGCACCAGCATCAACCAGAGAGGGAAAATAACCATTCTGCTCCTTCTCCGGATTCCCTTATTTATGCATCCCACAATCACATTAGCTCTTTTGGCCACAGCGTCACATGCTTTGCTGATTATCTACCATGATCCCCAAACATAGGCACCGACTCCGTGGGTGCTCCGGGGCTGGAGCACCAACAGGGAAAAAATGGTGGATGCTCAGCAGCCCCCTATCAGTTCCCCAAGCACCCCCCAATGCCTCCCACCTGCTGGCAGGCCCCACGGATCAGCGTCTCCCCCTCCCTCCCCGCGCCTGCCTCAATCAGCTGTTTTGCGGCTTGCTGGAGGCTCTGGGAGGGAGAGGGAGGAGCGAGGATGTGATACGCTCAGGGTAGGGAGCGAAACTTGGCGGGAAGAGGCAGGGTGGGGTGGAGCGGGGGCAGGAAGAGGCGGGGCAGGGTGGGGTCTTGGAGGAAGGGGTGGAGTTGGGGTGGGGCCTGGGGCAGAGCCAGGGGTCAAGCACCCCACTGGCACTTTGGAAAGTTGGTGCCTGTGCTCCCAAATCTTTTTCAGAATTCACTGCTTCCCAGGATAGTGTCCCCATTCTGTAAGTGTGGCCTACATTCTTTGTTCCCAGATGTACACATTTACATTTAGCTGTATTAACACTCACATTGTTTGCTTGCGCCTGGTTTACCAAGGGATCCAGATCACTCTGTCCTCCTCATTATTTACCACTCCCCCAATTTGTGGGTCATCTGCAAACTTGACCAGGAAGACAGACATGCGTTACTCTGCTTGGGCTAGCACGCTAAAAATAGCAGTATGGCCACGGGCAGTGGCTCAGACTAGCCGCCCAATACCATCCCCGTGAGGATGTGTTCAGGTGGCCAGCCGACATCGCCGCAGCCCTACGGCTATTTTTAGCACACTAGCTTGAGCAGAGCAAGCACGTGCTGGGAATTACACTTCCAGCTCAGTCAGACATACCCTACGTGTCAGCTAGAAATTGCTCCCCGGCTCAGGCCTCCCCTGCAGTGCTCCAGGAACTCCCGACAGTTCTCGTCTCACTTTGTTCGAATGCCACACGCATCTGCCCACACTGAAATGCTGGGAATTTGACCCAAATTCCAACCCAATGGCCCTGGAAGGAGTCGTGTCAGGGACGGCTGAGAAACAGGGCCTGGGAATGAATGCGGAGAGCCTGAGGCCCCAGCATGGCCATGATACATAATGGAAGGTCTGTGGGACGCTGCAGAGCAGAGGGGCTGGAACCAGAATCCCAGCTCTGTAAAACCCAACGCCTTCCTAAATTCAGATCCAGGTTGGAACTTCACAGCCAGGGCCTCTGTGTATGACGGGCCTGACCCCGAGCCTCAAATCTGTCACCTCGGTACTTCTTGGCTTGGGCTTACCTCATTTGCTGGGGAGTTCCCACCCTCCTCTTCCATCTACCATCTGCCCTCATGCCCCTGGCCATGAGTCCCTACGGCAGAGCAGGCCATGGAGAGGAGGAATTGGGCGCAGAGTGATCCCAGCCTGGGAGAGAAGCCTGGAGAACGTGAGTGGTGAATACGGAGAGAGATCTCCACGCAGGCACCACATCGCTCACGCGCGAGCCCCCACAAGGGACCGCTTGGGGCTGGGTCCCCAGCACACGGGTGGTTCACAGGCTGAGCCAGTCTCCCACAGCCACTCTCACCTCTAGCAGTGAGACCAGAGGCAGAGCCACTCTCGGCCCAGTTCCGCTCTGGCAGATGGGGCGGCCCAACGGGCGAGGCTGGCCCTGGAGCGGAGACAGAGACCCACCCCACCCCACAACTTGGCAGCTCGAGCAGGCGGTTGGAGGGGCGCGCTCCCCAGGGCTGCAGCAGCGGCTGGAGGCGGATGGACAAGCTCGGTAACAGCCACCTGACCAGTCCTGGAGCCTGGCCTTCCCCTTGTCCTGACGCCAACAAAAGGCCCGTGGAACAATGGGCTGCTGGGTAGGAGGGGGAGCCATCTCAGGGGAACAGGGCCGGGTGAGTATTTGTTTAGCCTGTGGAAGGGAGGAGGAGGAGAGGAAACCGACTTTCAAAGTATTTCACCCTTTGTTAACCCTTCTCAGTCCTCCCCCCCCCAATGCATTCCACATACACAGACTCACAGGGGGGTCCTGGCCAGGGAGGAATCAAGGCTTCAAGAGCGGCTCCTGTTACAGAGCTGCCTTCCAAGAAGCTCAGAGCAGCCTGTTCCTTCCAAGCTAAGTTCACCCTGGGGGGACACTGAATTCCCCACTGCCACCCCCCACCATACTGCTGGCCTCTCCCAGGGCAGAGACACGGAAAACCACTAGCTGTAGGAGGGAGAGAGAGAAAAGATTAATTCTGTTATCAGGGCTTATCCATAACGCGAAAGTACGGAAGGACTTCACGGCACAACTTTAGGGAGTCATTAGGGAGTCGGCGTACTGCTGTGTATTTGTCTCCCCTGGGGAACGAGGCTTGAACATTGTGGTTTCATTTTTTTAACCTGTTTGTTGGATCCATTTCCAAACGTTAGCCTTCTGAAAAGGACGTGGCTAGAGAAGCAGGCAGCACAGGTCACAGCGGCTGTGCATTGCCAGGGCTGTGTGCCCCGGGGGGCCCAGGGACTGCAGGTGGGATCCAGGACTTGAATAGTCGGGGCAGGGGCTGCCTGTCTGGATGAGCGAACAGACAGATCACATCACAGATCCTGAAATCTGTTAGCCATACAGCAGGTTACAGGGCCTAATTCTCCAGTCCCGTGCACCTTATGTTGTCACACACCCCAACGACTAGTGGAGGCAAAGGAGGTGTAAGTTAGCACAGCAGTGCTTTGCTCCCACTTTGCACTAGCGTAAATGAGGGCACAAAGTGCTGGGCAATGGAGACTCAGGCCCACTGTATTCACATGAGAGAATGACCAAGTCCAAACCTGGCTTGCTGCATGACCCCAGGCATGTCATTTAAAAAAAAACCTAACTCTGTGCCTCAGTTTCCCCATCTGTAACATGGGGATAATAGTTGCCTATTTCACAGGCGCTGATGTAAGTAGAGCCAGATGAACGATGTAAAAAGATTTCTGGGGATATCTGTTTGGCATTTAAACGAATTCCCAATGTCGTGTTCACATCCCTTTTCCACGAATATTCCAGCCTATGCATGAGAATGTTCACAGACCACCATGAATTTTAAACAAACATTGGTGACTGTTCACAGGAAGTGAACTTCTAATTCATGATCGCGAGTATCCTCAGTGGAAACCTGAGTCCAAGAGTTACGTTCACCACTCAGGGACACAGAAACATTCCATGTGATCTACCTGACCAATAAAAAAATACCAACAGACCTCACATGCTGAATACCAGATACTCATAACGATCTATCCGGGAACAATGAATGGATCCAGAATGAGTCACAGCAGGGCGAGCTCAGTGCTGCCATACCTGCAAGGGGCTCCCATGTCAGTGGGGACCCAACTCACAAGGGACAGGTGGAAAGGAGAGTGGGACATTTACCACTCATAATTCCTGCCATGGGGCACAAGCTGCTTTATGCTGACTGAGCACTCTGTGGAGATAAACCAGGGAGAGTTCTCATACCAGCTTTGGGCCCATTCCCTACTGACCCCAATCTATAGTTCCCAAACCTTCCCCGTCTAGCTCCACGGAGCTGTTTGAAGTACACCATACATTGAACACTGAGCTGGGCAGCTGGAACGGCCAATTGACGACTTTTTAAGGGGCCTCAAAGTTGTTTGAACCGTTCCTGATTCAGTGAGTCGTTTCGAATAATGGAGCACTTGAGAAAATCACCATCTGCTCAAGGACAATTTGCAACCAGAGGAAGAGGTGAAGTTCAACAAATGCATTATTTGCCCAGCTCTGGCACTCAGCACTGCGTCACGGCTTGTACCGTGCTTTGGAGGTGATTTGAATGGGATAGGATGATCTGTGACGAGCGAACCTTACAAAGTCTAGAGGTATATTTTGGGTAAGCACCCAGAAGCTCAGCTGCTCCTCAAAACTCTCTAAACCTCTCAATTCTACTAAATGTGGCAGAAAAACAAAACCTCCCTAGATAGGGCTTGCTCTCTTGTGAGATGTGAGATTTCCGGTGCTTCCTGCTTCCAGCTAGAAACACCATGAAAACAGGGCACACCTTGCATTTGAGCACACCTTGCTCAAAGACTTAGGAGGAAACCAAGAGATGCTGCTGCATAAATGAAAAACTAAGGTCAACAATTTCAAACATGGGCACCTAAATCCATATCTGGGCACCTAACGCCAAGGAGACATTTTCAGAAGCACTAATTCATAGAGTTTAAAGCCAGAAGAGATATTAGATGATCTAGTGTCTACCACAAGCCATTACATTTGCCCCAGTTACCCCTGCGTTGCGCCCAATCACTTGTGTTTGACTAAAGCTGATCTTCTAGGAAAGGCATCCAGTCTTGATTTGAAGATGTTAAGACCTGGAGAATCCACCTGGGAGTTTGCTCCGCCGGTTAATCACCTTCACTGTTTTAAAAAACTGTGCCTAATTTCTCATTTTGATTTGTCTGGCTTTGATTTGAACGTCTACACAGCCCAAGCGTGTCGGCCCTGGGCTGGGAGGCTTGCTGAAACAGGCTGTGTAGACATACCTTTGAAGTCTCTCACTGTCAGGCATTTTCTCCAGCTCTCAAAGCTTAGTTTGTGGCTCTTGTCTGCACCCTCTCCAGTATTTCAACATCCTTTTTGAAACTTGAGCCCCAGAGCTGGACACAGTATTCCAGTATCAATCTCACACGCTGTATACAGCAGTAAAATCCCCTCCCTACCCCCTCCTCCGTGTTTATACAGCCAAGGATCACACGAGCCCTTTTTGCCACGGCATCGCTCTGGGAACTCATGTTCAGTAGCTTGTCCATTAGGGCCCCGAAATCCTTTGCAGAGTCACTGCTTTCCAGGATACTGCCCCCTGCCCCCATTCTGTAGTCATGGCTTGCGCTCCTTGTTCCTCAATATTTAGCATTCCAGCATCCTTTGTGTCACCCACACATTTTAGCAGTGATTTTCTATTTACTGCTAGATCATGGATGAAAATGCTGAATAGCATGTGACCTAGTACCAATCGCCTCGAAACCCCACTAGAAACACACCCATTCAATGATGATTCCCCACTGACAACTACTTTTTGAGATTTGCCAGAGGTTTTTAATCAATTTACCGTGTGCTGTATTGATACTGTATAGTGCTAATGTTTTAAAGCAGAATGTTGTGCGGTACTCAGTCAAATGCCTTACAAAAGGCAGCGCATGTCACACCAATGCAGTTACCTTTATTAACCAAACTCGTAATCTCAACAAAGAATGAAATCCAGTTCGTTTGAGAAGATATTTTCCTTAAAAACCGTGTTGACCAGCATTATATTCCTATCCATTAATTTTTTATCAGTTGAATCCTGTACCAGCTTTTCCATTATTTTGTCCAGGACTGATGTCAGGGTAATTGGCCTGTACGTGAGTGTGGTCTTCCCACTTGCCCTTTTTGAATATTGGCACAACATTAACCCTCTTCTACTCTTTTGGAATTTCCCTGGTACTCCAAGATTTACCTGCGATCTCCTCAGCAAACTCTTTTAGGACTCTTGGGTGCAAGCTATCCAGGCCTGCTGACTTATAAATGTTTATCAGTAATAGATGTTTTTTAACATTCTCCGTAGTTAGTGAGCTGGAAAGTTCTTCATCACCCTCATGTGATATAAATACATCATCCTACTTCTTTCCAAATGCAAAAATATGTATCGAACCTTTTTGGCTTTTCTGCCTCATTAACAACAATTTTATCACCCACAACCCCAATGGACCACTCAGCACCCCTAAAAATCAGGCCACTTCTTTAAGTGCTTAAAGTCCTGTCTAAACTATGGAAATTGTCTCTGGTGTAACAAGGAGCTACATCTGTGCCAACCCCTAATGTACCCATGCTGTGCTGATGCAAAATGGGGCTTGCACAGGGTAATAGCCAGTCTAACACCAGTGCAACACATTTACTCAGTACAGAACTTCCCAATACAGATCAATCCTTACTTCAGGCAGCAGTGGCTTTTTCGAACCTCAGAAACAGGCCAGCTTACGGTTTGAACTATGGGAGCAAGTCCAGTTCTTCCCTCCCGCCCAGTTACATCCTCTAGACAATTGTATGATCCATGTGCTTTAGCCAACATGGCGATGAATAGCAGCTTCAATCCCAAACCAGCACCTCCCATCCCCAATACACCTCAGAGCCCCTAGGCTGGGAAACCTCATGATGGTGTTCCCTATATGGGAGACCAAAGGTCCCTAGTCCTACCCAGGGATCCACTGCATTCTCAGGGGATTCTCCACCCTTGAGCCCCCCATGGGGTCCACTGGAGTTGCACCAGGGATGAATCTGGCCCATTTTTTCTAAATGAAGGGTTTTCCATGGACACGGCATGGCTCAGTGAGCGGCCTTCATTACTATAATGGACGGAAGGAATCAGTCTCCAATAGCTATTATCAGGCTGGAGTTTTCCCTTCCCGAGACGTGATGCCTCTGCTGGCTCCTGTGCTGTGTGTGTAAAAAAGGCAGTACATGCCCTGGTTAGCAATGTAGCTACCAGTGTTTGGATTTTACAGGATCTACAGGAATCAAGATACTGTAGCAAACTTATCAGGCCAAATGGCTCCATGGTGGAAGACAACAGAGTACCCATGGGGTGGGATTCTCTCTAACATGTCTATTGCCCGACCAAGTTTACTCCAATGCACCTGCTGTTATAACGCTCTTAGCGAACAGGGTGGAATTAAAAAGAGAGAGAGAGAAAGACAGGTGATGGCAAAATGCTGGGACTCAAGGACCCCTTAATACAGTGACCCCAGGGGGTGTTATTCTGCAGCAGCCCCCATGTCACGGTGATGAGTCCATCCTACGGCAGGGAACACCACAGTGCTGCAGCTCCAGCAGCTCGGTGAGGCCAGGATCCTCAGGAGCTGAGGCTCCAACCTGCAGTGAGCACCCACGCCATCATAAGCCTATATGCTGTGGCTTCATGGTATCCCCTTGGCATAGTATCCCTCATGCCCTGTGACTCCCCACTACAGGGAGCACCGTGGCACGGCACCCCTCATGCTGCAGTACCCCGTCCCCATCGGCTTTGATGCCTGGCCCGTTATCGCCATGATTCCATGCCATAGCAACTGCCCTCCCCCCGAGCCGTGCTGCACCACTTCTCTGGTGGGGAGGCCCAGTGCTGCAGTGGATTCAGGCTGCTGTGCCCTTCCAGCCAGGCGAAGCCCCGTAGCAGCCGTTTCGCGGCATGTTGGCCCCGTGGAGCCGGGGAAGCAGGGTAATAATTTGCAACACCCAGCGAGGAATGCTGCAAAGAGAAAGTGTCTGGGGAAAGGCCCGAGCAGCAAACCCAGGCAGGCAGACAGCGAAAGGAGGAGGGAGAGAAGCAGAGGAACTGGAGCGAGGGATGGAAAGAGAGAAGCGAAAGGGAGATGGTGACAGGAAGAAATGGAAGCAGAGGAGAGCGAGGGAGCAGGAGCGCAAGTGTGAGCAGAAATCTGTTGCCCAGGATGTGTGCTTTGCTGTCAGCCGTCTCTGATTAACAGGCTGCCTTCCAGCTCCAAACCGGCTGCGTTCCTGGCAAAAAAAGCCCCCCCCTCCCCGGGCTTCCTGACGTGGGTGGGGCTTGCTGAAAGGTTACATTTGCACAATGTGCCTCTGGAAAGCCGTGCCAGGGGTTGCGGGCGGGGGAGGGCGAGCGAGCACGAGAGAAGGCAGCTCCATTCTGCTGTGCCTGTGTAATGGAAAAAACCCTCGGGGGGACGCGCAGGAAAATATCAAGTTACACTCAACCAGCACCATGCCCGCTTCCAAGCAGCTGGTTCTGCTGAGAGAGCGGGAAGAGAGAGCGGCTGCCCAGCCAGGGGTGCCAGGGGTCTGCAAGCTGGCGGGGTGGGAGGGTGCAGAGGAAAAAGGGGAGGGAGGGAACAGGCAGATAGGGGGAGTGAGTGGGGACAGCAGGAGATGAGTGGGCAAAGGGAGAGAGATGGGCTGTGGGTTGTAATACTTTGGTCTAATTTCGGTGGCTGGGTTTGATGAGCAGGTGCCGGGTGGTGTTGGTGGCCTGTGATATACAGGAGGTCAGACCAGGTCAGCTGGAAGTCCCTTCTGGCCTCAAACTCTATCACTGTATGACTACGACTCTATGAGAGAGGGGAGAGAGAGAGAGAAAGTGAGGCACCCAAACAACCTTAACTCTGCCCTGCAGTGACACCAACAGAAAAAAATGAACCCCGCCCTCCACTTGCATCTTTAAAATTGAGTTTCCTCCTTTCTGGGAGCACAAACACTAAGATGCATTAGTCAGGACCACACAGCTACTGCATGAGGGACAGCGTTGAGGGTGTGTGGGTGCATTTCTGTATCTTGACATGGCTGGGTTTCGATTAAGCTTAACCTTCTCGCTGAAGTTTCTGGGTTTATGATGCTTGGTTTGGAGATAGTTACAAAACCCCACCATGCTTTTTATCCTTAATTACTGCTAGATCGTCCTCCACCTTAACCCCAGTTGAATGTAAATTTTTGGTTAGGGAATATTAAACAAAGATCTTGAAGAAACAAACCTTTTCTCTTCTTGCACCAATGCCTGCAATGCTGGTGGAAGACACTGTGCCAGGAAAGTCCAGCTACTCCAATATCTACTAGCTCATGATATCAGCGCCCAGCCCCGCTGCTTCAGTTAAAGAGCTTCAGTCACTTTTTCCACCATCGGTTTTACACAGAAACAGGGCAGGGTCCTGCAGTCATGGCCTGATTTGCTACCGAAGCAGCAGTTTGTGATGCAGCATGCTCTTTGCAAGAGAACCCCCAGACCTACCACGTTTTATTCACTGCCAGGGAGACCACCCTGCTTTGGGCCATCTTTCAAAGTACCTCTTCCCTTGCAGTGAACGATTTTGCAATGCAAAGCTACTGCAAATCTACCTGGCTGGTTTTTGAAATCTCCTTCATTAAAACTGTTACAACTTGACAGCCCTGCTGGACTGTTGGGGGCATTGACTGTTTTCCACATAAAGAAAGAACCCAATTTTTGTGGGAGACGGGATGTATAAACTTTCCCATCCATTTCAAATTCTCTCTGGCTGACACTTGGCATAAAGTTTAGTGGAATTTGCTAGTGGGATTTTCCAAAGGAGACCATGGGCTTTAGCAGGCCAACTGCCATTGACTCATAATATGATTTAGGTACCCAACTCCCAGAGTCTCCTTTGCAAACCCTCTCCTTAATCATTTATTAGTTACCAAACATAATTCATGTCCCATGTAAACCAGAGTAACTCCTCCAAAGCTAATGGCCTTACGCTGGGTTGACACCAGGGTGACTGACAGCAGAATTTGTCCCATAACAAAGTTTCAAAAGCAGCGTTTGGCTCACCAAGCGTCATCGTCCCAGATGTTTTTTCTGCCAAACAGTAGCTCGTGGGAGAACTGCCTCCACCTCCCGAACAGGTGCACAGTCATAGCCTCATGCATAGCACATCCTTAGTGGCAGAACTCTGTGCCCATAGAGCAATGCTGCTCTGGAACGGGAAGCCAATGCTGCTGGTTTCCATGTACCACTGCGATGCTGGCGACTTAGCACCAGATATCAGCTCACTCTCTGTTCTTGCACATTTTTGCAGCTGCAGGTAAATGCCCCTGCATTTTTCCCTGGCGGTGAATAGCCGGTGCAAAATGTGGGTGCCATTATTTGCAGGTGCAAAATTGTGCCCACAAAAGAGGAAGGCCATGTGTTCAAATCAGGCCCTCAGAGTTCACAGACGGGGGAGAGACCCAGAGTGGATTATCTGGAAGAGCTGGAGTGAAGAGAATGCCAGCTGACCCCCTCTGCATGCATCGCAATGGACACAGCTTTGATGCAAGATATAACCTGGGGGAGGGTGGGGGGGGTCTGCATTCAACAGCAAAAGACATACAGCTGTACTGTGTGGGAGCCACTGGCTAGAGCATGTTCCTAGCACTTGCTCCTCTTTGGAGGGGCTCAGCGCTCTGCCAGATCAGGCCCATCCCCCTTCCTTTCCTTCCCTGCATCCATGGATTGTACTACAGGCATTCGACTTGCAAAGGCATTACCCCTAACTCATGGCTCCTGCATGCTACAGCTCTGCTATCATACTGACTTCACCGCAATTCACAAAGCTCTCCTGTTGTACGGTCGCCATGGAGAATGGAAGGGATGGACCAGAGATCGTCAAACCATATGATCAAGGGATATTTTTATTCACAATGGACCATCTCCTGAGCTCCTTATTCTGTTATTATTTATTCAGTCCTTGACTTCAGTGGGATCTGGCTCAGCAATGCCTGATTAAAAAGGAAGGAAGAACCTCAAGATTTGACCCCACAGTTTTGCTGGAAATGGTTTAACTCAAGGCCTTATGTACAGTATTCTTGCCCCTGCATCCGTATATTCATTTCATATTATTCCACCTCTCGCTGTGCCGTTGTCTATGAATACCACACACAATAGTCCTTATCCAGGATCCAGTTTCTCCAGCCAGCCCTAGCAGACAAATGGAAAACACTCTCAATTTCAGTGGTTGACTGAAGTCCAAAGTTGCACGTGATTTTCTTCTTCTCTACGTTCTTTGGGGGCATGTGATGTAGTGTTTGGAGCAGTAGCCTGAAAGTCATGTTTTTGTGTTCTACACCCAGCCATCCTCCTGTCTCGCTGTAAGCTACCTGGCTTCCTCTGTGCCAGAGTTTGCCCAGTCCAGGATAATATCACCTAACTTGCAGGCAGGTTGGGAAGATTAATTAATGTTTGTGTTTCGTTTTGCAATCCTCAGATGAGAGGCCAGATTAGAAGTACAAAGTACGATAATAGATTATGTTATAACATTGACAACAGACTGTTGTTCTGGAGATCTTTTGTGTATTAATTTTTACTGCAAATGCACCCGGAGGCAACAGTCAGTGCAACACACAATTGTAAAAAAATGAATACGCTATTAAATAATTATGAAGTTACCAGCTCTGTGGCATATTGCTAGCTAGATGGCACCTTCCTTTACTACAGTGGCCTTGTGGACAAAACAGGAAGTCCCTTCCTTATTCACCATCTATTATCCCATCTATTGAACCTCCAGCTTTTCCTTGGTCTCAGGACACCCATGCAGCTGTTGCTACCATGACTTCAAGTAGGTCATGTCATAGACGGTTATGTGATAAAATATCATCGGTTTTTCCCCACATAAGGTAAAATCACATTGGTGTGAATAAAAGATGTCATGTGAATAAAAGTTGGAGAATGAAACTGACACTGGAGAAGAGCTTTGCTTAAAGCTCTTGAGTTTCATGATGCCCTCTGGCTTGGCAGTAATTTCTTTGTCCTTGTTGTCCAGCACTGCAGGGAACTGTTGTTTTTCTGTATCTCCCTTCTCTCTGTTTCCAAGCAATTTCTTTCATGCTGGGTCTGGTTCCCCTTACTGATCACCTCTGTCATCCTTGTTCTTAGTGGGTGGTTCCAAAGCACCTAAGGGATTTAGATGCCCAACTCACTGAAAATCAGTGGAAGTTGGGTGCCCAATTCCTTTAAACACCACTGAAAATTTCATCCATTGCCTCAGGGTCAAATCCCGAAGTCCTTACTCATGGCTAGACTGTGCAATTCTGCCTCACCGCAGTGGGCACTTCCTCACATGACCGTCAATGGAGCTGCTTGTCTGAGTGCTAACCAGCAGGAATGAGGGTAGCCCAGTCACACCATCACTATGTACTCTCCCCTTAAGCAAATTCCCATTATATTTCAGAGATGGTTTCTTGAGTAAGGGTTGAGCAAATGCTGAGTGACCCCTGGAACTGGCCTGCTGGCCTTCAATGGGAAATCTGTCCAAACAAGGTCCTAGTACAAATGGAGCAAGAATTTCAGGATTTGGTTGGGTGTTTACTGAGACTGTGTTTTCCTGTACATTTTGTACAGCCCCAAGCACACTGACAGCACCCAACGTATACGTGACAAGAGACATCATACTAAGATGTTTATTTTAAAGTTCAAATCTTGTCACCACTTTGTGTCTTTTCCTCTTTTATAATCACACTAACAGTCAATGTGGCAGTGTTCAGAGACGCCAGCCTCCTGGGTTGGTAGGCACAGACACATGGCGAGCGACGGTCCCTGTCCCAGACAGCTCACGATTTAATTGACTTGTTTGTGAGTGTTAAAGCCAGAGGTTCAAGTCTTGTCTGGCTTTTTCCTCTATTGTTTATTTTTTTCTGGACGTGGTAGTAATGTCGGGTTATTTCTAGATCTTTCCTTGTTTCCCTTGCAAGGTTCCTGGCTCCACCGACTTCTGACATCTCTCCTTTTCCACATTCAGGCGATTACCAAACACAGTCGCTTCTTTCTGTACAACATCTCCAAAATCTCCTGTACTCTCTGTCCTTCTGCCTTATAACCCTTGCCCACACTCCAGCTATCTCTCCTCTAGACGTTGCAAACTCTCCTGATTCCCATATTGCGTCTCTGCAACCTGTCCAGATCCCTGCTACCAAAACCTTCTTCTTTGTTAGCTGCTCCGAGCCCCTCTTTGAAACCTCCACTGGACCCCTCTCCTCTTCCAACTCGAATTTATCAACTTGCTGTCTTTGGCTTTTTCCCCACTCTTGTATCTCCACTTGCTTCACTAACTGTCAATGGGAATTAGGGTAACGTTTTCAAAAGCACTTAAGTGACTTAGGAGCCTAAAGTCTATGGGATTTCAGGCCCCAAATCAAATAGGCGCGTTGGAAATGTTACCCTTGATCTATTAAGTACCTCAGGTTCCCATCTATACAGTGGGGATATCAGCACTGCCCTGCCTCGCAGGGAGCTGTGAGGATAAATTCAGCACTGACTGTGAGGCGCTCAGGTACCACAGGGACAATGATCATAGAATCAGAGAGGAAGAGTGAGAAGCCAGGCCCTGTATGTAGGACCAGTGGGTAGCTGAACTCAGACTTGCATCTTGGAAAGTCCAAGTCAAACATCAGGATTTGCCTGTGAGTTTTGGATATTTTGATTTTCATTTTAGGTGATAAAGAAGCTCACATAAAATAATAACAAATAGAGTGGGGAGCGACTCCTGTCATGTGGCGAGGTATTAACTCAGTACCCACAACCCATGGCAGGGAAGTGGAGCCAGCAAAGAAAATCTAGTCCCTAAGGGTATGTCTACACTACCCACCAGATCGGCAGGCAGCGATCGATCCAGTGGGGATCGATTTATCGCATCTAGTCTAGACATGATAAATCGACCCCCGAGCGCTGTCACGTCGACTCCTGTACTCCAGCTCGGCAAGAGGTGCAGGCAGAGTCAATGGGGGAGCGGCAGCAGTCGACTCACCGCGGTGAAGACACCACGGTAAGTCGATCTAAGTACGTCGACTTCGGCTATGTTATTCACGTAACTGACGTTGCGTAACTTAGATTGATCCCCCCCCGCCCTCCCCAGTGTAGACCAGGGCTTAGTTACTAGTATTCCTTTGTGCTGCGCTTTTGTTCAGTAATTTCCCATGTTTATCAGGAATGTACAGAAAGAACTGGACAAATCAGTGTTTTGTAGAAGGTCACATAAGATACATTAAGAGCAACCGAACAACTATTTTTAGTAATAGATGGAAATCACTATGCATCTCGGGCACTGGACTAGGACTCCAGACACCTGGGTTCTGTTCCTGGCTCTGCCACTGAGCTGCAGCGTGACCTTGGGCAAGTCACGTCCCCTCTCTTTGCCCATTTCCCCTCCAACCCTTTGTCTGGCTTGTCTATTTAGATTAGCTCTTTATTAAGTATTTGTATTTATTTGTATTGTGGTAACACCTAGAGATTAGGGCCACATTGTGCTAGGCACTGTGTCCCTTACTGTGTGTCTGTACAACACCGAACACAACAGGACCCCGATTTCATTTAGGGCCTCTAGGTGCTACCATCATACAAATTAATAATAATATGTATAATACTGGGCCAAATTTATCCCTGGTCTCACTCCACTGGAGTCACCGAGGTGACATCAAGGTTGACTTTGCCCCATTATAGTCTTAAAAACAACCTTTTCCAAATAGCAATACTTTTAAAAGTGACTTGTACCAGGTCACAGGGCAAGTCAGTGCCAGGGACAGAAACCAGAAATCCTGGCTCCCGGTGTCCTGCTCTAAGCTCAAAACCTTGCTTCCTGGAGCTCGGATGGAGCCATTCCACACCTAGCCAACGATCTGCAATGTACAGGGCGTATGTTAGGGAAATGAGGACTAGCTTAGCTGACTGGCCTTCGCCAAGCCAGCCGCCCCATGTTGCCAAGTAGTCAGAGCACCGGACGGCACCAGACCCCAGCCAGACAGGCCGTCTGGCAGGTCCCATTTGGAGGGAGGGTCTGCCTTAACTGCCATGCGAACACACAAAGACAAGGGAAAGTAAGCAGTGGACTCGGCAACGAAAGCAGCAACGGCTCTCAGAGCAGCAGTGAGCGCGCTGGGCTCTCCAGCCCCATCATTCTCATTTATATGCAAGCACAAACACAGCAGCGCCTCGGGGGCCTGGCCTGCCTAACCCCAGGGATGGAATGGCTCTGGGCGAACACCTGGTGCAACCTGGAACCAAGTCCCACCAATGCGCGCGGGGCAGTGATTCCACCAGCTGACGGGGCTGCAGAGGGAGAGGGAGATCTGCATCCTCGAGACATCAATAACCCCGCCGCTCCCCTCAGTTAGCAAACACCAAAATACAGTGGAGGCCGTATTCTGTTGGGAGTTCGCACTACAGCAGCCCAAAATGGGGGGAGGTGTGGGGGAGAGGTAAACAGGAAAGGGAAGGCAATAACAGCAAGCCTGAGCATCCAACCAGTTCAATAGGTGTCTGCAGAGAAAGCACAGCACTGCCAGGTCCCAGTCCTGCTCTTTGCCCCCCACAAACTCCAGGACCACCGCTGCTTCACTCAGCAGCTGATTTACAAGAAGCTGAGCTGTCTGCTGCTGCTGGGAACTAGAGGTGCACTGTTCTGTTTGCATAGCGTGTGCACAAAGTGCTGAATATATAAACCTCCAGTGCCCTGCTTCCCGCCCCAACATTTAGCTGTTAAAAAAAAAAAAAAGGTAACTCAGACACCTTTCCCCAGAGGGTTTTTCCCCTGAGATGGGGCTGATTAGACATTTTTTTTTTCAAATTTTCCCTAGACCTAGAGGACATGGTGGAGTGACAGGAGGGACAGAGCTGAAACCCGATTGCAGCCGATTTTCCCAAGATTACTCCAGATGTCCTAAGCATGCATGAAAACCCCCCACCCAATCCCACTTTCCTAGCAAGCTCAGCCTGATCACTGCGAAGAATCCCCATTAGGACTGGGTTATTTTAATGGCATGCTACCGGAAACTGAATGTTAAGATCTCCTGCCCCCACCGACACGGCAATACCAAAATAAAACAACTCAAAATTGCAAAAAGTTCCACTTCCTCCCCCAAGGATCTCAAAGCACATTACAAGATAGAAGCCACACAACAATCCTTGTGAAATAGACAGGGGAGATGTAAGGATCATTGCATCCCATCTCTGAAAGACAGGCAACTCTGGGGCGAGACACGGCAGCTGTTTAAGAGCTGTGCAGCTGCGCCATACAGTGGGTTAGGCCACCAAGTGAAGAAGAAACCCTGAACAGCCCAGCGCAATTTAGACACCTGGGTCAACACTCCCTAATCTCCTGGAGAAGTACCATGAGAGCTGTAATGATGGTAAGTTGTCAGCCTTTGGGTTTAATGTCTCCTGTGAAACAAGCACATATTGCACTAACATGCCAGGAAGGACCTATTTTGTTTGGTCAGGCTTAGCCCAAATGGCCAACTAGTCCTCTGCCACTTGAACTGAAGGAGTAATTCCAAGACAGCAGTAGTAAGCTGTTACCTTCTTTGTGCACTAGCCACCAGAGGGAAATGCAGAATAATACATTTATGACCATCTACATTTACTTACGTCTTTGATTGGACTGTATGGCTCCCCCACAAAATGGAGAATTTTTCAAAGCACGTAGAACCCTGTTTTTATTACATTTTGATCACTGGATTTCTTTCACCCTGAAACTTCTCATCTTGGATCTCTCCCGTTAGCAACAATCCTGGCACAGAATATTCAGTAAATCAGGCTGTTCTCGAGAACTAATCATGCAGAGCAGAACTGGGATGCAAAGCATATTGGGTAAGGAGATGCAAATTGCCAGCTAAGCAGTTATTGGAGTAAAGTGCCAACAACATGGTATTTACATGGGTAAACCCAGCTGAACTCCATGCAACTCACAAAGGAAACAATACCCAGTGATTTCACCTGCAATACCCTCCCAGTGAACCACAAATTCAGGGTCTTGCAGGAGGGATCCTTTAACAGCAAGATGAGCACATGCCCAAGAATTCTACTCACTGCAGTATCTGAGCAGCTCCCAGAAGTGCATTAAATAAGAATGGTGGGTATGAAATCCCAGGTGACTATTAGCACATCTTAGGCATCCCTCTGTCCTCTGCCACCCATTTCAACCCTTGGCTCATAGAAGGAGGGATTCAGTTCAGCACTTAGGATCCGGGATGAGCACATGATGATGACAATCTCTAACTTCAAGGGCTCCAACAGAAGCAATGATTGGCTCTCTGGAAATGGCTGAGGAGCACAAGAAAAATTCAAGAGAGGGGCTGCTGGTTGCATCTCTCACTGTGGTGAAATGTTACCAGCTACATTTGCTTGGGCTGGCAAAATTTGCACCCACATCCATCCCGTCCACCGCCCTGCAGCTACATGTGGAAACAGATTTTCCAATGCACAGACTGGGAAAATGCACTTGCCAGTGAGATCTCAGGTGCACAGTTGCCCATTTTGTGCGCAGAGCGAGGCCTTTGCAGGCACAGCAGGTGCCCGCCTTTCAAAATGTAGACATGGGGGCAGATTTTCATAAGAGGTATTTACAGGTATAAGTAATGCAATGGCCTTAGGGGGTGATTTTGTCATGTCTGACACTGCTGGGTTCTTTAGCCCTATTTCTGTGATCCAGTCAAGGACTGTTGTTCTTTTACTTCATACAGCGTCTGTTAGAAAGCTGTCTCGGATACAAGGCTGTTTGCTGCACTCTCGCAGCTCGAGGTCTCTAATCATATCAGTATAACAGAGTCAGAGAGTCAAAGAAGGGACACCAGAAATGGGTGGCTGGTATAATAGGCCAGGAAGGGCAGAGCCTTCCCTGGCACAGCCGCCCACAAGGGACATCTGGGCTGCGGTGGCCCTGCCCCTTCCCTGAGGCCCCACCCACCCACCGCCTGCTGCTGCCGCCTGCCAGTGCCTACCTGCACTCCATCTCCAGCTCTGGTCCCTGCTGCTCGATGCGTCACTTCTCCTCGGGGGCAGGGGAGTGAGAAAGGATGCTGTGGGCATGGGGGTCTGGCGGGGAAGTGAGGTAGCTTGACCGGCACTGGGGCTGTCAGCTCTGCCTGGCACTCAACCGGGGAGGAGCGGCTCCGCTCAGAGCTCGGGCGGGGTACTTGGGCAAGAGTAGCTCGATCCAGTGCTCAGGGGGGAGGTTCAACTCAGCCCAGCGCAGGGGCTGTGGGGGCTGGCCTGGGGGGAGCTGCGGGGGCGAGCCTGGGCTCCTTTGGTTGTGGCGGGGGGAGATTCAGGGCTCCTCCTGTTATGGGGGCCGGGTTTCGGGGCTCCGGCGTCTGGGGGATGGGGCCGGCAGGCAGAAGGGACGGGGCCGGCAGGCCAGCTCTCCAAAGCGAAGGTTCACCTGCTGCCCATGCCACCAGATCATCTAATCAGACCTCCTATATATCATAGGCCACCAAATACCACCCAGCCACCTCCAAACAAAGTCAACAACCAGAATTAGACCAAGTGTTACAGTCCTGAGGACACTAAACTACTGCATGTCACAGGCAGAGAACAGGAGGGATGGAGGTGCACCACTGCTCGAGGCCAGTGCAATGGCAGGAAATGGTCGGAGATATTGAGTGATCGTAGCAAGTGACCCCGCACTCCATGCTGCAGAGGGAGATGAACCCCGCCTCCCTGGGTCATTGCCAACCTGACTGGGGTGGGGGGATTCCTTCTTCATCCCGTATATGGCAATCAGTTAGACCCGGAGCAATGAGCAAGGCCCGCCAGCCATGCCCTCGAGAAAGAGAATTCCCAGGACCCAGCCATGTCTATGGAGCACTAGCAGGTCACATAGAGCTGGCTTTCCTCCTTGTTTCCAGTTGCTAAATTGCCTTACAGACAATTAAAATACATGACATACCTTCCTAACGTGACTAGTGTGTGTAAGCCAGTGCTACAGTTGCCAAAAGGACATTATGTGATGGCATGGTGGGCTGAAGCATCACGAGATGCTCCGCATGATCATGAATGGAAAGAGAGGCGTCCAGGAAACACTCGCTGTATGAAGGGGTGATCCCTGTTTGAGAACCCCCAGGGGCATTACACCCCACTCAAATCCTTGTTTCCCTAGAAACAAGGGGGGTGGGGGAAGCAAACTGGTTGAGTGGACAGAGCGCTGGGTTGGGACTCAGAAGACCTAGGTTCTAATCCTAGTTCTGCTGTGGCCCTGCTGGGTGATCTTGGGCAAGTCGTTTCACCTCCCTGGGCCTCTGCGTCCCTCATCTGTATGACGGGGATAACGATACTGACGCCCTTGGCCAAGCACTTTGCAATGTACTGGTGAAAAGCGCCATAGCTACCGACATGTTCCAATTCATTTCCGGGAGCTCTGGGGTTGGTCAGGGGCACATGCCACCACCTCCCTGAGGCGTCTCTGCTGGATGTGCTCAGCAGCCACGCTCCCAGCCTAGAGCTACAGAGATGCCTGGAACCACCGTGGAGTCTGTCGACATCCTCTTCCCCCACCCGGCCGCAGCAGCTTGTGAGTGAGTGAGCCCCAGGGGCCGATGTATGCCCATGCCTGCCCTCTGCTGCTGGGGGCAGGACTAGCACACCACGCCAACCCATAGACCACAGAACATATCGATTTCTCCCAATCCAAAGCAAGAGAGACCCGAGAAAGGGATTGGAGTGGCTGGGGCCGAGCAGGAGAAGGAGTACTGCTGTTACAGGAGATAATGTTATTAAATTGGGAGTCAGGAGTGTTTTGTTTGTCAATGCGGATCTCCGTGATGTACCGGGATTTTGATCAGTCTGAAACGCGCTATAGAAGAGCTATTAATTATCATTAGAGCCTTATGGGGAAAGGGCCTTTTGGCCAGAGATCAGTGGATATTAGAAGTCCATTGTCAAGCTAGGAAAACATCAGCTGATTGCATTGAATGAGAGAGTCAAATTCCACTGAGCTTCATTGAAACTGCCCAAGCAGGCTGCAGAAGGCGAATTCCAGTTCTATCGGGTTCCACAGTAACTCCACCTACCGACTCGCCCCAGCAGGATCTCAAGTTACAAGCATTACTTCATCGGATCACATTCTAACTGGCTGATCTTACCCCCCAGGGCACAGGGCAGGCTGCTTGTGCAAGCAGCTGCCTCATACAAATTAACACTTTCGTGAGCGTCACGTGTGCCACAGAACCCTGGCGCAAAGCCCAGACATGTCACTGGGTGGATGGCCAGGGAATTATAATCCCTCTGATTGGCTAGAAAGCTGGAATGGACGAACAGAGTCCCTGAGTGAAGCCTTTAGAGGGTGGATTCTATGAATGCTAGGGAGGTGTTTCCCCCACATTCAATTCCTAATGTGGGATCGAATCATAGAAATTGTAGGGCTGGAAGGGACCTTGAGAGGTCACCTCTCCAAGCTCCTGTGCTGAGGCAGGACCATGTAAACCTAGATCATCCCTGATGGGTGTTAAAAACCCTTAATGAGGGAGATTCCACATCCACCCTTGGAAACCTATTCCAGAGCTTAACTACCCTTAGAGTTCAAAAGTTTCTCCTAATATCTAACCTAAATTTCCCATGTTGAAAATTAAGCCCATTACTTCTTGTCCTACCTTTAATGGCTACAGAGAGCAATTGATCACTAGACTTTTTATAACACTCCCTAATATATTGGAAGATTGTCCTCAGGTCCCCCCTCAATCTTGACTAAACATGCCCCGTTTCTTTAACCTCTTCTCATAGGTCAGGTTTTCTAAACCGTTTATCGTTTCTGGTGCTCTCCTCTGGACTGTCTCCAATTTGTCCACATCTTTCCCAAAGTACAGCACCCAGAACTGGATGGAGTGCTTCAGTTGAGCCCTTCCCACCGCCAACTAGAGTGGGGCAATTACTTCTCGTGTCCTACACACGACACGCCGGTAAATACACCCCAGAAAGAGATTTGCTTTTTGTAGTATATGATTAACATTACGTCAGCAGGCACATGACGGGCTTTATAGCAGAGGAGCTGCATGCTTGCCTGGGGTTGTGCACTGGGCTCCAAAAGATGCTGCACAATGATTGCTGTGGCCCATGCAGGGTGGGCTTGGAGAAGGGAAGTGCTGGCATGAGGCAAGCGTGCTGGAGCATGGGCGATCCTGTCCCGAGCCAGCTGCAGTCTGGGAATGGATGTCAAACTGTTCACGAGGGTTTATTCTCTTTAACCAAGGGCTCTGTCAAGAAGACGACCTGCAGCAGTCACATGCATCTGAAGGGGAGGCAGCAAATAGACTCTCTTAATCTTTGCTACTTAGCTTGTAATATTCTCACTGCAGTCAGAAAGGTAAAACACCAATGGCCCAACACCCGTATCAGAAGCCATCCTGTAGCAATCTGTGGGAACTCCAGGTTCATTTAGAAGAGCAGGCAGGGATCCGAGTAGAATCCCAGGTACTGGGAACCACAGATGGGTATCCAATAGGCCTAGGGTAACTACCTATGTGTCAAGGAGATGAAGAATAAGGATACGAAAAAGACAGGGCAAAAGTTTATTTCTCAGGGACAGCGCCCCACAATGGCACATCATATGACCTGTGTACGATTGCTGCTTGGGAATATACTTTGTTTGTCCAATAGGGTCATGGAACATTAGGCACCAAATGAGGAACGTCTCTTGAAATACAGGATGGGTGGCCATCCCGATTAAGCTTGGGGTGCCCAATATTTGTGGTGACGAGGTCCTCATTGGCCACTTGGCAGGGTGTCACAGCCACTCCGAACATGCAGCTACACAGGCATCAGTATTTCTAACAAAGTTAAATACACCTGGTGCTAAGATTTGCCTGGACCTACAGAACCCGCTAGTCATTTGAACTCAACAGATATAAACCCCTGCAGCTGATTAGCTTTGTGCACCATTTGCCGCTTTTTTGGGCACCCTGCCATCGGGCTAAAGGTCCCTGGATGGCTCTATCTCCTCCCACAGTCTTATTACAATAGCAATACCAGGTGGGAACCACTGGTCTGAAGGAAGAGAGAATAACCCAGCCCGGGTGGGAGCTGGCAGAGTGGAGAGCTTAATGGCCAGGTCTTGTGCACCGAGTGCTGGCTCTGCCTGCTGCAAATAATGGACCTGGCAGCTTTTGGACAATTGTGCCAAGCAACAAATTGTGCTCAGGCTCAAGTCGGGGGAGTCAGGCAGTGGAGGATAAAGAGAGGGAAAATTGAGCAGGCAAAGAAAGAGTTACATCCCTTCCAAAAGGGAGAGCCTGACCCGCTCACTCTTGTCCTCCTACAGAGTGAATCAGCTTCTCCACCTAGGTTTGGGAGTGAAGAATGTGAAGCAAAGGGTGGAGGAAAGAGAGAGAGGAGGGTATACGAGAAAGAGAGAGCGTGCAAGAGGACAAAAAGAAGGGAACACAGGAGAGACAGACAGAGGGGGGAGGGCAAGAGACACTGCTGCATTCTCTCCTCTGCCTATGTGAGAGGCAGATAGAGGGGGGCAAAAACAAAAACAACAGAGAGAGAGAGAGAGACCGAGAGAGACCAAGGAAACATATGAGAAAGAAGGAGACCAACCAAGGGAGCATGTGTGAAAGTCACAGCGAGAGAAGGGGCCTCTTTGATTCCGTGTGCCTCATACCAGACACTGTCTAGACTGCAGCAATTATTGTCAGCTCAGAACACCCAGGCATTGCCATTGCAGCTGAAAGGGAGCTTAACAAAGAGAAAAAAACGAAAGAAAAAAATACCCTACCAGCAGAGAGCTAGTCTCCTGCCAGCGCCAGGGTCTCTCTCAGCCGCCCTCTGCCTCCCCCAGCCCTCCAGGCAAATACCAGCACAACTTACCCCGTGGAGTGGGCAAGCAAAATACGCAGTAGACAGTAGAGCATATGCAGAAGAGCTTGGAGCCCGACCAAGGTGATTGCTGGGCTGGGCTGAAAAGGGGGGCGGGGGGCTGTCCAGGAGTGTGGGGTAAAGCCCCATTTGCCAGGGTAGTGTTCAGCCACTTCCCTGTAATTCCCCCTGGCCAGCCCCAGCAGTGGGGGAACCAGTTGGAGCAGTGGCAATACTGGGGGCTAAGGAAGGAGGTGTGCAGAGGCGGTGGAGAAGGGGACTGATGCTGATGTGCTGCATTGGGCACAGGGCAGGGCGAGAGCAGGGGAGGCTCAGAACCATGGCCACCTGAGAACAAGGGCCAGGTCAGCTTCTTCCCAACGACAATCCCAGTGGTCTGGCCAAACTCAGCCCTGGTGTCCTTATGGCAACCTGAGGCTCCACGCAACCCACCAAGGAGACAAAGAACAGCGACACTGGGCACTGTGGTGGTCTTTCATCTGAAGGCCTCACAGCACTCTTGGCAGACAGGTAGTAGGTAGTTTTAACCCCTTTTTACAGATGGAAAAACTGAGGCCACATAAGGAATAAGTGACAGAGTCAGGAAGACTCACAATCCGAGGTATATAGTGCCCAGTCCCCTGCCCCTATAACTAGACACTGTAACAGACACTTTTCCCTGCAAACCAGGTACCCTGTACTAGTCGCAGCACCACTGTCAGCCCCAGGCAAGATTTAGGATTTCATACTGAGGGACACAGCTAGTCAGCCCCAGAACCTCTCTCCCCTACTTGACCCAGAGGTCAAGTTTCTCCTGTGGGCAGCCTGCTTCCCCTCCAGCCTCCTTCTTGAGCTCTGGATGGAAGGGGCTATCCTGTCTGTAAAATACCAGCCACCCAGAGAAGGGAAGGAATAAGACTGCTCAAGGGAAGCCGTGAGGAGTGGGAGGGCAAAAGGAGCAAAGATAAAGAGGAGAGAGTTGTTAAGAAAGAAGAGAATGGAGGAAAAGAGAGTAGGAGACGACAGACCCCATTCCCCCACTCCTCCTTACCTCTCCTCCCTGCTCCCTTCCAACCTCCCCTTTCTCTTCTCTGTCCTCCTTTCCACTCTTAGTTTGTCTCAGAAGAGTTTTCAGACCTTCCCCTTTCAGGCCTTCTGCCTCAAGGGCCTTTCCCCCCCACCCCATCTCTGCTCTCCATAGGTCTGGAATGTGCAAGGCCCCAGGGAGGGATTTAAAGCAAAGAACAGGCTGAGAGTCACAGGAATGCCACCCCTCTACCAGAAATCCCAGTCTAGCTGTCCTGGTGGGAACCAACTGCCAGTACCTCCTAGAGAGGATGGCCAAAAGATTTTTGCTGTGCAGTCCTTACTGCACTGATGTCACCGTGGGGGCTTCCCAATGGAGTCCGTCTCTGTCCGTAGACACAAGCGACCCAGATGGATGCGAAACATGATCGCTACCACTGCCTCTGCAAGCAGCTACTAGCAGCTTCAGTAATCCTGTGAAGCGCGGCGGGGCAGAGAATATGACAAAGGGGCAGAAAGAGGACCTGCCTCCCCAAACATGATGTAGAAACATTTGGGGGACCATCAGGCAGGTGCCCTACAAGTTGAAGCAATTGGTGCGACAGAGGGAGGGGCCATCCCTGAAGGTGGACCCCTTCCTATGACCTTGAGGCAGGCTTGCACGTCCATTAAGAATTCAGATCCCAGCGACTCATGATGAGCAGTTGGGAAATGAAGCAGAGACCGCTGAGATAAGGGGAGGAGACAGAGAACAGGATGAAATGGCTCTGAGCGTCACATGGGGACAGAGTATCATCAGCTGCCTAGTGCAGTCCTAAAAGGGAATTCATCTTCTCCTCCGAGCAGCTGGGCTGGTGACCAAAAAGTGAACTCACTCTGATAAGAGTGTCTGAGACTTGCGGAGAAGGGGAGACACCTGACAGCTGGGGGACACACTCTAGTGGGGATGGTGCTGCCCTGGTCTGAATTTCCTAGCGTTCTCTGCTGGAGGTAAAGCAGCTACAGGAGGCTCTGGGACCGAATGGAAATTCTCCCCTGCCTGCCTGCTGCATCTGCCTACAGGAGAGGGATACAGCCACGGTGACGCCCAGCCACTCATATTGTAAAGCAGGAAGTGGCCAAACTGGGGTGAAGCCTGCCCAGACTCGGCCTCGTTTCACTCTGCAGGGCCTATGTGAGCCGGCCCTCAGGGGCTTCTCCCTCACCACCTGCTGTTCAGTGTTGGCCCCCCCTCACTGATGAGCCCCCGCCCCGGTGCTCTTCCTCTTGCTTCTTCTTTATCATAGAACTGATCATAGAAGGTTAGGATTGGAAGGGACCTCAGGAGGTCATCTAGTCCAACCCCCTGCTTGAAGCAGGACCAATCCCCAATTTCTGCCTCAGATCCCTAAATGGCCCCCTCAAGGATCAAACTCACAACCCTGGGTTTAGCAGGCCAATGCTCAAACCACTGAGCTATCCCTCCTCTTCACACGGATCATTTTGGGGACATTTTAAAGAGCTGGTGTCACTCACTGCACTCCAGTAGGTAAAAGTGATGTAGACTCCAAAACGGGCCCTGATTACAGCGGATAGAAATCGTTTAGTTTTCCTATGAAAATTGGCTTTTGGGTCAAAATGGAAATGTCCATTTTTGACAAAAAGAATTCTGGGTTTCTGTCAAAAATTGGGTGTTTTTTTTTCCAGAATGAAAATATTTCAGACACAGAATAGATTCCCCTCCCACATTTCCAGCAAAACCTTTCATAGGAACAAAAACCCATTTCTAGACCAGCTCTGTCCGTGATCAATGTAACACTCACTTGGGCAGAGGGACACACCCATGGAGAGCATTTTCCCCCTGAGAACTGTGCAAACATGGGAATATTTCTTTGGAACAAATGAACTGCTGTGTTGGGTCAGACCAGTGCTCCCATCAAATCCAGAATCCTGGCTCTGATCGCGACCAATACAGAGGAAGGTGCAAATCAACCCATAATGGATTTTGAAGAATAATCTACCCAAGGAGGAAATATCTCCTTAATCCTAGGGAGCTGGTGACTGGTTTATGCCCTTAAACTTGAAAGTTTATGGCCCATGTAAATTTTTGTCCTGGTAAACGTAACTTCCTTCACCATTGGCAATAATACTTGTTTCTAGCCCAAGCAGAGACCCAAGGTGTAACTCAATGGGGGTGGCGGGGAGCCCTGCCCTCATCTTGAGACACTCCCAAAATCTTCTCCAGATTAGTGGCACATTGCTTCTTATTCCAGACTGCTCTCCACCTAAACCTGCATCTTACTCGCTGACTCAACAGACCACTTTCATAGAATCATAGGACTGGAAGGGAGCTCGAAAGATCATCTAGTCCAGTCCCTAGCACTCCTGGCAGGACTAAGTATTGTCTAGACCATCCCTGACAGTTGTTTGTCTAACCCGCTCTTAAAAATCTCCAATGATGGAGATTTCACAACCTCCCAAAATATGACTCTGTTAGGACTCGAACCCACAACCTTTGAATGACTTCACCTGTCATCGATCTAGAAGTCCAAAGTGCTATCCATTGTACTACAGAGCCTGCTGGAGTCCACTGAGCTCTGCAATGTAAAACCCAGAAGAGCCAAGATTCCCATTCCCAGCAGCCCTGGAGCACTTGGATAATGGCAACCTACTGCTGGCTTAACCTTCCCTCGTATACTTTGAGTACCTTAGCCATATTTCCATCTCATGGGCGCTCGGGTTGAATCACAGCTGAAACAGTGACCTGACTTTTCCCAGAACTACTCCAGACTCCTAGTGTAAATGACTCCGGTGTCACCTCTTGGGCATTCAGGTGCAAAGCGATCAAGACAACAAGCAGGGCGGTGGGGAGGAATGCAGATCCAGCCTGCAGCACAAGTAGCTGCTTGGGGCCCCACCCCAGACTCAGCAATTTATGGGGCAGCTCAGCAGGACCAGGGAGAATGAGTCAGTTCCCAACCCGATTTCCCCCCCACGGCAGCTGCAAGTCTTGTAAATAGGTCAGGTCTGGAAAAAACAGCTCAGGAAAGCTTAGTGAATAGGGGGTTTTCTGATGAAGGGAAGAGATGTTTGAGGGGAGTCACGGCTTGTAGCATTCGAAACTGATGTTACAAGTTTGATGGACAATGAATTGGCAGGTGTTTGTGGCTTTCTAAACTTAGGGCCTGATCCAAAGCCCACTGAAGTCAACAGGAATCTCTTCATTCCCTGCACTGGGCTTTGCATCAGGCCCTACGTACTCAGATGTGAATCTCTGGGGCGGGCAAATCCATCAGCTGTTTAGTACAGCTGGTAACTCATCTCTCAGGGGCTCGTGGGCCAGGCAAACATGAAGTCGGGGTCCCCTAGGGACACGCCCTACGAGCCTGCAGCCTCCATGATGGTCCTCCACACCTCATGAGAATTTCAGGCTAGAAGACTTTATATCTAGAACCGAATACAGCTGCCCTTCTGCCCCAGCCGGTGGGAATGGAAGGTTCTTTACAAATATGCCCTGGCTAGCATCTCTGCCACCCTTCTTCCTTCTAGTCAGTACAAAGAAACTTCCTACTTCCACCACCCTGTGAGATCCACTCTGCTGCACCACGCTTCTTCCCTGAGGACATAAGCACTGGCTTCCAGGGCACATTTGGGAGTAGGCTGGTGATATACGATGCACAGGGCTGGGACAGCATGAGATCACATGTGGTGTAAAGGGAGCTTCCATGTCCCAAAAGGGAGAGGGAAGAGGCTCTGCTTTAGCCCAATTATCAGCAGGTGTTTTGCATGAAATGGGGCCTGGGCCTCCAAACACAGGCCCCATGGGCTTTCAGAAAGCGGCTGCTCCCTGGGAAAGGCTTTCCCAAGTGAGGGGGATACAAAAGACAGGTGCTTTCAGGGTTCAGAGCCAGCTTCTTGTTGGTGGGGGTGTGCCCTGCCCTGCCCCGGCTCCTCTCCAAGGCCGGTCTGGAGGAAAAGTATAACATGCTGGGGACGGAGAACCTCCTGAAGTCTCTCTCGGTCCATCAGGGAATCTGTGTCCCAGTCCCATCCAGAGCTGGAGAGCAGCAATTCTCCCACTGCACGAAGGGGAGCACGGGGCATTTCCCACCAGATCTGCTGGAGCACTCTCTGCCCACCACCAGGGAGTCAAGCGTTTGCCAGGCCAGGGAAGCGCCCCTGGTTAGCAGGGCAGGGCAGGCAGCTCTGGCATGGGTCTTCAGCAGAACTGCACCTATCATGGGCAGCTCTCTCCTTCCAAAGGTGCCTCCTTGCCTTCCCCGAAGCTTCTTCAACCCCAACAACGTGTTTGCCAGTCCTCCAGCTATGCTACACCCCCCCCCCCCACCGTCTTCCTGGGTTAAAAATAATCAAGTTTCTGGGAAGCAGCAACTCCTGCCGAGCCTCCCTCCCTGCACTTCAGAGCCCCTGAGACTAGCGCTCTGCAGTTCTCAACCCCAGCCACTCCTCTCTCCTCCCCCCCACTGTGATCTGACTAATATGCCTGGGCTCCGTTTGCCAGCTCAGCTGGAAAGGAATTTAACCATTTCACGCCAGGA
The DNA here is from genome assembly GCF_965152275.1 of Natator depressus. NCBI lineage: Eukaryota > Metazoa > Chordata > Testudines > Cheloniidae > Natator > Natator depressus. Next base: position 14,628,534 of record NC_134249.1, on the reverse strand, counting down.
GAGAGGGAAAGCAGAGACCTTCCCATGAGTGGGAGAGCGAGGGAGCAGAGTAACCTTCCCCCGCCCGCCACCCCCAAATTCCCTAACGTCAAAAAGCCTCGTCTCTCTTCCAGCGGAGACTCCAGCTGCCTCTAGGGCTGAGAGTGGACAGCGCTCACACAGAGCCAGATCCGTCACCCCTGGGAGCTCCCCCTCATCTCACACCTGAGCCTCACTCTCTAGCCATATGGATTCCATGGGCTCGCCTGCCCACCCCCACGGACGGTGGGGTGCATGAATTCATCATCCCCGGAAGTGTCCCCTCTGCCCTGGTGATGGGCGGTCTCTCCATCTGTACCATCCAGCAAATACAGAGCCACAGAAGCATCCCTGTAACTCCATTAGGAAGCAAGGGGAAAGAAACCTAGAGCGCCAGGCAGTCAGCTCGGCTGATGAGAATTCAAATCACCTTGGCAGAGAGAGAGTGGAGAGCAGAGTTCCCTAGCTATGGCCCCATTGTCATCAGGGCCCCGCAGATTCTTCTCTGGTGTCTGCACCAGGATATTTTTTTTAATACCAAGCTGTCGGGCCCACATGAGGGTCACTCCCTTACAAAGAGGGCCGTAGCTTTAAAAAGGCTGGAGAACCACTGGCTCAGAGAACATGGCAGAGAACTTCAGTGCAGTGCTGGCAGGAGACAGCACAGGAATGCCTTCTGAGTTGCTGGCAAATTAGCAGTCTCCTCAAGTACAGTGGGTAAGAAGCAAGGAGCACACCGAACGTCAAGGCTGGGTAAAACCACCAGGGGACATGGGAGGAGAACGCCTCTCCCACTCGTTCCCAGTCATTGGGCCCAACTGTCTATCCAAGCAGGTACTTATATGGCCCCCCACTATTGGAGCACCTGAGCACCTCACTACTGGATTTATCCTCACAACAGCCCTGTGAGATAGTGACATATCATCCCCCATTTAAAGCTGAGGACTGAGGCACAGAGTAGATTAAGTGACTTGGTTGAGGTCACCCAAGATGATCTGTGGCAGAGCCAGGAACCAAACCTAAATCAGCATCCCAATTCAGTGTCTTAACCACTAGTCCATCCTTGCGCCAAGCTTTGGCAAAACTCACATTGAAACTGATGGCACTTTTGCCCAAGAAAGGACTGCAAGGGTCAGGCTCATTATGTCCAGCCCGCAGCACCCACTGGCCCATTGTATTGTGCTGGGATGTCCTTTGCATTTCACTTCTTTGCATCCCAACCCACGTGGTCTGATTGAGTTGACCTTATTGCCATCATGACAACTTGCCAACATACGCTAGGCAGACACGGGAGTACGTGGTGACCATATTTGTATGCTGGCCAGGGAACTGGGGGAGCAGTGCAAACTGAAAATTTCTCTTTCTCAAAGCCAAAGGGGCAGTAGCAGTAAAGTGGGGTATGGAAGATGAAAAGGTACAAAGCAGATGTCCACAGGGGCATAGGAGTGGTCCTTCCAGGAGAGTATTCTTTACCTCCTGGGGTGCTCCAAGTAGCCAATTGGTGGATATGCAAGAGGGCATGCAACACAGTGGGCTAGAAGTTCTGTGAGATCACTGCTTCACACTCAACCTGTGGAACTCACTGTTGCAGGAGGTCTTAAAGACAAATGCTGTGTCTGGATAAAGTCATGACCACAAATAACATCAGTAGCTATGTAACTAAGGTAATAACAATAACGTTCATGCTTTAGGAAGTAAACAGATCAAGAGAGACAGATCAGAAAGGAACCTGAAGTCTGCAGGGATCTCTCACCTTCAAATCCCTCCTTAAAGAGCAGTTCTGCTCTGGAAAATGGCATCATAGGGATCAGGGTTTGTTCTCTTTACAGGACTCAAGAGCAACTCAACTACAAACTCAACCTGGGATTTTAGACTCAGTCTGGGCTCTTCTTCCATTTGACAATCTCACCAGGTTCTGCAATCCAAATGTGGCCCTCAGTGTCACCTCTGCAACCTCATCATCTTCAGATGATGCACCCAGTGACATCTGTACAACCCCATTGCCTCACATGGGTTTGCACAGGTGTAAGTGGATGGGATGGGAATTGAGTAAACGATCCTGTTGATGATTCACCTGAAAGAACAAACTCCAGCATGCTCTCTCTGAAATTTTATCTGCACAAGGAAACTTAGCCTTTGCTGACAATGGGTGTCAGCAGTGGGAGCAGATGAACATGACATAGACAAAGGCAAACCACGCTCAGCACTGTTTCAGCAAGTGTGTCAGCTTCCGAAAAGGGGCAGAATGCAGTTTGACTTGTGCTGCCCAGAGCATCTGTTCTGGATAAGGTGTGCATTGATGACACAGTGTGAAAGCCAGGGTGTAGGGATCCGTGGTTTGATCTGGTGCGGAAAATGTACTGTAGGGGTTGATAGTATGTGATTTATTATTTGTGTTGCTGTAGCACCTAGAAGCCACAGTCATGGCCCAGGACCTCTCTGTCCTAGGTGAAGTATACAACACAGAACAAAAAGATAGTCCCTGCCCAAAAGAGCTTGCAGTCTAAGTAAAAAACAAGAGACAACAGATGTCTACAGACCCATGGCGGAGAGCAAGGAAACAATGAGAATTCCTAATACCAAGCGACTTTCCAAATACCCAGGCTGCTATGGGGGAGTTCCACCCAACCCAGTTATCACCGATTATTAAACATTTATTCTGCAGTAATGTCTAGAAGCCAGGCAGGCCAGGGCCCCATTGAGCTCGCTGCTGTACAAACACACTGTAAAGGACAGACCCTGACAATGCTGTATCCCACTCCCTGTAGTCTTCCCACCTTCATCTCCGGCCCTTCTTCCTTGCAGGTGCCTAATGTCTGAATCCCCCTTCCCTGACCCGGTCTGCCATGTCTCCCTCTTCAAATTTCTCCTTCCAAGATGCCTGCATCCCCCCCATGCTCCCACAGCAGAGAACACAAACCAGAGCATTACAAATAAAGCCATCCAACCAAAAATCATTGCCCGAACATGATCCACGTGAAACTTCCCCGCTGAATTCCTTTGCTTCTAATTTCATCTTATTCCCTGCCCAGCATGTAAGGAGAAGGATGGTCTGGTGATTAACGCACTGGACTGGGACTCAGGAGAGCTGGGTTTAATTTTTGCCTCTGCTTCAGGCTTCCTGTGACAAGTCACACAGATCCTGATCTGAAGTGAACAGAATGACTCCAGTAGGTTTTGGAACAAGCCCTTGGTCTGTCTATGCCGCAGTTTCCCATCTATAAAATGGGGATGAACCATCCCTATCTCACAGGAATGTTGGGGATGAATTTACTAGCGTGCGTGAGCTGCTCAGGTACTAAGGCGATGGGAGGCCATGTGAGAATTGGTATTTTATTGGCAGTACAACCTGTTCAGGGCACGGCCCTTGTGTTCACTCCTATTTACAAAGCACCTATCATGCTACAACCACCATCATAAGGCATCTCGTTTAAAGCACCCCCAGGAGAGGGGATGAATACAGGGAGATCCACAGGTGTACAAACAAGTTCTCTTTAAAGCAAATGTCTTACTAGAAAGCATTTGCTCGGCGATCCCAAGTTTCCAAGGGACTCATGAATCTCTCCCAAAGCTTAATCATCAGGCCTTTGATTACTAAAGCAAAAACCTCAGCACCCAAAGCTGCCTGGCAGCCAAGAGAGGCATTGGGAAATGCTAGGCAATGGGATGAGACATGACTGCCATGGGAGACGGATGTGACTAAAGGATGAGGCCGATGCCATGGGCCGATGCCACAAAATGAACCCGACTCGGCTTTTGGCAGTGACAGACACAGGGATAGGGGTTGCGAAATCTAGAGACCTGGAACTTCATGGGAACTCAGTGTTCGTTCAGTGGTGTTCACCCTGCCAGGCGGATTGAATGTAAAGGCTCTAGGACTGTGTACGAAACATGGTACAGACAGTGGTGGGTCTGCCCTTGGAAGGCACCTGGCACTTTGCCACACTCGGCCAAAACTATAATCATGGTCACATCCACATCCCTCCATTCTGATTCTACACGCTGCTCACATCTCCCACATTCGCAGGTGGGGGCAGCTTCACACTGCAAGGGTCACATTCCAGAAGGGGAACCCACCGGCCCAGGAAGACCTCACTGAACAGTCAAGCAGCCACAGCAGAGGAGAGAGCGAGGCACTTTCAAATGTGTCCATAATTAACGAGCACACGGATAGCTTAGGAGGGTTACAGATCCTTGGCTAAAACTGGGACCTAGAAGCACCAGTTCTTGGAATGTGCATGGCCCAGAACGGGTGTGCGGGTACGAGTGTACAAAAGGAGGCACACCAGTTTCTTATACACCAACCTAAGCAACCAAAGACATGCAATCAGGTGATTTGAGAGCGACCACACTAAACATCGGGTGAACGTTAGGTATTAACATCACAAGGCTGCCATGGACAGTCACATTTTCATTTCAAAACCTAGGCTATTATAGCATCATTTTGGACCAATTAACTCCCAGTTAAGAGTCTGTCATCGCTATCCATGTTAGGGTTTCAGTGGTATCGGGGTCCTGTTTCATGGACCACAAGTTGGGTAATAATATGAGGATGATTCCGTGTTTCTAAAACTGAACTGGCTCTTTGCTAAGAGAATTATTTACAGAAATGCTTGTAACTGTAGCTAGCATTGCAGCCACGGGCACACAGGCTGACTCCCTGGTGCCTCCTCCAAACTCTTCCCTCCTGTAGCTTGTGCTCCTCCTGCCGAGTTCCATCCAAGTTGCTACTGAGCCCATCACTGCAGTATCTGACTATTTACCAGGCTAATAGAGGAGCACTGTGAGGTTCCGAACAGGCTTCTCTAGATAGCTGGTTTTAAGAACTGGTTGATTTTTTTTTTATTCTAAACGCCCATTTTTTTAAGCTAACGTTTTTCCATGCAAGAGCTGGTATTTTTCCGATTTTTCAACAGAAAAAACAAACAAACCAAAAGAAAAGGAGGACTTGTGGCACCTTAGAGACTAACCAATTTATTTGAGCATAAGCTTTCGTGACCTACAGCTCACTTCAAGTGAGCTGTAGCTCACGAAAGCTTATGCTCAAATAAATTGGTTAGTCTCTAAGGTGCCACAAGTACTCCTTTTCTTTTTGCGAATACAGACTAACACGGCTGTTACTCTGAAACAAAGCCAAAAATCTTAAAAATAAAATAAAAGTCTTCCTTCCCCGCCCCGGGTTTTGGTTATTTCCTCCTTTCTCTCCCTTCGTTCCTGCTCTGTGCACACCTTTCTCAGCGGCAAAACGGGAAAAAAAAATTAAAAAGAGGGGGGGGGGGAAAGGAAGAAAAACAAAACAAAATTAAACACCTACCCATGTTTCCATCCAAAAATCAGAAAACTTCCAAGGTTTTCACAACACACTTTACTTTTCAAACAGCTGCACTGGTTTTGTCTAGACACCCAGCAGCCTTATGCTGCAGCTTCCTCCCCGTTTCCGAGCTCTATCTCAATTCCCATTTTCCACGTGTCCCATGGCTACTATAGCAGGCACTGACTTGTGTCTCCCTCACCCCTGCAGGACTGGGATGCAGGCCTGCCAGCTCACCACATTTCCATAGCACAGCACAGGCCCCATCAAAGCTGCTCCGGAAATAGAACCGGCTCAGCTGAGGGAATACATGCTCTGTGGAGAGACCCAAACCTAAACGGAAACTCAGAGCCTGTCTATTAAATGGAGAGGTTCAGAGAACACACTCCCAGTGATGCTAAAAGGCAGAACGCTTTAGCAACATGGTAGATCCTCAGTTGATGTAAACTGGCGTAGCTTCATTGATTTCAGTGGTACTATGCCAATCTACACTAGTTTAGGAGCTGGCCTTGACAGACCTATGTAAATGCAAGGTCACAACCAATCACTTAAATGACAAAATAAATGTAGCCCTTTTTACTCCCGTCAGCCCTGCAGTGCTAACCCAGCTCAGGGAGAGGGAGCTGGACTCTTCTCCACCTTGTGCGCCACCGACAGAATTGTTTACTAAGTTCCATTCAAATACGGCATCATTAGAAGCAATGGGGTTGCGTAAGTGTCGCTAAAGGGCACCATTTGGTTTGCACAAGCGGTACTGACTGCCTCAAAGGGGGCATGTCTGGACAGGACGATGGTAATGGTCATCGTCCAACCCTTGCAAATGAGCCCAAGCTACAGCTGTTATCTCAGGCCTGCAAGTGCCACTGCTCAGCGAGCTTCCCCAGAGCGTGCTTGGCAGCATTAGAATATATGCAGCTACAACGCCTTCAGGTGCCGCTAATCACAGGGCGCAGCTCCTCCTCCTCCACTTCTGTACCTTGTTTCTGGCCTCTTAATAGAGCCCAGCGAATCCAAAGCTGGATGCTCAACCTAGGGGGACCAGATAGCAAATGTGAAAAATCGGGACGGGGTGGGGGGAAAAGGCACCTGTATAAGACAAAGCCTGAATATTGGCACTGTGCATATAAAAATCGGGACATTTAGTCACCCTAGCTCAACCTATCCAGGAGAAATGTCACATCTAGGCACTCATCAGTGTGGTGATGAACGTGGGATGGAGAAGTGCTTTAAAACATTCACTGAACAGAATTTTCTTTCCATAGCAAATGCACCAGCGTTACACTTAAAATATTCCTTGCCTTTTCTCCGCTCCTTCCCCGTTGTTCCTCCCCAGAGGCCTTTATGAGGGCAAAGCAACGTTCTGCCAAACCTAACATAGCTGCCATGCGCCAAACTGGAGGTTAACAGCTCCTTCCCAGTGACGGTGGACTAGGAGCTGGCACACACAGGCCTGCAATCAGGAGCACAGACAATCATGCCCACCTCGTAGCTGTGAGGGAGATGCTCCGGTTATGGAGCAGGGGTGTTGGAAGGAGGGTGTAGGTCTGCAGAATAATTGGCTTTCCATAGACAGGACTGGGTGCCTTGAGGAGAAGGAGTGACAGTGCAGGCAGCTTCCCCGTGGGTTCTGCACCAATTGCTTTGATGTTCTCTTGTGGTCAATCCTTATTAGGCCACATCTTAAGAAGGCTTCACCTCCCCAAGCCTTGTTCTTGTTTCTGCCCTCTCTCTTGCCTGTGGCTATCTGCGCCTTTCGAACCTTCCTGATACCAGAGGCGGCTAGTGGTGGGTCTTGGTAAACCACAGTAATAACACTTTGCACAGCTGCAGCACCCTCCAGCCAAAGATTTTATAGAGACAAGGTGTGGGAGGTGATATCTTTTATTGGATCAACTTCCGTCGATGAGAGAGACAAGCTTTCGAGCCACACAGAGCTCTTCCTCAGGTCTGGGAAAGGTACTCCCAGCACCACAGCAAAACACAAGGTGGAACAGATTGTTTAGCATAAGTAGTTAGCACATATTGTAAGGGACCATTCAAGGCAGAGTGGCCTATTAATACCTTTGCAGCCATAGGACAAAAAGAGAGGGGGCTAGTGTTTGTTGTAATAAGCCATAAATCCAGTGTCTTTGTTCAGACCATGATTTTTAGTGTCTAGCAGAGTTTAAGCTCCCAGGCTCGTCTTTTGAAAGTGTTGTGCAGGTTTCTTTTGAGGATGAGGACTGAGAGGTCAGATATAGAGTGATCGCTTTGTGAAGAGTGTTCACCCACAGGTGATAGGGTGTTTTTGTGTTTTATCATTGCCCTATGGGAGTTCATTCAAAAGCACAGTGATTATCTGGTTTCACCCACATAGTTGTTCCTGGGACATTTAGTGCATTGGATGAGGTACACCACATGTTGTGATAGGCATGTGTAGGATCCAGGGATCTTGAAAGGTGTGCTGTGGAGGGTGTTGATCACTGTAGAAATGGAGAGATGTCTGCAGATTTTGCATCTGTTGTTCTGGCAGGGTCTGGTGCTGCTTTGAGTTGGTGTGTCCTGGTCTGTAGGGAGCTTGCTTCTGATGATAGCTTGAGGAGGTTGGGGGGTTGTCTGAAGACCACAAGTGGGGGTTCAGGAAAGATTTCTTTCTGGACGGTGTCCCCATGGAGTATGGGTTGTAGTTATTTAATGATACCCCGTAAGGGTTCCAGTGCGGGGTGTTAGGCGAGAGCTAGGGGTGTGCAGTTGGAGAAGGTTTTATTTCTGTACTGAAGCAAGTTCTCTCAGGGTATTTGGGTGGCCTGTTCCATGATGACTGCTTCTCTGGTGGAGTGTCTTATTTGGTGAAAGCGGTTTTAAGTGTGTTAAGGTGTATATCCTGGACTTTTGCCTCGGAGCATATTCCGTGGTACCTGAGTGCCTGGCTGTAGATAAAACATTTCTTGGTGTGTTTGGGGTGGTTACTGGATCTATGAAGGTAGGTATGGTGATCCGTGGGGTTTCTTCTTTATAGTTGTCTCTGGGATTCCACTGCTGAAGCTGACGGTGGTGTTCAGGAAGTTGAGGTTAGTGTGGGAGTGTTCCAGAGAGAGTTTAGTGGATGGGTGGCGGCTGTTGAAGTTGTGGTGGAAATGTATGAGGGGGTTTAAGCCATCTGTCCAGAAGATGAATCTCATTGATGTATCTCGGGTATATCATTGGTTTCCCAGAAGGGGAAAACTGAAGAGACGCGGGGATAAAGCAAATTGCCCTTCTCCACACAGTGAGTCTGGGGCAGAACCAGGAACAGAACCAAGGCCTCCTAGTCTTGGGTTATAAATACAATGGTGTCCCCCTCCTAAAAATGGAGGAGTGGCAGAGAGATGGGGCTGGAAAGCCCAGTTCTCCTTCCTCCCCTCCAACCTGCTCTCCCTGCTGCATGCCACCCCTTTCAAATACACTAAGAGAATTGGTGGCAGGGGCCCTACCTACCCACAAACAGGAGCCCAGAGAGGCCCTGCCTTTGGGTCTCCAAGCTCCCTCATTCAAGTATTTGTTCTCCCCATGAGCAAATGACAGAGCGGCCCTAACACACCTCGCACAGAGCCCCACAGACATGGGGACCAAGGGATGAGCACTCAAGTGAGCGCCAGCTGGAGATGGCTATGCTTTTCTGCTTCTCGCTGCCAGTCAGGGAGATGACATTGCTCAGGTCAGGAAGCCACAGGCACAGATTAGGAGGAAAGAAACCCCCAGGGCCGTATGGGAAGTAAGGATGCAAGATCTCAGACCTTCCCTGGGCATGAAGGTAAGGCAGGTCCATACGCTGGCAAACAGGGTATCACTCAAGAACGTTGCAGTTCCCCCGAGGATGAACAGAACACGAGACGTCTCTCTTCACTCTAGGTCCAGAGCTTCTCAGGAGCCTGCAACAGGCCCTTACATGGGGGCTCCATGGAACCTACACTGAAGGTCTCAAGGACTCAGCAACCCAGCAGCACAGCTGCCGACAACAAAGGACAACAGTCACTTTGCACAGGAACCACCTGAAAGATTCTGGACCCAACTCTTTATCTGATGGAAGCTCTCAAAGGCACAGGATGAAGAACCTTTGTTCTCCTTCCCTTGCCCAGAATTGTCCCCCTCTCCTGGGGTGACTGAGGTGTTCAGTCTTCCTACAACTCTCCTCACAGCTCCATGATGGAACCCCAGCCCTTGCCCCCGTGGGTGAAGGGGGGAATTTAACTTCCATGTTCCATCCAGTCTTGGCCTCGGTTAGGCTTCTCCGTTAACAGACCCCACCTCTGATCCAAACCGACCACCCTCTTGCAAAGGGAGAGAGTCAGCAAGCATTCTCCTTGTTCAAAGAATCCTGAGCATCCTTGCCTTAGACTTCTCCAGGCAACCCAAACATGACCTAGAAAGCCCAGTGGCTAGGCGAGACTTAAACCTCTTTATTCCTCTAGTCCTGGGTTATCCCTGTAGTGCTACCCCCATCCCTGCCCTGGAGGAACCACCCTCCATGCCATGAAAGAGGATTTCCTCTCCATATTGACTCAGTCCTGTCCTGCCCCACCAACAGATCCCCCCACCCCTTGGCCTGAAGAGTCCGCTCTGTACTGGGAGGGAGAGGTGACTTCCTTTTTTGTGTCTGTTCGCCCCCAATCATTGCCTTCTACAGTGCACATGAGCTATCAAAAAGGACTGAGCTGAGAATGCCAAACTCATGACATGAAGGCTTAGGTCCTTATTTAGGCCCCTCTGATCTCCATGGCTGCAGGGCAAGACAGATGGGGAAGGTTTGTCATCTCAGCACCCAGAAAAGCCAAGTTTCCTTAACATTGGGACTGGAGGGAGGTGCTGTAAAGAGAGGCTCAAAGGCACCTTCCATTTCCCAATTCCCCAAAGGCAGGGTCAGTCAACAGTGGGACCCTGCCCTATGACCTCAGGCCGAGAAGCGAAACACCAGGAAACTCACAAACAAGTTAGAGAAAGAAAAACGGCACGAAGCCATGGCGCTGTGTTGTGGTTCATTATCTCCAGTTAGACTGGAGACGGTACAGCCGGATTTCGGGAGAGCAGAAATATCAGCAATTAAAGATATGTCGTGTCAAAAAAACTCTAAACTGATTAAAGTTGAAGGCTCCGTTTTCTTCTTTTCATCAGAGAACGGAATCAAAACCTGCCTGGAAAGATGCACTCCCCCCATTCCCAGCGCTCCGAAGGCAGTGCCTGCATCCATCCTGCTGTGTCCCTGCATTTTAATTACCACCTTATTAATATTCATGAGGACAGGCACTCAAGGGGGATTGCAGTCTGTCATTCTCTCCTCTCCCTTCACCCCCTCCCCGCCCCATCTCTCTGGGCTGAATCTGAGGGTTTTTTCCCCTCCCTCTCTTTCCAAACAGTTGGCATACTGCAGATTCTGTATGAGTCTGTGTGTGCATATTTAGCTGCATGCACTCTGTGTCGATGTATGTAGTCGTGTATGTTTGCATGGGAGATGTGCGTGATCTGCACGCGTCTGATGCATCTGTGTTTGCAGGTATGATGCCTGTGTGCGTGATGGGCGGGGGTGTGATTGTGGCAGCAGATACATGTGGGCGCACATGGTGCATGGACGTAATGCATGGATCTGGTTTGTTGGCCCCTTGGACAAGTATGCGGGCATGCAAATGTGATTCCCACATGTGTGTTTATGCCATGCATGCCTGTGCGCGTGTCCAGGCGTGAGTACCTGGGAGCAAGTGTGCAAGAAAACCAGTGTGCAAGAGTTAGCATCCATGACAGTGAAAAGCGAGTGTGTGAGATGTGTGTATGTTCCATGTGTGTGCGAGATGCGTGTGTCCGCAGCCTGTGGTGCAACTCTCTGTAACTACTATATTTTCCTGGACTCAAATAACAGTGTGGAACCCTACCGCAAACGAGCACAAATCAAATGAGCAGTGACCCTGCCGGCTCACAGGCACTGACCGACTTCTCGGTGCCTGTAAACCCAGGCTGCTCCCAGCTAACACACCCTCTCCTCTGCTTTATCTGTTCCTTAGGTCTTCTGACCTGCTGTACCTGGGGACAAGGGGGTCCTGCACCACCCACCATTCCAAATGGGGACCAGTTTGGCAAAGATCAAACGATCAGTGCACGCACCGGAGCGAGCTCAAAACCACTGCTGCAGGCAGGTGTAGGCAATGTGCCCTTGGGTAGATGGTGCCACCTTGCCAGTAGGGTGGATGACAACGTAACGGGGCCTGGATCCACTGAGGTTCCAACCTCCTGCATGGGTGGGAGGCTCCGAAATGCCACTGGCCCTTTATGTCGAGCTTGCTGAGCAGCACATAGCTCCCAGAGCCTGTTCTCGGGCAGAAGGAGCTGGCACCAACCAGTTTGCTTAAATCCATAGTGTGAGAAGCTGCTTCCGCACCAAGGGTGGGGTATTCTTGGAGACCAGCGCTCTGTGGTCCCAAAGGTCGAGGACCCTGCTTAACTCCAGGGCCTAGAGGCCGACGCTCCAGGCAACCAGTCTTACTCTGCCACTTCCTACCAGTGTCCCCAGTGCTGCAGTGTCCTTGGTTGAGGCACTGGGCAGCTCAGGTAGGATCCCTGTGGGAGGGGAATGGTGGCAGGGAGCCCCTCCTCCCCTCATAGTTGGAGATCCTACTCCTGAACCAGCTGAGCTCTTTTCTAGCTGTAAGAAAGGAGCAAGGAGGAAACAAAGACATAGACAGTACATTAATGCCATCCTCCGATTCTCTGCTGCTTCTCCTCTTCCCCCTCTGGATGCCACTATAGACTCCCAGCCAAAGAGATTGCAGCACGCCCATGAACTTCCCTGCAGGCACTGGGCCCTGTCCACTGCAGATAGCTAGGGCCAATTCTTCATCCCCTAGCACCTTGTGTAGCCATCTGCACCAGTGGAAAGTGGGTGTAAACACTAACTAATTGGAGTGGCAGTGTTGCTTTGGGGTACAGGACTGCACAAGGTACAGGGCAAGGAAGAACTGAGTCCCCACCGAAGCGATGGGCCTTCTAATCCTGTGCAATCAGGGTTAATGGCACCAACTCACTCCATGCAGGACATCACGCCAAGTAGCACCAAGTGCCCTGAAGATACCAACCTTCTATCACCACATCCAGCACACTGGCAGGAGCCAGCCAGTCCAGGAGCACGCTCAGCGCGGGACTGAACTGGACACATGGACCACTCCGTGCTGCCCACATGCAGGGCCAGCTGGGTTAGAGCCGGGAAAACTCTGGCCTGTGGTTCCTCCTGCGGCTCGCCAGCGCTACATCTCCCTTTCTCCTCCCCTCCACCACGCACCTGCGAGAGACCTGTCAGGAGACGCTCCAACTCAAAGGCTCCCTAACGCCCCACTTGCTAAGCTCCACAAATATTTGAATTAAGGTCCCCCGGGGAGTCTCAGTCACAGAGTAACTGATTTCTCCTCCTTCATTATATCTCTGTGTAATTTACTGAGGGACGGACGGCAGCGTGTGCCTCTGTTAGAGAGAATTCCCAGCAGGAGCCTCGGAGAGCTCACAAATCAGGCAAAGGGAAGGCATTAGAATATGAAAGGTGACTAGGCTGGCTGCAGGAAGAGGGGCCTCCCCAAGATGCCTCTCTCTCGCCCCAGCAGCCCAGAACCACATTTGATTTCCGCCTACTGGCTCCGGAGGATCGTGCCGTTTGACTCTCTCTCCTGCTGGTTTGTTTCAGTGTGGCGTTAGCTGGGCACTAGGCCGGGCTCAGTCACTGACTCATTCTGTCACCTTGGGCAAGCCTCTGTGAGGATGCCTACGCGGCAACAAAACACCCGCGACCGGCCCATGGCGGCTGACTCAGGCTTGCGGAGCTATAAAATTGCAATGCAGACCTCTGGGCTCAGGCTAGAGCCTGGACTCTGAGATCTCCCCCCACATTGTATAGCCCCGCAGCCTGAATCCCTTGAGCTTAACTCAGCCAACATGGGCCAGCTACGGGTATTTGATTGCCGTGTAGACAGACCTTATGAGCTACTGCTTCCTCCTCTACAAAATAGGGATGAAAAGCTACTGCTTTGAGATAAGAGTTAGGTATTATGATTAAAAGTTAAACATGTGCTTAAGCACTTTCTTGGGCCTATTAATGTGGTCTAGCAATCTAATGTTTTTACAGTTTGTCCATCCTTGGAATGCTTGAGCATATTTTTATACCTATTTGTTTTGGACAAATACTGAAAAAAATCTGAACAGCAACCAATTTAAAATAGAGTAGGGCAAACGATTATTTTAACACCATGTGCTATTAAGCTGTGGAACTCAGTGCTGCAGTATTTTTTAAAGCAATTAGCTTAGTAAGGTCTTTTAAAATCCACATGAATCAGACTGACACCCAGTTACACCCGCTACAAAGATACAATGACATGATCTAACACTCATCTTCATGGTTCAAGCTTTAAGCAGATCACTAACTGGGGTCTGGAAGACATTTCCCCACACCCTGTACAACATGGCACAGTTAGGCACAGTACGGTATCTACCTTAAGTCTCTCTAGAGCACTGCGACTACAATACCTAGGCATTATCAGCCTGCATTTTCTAAATCACCCAGCATTGGCCACTGACAGAGACAAGATAGTGGACTTGCTGAACCACCAAGTTTGCTGCAGTACAGCAGGACCTGTATTCCAGAAATGCAACAAACATGGCAGGGCATCGTTTTGCTGGATGGAAGCAAAGAGGAAAGTAGGTTTGGAAACATTTCTGCTGAGAGCTGCAGCTTACAGATAACCTACAAATGAGGTTTAAAAAATTGAGCTTGAGCCTTTTTGGCTCTGCGGGACAGATGAAGAAAACCTGAACAGTCTTAGGGGTTTTTTTAAATATATTTCCTTCTGTTTTTTACCTTAGAAATAACAGGAATGTCAAATCCTGCCTTCCCTGACTTGCTGGAGGTCTTCTGGGGGTTCTGGGAGGATATACATTGTCAGCTTGCACACCTTCATGTAAGGGGCTGGGGTGTTGAATCTTTAACAAAGATGAGATTTCTCCAAAGCGTTCATCAGGAGTTGGAGTTAAATAGGCCTTAAGAAAATCAAACAAAAACCAAAGAGCAATAAACAGCTGCACCAAAATGGCCTTCCCCTCCAGTGCTCAACCTTCACTCTCTAGACTCTGGTGACATCATTTCACTAGTGTCACACCGGCTACTGCCTTCCCAGGGACGCTGGGACACAGAGGACTGAAGTGAAGGACTCCCACTGGAGCAATGTGAGAGCACGTGTGTGCATGAGAGCGAGAGCACACGCGTAGGAAAGAGTGCGTGTGCGCGCATGAGCGAGCGCACCTGGGAGGTAGAGGGAGTGCACTGAGGAGACTTACTGGGGCTAGAGCAATGCTCAAAAGGTGTGTGTCTCATTAACGGGGATGTTTATGGCCCCAGGGACTCTAGCTACCTATCCTCATGGGCCATGGAAAATCCTGGGACCAGCCCACATAAGGCAGCCTGCACAGATGGACTCTGCATAGCGGTTGCATTTTCTGACACACGCAGCCCCAGCCACAATGGTGCCTCTAAAACACCATCCCAAGCGCCCACCTTGCTGCTAAGTACTTGCTGGAGCCCCACCTGCTCGGGCCGCTGGTACCCTTTTGTTTGGAGATGCATGCATCCCTGAGGGGGACACCGCCAGGCAACGCGCCCGTCCATCTCAGCTATCGGCACCCGACAGCAGTCGCCTTGGCAAAGCCAACCTTTGCCAGAGCGATCTCCTAGCGTAAGCCCAGGGGGAAGGCGAGGTAGCTCAGACACACTTTGGTGGTGCCGGGCGGCTCGAACAGCAGCCACCATAGGCCACACCCAGCAGGGCTGGTCAGTGGGAGCTCTAACAGGTCAGTGCCCGTCAGGCCCCCTTCCGGCCACCTAGACACCCAACTTCTCGCCAACTGGGCTCTAAAGCGCCACTGTCTACTCACTCTCTCTATCAGCAGCCGGGGATCAAAGTGCCCAGTGGAGCTGGGGGGTTGTGGGCGGGAGGGGGGCAATGCAGGATGGTTCCCATTCAGGAGGGGGGAAAGGACTCCAGGGCAGCCTGGAAGAGGAGGAGGAGCGGGACCGGAGCGGCAGCATTCAGCAGAAAGGAATGACCTGATGGGGCACAGAGGCTGAGCACCAGCCAGGGGCCCCTCCAAGCACTGCTGAAAACCCCAAACCTCTCCAAGCCTTTTAACTGGAGCTTAAAAAAAATGTTCTTGTTCCCCACGGTGGCGAGTGTCGCGCTTGATGCCCAGAATGACTCAATTCCCCCCCTCTCCCAATACCAAAATGCCCTTTGAAACATTTGCTAGAAGCTGGTTCCATCCCCCAAGCCCCTGAACCCCCCAGCCCCTGGTGTGTATTCTTGTTCTGCTGTAATAATCCACATCCCAGCTGCCTCTCTCCCCCCCCCCCCCCCGCTTCACCCTCCGCCTCTCTCCTCCCCCCTCCCCCTTTCCATAACTCAAAAGCTTGTCAGGCTGGTTCCAGACTGCTGGCGCCAGGCTTCACTCCAGGAAAAAAAATAAAGCAAGAGAGAAAGGCATGTGAGGCAAAACAGCCCCTCCACATGAACACACATCAAACCGGCCCTTTATCTCCCCGGAATGTTCCCTCTCTGCCTCTGCAGCGCTCTGCCCTCCCTGCCTGCCCCAGCTCCCCCCCCCCCCGACACAGCCAGCATCGCTCTCACCCTGATGCCCCACAGCCGGGCTGGAAACACACACACACACACACACACACACACAGAGCCCAGCCGGGCTGGAAACACACACACAAAGACACACAGCACTCCACGCAGCCAGCCAGAATCACTCTAACCCTAATGCAGCACAGCCAGGTTGGAAACACACACACACAGAGCAGAGCCGGGCTGGAAACACACACACACACACACACAGAGCAGAGCCGGGCTGGAAACACACACACACACACAGCACAGCCAGGCTGGAAACACACACACACACACACAGAGCCCAGCCGGGCTGGAAACACACACACACACAGCACAGCCGGGCTGGAAACACACACACACACACACACACAGAGCACAGCACGGCTGGAAACACACACACACACACACAGAGCAGAGCCGGGCTGGAAACACACACACACACACACACACACACACACACACACACACAGCACAGCCAGGCTGGAAACACACACACACACACACACACACACAGAGCCCAGCCGGGCTGGAAACACACACACACACACACACACACACACACAGCACAGCCGGGCTGGAAACACACACACACACACACAGAGCAGAGCCGGGCTGGAAACACACACACACACACACACACACACACACACACACACAGAGCAGAGCCGGGCTGGAAACACACACACACAGCACAGCAGAGCCGGGCTGGAAACACACACACACACACACACACACACACACACAGAGCAGAGCAGAGCCGGGCTGGAAACACACACACACACACACACACACACACACACACAGAGCAGAGCAGAGCCGGGCTGGAAACACACACACACACACACACACACACAGCCCAGCCCAGCCGGGCTGGTGAAACACACACACACACACACACACACACAGAGCCCAGCCGGGCTGGTGAAACACACACACACACACACACACACAGAGCCCAGCCGGGCTGGTGAAACACACACACAAAGACACACAGCACTCCACGCAGCCAGCCAGCATCACTCTAACCCTAATGCAGCACAGCCGGGCTGGAAACACACACACATAGAGCACAGCCGGGCTGGAAACACACACACACACAGCACAGCAGAGCCGGGCTGGAAACACACACACACACAGACACAGCACAGCAGAGCCGGGCTGGAAACACACACACACAGACACACACAGACACAGAGCAGAGCCGGGCTGGAAACACACACACACAGACACACACAGACACAGAGCACAGCCGGGCTGGAAACACACACAGACACAGAGCACAGCCGGGCTGGAAACACACACACACACACACACACACACACACACACACACAGAGCACAGCCGGGCTGGAAACACACACACACACACACACACACACAGAGCACAGCCGGGCTGGAAACACACACACACACACACAGCACAGCAGAGCCGAGCTGGAAACACACACACACACACACACACACACACACACACACACAGAGCAGAGCCGGGCTGGAAACACACACACACACAGACACAGCACAGCAGAGCCGGGCTGGAAACACACACACACAGACACACACAGACACAGAGCAGAGCCGGGCTGGAAACACACACACACACACACACACACACACACACAGAGCACAGCCGGGCTGGAAACACACACACACACACACACACAGCACAGCAGAGCCGGGCTGGAAACACACACACACACACACACACACACACACACAGAGCAGAGCCGGGCTGGAAACACACACACACACACACACACACAGACTCACACACACAGAGCACAGCTGGGCTGGAAACACACACACACACACACAGCACAGCACAGCCGGGCTGGAAACACACACACACACACACACAGCAGAGCCGGGCTGGAAACACACACACACACACACACACACACACACACACAGAGCAGAGCCGGGCTGGAAACACACACACACACACACACACACACACACAGAGCAGAGCCGGGCTGGAAACACACACACACACACACACAGCACAGCAGAGCCGGGCTGGAAACACACACACACACACACACACACACACACACACAGAGCAGAGCCGGGCTGGAAACACACACACACACACACACACACAGAGCAGAGCAGAGCCGGGCTGGAAACACACACACACACACAAACACACAGCAGAGCCGGGATGGAAACACACACACACACACATACACACAGAGCCGAGCCGGGCTGGAAACACACACACACATACACAGACACAGACACACACAGAGCAGAGCCGGGCTGGAAACACACACACACACACACATACAAAGCACAGCACAGCTGGGCTGGAAACACACACACACACACACACACACACACACACAGCAGAGCCGGGCTGGAAACACACACACATACACACAGCACAGCACAGCTGGGCTGGAAACACACACACACACACACACACAAACAGCAGAGCCGGGCTGGAAACACACACACGCACGCACACACACACAGAGCAGAGCCGGGCTGGAAACACACACACACACACACACACACACACACAGAGTAGTGCCGGGCTGGAAACACACACACACAC